>NC_045569.1:2870000-4305000 GCF_009819795.1 Aythya fuligula | reverse complement strand
CCCCTTCCTGAAAGCAAGCAAAAAGGACTGCTGTTTCAGTTGACTCCTCCAGTTTTTCTTCCTCGTAGTAGTGCACTCTTTTCTGACTATAAAGCCATTCTTATATCAAGTTTTTTTTCAAGTCTGTTTTCATTCTGGGACGTGCATATGGGGTATATATTCCCAAGAATTCAAATAAGCTAAAACTTGAAAAAATATATGCTTGTTGCTATTGTCAGTAAAACCTTTTTCTGTTTCCTTTTTATGATCTGAAAAGATTTAAGGTATAGGATGGTGTTCTATGATTAAGACAGTGAGAATTAAAGTTTCGTAAAGTTAGCAAATCAAGTACCTTGTTCACATGTAGAAAAAGCAAGAAATTGGAGAAGATGTTGCTATATAAATATTTTTTTTAATTTTGCAGCATGATTCTGGAATGGAGTGCACTCCAGGAGAATCCAAGAACTTGGGACAGAAAGAAAATGGAAATTTTATCATGTATGCAAGAGCTACATCTGGGGACAAACTTAACAACAACAAGTTCTCTATCTGTAGTATTCGAAATATCAGCCAAGTTCTTGAGAAAAAGAGAAATAATTGCTTTGTTGGTATGTATTTAGCCACCCTGAAAGCAGAACAGCAAAGTTGTTAATAATATGCTTAATTAGAAATCTATTTTTTTTTAATTACTGAAGGATTCTGTAAATAAAGAATTGAGTTTGAGATCTGTAGTTTTGTGTCAAGTTCTGAGCTCCAATGTACAGGAAACACATGGATGTACTGGAGCAAGTCCAGCAAAGGACCACAAATATGATTAAGAGGTTGTAGCATATGACGTGAGAAGACACCGAGAGAGCTGAGATTTCAGGCTGGAGAAGAGAAGGCAGGGAATGGGGTGGCTTGTGTCTAGCTGTATAAATTCCTGGTGGGAGGGAGTAAAGAAAACCGATCCAGACTCTGCTCAGTAGTATCCAATGAAAGGACAAGAGGAAAGAGGCACAAATTAAAACACAGGAAGTCCTATTTATATGTGATGGCTTGGGTTTTTGCGTATGTTTGCTTTCTTTTCTTTTTACTGGGAGCGTGGTTGAACACTGGAGCAGGTTGCCCAGAAGGCTGTGGAACCTGTTCATCCGTGGAGATGCTCAAAACACATCTAGACTAAGCCCTGGGCAATCTGCTGTAGTTGACCCTTCTCTGAGTGAAAATTGGACTATACAACCTCCAGAAGTGCCTTTCAGCCTTATCCTATTATCACTCTGGGCTTCCTATCTACGCAAGAAACTCCCATTGTTATCAGCAGAAACCTTTTACTCAGAAGCTTAAATTGTATGAACTGTAGGAATGACTAAACTGGGTGTTGAACAAGCAGTGCAAGTTGACTTACTTGAGTTGTAGTCTGCACAAAGTTCAGCTTGAGCAGATATTTTCAGTATTACCTAGTTGGGTGCTGTTGCAAGTCAGTATTTTCTTATTTTCATATTCTTTGTACTGCTTTATACAAAATGTACTGGCATTTTTCAGAGTCTGGTCAGCCAATCTGTGGTAATGGACTGGTGGAACAAGGAGAGCAGTGTGATTGTGGATACAGCGACCAGTGTAAAGATGAATGCTGTTATGATGCAAACCAATCAGAAGATAAGAAATGCAAGTTAAAACCAGGCAAATCCTGCAGGTATTGTACATTTCTGTTGTAGTACTTTTATTTAAAATATCTCATCAAGCGAGTGAGAAGTTGATCAGCTGTATGGTATACAGTTCTTGGTGCTAATTGTAACTTGCTTTCCCTTGGTAGTCAAATGACTGTTTGCTAGTGTTTTTATAAACTTACATGATGCTGAGTTGTATCTATGCTATTATATCCTAATACTCAGCACAGACATGTGTGTTGAAACTTGGTCATCTTTGTCTGAAATGTGTTGCACAAAAGTCTTTGCAAAAGCTGCATGGTTCAGAAAAAAATGACTAGGATGTTGTTTTTAAGACAGGTTCAAGAAAACGTTAATTGCTCAAATAATAAATGGAAGGATAATCTGAAGTTGGATCCTTCCTAGTACCATTTCTACAATGTTGCCTAACTGGAAGATGATTTAAGGCTACACATGACCAAATGTTTTTCTCTTTTTATGCTTGTTCTATAGATGAAATTATGTTTTTAAGTCACGTAGTATCTTTGCAATGTTCTACACACTGATTTATAAGAGCAACTTTTAAAGATTATAAGACATTGATGCTATGGTGAAGGTGAAGTACAGGTCAACTACTATCTTTTGGTTACATAACTTAGCACAGATGTTAAGTTTTTACCTCATCTAAAAACTTAGGTGGATTTTTTCACCCATGAGCTTTTCTTCCCCTCCAGAGACAGACACAAAATATAACATCTGGTTAGCCAAAGATGAAGAGAAAGTTACAACTGAAGTCTAAAACAGCTCAAGTTTTTAATACAACATGCAGAGTTGTGTTCTAATTAATCTTTCCTGCCTTAAAATATTACCTTTGTCGTCCCATGAGTGGAAGCAGAAGTTGCATCTGCTATGAAAACGTATTTGATGCTGTAGATGTGGTAGAAGGACAATTTGTGGTCACAATAATTTTGTATGCCTTTTTTTCACCTTGCCAATTCTTGTCATTTCTCCCGGGGAGGGAGGAAAGCCTTACATTGATTTATCATTGGTTTGAAAGATTTTCTTTTATATTGCACATAGGGTGAGTGAGGAGCTGACTGCTTCTGAGTGCACCAGGTGTTGCTGCCACCTTTTCTGTCTTCTAAAAATCTTGTGTTCAGCTGACTATAGTCTAGCTTTAAGCCCTGCTGAAACAGTCTTAAATATTAGTTGCTGCATCTTTTTTTTTTTTTTTTTTTTTTTTTTTTTTTTTTTTTAGAATTTCCTTTTTCCAGTTTTATTTGAGGTAGAAAACTTTGTGGTTCGAAGATGTTTCCAAAGACTTCTGAAATAAAATCCAGATGTATGAATGGGTCACATAAATTGCATGTCAAAATATATATTTTAGGAAAATGATAGTAGCTATTGTAGTAGTGTTGTGTATCTTGAAGTCTTTTCTGTGTGAAATGAGTGATTTTTATGGCATACCATAGTTTTAAAATAGAGATCATGACCTCCAGAAAGTCTGCACGATCTTCCAATGTCCAGTGAAGGCCAGTAAGTGCATTGTGAGTGGTGTTGAGTTATAGAATAATATGAAATGAGAACCCAGGAGGCTTTGCTTTAGTCAAGTAGTTATATATATGTTATAACCCTCACTCTTGTGCCACTTGTAATGACACGTACTTGAATATAACTTCAGAAAGAAATGGTTTTCCTATGGTTGCATCAGGTAGAGTAGGATGATACGCTGGTAGGCCTTGCTACAAGACCCTCACATACCTTCATGTCAGTGCCAAAAAGTTTTGGGGAAACCTAAGCTATGTGGCTTCTTCAAAAAGTCTTTCCTTCACAAAATCTTTGTAAGCTACCTCTGATTTCTGATATAAGCTCTTCTGACCTGTCTCCTTACCTTTTCTCATTTATTTAAACAGTGTAAGTGGTATTTCTGCAGAAAGTAGGAAAAAAAAAATTGTGATTGTTACATCAGTGACAATTAAATCTTGGCTTATTGATTGTAATGAAACTGATACTGTCAAACTCATCAGTTATTCCTGAACTAATTTTGTTAACTTGCTAATTTAACATTTTGTATACACAAGATTTGAGATGCTGTCATTTTCTGTATATCTTAAATTAAGATGCATTTGTACTGTTTTTCTTATATGTTGCAAACAGTTTGATTACTGCCATGAACTGAGAAGTTGGTATTCTGCGCAGAAACCTCAAGGGCAGAAAAATATTTTTCAATTTACCTTTTACTTGGCACAAATCATAAATTACTCTGAGAAGGTTTCAAGATGAATATTTCTTCATAAAAGTTCACTTTGTCTTTATAGTCATATTTTGTTTGTTTCTAGCCCTAGTCAAGGTCCCTGCTGTACTGCACACTGCACTTTCAAACTAAAGACTGATAAGTGTCGAAATGATTCTGACTGTGCGAGAGAAGGAATGTGTAATGGTGTAAGTGCTCTCTGTCCAGCCTCTGAGCCCAAACCAAATTTCACGGATTGCAACAGACGTACACAAGTTTGCCTAAATGGGGTATGTTTTTATTTGTTTGTTTACAATTATATGTAACTGCAGTTGTTTATTGCAAGGCACTAAACATTGTGCCTTGCAGTGATATGGTTTCAATATTTAATGGAGAACAATGTAAGAAAAATCTTCTTTTAATAGGAATGTTTTATTTATAGATTTCCGTCAAGATAACTGTGAAAGTACAACAAATATTAAGCAGCAGCTACTGTCAAGCAGTTCTTCCCTCCCTGCCATGTGCATGTAACACACGTGCAGGGATATGGAATTACTGTGAACTGCCATTAGTTTCCTGGGTTATACAGTCCATGGCAGTTACTATTAAAAATAGATGGGAAATATTTTGTAAGTTGGTCTACGCTTACTTGAAAGGAGAAACAAGCAAAAGTCATCCTTTTAAAGAACTGTAGCTACTGTTGCTCTAACTCTTCATTTTTCAAAGTTCACTTTTAAATGAAATAATTAGCTAAAAATCTATTAAAAATTTAAGAGTCATTGTGAAGATAGAGGAATTGGCTGTATAGAGTTACTTGATTTTGAAACAAGTTTGTAAATAAACTGATTTTTTAATTTGAGTTTATTTGAAGAGTCATCCCACAGTAATTGAATACACAATATTTCCTGCCATAAATTTTTTATTCTTATTTTCTGTGGGAAAGTATTTTTGAAGACATGCTCTTGATTTGTTTTATGAATCACGGTTTTGAGTAATCATGTTTGAATGTGAACTGCAGTGCATTCCAGTGCTATGAAGCTTTTGCAGAGCACCCTGAAAGAAGATAGTGTTAAAGAAAAAAAAAAAGTTAAACCACCTTTAAAAATTCTCAAGTAAGCCTAAGCATTGAAATTGGATAGCTATAATCATTTTTTGTTATAAAAACTTCAGAAGAAATTCAAGCTTTTTTTTTTTTTTTTTTTTTTTTTTTTTTTTAGCATCTCTGCAATTATGCTTTCGGCTATTAAAAATTAATATCTTTCCTAGTGTCAGTTTGCTTAACAGTGAAATTGATTTCTTGTGTTCTCTTGCTTTTGTCTCAAACAGCAATGTGCTGGCTCTATCTGTGAGAAGTATGGCTTGGAGGAATGTACGTGTGCTAGTTCAGATGGCAAGGACGATAGAGAACTGTGTCATGTCTGCTGCATGAGAAAAAGTAAGATTTGTCTGGATTGTATAAGTATGAATATAGCAGTAGGTATCTGAGGAATTTTCTGACAGGATTTTTTTTATAGTTATCGTTAGGCTGAGATCATACTATTGTTTTGGTTCATACTTATTTTCAGGTAGACATTGCTTTGTATTTTGTAGGAAATAATCTATTTTGTTTTACAGAATAACTTGAAAATTTTCAGAAGTAAATATTTTGAACAATTGAACACTAGGGTATTCATGCACATATGTTTTTAAATGTTTTGAACTAATCTGATTTGTATTCACTTTGCAGTGGACCCGAGTACGTGTGCAAGTACAGGTTCTAACCGGTGGGAGAAACATTTTGGTCGTAAAACCATTACTTTGCAACCTGGATCTCCTTGTAATGATTTCAAAGGCTACTGCGATGTGTTTATGAGATGTCGGCTAGTAGATGCTGATGGCCCTCTAGCTAGATTAAAGAAAGCGATATTTAATCCAGAGCTATATGAAAATATTGCAGAATGGATTGTGGTAAGTATTTTTGTCTTACCAGTCTAATATAAAATGTTCTTGCTAATCAGTGTTCACAGCTGATAAGTATTACTATATATGTGCAGTACTTCAGCATTCTTCAGAGTATAAACAGTCCTTGTTTTCACTGGTATTTTCTATAAGCACCTTGAGTGCAGCAAATTGTTTAACAGATGGAGGGAATGAAAACAAGTGTCTTGAGTAGATATTTTATCTTAATACATCTATTCAAACCACAATGTTTTTGTGTTGATGTTCATATTTTTTAACTCATTGTATTTTCACATTTTAACTCTTCATATTTGAATATTCTGCGTTGTTTTAAGGAACTGAGTGTATTGACCTCTAGCATTTCTGATGGTTCATTTTTCTAGTAATGGATTGGGTGGAGGAGCTATAAAGAAGCATATAGCTGCCAGGTCGATGGTATATAAACTATTGTTTTAGGCTTATATAGCTCTACCGTAGTGCAAGCATGTTCTGAGAGATATTCTTCTGATAATAGAATGAATCTTAAGGTGTTTTTTTGGTGTGTAAGGACTTTGACGACTTCTCTTCTTTAAAATGTAAGGCTCTTTTAGGTTATGTTTCGGTGCTTTTTGATGACTTTTTAAAGGCAAAGGAGAGCCATATTTAATGACTCATGTCTCATGTGCATGCATGCCTTTCCTTCATACAAAAAAACATTTTTTAAATGTTTTAGGCTCATTGGTGGGCAGTATTGCTTATGGGAATTGCCCTGATCATGTTAATGGCTGGTTTCATTAAGATATGCAGTGTTCATACTCCAAGCAGTAATCCAAAGTTGCCTCCTCATAAACCACTTCCAGGTAAGCAGAGAAATGTTTTATCAACTCAACTGTTTTATTCTGAAGGGGAAATTTTCTGGTGTCCCAACCTACACTTCATTGCCCGGCACTATGAAACTCGAAATGGAATTGTTCTCCTGGCATGAATTCATAAAAATGTAACTCTTACCTTATTTTCTTATAATACATTTCAAAAGAAAGCATTGAAAAGGTTTTCTCACTCTGAGTTCCTTGCATTTCTTATTTCATGCTACCTTTTGTAAGAATTTTAATGTTAAAGGAACTACTATAGAGATAACAGAATGCATTCTGTAAATATTCCATGCGTTTGATCATATATTTAAAACCTTGCAGGTCTAAATCTGAAGCTTTTCAGAAAAGTGGCTATATCTAACCTCTGTGGCCAGGGCAACTTTTTTGGAGATCGTTTCTTCCTTTGTATTTGTTTTAATAACGTGCCTTTCTTTGAAACAGGCACTTTAAAAAGGAGGAGACCACCACAAACCACTCAGCCACCACAGCGGCAAAGGCCCCGAGAGAGTTATCAGATGGGACATATGAGACATTGACTGCAGCTTTTTGCCTTGGTTCTTCCTAGTGCCTACAATGGGAAAACTCACTCCAAAGAAAAACCTAATATAAGTCATTGTCCCCAGTCAAACTCTGAGAAATCGAAGAAAAGGCATGATATGCCCTCAAAGCAAGTGGAAATGGTTAATTTTTGATGAGTGAATCTTCCAGCTCAAAAAGAAGAAAAGTGTTTTTCTTGCATACTTTTAATTTAGTGGCACAAAGTCCTAGAGCATCGTGGTTCTTTCCCCCTTCTGTGCTCTTCATTGCTGCATTTTCTTCACTTGCAGGCAAATATGGCTGTAGTAAAACTTCTATTCAAGAATCGAAAAAAAATATATATTTTTCAACTGCCAGACAAGGCTAGGAAGCTAGACCACCTCAACATTGGAGACATTACTTGCCAATGTATATACATTGTTATATGCAGACATGTATTTCTTACGTACACCCGTACTTGTGTGCAATTGTAAACAAGAGAATTGCAATATGGATGTTTCTTTGTATTATAAAACTTTTCCGCTATTAATGAAGAAATTACTGTTTAATTGACATACTCAGGATAACAGAGGATGATGTGTGTAATGGTCAAGGATCCTGTGATGCTTTACACAGCAATTTTGAATCAAACTTTTTATCATGATCGAAGTTGTTTCAAGCACTCATTTCATCTTTTATCAAACAGCTGCTAAGTGATAGCATACAAGATTGAATGATCTTTTAGAGATATATAGCAGGTGTGCAAATTTTGCTAATGCCAGAATGTTTCAAAATTGTTTTATATAAATGATTTCTTGTAGCTCAGCATAAATGTTTTTAATTTGTCTGATTATTCAGTTAAATAATGAATAGTTAGATGTAATATTTCCATGCTTTAGTAGAAAATTCTGCCTGTTATTCAACTTGTTTTAAAATTTGCAACCAGTTCATTTGGGATCTTCAGCTATTCTTGCAGTATGATAATTAAGTTCATGATTCCAAGGGATGTGGAAAGAAAGAAAAGCTGTAGTTTATTTTCTTTTTTAATTTATCAGATATTTGGATAACTTTTCAGCATGATACTGTTGACTGATAACCACTAAAGTAGTGATTTGCCCAACTATTGTGGCAGAGTTTAAATTGTAGTTAGGACTACCAACTTTCTCAGAAATGTTTTATAACAGTAGTGAAGTTCAACAGCACAATGTCCCATTCCAAAGTTCTTATCACGAATGTAAAATAATTGGCTTTTTTTAAAAAGTGAAAACAAAAGATGTCTTAAGGTGCTTACTGCTATGCAGGAGATGAAAGGGGGCATTACAAACAAAATGTTTAAGCTCGTGATATATTTATTGCTTGTTTTCCAAAAGCACCCAGCTAATTAGAGGCGCAAATGGCTATAATTTTCCTGGCTTTGCTTAGGAGAAAATTTACTAAGGGTTGGACAGGCTTCCTTTGTTTGTTTTTTTGTTTTTGTTTTGTTTCTTAAGAGTATAAGGTTTACACAATCATTCTCATAATGTGACGCAAGCCAGCAAGGCCAAAAATATTACTGAATATAATGGGATCTCTTCCTTGTAAACTTGTACAGTATGTGGTGACTTTTTCAAAATACAGCTTTTTGTACATGGTTTAGAGACAAATTTTGTACATGAAACCCCAGTCCAATAGACTATATAAATAATTCTAAATGATCTTAACTAGTTAGAAATGTATGTAGTTGCTTTTAAATCATTTTAAATACATTTGTTTTAAGACTGTGCAAAGATTGGAAGTGGGTTTGCATTTCTAAAATGGTGACTTTTCTTCAGCAAGAGTTCTTAGTAACTTCTTGAGCGTGGTAGACTTTAACATGTAAATTTTTTGCCTGTAATGTTATCCTGTGGTAGGGTTTTGGCAGAGAAGTGCTGCCCTATTTTATTTTGAGTCTAAGTTAAATGTTTTCTGAAAAGAGAAATGTGCACTGAACTCTCCACTGCAAGTCAAGATGTGGTAAATCAAAAAAAAGTTCAAGGCAATGGAATACTACTGTCAATTTCATGTCCACTGTGTTTTATACAGTATCTTTTTTGTTCACTTTGGAAATTTTTACTAAAATTGCAAAAAAAAAAAAAAAGTATTGTGCAAAGATATGTAAGGTTTTTTGAAACTTGAAATGCATTAATAAATAGACTTGATGAAATCATCTTCTGAAGATCCATTTACTTTTTGAACCCTGAAAGCAAAAAGGAATATACAGATTCTATTTTTTTGTCTTTCACTGTAAAGGGGCAGTTGCAATGAGAAGTCATTGTGCTACTTGTGTAATTCCAAAGTGCATCTCTGTTTACAAATCATAAAGTTAAATGCGAAAGTAAATATTCTTGTGTAAACCTTTTAAGGAGAAGCCCTTAGAATGTCTTTAAATTACTTCTATTATCACAGAAATAAAGCTTTATTCTCATCTTTAAATGGGAACACATGACTGTTGGGGTATTCAAGCCTGTCACCATAGCTAGTGAATGATACTTTGTGAAATAACTTTATTTTTGAAGTTGAATATCCCAACTGACATACCTACAGTGTTTTGAACACACAATTCAGACTATTTGAAGGATCAAATCTGCAAGGTGTTTTAAAACTGCCAAGCTGGGTCTTTGTTTTTTCTTTTGTATTGTATCATTGATTTAAGTGATAAGATGAGCTGACAGAATTTGGATTTTAAAAGCAGTCTTTCATTCTTACAGCTGTTTGTTAAGAATAGCCTGCTTAGACATCTGTTTCCCGAACTGGGCAGCATATGCTTTGATTTAATCAAAGCATATTCGGAGTTCCTTCCTTACAGTACTTGTTTTCCCCATGACTTTTTAATAGAAGTGTTTCCCCTTTTAGCTAAATAGCAATGTTAGGGCAAAAGGTATTAAAAGAATCACTTGGAGCAAATCCCTTCTGTATGTCAGTATCATATATACCCAATAGATTTGATTGTGGTTGTATTTAAAGTTCTACCTTGGATTTCAAGCCAGAGGGATACAAATAATGCCTGTCCATGTAGAACAAAAAATATGTGTATTTCTTTAAATGTGTTTGGGGAAACCAATGAGAACATAAGTAGTTGTTTAATATTTGACCTAATAGTTCCTAGTTATAACTATTCACTTAATCATATTTCTTAATGTTTTATTCATGAAACATCTCTGTTTGTTGTCGAAGCACGTATAGTCAGAATTGTATGAATGTGAGAAGCACATCACAAACTCCTCTTAAACAATGAAACTTTATTTGAACTGTGAAGACTACAAGTCAGTGAAATAGTTTGCCTTTTAATTAAATGTTCCAGTATTGCTTTCAGGGGGAAAAAAACAAAACAAAACAAACAAAAAAAAAACAACACACAGATTTACTTCAGAATATTGGATGCTGGTTATTACACGGAGGTGACTAAAAGCACAGCATTCTTTGTCGTTCTAAGCTGTGCTTGTGCTGACAGAGATAGGCCTCTGATGGCTTTCAGGGTCTCAGTTCAGTTTCTGGAGTGATACAGGGTAATTCCAGTGAGCACAAAGTGAGACACCACTGTAACCACTTGGAATCAGAGGTATGACCTTGATAATACGTTCTGGATATGTAAGACTATAAGTATGCTGCAACATAGGCTTAATGTCAATTTTATATTAGAAATTAGTGTAATGGTTATCAAAAACTTTGGGGCAGGATTTATTTGGACATACAATTTCTAAAACAAAACAAAACAAAACCACTAAAGACTTCAGAATAAATTTATTTGTATCAGCAAGAGTTTAAATATTGAATATTCTCTTAATTTTTGTTTTACTTTAGAGGAGTTTTTAAAGTGTGTTATCTGAGGATTATACTGGCATGTTGCAGTTGAACTAGAGAAATGTTTTTCCCCAGAAAATTGAATTCTGCAAAAGATCTAAGGAGAGGCATAATTTGAGGTATCTGGACACACTTCATACCATGCCCCCAACACACCCCCATCTTATTTTTCGTTGTGCTTTACTGCTCTGCTCTTGGAAAATCAAATTGCCTTCAGCTGCGCATGGAAGTGACCACACTGAAATTTGCTTTTTTTATTGTCTTCAGAACAGAGTCCATCTTAACTTCATTCACCTCAAAGTGCTGTCACTGGGTCTCTAGCAATTAACTCTGTCCAAGGCTGGTTTTGGTTTGTTTCTTGTTGGCGGTGTTTTTTTTTGTTTGTTTGTTTTTTAAATTATTTTTTATTTTGTTCTTCATAGTAGCTATAACCATCTAAAAACAAGTCTAATGCTTACATAGCTGGTTCAGGAATACTTGTACTGAAATATCCCTCTTCAATAATTTGACTTTCTGGTTTATTTTACTATGATTTTGAATAAAGTGACTGTAATATGTTCTGTGTTTACGTTAAGGAACAAAACAAATCTCTAGCAAAGCTATTATTAGATAATTGGAGTATAACAAAGCACAGAATTCCTTGCTTAAAAATTCTATTTTTGACATAGCTGAAATATGTTGGTGTTAATGAAGCACTTTTTTGAGCAAAATCTGTGAAAGCACAAAGCTTGCTTTGAAGATCTAAAGATTTTCTTTACATGGAATTTGTACATAAATCTAGAAGGATTTCTCATAGTCAAGATGCTATTCAGGTGTCCATTTTCTAATATCAAAGCAGCCTCTGAAGTTTACACCTCTGGAAGCACAGCCCTTATCGTGTGTAAAGTATGCTTCAGTTTACATTGTATTTAATCAGTCGTTCTGTTTCTGTTTTCAGTATTCCTGTTTATTTAAATAGAAGCTAGCCATTGAAAATGGCATTTAAAAGTTGGAAGTTTAGTATTCTAGATGACTGGCAAAGTTGCCTGCATTCACCATCTGATGATGGTTCATGCTTGCAGGATTGCCAGTTCAGATCAACTCTCCCATTTGTCATCCTTTTCAAATCAATCATTTTAATCCTGGTAAGGTGTATTTTCCTACGTATCTTGGTATGGAAAATATGCTTTGTTCCAGGTCTTGTGGCTATTTTACATTTTTTTCCTACTTAGAGAATATTTAAAATAAATTACATTCAGAATAGTCATAAACATAATTTTAATTAATCTTGTGCTTACCATTATAAAGTGACAAATGAAATACTTTGATGTACATATTTATTAATGCTATTGTATGAAGTATAAAGCATGAGTAATCTGAGATGATAGTGTTTCTTTATGTAGTTATATTCTGACATAGGAAACAATGGAATTTTGTATATTTGATTTTTTTCAATGTACATACACTGAAGATATTTGATAAAGTTTTGACCATTATAATTTATTAATACAGTTCCAAATCATGCTAAAATCTGCTATACAGTGATTTAAAATCTAAAAATCTCAGGCATTACATGAACAATATGATTTTAATTCAAAAGTTAAAAACTTAGTTGTGCTACAATTGTGTGTAGTACACTAAGCATCATTAAATTACTAGTAATTTTAATTAGTACTCTAAAATGGTTAAACAGCAAAGCATTTTCCAATAGGACATCTTTTCTAGGTGTTATAGTTATTTTGCTTGTCATCAAGTTATAATGGATAGCTCAAGCTTTCTATGTGTTGAGATGTTTTCTAGTTTATGAAGGTTATAAAGTTAGAAGTTCAAAATCTTTGATAATGTTATCTACTCGGGAGTATGTTTACTATTACTTAACTTCACCTTTTCCAGAAATAATTTAGGAAAGATTTAATTGATAGTAGTCACTATTAATGTTTCAAAGCATTTAATTGGAAATTAAAACTCCTTTTTTAAAAGATGTTTCTTTCAAATAGTAACCTTTGTACTTCTAATGAGTAGGCATTCTTACAAAGTTTTCAAGAATTTAAAGTTAACAGTTGCTGTTAATGAAATTGCTCATCGATCACTGAGAGTAGTCTAGCAGATGAACAAAGTGCATTTCAGTTACTCTATCACAACGTCTACGTTTTTGCGTTTTCTTCATCATCCCTGAAACTATCAGGGTATTTAAATTTATGCTTTACATAGCTGTGTGTTTTTAAAATATCTTACTAGATGTGTGGTGTTTTGAGTATGTTTTGGTAAGTAGTTTCTTTTTGTTCTTGCTCACTTTTCTTGTCTCCGAAAGCGATCTTCACATCTCACAAATGTTTTCTCTTGGGCTGGATAAAGGTGAACGTTTTCAATACTTTGAGAACAAAATGTCATTCTAGAAAGAAAATGCAGAATGTAAGTATAATATTATTTTCTAGGGATACTATATGTATAAAAGTGTGCTCTCTAAATACTTTGACTTTTACTGTCTTTATCCTTTGTTTGCTTTCACATGACATCCCAGATTGCACAGAAAGAAAACATTGTTTAAGCAATGCCCATTAAAATCTTGACAAAAACTCCTGCCTCTGCTTATGGCAAAAATGCTTCTAAATAGCATTAGGTTCCTGAAGATACTGCCTGAACTCCCCATATTAATTAACCTTTTTCCAGAATTTCTTAAGTGGTACATCAGTAGTAATTGGCTTGTTCTATGTTATTGACACAGTACTATTGGAGTGGAGTTTCTTGGTTAAAAAAGTGAGTATATCTGACATAAGCTGTGAAAGGGTTTCATACTTTTATCAAGGCAAAAAATCTGTTTTCACACAGCTCTCTAATTTGTACTGTGTAGTATGTTTAATTTCATTTGGCAGCTATGTTGGTACTGATTTGGGATCATCACTTTAAAAACAGCAAGAGATGTTAGAGAAACAATTACTTTTTATGGCAGAGACATGCAAAGTACTGAGTTAGGAGGAGGAAAATACCTACAAAATACATTTACAGAGAGGAAAAAGACTAAGAAAATATGATCCCTCTACTGCCCTTCCTCCCACCCCAACACACATGGATTACCTTATAAAAATCTCTTTAAACTGTCTAATTTGTCTTTTTTGTCAGCATCAAGGAGATGCAGCTTTGCCAATAAGTACTGTTCCACAGAAAGTCTGCAGTAGTTCTAACTGGTGCTGGTAAGAAAGGCACTGCACCAGGGAAAGGCCACCATCTGAGGCTGAGCCAGACTTACAAGGTAAGATGTAGTTTTCTCATACACCTTAATTAAATTGCTGTTAAAAATTCTCAAATGATTAAAGCAGTGGGAATCATTATTAATTTTATTATTCTGTCTTCTGACTGAAATGTCTCTGAAAAAGCAGTTTCAAAAGTGTTAATAGCACTGCAGTATGTAGAGAGCACTACCACACTCAAATTTGTGGATACAGTTCCAAAGCAACTGCGGCAGGGCAGGAAACTACCAGTTTACTTTGCCTTCAGAATATTAAAAAAAGTATATATTGAAAGGCAAATAACTGAGATTTGTCATACTTTGCAAGTAGGAATTTGAATTTGCATGGCCTCAGTGTTGAAATCAATATTTATCTTCTGTTGTATCTTGTTTCTTTGAAATTTCATGTCCTTCTGGAGTGAGATAGCAATTTATGGATAGGATATGATGATCAAATATCACTAACAATTGTGTAGAAAAATTGCAGTGCAGAACTTGAGTTCTTCCTTGTATCTGTTTGCTAACTCCTCTATCCTCTGTTCCTAAGAATAAATAAAATTGTCACCCAAGGTTTCATGCCTTAAATTCAGTTTAAATTCATGTTTTCCACTATTAATTTTTTTACCTTGGATCAAAGAAATTCTTATAAGTCACTTAAAATAATGCGTTGTAATCTGAGACAATAAAATTAAAAAAAATAATAATAATAAAAAAAGAAAATGTCAGAGGTGGTGTGTGGAAAAACTCCTAATAGGTTTGAGTCTGGGGGCTCAGATGATTGTATAAAAAGGATAGCTTGATTGCCAAATGTCTGCTTTATTACAGAATGAAAAATGATGTTTTCATTACACTTACTTCTGCTGTGTTTCCCCTGCTTTCACTCGTATTGTCTTCACTATAAGTCCTGGTCGGCGGGTGCCTTTTCTCCATGGTATTATGGTTTGAACTGTGTCCCAGATATTTTCCCAAACTGCAGTTCCTTCCCATTTGAATTTGATCATTATTAGTTCACCAATATCAGTGTCCAGTGTGATGAGAAAAGAGTAGGTTTTATTCCCATTAATTCCTTCAACACTGCAGCAAACAAAAAAGAATAATGCTATCTCAATGATTATTGATATTATGGATTAAAAAAAAATATCTATTCTCTTTGAAATCAAAGAAAGAACTCTTTCCTCTCTCTTCCCCAGGAGTAACATTACTGTCTCTAGCATACTCTTCCTCTAGTGGTGAAATTTGGCAACTTGCTAAAAGAATAAAAAGACAAAGTAAGAGAAGCTTGGACAAGGGGTGAAGCACCAATGGCAAGACAAAATGTATTCCACAATAGTACTTTTTTATACCTTCTGTCTGCTAGAGCAAAGGCTGGCCCACACTGTTGCCTGTTCACTTGTTAATGCAGATAATGTCTCCATTGTGAGAAATATCCAAAATTCTTTACCTTAATTACAGTGGCCTATTTATGTTTTAACTGATTACTACCCTGTGTTAGCCAAGGGATCAACTGAACATAAGTGGATTATAGCATTATAAGAAACTTCCAATATCACAGGGTTTGTTTCATAGAGATCTTATACCATATTCATGCATTTTTTGTAAATCAAAAATTGTGTTTTTTAAAATTGTGTTTTTTAAGGGGTATGGATGAAGAGAGGGTGATTTCCAGTTCATCTCCAACTAACAGTACTAAATCAGATCATTCACAGCTTGATTATCCAAGTAATATGGTAAATTGGCACCTTGTATTTCACTTCTACAGTGACATGTAATATCAATACTCACAGTGTGATGGGCAGATTTTTAGCATCCTCCTTTGTTCCTGTCAGAGAGATGCTAAAAGTTGGTTCTATCTGCTTGCCTTGGATTTCATTGATGAAGTGGATCTTGAACTGATAATGATAGACTGTAGAAAGGAAAAATTTAGACAGTGACGAGTTAAATGGTCAAAAAAGCAATAGATTTCTCAGACAAAATAATTATGCCTTTCAATGCATCAACTTGACTGATACTTCCATTTTATTTTTAATCAATTTTGTTAAAATTAAAGCTTTGTTTTTTTATTGTTGCTGTGTTGCATTACCCCTAGGGTCTTGGGGCCCCATTGCCCTATTTCAAAGGGAGGGAGGTGGGGAGGAGGAAACCTAGGCAGAGTTCTCTTTTAGAAGAAAACATTCTTCCTTGGGAAATATTTCACCTTTTCTGAACTTTAATTGTTAGAAAGTCTGGCAAGCTCTCTATCCAGCTAGCAAAGAATACTTACGACTGGACTTGATTAGGGATTGTACAGCACAGGTTGAAGACTTTATGCGATTTTGTCAGGCTTTTTCTCTGACTAGCTAGAAAATCTCCCTGCAAAACAGAGGGCTAGTGAACTTTCCTTGACTGCAGAATGATACATTGTGCTTAACACGCATCTGTTAACAATATGACTTTGTTCAAGCACGTTATTCTAAGAAAGTTGTCATTAGTGCTTTGAGGTTTGGTGGTTTCTAGAAGAATAGTGTTTAGGAAAGTCTTTGAACGGGAAAAAAAAAAAAAAAAAAAAAAAAGACATGCTTCTGAGAATAAAGAATGCCTAAGGAATCATCAGTGTACTGAGTATGAGTGGTTTGACATTTAGTAAATTATGAGGAAGAAAAACAAGAAAGAAAAAAAAACACCATACAATTAGAGACCATGTCCACACAAATATTGTCAGCTAGATTTGAAGGTCCAACACTTCTGTCTGGTGATTTACCAGAAGAAAAGATTTGGCAGTAACTGTTTAAATTTACTATGGAAAAGTTGTTGGGTGAGGATGGCACTTTGGTGTGTTCATCTTGAAGATATCCAAGCACGATGGCTCTTTTATTTAGTTTTGACACCAACATCAAATCTACTATTTTCTAAATAAAAGTATTAACAACCAATGCTTTTATTTTACACACCACTTATCAGGATATACTATTTGTATAAAAGTAAAGCCAGGCATTCAATTGTATTGGTGATAGTCAGCTCTAAAGCATTTCTGCAGAGTGAAATGTTGCTTTGCTCTCTGCCAATTGCCTTCTTGACGAAAGTGGTAGATTTACTTGTTAATGAAGGAAACCCTAAGTAACTTTTATTTAACAAAGACCAGAGAGCACTTGGTTAGAATTAAGAGGTGATGTGTTTATCCTTGCACTGTAGTCCAACTACACACGGAAACTACACACTGTTCTGTTAAACATTGTAGCACAGTTGTTTTTGAGAAGAAAGGTGCTCTGTCCTCATTTCTTCTCACCCACTCCATGTTTCACTGATGATGCTACTGCTCTGAGTGGCACAGCTGTCCTACTAAGGGAATAATCTTTTCATGTATAGTTTACAGATAGATTTTTGTAGAGCTCTGAATTCTCACAATGGAAGGTATTCTCTAGAAAAATTATGTTTTTGTATTGTTTCATAGTTACTGCATGTTAGTGAACAATGTATTTTCTTTTGAGAAGGTGCCACTGTGCAGAAAGCAAAATGGATGGTTCTTTGCTGGCAACCACAAAAGCAAACCTGATGAGGACAAAGTGGGCAGACACTTGTTTATGGATCACTTATTACTATCTTGCCTTGCTCTGAGTTTTCTATTCATGTGAAAGTTGATTGCTGTAACATATGTTCTTAATGCCTTATAAAAGCTTAGCCTTTTGCTGTGGTTATTATGATGCTTGCTCTAAGGAAAAAGGTGAGTGTATTTGTATAAAAGCTCTGGTTGACTCAGGGTCCCAATCATGGCCTTATTATGAATGTTAACTTCTTTGTAACAACCGCTTTTTTGTTTGTTTGAGCTGGATTAACAAATGCTTCAGAATATAATCCATTAACTTGAAAAATCGAATGTCACATTTCATGAAGAAATATAAAGCATTGTGAGATTTAATGCTGAGTTTCTCAAATTTCTTCTGTTTGAGTCTTTCTCATGATCTTCAAACATTTTTTTAAGAGTATTACAAAGATCACTTTATACACATCCTCCCGCAGTTGCTGCCTTGTTTTGGAACTTTTATGAAAGGAAACTATTGTCTGGGGGTATTGGTATTTGGGTACATGCCAACAACTTTTTTTCTTAAAGGAAAACCATTTCCAAGCATAAAAGTGAAACATGTTTGAAATGGAAAACAATGCCAACAAGATATAGTTGCAGCTTGTGGTAAAATACCTATCTCCATAGCCAGAGAAAAAAAAATTGCAGAGATGGTATTTCTGTGTCCAGGTGTGTGGTGGTGGATTCAGGTTCATCAGAGCAATGCACTTTCCCAGTTCTGATGGTGACTTAACTGTGCTGCAGCAAAATAACACTGAAAACTAGGCACGGCCTTTAAAAATATGTAAATCTACCACAAGCAGCTTCCTGTGGCATTTAAAAAAAAAAAAAAAAAAAAAAAAAAAAAAGTGTAAGGAGATCCAGCAGGTTCAGCTGCTCTGAGTTTCAGTCAGGGCTGAGCAGATGTCTCTGTGGTCATCACTATGTAGTTCACAGCTGTATGTGGAAGACTTCCAAAATTATTTTAATAGTACATTAATTTTAATAATTTTAATCTGTGGTATTGCAGTTGAGCACCAGGCACTGTGGGGAAACGAGCTGTGTAATAGAAGCAGGATCATTTTACACTTCTCCTCAGGATCCCTCTGGGCCCCCTTTCTGGCTGTGCCCTGCTGAAGGGGCAGGCCTTGGTGTGAGGCGCTGAGGGGAACCCGTTTGGTGGTTCTGGGTTGGGGGAACCTGAGGAAGACGGGCTGTTGTGGTGAGCGGGCTGTGGGATGGCACCAGCCTGAGGGGCCCAGGCAGCGTCTCCTCCATGCCTGGTGGCCTGTGGCTGTGAGCGGTGCCCTGAGCCAGGGGCCAGGCGGCCATTTCGTGCTGCCTGCCTCAGCCTCATGACTGCCATGGGAGGAGGTGGTGAGGGGAAGCATGACGCACTGAAAGTCCCTGCACCAAAAATAACTTGGAAGAAAGACATCCTGCTGTTGGTCACACACGGTCCTGCTTTAAAACGTATGTAAAACCTCCTGGTGGCCTGTGGAGGTCTGCTCAACAGCAGGAGTGGCCTTGTGGGCTCCCTGACAACCGAGGGTTAACTGGCCTGCAGCCAGGCCTGGGCCATTTTGTGAGGAGATGGGCAGATGGGCGTCATTTCCCTGTCAGACTGCATCCTTCTATCTGATTGTGCAGGCAGTATGGATTCTCTCTTTGAGCCTAGATAGTTATGGTGCTCTTGACGAAATAATTTAATAGAGATAAAGCCTGGAGTACCGGTCACTTTTAGTGCCACAGTTCTGCCCTGTTAAAGGCCATCTATTCTGCTCTCTGTCCATTGTCTGAAAAGTAATAATTTGTGTGTAGCCTTGTAGACCATCTACAGACAAAATTTGGGCAAAGTTGGAAGAGAAGGTTTTACAGGCTTCTCAGAGCAATTGTGCTTCTTTGACTTGGCTGTATAGCTCCATATGCTGTAAGCAATTCACACAAGCCAGTTATAGGAAAATCCTGTAGATCAGGGCCCTAAGCAGCCCCGAGGCCCCAAAGCAGCTCTGAGGCCCCAGAGCCACAGCAAGCTTTTTCCTGTAAAAATATTAAGAGTCAAGATCTTGATGAAAGGGCATCAGGAAATCCTACTGGGATTCTTAATTGTCTCAGCAAATTGATTATTACCATAGATTTTATAAGCTTTAATAAATGAGTAAACAGAATCACAAAGCCTAGGCTCATTATCCCATTTTGTTATCAGTCTGGAGACTGCAACAGGCATTCCCACGAACCTTTGAAAGGCATACGTGCTCTTGTTTTCAAAAAGAGCCGTCTGCTTTTTGGGAGCCGTTCCTCCCTGATGTTGTAGCCCAATGTGTTGCACCGGTTCTTCCTACAGCTGAGGCACATTCCTTTGTCAAAAGTGTTGATGTCGTTGCACCAGTATGCTGTGCTTTGCTTGTCGTTGTGAAGCAGAGAGTCGATGAACAAATGAACTGACCTCTCATGGGCACATTTCACGGTTTGAGTGATGCCTGAAAAAAACATGACCAGTAATTTTGCATGCCCTTTTTAGCATTCCAACTACAGAGCAGCTAACTGTTCGTATATCTTACTGTTCTTCTCACATCCTTCATGCTTACTAAAACCTCATGAATTTGTCTCAGAAGTCATACATGTAACAACCATACTTCTGGGATCATCCAAAGATAGCTCGGCTGAACCAACAGGTTAATAAAATTGAATAATTTGCTGCTTAAATTTTAGTCTGCCTGTACAAGACTCTAACTATGAGCCTTGATTTCATTGTCATGGCTGTTCAGTTAATAATGAAATACAGTATGAGACTACATGCAGTCTTTCACCATACAGTATTAAAGGCAGCAGTCTCATTCTGAATGATTGAATACTAACTTTTGGATGCTTACATGGTAAAGTCACTTTGGCCTCATCAGATTGACAGACTCATGTTGAATTTTGCTAGCTGCTACTACTGGGGAAAAAGCAAAAAATGTATTAAATACATTATATGTATTAAGTACATAGATATGCTTTTAAGAAAAATACATGTTTTCCTCTTTTTCTAAAAGGAAATTTTACTTTTAAAAGATTTCAAATTAGAATTTAATGTTCATTTTTAATTGAAAAAAAAATATAAAAATCAAATGAAAAATGGAAAAAAAATAAAATTATGAAAGTTATTCTGTGCAATTGGGATATGTCACTGTGGATTTTTTATACACGTCTTCACTGATAAGGTTTCTAGACTTTCACATTTACTGTGAATTATTTTCTAAGATGGTCTACTTTTATATAGTGTGATAGTTGAGAAATTTTTGCAGTGTGTTATGCTCCTTGTACTCTTCTTTTTTTGTTGTTGTTCATGTTTGTTTGTTTGTTGTTCAGTGAAAAGTTCTGTTTGTCACAGTGCATCAGTACCTTTACCTTTTTTCAGTATGTTGCATCAGTTTCTCTGTACATTTATGTTCAGGTACATTGGAACTCATCTTCTATAAATATAAACCCTATAAACCTGGAACGCTGGTAGTTGAGTCCCAGAAAAAGCATCACCCGCTGTGCAGTTGAAGGACAGTGACGTGGGAAAAGGTGAATAAAGGTGAGTAGTACAGCCCTGTGTCTTGATTTGAAATAATTAATTGCACACTAGATGAATCTGGCTTAATTAGAATAAGTTTTCTCATTTCCTCTACCACCACAACAAATACCTTTTGAAAATTATTCAAAAGTGCTTGACACCAGGGTGCTCACTGCCTGATTTTCAGAAGTCCTAGGCAGCCACGTTTCTTACCAGTCAGTAAGAACAATTGGAACCCAATACATGTAAAAATCACCAAATTCTAGAAAAGAAACTTCCTTGCATATAAGGCAAGACAATTCTCCCATTAGATACTGTTTTAAGACCACAGGTCTATGCAGTTTCCCCAACATGCCGTTAGTCCAGCTACAGCGCTGCTTCCCTCATGGCCCAATTTGTTCTTACCAGTGATTCCATATTGTGCAATGTGGTTGTAGACATGCATGATGTGACAGCCAGGCTGAAAGGTGCCTCCGTTGGGATAAAAGTCAAAATGGGCCACAGGCTGTTTGATGCCGACGCTGAGACCCATGTGCTGTTTAGTGAATGTATGAATTGCATCTACGAAGTTTGCATCATCTGGAGATAAACGGTCTGTTGGTGACATTCCTTCAAACAAGGGGCCAGCAGGGTCAAGGCCTACAATAAATGCAAATAATCCAATTGTGATGTAGTACAGGTGGATTTTTCCTATACTGTTTTGAGAAAAGACTCTGATAAATATTTAAAAACATACAGTGCTGGTAGTTTACAAGGTCTTTCACTGACAAAAACAATGGTAGGAACACTTGTACTGTGTGGTGTACATGGTTACACCAAAAGGTAAAATAAACACAGGCGCTGTAATAAACAGTAACTGCTGCATGCACAAGGACACAGGCTCAGAGATAGATATGTTTGTTATAGACAAACCATGCTTGCTACTGCTTTGTCTTTTGAGGGATGTTTACTTAATTTTGTTCTTTGATACTCTAGAGGTCATGCATTTCAGAGGCTCTTTTGAAGACAGCAGTCCCACAACAAGGGTGACTTTTAGCCCACATTTGAGACTTGTAATTTTATAAAACTTCACTTGTTGACTCAAGAGCTCTGTCTGGTAGATGCTGTTTATAATAGTTTCTCAGTGTTAAAAGATTTCAAATTATTACAGTGTTCAGGAAAATAATATTCCAGTTAGAGATGTTGATTTTAGTCTACTGGATGCTTCTGTATAGGGCCCTTTTTGGGAACTGATTTATGGAAAAAGACTTCCTGCATAGTTTAAAGCTGCTTTTTAGTTTTGAGAAGAAGCAACTAAATTTGAGATTCTTCAGCTGGTATTATGGAGTAATGTACTTGCATTGATGTAACAGGACAAGACTAATAGCAGAGGATACAAGTAGAGATGCCACCCCAAAGTCATGCCTTTTCCTTTTAATAGCTTTAATCAGTGTGATTTTTTTTCAGCTTGTTACAAGTTGGAATAATTTTTGATGAAAAATGCATAAATTTGTAATAATAAATTAATGGTTTTGTTTAGCCATTATTAAGGCTTTACGTACTAATATGGTCTGAACAATCTGTGCTGCTGAGCTCAAGTTCTTCAGTGCGTACACAGGTGTAATATCATGACGTATCACGTAAAATAAGCTTCTTGGCATGCAGGCACCATCACAAGAACTGACTGAGCAAGGGACTATGGAATGGTGAATCAGGTCACAACTGGGACTTGAAGCTATCCAAGGAAGGTAGGGCTGGGGAAGGCAGCGTGAGCTGGAGGCAGGACTACTGAGAGTAGCCAAGGTTGGGTGGAAGCTTGAAGTGGATGTTACCTTATTTCTAAATCTTTCATTGTAATGGCAAACCCCAAGAGGGACTTGCGTTTGGACTTTAGATAATGTGTGGATTATGTTTTGGTCGTGCAGGGACACAGTGTCAGATACTGTAAGTTCTTAAGGCCAATTAACACGAAAGAGATTTTGTTTCAGGAAGATGCTTAGGATCTTGTTCTCCGGATAGTTTGGGGTTATTGGTCTGACCCAAACCTTGGATCTAACTTTTTGTTTTGTTTTTGTTGATGGTGGGTTTTCTGTTGTTGTTTTGGTTTATCCCCCCATTGCTTTTTTCTTTTATTTTCTTGTGTACAAATTAAAATGCTGCATTTCTAATCTCTTCCAGTATTAGATCATGAACAAATGCATCTATCTTTAAGGGAACAGTAAAGTTATTTACATTCTTCTGTTTATTAAAATCAATCCTTGTTAAATGCTTTCTCGCAACACACACAAGGTGGTATGTATTTGCAGTGCATGCAGTTAGTTGTAAATGGCTTTCCATGCATGGTTTCCTTGGGTTTTAAAATATTATGCAAGTGGATTAAGTTGCCTATCCATGTGAATATTTTAACTTTGGAGAGGATGCTGTTAGAAAAGGTGTCTACATACATTAATTTAGTTAGGGCCATGAGCCTAAAAAGACTTCATAAATTAAATGCAAGCTTTTAGCCAGCAGCTATAGGTAAATTTCCAGCAAAAGTAACACCGTCAGTGTGATTTATAAAAATAGGATTGAAGAGTTCTTAGTTCTAATATAAACTATAATATGCCAAATATCTGTGTAATGTATGCAAAGAAATCAGTTGTCTGTTAAGCTTATTAAAGTAAGTAGTTTTTTGTTTTGTTTTGTTTTTTACCTGTAATTCTTCCAATCTTGGTTGTACCACTGATATAACTGCCGGCAAACCCTGAAACATGAGCTCCTAGGCTGTACCCAATTAGATGAACATTGCTTCTGGAAAATTGAATGGATTCCTGGAAGATAACAGCAGCTTGATTTAGATGGAGAAAATGTAAAAGGTAAACTAGTAAAATAGTTACTACAAGCCAGGTATACCATGAATTATAACCCAAGAAATTTGTACGTATGTTGATGCTGGAGGTGAAATGAGGTGTTTGGATCATGCACTAAATTTCTTTGCTGGCTGTGTGTTATTCTTTGCCTCCTTCTTATGCATCAGGAAAATGCATCTGGGCATTGCTGCTTATGTGGTATGCTCAGGAAAGCCATAAACAGAAATAGTAGGGTTTTTGTTGCTGTTGGTTGCAAATGATGCAAATGTGCATTGCCTTTTGTATGCAGCATTTACTTTCCTATGACTGTAATGTGGATATAATCTATATGGCCTTTAATTTCAGTGTAAAACACTTTTATAGAAGTGTATCGCTTCTTTTGCCTGAGATATTAATATATGCCAAATTAGAAGCCAAAGTATCACAACATTGTTCTGACATGCTAAGTGATACGGTGATGATATTTCTTGGACTGATTTTTACAAAACTGGGTATCTGTTGTGAAACAAACCTAAGAAGCATTGGCCTCAGGCCCTTCTTTCTACCTAATCAATACTATCTAGTTCTTAAGCTGTCCACCTGAGCAGTGTAGCTCAAATTTGTTCTGGCTTGTAAAGAAAAATGTGTAATATTTTTCTTGCAGGAAAGGCAAACCTCTGTTTTAATTTCAGTGTGGATACTGCCTGTCCCAGTGGAGAGCTTTTTCAGTCTCAATACCTATCTGTTGTGAAGATGAGGTGAAAGCTGACAACCTTCTTAGAGATCAGAATATCCATAATGACTTTCTTGGCAGCTGTTATTGAGATGGCTGTTATTGAGACTGTTATTGATCATGCCCTGTTTACTCTTACACTAGGAGTGCTAAGATTTACTTTATTTTTATACTTAATTAAAATGTTGCACAGTGCTGCAGCTTTTGTTACATCCGCTGAGGATATTTCAAATCAGGTTGAAGCACAGTGGAAAGATAGTTGCAGGAGGGTTTTTTTTAACTTTTAAACACTTGAAGGGGTGCTTCTCAATGGAATTAACCTTTACTACTTGAACACTCTCAGTTGAGTGGTGTAAAAAGTTATGGCATATTTAAATCCTGGAAGATATCATGGTACAAGAGAAGATACCTCCAATGCTATAGCAAACAGTCACTTATTCAAGCCTCGATTTTATTTTATTTTTATTTTTTGCTGACACTGGAGAAATCACAGACTATCTTTATTGTTGACAATGTTGTGTATCCTGGGAACTGAACAAAGTCCACCTTTTGATTCATTCAATAATTAAACAGCTTCAAAATATGATTTTAAGTCTCTAGCAACTTACACTACATTTGAGCAAGAGCTAAGCTCTCTTGTCACAAGGAAGAATGGTGACTCTGTCTCTTCTGCCTTTTCCTTTGTGCCTGCTGTCCCTAACTGGCTATATTGTCTGGTAACTCCTATCCCTGTCTTTTCCATTGAAAGCAGCTTAGTCCTTCAGTGGAATTTGCTGCAAACCTTTCATCTTTGCAGCGTATTTCCCATCTACCCTAGACCTCACCACATTTAAATTAATGTATTAAAAATTTCATTGTAAGGTACAGAAATATAACCTCATTCCAAGTCAGGTAGCTTGAATGGATAGGTGAAATACAAGTTGCGTAGGGTACATGCTTCATATGTGCAAGTCTCTTTCTAGTGTTTTGCTCTCTGTGCTTTCAAAAATCGTGCTGGAGACCAGTGATCCCTTGCAGACTCTTTTATAACATTTCTAGTCTGGCAGCTGCAGGTATAGCTAAAACTGCTGTAAGACATGGCCTCTGCTTCCTACCTAGTGGGAGTTTTGATGAGTAGTCACTAGATTAGCATGGCTCTATGCTCATTACTGCCTCTGTGCCATCTGCTTTGCTATGTATATCTGTGCTCCTAAAATGTCCACCTTTACACTCGATCACCAAGCTATTATTTTAGAATAATCTATGGGAAACTAAGGCAAAAATCTAACATGATGTCATGCTCAAATTCTGCATTAGGCATAGGTCACATAACCTTGTGCTGAACTAGCTACTTGCAAATGCCAGCGTGCCTATTTGCGAAGTGTGGAACTTGCTCTGACTTTCTTCTACTAACCAGGTTCTGAACTTGAAATATTGAGTAGCTTTATAATGCAAAGAATGCCAGCTCTCTGCACACATGCTAATTGAAAAACTGAAGTAGCATGAAATGATCTCAACTGTAAAGACACATCAAAGTATTCTAATAAAAAAGACTACTTGCTTTTTTTCTCTAGAATGATAAAAATTTTTTAGTCATATGAAAATTGATGGAAGAAAAATGTACAGCGTATTGCAGAAACGTAAGTGATTGCAATGAACAGCATTAGCCAGCAGAGTATTTCAGAAAGGTGTTAGAAGCATAAGAGCAGGTAAATAGGTCTTTTCAAAAGAAACACGTTTTGACCTGGGTGCCCTTACCTCCAGCCATTCCAGGAAGTCTGCTATCTCCTGCCCTATGTGGCGGGTGTTCTGTACAGCAATGGGATAGTGCTGGTGAGCAAATGTAAGCCAATCTGCAATGATCACGTTAATTTGTTTATCCTGAGACTTCAGAGCTGCTGCCATTTTCCAAATCCAGTCTTCTAATATCCCATCCACCTGTTTTGTTTTGTTTTTTTTTTTTTTAAAAAAAAAAAAAAAAAGTCTTAAGAAAAAGCAGTGTCTAACAAATATTCTGTGTGAAAAGCTCAAGGAAACATAAAACATAAAATAAACAAGGTGAGTTAGTTCTGATAAATAGATTTTAGGGGCTTCAACATGCTTCATTGCTGAGAATCCTTGATTTTGGGTGGAGAAAAATCAAGAATTTATATGAACTGTATAATATTTTAGGTAGATTGATGTGAGCTCTTATCAATGAAATTATGTCCTTAAATATTCTTACAGATCCTGAGATAATTGGTATTAGTGATTAAAAAGAAAGACAGAAATGCCCAGCTACTTTCTGATTTCAGTAAGGAGCAGCTGTCCCTGTAAATTTAAGCTGAAGGGAAAAATGAGGAAAGCTGAAGTGTTGCAGACCAGTGAGTGTTTGCCTTCTATATTTGTTCTGTTATGAAATCCTCTTTTTTCAAGGACTGGATCAAACTTTCTTTATTGCTTCCAATTTGAAGGACCAGAATTACTATTTAATAAATCTCAGATTTAAGCTGAGCTGGTTGTGCATATTTCCTCAATCAATGGAACATACTAATCTCTTCTGGTCTTTTAACAGAATTTGGATGTGTTGGCTTTGGGTTTCCAAACATACTTCTTTCTCTAAGAGCCTAATACTTCTGTAGATTAAGTTAATGTGAATGTCGAGTGTCAATGGCAGCAGCCTCAGCTCCATAGTTCTTTGAGAAGGGTATAGGCTTTAAACAAATTCTTGTTTGGGAGGCTTGGCTAAATGAATCTGGGCAATATTCCATCTCTGCTGTTACACGCACTGAGAGTTATGCACATCAAGTGTGTTGTTCAAGGTTTCTTTGACTGTGCATTTGCAGTGACCCAGTTGTATTTTGCCATCTTAAGTGATGACATTGGTTCTATGAGAATCAAAGATCTGTTCAAAGGACATGACTTCCTATCCTTTCTTTTCTTTTATTTCTTCTCCAGCTGAAATCAGATCAAAATTCACTGTAGCATAGCAATTCTGTTCATTTGAAGAAGGTTTTTGGTGGATTTTTTTTAACCATTTGAAGTAGTTCAGTGGTAATTCATTGACATTCAGGGCTTCAATTTCAGCAGAAAAAGCTTATAGAGATGTTCTCTTTAAAGCTGTACCTATGAGAAAGATGTGGGGAGATTGTGTGCGCTTTTTTCAGTAAGCGCACACAAAGCTTATCTGGCAGTAAACATATCAGAGAAATGAAACTATATTTCAGTCCTCCAGAGGCACAGCACATTAATTCAGCTGCTTGTTCGAACTCTGGCTTTAAACCAGGGATGAATCTAATTCCTGACATGGGACTCCCATATGAAAAATTGCTTGTTGAGTGTTCCTTCAGAATCTCAGTGGGGAACATCCACTTTGTAGTATTTCTAGCCATGATTGCTACTAGGGAAATCCACCATATTTCAGATCCCAGTCTTTCTTCCAAAGTTGCTTTTGGCACTAGCATAATGAAGAGGAAAGTATATCAAATCAGGTGTAGTTCGAATTTAAAAAAAAAAAATGTGAGTTCATACCGACCAGCCATGGACTATCATCACCAGAGGAAGAGAGGCATTGAAACTGCATTTGTCAAGAGTCTCCAACTGATTGAACAAAATCTGACATCCTTCTTCAGTTTTATCTGTATAGAGTTGAAATTTGGTTTCTAAGCTTTGCTGATCTTTCTTTGTTCTGGTGTACTCAGTCTGAGATCCCAGTGCCTCTGAAATGAAATTCATAATAACAGTCAGAATAGGATGGAATCTAAAACCTGGAGTAGTTACTAATGAGATAGTTTATAAAATAAAGTAAACTAGTAAGACTCTAGCTACATGTAATAGCTACCTACTCCAGATGGCTCTAAACTGTACATTAGGTTAAAAAGTGTTTGCTTTTGATGCTTGAGGTGGTCCAGGTGTGCATCCGAGTCCATCTATTTGAACAATAACAAACTATTCGAGAACATAATAAACTATTCTTCTAAAAGCATGTAAGCCTTTATTCTGCAAGCACGTTTGGTGATGGGATACTCCCGTGATTATGTTTTTGCAGTAGTGGCATCTTATACAGCACAAAGAACCCTAACATGAAAGCATTCTGGTTTTAGATTGGGCTATTTTTGCCAAATGTCAATCTTGTTAGAAACTTGATTCAAGTTTTTATTTTGGTACAGTAAAAAACATGATCCAAGCAGCATATTTAATTTGGTTCAGTGAATGATTATCCTGGCAATAAAGCCCCCAAACTGAACTGAACTGGATGTGCACTGTTTTCCTTCTTACACTAATTATTGTACATTCAAAGTAATGCCAGACGATGTTATGTTTCATAGCTAGGAAATATTAGAGAATCCCTTCAGCCAAGTTAGAAATCTCTTCAGCCATCGACAAGAGCTGGAATTGAAAAATCTTCAAAGTTAGTGAAGGTTTGGGCATGAAAATTCTTAGCTTCAGCGTTTAATGTTTTTCTTTAATGGCACTTCTGTGATAGCTATTTAGGCTAAGAGTGATAATTTCTCAGTTAAAAAGTCTACTTAGGAGCATTTCTATTGGATTTTTTGCTGGGAGAGGACTGCTTCTGATGAGAGTAATATCAGGAGAAGGTGAAGATCTAGCTAAAGAACAGAAAATTGGAAAGAGGTTTAATGATGTTGGTATTCTTAACCTCTAATGACTTCAGGGCTTGGTGAGTAGTCTACACAAAAATAAGCACTGTGCTCCATTTTTTAGTACAAAAAGAAAAACACAAAAAATACGTAATTTGTCTGTTCCTTTGTACACATCTTTTCTTTGGTTTATGCCTTATTTTCACCTTTTCTCAGTGCTTGTTACAATGCTAAGACATTTTGTCACTCTCTATTGTTTGTACATACTACAGAAAGAAATCATAAAAAGCTGCTTTCTTTATACATCCACTGTGAAAATGTTTTTGTTGCTTTAATGGATTAGCTTTTGGCTTGCCAAAAGCAAAGTAAGTCTGAGAGAGGGAATTAAAAATACAGTTTAAACTTCATGGCTGTCAAAAGTGAAAATTTCCAATAGGATCTATTGTGGTAATAGACAAAGAACTGCTTCAACCTATTAATCCATGTAATGACTTGGAGAAAGAAATATTGTCTAAAGAGGTTGGCTGCTATAACACTTCAGCTAAAAATGTCATGCCAGTGACTCAGTGACATGATCAAAGGGAGCTGCAAAGTTTCATAGGTCAGTTTGCAAAAACTGTAAAATAAAACTGCTGAAAATTTGCCTGAACTAGTTGCAGCTGAGAGTGCCAAGGTCATCTCCAACTCCAAGAAGTTTCCTTTTGGAAAAGTAGCTCTTACCTAGATTGAGTGACTTGCTGGCTGACTTCCCTGGTTCTCTGAAGATCTTAGTCCAACATGAATCCTTCAGGAAAGTCAGCCCAGCATGGGCACAGTAATCCATGTGCTATGATAAATTAGCTTTGTGCAGAGCAGCATGGTAATCACAAGCAAGAAAAGTTGTTATGACTTCTTGATGCCCCAGAGGAGATTCAGCCTTTTACCTTTCCTTTGTGTCTATGAGATCTGGTAAGACTGCAACTGAAGACTGTCTTTGTAAATACCACTTAATTTGAAGGTAGCAAGGTTTCTTGTATAACATGTTGAGATTGGTTTTGGTAGAGGAACCAAAATGCTATTAGATTTGAGCTGGGATAATTACGTTGATTGTTTGTTTGTTTGTTTGTTTGCTGAAAGGAAACCAAAGGACTGATTCCCAGTTGAACAAAAACATTTTTATCATCTGAGATTATAAAGGAAAAAAAAAAAAAGAGAGAGAGAGAAAAGAAATTAAAAAAAAAAAAAAGACCTATGTTCCTGGTAGTGGTCGCTCTAGTAGCCATCTGAATGCTATGCACATTGGCATGTGCAAGGTAGAAATTCATTTATTGTTTCCCGCTACCTTATTCCCATTATTAGAGTTTATTGCCTTAGGTGATTGCAGTCCTGCTTCTAATAACTCCAAACTAAGAAGAAAGGACCATGTGAAGAATAATAAGAAAGCTACTAAATGTGAAGAAACAATTTCTGACTTGGATTGAATCACCTCAGCAGATGAGAAGTTACGTGTTTTTCTTAACTGCAGAATTTTTGGTTCTACTTTTGCCTACTTTACTGGAAAGTATGCAAAGGTCTGTACACTGGCAATGATTTGAAACCATGAAATATTGTATGCTTTTTTGGGAGAAAGAGATCCAGAATCTAAGTATTAGTTTCTGCATCATGTTTGAATGGGTATAAAAGTGCCACACTAAAATACCTGTTTCATGTCACAAAATCTGCCTGAAGATGTCTTGGGAATGAGAATGACAAAATACTGTGGAACTATTTAATGTTAGGAGCAAAATTTTAATGGTTGCTAAATCATAGGTTTTAAATTAATCTCACAGTACAGCATTAAAACCTTTGATTTAAATTATCATTCCCAATTACGGAAAGTGATTTTTTTTCTGAGAAAAATGAGGTTCGGCATCCTTCTTCCTGTCATGGAATTCTGCAGGAAGTGTTTCTTAATAAGAGCTAACTGAAGAGGACTGAAGAGAACTTCTCAATGGCACTCACCTAATCCATAGGTAATTGCAAAATTAATTAAGTAAACCTGAACGGAAGCTGAACTTTGGGCTGTTGGTATGTTAAGGATACTTGAAAATCGTATGTGCAAGCATACATACACACCCCACTACCTAGACATGATACATTTTTCTGAATTGCCTTCTGACTCTTGCTGCAGTCACTCCTTATGTTTGTCAGGGGATTTGTCTGAGCCTTAGGAAATCTACAGTCATCTTATAGGTGGCTTGCCACTTTTCCATACGTTAAAATGTTTCCAAAAGAGTGCTTACATGTATGTATTATGATATTCCAATGTGACCACTTTCCAACACATTTGAGAAACAAGTGACACAACTACTGCAATTCCCAGAATTAGGCATTTCTGTGGAGAAATTGAGTGAAGGCATTGGCATGTTGGTGATCTTTCTTTGGGTCACGGCAAGTGGATTGTACCACTGCCTCAGTTCCAATAGCCAGATATTTATTTATTTTTAATACTTAGAAGAGAAGCTAATGACAAGGAAGCGTTCAGGACCCTCAATTTAATAAATGTTTCCCTTATAGGTATTCTTGCCAGAACCATAGTTGTCACATAGCAGTTGGCTATCAGAAAACCTTTTCACTAACCCCCCTTACTTTCTTTAGAAGCACCTGTCCTAATCCCCAGACTGCGGTTTCTAAGCAAATCCATTTGGTAAAGCTGACACAAAACACCACAAGAAAATGACAGGCTCTTAGAACAAGCATGAAAGTAGTACAAAATTTAAGCAACATTATGTAAACCGTAAAGAAATGGTAGGTTTCTTCAGGTGTGTATTTACCTAAGCATTTTGCATCTCTTTGAACAAGGTTTCCTGTACAATAGATGACACAAATAGAAAGGTACAACACACAATAATCATAGATATTCTGCATCAGGACTGGACTTCTGACTTTCAAAAATGTGTTGAACCAAAAACATGATAGGATAGGACTGGAAACATTAAGAGAGCATTTGTTTGCTTTTATATTACTGATTTACAGCCATATATTGATGCAGGATGGGCAGAACTGTCAGCAGAGTCCCATATCCCTATTATTTTCTAGTTACTGCCTTTCTAACTTAATTTCTGGCATGCAGGGTATTGGAGAAAGCAGAAAATGTAATGTTTGGTTCAGTAGTAATGGAACTGTGATTTAAAAAGTGCTATTAACATGTTAATAAGGAGTTAAGACCTAGAATAATAGGTCTCAGTCTGTCTTTCTCTCTTCTTTAAAGTCAGAACGCTTTCCAAAGGAAAAGTAATTTGGAAAAAATACCCAGCACTGAATTTATGGCGTATACAAGAACTGTAAAATATGTTCAGAATATTCAGTGCAGACCATTGTTTAGTACGATTTGTTTGCTTGGTGGCCTTAGACATAAAGGAGTGCAAGTAACTCAGAAATTGCTTATCAAAAATAATTGCTAAGACCCATGTCATTCCTTTTAAATTCTATACTTATGTACCTGCTGCTGCTGTTTATTTAAAATTGCCACTCTTGCAAGCATTTGAGCAGATGGTAGAGATAGATACAAACAGTCTTCTGTAGAGTGCCTTAAATGGCAGTATTTGGGGATCTGGAGGGAAAAAATGAGAACTTCAAAGCAGAAGTTTTGCTAAGAAGAATTTGAAAATATGATGAAACACATGAAATAGTTATCATAGTTTGATTTCCTCTTGCTGCTGTTTGCCTCAACTATTCAGTTGTGTCTCTTGTATCAGTCAGTTGTGAATCACATAATAGATTTATTGATGGTTTCAATAAAGGAAGGAGTAAAGTGAAGTATAACTTGTCTTTCAAGAGACAAAAATTAGCAGATTTTTCCTGCTTTCTTCTAAATTGATTGTTTATTATTTACATGTATTGGAGCATACATTTTTATTCCCATTCTTGCTGAATTGTTTCTCTCATTGGTTTTGAACACTCAGTTGCTCTAAAACACTCAAAAGAATCACTTCTTTTTGGCTCTTCTCTTACTTTTCTAATTTTTTCTTCCCTGTAATACCTCTCTTTACTATGTGAAACTTCAAAACTTATTTTCCACATCTCTTATTTAGAATCGAGTATCAGAGTGATGATTGGAGAACAAGGCGAATAAGGGGATAAGACCCACCCCCAAACTCTCCTTTTGCCTTTGTATATCAGGTGAAAACTTACTGAAAGAATGCTGATTGTAAAATGCTTGATATTATTTTTCTTGTCCCGTTAAGTAAGGTCAATTACTTTTCCCTCTCCTCCTTTTTATTGTGAAGTAATGTACAAATATTAGTTTGTTCACCAGTAAAAATGTGATCTTGAGTACAATAATCAATAAGCTTGTGAGGCAGTGGTTGCAAAGAACAGGGAAACCAGCGCACAGTGTCACCAGTGTCTCTGGGTTTATAAGTCAGCTCCTGGGTTCTGGGCTGATGCCCTGTGCAGAACAATGCACACAATCTCCCTTGCTCTCCTCTCCTGAAAAGGAAGCAGAAGGATGCACCAACCACACAACTATTAAGCAGCATGCATTATTTATGGGGTAACAAATATGCTGTCCTCCTTGTTTCCTCATCTAAAGTAAAATGCTTCTAAATATGAACGTTTAAGTGCTGCTTGCACAATGCATGATTGCTAAATTGAAATTAGTACCCCAAGGGTTTCATCTGACCTAATCTGAATTTTATGAACCAAAATACTGGGAAATCATTAGAATCACTGGTCTTTCCAGGAATGGTTTGGATTAACCCATAATATAGATCTAAAATTGTTAGTATACATAAATGCTAACAACAACAAAAATAAACCTCCATCTGTTACCTAACCAAAACTTGCATAGATGCAAGTAATATTTAAAAGTAGGTAAATCTCAAAAAAATAAAAAAAACACTTGCAATGTGTTCCAGTCTTAAGCTTTGTTTACTTTGACCTTTTGTTATCTGCAGACTTTCTTTCCAGTACTGTTTTTTCTTCCTTCATGGAAGTGCTTGTTTGCAAATATATGCATGACTAAAGTTTTGGCCAGGGTTTCGGCCAAAATATTCAGATGCCTGATTTAGGGTTTGCATTTCCTTTTCCTTGATATTAAAAGGAAAAAGGAGAAATGGTCACAAAGTGCCTGTATAAAATATATTTCTTCACACAGTGTTATCAGATAGAGGGGGGAGCAAATGAATAAAGACAAATGTAAAGCTAAGCAGGTTAGGACAGGAAATGAGACAACTAAGAGAGTGATCCGGTATGGAGGTCTAGACAATCATAACCTGTATGGAAAAAATAGAGGGGGGATCAGTTATTTAAGTCTCTTCTAGTACAAGTTGGAAGGGTTATTTTGATAGCAATAAAGGAAGAAACAGTTCACCACAAGTCCTCTAGTTAATGTGTGCAGTTACCTGCTGGGTGTGAAGCAGCTATTAGGGGGTTAGGGAAGGCCAGTTGGGAAGTGGATGTGTCTATGTCAGAGAAACCTAATGAGGATTACTAAATGGATCAGCACCACCATTTACTCAGAAGATCCTCAAACTGCAAAAGGTTGATGACTGAGAGTACGTGCTGGAAGTGCGATGGGTACATGAAAAATTCCCCTGCTCAGCAGGCATCAGCTTTTGGCCACAGCAGCAGGTGCCTGAACTAGGTGGACCTTTGGTTTCATCCACTCCAGCCACTGTGTAATGCTTGACACAGAGCTTTCTGCCACCACCTTTGCTTTTGGCAGCTCTCTGAAACAGGAACAATCTGTGGAAAATAACAGGCTTTAAAATATCTCAGTTGAAAACTTTCATTCCATCTAGACATCTGCATTATCTGCGTTCGTATTTGCTGCTGCTGTTCAAAATTATTAACTGCCTGGAAATACTTGTACATTTTTTGTAATTAAATAATCTTGAAATCAGAATTGATCAACAGCATATTTTGGCTAATTTACTTCAAAATCCTTGGAGCTTTGATTTGTGGTTTTGTTGCTGTTGATGTTTTGGCTTTTACATCCAGTTTGGGCTGGGAAACGTTCTTAGGATATGAAAATGTTTTTCTGTTCAGCTCCAGTGAAAAGCCAAATCGGCTCTAAACCTGGAAGAGGTAGACAGGAGCTAAATAGGAAATGTAGGTCGAAGGCTTCAAACTGTGCATGTATCTTGCTTATAACTTCATGATTCAGAATATTGTTTTCTTCAATTTTATTTCTGAGGGACCAAGAAAAATCCTCTATTGCTCATATTCATTTTCCTTGCAAACATTTCATGTATACTGACACTGTCGTGGCAGAAGTAAATTGAGTGAAGAGTGGTGGGGGGAATGGACAGCTTAGCAAGAGATAATACATTCTCTGAGATGTATTTTTAGGAGAGCTGTGCTGGAAGTGGGAGTTCATTTTCTGCTTATGGCCTCACTTTTTTTTTTTTTTTTTTTTTTGATCCTGCAGTGAAGTCACTTGTCTGGTGCCAACTTCCTAGGTCAGAAATTCAGCATAATTTCTGGATCACAGCATTTGTTAGGATGAGGAGAAATGAGATTCATGCAGCATGAGCGCACGAAACTCAGAAAAAATAACGGGGAACTCGAAAGAATGAGAAGATAGAAGCCTTAGGATTTTTAGACTATTAGGAAAGGAAGGCATTGCTGAGTGAAACTCGATGAGCCATGGGACATCGGAGCAGCGTGCTGTGTAATAGCTCCGCTCCCTGCGAGGTGGAAGGCGGCTCTCTGCAGAGCCGGGCTGGTGGGCAGGGGCAGGCACAGGCGCAGTATTCATATGCACAGCCAGCCTTGTCTGCACAGCCAGGGAAGTTAGTGAATTGTTAGGTTTACTTATGAATTTTTGGTACTAGCTACTCTGACAAAGTACCCTTGTGAATATTTATGCTTGGCACCATTCTGGTACTCCGAATAAGACAAACGTCTGTCTCGGAGTTTGCAGAAAGGCAGTGGGAAATAAAGAGGTCAGCGGTGCATGGAAGATGATTGAGTGTTGCAATGGAAAGGAAAAATGGACAGAATTTGGATGAGTTTTTTCCTTAGGGCTGAAGTAAGAATTACAAAGAGATAATACATCAACACCAGACAGCCCATTGGTTCAGTGGGGGAATCTGCCCAGTTTGAGTATAATTAAATCCCAGTATAAGTGGTCTTTGTTCATGGCAGCAGATAGGACAAAGCATCCAAAAGTCTCAATCTAAGAATGGCGACTTGGCATCCGATCCCACAAAATGTTTGCACTTCCAAGAAATCTATTCAAAAGAAATGATGGGAAAATATTAAAGGATATGTTCTTAGGAGTTACATTTTGCTTTAATAGGCTTCTCCCTTTCTTTCCTCTTCTCTTGCCTCTCAGATGTGATCCTGTTTTGTGTTTTCATTGTGCCTTTGATATTTTTACACAGAGTTGTTTTGTTTTTACTGTTTTTGTATGAAAGCCTTAGTTAAGCCAAAATAGCTGAGCGGAAATCCTGCTTTGGCAGCACGTTGGAACTGTTTGCTTTGAGAATTACTAGGTGTGTTCAGCTAAGCAAGAGTTTGATGTTTTCACTAGTACAGTATTTAAAGGCTTAGATAATTGTAAGTGTATCCTGAGTTTCTCCGAACTCATGTTTTATAATGGCTGCATGTAGTTCCTCTGAAACCTCTGCAGTAACCTCTCGGTGTGTGAACCACACTGTTTACAAAAGTATCTGCATGCAATAAGGTCTAGAAATGAAACAAACGTTGATGTTTGATGTTATCAAACAAGGACTGGAAATTTAGGGAAAAAAAAGGAGCCTTTAAGAAGATTTACTGTGGACCTATTTTGAAGTAGATTTTGCATTGTGAACCTGTATTAGGGTTCTTATTGTTGCTGTCATACAATTTTTGTTACAACTTTGTGTACAGATGAACTCGGTCCTGATTAGAAGAACAACTGCTATCACTTGAGCTGTAGTTCACAAATTGGGTACTTTTGTCTAGCGCTCTCGTACTGCTTTCTCTTTTACTGAGAGAAAGAGAGCGATTTTATAAAGAGTCATCTCACAGTGGTGTCCTACACAGATTTGTTAGCATGAGTGGGGTAAGCAGCTATCAAAACTGGCAAGGCTATAGCTGAGCTCTGCAGGCTATTGCAGGTGTCCTGTGAAAACTTCTATGCACAATATTGTTTTGTAGAATACTTAATACAGTGTGCCCTGTACAATGCAAAAACTCATTAAAAGATTAAAAGCATGTGAAATTCTTAGTAGGAGTTATATCCCTTAGACCTGTAAAGCCAGACAGAATTATTCAATATCATTTTCTCTCTGACCAGATCTTTAATTTTGGTTTGATCTGTTAGATCGCTTAAGTAGTCTGAAGTGCTTGGGCTTTGGCGATAATGTGTCAGACTGTTCACCTTCATCTGGATTATTATTTACCTATGTGTGGCTTATTAGTTGTAGAATGATATGAACCAAACTGATGAATGAAGTTGCTTTCCATATTTTGAATGCATAGAAATTGGCTAACAACAGGACTATATTCCAACATGACTTATGGTACCATTATTATGTAGTTATTTTCTAGAACACCTGACAGCACTCACATTTTTTTCAGGTAATGTTTTAATTATAGATTGCTAAATCTATTGCAAAACAGTTGGGAAAATGAATAAATGTATGAACCACAAGTCTTATTTGAAAGCTTGGAATGGAAAAGTTCCCGATCTAAAAAATGTCCCAGTACTTTGCCCTAAGTAGGAGCTGTCAGCAGAACAATCTGAACTGAAAGCCAGGGAGAGACAGAAAGAGTGTGCTGCAGGGGCAGAACAACTCAGGGATGCTTGTGTTGCTGTGATGCTCTTGGTCTGTGAGCAGAGTTTTGGTCTCCCAGTCAGCCAAAGCTTTGTTTTAGTTAACAAGTTTCTGATAATAAACAACATACTTTCAACGAAGTTACTAACTTTCCCCATGTCATATTTTCCTAGCTGGGGTGGGAGTTTCTTTTATAACTCCTTCCTGTGTTGGAAGTGCAAACTGTCTGAATTTATCAGCTGCTCTTGCTCATTCTCTCCAGACTTCACAAATGTATGAATATGAGAAGAAAAATGGTTCCCTTGAGTTTCTTTGATCTCTGCTTGTGATATTTCGCCAGGGAGAAATTTATCATAAATTAACTGAACCATGAATGAATGAGCTGCTGAAATTTTTCACGTTATTAGATTTGCTGGTGGATGGTTAATGAAACAGCCTCATGTTCTGCCACCAGGAGCTGTTTGACAGAATCCAACGGGGCGGCACAGTGCAAGTATGCTGAAGCCAGGTTTGGTTCACAAAGCAAAATGGATCTGTGTTAGTGGAGAGAGTCCAACGAGCATGAAAAATATTAAATTTTACTGTAAATGTTTAAATTTATGGGCTTGGTAAGTTGGATATATGAAATTTTTCCAAAATAATTGTCCATTTTACTTCATGTGATCTCATCTTCAAGAAGTAGAAATGTAAGGGTGTTTGTTGGGATATTTGCTATGATTAGAACAGAAAAATCCTCCATAAACTTACTTAAAGGGGAGGATGGGATCATTAACCAGTGGACATATTAAATCTGACAGCCTGGAAAGCACTAACAAAGAATTAAGAGTTCAGTTGCCAGATGGTGAAAAGGAAGTTGTTCAGAGTTGATCACGCAGCAGCAAGGCTAACAAAGGGCCTGCAGATTTCCTTTTGAAATCAGTGGGAGCTGGGAGTGCTTAGTGTCTTGCGTAGGCTGGGGCGAGTTTGTGGACTTTCCCCTCAGGAGTTCTGTGCTCTCGCAGTGCCCAGTGCCCTACAAGCCGTAGTCCTCTTAACGCTTTGCTGGCTGATCGGTGACACAGCTTCTGACCATTATACTCTTGTTAGGTTTTAGATGTCCTATTTTCTTTCGTGCCCAAGAAGTATGCGTGACCTGCACAGCATGTGCACATGGGATATTACTGAATTACAACTGCTTTGGTGGAGAGTGGATGACAATTAGCAGCTGGCTAATTAGCGGACCTCAGTGTGGGGATGCTTTCCTGTAGGAAACACGTGAGGAGTTAGCTCATAGCACACTTGACCTATGACAAATGCTGATTCTAATCATAATGAACTCAGCTCCTTAATAAGTAGTCTGATTTACCAAGTTTATAAGTATCCCAGCTCTAGCTTAGAAGGAAAAGGACAGGCAGACAGGTGATAGTGGCCTTGAAATCTCAGTAAATCAGCATCTGAGTAGAGTTAGGGCACGGAGCCTTGAGAAAGTGTGTTTTATGAGATGCCATCACTAAAAGCACTGCATGCTGACCGCCTGAACCAGTAAATTTTGCGCTCAGGTAATTAGCAATACCTCTTGGGAAGGAAGCAGTGGGGTATGCTTGTGGATAAGAGAGTAGCTGATCAGTGAAGTTACTCATTTAATTTTTCTATTTGTCATGGACGTGCACAGTAGCCTCTCATTAGTCAACATTAACCTCTCTGTAGCCTCTGCATTGTGTCCTGCCATGTCTGTGTTACAAAGTAGTCACCTTTGTGAACAGCTCAGATAACGTGAAAATAAAATTCATAATAATGCCTGTAATTTAGAATGTATAAGAGAAATCATCAGATATAGGTGATAGCTACTGATTCTGTTTAATAGATGCAGTGGCAAGGAATAAATCTGATAGCAAATGAAATAGACTTGTAGAAAATTTTTGACTTTGAAAAAAAATGTTTTGTTACTGAGACTTTACTGCAAGGGAACAACATCTTGGGTCTAGTGTCCAAATTCTGTACTCTGCAGCCCTTCTGAGTGTTTTCTTACATAGAAATAGTCATGCACCGAAGGGTAGCACATTAGCTAAGTGGAAAAAGTAAGGAACAGTATCACTGTTGAAATCCCTTATAGCCTTGCACAACCATCTCATGGTGGTTTGGGAAGAAGGGAATGCGGAAAGAAAAGATATGATTGTAGTTTAATACATTGCAACCATTGTAAAATGAAATTGATGTGTTTATGCTGTGTTGTTCTTTCTTAAGTGTAAAGTATTAGATTCTTATCTACATTCCACTTGCATTTTAAGCTGTTCATTTAACAAGCCTTTCTGGCCTCCTATAAAAATAATCCATGTAAAATACAAATTAGTACAGCAGAGTAATTTCCCTGCATGTAATAACTGAAAATTATTTGTATTCTATTCATACTCAAAGGCCTATTCAGGATATGAGCCCCATTGTGGCAATTGCTACTGTGCATCTGAGAAGACTGGGGGAACAGATCTGTGTTCCTCTGAGAACTATATTGATTCATTAGATTTTCTTTTAGGAGCTTGGAGACAAGTCCTTATGGCTCACTTTTGAGGTCTATAAATATTGTGTAAAACAACTTTATGTGGCCTTAAGATAATCTCATGTATTCAGCTGAAAGATTGGAGCTAATTTAAAAAAAAATAATAATAATAATAAAATGCAAGACATTGTACCAAAATAAAATAAAATAACAAAGAAGTGAGAAGGCGTATATCACTGGGAGTGGAGATGTTCAGAATTAGAAATCACTACTTGTAGAAATACTAGCTGGTGGTTGCATTAACATTTTTCAGCTGGTGAGGATCCCTGCCGAGATTTGCTGGGCAGGGGCAGTGTTCTGCCTAGGTGCCAGGAGGTGCAGTCATACTTCGTAGGGAAATAGCTCCTTACGACTTAGACACGCACAGTATTGGTGACGGGGAGCCCGCTGCTGCCAAGGGGTCCTGGGAATTGCACATCCATGGAGGAGCGCTCAGAGGTCCCACCGCCCTGTTCCTGAGCAGTGCAGCTATGCCTCGTGCACTCATCTCATTCAGTTCACTCAGCCAACATGTGAAAATTCACTTTTCTTTCCTCTGGATTAGCTTGCCGTTGACTTAGCAAACTGAAATAATTTGTGCTGAAATCAGATGAGTACTAAGTCATCATAAGGGGTGAGAAAGAAATGGGATCACACAACTGATTAGGTAAGTACTCCCTGAAACTCCACATATGAAACTCAAAACAGAGGTATGGCAGAAAATTGAAAGAGAGGTTTCCTGAAGACTAGCAAAAAGCATGTAAGTCTTCCAGCAGCAATGATTACAGAAAAATTTACATTTCAATTTACTCAAGATTATTCTGTGAAAAATATCAATGTAGCTAGCTCAAATCTTCCCTTATTTTTCTATTAGTATAAGAAAAAATATCTTTGAAAGTGTCTGGAAAGCTGCTTTCATAATCTCTGTGTTCAGTTAACTAGCACAAATTATGTAGGCTCAGAACTTAAAATTCTCCAAATAGTTACAGACCAATCTTATTTGGGCAACAATGTGAAACTTTAGAGAAGTGGCTGGGAGGATCTAGTGAGACATCTGGAAACACAGCCCTCTTCAATGCTTGAGAGGGGACACAGAGGAGCCAAAATGTCTTATGAATGCAATGTGGGGGAAAGGAATGGATTATTGATCCAGAAATTGCTCTCTCTTACATTCACAAGCCCAGAAGAGTGATCAGTGTCAGCTCAACAGCCAGATAGCCATTTTTGCTGCTTGGTGAACAGCTGCCCTTGGTAAACGTGGCAAGCATACAGAAAGGACTAGAACAATGTTAGAATGACACTTTCCAACCTTTCTGTGAAAAGTATAGATGTGACAAAGGCATCAGAAGATGAGCAATCAGAATTGTCTTGCAATCGGCCATGAGAACGGCTGTATGAGTAAAATCCTAATGGCTGCTGCTCGGGTGCTCATGCCCAAGTAGCTGCGTTAGGACATGCAGTAAGAGGAGAGGCTGAGCTCTGGGCTTGATTCTGCTCTGGGCAGAGGCAGGTGTACTCTGCAGGGTACAGCAACAGCTGGATGTAGTTGCAGATCAGAATCCCATTTAGTTCTCTGGGAATGTGAGGAAGCAGCAGGATCTGGAGAGAAGGAACCCTGAATGTGCAAATATGGAGATATCTCTCCTTGCAGAGTGGAATTTCTGCCTAGGATTTCAATTTTGCATTGTCCTAACTACTCTAGTTTGTCAAAAGCTTCTTTCCAATCTTCCACACAGGTGGTACATATAGCACTAACTCATGTTCCTGATTTGGTTTGGCACATTTTATCTAGAATCTGTCATATTTTGTAGGGCAAAGAAAGTGGGACTGCTATCCACGTGTAAAGCATTAAAGACTCAAAATGGGAGAAAGCTTGTATAAAACTGTAGTTAAAAGTTCTTCCTTTAAAGTCCTTCCTTCCAGAATGACTCTTTGCATTTACTGTATTTATTTTCCCTTTGCAGTTAAAAACACTTTTTTCTTTTTTTTTTTTTTCTTTCCCCCTGTAACTTCTGTAACTGTATATACAAAGCTATTTGGATGCAGAGTTTCCTTTGTACATAAGAACCTGAATGTGCTTCAGAGGATGTAACTCTGCTCTGGAAAACCAGTACTTTAACACCCATTAGAAAGGAGCATATTATGACAGTGGACACGCACCCTCGGCTGCATCCATCTGTGCCAGCAAAGAGGTTGCCACCTCCAGCTTTTTATCACCTCCCACCAGACAGAGATTACCACCACCCTTACTGTTCTGTTGCCAGTGCTTCAGTGTTGGACCATTGCCTAGTTGTTGCAAACAAAATAAGCTGGACTACCTCAGATCACCTTTTCTAACTGTTTAAACTAACCTAATTTATTTTGATTGAACCAAAAGAGGGCATGCTTACATGAAGGGATCTACCTCATGACTTACATGAAATGGTAGCTTTCAGGAAATGATGAATAGCTGGGGGAATGCTGCAGGCTGGTACCCTTGTGAAAAAAGATGTGAAAAAAGAAGTTTGTTCACAGCCTGAGACACGTGCGTGCAATGATTCAGTAACTTCCTGAAGACCACTATTGAATTTCTTAATTCCTTAGGATTTTGAAATGTAGATCAGATAAATTAGCTTGTATATAATGCTCACTTGGTCCTACTGTGGACATTATAGTCTTTTCACTGTAGTCTAGATATGTAAAATAAGTACAAATAGACAGAACCTATGCATTTTATCATATCCTCAGCAAGCAACAATATAAACTTATAAAATTTTTGTGGCCAGAAGTAATTTTGAATTGTTCCCAGTTGTTAAACTACAGAAAGCTCTATAATGATCCCAATGTGCTCTTTCGTCTCTGTAAACCATCATGTGATTCATCTCTAGTGACCAACTTGGTAGCATAGTCAAAAGGTTACACAGATAAACAGAATTATTTGCTTCTGACTGTCATGCCTGGAACACAAAGTAGGTGAATTTACCCGCTTTGTTATTCACCATTATACCCGAGTTCAACCTAGAATCCTCAGAGCTGAAGTCTTACATTAAAAAAAAAAGAAAAAAGAGCAAGCTATACTATACCATTGTTTATGTAGATAAGCCACAGAAGGTGATGATACATGTATAATGCACACTGAACAAAACATCTTGTTTTCTCCGTTCAGTTCAGTGCATAATTTCCTTTTCCCTTTGGTCCATCTCTTCAGAACTATGATCATACCCACTAAACACTCATATCAGCTTACTCGTTATTTGAAAAAGCAAACACCATTGTGTTTAATATTTACTTTATAAAATGCTGTAGCCTCCTATTGTATTGTGTTGTTTTGTATGGACTCAGCAAATCCACATCCTCAGATATGCAATTGAAATCTTCCCTCTCTTACACCAAAGCAACCAAACATTAGACCAGTACCCTATGTTTTAGCCAAAAAGAGGCTGTGCATGCTGCTGCATGTAGGAAACATCCTGTCACTGAAGCAAGTTCTAGAGACTCCAGTCTCCCTGCATGTCCCCATCTATTAAAAAAAAAGAATAAAATTTTTAAAGTCACCTCCTGTCTTGGTCATTATAGTTGTGCATGATAAGAGAAGTGATCTCTGGTTGGGGACTGCTTTTCAGGCTGGAATGATGTCAACGTTTCAATGTCAGCTGCACCTTGACATTGAAACAGCCAAAAGATGCTGATATCAGTTCCCAGATGAAGCAGAGAGGCTGTGCTGCCAGCATGGCCTCTGTCCACTGCAGAACCAGCTTCAGCCAAGTTTGTTCTCATTCCTGTCTGCCTTTTGGCTGAAAATGGCATTTCTGATCTGGTAAAAAATAGAAAATAAGCTGAACATCCTCAGCATACTAATGGCACCCAAATTTCCTTACAGCTGGTGGCAGCCTAGTGAATGCTGCTGAAAGAATCCCACAGTACTATGGCAGGGGGACACCTACTGAGACCTATTCACCATCCAGTTCTTCTCAGGTTCTCCTTGGAGACCACTGTGGGAAAACACAGAAAAATAAGTAGGAAAAACCTTTCTGTTCTAGTAGTGTGCCAGTTGCCTTGGGTTATCAAAAGTTCATAAATCTAACAAAAACAGTATGGACATTTGGACATTTTGTCTGCCATATAATTATTAGCTAAGGAAATCATCAAACTCTGTATTCTGCCCTTTACTGACAGGGAATGATGGCAGCAGAAATATTCCCTAACAGTCCTTCACTGTTCTAGGTCTTTATATTGCTGTGGGAAGAGGGATATGGATAAAGTGCATTCACACCGGTATCTCGTACAGTGTGAGAGTTAATGGTGTATTAGCAGAGAAGCAAAAGTCTAAGCGTTCACATTCCCCAGCTCAGCATGTTGGGTGCTTCTCTGTGCTGCTGGATTTTTTTCCTTCTGCAGTGCCCATTATGTATCTCAGTTGTGTTAACCATTTTCTTTCTATTCTCTAATAACAGAAGAAATAAACGCAGGATGGTTTTCAGTCCGGGAGCTGTGCATCCTGTTTTGTTTTCTTAAAAAGCTAGCACCTGATTTTATTTCAGGAGTTTCAGTATTGCTAGAGAAAATGTTGATCAAGATTGCTAGAATCCTTTAAAAAAAAAAAAAAAGTGAAAAATATTTTTAGCAATAATTGTTATACTGTGTGACCAGGCAGTAGAATAATTTATTTTTCTCCATGCAGAGTCTAAGGAAAGAAAGGATATGTTTAGAACTGATTCATCACTGAAATAGTTCTTACTAAACTGAAACTATTGGGCAATAGATTTGGAGGAAGCTAGGGGAAATGTTGGTTAGTCAGTCACTTTGTATTAAATGAACAGGTGGGTTTAGCCATGGATCACAGCAGAAATGAAATTAACTTTGGAAGGCTGCTGCTGCGTTCCCTTTCACTAGGCACCAGTTCCCTGGCCAGTCCAGTTTTAACTGCACATCCTCCTTAGTGATGGCTTTTGCAAGGAAGAATTGTCTAGTGGCATGTCATGCTTCTGGTTTTCAGAAATTTAAACAATTGAACTTTGTCATAATAGAGTATTCTGATAGCTTCAGCTATAATAAACTTTAGCAGAAGTTGAGTGTTGTGTGTACTCATAAGTGTATTGATTTTGATGGAATAAGTATGTGAAGAAAATAAGTAAGGTAAGCCTGAATTAAACATTAGGGGCATATAATTATCTAGCTGGACACCTAGGTAGTAACTCTCACTGTTGATGATAACGTTTGGGAACGAGAGCTGTTACTTCCCAGCAAGAAGTTCAGATTAATAAAAGCCAATGAACTGATTTGACTTGACAAATTTAAGAAATGTAAATTTTACAAGAAAATAGGAGGTAAGCAAAGTCATTGCACAATAAGTTCTGTTATTTTTCTTCTATTTTTAGAAGAATTGTGAATTTCCTAGGAAATATTATATGAGCATTTCTCATTGGGATTTGGGAAGTTATATTTATTTTCCTGTGTATTAAAATGCTGACTGTATTTCTGCTCCAAAACGTTGGGAAGATACTAAACCAGCTATTTTTTCATTATTTACTCTTAAGTCTTAAAGTGACTTTAGGAACCTAAAGGAATGAAAAAAAGTTCATTTCTATCAGCAGGTGACAGATGTGGCTTATGATGGTTCAATCATATGTAAAAGCAACTTGTACTGAGCTAATTGAAGAAGACAGACAAAGAAAACTGGAAAGTAAGAAAAAAAACAACAACAAAACCACCTTCCCTCCCCACTGTCCTCCCTCCCATCCACCCCATCTTAGTTTGGTGCTGTGATTATTGCATATTTTGAGAGTGTTCCTAGCTCAAGCTGGGCAATACAGGCAATATGAGAATTTATAACCAAATGCAACGTGGAGAACATGCTGGTTGCTATCCTTGGCAGAAATGGACAGCCACCCTGTGCTATACTGCATGCCTATTTCCTATTGATCCATTCTTCTCAGTGGGTCTGCTTTTGCCAACCATTGTTGTGACTGTTGTGATTGCATTTAGTGATTAAATTAGCATTTCAGGCCTGGTGGTTCGGTGGATTTTTTTATTTCTTTGTTTTGTTGTTGTTTTTGAAAAAGTGTGTACCTGATAATAGATACTCTGCATACACGTGTGCTAGGCACTGGTGGGTATTGCTTGCTTCTCAGGCTCCTGTAGCCACCAGCTGGAGATATATCAAACCGTTTCGGGGGGTGGGTCACTTGTGGGAAAAGAAAGTGAATCAATTTGTCCTCTTTCATTGCATTTTGCAGCAGCATCATGGATTTTGTTCAGATTTATGGGAGACTGCCTAAACTGAACAACTGGCACCGCAAGCAGGAAAAGTCACTCTCTACTCGGTTCCTTTTGAATTAGGAACCCCTCTGCAGTGAGTTTAATGACTCCCAGGATTCTCTCTATGGATTCACATAGTGAGCGTGATGTTTTTAAAAGAGAAAATACCTTCTCTTCTACCTAGACCTAACAAACCTATTAGCAAAACCCTCCATTAACTGAAGGAAGAGTTTCCTTTATTTTGCAGAAGTTCTTTCCTAAGCTTTCAGGTAATTAAATGCAATTATGCTGTTATGTAATTACAGTGTTCTGAATTCTAACTTGATACAGCAGTTATTCTAGCTTTTCAACAAATGTTTCCTCTGTAGTTCTGTGCAGTCCTGAGCTGATGCTCTGTGTCTGTAGCCACCCTTTGGGAAAAGTTTGCTGAAAGGTAGTTCCTTAAAATGAACGCTCATTTTATATTAAGCACACTCCCTTCACGATCTTTTTTTGTAAAACCACCCTAGGAGATGTTCACCCACCTTTGCCAGCTGAACTTTGCTAGTCTGCCACACTGAACTGATCTGGAAATTTCACATCACGTTTTTGTGTGCGCGTCCCAGTACATCAGGCCGTGAATTTTGAAATGCACTGGAAGCCTCCCAGAAATCAGGCAAGAGGTATCACAAGGGCTGCATTTCTCGTGGTGCTTCAGCATGTTTGCAGTTCTAGCTAGAATCAAGTGGAAAGGAAGTAACAAAATTGTCCAAAGTTCTCAACATTCCCATTTCGTTTTGGTAGCTTTTTATCTGTTAGATTCTTTTGTCATCTGCAGGACGGTCACCAGTGGAACTGATTCATAAGTTTGCTTCATGTGTGCCGAATATTTTCTATGTCCCTAATATAGTTCTCCCAGCTCAGCATTTCCTGATGCATTTCAGATACTGAAAAATTATTTATCTGAAATGTATACCTGAAATATTCATGGAAGAGGAACAATACTATTTAAACATTTTCCTCCAAATTCTAGATAGAATTAAAATAGCCATTTTATTGCATGAGAAGTGGAGAATAAAAGCATGCAGTTAGAAAACAGAATTCTGGTTCACATTCACCTATCTCTTTTGTCCCTGGCACAAAGGTGAAAGAAGTTAGTCTTTTTGTAGGCTAGAAGTTTTCAGCTGGCGCCTGTCAAACTGTGTGAGTTTCTGCCATTCTGAAGTCCTGATGGAAACAGCATAGGCCACAGTTCAATCCTAGACCTTTAAAGGGCTACTGCTATCTGCTGTGACTAAGAACAGTTCCCAGGCCAGTCTGTGCTGGGGCTGGAATGAATGCAAAGTGGGAAAAGGATAAAAAATCTTCAGAGATTCTTCATTCTCTTTCTCCAATGCCTCATAAATAAAACAAAAAATCTGAGTAATAACCTTGCTATTGTCAGTTCTGTTTGGCCCGTATATTCCTCTGGACAGGAACCATACCAAGTGGTGTGTTTGCAGCACAAAATCATCCCAGAGGGGTAGAGGGCTGCCTAGGGCTGGGTGCGGGACAGAAAGATACAGCGAGCAGCAGCCACACTTCAAAACATCTTCTAATTCAGTTCCTTGATTCCTCCAATCAAATAACCGTTACGCTCTGTTGAATGTAGCTTGGCAGTAAAACAGATAAGTTTACTGCAGCATTTCAGCCTAGGGTAGAAAGTTGTTCTCTGGCACTGAAGTATCAGATCTCCCAGGCAACAGATTACAATTGAGCGAGCTTTCGTAATCTTGTCCTTGGCTCTGCCAGGTGTGAACGTTTCAGCAAGCAAAATGTTTGGCCAGCATGCAGGGAACGTGCTTGGACAATCCAGCACGGTTCCACATGTGGTAAGCGTGGTGCCGGTGCAGAGACACGGTATTGGTGTGGGAAACCAGGGCAGCCGCCATCCCTTACAGCAGCAGTCCTGGGCCTCGGGGCCCTCCCACGCCTACCAGGCTTTTGGCTTTGTAGGGTTGTGCTTTTTTCTGCTCTGTGCCACTCCGAAAGATAACATTGTCCAAAGGCATAAATTAAAAGCCAATGTAGTCTTGGAATATGTGTAATTTCCCTTAGAAGTTTAAATCCTGTTAGTGCTGTGTTGGTTTTCACCGACCATCGGCGGCCATTTAACAAAGCGCTGCAGTGGCTGTGCACGTGGTACGGGCAGTGGGAGCAAGACCTGCCTGAGAAAAGCTGTATGCAGAGAGGACACAGTAGCTGCTCTGTTTAAAGCAAAGTTACCTTTCAGCAGGACTGCAGACTGAATATGTTTCCTAAAAATGAGGGCAGGGTGTCTTGCAGGGAAAGCAATATGGAGCCTTCAAGTCTGGAGACACAGGAAAGCTTCAAGTTACTTATGGCATCCCAGATAAACTATTGCTCAGCAAAATAAGGGCTTCATTAGGAGAACCCTCTGTTGTATTTTTCTGTTTGTGATTTACTCGAGCTGTAAATCCTACCGCCTGTCTGACATGTGTCACGGGATCTGTTAGCCGAGGCCAGTCACCTCTGGATTTTCTCTGCATCGGAGAAAATAGGGCATGGGCCACAGAAACAAGAGAACTGCAATCTGAAGCGATGGTGGAGCTGGAATGAGAGAATGAACATCTCTTCGAATACCAAATTCAATGCAGAATGCCGAAAATTTGCCTACTGGATTGAGCTTTCCACTAAAAACTATCTTCCAACAGACTAATTAACGCAGACTTCGAGGTATCTTTCTCCTTATTGCTATGGCAACAAATCAGTTTCTTTATAACAGCTTCTGATGTTCCAGACAGCCAAAGATTATGACAGGATGAAATACTTCTCTGTATTTAATTATCATGTTTTTAATTTGAATTTATCAAGAGACTGGTTGAGTAGAATCTGCAACGTTGTCAGGCAAAGGAGTCTCCTAAAAATAAAATGTAGCTAGCAAGATGTTCAGCATGCATAACGTGACGGAGTTCCAATTTATAAATAGGTTTAGGACGAATTGAACTCATTAAAAAATAAATCAAAGATGGATTTTTAGGGATATGGCCCTGTTTCAAAGATATTTTAAATGAGCCTAAATCCTGGCTGTCAAGGCTTGGTCTCGCTCTTCCTACGGTTCCAGGTATCCTCCAGAGCCCCGCAATGAAAGGGAATTATGTTAGGAAGCATGTCGGGTGGAAAGCAGGCAGAGGGCTGCCTGCCAGCAGGAATCAAGTGGTTTCATCCACCCTGTGTTAATGTGCAGCTTTTGTCTTCCCGTTTGTCATCAGCAGTGGCAAGCCTAGCCTGCCTAGACAGACAAGTGCATGTTCTTTGGTCGGGGGGAGCTCAGGACGGGGGGTTTGCAACGCGAGCTGCAGTCAGGTTGTGCCTGGCAGAGGGAGGTTGTGGGAGCTGGCAAAGGGAGGTACGAGACGGCTTCGGGGTGAAACAACTCAGGTTTGAGACAGTTGTGTTTCTAAGGGACTGGGAAACTTTCCCAAACAAAAATGCACTTTCCAGGAGGTGGAAAGGATTCTGGGTAAATATTTTTCTAGGCCCATCACGAAGAGGGGGGGAAAAGAGAGAAAATTTGCACATTTATGTTGTTACTAGAACAAAATGTTTTTCTGACAATGATATTTCCTCAACAAAATTTCATATGGTCTCACGGTACTGAAAGTAAAACTATAATAATACATTGTATCTAATGTCTTGTCACTTGTTTTAAGCATGTCAGCCACCAGAGTATAAAATTTGTTTACATGTTGTAAATATAATCTTAAAAAAGAACATTATCATATTGGTTTGATATAACATAGTTTAAAAAATGTGGAGCCCTGACTGTTAACCACTCACTTTAATTATGAGAGCTTATAAAGTTGCTTGTGAATTATAACAAGCTTCAAACACAATGATTATGTGCGGGTTTTTTTGTACCATTTCAATTTCTTCTCCAAGCCCCATTGTTACATTCCTCACAATTCACAAGGTAAGCCTTATTCACTAACGATCTGGAAAATAAGGGGCTGTTTGTTAAACCCAGCTTCAACATAAAGTTTTGAATGCTGCATGAGTACCTGTTTTCTACGTCTCTGGCTAATTTAAAAAATCTTGCAAATTTTTAATAAGCAAAAAGTGATCTCCTGATGCTTCCGAGAAGTGTTAATGAAGTGGCTTACTGTGACCTGCTGAACACGCAGGATGTGTGAGCAGAGTGGAAGTTGTGTTGGGAGCAAGCTTAGAGTGTGGCTGGCTTACTTTATTGAAAGTGATTTAGAGATAAGGTAAAGAACCATTAATAAGTGAAATTGTGAGTGAAGCACTTATCAATTCTCATATTCAATTTAGTTGAGCTTTTTTTGCTTGTAAGTATGCATTATAAATTTGATTATTTTCATTTTAAAATTGTCCAGTGAACAAAGTAGGACACATGCTTTCTAGTCCTGAGATACCAGAACCATGATCTCTCAGTACAGAATAGTGGCGTTAACAAGCAAAACAAAACAAAACAAAGAGATAGATTTAGAGATTTCTGAAAGAATATCTGTATTTGTATTCAGTTCTCAAATTTTGCTCAATTGGAAACCATCTTTATGTCTCCTACAACAAACGCCATCTTCATTCTTTGAACGTGTCTAGCTTTGATTTATCTGGTAAATGACTCGCTAAATGCAGACCCCCAGCATCCCAGGGTCCTAGTACACCACCAGTGCTTGGGAGCCTTCACTTCACTTTGTAATGACTTCAATGAGCCAGTTGTGTTAGGATCATTACTATCAGTTCTCTCTCTATATATATTTTTCTCCTTTCTGAGAGTTGATTCTGAGTCAGCAATGCTTGTTCCTGTAGACGAGTTTGTCTTATTGCATCAGTGACGGAGAGGGTTCCTGATGCATTTGATGCTAATTTCCATCATGGTGTTTAAAAGCCATGATTTTAGTTAGCTGTCTGGTGAATTAGTTCCACAATTCCCATTATACTAATTAGTTTAGCAACACTCAATGCACTTGCTGGCAATTATTTCACCCTTCAGCTGGTGACATAATATTGAAGGAAGAAACTCCTTTGAGCATGTTCCCAAAAATATACCTTCTAGCTTTGCCCTGGTGTCAGAAAACCAAGTATCTAGCTAATGAAAACAGTACAAAAACGCGCTGTAACACATTAGTGAAAATGGCAGTGAGATTAGTGAACATTAGGGAGATTTCTTTGGCAGCTACTCACATGCTGCAGTTTCTATTCAAAAAGTAGTACCCTAAAACAACACTGGCCTTGATTCATCTTCCTAATGGTAATGTTACTGGGGGATAAGGCCAGTATTTGATGCTATCTGTATATTAGTTTTAGAGGAAATTGCTGTCCGTAGCATAACAAAGAAAATGGCAAGTAGGGGCTTCAGGAATGGACCTGTGAGGTTAAAGGGATGGATTCCGCTCCTGGCACCAAGGACTTACTGCCTGACAGTAGCCAAAGCTTGATTTAGTTTAGTTTAGTTTAGTTTTGTTTTATTTGTTGTCTGTTTTGAAGCAAAGATAATAATACTGGTCACTCTAAAACACTGGCCGTTAATATTACAGGGGCTTTGGAGTTGTGCTACTGTTCTTTAAAATGTTGGGGTGGCACGTTAAGGGTGGCAGAAAGTCGAAAGGGGCTGGCTGACCACTGCAGCCCCAAAGCCTGCTGTGCTGCATCGTGCAGGAGTCCTTGGGTCTTTGTTCCCAGCTGTCTGATCTGACATTGGCTGTAGGAAAATGAACATTAAAGCACAACGGCAAGTGAAGCTTGTGGTGGAGATGTGGCCTTGGCTCTTTTGCAAATATGGCAGCATTCGGTCTGGTTTTCGCTCTCTGCTTTTCACTTGTGCAAGTAACAGGAATTAGAGATAGGTCTTGTCTGTATCTTTTCAGACTTCCTTCTTGCTCTAGAGGATAGTGATGTTTGATTTTTTTTTTTTGGAGATTAATCCTTTCTGTGCCAGGTTCCTACATATTAGGTAGGACTATATTAGGTGAAAAAAATCATAGTCTGTTTTTTCATTCTATGTTGCTTTTCCTGTTAGAATTTTGCATTTTCTTTGTAGAAAATTTATCTCTAGACTGTAGATCATATTGTAGACCCAAAATGGCTGATTTTAACCCATTTTCTCTCTCCCCTCTTTCAAATAAATCCTTTTAGTGCTCTGTCTTTAAAGTAGCAGTGCTTCTTACTAATGAGTGCAATTGCCAGGCTTCCCTGTTACAGTACGTTGTTAGAAATGTGCCTAACATACAGAAGTGATGGCTTACTGAGCTTTCATCAGTTCTCAGCCAATTTCACAATTAGGATCAGCACTTTCTTCGGAGCCCTGTGATTCAGTTCAGATCTCTGCAATTCTCAGGGGGAGTGGGGACTGGTCACAAGAGGAAAGAACCCAGTTTTCGTACAGACTTGTCTTCAATTTGCTACATAAATCACTAACTTGAAAGAACAGTATTGTAACTGAGATGGAGATATGAATTATTTGTCTGTAACCTGCTTCTAGTGTACACTTTGTAAGTATAAAATATAGCACAACTATAATTAGTAAGGCCAGATGTCTTCCTTTTCCCCATTAAGATTCTGTTTAGACATTTGTAGCGTTCTTTTATTTTGGAATAGTTTCATCATATCTCTGCTTCTGTAGATCACTTGGTACACAGATCAGATATCATTTTACCAAAAGCTTATTCACATGTAATAGACCCGTGTTTCTAAAGAGGAGCTATTTCTCTGATTCTTTCAAAGACCTTCGCAAATTCTGCACCATATTGAGTGCCCTTTGGCTGCAGGTAAAGAATTCAACAGCTTGTGGGAGTGCTAATTAGAGCTAATAATAACTTCAATGACCTGCCTTGGCTTTAAAATGCCTAGCAGAATTTACTCTGTCCTTGAAGGGTAGAGATTTTGTTTCTGTGCACATGGCTAGCTGGGGACGCTCATGTCTTCATGTTTCTGTGTTTAGTGATCACACACAATTAACTAAGCGGGTGCTCACGTGTGGATGAAAGAGAAATGGGTCGTGTTGAGGAAGCAAAGAGGAAGAAAAGGCAAAGAGGTTTCTCAAAAATACTACACCGGAACACCATTATTAGAGGGATTTGTACTGTTAGCTAAATAGCCTTCTTAAAACTAGAAATAATAAGAAAACAATTAGAATAGGATTTGGATTATTCATAGTTAAACCTCTTCTCTCTAGTTTTGGTATATTTTTCATGGTTAGTTTGCTGAATTATATATAAAGAGTTTGAGTGAAATCAAAGCTTTAAATTGAGCAAGTACCCAAAAAGCTCTGAGCTATGAGATTTTTATTTTATCTAACTAATGGGTTGTGGATGGTGCAGAAAACAAATGTATTTTCAAGGAGATTGCCCTAGACCTTTCCAATGTAAATATTATTAACACCAGCCAGAAAAAGAAATTTACTTTCTTTTATGAGCTATTATTGGAATGACAAATTAGGCTTGTTTTCTGATTTTTCTTTCTTTTCCTGAAGGAAAACTTAAAATAGAAGAAGGGCTCCATGATGAGGGTCTTTAGTTCCTGATTAGACAGTTGGTTTCAGTGCTGCCAGAGCAACCCTAAGCAGATCCCCATCCTGCTGCCACCCACTCACTCCTGACCTCCTGTGTGTCCCATCATTGTCCCCACAGAGCTGTTTGCTTAGTTGCACTGTGAACAAAATCAGGGAACTAATCCGGCTAAAACGTAGGATAACCATAGAAAAATAGGATAGTTTTTCACCTGGATCAGTTTCCAGGCCGTTTTGCTGCAAGCAGCTGTACTGGCACAATGGAGAGGCTTATGAATTAACTGCAACCAGTGGCCTGAGGCAAGGGTTGATAAGTTGTTAATGTCGCTAAATGCATAATGAACTACAGCCCTTCCCTTTGACTTTGAAAGGTGCTGAAGATTCATCTGCCATCTCTGAACACAGGTTACATAAAAAAACACAAAATCAAGTATCTGAGGCTTTGGGTTTCTTTAGAGGTGGACAGTTTTGGAATGACAGCCCTTCTTCACTATTTATATATATTGATTAGTTTAGTATATTTGTTAAGTTCTTAATGTGGCATAACTGATATCCTTAGCCACATTTTGATTTTACTGTTGAAGGGCATTCCAAGACCCAAGACTCATTTGTTCAGATCTTTCTGGAGTTGGTCCAGAATGACTAAAGAGGTATCAGAAGCAATGACCTGCTGGGGCTGCAGAGCACTAAATGCTAATCTGATGCATACGACGTGAGAAGACCTCCCGAGTAGCCTGTCCCTGAGCAGCGTTACCCCCAGATGTCTGAGAATTCTTGTTCCTTTCTTCGCATCAGGATTATTATATTCAGAGTATCCGAAGCTGGAAAAGTTTTCTAATTTCAGCCAGTTTAAGAAGAAACATTGATCCTTCACAGATCAAAAGTAACCAGTAGCTTCAATAGTTCTGGTAGGGCCATAAATATCAGCTATTTGATGGTATTCAGAAAAGTAACATTTCCTTTAAGTGAATAACTAGATATATCTTAAGGCTACGCATATTCCTCAGCAGAATTCATTCACTTGCACTTCTTAATGTTATGTTAAAGTGAATGTGTTTTCTTCTCTGGTTTTTGTGTTTGTTTGTTTGTTTTCTTTTGTTAACTGATACATACAGTCTTCATAAACTGGACTAGAAAGATAGAAAAGGACACAGAATCACAAGAGAAAAAGCAAACAAATCCAAAGTGCAAATCCTATGGATTTACTAAAATTGCAGAACTAGGTTTGGAAGAATGGCGGTGCAAAGATTTCTCTTGGATGGTACGATCTGGCGTACTCTGTTTTGTTTTGTTTTCCTCTCTGTGTAGCTGAAGCTGCAGTAATTGTATTCATTTCTGCTACCGACAATTGCAGATGTCAAGGTCTCTATCCTCAGCAAATTGAGTGAAAGAATTGCCGGTATAATATCATTCCAAATATTTGGTTTATGTTGAATAAAAAATGCCAAAACAACAATTCCCCCTTAAAACAAGATCAAAATTTCTCCTGTGTTTCTCCTTCTTCCCCTTGCCACATTGCCAGCCCCTGAATGCACTGGCGCAGTCATCTAAAGTTAAAAGTGTAAGTGGCATAAATGTGAAAATTAACAATTCTACGTCACCACAACACAGAAAATAATCAACTAGAAATAGAGCTAACCAAAATACTATCCTCTTACATCATAACAAGTGCTCATTAACATGTGGTTTGGTTTTGTGTTTTTTTTTGTGTTTTTTTAATTTTTTATTTTTTTTCCCCAAAAGTCTGTAAAATGTAATTATTAGTATTTTTATAAGGTCACATGAAATTCCAAATGAAGATTTGCAAAAACAGCGTTAATGGATGTCCATCAACACCCCTTACTGACTCATTGTGGCTGAAAGGGATAATAGTGGCACTTGAAATACTGAATAAAATCCTTCAGTTGGATACTACAGATTATTTTCAGACTGAGCTACATAAAGTAAAGCTACAGGTGGTAGAATATACACAAGATTTTAAAATGAAAAATTTAATCTCAGTAGTGTTTCTCTATGTTTGTTTATAAAGTTGTATAAAAATGTGGGGTAGTATGGCACAGTAGCAGAATGTTATTGGAGTTTGTCAATTCCAGAGGCAAAGCGAAATCAAACATACGAGTATATTCTTCTTTTTGTCCTTGGACCTGCTCTGTCATCATTTTGCCCACTGGTCAGTACTTTCTCATGTAAGTAGTCTCCATCAGTTTCACTTACTGGGTGAAGTAATATGCAAAATTAGAAAAATGATGTTTGGATCAAATAGAAGAAGTTTTGAGGGTTTCTCTGATAAAAAATGCTGTTTCAGACAGGGCATGCTGGCTTTATTCCAGAGTGCTACGTGTAATAAAATACTTTCTTTACTCATACTCCGTATATCTGGATTTCGGTTTTGTGCCTTCCTTTCAGTTATTTTCCTGGTAACTCTTTGTTGCACTTGGAGCAACACCATGAAGTCTGGAGGCCATATAGGAGCCTAAATATAAACATTACTTTTGATAAAAGAGAGGTTCAAATGGAATTTATTGGACAGAGCATGAGTGTGTACAAGCATGCAGTCCTGTGCAGCTAATGCTTCCTGACAATATCAGCAATTGTAAAAAAATAAAAAAAATTAAAAAAAAAAAAAAAGTAGCTAACGAGAATGATGTGGTAGTATTATAACTGTTTTTATTTTTATTTCTAGAAGAATGGCTACTGAGCATGAACATGGTAATTTTTTTACTTGGAACAGAATTTTTTAGAACAAATTTTAATTCATGTTTGGCCTGTTGCCAAAGCAGCAAACTTTATCACCCAGTATTGGCATGTGCAGATAGATGGCCCCTTCTGTCTCTTTTGCCAGTTATTGCTTATGTTGCCAGGAAATCTTAATCATGCTGCTTGGAAGTGGCTGCTGGCCTATCCACCTGCTGCCAAGCTATTCCACCCTGTGAGTCCGACTTAGCTCCAGTGAAGTCTCTTAACTCTAGGTAACATACAGGAAAAACAGTCACTGTGCTAAGGCCACCCTGGGTTACCATATGGTCTTAAGAACAACACCAGCAGTCATGTACTGTTGTTGATGCAACCCTATTACTAGCCCTGAAGCTCCACGTGGATTAGGCATAACCAAGTTTTCAAAATGAAACGTGCAGTAGAGACCTGGAGTGTACAACAAAATAAGGAAATAAAAAATGTTTTCTTTAATAATGAATGTTTTATTGGCTTGTTTTCTGATAAAACTACATATAAGTGCATATATAGAATTGTAACCTTCTCTAACTTGACAGAGAAAGGAAGAAACTGACTTAGACAATTAAATTGCACTGCCACATTATCACGAAATTATTTTTACAGACAAGTTTCTCAAGTGTCTTAGGAGTTCAGCCACTATTCATACAGGAGTATTCAGAAGAATGTAATGCCAAAGTCAAGTGAATTACAGACCTGTGGTGAATGTAAGCTCCTCATTAAGATGTTCAGTCACTCGCATTAGTAGAAATATTGAAACTTGTTTTATGCATGGATAGTTCCTTTGTTGATCTAGTTTCTATGATTGCATCTTTTCATGGGCAAAAGCAAAGGGTCTTTAATTAGTTAGACTACAGTTATAGTTTGGACCCTGTGGTGGAAATGTATTGCTGAAATTATATTTGTAAATTTGTATAGCTATAAAAACATATTTGTAGATAAGAGCCTGAAAGGCAGAATAACTGTTTTAGGTTATAGAAACTTTGGTAGAATTCCGAGACTCCTGAGAACACTGCAAATGCCGTGTCCACAGCTAGCATTTCTGAAATACAGCCACTCAGAAAATGGCAGCAAAGGAATTTGTAGCACTTTTTCTAATAATAGCATAAGACAGATCATTACTGTAACTGGTTAGTACCCTAACATTGGGACTTTCAACTTCCAGAAGGAAAGCAGCCTGAATTCTTGGACCAATATTTCTGTATGCGATAAAATGTAGTTCCTGAATCCATGCTTAAATAATCTAGATAGAAGTGACTGGTCAAGGTCATTGGTGATGCAGAAACTCTGTTGAAGTAAATTAGAAATATTACTGGTTTTTAGTCTTGTTTCTATAGGCGGTAATCATGGAGTATTCAAGCATGTGAAGAGAGAATCAATCTCTTTAGCGCTTTTTGGATGTTTGAGCCAATTTAAATCCAATTTTATGTAGAGAAAGAGGTCTCAAATATTCAGTTCCTACTTGTTTTCTCAAAATCAACAGCTGGATAGAGAAGAGATCCTTGTAGCAACACGTTTGCTATTGCACTGACTTGGGATTCAGATATCCATAGAGTGCTAGCACCTTGATTACCCATGAAGCTTTCCTGTGACCTTGTACTCTGGCTGTTATTTGGACACAACCAACTGCTCATCAGACAGGGAGACCCAGAGAGGACTGGCTTATGCTCGAGTTCAACTCATGCAGACATTGTGAGTGCAATTAGCTCAAAACATTTTGACCCTGGAATCTGATCTTGTTTAACACCAGTACCAAACACAGGAGAACACCAGCTGCCCACGTGGTGCGGGGAGCAGCCCTGGGCCAGTTACTAGCTAGGTCGTGGACACAAGCACACCCCTGAAACAGTCACAGCATGGATCCAGAGCAAGCCAAAAAAAAGTAGGTAGCAGACATGAGAAGCAGGTGACAGTAGGGCAGGGTTTGGGAGGGAGACCGTGGGGGTGGCTTGCAGACTGAGGAGGGTCCTAGGAAGGGCTGTGATGCTATGTGATGGAGACTCTGTGTTGGGGCCTGCGGGTACCACGGGAGTGTCGTGGGGTGATTCAGGAATATGGATATGCTGTAGAAATGTAGAGAAGGAACTGAGAACATTGGGATAGGAATGTCATGGAAACACAAGATGAGGACATGAGTTTAGGGTACATAGGATCGACATGACTGGAATTAAGATAATTATTTGATCTGTTGGTCATGAAAGTGCTCATCTTGAATTCAGCCGTCCATCAAACCGTGGTCTGTAGGTACTGCACACTTAATTTGTCTGCGTGAGGAGGGAGGAAGACCAAGCCTGTTCCGGTTGAGTGAAATTATTTCATTGAATATGCTTCAAGGAAATAATTATTTCTCTATGTTTTCAGTAGAAAACTGAAAGACCTGTAAGACAGTGAAAGTGATAATCACCTTCAATGTTAAAGGTTACCATCTCATCATCTTAGCAGACTTTAGATCTCTCTCTCTCTGCAGCTTAACTAGCTTTTTAATCTTCTCTCAGTCTCTTATATTGCCAGTATTTTTTAAGCTTCATGTAAAAATTATCATCTTGGGAGTTTTTCAGATGTGATATAGAATACTCCAAGTACACAGCACTTTATTGAGGACTTTTTTGTAGCCTTTGGAGAATTTGATATCCCTAGCACACCTTTTATGTCTCTAACTATAATATGATTGGAAAATAAAGAAAAAGTAACAGCTATTCCGGTTTCAGCATAATCCATTTCCATGGTCTACATGTATGTTATAAACCTAAAGATGTTACCTTCACTTCTGGATGTCAAAGTCCAGCCGAACTGCCAGCTGTGACTCTCTCAAGTAAAAAGCAGCAGCTTAGCAATAGGCATTTCTGTGTCAGCTACTGAATTCTTCTAGTCCATAGGAAGAACTGGAATATGTTTATACCTAGTGACTTAATTTTTAGGAGAAGAATCAAAGTAAATGAGAGCTTATGTTAAAATATATTTTGCGTACTTCTAGAAAGAATCATTGTGGCTCAAATTCAGGGATATTATTTGTAGGTGGTTATTTGTAGTCTTTTATGGGATTCTACGTTTAGATAATGAACGTATGCCAAAAATTTGAAACTTTTTTTTTCCTGCTATGTAAATATACAAGAAAACCATGGCATTTCTAAAGCATTCTGTGGGTTTTTAATAATAACCTTCGTGTGTGTTTTAAATATGATGTTATGTATGCCTGGTAACCCAGTCCATCTTGTTCTACATAATTATAAAATAAAACCCTATAATATATGTTTATATGTCTAAACATAACTCACTTAGTCTGAAGAGAAAGATTTGCATATGCCTACATACAGTTTTAGCTGCTGCAGTCTAATTCATATAAATTCTCTTTTGTAACATAATTTCTTTCACTGTGTAGGTGGATAGACTGATATGGAGAAAACTGAAGCAGAGTTGTTTATTTTCCAGGTACAAATAAATGAGAAGAACTTGACACACTGTTTGTGCTTTCAGAGGATGGTTCCCTTGTAGGCAATTGCTCGTGCTAAAATTACATAGCAGGCTCGGCTTTGAGAAGGCCTTGTAGCTCCTTATAGTTACACCGTTCATTGCTGCAGTTCTTGCTAAAGCAGGAACGAGCAAGCTCCGAGGTAGAAGGGGTATTTAGGTACAGCATATACTATGTTCACAGAAAGCTGCCTTCAAAGTGTTAAAAGGCCTCCCACGCAGGGCTAAAAACTTCTCAGCCCTTCCTCAGTGAGGATTAATGCTGTATTGCCATTTGTATCAGCCACTGTGGCAAACAGCCTCACTGAGGAGCGCACTGAGGAAGAAGGCTCCTCCAGGTCTTGCCACCACCGCAGCTCTGGTTTGGTCGGAGAGCGAGCTGAGCTGTGCTCACGGATCGGTTGGTAACAGAAACGAGGCAAAGCTTTGAGAACAGAGCGTCACGTTATCTTTGGCACAAAGCTGCTGTGGCCAAGGTTGGATTGGGGAAGGACAACAAGGGAGTACCAGTTGCAGAAATACACATTAGTGTATAGCTGGAGTTAGAGTTGTGCTGCTTCACAACTTCGAGGAGCCCGAGTTCAGTGTAATGGAATATCAGGGCTTTAACCTTGCAGCTACTCTCTGTAGCAAAGCTACTCAAGCTTTGGATAGTCTCTAGAAGAAAAAACAGCGGACTTTTTTTCCCCCCTCTCCTTTAAGTTTTCCAAATGCACCTGAACTGCTTCTTAAACCACAGTCTCTTGTCCCAACGTGCTACGAGCTAGGTGTATCTGCTAGCGCTACGTTGGCATGTGCCCTGTCTTTTGCAGCCCACAAGCAGGGGTTTAAGCTGCAGAAGTGATGAGCAAACAAGTGAAGTCCATTGACACGGGAGTACTAGGTCATGAGGGAAAAGGGGATGGAGAGAGTGAGGTGACTGACCTTGCTATAAGAGGTGCCACAGATAGTGATGGCAGGAGAACGTGAGCTGGCATAAGATGAGACTGCGGCTGGAAAAGAACAGGGGGGCAGCCTCTGCCCTGTGTTTGTGTCTAAGGTGAACTAAACTTGGAGTCTGAAAGGGCCTTGGCAAAGCTGGGACAGTTGAGGCCGTGAAAAGCCTCAAAGTAAAGTTCTGATTTTGGGTTCTCCTGAAACTATAGAACCTGTTGAAAGTTTATAAATAGCTTGCTGAGATTTAGCAACTTAAAAGGATGCGCAGGCCTTGCTGCCTGCTAAGCCAAGCTGTTACAACATTAATTGAAATTTATAGTTCTCGTTGCGTTTTACCTCAAGATTTTATATTGTTCAAAATGAAACACAAGGTAAAGTTTAATGTGCAGAATCAAAGAAAGGTGGCCTGTGCCTATTACGCATAAAGCATTTTTTATAGCAAATTCCTTGTAAAACCAGCAATATGAATTAACATAAGCGCCAAACACAGCTACTGAAAGAGGCCATACTTCTGTGAATGTGCTTATCTTGCTTTACTTCCAGCTAAGGCAAAATTTACATTTATCCCCTCCAGACTTAGAGTATTAGAAATGCAGTCAGATAAGGAGGAAAACTAATGTTCACTATGTACGGCTTAGCCACGAGGGCAAAAATGAAATTGACTTTGTCAGTCGCATTGGAGGTTTAAGAAATGCAGTTTTGTGATGCACCGTCATACTCCAACAGTCACACGAATACAGACTTAATGTGCAGTGTCACAAATGCAGGGAAAATGGTTGTGTCCCCATGTAAATGATAAAGATCCTCCACAGTACTTCTCTCCCAGAGCACACTGCAGAGTTATCTCTTTCACCCAACGATATTCATCACACTTGGGGTGAAAGGCAACCCGCGCTAGGCAATTCAGAAAATGAAAGCTTCAACACTGTCAGATAGCTAGAAATTTTTGTTCTTAGTAGGAGACTGAAAAGAATACTTCCACCCCAAGAAGATTGGAACTGCTACCAGTTCAGTGTGTGTGTTCAAACTAATACATTTTTAATTTAGCCTTCAGTGGATGTTTTGTTAAAGGTCAGACTACCTTAAGCCCATAGTCTCCAAATGTATAGATTTCCACTGAGAAATGTTTTCATTGCAAATAACTACATTTTCCAATAACCACAGTTATAAATATCGTATTTTAAGGGAACATAACACTCAAACAAGCAAACAAACAAAAAAACCACAAGCCCCAGTATACTGATTGCCAGACATTCAATACTACTTAGTTTTTTATAACATAAACATTTCAAAAAAGTGTATCATCGTTATTTTTTTGATAAGATATTTACCTTTTTTCTTTCCTCCATATGTGTCTGCTGGGGTGATGATACAAGAAAGCAACAAAAAAGAGAGAAGTTGCAAACTTTTCATTTCTTCTTTCTCTGAATGGGATTTGGGAAATTCACTGCTAAATTCTGCCAAGAGATGGGAAGAAAGGACAGAATTATCAACGCTTTGCAAGAATCCCTTTGCCCATTAATCATTAACCTTGAAATCTCCTGTTCACTGCTCCAATCTTTCCTTTTATGGAAAAGAAAACAAAATTTGCCTATTTCCAGCCTCTTCCTCTTTGTTTTATGCCATTTGCAGTGGAAATAATGTGGAACTGGATCTTCTTACCTTGCTCAACAATGTTCAGCTTTGAACAGAGCAGACTTGAGGGTGTTTGTGCTCAGAAATCCTCCTAAAGACCACGGGGAGCTAACTCAAACTTGGTTGGTCAGCAGCTCAGTCTGAACACATTGCAAAATAGCCATGAGAGCTGAAGGTTAATCTAAATATTTCATTAACGTAGACAAATCCCAGTATGGGAAATAAATCTAAAATTCTCTGTTTTAGAAGTGCTTCCCTATTGGTGGTAAAGTTAGTACCAGATTTTGGATAATTGCAAAATGTTTCAAATTAAGTGAACAAATTTTAATCACATGAAAAAGTGATTAGTGGAGCACAAGTAGCCACCATCTCTCTCCACTGCCAGTTGAACAATCATGTGCAAGTGTGTGTAATAACTCTAGGAGTTTCAGAGAAACGGTGCCTACGGATACAGAATATATTATGCTGGAAATCAAAGCAGAATTTAAATAAAGCAGTGTCTTTAAATGCCACAGGGACCAGGTGTGAAATGCAACGTGGGATGGGGAAAAAATTCTCTCAGATAGTCAGCAAGTGTTACCGTGAAGTGGCACCCCATGTGAGCAGGACAAAATGCTCTCCTGAGGGCCCAGTCAGCGTCAGACTGGAGCATCCCAGTATCCCCAGGTAGGTCGGGGTTCCTGGGACATACCCACACTCATTTTAAACCAATGACCTGCCGATAATGATGTAGCTGTGGCAGCACAGGCCTTAGTAGAGATTGGAAATCAACCTGCATCTCCACTACTTGTTGAGTTACCAGCCCACAGGGGTTAACATTGCCAGCGTCCGCTGCTACCTGCATACCTTTGCTAGTATATAATTAGCCAGAGAGGTCTATACCATACCTCGCTGCCATGCTTTACAGCATTGCAAAATTCTCCTCAGAAAGAGACCTCTGACACAGTAAATTCTCTCATAGGTTCTGAAATTGTTCTCTCTGCCAAAAATGTTGTTTTCTAAATACAGTGATACAAAGTTAAGAAAAACTTTTTTTCAGACCTTTCTAACCTCCTGAAAGTTAAAGTGCCTCAGAAAAATAAAGGCTGAGGAATAGAAATCTCTGTTGTTAGGCTGCCTGATCCAGAGCACTTTGTTTACATGCGTTTGAAAGAGTTTTGCTAGGGCTCTGTTTTAATCTTTTATAAGTACTCCTCTTACAAACAGGAATAGGTCATTCAGTTTGTTCTTTCTTGATGTCACTGGAGGTCTAAATATATTCTTTCCTAAATAAGGCATTTGCTTTTAAGCTAGGTTCTTGCCATATGGACGGTGGAAGTGCAGCTGTTTCTTTGGCACTACGTTCCTGAAGCTGTCATGGAAATGGAGTTTTGCAGGCTGCGTGTGTGCGTGTGTTGGGGTTCAGGGCTGCCCAGCCCCGAGGTTTTTCTCTATGGAAACCTACATCCTCTTTCCTGCAGACCTTCTTGAATGTACCAACATCAGCAGAACTAGGGAGAGTCTCTAGAAGAGGTATTTCAGGAGAGCTAACAAGCAATCGTTGCGAGAGAACAAGCAATCATAGGTTCTTAGGGAAGACGAAAGGCCTGGGAAAATGCCTCCAACCTGGAGCTGGAACAAGGAATTGCCATTGGTCTTGGAAAGAGACCCCTTTTGATTTGGATTTGGGAGAGAAGGGGAAGAGATGTTCTGGATGCCATTGGGGAATCTGTGACAAGAATTTAGGCTGTGATGTTGGACGGGAAATGTGTATTTCAGTAAAGTTAGCATTGGTGGAAATTACTGGTATGATTTAGTACAGCCTTGCAGTGAACCACAGGAATCAAGAAAGTAGGGGAGTACCGAGGGGAGAAAGCTTAGGAGCTCATTTTTTCTGCAGACAAGAATTGTTCAGGAACAGGCTGATAGATGTGTCAGGTACTGACCAAACTGCTGGATCTTTGTGGGGAGCTTGCCTGGGAAGAGACTGTTGGGATCAGTTCTTGGATTTACTTCTCGTTACAGCTCCCATCTGAGAAACCAAAATGACACTACAAGCTTCATCAGGTGGTGGTTGGACTTCTTGATCTTGAAGATTTTTTCCAACCTAGATGATCTAAGATTGCTTAAAGTGGTAAGAGGAAAACTGGGACAAGGAGGAGTCACAAAAGGAGGGGGTACCAGGAACCTGCCTTCCCCCTGCTATCTGCAGCGCTTCATTTGGCAATCCTACGTCAGCTGTTGCTAGTATTAATTTATCGCTTCAGGTTCGACAGAATATCAGCTATAACAATAAGACAGCTAGGCAGTGCTGCAGGAATATTGTACAGTATTTGAATGAGAGATTCCACGATGTATATTCAAGTTGAGTTTATGTAGCACAAAATTGCATGCTATGGCACATTAATCCACAGAGAGCAGATGTGATTATGTTCTGGAGGAAGGAGCTGCTCACAATGGCCTCTATAGTGCTGTTACACTGGGTGCTTTCCTAGTGCTTGTTTCTTTTCCCTAGGTCTATTCTCTATTTGATTTGCATGAGTAGTTCCAATTATTATCTACTCATAAAGAAAGGAATACATCCCCTGCAATGTAATGACCATTAGAGGTAGAAGATTCCTGATAAATAATTTTTCAGTGAATCCAAATATTGAAATCGTAACCTTCACCAACTTCGACATGTTTATATGGTCACTTGAGGAAGGTACCTACTTTGCCTGAGCTGCTGTCCCTCCTCTTGGTTAATGGTTATGTTTGTGTAGTATATATAATATTCTACACATACACATGTATAACCTAAGCTGGCTTTAGGAATTAGTTCCCTATATAAAAAGTACATGTATATATAGAAACTATAAAGAAAGATGGAAGAGTGATGTAGAAAAAGACACTGTGAACATGCAAGGTAGGCTGTGTACTAACCTGTCCTAAGAGTGAGGGGAAGATTTATTCCTTTGAATGGGCACGTTTGTTGCCAGCGCTCTGGGTAAGGCAGTGGCATATTCTTGTATTTGCAAAAATCTTGTTTCTTAAAAACAGTCTGAAATTAAATTCCTAAATTTAAGGTTTAAATATGTTAACCATAAAATGTAAAGGATCCATTTAAGAACAAATGTTATTCTTCTACCAAATTAGTAGATTTGATCTCTTTTTTTTTCTGTAACACCCAGCGTTTGCACATTACTTCATTTCCCATGGTGAAGTCACTCATACCTACTGTGGTGTTCTGGATTTTTATTTTTATTTTTTTTAATACTAACTTCAAAAACAGATCATCTAAAGTGTTCTTCTTTTCGACATGTTTCTTCTGTGGAACTGATAAAACATATTTTGTGTCGCGTGGACGCAAATGCTTGTCTACTTTACATGAAATAGAACCTTTTCTTAAACACACAGCTTCCAAAAATAAACTGCAAGCTTACGTTACTGTGTTTGTATCTGGTTTGCATATATATTGTAAAAGGGCTTGATAACCTTCTCTCTTCTGCTAGAGATGCTGCTTGTACAACATATACCCAGGAGGTATGCTCTTAATCAGAATCCCCATCTGCTTCTTGGCTCCTCTTCCAATTATAGTCAGACATCTTGCACTTATTCACATCTATAATAAAATTGATGGTTTCACTATTGAGAAGCAGCACGTGACTAATGGTGCATTGTACCAGGCAAGCTTTCTTCTTAAATATATCTTCTTAATCCAATTAAATAAAGGAACACAGAGCAGAAGTTTGACAGACATACAATCTTTTTTTCCTTTTTTTTTTTTTTTTCCTGAGACCAAACTGTTCATCAGGACGGCTTTCAATCACCTGAGGACCAATAACATTGTAGTACAAGATGTTCTTTCAGGTTTAGAAGAGATTTTATGGGCCAGAACTTCAGCTGGCATAAACTGGCTTCTGTGAAGCTATAACGGTTTTCACAAGTTCAGGATCCACCCTCTGTTCCTATAATTACCCATGGACATCTGAAAAAAGATTCATGTGCATGGTTATACTAATCTATCTGAGGTTATAGAGCAGGAAGATTTTTATGTGGTTGAATTTTTAATGCAATTTTTAAATCCAGAATTTATTCTGCCAGTTTCATCATTCCTAAGATTTTTTAATATCAAATAACTCTGAAGAGACATTTTTAGATGGAGTTCCGTGTGGATTCATGGCCTGTGTCAAAAGTACAACAGTTTCTGCACATCTGAAACTTCCTTTCCAGCAATACCTATTGAGCAATCAAGACTTTTCAGTACTAAATTCACAATTAAATATTGATAAGCTAATCTTGATTTCTGATATGAAAGAAAAGTACTCGTTTTCATAAAGAAAGCCCTGTGAAATAAGGATTTCTTTCATGAGATGGATTCCATACTCTGTAGCCCCTGATAAAGTAGTTTTCTTCCAGGACTCGTCAGCCAGAATATTGTCTGACTTTCCCTGATAGCACAGTTGGGACTAACAATTATGTTCATGCATTTTTCAATTTTCTTGCAAGTTTAATACATTCTATGTAAGTGTGTCTTTTCATAATTTTTGAAATATGCTCCACTGAATACCTTGTATTAGAAATAGCTGTAAACAGAGAACCAAACTGCATCTGCCAAGCAAAAAGAGAATTGTGGGGTAAATGGGTCATGTGCTCCTACTTTCAACTAAAGGAAAAAAAGTGTATTTCCTTCCTTGTTGGTATAGTACTTTTTGTAACAATGCATGGCTTGTTTAGTTGCCTTAGAGGAATGCTATTTCTTGGCTTATGTGGCCGCCTTTCTCCCTCATGGCTACGCCGTCCACTTGGGGCATGTCTGAAAGCTTCACAAGTCAGCAGAACACAGGTTAGATGAACAAAGGGGACAACAACTCCCAATAAATGTGGGCTGCCCACACTTCTGTGTTATGCGTGGAATATTCTGCGTCCACTCCTGCCTTAAAACAGGTAAGGAGCTGAACGACTCCCTGACTTTGTAAGTAGTTCTTCTCTTCACAAATACTGGGCTAAATTTCTGCATGGTTATACATTACCGGAAAGGGTTGTCCAGCCAAGCTGCAAAATGTTTCTCCAGCTGCATTCAATCTAATTAGGGAATTCACTGCTGTCAGTTCCCTATCTCAGAGATGATTGTGTGGCCTCTAAAATTCTGTATTGAATTTGTTATTGTTAAAGCAAAATTTTCATAGAGCTGTGACCTCTAACATGTAGGAAAGCTTCCATGATTCAGCACTGCAGGGTCATGCTGTAAAGAACAGATGTGGTTTTGGTAACCCTGGTGTGCCTGCTGCTGCTGCTGTTTCTTCTGTTTATGGCAAAGTGCAGTAAGCCTCTACATAGAAGTGTGTAGACCGGACATTTCTCTTCATTGGGCTGTGTATGAAATGGCTAAACATGTGCAACAAATCTCATTGGAAGACGGAGACCCAATCCAACCTCCTCTATTTCAATTCCTTTTTTTTTTTTTATTTTTTTCCTTTTTTTTTTTTTTTTTTTTTTTTTTTTTTTCCCCAGGGATTGAGCTTTATGGTTTTAAGGAAAAACAACACAAGTGCAGTGCCTTTTGAAGCTGCCTTGCTTGTTCACCTCCCTCACATCAAAGAGCATCACATCTGAATGAGATGAATACATGGGAAAAATAACAATGCACTCCCCCTTCCCTTTCCACTACGGTGCAAAGAAGGAGGGAGACTTTTTGATAACAGATATAAAGCAGACTTGTTTCACAAATTGATTGATGGCTCTTATGAATAAAGAGGACAGCAAGAACGAGACAACTAGGGGTTATTGTAGGCAACATATTTGAAGAGGATACACTTGAAAGCACTTAAAATAAAAGGCAGAGAGCCATGCCAAAGTAAAAGAACTTGAAAGACATTAAACATTCAAGTGCTGATTGATGAGGACTATTAGGAGTTAACACACTTACAAGAGCAAAACCTGGATTTCTCTATGGTGTTGCTGTCACTGAAATTGAGTCTTTATGAAAAGGGAAGAACAAACAAACAACAAAGGTGAATGAAGAAGAATTGGAATTACATACACAGAGTAGGTACGAACAAATAAATCTGAATGCTGAAAGAAAAATCCCTTTGGAAAAGAGGAAAAACAGTGAGAAGAAAAAAAAAATGATATCTGAATGGATACAAGTCTTAATAGCATAGGCAGACTAATCAGTAATAAAAAAAACATTTCCAGGCAACCATTTCTCCTGTACCCACTGACTGCATCATTTTCAACATGTCTCTGTAACAAGTGGTTCTGGCCACCAGGACAAGGGGGCAGCTCCAAGGACAATACTGAAGGTCAAAATCAGGAAAAAAAAAAAAAAAGAAAAGAAAAACAAAAAAGGAGGGGAGGGCTTTCCTTGAGACATCCTTCATCACCCTCCCTCACTCTGAAGAGCTTTCACTCTCTCCTCATAGTGTTTCCTTGCTCTAACTCAGTGCAGCTAGCATCGCTTTAGCTCTTTATTAACAAGCATAAAGAACTGGGAGGATGAGGAAGTACGGGCAGTCAGCAGACCGAGATGGTTGATTCCAAATGCTTGGATTGCTCCGGGGCCTGAAACAGCTCTTTCTAGTCTTCTATCAGAAGTCAGATACTGGATTGGATAGACCCTTAGACCTGATGTACTGTGGCAGTTCCTACATTTCTACAAGATTAGAGAAGATTACAGAATAGAAAATTGGCTTACTTAAGGGATGAAGAAGCCTTAAATACTTCAAGCATCAGTTAGGATAAACATACATTTAAAAGCTTCTCCAAATTTTCTGAAAACCTGGTCTGAAAAACTGCCTGAAAATATTTTCAGGAGCTTTTCCTTTCCAAAATGTCTGGAGCTAGACAGAAGAATGAAGCAGTAAAGCAATATTGGAAGTATTTAACCTTTTTGAGCCTTAACATTTCAGCTCAGTTTCATGTTCTGTTTGGCATATATTTTTGAATCAGTTTGACCAGGCTTAATTGATTTGGGACAAGCAATGTGATATTTTTAATGGGATTTATGTCAGCAGATTGTATTGTCAGCTGCTTGCTTGCATTTTTTTTTTTTTCTTTTTTCCCCTTTGTAGTTCTGTAGGTGTAACAAGGGAATTTGAAACAACATCTTGGTTTTTCAGTCTGCTTTCTGCTGTGGCAATGGGAGATGTGGTCCACAGGGCTCGATTTTATAAAGGTTATGCTTGATTGCAGTTCTTCTGGAAAAGGCACAAGCTTATGCTTATTTCTTACAGTAAGATGAACATACCTAAAAATTTCTGTTGTCTTATTTCTAAAGGTACAGCTATAAGACTGGCATCCCAAGCGACCAGAAGTCTTCAGCAAATGAACACCATTAAAGAATATGACTGTCAGGTTGTAGCTTGTAATAAGCAGAGCAATATCTGCAGATTATGTTTTAGATACCTAAGGGAAAGTATAGGAAAAGCTTTTGCCAGGCATAAGCTATGGATCACTCATTATTCTCTCACATTGACAAATCTCAGACTCTTTCATGAGCAACAAATTTATTTTAAATGTAAAAAATTAATAAACCCCAGCCACTTAAAGTACAAGTTAACATCTTAAAAAGAGAAGACCAAATGTATGTCTAGCTAGTAATGGTTAACTCTCATTTGCGTGGCTGGCTGAGTAATACATATACTCAACATACAAGAGTGAGCACAATGTCAAAAATGAAGACCCAGTCAAGCTGGAGGAGGGTGGACTGGTGGTATCTGCCCACATACGTCTTGTCAGAATAATTCCAGTTCAGTTCACAACAAAACAGCTAAAAAGGCAGAGAAGTCCAAAGACAAAACCCTTCAGACAATGAGAAATGCTCCTAGCTAGTTTCCAGCTAGTCCATGCAGCCACTTTGCTTCCTGCATTCTCCGTCCCTCCCTGTTGGATGGGGAATGCTGCTGCTCCCTTCAGTCCCACAGCAGCTTGCTTTTCTTATTGGAACCAGACCTAACCTAAGAAGGGGAAGGCCAATGATCACAAAACACGTACCTCATTCTCCTTCTTGTCAAGGCAAAAGAAGGTAAGTAGTGGTCATGTGGAGAGGTACGGTGGATATTTTAGTGAATTCATATGAAAAACGAGTTCCCCAGAAGCAGCTGTCCCTTTTTGAAAATTTCTGCCTGTATGTTGTAATAAATAAAATTCAGTGCTCAATGATCTCTTGTTCACTTCAGCGACAAATGCAGGCTGGAAATCAGCCTGCTGAAGAGACTGATTACAGGGATTGGGAAGTTTAGTGTTACTGAATGGTAAAAGCATTGATAACTTTGTTCACTGAAGTGCAAATGAAAAGAGCCTACCAGCAAGAATTGAAATTCTTGTCTCTCTGTTATTTCTGAAGCTGCAAATCTTTGTCTCCTGGATTAGCCACAGGATAATTGATTACATGTATTGACATTCCAAAGTCCATACTTGCTGAAGTGATTCACGGCAGCAAATCAGTGTTATACCTGAAGGGACCATGGCTAAGAATTCAAACAAGTTTTTGGTAGCATCCTGTGCTGATATTCCACAGCTGAGATGAGAAATACGAAGAGCTATTAAACACTGAATTTAGCACAGATGTTTCCTGTTAAAACATATTAGTAAAATTCTGGTATTCAGTAGGCCTTTAGTATCCACCCTCCATCTGTGGTATTAATTTCTAGGATTTCAGAATAGAACAAAAAAAGCAGACGTATAATATAAAAGAAGAGCCACTGGGGTGTTTTCTCTCCCTCCACTTCCCATTTTTCTATGTTCCTTAATCTGTGTATGGAATCCTTTTATGGGGGCAACATGGATAAGACAAAGCTGGTTCTCCATCTGGGAGCCACACATTGCAGCCCAGTGCACCACAAACAAGCTTTTGAGCATATGCTACCTACGTAAGTGATGATGGAGAAAGGCTGATTGTGCCCTTTGCATAACCATAGTATTGTTTGCCAAATGACCACTCTGTGCTTGTGGCTTTTAAGTAGCTTTTGTTCAACAAACTGCTTGGGAAGTGCTTTTGCTTGAGGAGGAAGCTGAGCAAAGGGCTGAAGGCAAACTGCTGAGTGATCGGTGAGTGCTGTAGGAACACCACAGGTCAATAACCAAGGCAGTTGCCACAGACCCACTCAAATGAAATGGTGGCAAAGCTCATCTTTCTGTAACTTGGTGGGGAGATAAAAGAGAAAGCACCAAGCATAACAGTAGTTTTGCCCAGAACATGCATTGCAAACACAGACACAATTTGTTGTGTAAACCAACTTCTCAAGACTCTTTCAGGCATTTTTATTCAGTGTTGAATGTCAGCTTTCCTTTCTTGCCCACATAGATACAGGCATTGGATATATGACTTTAAAGGCCTAGGGATCTTGGGATTACTTATATTTTAACTTCTGTTTTCTTCTACCCTTCAGTGGTAAGTTTGCACCAGAAAAGTTAATTCCGTTTGCAGAAGACCATAATGCCTTCTGAGACAGAACAACTATATCTGATACAATATGAAAAGATAGGGGTACAGTGTCCTGTAAAAGTGACTTGAGATCTCAAAAACTTTCTTCAAAGTAAAAGAGCTGCTTGTGAAGGTTTGCCCACATAGTTTTAGTTTTTGAAAATAATGTTAATGCCTTGATTAAGAATTACAAGTACCAAGGACAGAAGTAGATTCCTGATGCTAAAATTGCACATTTTTTACCAAGAGGGGAATACCAGGCTCCTGTCATCCACTGGCCCTGAGCACATCCACCTTGGTTCAGGCGAGGACTCTGCAGCAGTCAGACAAAGCTGTTATAATGGTTCCTCTCATCTTGAGCCCATCAGCCAGTGTTCAGAGACATTAAGAAACTGAATCCCTCATGTAAGCTGCAGTTCACTGATCCTCCTCCCATTCTTCCAGGTGTTAAAATTGTGTAAAGACAATTTATTTTCTATTCTTGAGGGCAGAGAAATAAAGCTGTAGGATATGATTTAATTGCAAAACGGTCATCACCATTTAACTGTGATTTTGGGTTTTGCTTTTCTAATAGTTTGGCATTTTAGATGTTTACTTTGCAAACACTAAGAATGGGTCCCTGAGTATGACCATGGCAGTATCACTAGGGCTGATGCTAGAGAAATGATAGGGTTTGAGACAATTCGTTTTCAGTCTTTTTTTGGTCTTTAGGGACTTGATTCATCCAAATACTTGAATTATGTAGCAATTTCTATAAAGTTCAATTAAATTACTTAAGAGTAGGCACATACTTAAAATCTGCTGGTTTAGGATTTCTCAGTAAAGGTCCATTTATGAGATGCAGATTCTGCTTTCAGGTACCCTAGTGTAATTCAGAATCTTTCACCAGGGCTGATGGGTTTGTATTCACAATGCTGACAGCAAAGATTGCCCCAGATTGTGATGTAGCACTGGGAGGATTTCCTTCATTCCTTTTTGCCTAGTCACTTTGCATGCTGTTGTCATTAAGCTGTCGTGGCTAGCCATGGTTGTGTTTTCCTTGTATGGGGTGATTTGGTGCTGGTACAGTCACTGGTGCAAGGTGCTGTAAGTCTCTGCTATTGGACCTTTCTAGTAAATAGCCAGGGAAAGAGGAGTCAGATCTGATCTCCAGAAAGACCATTAAAAGTTTCAGCCCAGCTACAGCAGATCATCAAGGACTGTTTCTATGCGTTTTTAAAAAATATTTATTAATGATAAAATCTAATAGCATGACAGTGAGTATTGTAGTTTCCAGCTATTTTGTTTTGCTTTTGTTCTGTCGCCCATACTCTGCCACTGAGAACTATTTCTCTCTTTCTGTCTGCATCTTTTATCTGTTGGCAGTTCTCTCCCTTATTCTTTACCTCCTCCTTGGCACAGGTGAGACACATTTCAAGCTCTCCTGAGAAGGAGGTTTCCAAGCCATCTGTATATGTCTCCCACTCACTGTAGCATTGTTTAAAGGTTAAAAGGAATTATAAAAATATTGTGTGATGTCCTCTGCAGCACCAGGCAGAGCTGGTAAAAAGTGTGCCCAAGGCAGATGTGTTTAATGCCACCATTAATATTGTTTACAGACTGGAAAGAAAAAAGCAAGGAAAAATAGCTTTTTGGCTTCTTAAGCTGTTTTTTTTTCTAAACTGTTCTGCTGCCTGTTAAGAATATCTTTCAACAGTTCTGCAACATTCAGCTTAAAAACATGAATAATAACATCATATCTAATATGTCAAATACATCAGGAAACAGGTGTTTGGAGCTGGGTTCTCTCTGTCTCCCGGTTCCCTGTTAGCTCATAGGTAATGCACGCAACTTTCTGTTGGCTCGGATGCCCCACTGAAGAGGGGAGTTCAGTAGTATTTATTTTTCTAGAATGTGGCGAGGTTGAATGAATCCTCTGTAAAAGACAATGTATTTTCTGGAGAAAAGGTGCTATATAAGTCAAAGTAATAGTTCTGTATCTAAATGGATGCTTCAATCTAGCAGATGGGAGTAAGGCTTAAGAAAAACGTGGAACATTTTTTCCCTTGCATATTTCTGCTATTTTTGTAACTCAGAACTCACTTTGAAATGAATGCCTGTTAAACGAACATAAATGTTAACAGAATACATTTTCCCACACAGTTACATGTTCCCACATCAAAAACTTTAAAGTGACTGGGTTTAGGCCGCGCGCGTTACCAGGGCAGGCTCTCTGCAGAGGCACACAGCCACGCCACGCTCTGCTTGCTCAGCTTTGCTCCTCTGCAGCGGGGTCTTGCTCCCTCCCACCACCTCCCTGTACCTGTTGGGACCCTGCACATTTCTTCCTGGGGAAGCTAATAGCTCTAGAAATGTGTTGGCTGTCTTTTACAGTCCGGTGGGCTGACCAACTTTCTGTGGGCTTTGAGTAAAGACTGATTGTTAGTGACAGTGAGGGGTGAGGTGTGCCGCGGCTCTGTTCACAGCAAAACGATGACACCCCCAAGGAGGGTCTGCGTCCCCATCACCCGCTGCAGATAACTTGAGGCTTTTTGTTTGCTCTTACAACCAATGACAAACCCAAACTGCTTCACACACAGGCTCCGGGCATCTGCTCTGATTCCTGATTCTTTTTGTAGGGCTTCTTACTGAGGAGCATGATAGTCGTCTTTCCCAAAGCCATAAGAAGTAGCATGTTTGTTGAATAAGCTGGGAGAAAAAGCAGAGGTGTTGATTCTGGTAAAATATCAAGCTGCCCAATGGGCTTATGGTGATGGGGGAATAGGTAAGCAGTCTGAAATGCATTTACTTTGGAGAAAAAGAAGAGGGCCATGAGCAAACACCTCATCCATGGAATGCAAACCTTTCTAACCCCATACTTAGTGTGGCAATGTGGACCTGCACTGCTATGTCTCCATATTCCTTCACTCTACTCCGTGGCACGAAGCTCAGAGCAGCTACTGCTGGCTTGCATTGCCCTCCCACCATCTTTAGGACCAACACAGAACTACATAGCTAGCCTCTTCCTCCCAAGATTTGTCTAGCTTAGCTCAAGCAGGGCTCAGTGCCCTGTTGTGTGTTCCTTTCTTTTCTCTGTTCTAATTATAACTTCAAAATTATTATTAGTTTTTTTTTTTTTTTTTTTAATTTCCAGATTCCATTTGGCATCTTGTACCAAAATTTCCTGCAGAGAAAGAACTCAGGCTATTGGATAGAAACCTTTCTTGGCACCTTCCCTCCCAGATGGTCCAATCTGCTCTGCAGTGTATGCCTGACAGCTAGTTAATCTGGCAGTGCAGGAACACGCATTTGAAAATGCAAGTTCTAGATCAGCTTCAGGTAAGCACCTCATCTGTGTTCTGTAACCCAAAATTGTAGGCATGCAATGGCACACAAACCACATTTGAAGGTAATGTTCTTTTTACCATCACATATGAAGATGTTTAGGGCAATTTACAAAATGTACAAAAAGTGACCGAGAAAAGTAAGCTCATTCACTTGCTATTCAAGGACATTCACCTTCTCTAGAAAATAAGACAGGGCAGTCTAAGTTAAAGATTGAAAGCCATTGCACTAAATAAAACATTTTCAAAACTTTGGCAATGTATTGGATAAATGCTTTGCATTGTAAATTTGTTTCGTCAGACTCTCTACTGAATTTAGTTAAACCATTCTACTTCAATATACTGTTCCTAAAATATCTTTGAATTACATATATTTGTCTCATGTAATGAACTCTGGGAAATTGCATCACGAAAAGTGCAGTAAGACTGCATAATATGTCATGGTTTTGTGTCACTGGTGCATTACACAAGTGCAAACTTTATTATGTTTATAGTAATTTCATTTTGACACAAAAGGCCTAATAAAGATGCATCATTGCTCAGTACCAAAAATCTGATATCTGAAACATATTTAAAACTCCATTTGTAACTAAATTTTTTTTTTCTTTTTTTTCTTTATACAACTACAGGACCATTTTTTACTCTCTCCCCCTCTCTCTTTTTAGAGAAAGAAATTTCTGTGTTTCTAACTACAAGATAGCATACTGATTCTTAAAAAATTCTTTCCTCCACTCTGTTTATTCCATATTAGTGAAATTACTGTGTGAAACCCTACAAAATTTATTGCACATTAAATGCATCAGTTTTTGTAAATGCAAAAAGATAAAAACCGAATTCCACTTGTTCTGAAATCACAGTCTCCAAATAGCAGCAGCAAATTCCTCAGAATGGTACCTCACTTTTTGCCTGCCCATGCAGTATTTATGAAGAGATAAGTTAACACAAGGAATTAAATGAGTCATTTACTCGAAGTTTAAGGCTGAGCATTGATCAGAATATTTGATATAATATTTTCCCACTCCTTTTTCCTGCAGAAATAAGAAATTCAAATCAAGAAATTGGGATGCCATTATGTCTTTATAGATCATATATCAATGTAAAATTTTAAATGGATGCAGAATTTCTCCATAATTCTTTTTATAGAAAAAATAAAAGTCTGCATAAAAGCTATTAGAAGTGTCCCTAGGGATTCCTGCTAGATTATGATAGTTTTTGTTATGAATTAATCTTAGAATATTTCACAGCAGCAAAAATCCTGAACATTTTTAAAAATTCACAATTTTATGAATAGTTCTTTAATATTATGCCCACATGCCGCATGCCCACAGTTCTGGTTTTCAAAGGTTCTGACTATTCCCAATTTTAATGCAGTTCTAGTCCATTTCCTCTAAAAATAACCTATTTTAAAATTAGCAGACACAATAATTTGGGCAATAGGGTAATTTCCAGAAGAATCATTCTTCGTAGGAGGATAAAAGGTTATGTTTAAACATACACCATTGCATATAGTTTTGTTTTCCATTTAGAATTAGGCAAAGTTGGTCCACCTTTAGGAACTGGGGTCATTTCCAGATTCTTTTTTGATTTAGATATAGTTTCTTTACAAATTTTTCACTTTTTTTGAGATTCTGTTTCATGCATTGTAATATTTATTTCCTTTGAGAGGAACAAAATACATAATGAAATTAAGTTCTTACTTGGAATTACGGGATATGCATATATTCATCTTAGATCTCAGCACAAAGCATGTCTAGGCTATATCACTGGCAGATGACTACTGCTTAGATAGCTCCTTAGAGAGCTATCAGTGCTGTTATCGAGTGTTTCGCATACAGACAGTCTTCATTCGGAATTTTGACAACCTCAGGTTTGGACATAGGGTATTTGGTTTGCATTGGCTTACATTTTGAGCCATGTATCCCTCCATTTTGCTGACACATTGTTGGGGAGCTATTACTGGAGCTGTCTGGATTACGTGGGGATGGTTTTATTTTATAAAACAATACAGAACAAAATAGAAGGCAAAAGGAATTGCTTTTGGGAGAAGATGATCCCATTGCCTGGAAGAAAAAAATTACCTGATGTTAAATTAAACACTTACTGAAATGAATACAACAGAATATGACAACAAAGAATTTAGATAATAACTTGAAAAAAGGGATTTAAACAATAACTTGGAAGTAAGGATTTAGACAATGTTTCCTCATTCATTCAGTGCATGTGATAAGCTAAATAAAAGTTGCACAAGCAATTTTACATGAAGCACTTGGCTTTCTAGTGACGGCTATTAGTGATGAATTGCATGGCCCAGTTACTATGGTCATGATAACAGCTGACATTGTACAGTGTGGACAGTTTCCTAATGTACCAAGTAAGGAAAGTTGAAATGTAAAATGCCCACGTATACTACCATTTCTGGAAGAAAGTGTTTCCCTAAAAGGCTGCTCAGTTTTGCTAGTGCCTGTGAATAGAACTGGTGGTAAGAAAGATGTTTCTGGACTTCACCCAGGCAAAGCGGGTGCACTGAGACTAGTGGGTGCAGGGAAGGAAGCACACTGAAAACCCGACTTTTCATGAGTTGAGCTTCATTCACAAGGAATGAACCAAATGAGGCAGCTAGAGATGTGAGCTGTAATGGCATACAGCAGGATGGAACAATACCTCAGTGCTGGTGGCACCTCCAGGGCATGCCCTGAGGATGCAGCTCATAGCATAGGTATTGCATGGAGATCCAGTCACCTCCTTTTCAAACAACACCAAAATGCCATTATGATCCTTTTCTGGAACAGAAAGAACCATGAGGAAAATAATTTTCAGTCCCAGAAGAAAGTGAATAAAATTCCTTAAAAATTTGGGCTGCCAAGGGAGGAACTACTGCAATATATATAGTCCATAAATATATTTAAAATATCTGAGCTGCAGTGGCCAGTATGATGCCTTCTGGGAAGTAGGTATATTTTTCCATTTCTTTCAAGATTTGTTGTACTGTTTTGAGTGACAGAAACTCAGATCTATGGAAAATGGAAAAATTCAGGAGTGTATTCTTTTCCCTGGGCAGGCACTCTGGTTCACCTGAAGAAATACTGATCCTCCTCCTTTGCTGGTGCAAGTCAGATGGCCTTTTTAAAATTCCACAAATAATATTTTCATTACACAATTATTAGGGATTTTATATGGTGAGCTTTCTGGGTTACTATGGTATAACGATATTACGTTTAGGCAACACACGCATCATATCCTTCAGCTTCAACTGCTAACTTTAAATGAAAAAAGAACACCCTTTGACTACAGTTCTTGGACTTCAGTCAGTCAACCTTTGAAGAAACAGAATGTATTTTCTGTATAAATCAGACCAGACTTAAACAAATGGGTCAATTTGCATGCTGAATTTGAAGTTAAGATTAGGTATACAAAGGATATTACAAGAAACTGTGGTAAAATTAAAAAAAAAAAAATCAGTACAAAGCTAAAGTTTATTGCCAGTACTGTTCTTGCCGATCAAAGCTATGCTAATGTGATCTAGGGTTACTTTAATATTTTGCAGCCTCTCATTCCCTCAGCGCGTGTTTTAAGCATGCATATCACTCACTCGCTTTTATAATAAAATAACTTGCAAAAGCCTTCTGCTTTGTATTGGCCTCCTGAGGTAGAAAGTCACAGAGATTTTAAGTCTCGCATTGCTTGCACCAGCTTCATTATGTTTGATGAAAGAAATATCGTGGTCATATCTCATAACATGCAGTACTTCCTCAATAACCAGATTGCTTTAAGGAAGGACATTTTTCACCTGGATAATGAAATCATATCGTAGTTATTTCCCTGGTCTTCTGTGTACGATACGTATAGGATGTTGGCTACATATTAATAACTACTGCACAGAATGATGGAAAGCTTCGAAAAGGGATTTTGTCTTTAGCGATGGATGTGTGGAGTCTCTATGGTCTTCCTGAAAGATGTAGTGTGCAGCTTTTTATTCTCTGAGCAGGCAGAGTTGTGTGTATAGTCTAAATATAATTATGGGTCAGAGTGTAAATGGTAGGCTCTGTGAAATCCATGACTACGACCAGACCTATCAATTATGTCAGTGGGAGATTACTGCCAAGATCAAATGTAGATTATAGGCCTGGCTACATCTGCAGTCATGAAGCTTTGCTGGTGCGCCAGTCTTGGTGTGCTACCTTTAGCAAAGGGCGTGTTACAAATGTGGACGCAGCACATTCCTGCTTACTGCGGGTGAGATGCTCTTCCCCCGCCCTCCCCGCCTTCCCAGAAAAAACAACCTCCACACAACTGTGTCTGCACTAGGGCTTTTGCTTGTGTAAGTAACTATATGTCAGTTTGGTTCATGCTCATATCAGGAGTATTTATTTACCAGCTCTGACTCAGAAGCTTCTTACACGCGTTAGATACCAGCTGCCCGATGAAGGTGTGCTGGCACAAAACGATCTGAAGCCTGGCCTTCAGCTCATGGCCTAACAGGGCTAAGCTGAGCTCTTGCCCTAAACCCTGGTGAAGGGGTTGAGCAGTGACAGGGGAGGCCCAGGATTTCCCGTTGTCTATGTGACTGAGAGGCACAAAAGGGGGAATATCTGGCATGCTCCCATCACCATGCTGTGCGTAGTCGGGCCGGGATTCTGCATTATTCTGCGTTACATAAGCAGGTAGAGTCCTGTGCATGGCTATCAGAAATGGCAGTAAGGACCTTTAAATAAGAGATCTGGCCTGTTGGATTTCCTGCTCTTTTTCCTTTTCCAAGGCTCACTGCCCACCAGCCTTCAGGCATATCTTTGCAGCTGTATGCCTACGGCTGAAAAGCAGCCGTGTCCCTGAAGCTCCAGACTACATCTTTATTGCATCTTTTAGTCTTTGAGTAAGGTCTTGGCCATTCTGGACTAACTTGGGGGGTTCATATTATCTTTAAATTGGTAGAAAGTATATGTTAACTTTTACCAAGCTCTATCTAAATAGCTATGAAGAAAACACTTGGTCTTTCTGTGAAAATCCCTTCCTAATCTCTATGAGTATATGTGACTGACTTTCTCTCAAGAGCATAAACTCCTTGCTGACTACATTGCATGCCGGAGGGTGGTGGGTGAACACCTTCATCCAATACTCCTGAAAGCAGGACCGTAAATCCTCGTAGTTGCCAATTCCTTTCCTTCTGTTGGATCTTGATGGACATTTTCATAAGACTCTTGATTCCACATGAGGCAGAAATAGAAATAATTAATCGCCTGGGATAACCCCAAATCATCTTAGAGCATCCAGAACCCCAGTCAGTCGTCAAATTAAAATTGCAAAGGATGCTTTTCTTTCTAATCTTTGTCTTGGTAAGCAAGTAGAAGTAAAAGCTCCTAGCAGATGTCTGATTTGCCCTGAAACAATTCAATAGAAAACTGTTGGTCTTCTTGGGCATAAGACAAGATTACTATTTTAAAACAAATTAAGGCTTTTCAGTGTACACAGGACAGTATAATGACTGTTGGTTTTTTTGTTTGTTTGTTTGTTTTTGCAGTACATTTTTGCATGGGTTTTATAACTGAGGGATTGCAAGGCATTTAATACAGAAGGAAAAGAGATGTTGAGTGCAGAATCTTTGTTAAACAAAGAAGTAGAAAGAACTTATCGAAAAAGGCTCGGAGGCAAACCAGTTACAGACCCATTGGCAGCAAAATGACCTGCTCATTCATCTTTCAAATTAAAAACAAAACTTAGGTCCATGTAATTTGTGGCCATTTGAAACACTTGCATATTTTTTACTAAAGTCTGAATGCTGTTAATTTTGGTCTCCTGGCCAAACTCCAAACAGAGTGATTATTCTGCTTACTCCTTTCCTAAATTACAGCAACAGCTTCATAGGGAACAAATGCGATCATAATTTGCTGACCTAAACTGCTCTTATATTGCTATGCACTATTAACAGTTGCTGTATTTCAAGCTATGGGTGGCTGCATTGGCGTGGTGGATTAAATGACCTCTGGGCAAAGCATGTATATCTTTCATTTGTTTAAAGTGCTTTGGGACAAAAGGTGCTGTATATATAAATGCTATCATAAAAATCATTTTAGACCCAAAATGTGTGGGAGCTGAAATGTGTTCTCTGAACAGGAGAAGCTCTTGGCATTCAGCGATACAGCTGGATAAAGGAAAGAGACTACGACTATTTGGGAACAGAGAATGTATGCCCATGGGCTGGGAAGCTGGTGGCCAATGATTGTCATGGAAAGGTGCTTTCACTGAGAAGCATTGCAAAGTTGCAGAGCAAAATGGGAAACAAAAGGAGAATGGAGATTTACATGAAACAGGAAGCGCAGTGCTTTGGGGATACCTGCTCCTGTACAATGAGGCTAGCTGGCAGGCTGCGTTTTGTTTTCAGAAGTAGAGGAAAAAAAAGTTGAGAAACCTGGTAAACTTTTTCAGAGATTCAATGCATTGTTTCTTAAGGTTCTATATTTTCTTCTGATTGTGTTGCAACTTCTTTAAAAAAGATCCATACTCTGCCTGGAAGGTGAGAGAAAGACTGAGACAGCGTAAGGTATGAACAAGAGGCTTTTACCCACTTATTCTTCATACTACACTGAAAAACGGAATAGTCTATGCACAGACAGTGAAGTGAAAAAGTGATTTATGTAATCCTGTTCAAATTGTGGGAGAGCCACGTAACAAAAAAAGCATTCCTGGTAATCCACAGAATGGCTATAGCAGCAGCAGATTTTCACCTAAAGACCTTGCTTTCATTTACTTTTGTCTCTGTGTTGGGAGTAGAAGCACTGGCTGCACTGGCTGATCTTCTCATATAGCTGAAAGTAGAGATTGTAGTGGAGAGGTTTTTTTCTTGAGTAACTTGAGTTAAACAAGTAGAAGGCAGGGCTGGGTTCCCATTCTCCCATTCTGCTAAGTGTAAGCAGCTCCTTTCTCCTTCACTCAGTTGCAGGCTTATGGTCAGGAAAAAGCAGAAATTTATTCCAGCACCAAAGCTGCCACTGAAATATATTTTTAAATGGATAAAAGTCAGTTGAGTACTTAGCAAAACTAAGAAGATAGGACCTTCTCCAGAAAGCTGGTGAGGTCTTGACACAGTGCTGTAACCCAGTGGCACTGCCAGTACAGGGTCCTGGAACTGCAGTGAACAAAAAATCACACATCCTGTGCATTTTAGCAGTCAGAGAGACTGCAGAGCATTGTGGATGGTCTCCTAATCCTTACCAGAACAAAAAGTGTGTTTAGAGAAATAAAAGTCATCTTTGACTTTTATTTGACATCATAGGCTGCTATGAGTAAAACGGGTTCACTTTTCAGCAGACTTTATTTGCTATGAATAATTTGACCAGCTTTGTTTAATTGGCAGACACAGCATTAACCAACCATATCACATTTCCCACAGGCTCTGAATCATGTTAGAAGCCTTTTGCACTGTTAAATGATCGCTAGTTTTCCTGTTTCAACAATTATTTTAGTTAATCTTGCCAAGTATCCGTCCATTGATAGCAGAACATAATGTTAAATATTTTAAATTACAAAATATCTTTAGGATGGTGCCTGAACAGCATTTACCTCTCTCTCATCTTGGACTTTATTACTTTATCTGTCAGGAAAAAACTTCAAAAGAAAATATATAAAACTCTTAGTAAACACAGTGAGTACATTACTAACAATTTCAGCAGAATTACAGATTCTCATTTTGATTTTCAATAGAATGTAGACATCTTAATCACATAGGAAAATCAGCAAACCCTGCAATATTTGGGTCTGAGAGTGAGTCAATTGTTGATTGTTGACTTGAAGGACTGAACCTGGAAATGAAAACTAACAGTAGATTCCTAAGCCTCTCACGTGAACCAATTTGTGTTTTCACAAATATTCTCAGTCATATGTGACAAGGAATCTTATAATAAGGAATCTAATTTTAAGCTTTCATTTCTAATATCTCTGTTAAAAAAGCAGCTCAATAAACCAACAAGTCTGAACAGCATCCAGACCACCAGGTATTTCTCATTACATTAAAAAAAAAAAAAAAAAAAGTGCTTACCTTGTGCCTTACTTGATGATATGTTCCACTTTAACATAAGATTTTTTTGTAAGACGAAAGTTGAAAAAAGACTTTAATGAAGATTCACTCCTCGGGAACAGTGAGTAGGTATCACAAGCTAACATTTCTCTGTCGTATGTCCTTTTCAACAGAAGACGCAACTCTCTGACATATTTGAGTGCTTGGTTTTGCAAAACTGGCATGTTCTTAAAAACGTTGCTAAATAAGATCATTGTGTACTACATTCATGTGCCAAAATACACATCCCCTATATAAGACACATACGCATTTAGGCATCCAGGACAGGGTCTCAGAATTGGCTTTTAAACTTTAAAAATACAGGCCACTATTATGAGCTAAATGCTATTCTCTCTATAAGACAACCATAACATTTGTGTACCCAAAATCAGCAGAACTGGTTCTCTCAAATTATAGCAAACTATCAGAGACAGAAGACAGAAAAGATTTAGGCCCAAATCCTGGCCATTTATAAGTCAAAGGCTGATTTGTCATTCCTTTAAAAGAGACTGGTATTTTGCCCTGTAACAACCAATTACTTCGAAGCTGACTTTAGAGCAGAGTACAGGAACTGTGTATGAGATAGATCAGATTTCCTGTTATGACCACAGATGCATTAGCTGGTATGCAGATCAAATATGCACAGTAGTCTTCTGTATACTGGAACTCATACGGTAAAACAGGTCCATGTAATCAGGTAGGAATTTGGAAGGATGCAAAAATAAAAATGAAGTCCTAACATGGGATTTAATTGATTGGATATAGGGGCAGGTACAAAACCACTGCTCAAGGAAAGGCTTAGACAGTATGCAGAAACAGTTGGAGTGGTCTTTGTTGCCTTAGCATCAATTGTGACTGAGAATATTGTAAGGCTATTTTGCAGGATCTCATGAAGGAATACCCTGAAAAGCATAATTCTGTGGAAGAAATGTTCTACCACATTAATTTTCTTGCTTTCTTAGAGGATACAGTGTCACAGCTGTGGCTAGCAAGGACGATACAGGGGATGTAATGCAGAGCATGTTGAAATAAAAGAATACAATTCTCTGCTTTAGTAAGAATTGCACAGCAGGAGAAAAAGCATGTAATGGATAAAAATCCATCTTTGAACAGGATGCTGAGTGTGATGATTAGAAAATGGGACATTTCCTTAAGGATCTGAGAGAGCTCTTCCATTTATCACTGCATCTAATTGTATGTGATGGAAATATCAATTTTAAAATAATCAATTGCTTATGAAACCAACATCGAATATAAAGAAATTGTGGAATATTGTGAATATATCCTAGGAGATTTATCTTTTAAAGATGATAGTGGAGCAAGGTGATCAGTGAATTCCAATACAAACTTAAATTAGGACTCCTGAGTTTGTGTAAATACATACTGCATGTATTAAGAACATGTCCAGAGTAAAACCAAACTAGAGGATTTTAAAAATTCTGTCTGCTTTCATCTTAAAAAAAAAAAGCACTTGAACAGCTGTCCCAGTGATTTAGAGGAATGAACCCTATTGAGGGTTTGAGGGGGAAAAGGGCTTAGCTGAGAGGTACTGAAAAATATGTTTCCTAGTCTAGGGAAATAATGCAAAAATGATGCTTGGCTAACACACAGTCATTGCTCTTGTTTGCTTTCTGAGGGGATTTTGCATTTTTGGTTTATATGATGGAAATCATGAGTGTTTAACCACAGTCCTGGAGACTTTGCTCCAGCACAAAATGTTCACCCCTCAAACTGCGGGCGTGGCATATCACTTTCCACATCGCATACAGTTTTTCTCCTGTTGGGAGCCCAATCACTGTGTATTTGCAAAGCAAAGTGCACCGAAGTCTCAGTCTCTAAAGCGCTTCAGAGCTACAGCTCTAGCAGAGAGATTCATGCAGTTGGGAAGGAAATAAAAAGTAAGGAGGGAGAAAAGACAGAGGAAAAGAGAGGAGGCTGAATGGAAATATTTATCTGGACTTAGTGGGATAAATACAGGCCACTTTGCTAAGTAGAAACTGTTCTACCTCTCCAGATTTCATGACAAGACAGGAAACTCAGGTTTATTGTTAAATTCCTATCTGTGGACTTTACTTCCCCCCTGTACTGCCCCCGTGTGGCCTTAGTTCCAGATCAGAGGCGTAAAAAATGACACCAAGGGGTTTGGAGCAGGGTGAAGTCGGTGGCGTCAGATTTTGGACATTTGGATTCAGGTGATAATTTGGGGTATTTTAACCAATGCTGCTGCTCTTCTGGGCTAAAATCTCTTGCCGAAGATTAGAATCTGTTGCAGTTTGATCCGAACGGTAAGTCTGATCCTCAGCCCGGGTGCCCTGCCAGCAGGCCATGCTGGCAGCTAAACGCCAGTGGCTTGCCCTGTGCCTCAGCCTGGGGATTTGTACCCTGGTTACTCTTGTGCGGCTTGTGTGAAATGAGCTGGTGGCTCCTGTCCAGCACAGGAGCCGGGCGTTTGTGTCACTGAGATCAGTAACTCCAAGCAAATGGCACGGCTGGCACAATTAGATTGCTGTCAAACAGCGAGCAGAGAGCTGAGGGCTTAGGGGCACTGGGGCTGCGCCGCTTCCAGGCATGCCTCCTACACCGTGGTGAAGTTAAACCCCCCCTAATTACAGACAATGCTGAATATATTTCACTGACCTAGAGAAGATTTTTTGTCTCCAACACTCATCTCCTTGCACAGCTCTAAACTTTCAAGAAGCACAAAAAAAAAATAAAAATAAATAAAATAAAAAATCCCACACTCGTGGCTGGCAGGAGCCAGCTGTTTATTTTATCATTGTCGGTCACCATGGGGTGACTGTGCCCACGCCCTGGGCTGTGTCTGAACAACATCTGACTACAGCCACTTGGAGCCAACTGGTTGTGGCTGTGTGTGGTGCTGCAGACCATTTTCCTCTCTCGACCAGGCAGGGTTACCTGACTCAAAGTCACCTGTCCTTCCTGCCTCGTGCTCTTCAGTGTACTGCACCAGACCGCTGCCAAGGTACGGACCTGGCTCTCCAAGAATAATTGCTTGGGGTATCGGCAAATGTCACTCTAATAAAGTCGATGGCAATGCATTGGCTTACACTGAATTGTGCCCCGTAAATATTTCTACATCAGTGATTTGCTGGGCAGTGTTTTATTTTAACCGCTGCCTTAACTAATACCAAAATGCAGCACGGAGAGGGCAAACAGCCAGAGCTCTGGGTTCTCTTCCTGGCTCAGCCGTGGTGACACTCTGTCTGTTTTGCTGTCTGTGACATGGGAATAATAATACTAAAATTGCTTCATAAAGTGCTTATATAGCTACAATGCACTATATAAGAATTAACTGTTATTACTGTAGACTTTGGGAGCCAGATTTTGAACTTTCCATGCGCTGATGGGTCATCAAATTACCATAAGCCTATCTGGAGAAATAATTTTAGAAGTGGACTGTAGCAGAGCACAGACTGCCAGAAAAACCTTACATTGCATGGCAAATTGAAGGCTGTTCTCCCACCATCAAAACATAACAGGAGGGAACAGACCCAGACCGCAGCAGGTCACAGCAGCCATTTCGTACCGACCTCTGCTGGGAGAAGTGAACTGGGGAGAGTTCATCTGCATATGGTCTGAAGAAAAACCTCAGGAGAAACAATGGATAAAAGAAACAAGTGTTGTGAAACTGAAATAGGATGACGCCAGTCAGGCCACATGACCTTGGATGCTTCCTTGTGTCCTTTCCTGCTTGTTTGTGAATGCCTTTTTCCTCCAGCTCAGGCACTCTTCTGTTTCGGCTAACACAAATGACAGCCTTCTACTTTCGGTCTGAGGGAACAACAAAGAAAACAGAAAGAACAAATGTAACTTTCTGTGAGCAACCAGTCTGATCTTTACCAGGCTGTAGCAGCTCGGAACAAAAGGGCTAATGCCTCTGTGACCAGGCTGAGTGCTTCCAGCTTTCCAGGAAGGAAAAGGCACAGCGAGCTTGTGGCCACACACCCCATGCTCTGACTTCCAGGTTCTTCTTGAGAAAAGGCAAAAGGTGCTGGTAGAATTTCCCTAGACATCAGTAACAGAATGTGAAAAAATAGATATCCCTTTTATCTAAGAGTCATGATTTTTCAACAGTGCATTCATTCTAGAATAAAATACTACCCAGCATGCCCTGATTACAGTATGCAGGCCTAATTAATCACTGAGGAAACATCTTCACAGTCATAAAAATGAATCTGCAATTATTTGACAGTGATCTGATAACGACTGGTTTGTGGAAAGAAGCTTAGATTTTGGCACCTCCCTCCCAGAAGATTTCCAACCTGGAAAGAATATGATTTGCAAATAACAATGATCTGTACCTTCCAAATGTGTCAGAAAAGAAGACATCTGACATGCCTGGCTATTAAAGGAGAGATTTTACAGCTCTTCTTCTCTTTGTTCCCTCTAATTTTTGCAAATTTCTCATTTCCTATATTAGAAGCAGTGCTTTCCATTGTTGGCCCCCGTCCCCTTTTCCACTAGTGCTCTCAGATGTTCAGTATAGCCTCCTGTGCTAAATTTTATGCAGATTGCCTTAGGTGCTTCTAACGTCCTTGATCACAGTGATTATGAGCAAATAAGAAAGCGGATTAGCAAAGGTTAACAATTAACTGAACACAGAAACATATGGAGAGAGCTGGTTAAAGAATATCTGCTCTGCTCAGTGAAAGAAGGTATATGGACAGATTCATGAGCTTTTGCAGAGATAAAAGTATGCAATGAATAAGTTATCATTACAGAAGGTACAATTCATTCATCACTCGTGGCAATAATCTGGTGGCAGGATGATGAAAAATCTGCCATACATTTTCGTGTTACCTAGAATTTGTAGGTACTTGTGGATTCTTTTTGCTTTGTGCCTTAGCTTCTTAGGGAAGGCATGGAAGTGTGTGTGTACACACTTTACCTCCTTAGAGGTGGCCATTATTCTCGCTCCTCTCCTCCTTCCAACAAGCCACAATCAATGAAAAGAGTCTGTTCTAATGAAGGAACTCAACTATGGTGTGTGAATTTTAGATGGAACCTTAGCTACACAGGCAAGTTAAATCTGTTGATCCAGTGTGCATATTAACATTGTGCTAAAGCCCATAGTCAGCGTATCTGGACACTGTTTCATGCTCTAAGAACTCTGCCAGCAAAATTTTGACTAACTCCACAGCAAAGCTCAGTTTAGCTCTCAACAATCTGATCTCCGATATCTGGTTGGACTGTTCCTTTGGGTTCCGCTAAGTTTTACTTGGTCCTAAATTAAAGATCAAACTGGAAATGAGAATTTAAGAAAAGAAGTGCAAAGAAAGATTAGTATTTATTCATACCAGAAGGCATTTAACTCTGTGCTCAGAAAGGGAAGAGCCCAGTTTTAAATCCATCTTTTCAAGACACAGCTCTCCATGTTATTTTAAATTTGGATCGTACTTCGGTGCATGCCTAGGACAGGCCATCCCCCGTGTCTGAAGGAACGGTAAATTGCTGCGTCACATTTGGGCTCTGCAGGAGAAAGCTCTTCTGATTCTCTGTCCCAGTCCTTCAGCAAATTACAAGCTAAGGGACAAAGTCACCCTAAGCTGCTGACTGCTACAGTCCCTTTTACTATCCTCCAAAGCAGACTCCATTGTGGGCTGGGATTTAGTGAACATGTAGCCCCAGTAACTCATTTTGCAGCAGCTACATGATGATTTTACAGGACAGAAAATATTCCCAGACAATTTTACCTTTTGGACTTTGGGCCAGATGCTGCTTCATTTCCCTGGTGTGAGTCAGAAATGGCTCAGTTACAACAGGATAAATTGGATAAGCCCATTGGCCTCAGTGGGACAACTGAGTTTGGCCCATTGGATTAGGCCCCTCACCTTATTAAAAGTCAGTCTTGTGGCTGCAAGGAAAGTTAATAAAATAAAATAAAATAAAATAAAATAAAATAAAATAAAATAAAATAAAATAAAATAAAATAAAATAAAATAAAATTGAAATTCACATCAGTTGAGATGTGCTCTGGATGGGGTCGTAACAGGATAGAATATGAGATTTAATCCTGTTTTGTTCTACAGTACTGAACATATGTGTGGCAGTACTGGAGAAAAAAGCGGCCTCTCATTATTCTCGGTGCGTTTTGCAGCACACCAGGGCATCTGGGCAAGGAGACTCTCAGAACCATGGCAGGGCTGGAAAAAATTGCCTGAAATGAGGTGTAAAGATGAATAAAGAATGATTTCCTTGTTTTAGTTTGAAGAAGATTTTTTTTTTTTTTTTCAAAAAGCAGAAAGATAAATTAGAAAGATTTGCATTTAATGTGAATGGTCTGTGTATCTCCAATTAACAGAAAAAAACTATGTAAAAATGTATGATGAATGATGCATCTGCTCAGTCCTTTTCTCATTATATATACATCTGAAGTGGAACCAATGCCATTTGCGAATAATTTAATTAAAATAATGGCAAGTATTATTTTTGTAGCATACAAAACAGTAAACATTAATTTAATAAGGCTGAGAATCATGAAATGCAATCTTAATTACTAGAAACTGGAATAATCAGCTGAACTGCGGCACGCAAGACAATTAACTTTTTAGAACAGAGTTTACAGCTGCTAGGGTGGAACTAACATACTAGGAGAGTTAGCAGTCATTGCTTTGAAGTGCATAATGTTTCAGAATAAACCATAAAAGCAACATAAGATCTCTTCATTCTGCATGTCTTTTAACTATTCTGAACCCCTTGGAGTTTCTCACGATATTTTATGTTTCTGTTGTCTGCCAGCCCCAGGGCTTAACACTAATCTCTGCGCCAGCTCTCCTTCATAGGCATGGCTAAGCTGTCACCCAGTGAGAGTACAGACTAGAGAGGATACCCCTGGGTCAGCGCAGACATTTGTCTTGTGTTAGCCCTCTCCTACCTACACCTACTGTACCAGTCTGCCTTATAATGAGTTAAGTTTCTTGCATCTTGAACTCTCCCGGGAGGCTGATACAGATTTTCACTGTATCATTTAAAAACCTCCTGATTTCCAGCTCCTTTTTGTTGGGAACATTTTATAGCTTATTCTCTGCTCAGTTTTTTCCTGCTCACCCTGATATATTTATAGAAAGCTAGCATACTAGCTGGACAAGCAAGGAAGCTGTTAGAGGCTCCTCTTGTAAATGGACTCATGCTTCCCCTGATTATTATTTCTGGTTTGATAGCAGCTTTCCTTAATACCGGTACCAAAACTGCAAAGCTTTCCATTTGGCTGTAGAGGAGAACCATTTTCAAACTGGGTCACACTCAGCAGTGGTGAACTTTTAGTCCAAGTTTAAAGTCAAAAGCATCAGAAAGCTGAGAGTTATCACCTTTGGGATAAAATACATGGAGCTTTTAAGCCATAAACACTGTGCCTGACAGCCTCTTTGTTACTTGCAGTAGGCCAAATTATACCATCTGCTCTGCAAGTGACACTGCTTTTTTTCTCAGTGTGTTCATTTCTCTGCTTTTCATTCTCCACTGCATCATTTCTGACTCATCGTATGAACTGAGCAAGAGAAAAATGGGAACCGGTAGCTCAGGCTTCATGTTTTTCATTCAAAGTCACCACACGATCGCAATCTGTCAGTGCCGCCTGCCCATGCCAAGGGCCCGGTGTTTTCCAGTCCTGCCATTTTCTAAGTTGCGACAGAATTACAAAACAAAGCAAAAGTGATTTTGTAGGGCTAGAATACTGGTCCCAAACTGCAAATGTGGTAGCCAAATTTAGATGACATTTACACTTTCCTGAATAACGGTAATTTTTTCACTTTTTTTTTTTTTTTTTTTTTTTTTTTTTTTTTTTTCCTTCAATTTGCCACTGTGTTTTGAGAGCTCAGATTTGGGAATATGGAATAATAATCACTATTAAATTAGATAAAATATTCATCAGCATTACCGGTTCATTTAAAAAGGAAAACGATTTAAAAAGGGGATAAAATTAAGAGGTTGTGTGCTATAAGGAATAAAGCCCACAGACTTGAAAAATAATCTTAATAAAGTGACACCTAGTGGCTACAGAGAGACATGGCTAAAACCCTGGGAGAAGTTTGCCTGAGATCACGACTGTGTACGGCCTTGAGGAGAACCTGGATTCACAGAGGGAAAATAGCTACAATTTATAACAAGGAGAAGCTGGTTTTGTTGTTGGGTTGGGTTGCATTGGTTGTTTTGTGCCTTCTGACTGTTTTGGCTGAGCTTTCCAAAAAATCATTGATAAGCCCTTTACATGAGCCTTAGCCTCGACCTCTTCCTCTACAGATTTACTGCAGCATTAAAACATCGGTGCTCCTCGTTCTCTTCACCATCACTTCAAAGTCACCAGTCAATGATTTCAACTTTCCAAGACCTTTGTTGTGACTTGCTCTGTGAACATTGAAATAGCCAGCATAAATGTGGGTCAAACTGTATTGATTTGCATTTCTAGTTACACTACAACTGAATGTACAGAAGAGGTATGGTTGCACTTTTTTGTGTTCATTTTTAGTATTTTGCACACTTCCTCTGCCTTGTCTGTGCATTCTTCCTTTTGAACCAGATGGGTAAACATCTACTAGAAAAAAGCCTTTGGCCATAACATCTGTACTTTACATCTAAGCCAGTCTGGGACCGAGGAGATGCAGTTACGTTGCTGTGTTTGCCCCTGTGCACTAGTACTGATCTGTAGGAATACTTCATAGAAAGGATCCTGGGTCTGTAGTTCTTGGGGTATTTGAAGTTATTATTTGTCAGTTCAAGCCAATACAGCTACAATAATAAAAGCAAATATTATGTCATTTTGAAAGAAAAATATCTGAACATGGCTTTTTAAAAGCTCTGCTCTTTTCAAACACTTCTCTGTTAGAGCATAATGCATCCTTGGAGCACAGGGCAAATCCTGTTTTAATATGCTAAGTGGGTCCTGTTGCAGTCAGTGAAATATTAAAACTGACTTCAATGAGCAAGGATTTTTTGACCCCAGATTTTAATTCCAGGGTTAACGCTGCCCAACTGTGTGATCTAACTCCTCTTGGCTTCTGTTTATCTGCAAACTAGAGACAACACAGGGAAAAAACTGTTTCAGCATGGCTTTCTGGCAGCGTTTTATTAGGTCTGTTCTTACCAAATGTTTTGCTATTTTCAGATGGAGAATTCTACTAAAGAGTTTAATATTGTAATGCTTTTTGAAAAGTGTTTTCTAATGGCAGGTAATTGAATTGACCGTGCACAGGAAATGGAGAAGCTTGTATGCTGCTCTGATTAAAGGGGAAGAAAATGAAGACAGGTATTATAACAGCCTCATTTCTTCTTTCTCTCTCAGAAGTGATGGATTTGGAAAACTTTAGAGGGAAGAATTTTGATTTCACCACTGTCCCATGTGCACAAAGGGTATTGGTCAGCCAACACATCTCACCTTTAGAAGCTGACACACCTGTGTTGTGTAGCCTTTTTTTTCTAAATCAGAATAGCCAGGTATCTTGCTCCATAACTTGACTGAAATGACAAGCATGCAGGAGTGAAAGCATTTAATGCACCGTGTACCAGCACAATAGAGCTATGCTATGCTACAGACAGTGACTATTGCCAAAGTCCAGTTTGCACAAGTTCCATGGTTATACACATTAGGAACAGCACGCAGCAGATCTGATCAGTCAGGACCACGGCAACTGTACACATCAACTGACACAGCTATTCTGAAAGACACGTGGGATGTTAGTGCTGCTTCTCTCACCAAATGTGCAGAACAGTTTGATGCTGCCAGGAAGGGGAAGACTTCCCATTTGTGTGTTCTGCTGAAAACTTCTTCTCCTAGGTTTATTAAAAATCTATAATTTGGTTTGGTTTAACATAAATTTTGCTACTCATGACATTTGTTGTGTGTATCAAAGTTTCCTTCCCTTTTTCATTTTGTATTTTTGTAAATTTTGTATTTTTGTAACAATAGTGGTTTTTTTGGTTTTTTTTTTTGTTTGTTTGTTTTTTTGTTTTGTTTTGTTTTTGTTTTTTTTTCTAATGCATGTCCAACTGGAGGGCATATAACAGCAAGTAAAATTTGGGTGGTATGATATGCTGAAATAGTACACATTTCAACAATATATGAAACGTTTGGTGCTCCTTAGTTGGATGTACAGTGTCTTTAATCAGTTTGATGTCTTTCTGTGTGCATTCATCAGCTTTGTGTGTCTTCAGAAATGGCATCTTATTATTAGTAAGTTGCATTTGCCAGGAATACTGAAATTTGTGTTGCTAAGAGCAGTTTAATGCAGGGCTCTTAAAAATAGTCAGCTAAAAATATGGCTGTAGCTTACTAAATTTGCCAAACATATATAACAGAACTGTTTTTATCTTGAAAAATTTTGGAGGTAGTTTCTATAAGAAAACCCATATATTTTTTTCCTAGACAGCACAATATTGTTAAACAAGCTTGCACACTAAGGATTAGATCTTTATTTCTGCTGGCTTCATGCATCTCTTACTTTAAAAACTTTAAAGACTTTACTTACTTTAAACAGTAAGTTTCAATGAGAATTGGTAAGATTTGGTAATAAGTAAGCTCTAATGGTAGAAAATGGAATTGTGTCTGTATATAGACAGACAACTGATTTCCTGATAGAAAAAAAAAAAAAAAAAAAAGCTGATGACACTTCAGAACTGGCTGACTGGCTGATGGGGCTGTGTTTATACAGGATTAATCTATGTTGAATTACATAATTAATTTCAGACTTTGACTCAGGTTGAAGTGTTTTGTGCAGCTGTGAATCCATGGGGTTTTAGAGAGAACATTGTAGGAACCAGGAAATTTAGCAGGGCAGGAAGCATCCACTTCACAGCAATGAGAACCCAAGCTGCTTTGAATTTGTCTTCAAGTGTGAGTCTGAGACACACATTGGTTTTCATCTTCCCCAGCCCCTCCTATTTCATTCAGTTCTGATCATAAACAGAAACAAAGGCTTCATGTTGGGCCTATGCAGATGCATCCAGTTCTTCAGGTCTGGGTCAGGATTATGCTGTGTGGTTCTGGCCCAGTGCTTGATACGTTGGGGTGCTAGCTGAGTCATTCCCTTTTAATCAGTGTTACAAAAATAGGGCAGGGGAATCAGTTTGTACAGCTTACATACAGAATATGCTGTAGTGGTGGCCAGGGAATTACTTAATGCTGGAAAACACAAAAGAGTAAGATTTAAAAGACTTGTGGTAAGCTAAGCACTTTCTATAAACCAGAAGACCAACGACTCAGTTTTCACTATCCTTCATAAATGGGAATGACCAATTTATTGCATTCAGTCTTTAGACAAATATTCAGTTCTCAGATATAACAGTACTGAGTATTTTATTGAAATTTGTAGACATCAGCTGGCACTCTCCTTATGTTCAGGGTTTTACAAGCTGTTTCCATTACCAGAAGAAATCAGTGCTGAAGCCAGATATTGGTTAAATCCTTTTCATTGACCAAAAAATGTAGGCAAAACACAGTTCCCCTCAATACAGCAAGGAGATCCCTTGTTTCTGCTTCTAAACCTGCTTTTCCAGACACCACTCTGTTTATAAAGCTTTCCCTGAGGAATATGATTCTCTCAGTCTCTCTTTATTTTTTTATCTTTCTGTTTTTTGTTTTTGTTTTTGTTTTGTTTTGTTTTTTTTCAGTTGCACTTCATTCATTATGACACGAGTGTTTTTCAGACATTCCAAACTTCTAAATCTATCCCTTTAAAAGACCAGTTCATTTCTGCTGTCTTCTGTGAAAAATTTCCTCAGTAGTGTATACTTTGCGTGGAACACTAGTTATTGCTGCTTATCACGGATCAGTAGAAAGCATAACATCCACTCTTTGTATAATTAGTGCAAGAGTTTGAAAGTTGCTGTAAATAGAAGATTATGGTCATGCTTTTCTTTCTTCAGGATGAGTAAGACTGGGCAAAACACTTCTCCATCCACAGGCAAAACGGTAAGATAGAACATGCTTCACAGAGTGATAGGTGTTATCAATGAATTTTATAGCAGGAGAAGCTGTCTGGAATGAAAGGTTCAGGACGCTAGTTGGGCCAGCTGTGAACTCTTCAGGCAGAAATCGCCCCAAGAATTATTCAGGTTTTCACATCAGTCATAGGTCTGCTGAAAGAGACTAAATTTTAGGTACACGAATAAGCTATACACAGGTGAATTTACGTTAACTGGTACTGAAAGTCAATGTTCAAGTTATTTTCATGGATTTTGGTGGCATCAGCTCGCCTAAATGGAAGCTGAACCAGTGGAAGAGAACTGGGAGCTCGCAGTGATCTTCCCAACATCTCATTCTGGACTGTGATGGTAACGTGCAGCACGAATGGTTGGCTACATTGCAGATAGGAGCTTTGACTATAGCACACACAAGCTTTCTGCACGGCAAACTCAGGAATTGTGAGGCTTTTACACAGGTTAGCCACTTGAGTTGCTGGGCTTCCCAAACGCCTTGCAGGGCCTGTGCCACTCGTACTATCAGCATCTGAGACAACTGATTTAACAGCTAGATGGCAAGTGCTGCAGCCACTCCCCGTGTTGGCACTGTGTAGGTACCCAGCTGGAACAGCTGCTGCTTACCTACCCTTCCCAAACACCGAGTGCTGCATCTCAGAGTGCTTATTAGTAACTGCTGGGAGAGAGGAACAGGAGATCCAGCAAATTAAGCATGATTTTAAGTGTGCTATGTCTGTCATAATTCTTTCCCCTGCCCTAAAATTAGAACAGCCTTACGTGTGAAAAGCCACCTCTGGGGGAACAAACATAAAACACCTCATTAATGATCACAGGGGTTTAATTACTATTATGGATAAGTTAATTTTAGTTCTAAACAAAAAAAGTAAGTCCATCTTGTTTGACTTTTCAGGGCTTTATAGCCAGCAGAGTTTGAAGTGACTAGTGATTTCTTTGCTTGTACTTTTGTTCTCCAAAGCGCAGATCGGAGCCTGCTCTGTGAAGTGGGGCAGGCCAAAGCCACGCTGCCGACAACGTTCCTGTCTCAAGCCCTTTTTATAAAGAACTCCCTGAACACTTTATCTCATCTTTCAGCATGCATGGTGAACCCTTTATCTGAAATACAAAGCATGTATTTCCCGTTCTGGTGAGCAGTGTCTCCTCTCCTTAAGATCACCTGGGAAGGTCAGCTCTGCCAGTTTTGCAGCTGTAACTCTGCCTTGCGAAATCTGACAAAATAAGTACTACGGTGCTCTTAACCACTCTGGCACTAGAGCTTTGTTTTATTTTTTAAAGCAGTACCTGATGCTCAAGGTAATCTAGATTCTATGTAAGATACATTTTGCTAATTAAAAATAGACTGTGAGATTTCCCTAGCTTGCTGTTAAGAAATCCATTTATCAGGCTAAAATGGTTGCAGAACTGTCTTAAAATTTAGGGACAGCAGAATGCACTTCAGTAAACAGAATTTCAAGTAATTCTTTAAAGGAAAAAAGGCAATTCAGAGGGTACAGTCATTCCTTGAACCTCTCCTGGAAAGTTCTTTGCATCACCCTTCAGCTGATTGATGCTGTGTGGGAGGAAGGGTTTTATTTAGAAAGGTGCAGCTGAAGGCTCAGCTCCCTTGCTGTTAGGTGTGTGCAATTTTATTTAAGTGAATGGAGTGCTGTGCAGGGAGCAAGCTTTTAGGCAACTGTAGCTTATGACATTTCCCAGTGCCTACAGAAACCCCTCCATCTTCCGGCCTCTATGTGAATTACAGAACAAACAGGGAGAGCAAACAAAAGGTACCTTTGACTCTCCAAATACAGCCAGCACTTGTTTGCAATAGGAGATGGCCTGCTCCAAGTCACATAGGCAAAAATAGGTAGTACCCAGTCCTTCAGAAGAGACCTGCCACTGGCTGGGCTGCACTGATTATCCACGAGAGGCCATACTGAATCAGATTTTCTTACTTCATTTGTTTAATTGAAGTGGAAAACTTTTTTTTTTTTTTTTTTTTTTTTTTTTTTTTTTTTTTTTTTGTAATGGGATTGAGTGTTTACATTTGTCTTGATTTCAATGGTCTTTAAATCAGGAGCTCATTGTGTAATCAAACATGGAGGGAGGATGAGAAGATACATGTTGAATACAATGATTTGGGCTATAACACAAAGAATGAATTATATTTTAAAAGAGAATCTGTTTAGCAGTTATGTTAGGTTATTTTATGTTTGCTTCTGACTTGGGAACAGAGAAGAGCTTGGCAAGGAAATTTTTAATTCCAAACCCTGGCAAGCATGGGCATACACCAAAAATATTGTTTTGTTTGCTTCTGCAGACATCAGAAAATACCCATATGTGTTTGTGGACATTTATTCTGTTATAAGAATATAGATGATTGCGTGGAGATGAAATCAGAGAATTAAAAAACTAAGTATCACAGATCCTCCACACCTACATGGCACATACTTAAAGCTTTCTCAGTAAATAATCAGAAGAGAAAAATACCAAATTAAGTAGAAATCTTGCCTTGATTTTCCATTCACTTACATTAGTATTATACTAGTGCAACCTTAATGCCTTCATTGGGCTTACCCCTGGTTTACCACATTGCAAATGAAAACAAGATCAGGTCTATATGCTTTTGTGGACTTTCACTATTTTTGGTATGTCAGTGATTTAGTTGGAGAACCATAATCTCAGAAAAATAGGAAATGATCGCTGTGAAAACATCTCAACTTCCTGCAGACATTTTTCATAACTTATTTGGCACCTTGACCGATTTCAGTATATCTGGCTTTCTGTCCACTAGTACAACTGATCTATAAAGAGCTGGAACTGAGGTTTTATTAGAAACTTGAAACTGTATTTACTAAAGGTAATTTTCTTAATTGTCTTTGCAAATGCAGCAAGAGCCTGGTAATAGTAAAAGTTTGCAATGCCATCGTTTCCTACAGGGCCTTTTTCTAGGATGTACTGAATTGGAGGGATTTTGTCTCTCTTTTTTTTTTCTTTCTTTGAGCACCTGAAGCAAAAATTAGTGAGAATGCCTCGTGATCCATGTTTACATAAACATCTTTAAACACCTGTCTATTGCTCCGTGAGGGAAAAACTGGCTCCAAGAATATAGCATTAAAATGATCCAAACAGGTATTTTTAAAGTAGCAGTACTTTCTGTGCATTATAGGTACATTTTTATGTTTTCATATGTCTTACCCTGCAGAGAAACTCCACATTCATTTTATATTGGAGGTTGAAAGAAACTTACGGTTCCATCAGAATCAGTGCAAAACTTGAGAAAAAAATAAATAATCTTCATTAGAATGTTCATAGTTTCACATCTTAACATTGTTTGGGGGAGCTCAGATGTAGCTCAGGTTGTTCAAGGGATCTGAGCTCTCAACAAGCTAAAAACATCCTTTTAAGGTGGATTTAGTGCATGTCTCAACTGACCTGGCTGAGGGGAGCAGTAAGGTCATGGAGTCCGTGTCTCCACTTTACCATTTGAGTTGCAAGAGCGATTGCAGTATATTTCATTTCAGGGGACGGTGAATAATTCTGTTCTCTGTGAGAGAACTCTGTCTCTACCTTTGTAGTGATTTTGTAGTGGGGAATGTCCCACCTTTAGCATCTGACACAGAGCAATGAAAATGCTATGTGTGAGTATTTCAACAGCTTGTATAGCAGCTGGCAAACAATGTGTAGGAAGGTTTGTTCTCTTGTCTGCATGTGTGCTAAATATTTACTGGTTTCCACCTTTTAGATGTGAACTACTCAATAATGAAAGTTAGTAGTAGAAGTTCTTAGGGATAATATGCTTGTATGTAATACACGTACATGCCTCATATTTCATTATGCAATGAGGATACACCCAAAATACTGGGACAGGACTTAAAATTTAATCTTCACTCCCACACCAAACATTAACTTGGACTGTGTGTGAATCCAAGCACATTCATTGAAATCAATCACCAAACATATTTAGAAAACTGTTGGCTGGCCAGCTGTCTGTAATTAGCAAAGGAACTGAATAATGTTTCAGTAGTAATGAAAACCCTATCAAATATTTGTATAAACAAACTGTAAACCTCAGCAAGTAAAAAATCCTGTAGATGGAAATTCTAACAATTATTTTCTACCACGTGGACTAAACTGGAATGATGAAAACAAGTTGTAGCACATGGGTTGAATAGGACCAGTAAGATATGTAGGCAATGTAGTGAAGAGAAGAAAGAACAATCAGAGAAACCATATCTTTACATTACATTTATGACAAAATTATTCTGTATGAGAATAATCTCTCACATGTTTCCAAAGGGAAGAAGAAATGTGCTGAAGGAACTGGCGGAGGAGCTGGCCAAGCCGCTTCCCATCATTTATCAGCAGTTCTGGCTACTGGGGGAGGTCCCAGTCAACTGGCGGCTAGCAAATGTGACACCCATCTACAAGAAGGGCTGGAAGGTAGACCTGAGAAAATATAGGCCTGTCAGTTTGACCTCAGTGCCAGGGAAGCTCATGGAGCAGATTATCTTGAGTGTCATCATGCGGCACTTGCAGGGCAAGCAGGCGATCAGGCCCAGTCAGCATGGGTTTACGAAAGGCAGGTCCTGCTTGACGAACCTGATCTCCTTCTATGACAAAGTGACGCGCTGGGTGGATGAGGGAAAGGCTGTGGATGTGGTCTACCTTGACTTCAGCAAGGCTTTTAACACTGTTTCCCACAGCATTCTCCTCAAGAAACTGGCTGCTCGTGGCTTGGACTGGCGCACGCTTCGTTGGGTTAGAAACTGGCTGGATAGCCGGGCCCAAAGAGTCATGGTGAATGGAGCCAAGTCCAGTTGGAGGCCAGTCACTGGTGGCGTCCCCCAGGGCTCGGTGCTGGGGCCGGTCCTCTTTAATATCTTCATCGATGATCTGGACGAGGGCATCGAGTGCACCCTCAGTAAGTTCGCAGATGACACCAAGTTAGGTGCGTGTGTCGATCTGCTTGAGGGTAGGAAAGCTCTGCAGGAGGATCTGGATAGGCTGCACCGATGGGCTGAGGCCAAGTGTATGAAGTTCAACAAGGCCAAGTGCCGGGTCCTGCACCTGGGGCGCAATAACCCCAAGCAGAGCTACAGACTGGGAGAGGAATGGTTGGAAAGCTGCCAGGCGGAGAAGGACCTGGGAGTGATGGTGGATAGTCGGCTGAATATGAGCCAGCAGTGTGCTCAGGTGGCCAAGAAGGCCAACGGCATCCTGGCTTGTATCAGGAACAGTGTGACCAGCAGGGCTAGGGAGGTGATTGTCCCCCTGTACTCGGCTCTGGTGAGGCCGCACCTCGAGTACTGTGTTCAGTTTTGGGCCCCTCGCTACAAGAAGGACATGGAGGTGCTTGAGCGGGTGCAGAGAAGGGCGACGAAGCTGGTGAGGGGCCTGGAGAACAAGTCCTACGAGGAGCGGCTGAGGGAGCTGGGCTTGTTCAGCCTGGAGAAGAGGAGGCTCAGGGGCGACCTTATCGCTCTCTACAGGTACCTCAAGGGAGGCTGTAGCAAGGTGGGGGTTGGCCTGTTCTCCCACGTGCCTGGTGACAGGACGAGGGGGAATGGGCTTAAGTTGAGCCAGGGGAGTTTTAGGTTAGATGTTAGGAAGAACTTCTTTACTGAAAGGGTTGTTAGACATTGGAACAGGCTGCCCAGGGAAGTGGTGGAGTCACCATCCCTGGAGGTCTTTAAAAGACATTCAGATGTAGAGCTTAGGGATATGGTTTAGTGGAGGACTGTTAGTGTTAGGTCGGAGGTTGGACTAGGTGATCTTGGAGGTCTCTTCCAACCTAGATGATTCTGTGATTCTGTTTTACCTAAATGCAACCGTTAAGTAAATCTCCTTTAATGGATTATAAATGGAAAATTATGAAACAAACATTTCACAATTTCTCATGTTACAAATCTATAAGGATTCACCATTTGTTTAGGGATACAGATTTCCTATTTAGTTGTTTGTTTGTTTGCTTGTGTTACAAAACAGTGAATGCAGATACTATTCAGTGAGGGTGCTTCCTACTCCTAGAAATGTCCCTGACAGAGTTACACCAGATGGATGTACCTCTTTCAAACCCAGTTCCCTGGTGTTCCTAAATTCTTATTTGGGTTTCCTGCATTGACTCTGGACACGACTTTCTACCTTGGCTTTGTCTGATGTTTGCTGTGGTGTTGACACACCCAGCCACTCTCCCAGCCCTTCTCTGCTTGCCCTAACCAGGTGCCATGGGTCACGGTCTGTGGTTGCTCACAGCTTCCCTCAGCAAACAGCCCTGCTCCCTGACAGTCACTTCAGGAAAGGATGGAAAGATCCCTATAAAGGAACAGGGGAACTTAATAGAAAACTAAAAAAAATAATATTAATCCTGAAAAGTGAGGGGGAAAATACTAGAAAGCATAAGGAACATCCCCAGACAGCCTCTGTGAATTCCTAGGATGCCTTGTGAGAGTTCCACAAACAGGTAGGAAGAACATAAAAAGTATCAGGAATATTTCTAGAGTGTAGATGGGGAAGCCCTAGAAAGCTGTAGGGAAATTACTATAAGGTGGGGAACTAATTGCTAGAAAGCAGAAGATGAATTCCTAGAAGGCATTGGGAAAATTCCTGGGAAGCATGGATTTTTTTTTTTAATTATTATTATTTTTTTTTTGGCTAGAATTGCTAGAATGTAGCACATGTTCCTAGAAAGTTTCAGGAATATTGCTAAACCACAGCAGAGGAACTCCTAGAAAGCACTGTGAGAAAGAGAAATGGGAGTTCTTGAAAATTTCCAGTGGAATTCCCAGTAAGCTGCAGAAAAAGTCCTTGGAAGCATCAGAAAATACCTGCATTGGTTAAAGATCCTTTTTTTAAAAAAAAAAAAAAAATCCATAAAATGTAATATTTATACCTTTAAGTGCAATATTTTACTTTGTTTGAAAATTTGCTGCTTCATTCCAGCATAGGACATTTTTCCTTTTAATTGTTGTATTGCAAATGTTCTCTCTTTCATCATGAGGAGCTGAGATTTCACAGCCAGCAGCTTGAGATTTCAGATGAAGGAGAAGCAATTGGAACTAATGAACCTCAAGGAAAAAAAAAAAAAAAAGCACAAAACTGCCGTCATGCAGATGTTCTTAATAAATGGAGAACAGGGAAGCAGGAAAAAAGAACATAGGCTTTAAGCAGGCTCAGTGAGATTGTTTTGCATGACAAGTAACTGGTTCTTAATTACATGAATTCATTAAAAATACACTGCCACTTCTTCAGTGTATCCAGATACCTCCTGATATTCCATGCAAAACACAGGCCTAGTCTGATTTGAAATAATTTAAGAGGTGCCAAAATGGTAATCACATACAGAGACGTGAAGGGAAAGATGAATCTTCAAAGCAACCCCTGCCTAAACCTGCCTATTTGTGCCCATCAGTATGAAAATTCAGCACCTCTTCTGCCCTCTGAAGTCCCGTTGAGTGAAATACGCCTCCCCCTGTCCTTGTGTGGCAGCGTGATCCCGCAGCTCAGGGCCCGACAGCTTCTCTGCCAGGCCCTGCTCTTGCTGGTGACCCTCCGAGTATAAATGTTACCAACTCAGCTTACGTCTGTGGGTGCTTTCCCATTTCCCACCAAGCACTGTGAGGTTTGTGAGGGAAAAGCATGATGTGAATACTCGGTGGCTACCTACAGAGAAAGAAACCTCATTCAGAAATAATTCTGCTCGCATCAGTAGACTGTGCCTGAGCAGGCCCTGCAGGATATGCTAATGCGAACATTTAATATATACATGTTCCTTGGGGAACCTAATAACCAGGTTTTCATACCAATGACTGATGGAGGTACCATAGGGCTTGACCTGGCTAAGGGCACTTAAAATATTGGCCATGTTGAATAGTTACAAGCCGCCATATGAATCTCTTGGGGCGTATTCCTTCTAGATAGGAAGTTCGTCATTGTAAATGGTTTCCCTGCTTTAAGGCAACAGACTTTTAATTCAGCCTTTATTGCAAATGCATCTGGTTAATGTTAAATTAAAACACCCCAGGAAATCTGTACTTTTCACTGTATTTGTTATTTATGTAAATCTTTGGACAGCATCCATTGCTCCAAAATCAAGTTAATTAGAAACATAGAAACTCTGCTGGGACTGTGTTCACGCCTGTTTCTCTGTGTCTGAGGTCAAGGTATTTCAAACCTGATACTGAACTTTTATTCTTTGTAATTCTTCTAAGACATTCTCCAGATTTCCAGCCTGTGAAATCTTCAGGTGGTAGGTAAGGGCTCAATCTTTTATGCTAAGCCTGAGGACAAATCCTATTCAGCAAATAATTGTAAGTAAACATTTTAAGTCAGGTTGATGTAAAGTTGAAACTATACCTTGTTGACTTGAAGCTTTGGCCAGATTTTTGAGTAGATTCAGAGGCCAGAATCCACATCGAATGCTGCAGATACTGTGCTGATTTACTTGTCTGTGGAATGTGATTCTTTGAAGGAATGACAATCCACCATGCAGACCTGCTGCCTCTCTGCGATGTTTCAGTGATGTCTGACACAAGGCTTTGTAGACTGCTCCCAGGTTTTGTAATAGGACAGCTCCCTTTTGCACAGTGTGTATGGTTTTCCCCACTGCAGATATGCAAAGCTTTGACAAAGCATTTCTCCGCTTGGCACTTACATTCAGCATAATGCAGCCCAGCATCTTTGCCCAGAAAGTGGCACAGCAGCATCAGGAAGTAACCATGGCTAGGGATACAGAGGATTTAGAAACTACCACTTGCCTGTGTTTTCTCCGCCTCTGATGAAATGCTTTGGGTGAAATAGCTTATTCTACATTGACATACTTTTGCCAGCTACTTGCATCAACTTGAAGTTTAACAGTTCGCATATTATTTGCCTGCATGGTCAGGCAACAAAAGCTCTAATGGATGTGCACTTTAACCAAAGTGATAACCAACTTCCTGTGCGATGAGACTGGTAGGTAGCATCATGTTTTGATCAAGTGATATTCGGACAGAACAAGCCACTGCAAGTGGATTTGGGGGACTGAGCTGCCCCACGTGTAATGTCCCATTCCAATAGCAGAATTGCTTGAGAATCACAGGATTCCCTGAGACAACAAGACTGAGGTCCTAAGTTAGTGTTTGTATCATAACATTCCTCTTAAATAGGCCATGTGATGGCAGCAAGGAAGGAGGGTTGTTCTTTGATTGCAGGCACTGCCATGGCCGTCTGCAGATGTTAGTTTTCAGGGAAGGAAACTTCCATGGAAATGAGCTAAGCTTGCTGAGAGGGCATTTGCTCTCTGATCCTGGTTGTGATACGGGTGCACAGCTGAGAAGTGCGATATGCCAGAGGACAGTAATTAGGGTTAAGCCTTCAGTTGCTTTATCAAGAATTAGAAATAGTAGCAACAAGCAACAGCGTGTTTTTACTTCTTGAACACAAAAGTTACCTCAGGGTAGCCCAGCCCCCAAAGTGGGGCAAAGCAGTGGTGTCAGCATGGTGTTCCACCTTGGCCAATTAACTTCAGCATCAGGTGAAGTTAATGAGCCCCCACTGAAGCCTCATTAATGTGTCTGTATGCCTTCTAGGGCTCCCCCACTGCTATCTTGTATTAGATGCATGAAAGTGTGATCTTTGGAGAACTGCAGCTTCCTAAGGTAACAAATCCTGATCAACTGTTCTAGGACGCAGGAGCCTGTGTCAACTACTCAAAGTCTCTAGCAGAGCTACTTTAGAGGTTTTTTTTTTGTGTGTGTGTTTGATTTTTCTTTCCTTTCTTCAAATCATACAGTTGTTTCAAATCCTTTTGGTCAACAGCTCATCTTCCTTTCTTTGCCTTTTGGTACACGTGGCTGATCAGCTCTAAAAGACCTGAGAGGAGGTCTCCTGTATTCATCAAACAGTTGCCAAATCTGATGAGGGCATCTGCAATGCTTTGTGTTTCCCTGTATTTGTATGCTCTAAGAGCTTTTCCAAAATACAGGGCAGCTTTTGGGTTCCATTTCATCATAAGTAATCACAATTTGAGTGATCACCGTCTCTCTCCGCTATTCCTGTGGACTTTCACTTTCTGAGGCATGCATCCTTGTTGTGACTTGCCTACCACAGTATGGGCAGCCCCAAGACTGAAGAGACATCTGTGATTTCTTCTTGGATGTGCTGTCAGATAAAAGGTATGCCTTTTGAAAAATAATCAGCACCTGGACTACTTCGTTGTTATTTAAAGACCTGATACCAGTTTTTGATGAATTTTTCATTTTAAAGGCAGTAAGCTTTTGGTGGCCTAGATTTTAGAGGAATTTGAGAGTAGACAACAGGCTATTTTTTTTATTTTTAATGAAATTCAAACTGTGAAAGGAAATACGAATTTTTATCACTTATATCTCAAAACAGAATTGCCAAGATTTTATAATATATGTGCATCTTTTGGTTTTGTGCTCGTAAGGAGCTGAACATTATAATGAAATTACAATCTTGAGAGTATTGGGTATTTTTCCAGATGGGGGAAGATGAATATGGTATTTGAAAGTGTCTTGGAGGAGATCAAGTATGGTTTACATATATATGAGGGAATAAGAAACCTGTGTCAAGATTATTTGCAACATGTTTCACTGAGAATAAATACACCAAGTCACCAAATCTTTATGGATTAATGTTTATTTTAAAAGTATAAATTATTTTCAGAAAGAGTGCTATCTGCTAAGGGTTAGCTGGTAAAGAATGTCTACCTTTGTTTATAATTTTCTAAATATGGATTGTTAATAGAAGTGCAGGCAACTCCTTCAAATAGCGGACAACTCCAAATAGTTTGACCGAAGCACGTTATTCTAATGGCCTATTTACTGCTGATAGTGTTGGTTATTATTGTGAAATAAAAATGTTAAATATTGACTATGTATGACATAATTATTGATGACAACATGTATGGCCAAATCAAAATAATCTAGTGTGAAATGATTGATTACTCACCCATGAAACATGTGAATCCCTCAGAAAATGCAGTTATCCTGGTAAGTATTGAGACGGAGAAAGGAGATATGTACATTTAGCTGTGCCCCTAGAGAAAACCTGAGCCCAAACTCACTGAATTCAGAGGGCTCACTTTCAGGGGGAATCAAGGCCTAAATTAATGCACTGCTTTACTTCCTCTAGTGAGACTGGACCTCATCAATTAATCATGACAGCAGTTCAAAACCGCAACCACCTGACAGGTTCCAAATGAATGGGGAGATTTTTAGGAATTAAAATTCCAATTTATGTTTTGGATTTGGAAATATGCTCAGTCCATTTGGTATGACTCAAGATTTAGAGCATTTTGAAGTATGTTTTCATTTTCTTCTGGGAACTTCAAACAGTGGATAAGTTTATTTTTATACATTTACAGAGTTTAGGGAATTTTGGAGTATGTTTTCATACTCTTATGTGTACTTCATACCATGAATATGTTTGCTTTCACTCACTGTTATTAAAGCTGAGATGGATTTGTGTGAGCATGATTTGATTTGAGTTTTAAGCCTTTCTCTGAACATTATGCAAAGCAAAAAGAACTTCTGGAACACAAATATGCAGATTGTATTTTAATATTATTTTCAGCTATCCTGGGAACTCATTAATTTCTCGTTATATCTTTGGTCTAAACATAATTTTATATTAAGTAATTAAGCAATGAACTTGCTATCCTGTTTCTCATAATGACGTGCTTATGTATACATAATTTTATATTGGTAAATGCTACTGTGCAAACATTGCTCTGATTAAAATTCATTAGTTGATAAAAGAAATTACAATGACAAGAAATTTGTGGTCCCATAAGATCAAATGTTGTTTTGTAGCATCGCTAGGCAATGTACTAACACTATACATTTTATGGATCTTTCACTATTTGTCTTTCCAATTAGCCTATTTTTGATTGTAGGGTAATCAACACTTTTGATAAGTTTTCATTTTCATAGTGCTCCTAACAGTGTTCTCTACCAGGGTAGAGAACATACAGCCCAAGTTATCTCTTCATATTACCTAGGTCTCACATAACTTTTATTTTATTTGATCTCTCCAAGTTATTGTCTTTTGCTTGGTCAAGATATTCAATTCTTTGTCTCCTGAATTTGCTTTTTGAAACTTTTTGTCCTCAATGATGTACTGTTCACATTTTCTTCTTCTGTCGCAAAACTTCTTCAATATTGAGAAGATACAGAAATGATAAATGGAAAAAATACTAAATTAAGGAAAAGGTTAAAAAACTGTGTGGTACCCCTCTCTCCTCACCTTCCCCTCCCCCCCCCCCCCCCCCCCCCCCCCCAAAAAAAAAAAAAAAAGAAGAAAAGAGGAGAAAAGTCAAAGTTGTCACACTTAAAGTATTCTATTTTTGAAAATTGAATAGGAAAATACTCTGTTTTCATCCTGGAACTTTCTAATAAATCAGAAAATGTTATTTTAGATGAAGATCCAGTTTTAACACACATCATCTAGTCGATGCCAAAATTTTAGCATAAATATCATTTTAGCAGTCATGCATCCATATACTTCAGTCATGCCAACAGCTTGTTTTATACCTGCAAAGCTTCCTTACTATTTTATATCTATTTCTGAGTATGGACACACATATAAACATCACCCAGTGTTCATAATAAAATGTTTTTGTTGTTGTTGTTTTTCGAATAAATATCTTGAGGAAAAGAGTTGTGTCTAGGCTTCCAGAACTTGAATGCTAAAATCAGAATGTCTTTGCAATTTGTCTGCAATTATTACATATTGCCTAACCCTCACTGCTATGGCCTGCACCTTTCTCCACCCTGTTGTGGAGAGCTTGTTTTTGCAGTATTCAGGACACTGAAGTCATTTTAAGGGGCTACTCTGTTTTGTTTTGTTTTGTTTGAGCAAATCCCTCTCTTTAATATTTTAGCTTCTAACACTGCAGCAGGGGAAAAAAATAGTTATCCCTTAGGAAAGTCTCAGACGTTGACTAAGGAGTAAGCTGCTACATCAGATCCTTGCTGACATGAGATATTCCAACCTGTTATTTCAATAATAAGCAGTTCCTTTGTAGCTCCAGCAGCTGGCAGCTTGTGCTGTAATGGAAGCACCCTGCTCCCCCTGCAGCCTTTCACATAAAAAGGTAGCTGTTATTTCCTATCTTAAAAAATCCTCCAGAACTGGTGACACATTTTTTTTTTTAAATAAGTACAACAAATAACCTAAAAATAGAACTGTAGATGGAATGTGAGCTACTTAGGATGGATTAATGTGTTTATTAAAAATCTAGGGATTTGGGATAGTCTTGTGAGATACACATGACCTTTCTATGATACTCCCCAGAGATACTAGTCATACTGTCCGAGAGTAGTATAAAGTCATTCTGCCTCATGCAAAAAATATAATTTAGGGCACTTGGAGTCTGGTAATGGAATATGGACATAGAAGTCCTGTTCAAAACGTTGTTTCACATATTCCACAGCTGTCAAATACTGCAGTTATTGATATAATTATTGCAAGGGACTTCTCCCTTTGGATACAAATAAGTTTTGTGCTTTCATTGCTAAATATAAATAATTCATTTCTGCTTTTGATAAGTTTGTGCTGAATTTCTCTCTGCACAAAAAAGGACCAGAATCTGCCTCTGAAACTCTGTGCATGGAGTATGGTGATCTCAGTTACTAGAAACATATCTCGTCATAAAAAGCAGCCACCAGTCTCAGCATTCATTGGATTATTGCATTATTAGCAGTCTCAGCAGAGAGGTCAAGGATTGCAGAAATGGTGTAGGGAAAGCTATCTCCCCCTACAATAAAAGCTTCTGAGTTCATGGTTGAGGCCTGTTGCAGAGCAGCATGGAGAAGGTGCACTTCATATTATCATCTCCAGTACTACAGGGACTCATCGTTGTGCTTGGCATCATACAAACACCGAACAAAAAAAAGTCTGTGCCTAGACCTTAAGGTCTAATAACCGTGTTCCATCTGGGCAGAGAGGATCTAAGTGCTCTAAATCTGGCATCTCCTATCTGCCTCACATTTGCTTGCTTTGTTTCAGACTTACACTGCTGCTGACTACAGAAGCCACCTCTGTAAAACAGTGGAATCAAGTGATCTTGCTCTTACAAATTAATTCTTAACAAGCTGTTAACATTTGAAAAATGTTCAAATTAGGACAAGCAAACAGCTTAAAGTCAGATATGGTCCATGTATTTCAAGATCAGGCAGCTAAATAATATTTCTTAAAAAAATATTGTGATCTTGACATACTCACACACTTACTGTGTATATTTTACATCAAGATAATATACATGTATATCTGCAGCACTTAGATCGCTGTGTCAATGTCTTCAAAAATTATATAGTAAATAATGGTAAGAAAGAGCTTCCTATACAAATAAAACGTGTTTTAAATATAAACTTTTTTTTTTTTTTTTAAATCCACCAGTGAGTATAGGACTGGTTATTGAGATTTAGAAGAGCTGTGGCTTTTGATACACAACTGGCAAAGTATTCCAGGTGCTGTTGCAGTGCTGATGTTCTGAAAAAGAATGGGCTCTTCAAAGTGTGGCCTTCTGCCAGGAACTGCTCTTTGCCAGGTAAATGCTTATGGCAGCAGCCTCAGCAACTTCCATTCACCTCAGCCCTGCATTTGGAACTTGCCTTGGTCAAAGGTGCTCAGCAGAGGAATCATGTTCCTGAAGTACCTCCTTATGCATCGCTGCTGTCATCAGCAATGTTATATTTGCTATAACAGATTTTTTTTTTTCTGCCTCAGCTTTTATCTGACCCTTATTGCAGAACAACTGGACACTGCAAGCCTCTTAGGTGGGCTGGCCATCCTCTTCCTTTCCCAGCAGTGAAGCTGAGGTACCATTATGGCCTTTATGTTAGGCTTTTTTGCTTCTGTTAAAGCTGTCCTACAGAATATAGGGCTGTTCTGGCAGGGAAAATCTTCCCCAAACCACTGAAGCAGTAGGAAGGCTTGTGAGATCAAGCCTTCAGGATCTTCCTTAACAGAGCAGCTGCGGTTTTCCAGAAGCCCAGTGCATAATGGGTTGCTTGTCTGTGGTTAGACACCATATGCATGGAATCAGGAGCTTCCATGTATACACCAAAGCTGCTTTTTATTTAAAAATAAAAAATAAATCAGAAGATCTGGAACTTCAACACATCTAGAAGCACCAAGAAAAGTGATGACAGAAACAAAAATCTATAACGAGAGGCTGAGATGTTACAAAGCCATTAAGGAAAAAATAAGTTTTTAAAGCAAAGCAAACTGTAAAGCAAAAAATACTTAAGTATTTTTGAGCATGGTTATTTTGGTCATGATAATGTTTAAACGCTTTCAAAAAGGCTTAGATCATAGGACTTCTCTTACAACTTTTCTATAAACTGTACCCGTTCCCTCCTTGGGGATGGAGTAAAGTTTCTATATCTGAAGATACTTTTTTTCACAATGGCTGTGCCCCAAAAATTACTTTTTATAATTTATATGGGATATATGTTTGTCTCTAGCTTTCCATTTTCTAGTGAAAATACCTGAAATAAGATGTACAAATAAGAACTGTGCTAGCCTTAAACACTTTCAATGCAGCACCTGGAACACAAGCTGGTTCTTACCGATTTATGCATCCTATCCTGTGGCAGAGACTGCAGTCAGAGTGTAGCAAACACTGTAGAAACTCCAGTTTCCCAGGGTCCATCCTCTATACCAAATCACAATCCACCAACACCGGTGTAGGTCTCTTGTTCTAGGGACTACCCTGGGGGACGTCCAGGCCTACATACTTTTGATGTTCCTTAGGGAGATGATTACTGCCCTGTCAGGTTGCTGTACGCAACGTGGCTGATCAAAGAGAGGGAAAAAGAGTGTCACTGAAAAGAGTGTCACTGCCAGATGAGTTGCTGAAAGCCCAATGTACATTTGGAACTTGCATGGAACTGTCTGCATTTTGAAATATACCTGAAATCCCTCCTCCCCAATTTTTTTTCATTCTTCTTCATGGAAACAGAACATTGTGGGTAAGGGTTGATGCTCAAGGGGTACAAAAGACTGGTGGCACACAGTTGAGACAGGAGCCATGGAGAGAGAAAAAGAGGCCTGCAGCCAGTTGTATTAATAAAAAACAGATTAAAGACTTGGAGGAAGAAGAAAAGGATACAGCTCTACTTGCAGGCAGGATAACTATTTTAGGTAGATTTTTGTCCTTTGTTTTAAAGCTGTACTGTTTAGTTTCTTATGTGCTATAATTTCAAGGAACCACCTGCAATAGCAAATGAGGTTTATACTGGCTTCCAGCGTCCCATAGCTTTTAGCATTGTCTTGTGACAGAGCGGATTGAAATGTCTGTGTTCACATCCTTATTTTGTTCAGCCATAATATTTTCATTTCTGTTTTCTTGGATTGGGAGCTTTAGAAGTGCTAGTGGTGTTTGCATATGCATTTATAAATGGCCCGTGTCTTTGAAGTATTCTTCTGTGAGCAGCCTGGAGGTGTGAAGACTTTGCTTCTGAGTCAAGGTTTGTGTCTGTCATTCTTGAAGACTTGCAAGAGCAGCCCTTGCACTTGCTTTATCCCCTGGGATTACGTGGCAGTCTGGCACCTGGATTCACATCTCCTCGTTTACTTGTGTTTGATAGCTGTTCTTCAGGGCCTGTATCTTCAAAAACCTGTGTTGTTTCAATCGCCTGAAAAACATAAAACCACTGGGGATTTATACATACATGAGATGAAATGCTGCACTGTAGCCAAACGGGCTTTCTTCCTTAGATGTCAGAATGGTTATGTAAAAGAAGTTTTCTGCAGTGTATAAGCATCAGTTGCCAATATTTTGAACATCTGAAACAGCAGCACTCAAAATGCTGTCATCTGCCTGATGGAAATGAAGATAGAACAATCTTGGGTTTGGTACTGTGCAGTTCTAATGCAGAGAGCCTTACTGCCTCTTTTGAGGGGTTGGAGCAGAGTTCACAGAGCTGGAAATTAATTCAGGGAAGTTACTATTTCTCTCTCTCCCACTGAGATTTGTTTTTTGTTTGTTTGTATTTTTGTTGTTGTTGTTGATGTTTTTTCACTAACCTGAAAATGTTCAAATACATTTTGCTCCTTTACTATGGAAAACAACATGGTTACAGTTCAGTCCTTTTCTCAAATATCATATTTCTGAAGTCCATTTAATAGGTATTGATGAAACACCCGACCCTAATTTAGTAGTGTTTGCTGCCAACCACATGCTGCTTCTTTGGCTTTACGTTTGTTATTCGATGCCTTGGTCATGCTATGGAAAGTGTTGCATCTGTTCTGTTTTGGTTGATACTGGTCAGTTCCTTCCATTTCAGTGCTGACTTCCCAAATCTTAATATATTCCTTGCTTTGTTGCTTGTTCATTCAGAACTCTGTTAACATGTGGAAGGCAGGCAAGGTTTCATGAGAAGAGTCAACCACTGAAAGAGAGTACTGTTATTTCCAAGGATACGGAAAATATTCTTCACCTGTTAGGCTATTATGTGTCAAATGCTGAGAAAATAATAGTATTAATGAGTCCAAACTGGTCCTTCTGATAATACTGAGAATGTCTGAATTTCTGTTCAATTTCTATTCAAGATAGACCCAAGTTTTCTGATAGGTGAACAAAGAGACAATCTTCTGATCTTCACACTGTGGTTGCCTCTTTCCTTTGGTGTTCCCCAGTAAAATCTTCAGTATTTCCTGAAGTAACCAGGCTTTACGAGCCTTTTGGATGATCTTTCCCCAAAAGGGCTTGCTTTGTTTCACCAGCTTTTGAACTTCTATTATCCCTTTATTATCCCTTTATTGGTTGGCGTAGTGCCTAATTGAATCCTCCCTCTTGATTTCTGGATGGTTGGAGCAATGTTTGTAAAGCTCGATTTCCAACAATTTAAAGCAGGGTGCTCAGCCCCTAGGCAGGTCAGAGGGACAGCACTAATCTGTCCTCCCGTCGTGGGAAAGGAGCTAGCTGGGTCATCTGGCTGGAAGCTTTAAGGGGATGGCTTAAGGTGCTGTAATATTTACATTCCCTCTCTTAGTAACATCAGGAAGCTGGGGTTCAGAAAAGAGAGAAAAAATGACATACATGTCTAATGTCTAGCTTTATACCACATGGATTTCTTTACTATTTGATCTAAATATATAAAGAAACACCAATGGCTATTTATCTACTACCTCTCCTCTGATGCTATGCCCTAAGAGTGTGCAAATAAGCAGAAATACACTCACAGTGCAGTAAGTGTAAATTTTTATAACAAGATGCAGGTGCAAACTAGAAGATAAAAAAAAATAATAAAAAAAAAAATCCAAACTTTTAACTGCTTTGCAGAGAATATTTATTTCCTGGATGATCTTGTACAATTTTTAAAGCCTTCTTCTTTCAAAGTGCTCTTAAAAATAGCGCGTTTGAAACAAATGATCTATTATGCAATAACAATTGTGCTAAACAGAAAAAGAGCAGCTGTTACTGGAAGTTGCACTTAATTGTTGTATTTTCCAGCATAAGGTTGCTTGGTGGGAACAGTGTGGGGGAAAAATGCAAGCAATTGCCAAAAACCAAGCACGTGAGGTGAAACTTGAATTTGCTCTCATGAGAACTTCCTAAGATTCGTAAGTGGCTGAGAGAAGCATGCTGTATTTAAATCTCTGGAGATTACTGTATAGAGAGAGAGCAGAGCAGGCAGTGTTGGCCAGAAAAAGAGAGGAGAATGTAGAAAATCAGAAGGACTGTTGGGAAGGTAAGAGCCATCAGGATGGATGGAGGATAAAATGCCTGTTGCCACTTCATTTTTTTTTCTTTTGTGGCTTCCTGAGTAAATTTGAAGCTCCTTAATCGTTCTCTCTCCTTTCATCCCCACAGAACGGTTTTATTTTTATTATTATTTTACTTTTAAATGAAAGGAGCAAAGCACATCTCTGTAACAAATATTAATCTTTGCAGAGTAGAAATCAGATAAATTAACTTGGGGCATTTTGTAAACAGTGTAGGCGAAATTTTGGTGTGATATATGCGTGCCTTAAAAGCAGTCTCCAAAGTAGGACTTAAGCAAAATAGCCCCCTAGGCTCTGGCTGTCCTCAGACTGCTGGGAAAGCCGTGGCAGAGGGCACCCCCAGGCAGGAGCAGGAGAAGGTCCAGAGGCGAGGGCTTGCATGGGTGCCTCCTGGCCCAGCGGTGGCCATTACTCACTCGTGAGCATTTCTGTGCTTTGGCACTGCTCTGACCCACAAAATCTGCCACAGGGGGTCTGTTCTGGGAACGCAGCTTGTTAGTCAATGTGTTCTTGCAGCACGAGGCTGTAAAACATTGTGGGTTGTAACAGGCAGCTATTTATTTCTTAATATGTCCTTAGATGCCAGAGGGGAGATTTTTTATTTATTTATTTATTTGGTTACGAAAATAAAAATAGTACTGGAATGTATTTATTAGGGAATGACTGTATTTATTTTGAACAACACCACATTCATCCAAATCCACAGTCAAAACTACAAGAAAGTACAGTTTCCACAATGCTCCAAGCTTGATTCTCCAAACACCTATATTGCCCCCCGTTGTGAATAATTCCACTGGCTTCTGTGAAAAAGCATGCAGTAGCCAACCTTTCACCCAGTGCTATTTGCAGGATCACTCTCCACATTACTTCAGTACTAAGTTTAGCTCCAGAGAACAAACACGTTGCCCAAAAAAGAACAAATGCAAACTGAAAATTGAGCAATGCTCTGAAAATGATTTTTTTCAACATTAGTATGATCAAGTTTGATTACTATTAATTCATTAACCACCATATATTACAGCTGGAAAATCTGTTTCTTGTTGCCAACTGTGTTACATTGGTTCAGTATGAGTGCGACCACTGAATATCAGTCGATATTAGAAAATTGCACAGTTTATGCAAATTAACAATCATTTTTTTCTTTGCACAAAACTGATCTTGATGTCTGCAAAAGCTTAGAGTATGAGATGATAATTGTTCCCATTTTATTATGGAGATACTGGTCATGGCTCCATAGTTAAGACTCAGCTGAGTTTCGTCCCTGAAGCAGGAATTCATCCGTGTTGCTAAAAATGAAAATCACCACCTCTGAGGTAGATCTGTAACACCTTCTTCCTGAATAAACTTCTGGCCTTTGTGAAGGCAAGACGAACTGCAGTATTGGTACCATGCATTTTCAAAGAATTTTTGAACATATGTTCAGATAAATTAAAGTTTTAAAATGAGTTCTTTAAGCAAACACAATTGACAACAACTTGATCAGAGCATGTTTTTGATACTGCTGTGCTGTCATACCAATGTGTCACCACTTACAACTGGCATGTTGATCATTTTAGACAAGTAGATGTAATTTATACAGTAATTTGCAGCATAGGAATGGCCTAAGTAGGAGAAACAAGATTTAATGTTGATTTACAGGCAGAACCTGTTCTAATCAGAAGGACTTTGAGAAAACGTAGACCTCATATACCTCAGCCAACAGCCACACAGCAAGTGTGGGCTGGTCACTCGGTATGTTGGATACCCAAACCGTCCCTTTCTCGTTCCTGACCTGTACTGTGCTTTTCCCTGTGTTTTCCACAGTGCATTAAAGGAAGCAATACGGTGAGGCATGTGAAGCCTACTGACTGCAAAATTCTCGCACAGTAAGCGATAAAACCTGCCTCGACCATTTTGGATAAAAAACGTCAGCAGTTTCTTCTGGTTAATTGGCTATTTGTCTCTTTGTATTTTCATGCACAGATGTTTCATGTTAGGTGTTGGCATTAGTGGAAGAGCAAGGGCCTTTCAGATCCAGGGCAGCCTCTGGCTGTTCCTACCTTCATAAACTCTGCTCAGACACAGGAGGCTGGCAGTCACCTAGGGCAGCTACCGTCAGACACCACCAACACACAAGAGTGCCCTCTGCAATGGGGAGTAAAAGGAGTTTCAGTCTGCAACAGAACTGGTCGGAATCACTTTTACACACCAATTGGTTTTACGTAGTGCAGTGTATAGAGGAGAGATGAACCTGCTTGTATGTGCTGTCAATATAAAGCCTACAATTATGAATAACTGCGACATTGTCTTGATTCTCCGGTGTGATCTCCTCAGATAAACAGAGAACTGATTCTGTGGACCTTCCTCTTTTGTTATCGTGGTTCTCCAAATAATCCTACCTTTTCATATTCTGCTGCATTATATAGCTATATAAATTTTTAACCCATGTCAGAGAAAGGGTAAATCAAATCAGCATTTTGCACAAGGTTGGTACAGTGTCTGGGAAACCTAAATTCATTACAGTTCTGCAAGTTTTCTTCAAAAACACCATTAAAACGGGAATTATACTCCCTGAAGTATATAGCATCATCTGACTTAGAGATGCAGCAAGCAAAGCTTTGCCTGACCTGCTAATTCTATCCCTCTGCTGCCATGAATTCAGTGTGGCACACCAGGGAGCGTGATAAAGACACACAGTGACACAGGCATGACCTGCCCAAACGCTACGGCTAATTCTGACAACAATATTCTTCCAAATCACTTCTGTGGATACCTCACTGAATTGCACAGGCTGTTACTGACAACACGAAGGGTTCCTTCCTTCAGGAGTGAGATCAGAAAACAGTGTGGAATTCTAGGGAGCAGAGCTGTAGGAATCCAAAGGGAATAGGACCTAAAATGAGTGCATTGAAGAGTTACCTTGAAGTTTTGCCTTGAAAATAGCTCAGGAGCATCATTGACTAGGATGTCTATTTATTCATGATCACCACCACCAACTATGCACATGTATATACGTATATATGTAGGTATGTATATTAGAAATGAACTTTGAATTTATTGGATGCATTCAATTCACAATGCTTAAGCAGAAATAATTTCATTTTTCAAAGTTGAAGCTTGACTACAGTCCTGAAATAGCATCAGCTAAGTATTTAGGAAGTGGCATATGCCCAACTACTTCCGTTTAGCCAGAGAGAACCCATGCTTCAGAAATGTAATGTGGAGCTGACGCTTGATGAGGAATTCAGATCTAGGAATAGGTCTGAGACCAGTTTCTAATTTTAATTACTGCTACCTAAATAAAAATTATTCCCAGTAAGCAGATGAAATCCCCCCACGTAGATCAGCAGCAGGCCTCTTAAAAGCTTGTACAGACACAGTCCATGTGCTAACTTATACACAGCACAAGCCTCTGTTGCTGGCCCATCTCCACAGGAATGGAACTTAGAAAGCACAGCAGGAGAGACTCAGACTAATATTCTAGGTTAGGTTTTTAATATTGGATAACAAAAAGGTCAAGTAAATTGTTTTAAAATAACTGGATGTTATTGCCATGAAGAGCCTGTGCAGAAGTACAGCTTTATCTTTTTGGTGTTGAACTTGTAACACTTTTTTTTTTTTTTTTTTTTTTTTTTTTTATCTTTCATGTTCATATTTTGAATTACTAAACCTCATCACTGATGAGCTAACTCCTTACTGTTCAACCAGTAGCAGCATAAAGATTTAGTAAAACTACTTCTATTGATGTTTAGGCAATTCAGGTATGGCTTTTTTTTTTTTTTTTTTTTTTTCAGACAAGGCATTCTTAAATAATGGCTACAAGAAGTGAGATGTGCTCTTAATTCATTAATTCAGCACTGAACCAATTAACTACCTTTGCATACAGTTTCATAACAATCTCATCTATTTTCAGTTAATTAGGCAGCATGATTAAGATCATCTGTGTTGAATTAACAGGTCAGTGTATCATCTCACTAAAATTTCATCTAGGAGATAACTGGATCTGAAAACTATGAAAGAAACAACAATTTATTCTTCCCTTCATAATTTAATTATCTGATTTGAATGTGATCGGCCCTATGTTTCATGAAAAGAAGTCAGTTTGTAACTTGTTTTCTACACAAATTTTCTGTTTTGAAATGTGAATATCTAATTGAGGCATATGGGTTTTATAAAATGGTCCAAACAATCATTTGCATAGAAAAATGATACAACATAACAAGAAAGAAAATTCTTAATTTCTTACTACATGTTTGTCAATTCAGTTTGTCAATTCATATTTATCGTATACATCATTTTCTTCTCCTGGATGAGTGTCTGAGTGATGAATTTCAATAAAAATGATATAGGTAATAGCTCCAAGTACTCCTCCCAGCATAGGTGCAACTATAGGGACCCACCACCAATTATTTCCAGCCCTGTAAGAAATAAACAAGAATTATCATTATCCATTACTCTAGTTAGTGCCCTACATTTTATTTGGCAATGAAGAAATATGTCATAGACCTTTCTGTTTTGTCTCAAATGTCTTTAAACGTGTGACATCCCTGTCTGTCCTGCCCATATTGTGAATGAAATACTAAGTAATAACGACCAGGGGCACAGGTCTAAGTACTGTACGTGCACCTTAGAAAATAAGGCCTCTTTACTGCATGGCTGTTTGGGGGACAGGTGATAATTTCTCCCTTGTGGAAAACAGACTTCATTGACTTGCAATGAAATGAACTGGGATATATTTATTGCACAGCAATCCTGAATGATGCTATTGCCAGATGCTCATGAATGGGTTTTCAGAAGTGATTAATGCAATGCATGTTGCAGTAATGGGTTATCTCATCTGCATGGAGATCTGCACGTTCAGGCCTGCAATAGTATGTGCGGTGTTCCTCTTGGCAACCTATAATAGATTACACTTGATTCCAATGTGTTTGCCTTGAGGAATGTAATAAAATGCACAGACTGTAAAGTACTTGAAAAAAATACTTGACTAGAATGGTCAAGATTCAAATTTCATGATGTAGTGTCCTCTCTGTGTTTAAAATGTGGGATCGTTCGGTAAGAGGTAAACAAGTATTCACAAGTTTTATACACCTACAAATTGACTTTTCGTAAAACTGCTGTGCTCAGTTAAAAAGTCCAGCAGAATAATATTGGTTCCAATGAAATGTTTAAATTCACTTTGCACAATTGATAAGATTTATTTTAAAATGTGTAGAACCATTCTATGATTTAGAAACACTTTTTAAGAAAGAAGTCCACCATTAAAAGGTATAAAATCAATACATAACAGCCTCTTTCAACAAGCACAAGTCTCCTGCATAATTGCTCTCCCTTTCCTGGAGGCTGTCATTCAGACAGTAACTTGCTGACTAGTGCTTTTGGAGCACAGGCTTTCTTAACTGTACTGCTGCATGAAGGTGTTTTGATTCAATAGCATGCTGGATTAATTCAACGTCTGAGCCTGCAGTGAAAACCCAGCCACCTCAATTTCATGCACATTGAAAATGGAGAAGTGACTTTTTTTTTTCCTCCCAGAAATACCAAGGCACAAATTCATCTGTGAGAGGAACTCTACGGGAAGCTGCCAGGGAAATCTTGAAGCTGTACGGATAATTATATTGTGTAGATTTGTGCAGGAGTAAATGTGCTTGTTGCAATCCAAGAATAGAGCAGTGCTTATCTCACGGTGCTACTGATGGTATTATTATTCCTTGCATAAAAATGCCTTGTGTGCGTTTATGTGTGCGTATTTTGCCTTTAGAATTACTTAAATTTTGCCCTGCGGGTATAATGTAACTCGTGATATCGTTCTACCGAGTTTACAGATCTGTTTGGTGCTTAGTCATGACTGTTTGCCGAGCCCGAGTTTCTGGAACAAGCATGGACAAAGGTCTTACCGAATTAACCAGCGCAACACGCTGCACATCAGCTACCTGCGTATAATCCCTGTGTATGCGTGTACGTGTGGGCGTGTAATGAAGGTGTTTCTCAGCAGGTTTCTCTCTGTGCTTGTGCCACGGCCCGACTTGTGCCGTGCTGGCTCCTGCCTGACCTGCGGACCCCGGCCTAGGCTTGCAGCAGCTGCTCCCAGCTGCGCTCCAGCCATCCTCTGCTAAGGCGGCGGCCGCAAAGCCTTTGCAGAGCGCGATGCCAAAGCTGCAGCGAGCTGGGGGCACGGCTGAGCTACGAGTTTCCGCGACCCTCAGCCCTCCTTCGCTGCAAACAGGCGCAGGAGCTCCCTGCGGCCGGCACGGGGAGCAGCGAGCGGCGCTCCCTGGCGCAGCGCCGCCGGCCGCGAGGTGTCAGCGTTCCCGCGCCCCGCCGCCTCACAGGGCCCGGCCGCGCTCCGCCTCCCTCAGCGGCCGCGGCTTCGCGCCCACCGCCACGGCGGCTCCGTCGCGATAGTCGAGGCTGCGCTAACCACACGTGGGGTTTTTCTGAGCGTATTGAAGTGTTAGGTTAAGGAAGGCCGCTGTCTGTCTTCGTGGTCACGGGGCAAATCGCTAGAAACGTGCCCAAAGCCGGCCGTTGCCTCCCATGACAGGGACTCCTCAGGTGCTTCTGAGGCGGCCCGCTGTGCTGAGCTCTGCAGGCACCATGCAGATACCCGCACCCAGCCAGGTGCAGCCGGCCAGAACAGCTTCGTGGGAGCCTCTAACCAAAGCTAGGCTGGTCCCACTGCCTAGGGAAACCACGCCACAGCCTGTGTCACAACCCGGGAGCAGGTTTTGGGGAAACTGCTCCTTCAGGTGCGTGCCAGTAACAGCAACGCTTACAGACCCCACCTCAGCTGCCTCTCAAAGCCCTGGACAACACCGTGGTCCAGTGGGAGAACTCCCTCCGGTGTACTCACAGCTCGCTGCCAGATAAAAGTAGAATTTACTGCTCTGGTAAGCATGAAGAAGGGTAAAGTGGGCTTTCCTTGTGAGCACTGATTATCTCAATGTATGGAGCACAGCGTCAGAGAGTCTCAGCCTTCTCTAACCTAGTCCAAAGGGATGCTTTTGTGGTGGTCCCTGGCTGCTCTGTACACACCACTGAGCATTCACTGACCTGGACAGAGCGACTCAGTCACCCTGTGAAATGCTTCCAGGCAGAGTTTAATGTCTCTTCAGTATTTCCTATTGCTCAGTTTGTGCAACACTTCCCTCATGCCTCAGAAGAGGCTTCATGCTTAGGTCTCAGTTCCTGCCTTTTACCAAAGAGCTTAAACACCTGTCTCAAGGCTGTGAATCCTGGTTAGGCCAAGACATCCAAGGTTTAGTTACCAACTTTGGCTGTATCACTTAAGTTCCCTGTACATATGTGATGCCAGCAGAGTACAGGGAGGCTCAGGATCCCAGCTACGATTGTACAGACTTCTCATGTGGCCTCTAGCTGATCCAAGGCACCTAACAAAGCTCAAGTTCTTCCTAAGTCCCATACGGGTTTGCTCTGTAAATGGATGAGAAAATATTCATGTTGTACCACCCCCTTGAACTTAGTTATAGCTGTAGGATTCTAACTGAAGGTAGAGAGGAAAACTTCTTCCTCAGTTTATACTTCCCTGAGACTGCTGGAAGTTTGTTCTGGCCATGACCAGAGATACCATATCTCGCTTATTATGTTCCCATTTTTAGATTTCTTAGTATGGTTTTTACAGTGGGAATACATTTCTGCCTTGCATATAAATCCTAAAACTAATTTAGGGAAGAGCCCATGTTGGTACAGATGTAGACTTTCCTTGTAATTTCTTAAGTATCGTAAATTGTAAAGTCATATGATGTTACTTTAGGAGAGGAGTGCAGTTCACAGGTATTTTGTGACTAGATCACAGTACAATCAGGCTTTCAAACTTTTCAGCAATGTAATATCAAACTTCATAATATGTTACAGATTCTAACATGTAATGCTATAGTTAATATTATAGTAAACAACTAATAAGAGGTATTGGATGCTAGGTATGGGATATCACTCTGCAGGCTGCCATTCTAAGAAGTGCAGTCTAATGGCACAGTGGTCAGAGCTGCTGAGGAGGAAAATTTCAGAGGTAACTGGGCTAGAGAGCAGATTTCAGCCTCGGGCTCACAGAAGCTGTGTTATATCCCAGCCTTGGAGCTGGCCCGGGGCATGACTTTGTGCCTGTTTCCTCTGTTCGCAGTGTCTTGCTCTTTTGTATGAGAAAAGCCTTGCTACTGTACTCCTCTACCAAGGCACTTGATTTGTGTAGATGGAAGTCATACTACGTAAATACAGATTATTTGTACTTAGTGAAGTAGCTAAAATGAAATCTCTATTAGCTAGGGTTCTGTAGCAATCTACAGTACTTCTGGGGATTCCTACTTGTAAATAACCGGAAAAACAAAGCATACAAAAATAAACCAGAAGATTCAACTACTGATGACAGATTACTCTCACTTAGACTTCCTGGAGTGGCTTTTACACTAGATATGTGTAAACTGTGGATTTGATGTTCAACTAATTAGCTGTGTGTTTGGCCAGCCAAGAGCGTGTGTGTGCCTGTGCACACATGCACAGGGATTTGAGAGTGTGCTCTGAAACGTGGGGAAATGAAGGGAGCTTTCTTTCATTTACTCCTTCACTCCCAGCCAGGAAATCAGGCTTTTAGGTTGTTGTATATTTCTGCAATAAGTCAGTAGTAATAACAGATTAAATCAGTCTGATATATCTATGTTTTTATAGCACACAGTATATATTCCCACCTAACTCTCTCATGATTTCTTTTTTTTTCACAAAAGCTGCAGTAGAAGAGAAGAAAGCACTTATTTTATATTTTCAGTGACCTCTAAGAATTTCTAATATTTTGGGAAGGGTCTGCTTGAAGCAATGATTGATATTAGAGATAATGTGTGTTTGATTTGCCCTAGAAGCAGGAAATCCTTTTTAAAGCCCAGTACCTAGAGCATGTCTGACAAAGTGCATGAGTAGTTTCTGGTATGCAAGGAATTACCTATATGTATATAAAGGATGACTTGGTACCATGTTGGATCAGGATCCTACTTTCCTAGGAAGCAATTTGAGCCAAAAGCATTTCACTTCATATCCAGGCTTACTTACGTGAATACTTCCATTCCCCATCCTGCAATGGCTGTGAAGAGCCTTGGGCCGAGGTCCCTGGCTGGGTTCATGGCACAGCCACTGTTCATTCCCAGGGAGCAAGTAAGAACTATTATAAGAAGTCCAACTGCAATTGGCTCCAGGCCCTTTGGTACTCTGTTATTTCTGGTGTCAAAAATAGCAAATATAGCCAGAAGAAGAACAGCTGTTGACATCACCTGGCCAATGCAAAGAAAAGAATATTGAATAAATATGTGCAGGTTGCTTCTAATAATGAAAAGAAAAGCTACAACATCTCTATGGATTGTGGTGGCTTAAAGCTGGTATTTAGATCTATCCCACTATACAAAGTATCACAGTTTGAACCACAGTGTCTCTCTAGTTCACAGTAAGGAGGAATTTGTGATGAAAGAAAAGAACAAGAAATGTGCTGAGTACACAGCAAAAACTCTGCAACAACCTGGTGTGGAAAAAATAGAGGATTTAAAAGGTATTTCCTGTGTGAGGTCTAATGCTTTGTTTCCACATCTTTTTTTCTGTTCAGTTCAACAGTTTGTTTTGTTTTGTTTTTTGTAGTTCTGCTCTGCCACTACACTGATAAAAAAGTGCTTTATGTGACAGTAGCTTATTCTAATAAATTACCAGACTGAATATGCACCTCTTTATCCAGACACTTCACAGCACAGGGGAAAAAAGTGAAGTCCACAACATCCAAACTGAGCAGCTAAAAACTTACCCAAATCACCTGAATTAAGGTTGCATGTGTAACTGTAACATGATCTCATGATCTCTCTATTGCATATACTAATTGAGCTGGTGAAAGAAATTTTCTTGGAATGACTTTCTGATGGAAGTGCTGCTCTGCTTAAATCAAATGTTTTGTAAATGCTGATTTTGCTAATAATTAACTTTATGGAAAAACAGAAAGAAGTTTCAGCAATGTCAAAACATACAATTTTTACATTGATTTTAAAGTGACAAGTTTGGGCTTTCTTTTGATTTTATTTTATATCTTTTTTGTTTGATTTGTTTTCTTTTTTACTTCATCTGGTTTTGATTTTAAAATATCCATTGGCAAAAGGATCTTAATGGAAAGAAAAATCTGCTGCCTGCTCCAAAACAAAATTCAGAACTTGTCACAAAAAGTCACAACAAAGGTGTTAAGGTTTGTTTTTGATTGTTTTTGTTCAGATTTCACAATTGTCCTGCCCTTTACATGAGGAATTGCTGTGCTCTAGCAATCCCTGGTTTTTCATAGCTCAGTTGCACAGTATTTGTTTCATGTATGCCTGAACAGGTAAATTGGTGAGAAGTAGTGAGGAGATATGAAACTGCATTTTTCACTGTTGGGTAAGTGGGACTAGAAGATACAGATGGAAATGAAGTAGAGAATTTTGGAGATTCTCTCAGTGATTTGAAAGAATAACAAATATCACAAATCTATTTGCAAAGAGAAGGTTGGAGAGAAGGTTTATGGTAGCAGAAAACTCTGGTGTTACACTGGCTGTTTAAGCATTTCTTAAAGAATCACAAAATGAGCTGGCTTTTGATGCAAATAGACATAATGCTGCTGAAGTTTATGGAGAAACACTGATTTATGCCAGGAAGAACCTCTTACACAAATCGCATTAAACACATGTAGAGTGCAACAATTAATATGATGTATGTGGAAAGAACAACTTGAAATTAACGTGCTTGTAAAATATGGCTAAAATGTAACCCCCGCAAACAGCATTGCATTCCCATTGCTGTTGTACGTAGTGATGTATGACCAAAATGGTGAGAGTCATCAGACCCGTTAAAGAGCTATGTATTTTTTATTGCCTAGTTTTATAGTTTTCAGTATGTTTAATTTGTAGAGTCGAGACAGCAAGTGCACTTACCTGATCTGCAAATCCATTTATGAGGGATAGGTATGGAGCTGGATATGTTGCAAAGATATGTGCTGTGGCATTAGGTCCTGTGACTTCAAGTGTTCCGTTGCTGTACTCCATAAAGGCGTCTGTAGAAAACAGCAATTACCTGGTTGCACTTCTCCATAAGCATTAGGTTTGCTTGGACTAGGATATATATGATAGACGTGTGCACTTCACATGCTCATCTGAAAATGCTTATTTTATCTGGGAGCATAGTTAATGGATTTGAGGTGATGCGCTCATTCCCTCCCGTCTCACCTCTCCTCCTGTGCATTGAAGGACTTGGTTTATGTATCACAGCCTTCAAAATGGGGCTTTTTTTTTTTTTTCCCTGCAAGGGAGAGTTTTCTGATTCTAAGCACATTTGCATTATTCTGTAAGAGGTGCAATATTTGGCACGATGCCCTGAGAAATGCATAGCATCCTGACTGTACTTTGTAAACTTTTGGAATTCCCAGCCAGGAGGAATTACTGCTATTCTCTTTGACAGTTGTGCAATGACTTGTTCTGGGTATGAGCTCTCCTGAGAGACCTCCTCTTCTAAACAAGTTTGAATTTTTCACTCTGCATGAGCTTAACAGCCAACTGCTATGCTGGTCATCCACAAGGGGAAGGGAAGTAGCCCAAAACTTCACTTCATAGTTTATTTAAGTTACTGTATTTGTAAATCCACATACATCTGTGTTAGTATATTTTAAGTCTATTTTAAGTAGTGTAATATGACTTCTGCATCAGAATAATTTGATTGCAAGCCCTGAAGTTCCCAAACTCTAACACTAACCTTAAACAAACAAAACCAAAACCAAACAATCAAATAAAAAATACCACCAAGCCCAAAATAGTAACCACAGTCCCTAACTCTAACTTTTTTTTTTTTTTTTTCTGCTCCTGATTTCTATTGGTACTGAGCACCTAACTGATTTACAGTAGGCATTTCCTTATTTTTTTATTTTCTTGCATCCAGACCCAGCATAGCTGGGGCAGAAGCAGAATTTTGGAGAAGGTGATTAAAGGAACTGATCTGACTGCATGGATTCATCAACTCAGGGACACCTGTGTATGTAAGTCAAAGATTTACCGAGTTGTTTTTCCCTTTGTGGCACACTATAAAATAGAAACATGCCTTAAGGATAGGGGTAATCTCTCCCTCCTCCCCCAGTATGTGACCCCTTCATCACTACCTGGAGTTCATTGCCTTGGAGAGTTCTCTGTCTAGGGTGGTCTGCAGTTTAGTCAGGAGGGACTTGATCTCATATCCTGTAACCTCAATGAATGGCATTGGTGATACTAGCCTACAGGCACTTGGATCACGTCTTTAATGTTTCTAATTTGCCTGGAAGATGAATAGCCCTATATCCTGGCTATTAAGTAATTTAAAATCCTTACTGAGAAATACATGATCTCAGAGTATCTGATTTCCCATGAATAATTTTTCTAAATTTCAGAACATTTCCTGCAGTATTAGTGTTTCAGAAAAGTTGTAGGATATCTGGAATGTTTGAGCCTTTTTTTTCCTTCAAATTCTTTATACTTTTTCCCTTTTTCTTTATGGTTTCAGCCTCAGTCCTGCCATTAGCTCTGTGTTAACAGTCCTCTGCCTGCTTGGCATTTATTGAAAAACTGGGGCCTTAGAGACAGCCTGACCTCTAGTTTGTCCCATGACCATGTCTAAGGTGTACTCACCGTAATAAATCCCAAAGACAGCTGCTGCTCCAACAAATGCTCCCAGGAGTTGTGCTAATATGTAAATTGGTAATTTGGTCCATTTTAATCTTCCAGTCACGCACATGGCTAATGAAACGGCTGGGTTTATGTGACCACCTGAAAAATAAATCACAAATTAAGTCATATGAATGACTCAGATACATGAGAATAGGTGGAGGATTTGTAAAAATGTGGGCACTTTTGAGCATGAGACTATGTACATGGTTTCCCAGAGGTTATTTCGTGACTAAATGCTGTTTGCAATTAAACTGAAATAAGTTGGATGAAACTGGGGAGGAGGAGGAGGAGGGAGCCAGTATCCACCAAGATGCACTAAGAACTTCCCTACTGATGTTCGCAGACTGTGCTATGTATCAGAATGCTGCCCTGCAGTATATAATCTATGAATCTGCAGATAACTTTTCTAGAAAAATCCTGAATCTGTCCTATTGGTTGTGATGGGAGGGTCCATCACTCTGCAGGTATTCTCTCTCCTCAATGACTTTAGCTTTTTATTCATTTTTAAGGGAGGACTGGAGCAGCAAAACATCGATTCAATTTAACAGTCATGTATTCAAAGTAAGGACTATTTCTGACTTGATCATATTCTGAATCTTGAGCTAGACCCTGACTACACTCAAGAGAAATGGATTTCAGTCATGTTCATGTCCCTCTCTTCAGCAAGGGGTTACCTCTGAGCTCTGTTTTCATGAACATAAAATAACATTAGGGTTGCCCAATTTCATGTTGACTGCTGGTGAACCATGCCCAATGGGAGAGGGGAAAGCAGTGCATAATTCTTTATCACACATTTTCATCAAGCTCTTATACCCTGCAGGAGGGTCCACAATGAGGGAACTGATAAGGCACCTGTACCAAATCAGAGAATTCCTGTGCAATTTCCCTCCTTCACTTTTAGGAGTAGCTTTACCTGAACTCACACATAGGAGACTTTGGCAACACTGGAAGTCTTTGTGATGGTTTTAATTTCTGAAATGCATTTATTATCATACTACATGCTAGTAACTTTCATCAATACCTTTTATCAACATAGGGAAAAAAAAAGAAAAGAAAAAAAAAAAAAGCATTGAATGCCTTTGGAAAACTTCAGTTTTCACAAATATGTAGTTGATACTTAAGAAATCCAATTTTCTTGCCAAATAAATAAACAGATGTATTCCATGGTAAAAATACAGTAAAACGCAAGCCTTGCATGGATGTAGCAGGTCCATTGCTTACCTTCCAGGCAAAGTCACATTTCAGCCCATAGTGCTATCAGAAAAAATGGCCTTTGTCTTTAATAAAATAAATAAAAAGAGAGTGACCTTTGTCTGTCAAAGGATAGTGTTGGAGACAGGGCCTCTATGTACAGTTTCTGTGTTTGCTTGCACTTCAGGTCACTGAGTCATTATCTTTTGAAATCCAGGCACCTTTGATACATAAAGAACTGACAAACACAGATAACAAGCTGGATAAAACCTTCTTTGTATCATTTCCAAAACTCTGACCTGGTAGCATCAGTCTTGAATTAATTTTGAATTCCTCACTGTGTTTCAAATTCTTCAGTGCAGAGCAGATAGATGGATGGCACCTTGTTTAACAGCCCTTCATGTGAATTTTGATAAATTGTTGTCTTGTCTTTTGTTCTTTACTCTGGCTGGAATGAATCATTTTACTTTCTTTCAACACCTGATACTGTTCCCCACCTGTATATAATACAGGGTGATTATGATGGTCAGGACAAGTCATATTAATATTAGCAGTCTGATTAACATTAAATCTGCGAAGGAAAAGTCTTGTTGAAGGTTCTCATGCTGACATAGGGGACGTAAAAGATTCTTGGTTCCTGTGCCACTGGCAGTCTCATGATTTAAAAAATAAATAAAGTCTGCTTTGGAAACTTCCCCATTTTTTCTAGTTACAGTGAACACAACGAGTTTGACTGAAATGCTAAAGTTGAAAAAATGGTGGGAAATTATATAGAGATTGAGGAAAATGAGATGGAAAAAAAGCATGGAAGGGAATTTACCTAGATAAAAGAACTCAAGTTCACCAGGTGAAGACAATAAATTTTGTGTTACTGTGAATTTAGAATTCCACAAAGAGTTGATGCAAAATATTTTAGCGATATGTAAACATGAGACTTCATGGCCAAAGAGCCATGGAATTTGCTAACAAGGATATATGGGAACTGATATTCTAAAATGTCTACCAGTAATCAGATGTTGTCCCAGCCTATTGAAGTGTTTGTTTCTATTCTTTAATAGAAAAAATGCACTGCATGCAGAATCCTTTGTCGTGGGAAAAAACCTCAGGAAGCACAATACTGCAACCTCTGCAACCACTGTGACCTGCTGGAATTGAACTCTAATTTTCTGTATAATGGAGATGAATGCCCCTAGAGATGCCAATATAGGAAAGGTTAGTGTGCTTACAGGGTATTTTCATGATACTGTATTAGAAGGTTTTATCTGCCTGTGTGTAAACCAAGAGCTGCAGCTTAAAGTTGTTCAGATAATAGGAACATACTGCTGAACTAACTTTGCATTTTATCAATGCACCATTCTACTCGCTTTCAGTGACAGTAGCAAGACTGTTTTGCATGTTTTGTAGTACCTCAAGCACTTTCTAATAGGAACTTAGAAACCTCCTCATGCCTGCTGTTTTGTAAAATAAAATGTAATCTCTTTAGAAGAGAGATTGCCGCAGTAGTTTCTGCTGTGGCAGCTATTTATTGATCCAGTTATACGTCCCTACAGATACCTGCCCAGATGAACTTTACCCCCGTCCTGAATGGTCAGAAATTCATCCATGACAACTGGAGTACAAGGGAACCATTTGCTGTAAGAGCAATATAAACTCCACATACAACATGGAGTATTATGTATTATAGTACATAGACCATGTATTATTACAACTCATGAGTTTCTGTTTTACAGGGAGGATTAAAATCTTAAAGCAGTTATACCAATGTTCCTGGTATGAAGTGGGTCAAATTGAACAGTAGAGGTAGTACAGAATAGTAGAGAAGCAAGGCACGGCAAATGTAGCACACAAAGACACCTGTGGCTTAGCCATTCTTACGATTCCTACCCAATATATAGAGGAAACATTAAAGCAGAAACAAAGGGACAATGGCAGTACACTGATAGTGTATCACAGAATGTATCTCAAGTACTGAATCTTTTTGCTGTTTCTGCTTTCTCTAATCTGTTTTTTCTGAGAACAAACAAAGCGAGTTTCTTTTAAAATTTGGGGCAAGGAGGGGACTTGCTTGTTATAAAACATGGCGAGTTGAATTGTACTCCCTAAAGCAAACTCTGCTGCTTATACCATTTCATGGGTTGTCCTGCCTCCTACCTGGCTGGCAACCATTTTCGTTGGTGAATGCAGGATTCTCTAATCTTTTCCTGGTTATTATTGACAGAATTCTCAAAGCAACACCAAGTAGATTTCTGGTTTGCGCAGATCACTGCTCATAAAGGCCAGAGGTGTGCCAAGGGTGTGAACTACCACATGGTAGTTTGGATTAGAATTTGTTGGAAGTGTTTATCAAACAGAAAAATAGAAGGAAACAAGAACACAAAATAATTACTAGCAAAACTCTGATGCAGATTCTGCTGTAATGGTGTTTGTTACTGATAGATACATCACTGTTTATTCCATGAATTGGAAATAATATAATAAGGTAGCCTTAAAATTGTGGCAATAAATGCTATATCAGAAAACAGAAGTCACTTACCAGAAATCCCCCCAGACACGTACACTGCTATGGTGACTGCCATTGCAAATCCAACAGAGACTGTCATGGGCCCGCCATGTGCTCCTCGGCTAAGGACAGCCTGCGCCACACACCCACATCCAAGTGCCTGTATTTTAAAAGAAAAATGTGAAATCTTAAGCATGTCTGTCAAACGTTATTGGTTAGTTTGCAGCTCTTGCTGATGTCCAGGTATAGCTGAAAATGTTGTTTAAGTATTGAAAAAATGCTAGAATTTGCCATTAGTGGCATGGGTACCATTGTCACCTTTACCACAAGGAACATTTACTCTTATTTTCCCCTGTTTTGTGACCAGAAAGAATGTCTGGTAGTAAGAACCCCTCTGTCTCTCTACAGAAAACACTTTGCAACTATAATGGGGTTATACAACTCTGAATTTGGAGCCTATCTCACAGTCTCCACAACAAATCCCTGAATCTGAAAGTGAAGAGGGAATTATTTCTTTGTGGTAAGTTTCCAATTCCAGATTGTAGTTATAAGCAATGACACAAAAACAAACAAACAAACAGAAACACTATAAAATACTTTTACTATAAAAGTCATGAAAAATAGTCCAAAAATGCTTTATGTTTAATACTGAAACTCCTGAATGAGACAGCTGTCTGAAGATTAGAGCGTGTGTTACTCTTACGCTGCCTTGATGTCGTATATTGCTCTGTCAAAACATGAACTGCTAGACCTTACTGTCAGTGATTTTAAAATGAAGACAATAAATGAGGAAGAAAGCCAGAACAGGTAGTATGACTCTGAGCCATGCAAGAAGATTCAAGACTAAGGGCAAGAGAGATGAAAATCTAAGAGCTGTTATGGACCAAGGCAAAGAAAAGACAAGTTAGGGCAAATCATAGTGAAATCAGACAAATAACGTTTGTAGCATCATAGTTCAGACAGACTTAAAAGTAAGTGGTTACTTATACTCCTGAGGTATAATTTTTCCCCTTGCTGTGCTCAGCTAGCTTTCTGCGAATGCTGAGTGCAGGGTATGTTGTAGGGAAAGGGAGAGGAGCTCTGGCTGTGGAGCACAGTGAAAGTCTGGATCTGGCTGGTTCAGTGCTGTTCTAGGATGTACAGGAGTCAAGAAGCTTCAGGGTATTTCATGGGCTTTCCCATTTGAACAGTTAATTCAAGTGGGGATACCTGAATAGTACACGTTGGAGTATACTCAAGAGATTTAAACTAACTTCAATTTTATGCTGGTTCTTCCCAGAATGAAATTCGGCAAAACATTTAAATGTATGCTTAAGATAATCTTTATTCAGTTCTAAAAACTGTGCTTAGCTTCAAGTATGTATTTAAGTCCTATTGAGGTCAATAGGAAATATTTTCAAAGGTACAAAAGGCCTTTAGCTTAGGATGGACTAGGTGGTCTGTGTTTGCTAGAAATCAATTTGTCTCTTTGAAAAATCTCTTTTTTAAATATATGCCTAAGTATTTCTGAATAAGGACCCACCATTTAATGGAAGATACCACATAATATCTGTAATCTAAAGTCTTTTGCTCCTCTGCAGGTATAAGCAATCTGAATCATAACATTTCTGGGATGTGACGAGATTTATCTTGAGCAACATTAATTAATTTGATGTTAAATTAGATATTTATTTTCCTCCTTTTATGGTACATGGGAATCTGTTTGGTTTTTTTGCCTTCTCATAGAAGTATTGCATCTTACCCAAGGCAGTTGCTTTGGATATCTCCTTGCTTCACTTTAGCATTCTGCCATTACTGCACGTCACCCATGACCATGTTGTAAATGACCTTCCTAACTATGCATATTTGAATACCTGAAATATAATTGTTGGAGAAAGGCTTGCTTTTAGTTGCAAGGCAGTTCCATTCAGAAATGTGTAATGAGAAACAATGTAATGGGAAAATCTCTCCTGCCTTAGAAACAGACTATACCAAAAAGATTTGGTGATTGAAGTTTAACAAGCAAGTCCTGCCAGAATAGATGGAATTTAAACAGGCAAACTCAAACTTTTGTTTCCATTATTTCCCCAAGGTTTTAACTAATTCCAAAATGCGATAGAGAAAACTCTCAGTAAAATTACTCTCAACCAGCTTTGCAATGCAGACAGAGTTTGTTATAAAAGTGCCCCAAGAATGTGTCGTTATACCCAGGTGCAGTTCGTGCCTTGAGGTTATAATCATGCGAGCAAACAGAGCACTGTATGGTGCCAAAGTATTACAGCTGTCAGGATATGTGAGGGTAGGGTGGTGTTAGATAGCAGTAGTTTATTGGACTGTATAATTGGAAGTTACAAGACATTCAAAGCTGCAGTCAACTGCTGTGCAATGAATGGATGACATACGACTACGTTATGCATTCTCTCATTTCTGTTCATATCTCATACCTCGCTATTCCAATGTTAAGCACAAATGCACATGCAGATATAAAAGCAAAACAAAAAACATTTCAGCTGTTCACAGTTGAAATTACATGGTTTTTTAAAACTTCATATGAGAATTCTACACATCATATATTTATATATTTAATGAATATGGAAAGAACGGGTGTGCTGAAATTTATAAAGTTTAAGATTATGGCACAAGGCTAGAGGAGGTGGAAGTAGCATGCTCCAGCATTCATTTTTCCAGACTTCTCAAAGGGAGTATTCCAGGAATTGCACCAAGGAAGATTTAGTGAAAGGTATGGCTCAGATATGGAGGAGTATGGGATGGTCTGCGGCCCTGTGTGAGCTGGGGTACAGTTTGCCTTTAGGGAAGTAGTTAGGTCTACAAGTATGTACTTATGCTTTGAAATGGCATGGACAAAATTTAGCAAATTCAAAAGAAAAGGCCATTGTTTTGAAAATAGCAACCTTTTCTGTAAGGGTGATAAAAAAAAAAAAAAAGAGAACAGGAATGGGAGAGATGGTTGTAGAAAAGGATAAGGGACAGTAACCACATCTATGTACCTCCACTACAAATTCACATGAAGAGGGAAGGAAATAACAGAGGATGGCTGTGGCCTCCCTTCCCTGATTACCACAACCAAGAAGAATCATAGAGAAACAGCTGTGTAGTCTTCTTGCATAACAGCTACTGTTATACTCATTACAGGGAAATATGCAACTGCAGATGCTCTATTTTTGTGCTAACCGGTCTCAGAAAACTGAATCTGCAAACAAGAAGGCATACAAGCCAGCCTGAGCACAGCTGCACTGGCTTTGTGCTCAGTGGATGTTAGGGAGTGACCGCCTGCTCATGTATGACCAATGAGGCAGGCACAGTCCGTGTGTACCCATTTGGAGGTGAGGAAACTGGGGACTAAACCTGCAAATCTGAACCACGTCACAGAAATACTTTATCTGCTGTCATTTTAAGGAGGAGAGAAAGATATATTTTTCTCATGCTTACTACTACTAGGCTGACATAACTGGAAACTATCACCTAATCATGTAATTACATGAGCAGCAATTTAATACCCTGTGAATCTCTGCTTGGCTGAGTTAAGACCAACTTGATCATCAAGTTGTAACTAAATATTCTAAGTTTCTAGGCCAAGCTCAGCCACCAGTGCACCCACACAAACCCAAGCACACAAATTTGATGGGACTGTAATTTAGAGTAGAATATAGCCAGGTATCTTTATCTTATCTTGTGTTATGTTACCAGGTTTTCATCTTACCAGTTGTCTATCTCCTGATCTTAAATTTACTGAAGTAGTTTCAGTTCTGACTTTTTTGTTCACAAAGTAATTAGATTGCTGTCATAAATAATATGTCTGGGTGTGGAATAGCTGTCTGCAAACTCTGCCAAAAAAAGTTGCTTCATGGACATTAGATCCTTCCCATTGTCTTGGGTAAGAAGGCTAATGTTAAGAAAGGAAGACTACTGGCCTCTTGTGAGCATAATGTCTTGTTATTCTCTAGCAGCTTGCAGAACTTTATCCCACTCAGACTGAAGATCACAGTTCCTCTGTCTGCACTGTTTTCATTTTTTATTTCACAAATGTGTGAAATAGCAGTTTTCAATGTAAATAGGATCTCCTGCAAGATTGGAATCCAGAATTTTAGGAAATCTGTTTTTCTACATGGCCTGTAAAGCCTTAGACATCTTAGAGCATAAAGTTTATAGTAAAAAGACCCCTTCTTATTAAACGTATCTACTGGTAACATGCGTTCATAGCCATACACTCTAACAGTAAAGAAGCAGCCAAGTCTCCTGCTTTGTATCAGTGTGGAGGCAATGATGTGTGTTTTTTTCTATCTTGTACATCAGCAGTTGCCAAGCTCTGGTGAGTTAAACTCCTTCAGTGGGGTACCACAGATGTTCGTGAAGGCAGAGTATGGCCTCAGTGGCTCCACAACTGACGACACTCTGCTAGAATACAAGAAATCAGTGTGTTACAGGGAATCCAGAGTCAGCTGTTACAATAATAATAATAATAATAATAATAACAACAACAACAACAACAACAACAACAACAACAATAATTTATTTCAAAGCTGTACTCTTTCAATAGAGAAATATTAGAAAAATTTCCATTTTAGTTAGTTTCAGAATTTCCATTTTAGTTAGTTTTCATGACATAGTTAAACAGCTACAGGTAATTATGAAGAATCTCCAACGACCTCTCCACCACTTCACAATTTTCTTTGTTCAGGAGAGGCGGTAACCCTGCCCTTTCCCATGCCACACTCCCCGTGTTCCCCAGACAGGCATTTCCTGCTAGTCAGAGCCTCGGCTGCTCCCCTTTTCCAGACTGGATGGGCCTGCAGCATTGCTCTGGGTCCTGCTGCAGGTGCTGGGTTCCTGCGCCATGCTGTGAAGGGGACAGGCTCGGGTGCTGTGCAGCATGTTAGGCTAAAGCTGTGTGCTTGCTGCAGGCACTCTTCTGCTATCCCAAAGTTACCTCTCCTGAGCCTGCAGAAGCACAGCAGTACTGCCGGGACACTCGAGGACACGAGAGCAAGCCCTGGCATTTCATTTCTAAGGGAGATTGCCACAGGTTCTCCACACAGCCAGGCTCAGCACCAGGCGTCTCGGCCCTTAAAACAGGAACACGGGAGAGGGCTGGGAGAAGTGGTTGCATTTCCCCTTCACATCAGGTAGGGATCTCCCTGGCCAAAACTGCCCATGAGAACATTAGAGGGTTGATTGTGATTTTCTGTAGTTTTATGCAGGTTTTTTTCTCTGGCCCCATTAATATTTCCATGCATGATCACCCAAAAGGGTGTTGCTTATTAGAGTAGTAAATAAACTTTTCAGATGAAAGTCCAATTACTAAATTGATGGTGTCCTTCTAAAGGGTTCTAATTCAGAGTGTATTTTAGAACTCACTTTCATTTGTACTCTCTTTATTTACAAACCAATTCTGATTAAGAATTTATCTGTTTGCATTTCATAACAAGGTGTTTTATCATGGATTAGAAAATCTTTACATACAGAGACATGGTTTTGCTATGTTTGTGTATTATGTATAGCCTTGATTCAGCCTGGGCTCTTAAGCATTCTTTCAATAGAGATAATAATAACAGATAACAATAGAGATAACAGATTATAGAGATAACAAAAACAGAGATGCGTTAGGTCTACTGAAATTCAGGGCATGAGCTCTGCAAGAATTCAAGTCAGAGGAAATTCCCATTCGTCCAGGAAAAAGCAATCTTCATCTCATTTCTTGTCTAATATTTGCCATCTTTTGTTAAATCAGATAGTACTTAAAAAGTTTAAGGTGAGATAAAAATAGAGCTTAACAGGCAAGTAATTTTAAAATAGCTTAAAAGCACATGCCTTTTATTTTATCATTAATTACATATTTTGGTGGGGGCAGGGGGATTTCTGTACATTACAATTTAATCAAACTTGGAGTAATAAAAAAATCACTACATCCGTTCTCCTGACGATCCCCTGGGACACGACCAATATCCTCTTAGGTTCAAATGGATTTCCCTTTATTTTTTTCAGACTTACTGTTTAATAAAATAAAGGTTTGAAAAAAAAATCATTTAGTTAATTAAATATTATAGACATAAGCCTTCAAATGATTACCATTTTGAAACTTTTTTTAATGACGGAAAGCATTACTACTCGGAGACATGAATGTAAATTTAATAAGGCTTTGGATGAAATGTGTACATAAAGCTTTTAAAACAAAGATTTGACTCAAATTGCTCTGTGGGAAAAAAATAGTGAAAATATTGAGGTACAGACCATGCTCCGTTATATAAATTGATGCCTTTAAATTTTTATTACTGCTTTTGCACATGCAATAGGAGACAAATAAAAGCTTGAAATCACTTGAAATGCAAAGGTCTGCATTCTCTCATATTTTATTATGATTAATATTGTATTCTTCATCCTGAAATGCTAAAATGCTTTTCTTTCCTAAATTATACAGGGTAGCTGGCTTGAGTCAATTTCTTGAGAGAAGATTGTTTTTATTTTCTTACTAAGTTTTAGAAATTTAGGAGAGAAAGGAAATGAAACATTTCATATTTAGATGCAAACTCTCAGGAGTGAAACATGGCCCCTGATGAAGGGGCTAGGAAGCAAAGATGAGGCAAGGGAAGAAAACCTTACCTAGTAGCCTCATAAGAAAAGGAGTATATTCAGGTGCTGCTGCCCTCCCAGGTTACTCTTACTCTTGAGCTGAGGTGTGCTGTTCTGCTTTGCTTCCTACACCAACTGAAAAGATTACAATCTCTCTAAACTAGTATTAAATGTGTTTAGTCTTCGTAATGGTGCTTGGAGAATGCAGGAGCATGCTTTGACATTTCTGAGAAAGGAGGTTTTCTATCATCTCTTAACAATATAAGCGTACATATCTTTGACTCTCATTTGGTGCAGAAGCAGGGCAGCTGGGGCTTTGCTGTGCCCTCATGTTCGAGGGGCATGGTTACAGGTAAAGACTCGGTGTTTTATTTCTAAGTTCTTTTCTGTTGGGGAAAAAAAATGTTTCTTTGAGCTGAATGCTTCCTCTTTTTTAGTAAAGAAGCCTTTTAGGGATGGGTTAGAAGGAACTGAATCAAATTCTCCTTTAAACCAGACCATGGACTGGAGACCTCACTAGAATGCATTTTTAGCCAGAGTGGTTCATTCATCTGACGAGTTGAGATCACAGAGACATAAACTCACTGTATGGCATGAACTGAATCTGTTATCTCTTCCAACAGTTTATGAGAGTTTTAAAAAGTGAATAGTTTTATTACTATTTTTTAATTTGGCCAAAGTTTTTTGGGGAAAAAAAAAAAAAAAAGCTTGTAAGTTCCTCTGTAAAACCTAAACTGACATTTTACACTCTCATTCCTTCAAAGATTTCAACTGTGAATCTTCTGTGAGGCTAAGGGAGAGTGCCTACACTTCAGTTCTATAGATGCAGACTTTCGGGGGGAGAAAAAGAAAAAGCATCTACAGAAAAACTCACAAAATCAGGTTCAATTTACTGGAACCTCTTGGTTGAACAAAGAGAGCCGTTATATGTTAGGGCTGATATTGCAAAGTTCAAGATAACTCTCTTCTAAAACTTTCATGCAATACAGAACATCTGAGTCACCTGAAAGTTTAAAATGTCATATACTGGAAAAAAACAACCACAATTTTCGCAGTTCAGTTTGTACTGAAAACAAAGGATTTCCAGTGAATTTTCAGAATTATTTGCTGTAATGAACACTTCAGGGTAAAAGAATGGTTGGGTAACCTTCCTTTCAGTTCCTTCACATTGCTAACTATTTATCTGAATTAAAGAATGACTTCAGGGAGATCTAAGTGTTTTCTAGAAAGAAAAAAAAAGTTATTTGATAATGTAAAATCTGTACAACAGATAAAAAATCTGTACAAACAGATAAATCTGTACAACAGATAAAAAATCTGTAAAATCTGTACAACAGATAAAAAACAATAAAATAAGATAAAAAGATAAAAAAAAGATAAAAAACTGTTGTACAGTAAAAACTGTACAACAAGACCTCCTTACACTGAGCCCACCTGAGGATCTTTGTCACCACTTTGACTTCTGTTTAGAATGCTAATCTCGTACAGTTGCAAGAAGGTGGAAGAGTTTGCACATCTTCAACAGAATCAGTAGCAAAATGTAAGGTCTTAGAATATATACAACCAGTAACTGAAACAGAAAGGACTCTGAGTTTGGGATGACATGGAAAGGAAGCCTCTTATTCCCATAGAATGAGCGGTTTTGGTCTGGACGTTCAGGATTAAGTTCTGTGACGTCACATTCATGAGTGACTTCAATTATTTAGTGGTTGTACTATAATATTACTGCTAGAGACCCTAATTTATGGATCTCTGTGGAATATGAACCACTTTTCAGAGTACAACCGTGGCTGAGACTCATGGTATTTGTAGCATTGTATAATATTTAAAAATCTGTTGAGCGATATATCACAATTATAAATGTTTTAATAATCTTTTTTGTCTACCTTTGACAAACTTAAGTTCATTGTCTAACAGGCAATTATATAAGGTCCTGTACTGCAGGACAGTCAGTGCTAATCTCAAACAAATTTGTTAGAGATAACTCGTACTTACTATTGCTGTAAGCCATTTCATTCTATACAAAGTGTCCATTTCACAAAAATTTAGAACAAGAATTTATTTTATTTGTGTAAAAATTCTAAGTAATTATGTATTAAACACTAAACGCTTATCTAAAGAGTAAATGATGAAAAGCTAGATTTGCTTTAATGTAATAATATGTAATAAGGATTCTAATGCATGGTTGGAATAATGGATATATATTATTGTAGTGTTGTAAGTAACATGCACTGGAATGTATGGCTACAAAAAGAAAGATATTGAACAGTTGCTTAAACTTTAATCTTCTAGGCTGAACAAATCCATGAAATGTCACACTTAAAAGTTTTCAGGCAAGACTGAACTCCCCAAGAAAGCAGAAATGATAATTTACATGATGAGGTGGTCAGAATATGAAAACAAGACAAAAAAATTTTGATGAGCAAAAGGTAAATAGCCATTCTTCTAATTAGTTGGATTGTTTGCAGCAGGCAATGTCATGCACTCAATTCGTGCACGTGCTGCTGCACTGCAGCCTATGCACACACAAACGTTTGCTTCAGTGGGAGTTTTGCAAGAGGCTCCCTGCTTCCAGCTGGGGTCTGGGCTTCAGAATAGAAAAGGAATCCTTCTCCCTGCTAGCTGGCTTTTGTGTCCCTGTTTACTCTGGGTGAGGCCGTGCACAGTGAGAACTGTTGGAACATTCATTTAGTTTTCCACTTGGTACAACAGTAACAACTGAGGATGATTTAATTTGCTCAGTGTTGGTCATACTCACTTACTTGACTGTGTCCTTAGAGAAGCAATAGATAGGGAAAGTTTGCAAATATGCTGCCTACTGGTCTTTGTATGCTAAATGGAAGCCTGTACACTGCTCTGGACTCAGGAGATACTGGCTCTTGTGCAGCTCCTTTCCGGGAAACTGTTTAGTAAGATGCTCTTCAGAGTGAAAATGAAATACAAACTATGTTAGGTGAGCAGTAGCTGGTAAAGGAAGCCACATGGCCCATTTGGCTTCTCTTTTTGGAACTATTCCAATTCAGATATACGTAATGGCATAAGCCAGAATAAATCCCATTTTGTTTGAGAGCAATGCAGCCAAGTCCCAAAGGGGAAATATGGAGAGAAACATGATTAAAAGCAGAGAGGCACTTGGCTAGTTGAGTTCCAGGCAGACTCACTGAAAAGTCACATAAGCCATCTATCTGATTCAGCATGGCTTCTTTGTGCTGATACCCAGCTGGTCCCTCCCACAGTAACCCACAGGAGCCCTGAGAGGAAACATACTGAACCAAGAGACATGCTGGAAAACAAAAAGCTCCCCAGAGTGCTCTTTCTCAAGGGAGGCCTCGGGACAGCCCCAACTACAGAAGGCTGAGGCTGAGACTGGGAAACGTGTGTATGCACTGGCCTCTGAGCCCACCGCACTGCAAAGGGGCTGGCATTCTCCCGCCTGCAGGACCTGTTGCACAGGTGTGGGATGGAGGGACCGGTCCCAGAAGTTGGTTCTAAACACATTATGCAAAAACTACAATACTCAGTATCCACTTCATAGAAAGCGTCTTCATTTTCAAATGTTTGTTCAAAACTTTATAGGCAGATTGTATATTTGTGAGGATATTCATTTTAAATTACAAATGGCACAATGAAACTTTGCAGGGCGGGGGTTTGCCGTGGGACATACCAAGGCAAATGCAAGGCATAGACAGGAGCTCACAAATAATGTGCAAACAGAAATACCAAGCCTAATGCACATTCCTCATTGCCTATGCTCCAAGTGTAACCTAGTTATATTAAAAATGCATCGCTATGTTTGTTGTTTTGTTTTGTGTTTAATAGAAAACACGTATGTGTTTAAGCACACCATTTTCTCAGCTTGATGGCACCTCATAAAGTGAATGTGATATAGTTCAAGACAGTAACCAAAAGCTCACTATAACCAAAACCACATGCAATTTGCATTTGGTTACGGACTGAAAAATGGATGTTTTCTACCGCTCCAATTCTTGTCCCAGAATGTAACTGGAGAAGCTGTGCTGTGCCTTAGGGAATAATTCACGGCCTGATACTGAAAGAAATATTGTTCCCCTGGAAGAATAGGTCTAAGAGTAAAGTAGCCTAATCGCCAACAGGATTACCCAGCCAGGCGATAACAGCAGCTGCTCTGTATACCATTGGATCTGCCTATACAGCAGAGGACTTCCAGATTTGTACAGTTTAGTGTTGTTCACTGAACCCTCAGAAAGCCTCAAATCAGATGCTTTGGTAAGCAGAGAGAGGGGCTGGCAGCGGCTAGCCCATAGCACCAAGGCATGCTGTGCAATATAAGCAGATCTGTGAAGCAGCCAGTTTAGAGGACCCAACTATGGACGTCTCAGGGTGGGGATTGTTTAGCCATATCTTTAGTCTGATCCAGAGGCTGAGCAGCTATTAACGGTCAGCACATTTGCTGTGCTTCTGGAGCTCTCCTTCCACTTCAGTTTCATCTGAAAAGAATTCAGTTTGCAGGCTCTGAGACCATGCTGCAGGGCAAACCACAGCATATTAAGCAGGGATGACCAGGAGATGTTATCCAAACTCTACACCCAGGGACTTTTTCAAGGCTTGTTGTCTCAACTCTGTTCAGCTCTGCAGGTGGAGCCCTTCTCACCTCCAGGGGAAGGCTTGTTATTTGCCTGATGTTTTAGGTGTCCTGAAATTAATCTTACAGATTTTACACTTTACAGTTTGGAAAATAATATTGCAAGACTTGAGAGTTACTCAGGACGATAACTTAAGCTCTTAATAGTGCATGGTCTGTGACGTTCTCCAGAAGAAATAGAAATAGGTGATTTGGGGGGTGGAGTTTCACCCAGCTGGCTTCTAGAGGTACTGGGCTGATCACAGGTTTAGGTACCATCAGTTAACACTGACTTCCAGAGAGAGCCTGTGGATAATGGAAGGGCTCATCCCTGCCCCGCTCCCTGGCACAGGTCCTCCGTACAAGCTGTAAAACCCATCCCAGTGGCAAAAACATGGCTTTCAGGAAAGATTCAAATGAGCGTGAACTCACTTTCAGTTTGTAACAGGAATAAAACATATTTGTAGTATAGTGGAAAAAAGCTATCACTTCTTTTGCATATATAGTCTGTTTTTCAAGGATTTCTGCCTCCTGACTTATCAGGGTGCCCCTTTGATTAGCTCCAATTTAAGTTAATAAGTTTAATATTTGTCTGCTCTTTAAGAGAAACAACTTACTAGCTGACAGAGCCTAAAAGCAGTAGCAATAAATAACAGCAGAAAAGTCCATTTCTTCCCAATAAACTTTGTACTGCTGCTAACTTGCACAGTCTAAAAATAAATCAAGGTATCTGAGCACTTTGAAAGCTTCAGTTTAATCCATGTGAGTATCTTCTCTGCTTTAAGCCAAGGCTAAAACTAGAAAGGGTAAAATAGAATTAAGAAATTCAGTCAGATTATCAACAACAATTTTAAAGCTTCATCTTCTATATTCATATGGGGAATATAATAGAAAATGGACTCCGTGTTTCCATTTCCTTCTAGTCGTGTGCAGCAGGACATTAAATAATAGCATTTGCAATCTAATCTGCACTTTAATACGTTTTCTTCACTTGCTTAATTGTATTAATGGACAGAGGAGGATGATCTTGTGGCGAGGACAGAGGACTGGAAGTCAGGTGATCTGGGTTATATTCAGAGTTCTGCAACAGGCTTCCTGTGCAGTCTGCTCTAATCAGGTTTGCTAATATATAAAATGAAGATAATGACATTTCCCCTCCTTACCAGGGTGTTGTGACACTTAATTCATTAATGTTTGTAAAGTGCTTTGTGGTCCTTTCTTCTAAATGTGCTCCTTACTGTAATGTCTTATGGATCGTATTAAATTTGAGAATAATGTTACTTTAGTGCCTGTGCACTTCAGTTGGCTGAAGTGTAGTAAAGACCATTATTTTCATGTATTTTATGAGCTACTGGAATTTTTTAGATGGCTTACTTGAAATTTAGCTAATATAGTTACAGTTATAAAATATACTATGTCATTCCTCTGCCCGATTTTTATTTTTTCCTGCCCTTTCACTATGATGAAATATTTAGCAATAAGCAAGACTGTCTTGTTCAGACTAAGAAGAGGAAGAAAGAGTTTGGCATAAATATTCCAGCTGCTTGACTTCCAGCTCTGCTACTGAGCCTGCTCTCTACCCTGGTAAATCACCAGACAGCTCTGTTTCCCAGTGCAAAATGCACAGAAACCTTGAGCAAGAAATGAAGTTAAAAAGCTTTGTGGATACGAAAACGTGGAGCTTTGTTATTTACCTAATATTGTAACAGCACTACAGAACCAAGCAAATGTATAATTTATGTAATACAGTTGAAAACAAAACCAAAAATAGTTAGCTTACAAAATCTCTGAAGATTCAGCAGTGTAACTGCATAAATTCACTACGAGTCACATGGCTAAATCTCCATGTAGCACAGGAAAATAACTCAGCTAAAATACTTTTAAATGTGCAATACAATAGGTTTGTTAAAGCAAATGAAAGTTGTGCATACAACTGAAAGTAGAATAAAATGCTGAGTTTTTAAAAAACAAATGCAAGAGTATTGTTAGTATTCACTGTGTATATCTGGATGTTTTAAAACATAGTTGTTCAATGAAATTCTGCTCCTATAAAAATCAAACATTTATCCATTGTAAGATATAAAGCTATGAGTTTTTAATAGCCAGTGATAATTACATCATGTGAAGAAAGGAATTATAAACTTACCAGAAATAGAAGCAATTCATTCAAGGGTGTGCGGGCAGTAACCACGCTGCTGGTATAGTACAAGAAAAAGCATACATGTCCCCTTACAAGCACTGTCCAACATTAAATTAGTAGGAAGGAAGGAAAGCAGCTGACACTTACTATCAATATAAAAGTTCCCAGGAATTCTGAAAGGGCTTCTTTAACCAAGCTGTTCTTCAAGGCAAATTTCTCCTTTAAACTCCTTTTGCTTTTCCGGCTCATTTTGGCTTCCTCTATTGCTCTGGTGCCCTAGTTACAAATACACACAAAATTTGCTCTGTAATCGTCCCTGCTTCAGCTGAACTTTGACACTTTTACTTATACATTGAAATATGAGATTTCATCCTGTACAGCCAGTGAAATCATCTGACTGCAGGCATTGACAGAACCAACACAACATGCCCTAACAATTCATCATGAGTTTTCCATCGTGTGCCTTGTCTGAGTATGCTTCTATTTATACTGGTTAGATAATACCAGTAAGTTTACAATCAGAACTTTTCTTTTTTCTTGCAGAATGGATTAATCATTACCTTTCTGGCTACATTACTTTTTTTTTTTTTTTTTTTTTTTTTCCTTCCTGGTAAAAATGAATAAAATGTTCCTGTCACCCTAATTGAGATGAAAGGCAAAAAGAGAAACCACAAAGTAAGGAAACAAAATATGGTTGAAAAATTCACTCTGACCTAAATTGAGCTTTAAGCCATGCTACCACTGGCTGTCTGAAACCTTTTCAAGAGAAAGTTGTAAAAGAGAGTGAATACTTGTGAGGATGCTATGCTCTACCCTGTAAATAAAAGCTCCTACCTGGTTAGTCCTGAGAGATTTTAGTGGCTAATGAGGAGTCTTACCTTGGTTGTATGTTGAATTTGTATATTCACACACGATGCTCTTTTTGGACTCAATGCCTTGCTCTCGAGTGACCTGCCCTGTTTACAAAAGAGCAACGAGGCAGAATAAATTAGGAACATTTAATGAAATCTGCTTTGGTCCAGTGGCTCTCTATAATGCAGTATAGGCAAATGAAGCTCTGAGAATGACTGTATGTTCCCAATTATATTCAGCTTAAAAGCGCATAGGTGCTATAATACGAAGCATTATATTATTATTGGCCATTATCTTAAGACCTGAAGTTGGTGAATATCTCAAATAATTAGATTTCCTAGAGAAAAATATTACACTTTTAATCTTTTATGCATTGTGAATGCATTTATCAGTTATGATACTAACCTCACTGACATGTCATCTGGTTGATTTACAAATATTTTCTGTCATTTGACTTAACACCAAAGGCTTAGCCCAGTTGTGGTAGGTTATTTTAGCATGTGTTGTAGATGTCCGGTGCCTCAGTTTGTATCTGTCCTCTTCCTTGTTTTACCTTCCTGGCAAATGTGTTTAGGTCTGTCAGTACTGCCCTATTCAGCTGTGAATAGGACAAAGACTTAGGGAACTGGGCAAATGGGTCACTTCTACAATCCCATCAGTGTTCGTCTTTTCCTCAGTCTAGGATTTGTTGAATGTTCACTACAGCTGTAGCCTCTTTACCACCACCAGTTTCATCCCTCTTACCACCCAGTTTACCCTCGCTATCCAATTTTAATCCTTAAGCCTTTTTGCATGTTCTTTTCGCTATCTCTGCCTCAGCATTCAAACACCACTTCGCCGTTAGCCGCTTCAGAAAATGCTGGCCTCTGGAGAGCCACATAGGTGATGAGCTGCAAGAAGACTGCATCTGTCCTGGTGCTGCATGAGCTGGGGGTGCACCTGTGCAGCAGCAGGCACACACAGATGCAGAGGTTTATTCCGTAGTGCAGGCCTGCACTTGCACAGAGATGGCTGAAGCTGCTTCTGGGAAGCCACAGAAAACAGCTTATGTACTGCAGTTTGAAAACCTTTACCCCATACGGCCGCAAAACAAAGATATTTTTCAAGACCTTAATTATCACAGGATGTTAAAGCATATGTTTATTATGTCTGTGAGAGAATTTGTCTTGCAGAATTATGGGTAGAGTAGAGCTGAGGGAGGATCCTGAGGAGGCCATTTATTACAGGAGGAATGAGATAAACTGCTTCCTCTCTTCCAGGAAAATGAGAAATAAATAAATACATTTATGAAAGCAATTTTTAATTGTTTGTCCATAGCAGATCTTTCTCTTGTGCAGATGCAGGTCTCCCTCACAAAGTAGTATGCAACTACCTCTTAGTTTAGTCTCATAACAGGTGTGAAAGCATTAACTATTTTTCAACTAATGACATCAAAGTAACATGTCAGTGACAGAGGCAGAATCCCCTACTCATTTGTCCAGATGATGTTGCCTTTCCCATATTTTTTTTTTCTTTACAGGGTGGAGAACCAGGTTCCTGACACAAGTATGTACCATTTACACTTGCCTTCATCAGATTTTCTTCAATAATTTGGCAAATCTTTCCAGCTTTTGGCAAAATTTAAAGTCACTACTACACTTTTAAATATTTTTTATTCAAATGCAAAAAAGGGGCAACACATAAAATTTGAATTCAGTATATCCTTTCATTATATTCAAAATGAGATTCTAAAGACATTTCCCAAATGTAATAGATATTTACATGGCAGTATGTGAAAGTTGAGTGAAATGTAAAGATGAAAGAAATGCAGGAAACCTTTGACCTTAATTACTAATCCATGTTCCCTGATACTGCCTTTTTGTCACATACAATGCTTGGACAACCTGGCTGAACAATGGAAAGAAAATAGCACAATGATTCCTGTTCTCTCTGCCAAGCCCCCTCACCTGGGCCCTGCTCCCAGTGTCACAATGGTAAGGATAAGAGCTTTGCCACCAGTAAGTAGTAACAGCTGTGTAGTCTGAGGGAAGAAGTTGCAGACAACTTTCAAAAATGGAGGTCATATGTAAACAAGGATCACAGAAAACAGTACAAACTGTCGTCTTAAATGTGGAATCACAACAGGTTACCAAAAAGATTTTAAGGAGCACCTGGACTAGAACGTAGGAGTCATACCAACTTTTTCAAATTTCTTCCACAGAGGAGTCCTGGAAGAAAGTAGGTAAAGCTATAGAGGATGAAAGTGTAGAAGAAGCATTTAAGCTGGTCAACTCAGCAGAAAAGCTAAAAGATTTGGTTTTGACTTGCTAAAGAACCAAACTTCGGGTGGGCTGAGCATGAGGAACTGTCCTAAAATGAATTCTTGGTAGGACAGAATATAGGAGAAATTGATATGTTAAACAGTGCCTAATTGCTGGAGCTGTGCAGAATTCCCTCAAGGAATTCCAATGTTCTGCTATTGAAGTGCTAGTACCAGGGAGTTGTTTTTTTGCTGAATCCGATCTTAAAGCCAGCAAACTGGAACATAGGACATTTAGCACCGATCCACTGGTCTCTTAAGAGAGGGCTCCAAGGATGATCATGGGAACGACAGAACTGTCAGTCTGACTTCCATACCAGGAAAGTTAGATGAACTGTAGTAAAGAAAAAAATCAATAGACACAGATAAAGCTAATAGCCCGTAGAAGCATCAAATGGTTTCTGTTAAGGGAGGTTATGCCTCACAGATCTATTGGCATTCTTTAAAGATGTCAAGAAGCATGTTGATATTATTGTTCATGCTTGAGTGTGTGACCTTAGATCAGAAGACTGAGACCCTTAGGATCCTTACCCCCAAGGCAGTCTGAACTGAACTATTTCTTCTCCTCACCTGGATTTAAGTGGAGTAGGAATTCAAACAGTGTATATAACCTAACAATTTTTATGAGTAATCTTCACTCCTACAGAAATAGCAAAGTAGAGAATAATACACATAGCTCCCACAGTTTGAATCCCATGAGTAACAGGATATACTGTACTAAATTTTTAAAACTACATTATTCGGAGTATCGCATAAATTGTTGTTAGTGATGTAATAAAACCTAAACCAACACAGCTGGGGACACCAAGGCTATAAATATAACGCTTTTTTTTGTACCATAATAATATGTGCCAAATTATTTTTGTCTAAATCTGCTGATTTTAGTTGAATTGGATAAAATCTGAATGAGTATGTCCACTATAATACATGTTCCTTTACAAATGCCTTTGCCTAATTTATATTTATATTTATTTTTTCTACAGAAACTGCTGTGTGGTACTTACAGGACATTTTCTGTTTTATTTATTGATCCTGCTGCTGGGGAACTCAAAAAATGTAAGTGAGCATGATCTGAACATACTGCAATTCAGCATTCTAATGTTTTTGAGTACAGAAAAAAAAAAAAAACAACATTTCTTTAGTTCCTATGCTTTCTGATCATCTTCTGTCTCTGGTCTAGTCCCTGGTGAGTAAGTGCTCACAGAAGCAAGCATCTGCAATGTGAAGCTCAGGTTTAGCTGGGCCCACCTTGGAGGGAGCGGTAGGGCACACAAGGTGACCCATTGAGAATTTCTTTGTATTTTCTTCTCTGTTTCTGTATTCTCAGCGTCCAGATAAAATATTTTGTCCAGATCATGAATATGAGATCAAATAGGCACCACATGTGTGTTTCAAACTTTCTGCCAGTAATGTGTGAGGCCTCCTTCAAAGCTTATTGAAGTCCACTGTAACTGATGTTGATTTCAGTGAGAATTAAACTGGTCTTTCTCTAAAGCAGGGCCCAAAACTTTTCTTTGTTCTTGATTGGCTGGGCACACTATCACACCTCAGTGCATAACTGATATGTTGCACAAGTATACGTTACATATATTTGTACATAATTGATGATAGTAAATTTCAACAGTTTTGTGAAAAAATCAAAAAAACTGTACAGACATGTCCGTGTATAACAGGCCCTGAGTTTCCTCGTTGGTTGAATCTCTGCAATAGCTGTGTGATGCACTGCTGCACTGTGGAGTCCTGCTGGCACAGTGGGAACAGATAACATGCCCCACTGAATGGCTCTGGGATAGGACTGTCAGTGCTGCCAAACGGGAAAGCGTTAGGGACATGCTGCACGGGTGGTTATGTGCACTGGTGTTACCTGCTGCACTAGGCTTTGCTTCCCTCTGCACGTACTGGATATGGTTCTAGCATAAGCTTCTCTGGCAGGTGACAGTATGGGCAGGTCTGACTTTCTGAATGCATCTGGGAGAAAGCTATTTCAATACAAGAAAAATATTGCCTTTGGAGAATAGACCAATTTGGGACAGGCACTTCATTATAGCCTATATAGGCACTTCGTTATAGCCCTATGTTCCCTGCTCTTTTTTCCTGCGCTTTCCCTTTTTTGGAGCAGTTAATGTACATGGAAAGTAAATGCAAGGAAAGGTGATTGACAGCATGTACTTTTTAGAATAACTTTTTCTACATCATGTTTCTTTATAAAAAGCCCTCAAAATTAATATTGAATTTTTAAATTCAGCTTTGCTTTTAAAAATAATAGATATCTTGGTAACTGTACCCATGCTGTATGAAGAAAAGCTCAATGTACATCCTATGGGCTTTCATTGATCTAAGCCCTATGTTTTCTTAACATGGGATACATTGCCAAAACCTTTGCCCTTTCTACAGGGCACACATTCCCTATAGCAGCAGACACCCTGTGACTTACCATGGCTACCAGTAGAGCTGTAGGGTTGTGAAAAGCAGATCTGAACCTACCTAAGTAATAAAAAAAGATATATAAAAGTCAATGGTAATTACAGATTTGACTCCATTGGCATAAAGACAAAATAATATTTGGCAAACAAAGAAATGTAGCTAAGTATGACAGCAGATTCATGGTTCTGAACAACAGGAAAATGACTGTTTCCTTCCTCTGACTTGCCCTCCCACTCCAAGTGCACCCCCCAGCTTCATTGCCATCTAGCCACATTTCCACACTCCATTACAGAAGTGTTTTCTGTAAGAGATGCTGGTCCTGGTGCTTTCTTGCCTCAGTCCCACAAGGAGAGTATTTGTCTTGCCTCCATGTTATAAACATTCATCCCTTGTCCTTTAGTAAGTGAGGTGCTGTTCTGCTTGTTTTTCATTATTTTAATTCCCTTTCAGTCAGAATGACTCACTTTTGAATGTTTAAATCCTCTTTGCAGAAATGTAAGCTTTGCTTCTGGGATTGTCTTTTCATATGAAATGCTAACAAAATAGATGATAAAACCGTCTCGGGCCCCTGTATAGGAATGTTGGATTGTCAGGCCCAATTCCTTTGGAATTCCCCAGCCAATTTTTTTAAAATAAAAATAATAATAACGTAATAATAAAAAAAATTGTTCTGAGGTTCAGAGCATGCCTGTTATAGAGTGTACTTAGAAGCACATCCTAGCAGCAATCTTTTGGTACTTCTGTGCTGTATCCATATTCATTAAGTTAATTAAGCTATTAATTGAATATGTAAGTTCAGGTAATTAAATATAAGACTTATTTCTTTAGTGTAAAGGGTAATAATAAAAAATTTAAACTTGCAAACTAGATCACACATTTAGTGATGATAAATGTGACCTGGAAAGTGCAATAGTCCAATATGAATTAGCTAATTGCATCCATTCATTAGGTAATGTACATTAGCAGAAGGTCAATCCATTTGAGGCTTGGTGTGTTTTACAAATAATAAATTCAAACAGGTAAATTGAAGAGAAATTCACAATAGGAGGGTGTGTTATGTATTTAGACTCAGGACAGCGTTCCTACAGCTCAGAAGCATGTTGCGTGTTATCTTCCCGGTTATTGGTGAGTGTTCTTTACACTGCCCTGAGGCACAGCCCCTCACCACCTGCCTGCTCTGTGGGAAAAGACGGGTGCTGCTTTGCAGAGCGGGTGGTGAGCTGCTGCATGGTGACCAGCCAAGCACTGTGGGCTGGATGGGCTCAGGAGGACTTCAGACTTGAGGAGCCGCATCTTGGGTTTACTCCATGACAGACAAAACGGGCCTGCACAACTGTCTGATGTGGGACATGCTGCATTTCAAGTGTGGACTTAAACCGTAATATTAATTTTTGAAATGGACTCATTTCTAAAAATGAGCCAAACACTGACAGTCTTTCCAAGCACATTCTGTTTCATCATCGTCGCTGTAAATGAATTATGTGTGGCTTGCTTAAATCCAAGTTTAAATTTAGGACTGAATTTACCATAGCAGCAATTTACAGTTCTACTGGTATAAAATAGCCAATATCACAGGACAGAAAACTGATCTGTTGGATTTATTTTTAGTAAAAACTACATTAAATCAAGTTTTCTTCACTGGCCATTCCTAGATTTTAAGTAATAAAAAATGGTTGTTCTTGATATCAGCTTTTACTTTTTTTTTTTTTTTTTTTTTTTTTTAATGTTAGGTGTAATGTAGAAATAAAGAAAATAAAAGTAGATTTTAGAACATAAAATATATCCAGACCCATTATTAACCAATTATTAACAAGACTTATAATATTAAGGCAATGAATTAATTGGGATATTTGCAACATTTCTGTCATAATATCTTTATAGGTTCATTCTAGCATTACGGGTGCTACTTTACAGATGATGTTGCTTATATGTATTACTTTTTACCTTCTATGTATAAAATACCTCTATCTGGAGCAAGGACTGATACCACTCTGTGCACAATTCAAGGGCCATAATTCTTAAAAGATTTCAGTGAACCTCTTTCAAATGATCAGGCTTAGAGACATTTAGAGAATTGATTCAATTAACTTAGAGGAAAAAAAGTGCTATAATGTGTGATTTATATTTGCAGATAAATTAAAATACAAGTATCTCCTGAAGAGCATTTGCTGCCATCATAGTCAGTAATGAAAATAGCAGGCAATTAAAATGGGACACCTGAGGCTGAAGCTTTTACTGTATATATCAGAACAAGAAGTTCAGATTTCAAAAGTGCAAATCTGAGCTGAAAAATAAGTTAGTGGAAGTTTTTCTTTGGCCCCTATTTTTCCCCCAGAATTGATTTCTAAAGCACACAGGAAATGGGAGGGACATTTACTGATGCATACGGCAAAGGGTGAAGAGGAGTAGGCTCTCTCAATCAGTACTGAATTTGTATGAGGAGCCACAGATAATGCTGCTAAACACCAGAAAGACAGCTGAGAGAGAACAATGTATAAAATAAAACGTAGGGGTCAGATCAAAATCACTGGGGGGCAGGTTTTGAAGTTGATCTAGAAATGAGTCACTAGAAGTGTCTGACAGAAGACGTGATTCAGTTCCTTTGTGTGTGTCAGTGCTTAGAAAGAGTCTGGAGCTCACTAAGGAGCATAAGAAATATTAATGGAGCAAGGAACTGAAGTAGTGAGAGAGAATACCTCTGTAATTTTGGGGTCATTGTATCCACTGTCCATTTCAGTGGTGGTTTTTCTTCCACAAATTAGATCATTTTACCCCTGTATTCATTGTTATTACTAAGTTATTGTCCTAATGTCCAAGGCAATAGTGGTAGCAATCCCTCCTACAAAGAAATTGCATTAAATATTAATAATTAACCATTAACTTGCACGATCTGAAGCCATATCTCAATTTGCTATCATATAGAAGCCAGGGTAGTGCTGAAGGGCTGAACCAGCTCACCAGGCTGGATTCCCAGTGTGTCCCACACCGTGCCACAGACCTCGCTCCAAGTGCAGTTTGGCAAAGCTGCTGTTGCACTTGATGAGAACCCAGTTGCAATCTTGGCTCTAAGGCCTACAGCGTTTGTGTTTCCAGGTGGAGGCAGAGAAACCCCAGTTGGACACCCGCTGTTGGGAAGAGCGAAGGCAGGTGTCTGCCACGTTCTGCTGGCTGTAGACCAGGAGCTGCAGCACGGTAAGTGCAGTGCCATTCGCCACTCGGGGAACGCTGGTGGGGTTTAGGTGGCAGTTAGTCTGCAGGTGAGTGAGCTGTGAGATCTTTTGCAGTCTGAATTGCTTTCAGGCGTAAGAGAAGCATGGTTTGTACAACAAAGAGTCACTGGGGGCTCAGGATATCAAGAAACAGAGTCACAGGAGCTTCGTGACAATTAGGAGCTTACACTGCTAATTACGTGGGTTTGAACTGCATCTCCAGATGCACTAGAATCCAGTCTCACCAAAATCTCCTGCAAACTTCATTGTCTCAGTTTAAGAATGAAACTGTTGCACAGTTCTCTGGTTCCTCAAACCTGTTTAATGCAGTCCGTTTTTGAAGGAACACATCCCCACTCTGATTTATTTTAAAACAGCTTTTAGAATGTGTCATCCTTGTGATGAAGTGTTAGGTCTTGTTGCCAGGGTGCCATTAGAAACTGAATTTCTGACGTTTAAAAGTCTCACTTATCCCAAGTGTCACAATTTGACAGCTCTGCGTGTCACATTACAGCACAGCGTTTTGGATCCATTTCCTCTGTTGGGGGGTGGGGAAGAACTATGAAAAATGACAGAAAGCAAAATCTGCAGTTTCCTTCTTCATTATTGAGCTGGAGATTTACAGAGGTACACGTTAACACTGAAATGCCTTAAAGGGCACTCTGGATCCTGCGCTACATGCCTGTGCAGGAGCAATCTTTGTCCCGTGCTCCTGTGCAAACACTCAGGGTGCGCTGCCTGCCTTTCTAATCCTCTGTGCGCCACTAACCAAGGAGCAATGAATATCCAGGGACTCAGCATAAAGGATATTGTAACAAAATCAAAACGTGGCCAGATCCTCTTGTTTATTCTGGACTAAGTCAGTAAAAAGGTCGTGTGGCGTATTTCTTGCTGCTTTGTTTGTGCCAGCCTGGGACAGCTGCACGCTTGGGTGTCCTTTCTCTGTTTATCTACCTGCAACGTTATAACTGCAAACACACGGTCTGCAAACACGGGATCCGATCGCTTTCAAAACCTTGGGCGTGTTTGCAGCAGGAAAGCGAACTTGGTGATTTTGCCCGAAGTGCCAAAAATCGTGGGCACCTCGCGTATTTTCTGCCTGGAAGTTCCGACCAGAGGGAGCGTCGGGCTTCGGCCGCACGGTGCCGACACCCATCACCCCGCCGGGGCACGGGCTGCGGCCGCCCGCTGCTGCACCCAGCGAGCTGGGCCGGGGGCCTCGGGGGTGGCCGGGGCACCGCGGGAGGGGAGCGAGCCCCGGGGCCCCCCCGGGCGGCAGCGGCGTGCGGGCGGCGGGGGCCCCCTGCCGTAGCGGCGGGCGGCGGGGGGCGCGCGGCCGGCAGGGGGCAGCAGCGGGACGGGGACCGCGAGCGGCAGCGGCCGGGCCCGGCGGGGCGGCGGGGCGGCAGGTAGGGCGGGCAGCGCCGGGCAGCGCCGGGCAGCGCCGGGGAGCGGACAGCAGCCGGGCTCGGCACTCCCCTCCCCTCCCCTCCCCTCCCGGCCGGCGCGGAGGGGCCGCGGCCCGCGGGGAGAGCGGCGGGAGGCCGGGGGCGGCCGCCAGCCACGACCGGGGGGGGCGGCTCGGAGCCCGAGGGGACGCGGCAGCCACGGGGAGCGGCCCCGGCGCCGTGCCCGCGGGATGCCCCGGGCCGGCTGCTCCCGGCGAGCGGGGAAACCGAGCCTCGGGGCTCCCCCCGCGGCGTCTCCCGGCCCCCGCTCCTCTGGAGAAGCCCCCGGCGGGCGGTGCGGGGCCGGCGGGACCCCGGCACCCGGCGGAGTCTGCGGGGAGCGGCGGCTGCGCCGCGCGTGTGAGCGGGGCTGTGCCGCTCTCGCCCTAGGTAGGACGGACCTGCCCCCCTGCCTCTGCCCCCATGTCCAATAAGAGCAGCCCCGCCGTGACACCTGCCTATATACAGCGGCCGGCAGCAGCATCTTCAGCGCCGGGCTCTCGAGGCGGGGGGGGGGGGGGGGGGTACAACCCAAAGCACAACACAACATCAGGGCAGAGCGGGGGGCTCGGCTGTACTATAACCCCCCCCCCCCCCCCCAAGACTATGACTTCCAGTAAAATTGAGATGCCAGGGGAGGTGAAGGCAGATCCTGCAGCTCTGATGGCATCTCTGCATCTGCTGCCTTCTCCCACTCTCAACCTTGAAATCAAATACACCAAGGTAAGTTGTGTTCATTTGTTCTGGCAGGGAGATTCATGGCTTTCCCTCCAAAGAAGGGATTTTGCTTAAAATCAATTTCAGTCTGCCCTAACCAACTTCAGCTCTGAGATCAACAAACAAACAAACAAATAATAATAATAATAAAAGGCAAGGAAACAAACAAACAATATATATATATGTATAAAGACTGCCTTGAATCTGTAATATGGGAAACAGATTTTTAGCCCTCTAATCATCTGAAAAAGCACAGGATAATAGAAAATCAAATGAGATCTGTTGGGACTGGCTTTGCCACTTCTCTTTAAATGTAGCGTTTTCTACAGAGCTGTTGGGCTTTTTTTCACAGTGCAAAATCACAGGTCCTCTAATGTTTTGGTTGCTTTTGATGTAATTCAGAGGAAGTTGCTATACGTACCCATATTTCTCAATCAGAAAATAAAAATGTTTTCTTTCTTGAATTAGCCTGTGTACCCAAGGGACTCTTTTACAATTCCTCGAGGACTCTTAACACTGCCAGGTTGTTACAGCACTGGAACAGGTCTCTTTACTAACTTCCTGAATAAACCTTGAACAGTATTGCGAGAGGGGATATTTTTTCCTACTAACATTTCAGAGTGATTTTCATGAAGAGGGGGTTAACAATCAACCCATTGGGTCAATGTAGAAAAATCTGCTGCTTTTCTATGTTATATTATGGGACTACATTGATTTTGTAGATTAAAATGGACTTTAACAATGGTCATTTGTTTGTCAATGCAATTTGAATGTATAAATTTGTTTTTATGTTTTGAATCTTTGCATCTTCAGTACCTTTAATTAAAGAATAATTTCATTTCTATTGGAGAAGTTTCAAATGTGTGAACAGGTTACATTGTGTCAGACTTTGTTTCTAATTGCTGAGAAACTTAAAATAAAGCACATCAGCCCTGGGAAAAGGTGACAACATTTTTATCTACTGGAAATACAACTTCAGGAGCTTTAAAACTGATAGGAAATTCATTTTGACCAAGGTAGTGTATTTTTTGTCTTCCTTATCATCACTTGGAAAGCTTTTCATCTTTTCTCTTTTTTTAAGTGGGTGCCAAAATTAATTTGTCTTCTAATTTGTTACAGCTATATCATGTTCTAGAAGCATGTTTCAGAGGAAAATCAACTCTTAGATTTCGTTACATTTTAATGAGAACTGCAATATGCAAATTTAAAGATGCAGGTTTTCTTGCATATAATTTATTTGAAAATGGTTTAAATAAATTAGGAATGTAGTTATTTGAGGTTGTGTGGTGTTACACTTTGGGAACAATGATATTATGCAAACAGTACTTGGCATTAATTTTATTTATTGCTGGTTTCAGTTTAAAATAAGCCTCAGTGGGTAATATCTGCTAGTAGTATCACAGTCGGTTTGCACAGAAAGTGTACTTGCATTTCTTCATTTTAAAACTAGAGAATTCGTTCAAAAATCTTTCAAAATCAGAGCAGTCATTAACAGCCATATCTTCTTTGTGAGGATGTAAGCTGGACAGTAACCTTTAATAATTCATTGTATATACTGCCATCATCTCAGAAATATGTAAGTTGTTACACATCTTATCCTACTGGAACAAGTAAAAAAAAAGTTATTTGTTTTCAATATTAAACCAAAAACAGCAGCAACACGTTTCTTCTAGACTTAGTTTTGAGGTATCAGGTAATTCCTTCCTGCTTATGAGAGAATGGGGTTTAGGACAGGTATTGAATATTTCACTTGGTATATCCTCTGTCTCTGTTTTTCTGTCTCTTTCTTCCCTCCTTTTTCTCTGCAGGAAACACAAGTGATTTATAGATAATAGGAGTCTTCAGTTTGGAGTCTTGTCTTGGGCAGGACTTTTATCCAGGATCCCCTTTCCCACCTATTACAAAGAAAAACAATCAAAAATGAAATAATGGATTGTAACTTGATTCTTTCATTTGGGGGAGTGGTCACTTCATGTCTTAAATGCCAAACAACTGCCATAAACAATAAATAACATTAGACTAAAGAAATTTACCAAAAACAAAACCAAAAAACCTCAAACCTTTTAAAATCAGACATCTGTAAGCATTCCTAGCGGCCTCTCTCCTGCTTGTTAGCTGAGAATTTTAAATACACACCCAGGACCCAGAATTCTTGAACTCTTTATTACAGCTGTCTCTGAATGTAAAATCTTAGCCATTTGGGATATAATTCCTTTAAAAAAATAGAGGTACCTGTGGACATTGAAACAAAGTAAAGTAATTTTAAAAATATGCTTTGCTAATTAAATGCAATTTTTGAAATTCTAAAATTGGAAAATAGTTAAGACAATTTTGTTAGGACAGAACGTATTAAAGTTCCAGGAATCCCTAAACAAGATTTGTTGAGATGTGTAATGTACAGTGGAAAAAAAATAAGACTACTCATTAACCTTTACAATATTGCAATATCCTTGCAAAGACTATGACAGTTTATTTCAAGAACACAGATGGAATACTTCCCATGTATTTGCAGTTTTCATGTATTCGATTATTTAGCAGAATTAATGGAACTTCTGTGATATTCCTCTGGGCTTTCTGAAATGAGCAGAAAACTGTGTTAAGTCCTTCTGATCTGTTATACCTGATGTAGGACACCAAGGCAATGTAGTTTTTCATTGGTCAGAAAAAATGTATCCAATTAGTGATGAAAATTACATGATGCCTGTTTTTATATTAATATGTGCAGCACGCTGTTGTGACTTCAATATTGGGAGTCAGTCTGTGCTTCTTTAAAAAATGAGACACTGGAAATATTTTTCCCACATTTTAATACTTTGGCATGGTCTCTGATAAATAATGCATTTTAGATGTGCATAATAATAATTGTTGAATACGATGTGCAAAGCCACATTCTGCACAGGCGTGAAGATCAGTGTTCTGACACACAGTTAAGTTTTTCTGTGTGGCTGACAAGTACTAAAACTGATACATGCAAGATTCTCTCCTCTTCATTGTGATGACTCTTTAATTCTTTACTTCTTAGTATTAATATCTGCAGAGGAATTGCTTCTACAGTACAGAGGATCTTCAGTATTGTATGGAAATAGATTATTGCACAGCCTTGTGGCACACTGAGCCCCTCTTCAGACCTGTCAGGAGCTTGTTGGCAGTGCTGTGCTCCATAAAGTGTAGGTAGGAAGGCTTGCAAGGGGGATACAGCCCTCTCCCTGGCAGCAAATTATACTGCTACAAGTATCAACTTTGTGCCAAAAACTCTCCCAGAATGGGCTGCTTCAGAATTATCAGCTGGGTGAGATCCACCACAGCCTGAAATCCAGCAAGGACAGCTACTGGCATGTTCTGTACAGCAAGCCCTCTTCTGAATTGATGGCTCTGAGAACCTCCTGGCTTCTGAGGGAGATCAGAGGGTTCCAAGCTTAGCATTATATTGTTGCCCTGCTCCTTCATGTTCTTACGAAACTCCATTCTGAGACTTGAATGTGTCCCATGTGTCAGACAGTAGACATGGAACTACTCCTATGGCTAGAGCCCTTTGCAGTGTTTTCTTCCCCTAAATTCCTCCTACCTCCAGAGGCAAGAGGTGTTTTTGCACGATGTGGCTATCCTTCCAGTCTGACGGTATATTCAAATCTGCTTTATAAAGTACTTTCTTAATAGTTTTAATAAGTGATACTGACTTTAAAAGACAGCTAGTATAAAGTGAGGACCTTGTGGTTCTGTTGTGTTCCTAGCTCTGTCACTACTTCATCTAACTCAGTGAACAAACACACTCAGCTTGCTTCATGTTGGGGACACTAATCCAGCTGGGTATTTTAAGTTTTGTTTCTTCCTTGCCAACTGATCTAGGCCTGAGAAAAAATACCTGAAGAATTTTAGCGTAAGGAAAAGTTTAAGAATTGCAGTCTTTGAGAGCATTTTGTAAAAAGTGCTCTAAAGTGATGAAGTTACAGCGCTGTGGCAGTAAAGAGGTACAGACCTGTTTGTATACTAATAACCTGTGAGATGATTGACAGCCGTATTTTCTGACCAGTGTAAAAGGGTTTGCCTCTACTCTTACACCATCGGCTGAAACCAGTTCAGTTTCTAAACACAGAGCAGGTAAACTAGCCAGACTGTCAGCTTACCCAGTGCTGAAACTAACAGTAGACAGCAGTTTGCATTAAGTGTAGGCAAACTGATCCTGAGTAAACAAGAACTAACAAATACATTTCAAATTCTTGTATAATAAGCATTATGGTTTGACCTGTTTTGTTACTAAGTTTCTGTTTTCATTCTCATTGTGCTTTATTGGCATTGCCAAGAAATGAATGTTATAAAACATTGCAAATTCTTTTCACCAAAATTTCCTGCATGTGTTTCCCAGATAAAATTCTAGGCTGACATTAAGATAGGTGGTGAGAAATCTGCCTCATTAAAAAAAATGTGCAGAATCTTTTTCATTTTCTGAACTGGAGACAAGTTTTGGCAAAACTTATTTAAGTAACTGATGAATATGCACTATTTCCACCTGTCTTTCCCTGAAAAAGCTCACTATTTGAATGCTTTTCTTTTGAAGACAAATTCAGTGAGTGATAGTTGAAGAAATTAGCTAGCTTTCTGGTTAGCTCGGTGAGCACTGTCCGGTTACAAGAGAAGCACAGAAAATTAGAGATGGTTGTATAAAAAGTAATCAAATAGAATAGCTACTTCCTTCACTTTGTGGAGCATTTCAGCACCTATGCTGACACTATGTGTCTCTCTGTATTGTAATATGTTAAGTTTTATTGTATATACTGTATTTTCATTTACCATTGTTTATGGCTTAAATTTCTCTTGTAGTGTGTGTGTACTTTGTGGTTGGTATTACAACACATCAATCCATACAGCGATTGCACACTACTTATGCACTTCATTCCAATTAACAGACTGAATATAGGACTCTCTCTTTCCTCCCCACACTACTGTAGATAACTAGTATATTATTGAGTAGGTAGCTGTTGTAGCAGTGGCCTCTCACTGTGCTGAATATTAAGGAAAGATTGAATCTTCAAAGAAAATGCATACTGGTTCAATGCATCAAGCTGTACCGGACAACACTGCTGGCTAGGGGAAATTATCTTCTCTTTGTCCCGGGGATAATGTCAAATGACACACTGAAAGATAAGAGCTATGTAGTAGGTGTTTTTCTAATGTTTGCAAAAATGTTTATAATTTCAAATCTCCCAATACAGAAGTTGTATATATTTATTTGCACACCAAAGCCAGGAGGTCAGTAATAATGAAAACACATGTCTGAGTTGAAGAAGAGCCAAATTCATACCTCTTTTCTGAAGCGAACATAGCAGAAACTTGAGTATGGATCCCTACTTTCTGACTGTAGGCAGGTCCCAGCTTTGGCTCTGTCCATCCTTGGGAAGAGTCTCTCATTCTCTCCTGTTGGATAATCCACTTGTAATTACTTATTAGGATGGAACTTGGCAGCCCAGTGGGCAGGACAGTCATGCAGGAAAAGCAGAATTCAGGTCTCTGCTCCCGGGATACTCTTGATGTCAGACAGAGCAAGGATTTGATCTAAAATCTATAGATATGTATAGATTGGACTACTGAGTTGGAATAAAGTGTCTTGAACACACAGTTTAATTCTGATAAAAATTATCCATTCCACTCTGTCTTTCAGAAACTTTTCCCACAGAGCTTCATGAAGCGTGATACATTTCCATATTCAATTTCTGTCTTGATGTGTCTGCATTTTCTGATTTAAAAAAGTCCCAACAGTCCCAGAATTCCTGATTATCTGGGCTCAGCTAGCCCATCTCTTTGTCAGTGCGAGACTGTTCCCTGCAGACCTTAGTGGGCTCTGCCAGTTTGAAGTTATTTGCTATCATAAATTGCTTGTTCCTGCAAGCACCATACACTGGAACCACTCTTACCTATTCCTCTTCCCTTCTTTACAATGCATGTTAACAGTTGCCTTCAATAAGCGAAGTGTAGACATTGCAGCTCATTGGGAGCATATCACCATCTAAAAGTAATACGAACCCTTCCTTCCAACACACTCTGCCTTGCACTTAGTACCTCTGGCAAATTTTATCTACCCCCAAGTTGTCCAAATAGCTTTTAATTTCAGTACTAGCAGTCCTCTCTTCGGTACTCAGATTAGTCTGAGTATTTTTATCCACAAGCTACGTACCTTACTATTAATGATCTGCTAAAGCAGGTGAACCATGATATCGATTGCTAGTCACAGTAATGAAGGGGCACCTTGCTATTAACCTCTTTCCAGGGAGAATTACCCATTTATTTCCAGTCTTTTTATCTTATCTCTTAACCGCTTTTTAATCCATGGCAGAACTTTATCTTTCACCATATGGTTACTAACTTTCCTTAATAGCCTCTTGCTAAGGACTTTATCATCAAAAGCCTTTTTAAAGTCTAAATAAATTATACCTGCTGATTCATCTCTGCTCCTCATTTAACTAACTATCTTCCAAGAAATCTCACAGGTTTACAGAGATAAATGACAAAAGATGAGTTCATTGGTCCATATAATAAATTCTTTGTCAGATCCTACATGAAGTCACATTTCTTCTATTATAGTTTTGCAGCTATCTTTTTGCTAAGACTGAACTGTACTATTTTGCTATTTATTTTTTTGCAAATTGTTTGATTCTCTCAATTTCTAAAAAACACAACTTTTTATCTTTTTTTTTTTTTTTTTTTTTTTTTAAAGAGTAGAACTTACTCTCTGAAACAAGTAACCAAAACATCAGCTTTAGTTCATCGGAAAGAAATGCATTTATAAAATGGATTTACACAGAGACAGCATTTTAAGGAAGCTATGTAAATGTAAACATAAGTATGTTTATGTTTATAGATATGAAAAATGTTCAGAAAGTTATCATTTTGTCCAAGATTTCTGAGGATTCTGCAGAGGAATCCTCAGACAAGTGCTAGCATCCCTATTCAAACACAAATAAGCACATAAATAGCTATGTGAAGACTTATTACCAAACATATATATGTATATATACATAAAGAAAGATGAGGTTTAAAAATTATTGCCATCTAAGGACCCAATCATTCATTACTTTTATTATTATTTAAATGAATTGATGAATTCCTGTTTGGACTGCATACATGTATTTGCAGTTGGTGTTTGTGTTTTTTTTTTTTTTTGTTTTGTTTTGTTTTCCAAAACACAAGTTCTGCGTTTCAGAGTTTGTCTAAAAACATATTTCTACCAACCAGCATTGTCTGTTACTTTTAACAGAAATCTACCTCCACGATGTAAACGTGACACATCAATTTTAAGTTATACAGTGTAACTAAGCTTTAAATATAGGAACGTTTCATCATGAGAAGTATGATACAGGAAGCCACATCAAAGTGTTGGGCAATATCATTGCTCCAACTGTCAAAAGAAAAAAAAAGGACTCAGTTCTCGTTCACTTGAAATCAGTTCCTCTCCCAGAGAGCCTAGTGAATTAGATTTTTACCTTATGACTTGAAACACAATGCATTCCAGCTTTGCTGGACTGAAGTGGGAAAACATTTCAGAGCAGAGAACTATCTACATCAAATTCTGTGACCCACGTGAAAATTTTTAAGGTCAGTTCAATCTCAGTTGACCACAGCTGGAGGTTAAAACACACGGACTGCGCTGACCGCTCAAGTATATAGACCTTCATCTGTGAGGGATTCGTGGGTAATCAATACTTTGAATTGTACCCAGGACCTAAAGGGAAGCCGGTGGCACAGCTGTGCAGAGGCCAACAGCAGGTGTTGTGGTTACAGAAAGGATATACTTTGCTAATTTCCATGTGGATTTCCAATATGCCCCCAATTTAAAAGAAGTGAGTTACTAAAATTCATTTGGACAGTTGAAAAGACATAGGAAGTGGTGCATGGAAGAACAGGCTGCGGCCTCAGATGGAAGCAGGATGCCAGGAAGACACTATCCTCATGTTGTGCTTTGGTCATCTAGCAATGATTACACAAAACCCCTCAGTTTTGACTCTAGTTCTTAGAAGTGCTTTTCCTTATTGAAATTTAAACACACATATTTACACAGGCAAAGGCTGCACTCTAAAGTGAAACTGATTTATTTCCAAAGCAGAACTATTTACTTGTTTTTCAGGTAAATGGAGGTGTTATTTAACAGTCATATAGAAGCTAATCCTATCCTCATGTGAATAGGTCAGCTAGCCTTAAATGTGGCTTCAAGTGATTAGACACGGTCAGGTCTGATGGTCTACGTTTCATCTGAAATAGGGCCTCTGCACACAGAAGGACCTCTCAGGTCTGTGCTGTAGCATTGCTCTCTCATGCTTCAGTGGGAAGAACACCACTTAATACACCATCACCATCACCCTGGGATATCTTTGGTGGCTTTCACGCAATTCCTGATGCCTTAGCCTTGTAAAGTGGAAGAATTGAGATGAATTGGCATTTGGGATTTCTTTAAGGAACTGAAATTTGACTCTGCAGCACACTTGAGACTGAAGCACCCTGATCTTGGGCATGGTCTTCGGTGTATTGTTGTTGTTAGATTTTTAGTAAAGATGCATTCCCAGAAAAAGCATTTTACCTGTCATCTGTGTACAAACTCGTGGTTCTGCTTGTCTTCCCTTGGCCATACAACTCATCAAATTCCAGCCAGAATAATCATCTAAGTATAGATGATATACGTATTATATTTGGCTACGAATAGCCAAATTAGGACACTCCAAATGAGCAGCAATTTCTGGAAATATTTTCAGTCTCCGTTCTTTTACCTTTCATAACCAGGTTGTTCTAAAAATCCAGCTGCTCTCCCACAGACTGAATTTACTTATTTGTTAAACGTAGTCTTCTCTTGGCTGTTTAATTGTGTTATCTTTTTTGTATATTTTTCTTCAGTATATTTAGTAACAATTTTTCATTTTCAGTTTGTACTTTGCAGCCTTTTAAAGTTAGCACTTTCTTTCTGTCTTTCTTTTGGCCTGCATTTCCTCTGGTATCTTTCTGCTTAGCCACCCCATTTGTTTTCTTGCTTCTGCTTCCCACTTTTAGTCTTGGGAATGCAAATCTTTGACTCTTTCACATTCTTAAGCCTCCATGCTGATTCTATGGATTTTAATTTCCTAGCTTCAAGCAGGGAGTTTCTAAGTTACTTCCTTTAAAAAAACCTCCCCTTCTTGAAGTTTAGTATCCCAGACAGTAGGGCTTCTTCATGTGTTTCTCTCCTGCAATGAAGCTGAAATTATTTATGTGGTAACCATTTCTCAGGGGTTCAGACACAATTTTTAGTCCTTGACAGGACAATGTCAAATGTTGTTTAGATTAGGATATAGAGAACTGTATGCCCACTAGACACTCTCAATGCAGCTCTCACTGACCTAACATACAGTTACTGTTGCACTCATCTTTTATTGCCTTCCTGTTCTTTTTCCACTTCAGCGTCCCTTCAGTTGTTCTAATCCAGAAGTCAGTATTGGCTCCTGCTGTTATACTTCACGACCTATGCTGCCTCTACATCCATGGATGTATGTTATGTCTCTGGCTCCCAAATATTTCTGTTCCATAGAATATCCATGGAAATCCTTGCATACAGAGCTAATCCCCCCTCTACAGAGCCTGACTTGTCCTCTCTGCCTAAGTTTATAGCTAGAAATCGTGGTATGTCTCTGATAATTCGCATCCCCTTATGTTCAAAAAAGGCTATTTCTTTTTCCTCTCTGTGATACAGTCCAGACCACCCATTTTCACACTTAGGTTTCTTATGCCGGTTTATTGGCACTTGTGCTTTTATTTCATAACTGTAAGATGACCTAGATGAAAATTGTTATCTAGTTAGTTGAAAAACCCTGTAAAGTCTTTTCAGCCTAACCACTAAAGCACTTCCCATGACATTGCACCTCATTCTCATTTACCACTCTGCCAGTGTTAAAAGTCCTTAAAATAGAAATTACATTTAAACTAGCTTTAATACTTCTTTACACTGTCAAAGTCATATGAGGAAGCATTTATGTAACTGACAGTTGGATGCATAGAATTATTTTTTTAAGAACAATTTTGTTATTTGAAACTTATTTGGAGTTTATTTTAAATGTTCTTTGCATCCAGGCATAATAAAAGCATTGTCCTCATTCCAGTGAGTATTTTCAAAACTTACCAGTATACCATAACATACACTTTTTACATTTACTCATGTGTCTTTTTGGTTGTAACAGAAGTAGTTTATTTTTGAGTAGTTAGAAACTATCAAGAAATTACCATCTGCCTTTCCAAATCAGGAGGTTTATTTTATTTTCTCCAGTTTCTTTGGTTGTGACATATGGTTGCAGCAGTCTTGTACCAGAATGGCCTGCACAGACCTTGAGAAACATGCACAGGTTTTTTTCAGGACATCTGGCTAAGCTTTCACATTTTCTATCAGTGTTGATGTTTTGTTGGTTTTCTTCTCTTTGTCTTTACCACACTTTTTTTACTACAGCTACCTAACAGCCTCTTCTGTCTTTTGTGATGTCTCTGGGATTCTGTTGTCCTAAGAGGTGATAATCAAGCTCTGTTTTTTCACTTGTCCTCTGAATCTGTGATATTAAATTAACACTAAATGTGCTAGCTGTGCTGCTGATGACCTCGTCTTGGTGTTCCAGCCCTTCGAGAGCAATTTTAAAGTCCATTTCTTACATTAGTAAAGACATTTTTAGCTAGCATCACACAACTGCAAACGTTAATATTCATCTCTTTCCGTCAAAGCTTTTAGAAAGCATGAATTGATTCAGTCTCACTGTAAAACTGGTGACGAAGTTTCTTCACGGATGGGGGAGTTTAAAATTGTGGGAGTGTAACCATGACCATCTGAGACAGTAGGTCAGTGGCAGAGGCAGGACCTCTTGCTAAACCAGCCAGACTACTAGAACAGAAAAACCTCTTTTTCTCTGTGCACTATTCTGGGGAAATGGAAATACAGGTGAATTTCAGAGGCAGTGTTTACACGTATACAATTATTATGCTCTTTTCTCTGCACTCACCTATGTATGTACACACAATATTGACAAAAAGATCTCTTCATGCTCTTTGCTCTCTTTCTTTGTCACTTGGAGCACTGGCTGTATCAGTTGTTGTCTCTCGTCATTCCCTTGAGTGTTATCTGGGAGGCAGAGTCGTCCTTGCTAGAAAATCTGCATTATGACTTGAGGTGAAGCTTGCGGCATTGCTTCCTTCTGTACTTTCCTCTTAGGAGAAGGATTTCCATCAGTGCAATGTGGAAAAAACACTGGAAGACCAGGTTGTTGCATCGGATTAGTTTCTTCTCACAGGTTTTGTTGCAGTAAAGCACTTCAACACAGAGAAAGAAGGCAGGCCCTGCTATTTAGATGACAATCGTGAGCCACGTGCAGAAGCTGCCCAGCAATTGGTGCAGCATAGCTCTCCCTGCCATCAGCCAAGACAATGGCTTTTAATGTTTGGATTCTTCTAGCTGAAACACAAGTGTGCTCATGCTCTTGCTCAGACTCATTTCATTTCTCTCCTTGAGGGAGCATTAGGACCAATCCTTGATAACTTATTTCCTGGTTAGAAGCCTTTACTTGCTTTCCTAGAGTGATTCCCTGTGACTGGGAACCTCTGTAGTCAGCTCTTCCAGCTGTTTGCCTAAATGGTCTTCAGGGAGACTAAAAGCAGTGAACCTGGAATAACAACATTTGACTTCAGCTAGGTCCCATGAGAATTTAGTTATTACTTAATGGATTGAATTGGTGACATATCTTATACCAGATAACTGCCAGAGGTTGCATGAAATTAACCTTTAACAAATTGCTAGTTATTGGTATACTCTTTACAGAAAGCTGGGTGACTTATGTTTGCAGTCATTAATACTGTTTTTCGTACCTGTACATGCCAACAGTATTTGCAATGTCTGGGTGAAAAATATCTCAGGTTTAAGTCCTGATGGTGGTTTTTAGCCATGTGTCATTGTGTTCACTACACTGAGCATAAATCCTGTCTTGTAAACAGCAGGGAGACTAATGAGATTTGCCCACATTCTGGTATCATTACAAGGGGCTCCAGCAGAGAAAAAGGGAATTTGGTTCGAAAGGAGAAGAGAACCACAAATTTTAAAGGAAATGGGGAAAAAAAAATCTCAGAACTATGTATATGAACATTGTTTTTAAGGAAGGCTTTTTATTGACAAGACTTATAACTTACTTTGCTCATTTAAGGAAATCTCTGTGTAGTTAGACTTTGTTTTTGCCTTAGTCCATGTTTTTAATGCTTCATGTTTGGCAAAAGGTGAGGGTCGTGTTTTTAATTTACATGCTCAGATTTACTGGTCTGCTTCTATTTAAAGATAAGTAGATCTCATTTTTCATGCAGGCCTACATTTCTATATGGAATAGCTTTCCAACCATATATAAAAATGTGAAACTCTATTAAATACTGGCATTATTTTGCTACACCCTGAAGTGGTTTATTTGCTTGGGACTGTAAGGACACATCCCATTTTAGTCTTAGCACCACAGTGTACTTTAGGGTGTAAATTTGTCAGGTACCCAAGCACAGCAGGATACTTTGACAGCTTAAGCCCGGTTCTCTCCAATCAGTCTTATGAATAATAAAAAGTAGAACGGCCTATTCCAGTTCTGTATGTGTAAAGTCAGTGTCTAATCAGCAGAAAGAACTGCAGAAGAAATAAGAACTGAACTCTGAAGCAAAGGAATCTAGTTAAAGACTGCTTCTCTCCAGAGGAATATCCTCCAGTAAATAAATCAAGATTTCCCAAGCCTTTTTATTGAAAAGAATTTACAGCCTGAGAGATTTCATTGCAGTATTGAATAAGAGGAGAGGTGTAGTGTTCCTTTGCATCTTCTTGAAGAGCAAAAAGGTTTATAAATCAGACTTCTGGGAATTGTTATCTCACAGCTTCTTCTAACAAACACAACAATTTGTTTTAAAGGCTTTCACCAGAGATGTCATAAGTGGTAATCCCTGTGTTGTAAGTAGGTACTTAATGTGATTTAACTTAATGCTGATGATGCAAAGCTATTCTCCCCCAAAAGCCCATTAAGAACATCCAATTTTCTGGTAGACTAACACTCCTGCTCACTATCCTTGAGATAAGTGACTGTTTAACCAGGATAATAAGGAATAGTTTCAAACTGAGGCTGCAAGACTTGAGCAACATCTGGTCTTTGTGAAAGTTTAGACTTGAACACAAACTTCACAAGACAGATTTTTATTCTTTTAGGAGTAATTTGAAGTTATATGTACAGACGTGCATCCAGGCACTTACAATCACCTCAACGAGTGCAGTAGTAAATACAGTTATTTATGATACCTATTGGTAAACATGGTTTAGACAGAAAAGGGACACTGCAAACCATTTATGTAAACCAAATACATTGATGAGTACAGAGTTTGATTTCATGTAGCCTGAAGCGCAGGTTATCCAAGACAATGCTTCTCATAGTGCTTGGTTATTTGTTTGTTTGACTTTTTGTGGATTCTGTATGTGCAGAATGACATGAAAGGAAATGTCATTGGCATCATTTAACAAAGCATTCTAACAGTAGTATTTGAAAATATTCAGGATGCAAAGTACAAGTGAAGGCAAACTTACCAGGAGCTTATGGCTGCTCACTTGGGTCTAATATAGAGTTAGCACTTTGCAGGTCAGTGGCTCTGCTATTTGTCTCTGACCTAACAGATCTGGAGTTCTTCACATCAAAACCAAGTCTTGCTGAGCTGAGATCAAACGTGTTAAGGTAAGGATCTTGCCAGTGATTTATCGTGCCAGGGAGGGTGATCAGGCCATAAGGGGCCACTGCAAATGAAGTTGACATTCCAGCAATTTCTCATGTGTAAGGTAATTTTCTCAGATGGAGCTTTTAGGTTGAAAAGTATTTGTCCATTGTATTTTTCTGTGTTGCCTATAGTGTGAAATCCTAGGAGGAGTATATATTTACACAGCATAGCTGATTTCTAAGACCTTGTTCTTTGGTGATGAGCATTTAAAGGCAAACAGTTACCTAGAAATAATCTGCTACATTCTTTTAAATGGCAGAACGTCTCCCATGTACAAATAAAAAGATTGCCTTGTTTTATGTTGCACATAGTGAGCACACAACACCTGCAATGCACAAACAATGCAAAACACAGGAATACTACAGACTAATATTAACCTTGTTTATACAAACCCCTCATTCCCACAGTCTTAAATGAGTGCTTGTGGAAGGGTTTCCAGGATCAAGTTCTTAATAGTCACAACTTCATTAAAGTCCAGTGACAGCTCAATAATTGATTCTGTAAACAAATACTCCCTCCCCTTCTCTCCTGGTTTAATGGATTTGTAGAAATCTTTCATTATTTCATTTTTAAGTTGCAGTAAGTGCCACCAAATATCATATACTGCATAAAAGCACCACCATCCTTACCCATGTTGTTCAGTGATGGCTTTTCTTTGTTATCAGTAGAAAACCAGAGCATATACAATTTTTTAGGCATCTTATCTTCAGGAAAAAAAAAAAATAAATCTGATACAGCACAGAGCAAGACAGTATATGTTTTTCTTCAGCAATTAAGGAAAACCCCACAAGTGAAAGGATGAGTGAAGCTTGGGAGCTTAGTTTCTTAGGAATGCATAAAATATTACCTGAGCTACAGGAAACTGTAATTGCTTCTGTATTTTGCTACTAACAGTACAAAAAATTCTTCCTTAACTGAAAAAGAAAAAAAAAATTACTTTGAAGTTACTTTGAAAAGTAAAAATTACTTTACTTACAGTCTTTATGTGCTGTAAATAGGGCTGTGTTTTGTGGTTTTGTTTGTTTTGTGTTTTTTTTTTTTTTTTTTTTTCTTCCCACAAGTCTTAAGAAGACAGCCAAAATGAATGAAATGTTTGTGGTGGGTATAGTTCAACAAAAAATACAATCTGAAGTTTCTTCTCTTTAGGCTAATTTTCTCAAACAACCGGATGCAAAGTAGTCCCTTCAATGAGACTAAATTGAAATAATGGATGCTACATCAGTGTGGCACAGTGAGAAACTAAAATAGAAAAGGATATCATCACTGTTTGGTAGCCTGAGTTTTGTGCAGGACATACTTATGGGGAAAGAAAAAAAAAAAAAAGAAAAGCCAAGTAAGCATGCTACTGCATGTTGTAAAGACTTATTTAATCTCCTCAACTAATTACTCAAACTTCCTAATTCAAAATCATACAAACAAAAACGTTTAGATAAGCCATGAGTCTTTTTCAAATGGGTGCCCCCTACAGCTTAGAAAACAAACATGACAGGTTTCCCCTGTCTGATGTGCTGCCATTTGCAAAAGAACAGACTCAACTCCCAGAAAGACAGAAGACTAATTAAGGCAGGAAGATAGGCAGATCAAACATTTGGTGTGAGGGACTTGGGACACAGAGGAGAAAAAAAATCATGTTACATTCCACTTTCACAGCAGACTGACAGGAAGTTTCGAGCCTTTTCTGATTCCATTTGCTGCACAGTGAACCTGCATTGCCCCACATTTCTCCTCCCACTCACACCCGGTTCCTAGCATACCGTTCCCAAAACATACACCAACTGTGAGTGGCTGGGGGCACCTGCGTATTTGTCCTTAAACACCTAAACAAGATGTCTGGATTAGCGGGCCAGCGCAACAATTGCAGTCCTTGGGGAATGCCTCCCTCTCCTCCTGCCCCGCAGGGACAGCAAAGAGCCAGAACTTCCACAGCAAGTGCCATCAGGTGCTAGACCATACGAATCCTCCAGCTTTGTGTCTGAGTTCATTTACACATGCTGAAATGTCTTGAGCTTGATGCAGTCACCTATTTTAAATACTCAGCTTCTGATCCAAACTCTGCTGATGTCAAGGACTGTTTGTCAAGGACTGATTTCAGTAGGCTTGGCTCAGGCATTGTTACTTGGAAGTTATATCCAGAGAAGATGAACACCCCATCTTCTCATCCAGACATGTACCCAGGGCACAGGACTCAGGTTGCATAGACATAATTCTGCCACACTGCAAAATACCTCTGCACTGACAGTGAAACCAGAGCAGCCTCGTTCGCTTTTGTGTTTCCTGTCCACTTCTGCTTTTTTGATCCTCCTGCTGTAGTATGTTTGTAAATGTTTAAAGTTCTCCAGGCATCTCAGTACACTCTGAATTTTAGACTTTCTTAAGTGAAATTTCTAGCTTCAGTTTATGAAGGAAACCTTCATTTATAGCAGACCATGTGTAGAGGCTATTGCATGGTCCTTCTGACTCCGGGCACCAAATGAGTTAAAAGATACAATCATGACAAATCCCCAAATACACACAGTTTTAGAAAAGAACTCTCTTTTGAGGGCAGGTGAGGTAGAGAGAGGGAAAGAGCCACGATGAACTAGAATGTCAGCAAAGAAACAGAAACGGGCAAAGAAGAATAAAAATCAGTCTGTTCTGGTTTTGTTTGGCCTTTGCAGACCTCACAGGCTCTGGAGTGGGTGTCAATTCTCCAGTGAAATAGCTTTGTCTCTGAGTATAAACACCCCTCCGCAGGCTGTTGCTGTTGCTTGATCCAGCTCCCACTGAAACCAGTTGGAGGTTTCCTGTTGATTAATGAGGAACGGATTGGACCTTTAATAGCTGAAAACCAGCTATAGCCATAGCAGAGTGCTTGCCAGAATTAAACTTAGTGCAAAGGTCATTGTTATTCATGTATAGTTCACTGTTACTCCTCTCAAAATAATTATAATTCCTCTACATTTGAACAGTATCTCATTACAAGAACCAAAGCCTGGGTCACTATTGCAGGAGCGATATTGCTCTGTGGTAACTGAAATGCAAACCATGATAACCATTTGTGGTTGTGTGCTCAAGCCAGAGTAAGCCTTAATATAAGCAGGAAAGTGATGCAGTCTTTGGCACTGCCCGATGAAAGGCTCGCGTGCTGACTGCCTTACGAAGCAGGACTCAGCACTGACACATTTGGGAAGGGCTGGCTTCCGAGTCCAATTTGTGAACTGCATGGCAAAGAGCATCTCAGTCCTACTGTTGACCTGAACGATCCCCTTCTAAACAGAGCACTGCTGCTATTCAATTGCTGACCAGTCCTCAGTCAGTCTGCTTCAGTTGGCTTTTGCTTTCCTAATGCTTGTTTATAAACCAGGTTTTGCTGGTTCTGTAGCCAGCTGTTGGTTTCCAGTCAATCCCAAGAGTGCCCCACAAAATGCTCTGGCTAGAAAGTAAGAGATTTGTTGTATCAAGACAGCCATAAAAGTGGAGGAAAACAAAGCCTGAGAAAATAAACAATCTGCACCTCTGATTGGCAATCCCTTCTACTTCATTCCCTTGCAATTGTACTAATCATTAGGGCTCCTGAATTGTTTCCAAAGGAGAGGAAATGAAATTGCTGTGATGGGAAAGGATATGAAATTTCCTGACCAGACTGAGGCACAGGTGCCCGGTATCTGTGATGTTATGAAGTATTTACCAAGGGAAATGCTGCTGCTGGATTTTTTGCATGCCTCCAAAATGGTTGTATGTCCCCCACCCCATCACACACACACACAAAAAAAAGCCTTTATATGTATTTTTTAATGCCTCCAGCTATGAGAAGATGCTGAAGGCTGAACAGCTGTGATTCTTTTATAAAGTACTTTGGCATCTGATGCCCCCTCCCCCATCCTCGCAGATTTAATGTCAAAGGCTCTCTAAGGAGGAAGCCACATATGAAAAAAAGATCTTTGATGGAATGAAACTATAACCAGCTACTAAATCAATTGAGTTAGGAAATTCCCATTCATTCCTCCATTCATCCAGAACCATATCTCCTGTGGGAAGCCATTATTATTTGGATGTTAAAATCTTCTTCCTGTACCAAAAAAACATTTCTGGAGCTGCAACAGTACAAAAACATTGTTTATTAAATTCATGGGAAAATAATTCCACCTCTAAAGAGCTGAAGGCTAGGCCACTGTCTGTCCACTGGCTGCAGTTCTTACTTATACAGCTGGAGAGTCTGAAGAAAATGTCTGGTGACATCATCACTAAGCAATATCAAATTAAGAATGCAGATCATCATTTCATTTGCACATCATTTGAGAATATTTTCAAGGAAGGAAATGAAAAGTTACATTGTTGCCACCTGTGTTGATTGCTCTTCTGACTTAAAGTAACCCAAATTACTTTTTTTTCCTATGTTGTTAGAGATGATACAAAAAAAGAGAGCAAGCAGGACTCCTCAATGAATTTAAGAATCAGCCCCCCCTTTCCAAATCCAGGGCTAGCCCCTGGGTGAATATAAGATGGAATTTGTAGTGCCAGAAAACCAAGCTAAGAGCTGTAAAGGTGGTATTATTTCTGTGCTGCATTTTAATTCTGTATTTATACACACACACGAAATGATTGTTGTATTGTACTTCCTCACTGGTAAATAGTGATGAAAACATAAAATCCTGCATATTTCCTCCCTGCTGTAAATTTTGCTACTACGGCATTGCAGATGTTTTGTACAAATCCCTTTCTCTTTGACTGTTTATCACTCCTATTTAGAAATGAATTACCTCCATAGTTTGAAATGAACACTAAGTTGCTAACCGTTAGCAAGCCAACTGGGTCAGATGGCTACTTATACAAGATAATGTATTTGCTTATTTGCAAAGCTTTATTTGCTTTGCTTTAAACTAAAGACACCTACTCGCGGCTTGATTTCAAAGATGATGATCGTACAACAATGCTATTGAATTCAATGCCCAGTGCTTTTTAAATGCAGGTCTTACTCAAAGTACAGTATATGATTTCCTTCCAACTACATTTCATCAGAGTCTCAAGTAACTTGAATTTTTACATGGTAATTCTAAATGTTCTTTTTCCTTTGTACACAGGTTTGTATGTTACGGTATCTTGTAAGCTCTGAACAGTCATGTACCCTATATGATGAGCCAGAATGCTTCCTTGGTTAGTCAAGTGCATCTCTTAAAGGAATCAGCAGTGGCTGTATATAAGTAACCATGGGCAGAATTTGAATCTAGCAATTACGTGGTGGCACCATTATCTTGCAAAGTTCTAAATACCAAAAAGTCTATGTAAGGCATGTGCGTATGAGGAAGAGGTTATTAGAGCCTGGGAGACAGTGCCTGTTCTTTTAGGAAAAGCCACATCCTCTCTACCTTTCATTTGGAGGGGAACAGAAATTACCAAGATACCTTTAGGATGGGTTACCTGTTGTGCTGTGAGGTACCTGCCTGCTAGGCTTGCCCATCCTGTGCACATACACACCCATCCATCCACTACCCCAGCTACTGCCCTGTCTTGCAGGGTGCCTCAGGCTGCACTGCTGGTGAAGAAACAGTGGTTACCCTCCTCTCTAGACTACTGGACACCAGCTACATCCAGATTCCTCATTTACAGGAGGCAGCGTCTGTTCTGCCTGTTGGGTTTGTTCTTAGCCAAATGCCTGTGCTGACGGGGACACCTCAACAAAGCAGAAGGGTTGCCTTTTCTCTTACTGGTTGGACATTACTGCAGTTATTGGCTCTTCTGAGAGGAGATGGCAAACTCCATGTTCCTGTGTTCCAAAAGTTTTCAAGCGTTTCCTTCTTCCCTTTCCATTTTGGCAAAGTTTTGTTGATAGCACCCAACAGGCCAGATTATTTAACTACTCACAATACCGCATAGCAAATACATGACATACTATACACTTTTTCTTTTCCCTACTGCAAACCACAAAAGGTAACACTAGGACTCAAACAAAAACAAATTACCTCAGTAACTCCTGGAAAACTCAAGTGGTTAATCAGTTACCTTTTATTTACATATATATGCTTAATGCTGAATTAAGTTGTAAAAACCAAAGGCTGATTTATAGCCCCAGTCAGCCTTAATTAACATTGATTCCAGGGGAATAGTAAATGTGAATAGCCTTCACAATTGAGGTTGAACAATGAACTCACTGGGTGTTGTCCAATTTGTAGCATGATTTACATGGAAGCAAGCCCTTCTTTTTTCTGGGGTTATCCTTTTTTCATCTGGTGTTTTGGATGGGTTATATATAATCCATAGATAGGAACATTTGCTGTCAAATATTCTCTCTGATTTAGAGTTAGCCTTTACCACGGTCACTATAAATAAGGGAGGAAAAAAAACAATTTGAGGCTTTGCAGGGATTCCTTGTTCTTGCAATGTGTCATCGCTTGTCCATTTCATGGCATTTTTACGAAGTGGCCATAATGAAAGTCAGATTAAATGTACAGGATATATATGTTTAATCAACAGCCATTGGAGCCAGTAGTGCTGGAAGAGTTATAAAAGCCCCTGTGAATGCAAATTTATTGCAAAAGAATCTAAGTCTTGGTGGTAGGAATATCTGCTGAATGGTACTACCTGACACAGAACACCTAAAACTTTCAAAAGTGAATTATTTAAGTGTAAGGTTTTGCTTGTAAAGCCGCCAGCTGCTGGATTTCAAGACTTGAAACCATTCCAAAACATGGGACTAGGTACTTTATATGTGCACTAGAGTAAATACTCTGATTTTACTGCCAATTTAAATGTGCTCAGTTTACAGTAATGAGCTTGTATAGGCAATACCTTGTTTATAGAAAGTGGAACAGGAAGAAACTAACATTAACCATTAACAGTAGCAATTTCTCTTGCCTTCAACTCTAACTTTATGCCAAGTAGATCTTTCCCATGTCCTATCTGAAATATTTGCTATTGCTATTCTTTTTCTAAGCCTGTGGGATAAACGGAGTATTCAATAAAATATAGTTCCAGTCAACTTGCATTGCAACACTCTTGTGCAATTCCAAGGTACTATTTCTTATTTCTATGGTAAAATCTACTTCAAGAACCTAAACATGTCCTTTGTACAGGCAAACCTGATGATCAGGTGTTCATCTCAGCAGAATGTAGTTAACATTTATAAATCTCTTTAAAAAAGAGCAGATCACTTCTGTATAGGAAGAGCAGTAAATTGCAGTTGCCTTCACTTAGGTTGTTTCACTCAACCTGTTTTATTCTTTCAAGACAAGAATCTATTTCAAGAGATCACACAAGAAACCTATGTGTTTATGTACATAATGTAACCTTAAACAAACATCTTTACATCTCTTTTGGCCATCTGCTCCTGAAGCTGCAAGCTCTTCTCCCTTCCCCTCCCTCCTCAGTGTACTCCCCTACCATGCCTGTGTAGTAAACTCCACTGAACTCCACAGAAAGGATGTTGGTAAAAATCCTTCTTCCACGCAGGTCACAGATCTGAGTTCCTTTGTTTTCACTTACATATGATCTAAAAAATGATGGTGATACGCTGGAGGATTTTTGGCTTATGGTATTAGTCACTACAGATGACACCAATGATTCTTTTGTTGACTTATTTTGGCTGGTTGGCTCCAAAACTCATTTGTCTGGGTTAGCTCCATTGGTCTTATCAGGGACCAATACCTCAATTTGAAAAGCTGTGCAATCAATGAGCACAAAGACACTGCCAATAGTCCAAGGGGCTTACAGTTCAAGGACATGAACAGGTTCAAGGTAAATACAGTGTTCAAAGTAGGCAATAGATGGGAAATGATTCAGTGGGTCCTGGGTTCAATTACCTTCAAAAATACAAACAAAAAAGTAGAGGGAAGATGGAGGATAAGTTTACTTCAGATGGACTCTGAAATGGACAGAAGGACATACAGCAAAATGGTTGAGGTTAGAGGTACAGATACAGAAATGCAATGGAAATGTAACCATGCAAGTAAAAGTATGTCATCATTAGTTTCTGTGTGCAGTTGTTATATCTGCAAGGTTTCTCTGAGGCAGGCACAAGCTCCTTCTGTCCATGTCTTGAGTCCACTCTGAAGCGGAAGCTACATGTATGTCAATGCAGTTAGTGGGGCACCAAGCCTGAGCCCTGATAAGAACACAACTACATGGCTTCCATTTGGCTTGGAGCAGGCTTAACAAGCTCATGTCTCGTAACAGAAAACTCTACAAATGCATCTCTGGCTTCTCATGCAAATATGAGTGTGTAGCCTCTTCACTTTCTTTAAAATGCATGGGCACCCCCGTGTCTTCATCGTGATCTTTTATTTTACAGACTCATTGGTGTTGCAACTTTTTATCTTGGACTTTCTGACCATGTCTTCTTTAGTGGCAAAATTCCCATTGATATCAGTGAGGTCAGGGCTTCCCCTTCAGCATTTGAAGCTGTATTTCATGGCATGCAGCAAAACAACATCAATAGCTGAAATCCAAGGCAGCCGTATGGTTCCTGAACTATGTGAACAGGTTCATTCTTTCTCTTAGAAAGATTTCAAGGGCAGGAAGACTCTGAATACCAGGAAAACCTTTCACTTGGTCATTTTTCTAGAGTGCCTTATTTCATATTTGCTGATAAATAATTGCATCCTGTTCTTGAAAGTCATTCAGTAGAACACTTGTATGTCCGTAGTCACCAGTAAAAATCTACCGTAACTAAATTTGTCATTACCTCTGCCAAGACAGCTGTTGTCATCACCATTAAAATTCAAATTTGGTTTGCCTATGACAATTAAAATGATGTCAACATGGAGGGAATTTAACCATTTCCATTGCTCCAAACAGATAAGCACATTAATTCTGTGCTGCAAACCATCACTGTAGCCATAATCAACTGACTGTGTATTGAAGAATGGTGATGTTTGAGATTATTCAGTCTTGACTGGTTTGTATCAATGACCAAATGTTTACTTACTGAGATGGGTATTGAATGATTACTCCAAACCCTTGTCTTTGCTCCAGCAGTTTCAAGGCTTTTTTCTCTAATACCAGTATTTCTTTCTTTAGTTTATTGCTTACAGTGCTTGAATTAAATTTTAATGTCAAACTAGTTATTTAGAGTTCAACGTTGCTTCTACAATGACACTACCACAGAATACAGAAAGGCATCATGGGCTGAGCCTGAACTCTTGAAAACTCTAATTCTCACAGTCATAAAGAAGCTTTAGCTCTTTTGTATTAGGATCTGCAGCCTTTCCCAGAGTTTGTTGTTGTATGCTTTACTGTTTGTTTATGCAGGGGGACTGATGACTTTTCTCCTTTTCTAGATTTTTATCAATAATGAGTGGCAAAATTCTGAAAGTGGGAGAATATTCCCAGTATATAATCCAGCAACAGGAGAGCAGATCTGCGAGATCCAGGAAGCTGACAAGGTAATGCATCCCATGAACTGGTATATATGTATACATGTATGTTGATATGTGTGTGTTTTTTAATATATATATATGTATGTATCATAGCAACAGTTCCAGACTACCACTGCTGGACAGTTCTTTTGTTAATCCCAGTTCAAAAAGCCATCATGTGACTAAGAGATTGTACAAATGCAAATTTCATAAGCCTAGTAATCTTATTTACCTTCATTTGTTATTTGTTCCTTCTTGACAGGTTGATACGGACAAAGCAGTGAGAGCTGCTCGCCTCGCTTTTTCTCTAGGCTCAGTTTGGAGGAGAATGGATGCATCGGAAAGAGGCCATCTTTTGGATAAGCTAGCAGACTTGGTCGAAAGAGACAGGGCAACTCTTGCTGTAAGTGGCACACAAAAATTAACAGTCAAATCACCTGTCAGTTTTACATTCTGAGAGCAAATTAACTCATAAATGTGTTAGCATGAATAATATTTGAATACTACAGTTAGCTTGATGACTGACTGGCTACTCAAGACCTAACCTGATCCAAAGCTCATAAAAAACAACAACCTTTCAATTAATTACGAGCTTTAAATTGGACGCAAGAGAAATGAATGGTTATGTGTCAATGTGCACGCACATATATGCCTGACATGGAAACTTGTGACTTTTATAAAAAATAAATAAAAATCGGAAGACTGAGTGATTTGTGCAGATATTAATGAAAAATCAGGTGTAATGTTTCATGATAACTGAACTGGTAACATGAATTCTGGGTATTGCGCTATTTAGCTCACATGTGAAGCCATCTAAACGGTGGCATTGTTAATGTTGTTTTCCGCATGTCAAGTGCTTTGAACTAAACTGCTGAACATCTTAATTCCAGCTTTGTCAACACTTAAATCATCTTACCACCAGTGTATACTGTAAAATCGCCACAGGGAGAAGGAAGTGCACAGCAAATCAAGTTTACTCTGCTTGTCATTTGATTTGTATTTCCACAGCCAAGCTCTTTACTGAACTGCACCACAGGCAATGCCATTAATTGCTCATGGGGATGTTAAGTCAGCACAGAATTAGGCTTCTATTCTTCTCTATTGAAATTCACTTGATGGTTGGTGTGTTACACATGGGCGTACTTCACCCATTCTTAATGATTTCTTTTAGGCAGCTATTGAGAGTCAGTTAAGCTACTCCACATCTTAGGACATTTTATTGCATTCTTTTTGCTAAATGATCTTACGGAACCCTGAGGATAGCTTATAAGATACTTTTAAAAATAGGAATATTAACTTAAAAATAAGGACATCAGGCTGTTAATTTATGAGCTTCCCTAGAGGAGAGTTTGTTTATTTGATGGCAATAAATAAACTGGCTGTACATTATAGATATCTCAGGCCTCAGCAGGAGTCTTGGCAGCCATATAGAGATTTTTTTATATTCACATCAATTATATGGAGGGATATGTCCATTCTTCTCTTTATGGATTCAAATCATTTATACGGGGTTACAAGGAGCCCCTTTTCAGCTGTTATCATTAACATAACAGAACCTAGTTTGACAGGCATTTTTATCTTGGCTCCTGATTAAAACAATTTAGTGTTTATATATCTGGACCAAACACAGTGGCTATTAGGTCGAAAATGCAAACGTGCATATCTACATGGATGTGGATACACGCACACAAGTACACAGGACAGACAGACACAGACACACATGGATGCACATGCTTAAAAATCATAGTCATTCTAGAGTAACTGGTTGGTCTTCATGATTGAAGAGCTGTTGGACAGTGAATACGGAAGTACAATAGACTAAAAATGCTACTGTATTTATATATTGACTTTTCTTGTTCTCTAGACTATGGAATCACTCAACAGTGGCAAACCTTTCTTGCAAGCTTTCTATGTAGACCTTCAAGGAGTCATAAAAACCCTGAGGTATTATGCTGGTTGGGCAGACAAAATCCATGGAATGACCATTCCTGTAGGTAAGAGAGATTACAGCATCGGTGTGCACCTAAACCTTCTGATTAAGGCCAAATGCCTTAATAGATTACTTCATTAAAGACAGAAGAGAAGCTTCTTTTACTGACTAAGATGAAATCAGATTGTTTTTTTCCAGTGTGTAGGATGCTGCTGAAGCAGATATCTGAAAGTTAACAAGGGCTGGGCCTGCTATTGTTCTGTCCTACATGCACATTGCAAAAAGTGTTTTGTTTTTTTTTTGTATATGCCCATCTGAGAAGGAGATGGCTCAAAATCTGCAATGAAATACTGTAATACTTATAGAAATAGATGAGAACACAAAAAAATATGGTGTTAACAGCCTGATTAAGAACCAGCGTGCTTACCTATGTATCTTGTTTATATATGTCTTCCTATTGCCTATGCAAATCATTTTACTTGAGACTAACACTGGACCCAAACTAATGTATACTTTGAGAGAGTTTGCAGTGTTACTGTAAAGAATTGTACATGTGTATCAGATATATTTTGTTACAAATGCTTCCTCAAATCATGTGGTGGGATGAGTTTTATACTTTATGTATGAGAGTAATCTTTATGACTGCTAAGAAACTAGTTATTCTGCTCTGATTTTTTTGGTACAACGATAACAGAAGAAATCCTCAATGTTATTTTTATTCAACATGTCTCTTCCTCCTCCTGCTCCTCCCTCCCAGCTGTTTAACAAATACAGGCTGAATTTTCTGTTGCAAAGAAATTCATTTACAGTCTGGACTAGATATACCAACTGCTATAATTATGCAAAATGGCACATGATAGCAAAGAATGATTTCATGCAGGTGCAGTCATTGAGATAAATGACTTATCTTTTACCTACATAAAGTGAATCTTTGGGAGAACGGTAAGGAAAACCAACATTTATTCTATGGATTTTCAGCTTCATGGTGCACACCGTTAATTGCACGTGCATGTTAATTACACATTACTGAAGGAGACCAAAAAAACCCACTCACAAGTAAATGAATTTGTCATTGTACAGTACCAATTTCTTTAAAACTACATAATGTAACCTGATAGCTGCAGTACAGTATTTTGTCTCTGTACAACAAATCACAAGATTACCAAAGCAGGGCAAACATCATAACTATCACAGTGTTAATCATCATGGTGTTCAGCTTATTAAAATGTCAGTGTGTACTGACTGATGTTTATCATCACTAGAATATATTCACCCAAGAAATGACAAAATTAGTATTTCTGGTGTAGCCTCTCCTGTAAGGACTCGTGAAGATTTCCATAGCTATTTAGGCTGAGATTCATAAATCCTGGTTTTGCTGCTTGCGTTTTCATATTTAAACATGCAGAAGTGCAGAGTGCACCATAAATTCATATATTCAGCAAATTTCCTGTTCCCTAATCCCTTTCTCCCTGGTCCATGAATACCTCCTTCTCACTTGTTAGCCCTGCAGGAACACAGAATTTAGGTTGGTCACCAAAAGGCACTGCCAGCTTAAGGAGAATAAATATTGTCCTCAAATGGTGAAACAGATGAAAACCCTGAATTTCTCAGTGTTGATGAGCTATGCAAGGGGAGAGGAAGCCACATTTTCAGCAGGCCTTCCTAAATGCAACAGTGCTAACACAGGTACCAGTGGTGTGCAATCATAAGTTATGATTTTTGATATTCACAGATTTTCAGGTTATCAGTTCTGAAGGCCAGTGTTAAACAATGTGCTCTTTACTTTCACTTACTATCAGCTTGTCAGAGGAAACCAAACAAGACAATAACAACAAAATAAAGCCCAGATAGATTTTCTTTCTATTTAGTATGTTGATAAATCTGAAACCTCCTAATCTTTTATGTTCCTGTTGAAGGGTTCTTTTCCTATAAAATAAAAATAGGCAAGTGATAGACAAGTAGAAAATAGAGGAACAGTGGTTTTTACAGTCACATTCCTTTTGCTCCAAAAATTGCTAAAACCATCAGACTGCCCTTTGCTTGCTCCCATTCATAAAGGCTTGATAATTTAAATTAAAACATAAATGAGGTTAGACTAAAAACTGTTAAACTAATCAACTGAATGCAAGTGTAAAGGTATCTTCACATACAATATATATGGTATAATATAGCTTAAGGAACCAGCTCTGCTCTCACACACTAGTTTGCTGAGTGCTGCTGTATGAGGCATGTGGCTATACTACGATTGTTAGGCAAATAAAATATCTATTACAGAGAAATCTGATGGAAATCTCAGCAAACACATCTGTAGAATGTATTGCTGTCCCAAAGTAAGATCCCTGGATAAATGAGGCTTTCTGTTTAGAAATTACAAATCTCTGGACCAGGTGCTAAGCAGCTGCAAATTGATCAGGCTCTATTATTATCAATGAGGGCTAAAGAATGCCAATTTACGTCAGCTGAGAATGTTTAAAACAAACAAACAAACAAACAACAACAACAAAAAACTACAAACCTTTTAGAAAAAAATTTTAGATCAGACTGTCAAAACCTTCTCAGGCAATGTCCTTCTGGCTGCCAGCTAGCTAGCAGAAGGCTAAGAGTAACAAGAATCAGCAATAGCACCTTAGACTGTGTCATTAGCATGAGTTGTATACACAAATAAGAAGAGTTTTAGAAGTTCACTCTTCACTCATTTCATTGTGCTCCTTCATTTCATCCCTGTGCTCACTCATTTCATTTGTGAGCACAGGGAGCTTTCCATGCTGACTGTTCAGAAAAAAATGATTCACTTCCCCAACTTGAGTTATTTTGCCCTGTTAACAGCTTACTTTACCTTATGGACGAGGCAGCTCTTAGATAAATCTTTCACTTGTCCAGAGACATCTGAAGCTCCTGAATAACTTGAAGCTATGTTCACAAACGTAGTGTTAGAAAGCAATCTAAAAAAATCCTGTCTTAATAGTATCTGTGGATAATGAACTTTGGAAGTAGGTTTCAAAAAGAGCAACTGTCTACAGTCTAGTGGAAGAAAGCAGGACAAGCAACTCTGCATGGAATTAATTGCTCTAAGGAAAGAAAGTTCTGCCCACGTTTGGTAGAATTAACCACGATTTGTCTGACTTGGCAACCAGGTTCAACTTATCTGTAACTTTATGCTATGAAGCACACAGACATGTGGCAATGATTATGGAGTGACAATCTGAAGTCAATACGGTGCTAACCTAACTGTGTTACTGTTATGTTGTCACCATCCTTCTGGCTGAGAATCCACCTCTCACAGTAATACCAATTACAAGCTGGTATTTTTAGCAGACTCTTTTATATGCCTCTTGAGCACTTAGACAATTTTGCCTGTATATGATTTTGACTTCTACTTTACTTCTGTCTGGTCTTATGAATCTTCTCATGGTATGTGAACCCTATCTGTGAAATATGAAAATCAAACTGATCATCTCTACTTGTGAAACAACTATGCTCATCTCCACAAGGAAGCTGTTAGGAATCATGAGATTGAAATAGTACAACGACATTTTGTCAATGCAGAGCAAACTGACGGACTGTTTTCTTGCCTGATGTGAAACTCCTTTCTGTTTCCTCTGTTGTGTCCCTTGTCTTGGTTATACAGTATTGGTACCTGTCTCATAACTGTTCTCTTTCTAGCCTCCAGCTGATGTATTGTTAGCTACTTTAGCTCAGATTTCTACTGAGAAAATTCTGTGGCGTAGAGGTACAGAAATGAGCAAACCTGAAAAGAAGTTATTTCTAATCAAACTCAATTTCAAGTCTGTACTTAAATGCAAGAAACTTTATAGATTAACCCATTTGCTGTCACCAGAAATACATTGTAGCAGGTTCCCAAAATGTACTCTCCACTGTGAAGTTAGGTTTTCACCCAATACTGAACAAGGCTGTCTGTAGCTCCAGACCTGGGTAGAGGCCACAAAGCTGCCCGGGTGCTCTCATGCCATGTGAAGGGAAGCACATGCACCTACCTGCACTGTGACAAGGGGAGCAAAAGCATTGTAACTGCTCCTCCTCCTATTCCCGTTCTCCCTCTGACCGTTTCCTGTCCTGGTAAATCCTCTTCTGTGATTGATCCCAGGTAACGTTCTCATTGTTCTCAAATGCTTTCTTAGTTGAAATGCTTTTTTTTAAAGTAAAGAGAGTCAAATTTATCAAGATGACCAAGCACTGTCAGCCTAGGCACACATTTGGGTTACACCTTTACTGTAACCCTTCCTTCAGCTGTAGCCTCACTGAAAAACATTTGACCTAAATTCAGAGGTAGTGTGTCTGGGCTAGTTTACACAGCTACAAGAATTGGTTTAGGTACAAAAGTGATTAATCTACTTTGCACAGAGGCAGGTCATGCACATTAACAAAGCTGATGGTTAGTCAATGCCTTCACCAGTCCCAGCACGCACATCAATTGAGAAGAAAGCTACATCACTACAGTATATATAATTGCAGTACGTACTCCTGGACCACAGGCAAGGGCTGAGGCAGCAGCCACCAGGCAGCTTTGTGAAGGAGTATGAACTCCATCAGCCCCTATACCAGCTGTGCAAAATGAGCCAGCAGAGACCTGCTGCTTTAAGCAGGCCAGGCCATGTGAAAGGTTTCCACAGACCACAGTTATGACCCCAAATCACAGATCTGTTTATTTCATGACCTGACTCAGGCTGCCCTGAGCTCAACAGTGTTTTCTTCAGTTACAGACTGCAGATCTAGCATAACAGCATGCGCTTTAATTAATGATACGTCTCACCTCTGGATATTGGTTTTTGCCATTTTTGTTTATCCCGACCTTAAAAATAATTACCTGGTCAGAAAGCTAAGTATTTTCCTCAAACCTCACACCATCCACACCTGTTCGTGGGTGTCCATTCTGCTTTTCCTGCATGTTTGTTGTTAGGATCTTTATTAGTCCATAATCTTACTTCTGTCAGAAGCCTGTGAGAAAAGCTCAGAATTTCCAAGTTTCCAGTGGCTTTATCCCTTCATTTATTTATCTACCTCTATCTGTCCAAAAGGTTGGTGAAAACTTTTCTTATTCTCTCATCATGTTTTCCAGCTGCATTCAGCTTTTCCCTGTCAACTTAAATTGACTGCCTGTTTAGCTTGAGGCCACCTCTGATCCAGGCCTTGTTCTCCAAGGCATGGCTATGTGATGACCCCGTGTTCTCCACAGTGTTGAGTTCTGCAGTGAATTGTGCTCAGTTACACATCGGTCACAGGCTTACCACCTTCATTCCACATCTACGGACTCTGGTGTACCATTCCATTACTTTCAACTCCCCTTGTCTTCCGTGGAAGATGAAGGAGACGTATGTCACTATTTTCCCATATCTGCTTGTATTATTTGCCTTTATATTACTTTATTCTAGTCCTTTCAGGAAATTGACTTTGCAACTCCTTTTTCTCTCATCCCCAAATCAGTAGAGGCCAGTAAGTGGTTTCCTTGCTGCTGCCCTTTTTTGTGCTGTACAGCTTGTCCTCCTTCCCCAGGAACAAAGCAGGCTACTTTCTGATGGGTTGCCTGCTCCCTTTGTTCTGCAGAAAGAACAATTAGGTTGCTCCTGAACCTAGGTTTCCCATGCTAGCTCATGAAAAAACATTTCCATGAGTTCTTTATTTCTTTTACTGCCATCAAAGGCTGATCCTTAGAGCTTTTTTTTTTTGTTTGTTCTGCCAAGTCAAACTGCACTTGAGAGTAACCATGCTCATCTGTTTCAGATGGAGATTATTTTACGTTTACAAGACATGAACCCATCGGAGTGTGTGGACAGATCATCCCTGTGAGTATCTCTACCAGCGCCTTCTATTTATTTTCATTTAAACCAGCTCTCTTTAAAGACACATAAAACATGGTCCTCAGCTATGTGTGTTTTCCATTACGAAAAAAGCTGAGCTCATATTGTTGACATATCTTTAACAGCCTCCCTGCAAATGCTTATTTGAACATGCTAATAGGGTTTAGGCTCTGTTATTAGGAGTTAAGTTCTCAAGTCATAGAATTCTCATGATTAAAACAAGCAAAGCAAAACACAGTGTTAATATGCTGGCTGTGGTTATGGATGTTCACACAACTTATGGAAAATTGATGCTTTGCTGTGGCAGTCTTTTTATTTATTTAGTTTTTACTGTGATTTAACAGGCTCCTCAGTTCCTGGGAGAATGTGATGCATTTTAATTCTATTCTTTCCTGCTATTTCTTTTACAAGGCTGGAAGAGAAGAAGAAACTCCAGGAGACATATCATTACAATTAACATTGCGTAGCTAGTAAGAGACATTAAATGTTTATTTTATTTGTTATGAGAGAGGAACACAGTGTTTCATCAAATATAATATTGCCCCTACACTCCAATATACATCCTTAACACACTGTTGCTGAACGTGACATGGGAATTACACTGAAAAGCTAACTTTTTCAGAAGAACTAGTTAACTGGCTTTGGCAGAAATTTCAATGGGAGGCTCATATAGAGCTATTAAAATATTGTGTGGAAGCTTTTTTCCTTGACAAAGCATTGGGGAACTAATCAAGACATTCCTTGAAAATTTTGTTCATGTTATTTTGTTCATGTTAACCACAAACCCACTTAACAGCAACATGCAGCATTTCCATTAAATGAGGAGCAGCCAGAAAAGATTACTTCAACAATGCTAAGCCCGTTTTCCCTATTTATATTTGTTGTTATTTTATGCCTTTGTTAAGGCATAAAACGCTGCGGCTACAGCCATCCTGCAGACGTCTATGCATTATCCAATTCCATTCACAAGTCATCTTTATGATTTCACACCTTTGTGGCCGTTGTTCAATTCAGTACATGGATGCAAAATAGCAACCTCAACAGCTAACCCCGAAGTTGCTAGACATTTCTTTGGATTGTCTCATTGAGCTTAACTGACAAATCTTGTGAAGAAACCTTGGCCAAGGGCTGAAGCAGGATTTATTTAGTTTAGATCTGTAAAACTCTTTGTCTGGTGTACCCAGCCATCTACCACACTTGTTCATTCGCCCCCCCCCAGTTTCTACTTTGAAACTTCTACATGGCTGTCATACACATCTACTCTAACACTACTGCTAATCTGTTACATATTTCCTCCACAGCTACCAGTCACAGAGTAAAGCCCCAGGGCCGCTGCATGCACTCAGCCATTACACTACCAAATATATTATTACAAAAATAAAATTAAACAGCAAGCCTAGCACTAAACTCCTCGTCTTCGTTCACATCCTAGCTTCCATCAAAACATACTCTCTTTGGCAGCTTTGTAGCATAAACAGGGCTACGTACTTCCCTATAAAACTCGTCAAAGCTCTCCTTGCAATACCATTACAAGTGCAGGCTGTCAGCACGCTGTTGGCCCAATAGCTCCCCTCCTAGGTTTATATACTAGAGATGGAATTAAAACATCACTTTGTCTCCGGAGTTTATAAACAACTGAGGGAGTAAAAAATTGGGTGTTCGGTGAAGAAAAGACAGTTGTGTATTTTTTCAAGCTAGCCAGGGGCTAGAGAGATGTCTATGAGAGTGGCAGCTGATATGCATCAGGCAGTAACATGTTCTGGCCAGTGGCTGACTGATAGTTTCTATTTTCTTTCCAAAGGAGATTATTCTATGCCTTTATGAGAGTGCCTTTATTTTATTATGCTAGTATTTTCACCAAAATCACTGGAACTATCCACTTAACCTGTTGTTAGGATCAGACCTGGATGCATAAAGCCAAAGACTTGTTACACTTATCTTTACCCACAACTTGTTTATACACCAAATTAATACAACCCACTACATTTTCTGCTGCAGTTACATGAAGTTGAAATTAATGGTGGTGCAGAATTTTTATTTAAGCAATTTTTGTCAACTTTGCACTGTCCTTTTCATACCTTTCATATAAACTGCAGGGTAAGAAATTTTTGAGAAAAGATACCAATGAAATGCTTTCACCTAATATTGACATTTATAGAAGAGTTTTACTGTAATTTCATCATTTAGTGATTATATAATTTGAGTATAAATCTTCTGTCTTAAGATGTATTCTAAGAATGGAAATATACATCTACAAATGCTTCAGCATGAACCGTTCATTCTGAATGTATCAGTAGTAAGAACCATTTGTCGTGAGAGTTAAAAGTGACAACTGCAAAACAGTAAATGAAAAAAAAGCTGTGAGTAAAAAAATTAACAGATAGCAGAAGATTCTTTTATAAAGACTGCGGGTCAGGTCTTTATTTCTTTGAACTGAAGAAAAAAAACTGAAAGGTCACTGTTCTCACTTTCTTAACGGCAGCAATTAAAAAAAAAAATCCTTGCTTTGTGCTGGGCAAGATTTATGTTGAGGATAGGCCTGAGAAGTAAATGAGGTAGCAGCTTGACATCTTGAAATCAAAACACCACTGCAATATTTTTCCATCTATCAACTTTTATTTTTTCCTACAGTGGAACTTCCCCCTGCTGATGTTTGCATGGAAGATTGCTCCAGCTCTGTGCTGTGGCAATACAGTAGTTATTAAACCTGCGGAACAAACACCACTCAGCGCTCTCTATATGGGAGCCCTCATCAAGGAGGTAAGAATAATTGACAGGAATAATGTCCATCTCTCCTTATGGAGAAGGAACTACCAGCACATGACTTGTTTAACATGCTCTGTCAGTTTTCAGAAATCATGCTTCCCTGCATTCATTCCTATTTTGACAGGCTGGCTTTCCACCAGGAGTTGTCAATATTTTGCCAGGATTTGGTCCAATTGTTGGTGCAGCTATAGCATCTCATGTTGGCATTGATAAAATTGCATTTACTGGATCTACTGAGGTAAGTGTTTCCAGATAAATACTTAGGGAGATAGAATTAAGTCCTTGCATTACATTTTTTACTGACACTGAATAAAAGAGATGCATTTCTGTACCACCGGTCTGTCCCTCCCAGCTAAGCTTATATACTGTAGCACTATCACAGCATAAGTGGCTCTTTTCCTCCAGCTCCTGCTGTGCCCAGCACCTCAGTACAGCAGATATGGCTAGAAAAATATTGCTGGGATTTCCTGTGGGCTTAAGAGGATGTGAATCACACGCAAGTAAGCAGAACATCCAGTTTATATCACAGCATACATAAATTCTGCTTTAGCATTCATAATTTGTGTATCTTGGCATACTTGGGGAAAAGGGGAGAGGAATGGGGCAAACTGGGGCAAATACACTTCAGCTTTGATGCTGTTTTCAAGTATACTGAGGAGGAGGAGGAGGTCTAGAAAGGAAAGATTGCAGGAAGGAAATTGTCCAAGGTGTCTGTTCCCAGAATGATGGAAAGACGCTGGCCAGAAGATGACGGAGACAATGGTCTCCTGGATGCCAGAATATCTTGCAGTGATTCGATGATGCAGACGTTACAGAGGAAGTTACGACTGAAGAGTAAGGCTGTCATCTGCAGAAAGAGAAACGAATCCCTCAAGTCAGATTGTGCAAAGCCAGCTGTTATCAGGGTTGGGTGGGAGGGGGGAGGAAGATAGAGTTACTCCAGACTGAAGTCACAGGAGAAGGAGCCTTATCTCATCCTCTGAAGGCAGACAGAAAGGAATCTCCATGGGAGTTTCAGGGCTGGTTATATTTAGAGGGTGCTAAAAACAGGCCCTTTTCAATTCAAAATCTGTCAAGCTATTGTATGGAGGGAGCTCAACCCCAGGGATCCAGTCTGTCTTTGATATGCTTGACTCCCACTCGTGGCAGTTGCAGGCCGTATGCATCCCAGGGATGCTGCACTTCACACTGAGTCAAGTTTGTTGAGTCAATAAATAGACTGACCAGACAGCCCTACTAGATCTGTGTGTGTACAGCCATGGTGTGCCCAGGGATTGCAGACACTAGGATTAACTCTTTCAAATAAATCTAATATTGGTGGAATTATCCTGTAATTGTTTGAGGTTACCACATGAGCCTAAATTATCAGTAAAATGTAGTTGTATGGCTAATTTGCATACACAATTGTCTTCTAATTAATATATGCACATGAATTTTTATGTCAATTTCAGATTGTAACATACACTGGTTATGTACTAAGTCAATGGCACCACCAGATTTCAGATGATTCTGAGGAATTACTGTAGTCTTTACATCTCCTGTAACTAATTTATATTAGCATCCTAGAGTACTGAAAACCTTAATATGAGCTGATTACCCCCCATAAATTAAGTTGAAACAATTGTTTTCATAAAGATATGTGGTCTCTGTTTAAGATAAATATTCTATTATACAGGATGTTGCACTGTTTGGAGGAGGAAAAATACAGATGGGTTAGGTTTCAAAGTTGTCTTTTGTAGCCAAAATAAATTTTTATTGTAGCTCCAGACAGCTTTAGTTTTAATAGGCGTTTAAACTCAAAAGCTGTGGGTTTTATACTAACTCAGTGCCTACCTTTAAAAGCCTTACTAATAGGAAGTGAAAAGCATTACAGAGATGAAAAAGACATTCTCTAAGAACCTAAAGCAAGAACAGATGGAACGTTTTAATGCAGGGTTAGTGTAAACTATTCCATATTGTTTCTGATTTCCTGTAACACTGATTTTTTGTAAGAGCAAGTCAACATTGAAACATTCTGTGATTTTAAACACAATGCTGTGATATGAGCTGAACAATAGAGTGTGTGACTTTTCCAAAACAGTTTTCCATTTCTAATGAAATAATAATGGAAATATTTTGTCTCTCTAGTCCTGAGGCATGTCAATTGTACATTTCAGTGATGTGGACTTCTGATAGCCATCAGATATGTAAATGGCAAGATAGCAACTTCCATTCCCGCCTTTCATCCAGGTGCTAGTTAAGGCAGTTAATACTTTCAACGTGAGCAAGTTAATAGTAAAACCAATCAATACAATAGCAAACATCTTCAAGTTTAGATACCTGAGGCATGTTTTCTTCTCAAATTTCTACCATGGAGTTCTTTGATAGAAAAATATAAATGGTTTACCTTTCAAATGTATACTTCTGCCTATTGAAAACTTTCTATTTGCCTGTAAAAATCTCACATACACACACGCAGAAAAGGCTATTGCTACCTATTTCCTGCAAAGTTTTTTTTTTTTTTTAAAGAAAGCAGCAGAAATCAGGTTGCTCTTCCAACAAATAATTTTAATTCTAACATTTTGTAAAATTTATAGACTCCACTCCACAGACAAAAGAAACAAGAGCAAGAAGGCCAAGTTCATGACCTTATCTCAATAAAGTCTGACATAGCCACACCAAAGATCCATCCAGCCTAGTACCTTATCTTGCAACATGACCAGTAACAGATTGCTTACAGAAGAACAGAGCATGTGTGATCCTTTCCCTGCTGTAGCCTCACAACCTCTGGGAGTTGACAATTTAAATACTTCCTGAGCCTAAAGATGTGAGTGGACAATTGTATTGTGTTTAATATAGTGACCGATGGCCATGTCATCCTTGCAGTCTCCTCAAGATTTGCCTTCACATTATTGTAGCAAGGAATGGAAAGTTTTGCGGTTTTGGAACAGTGTGCGCTTAGTTTGTGTTTCCAACATTGATGGGAACTGTTTGCTTCTAAGGAGTTCAGTAAATCCAAGGAGAAGCTTAACTCTGAGCAGGAAAAAGAAAAGTCACGCTTGGGGACAGTATTTTTCATTTTTCAGGTTCTCTAGTGCTTTCAAAATTAAGTACTATTTACTTTTCAAACACTCTCAAGTAATATATGAAAAATCATCTAGAAAGACCTATTTTCTTGTGGTACCATCACTGTTAAATTCCACTTCTTTTTTTCTGACCCTTCTTTTTACGGGTTAGTTTATGCAGAAGAACAGTAGTCTTCCAGCTCTTTCTTCCCTTTGAGTACTTCTTGTGGAATACCCTCCCATGGATCACTTCCTCTCTCAGTCCCATAGGACATGGCTCTCAAAACTCTTCCCTCTAAAGCTCAGAAGGAAGGGCTCTGCAGACACCCAGTGGGCTATGAATTTCACGTTGACAACTGTTGCACTCAAAGAACAAAAATCATACTAAGAAAGCAAGCTTAAAAATGCTGTGTCTCCTTAAGTTCCAGCAGCTTTCTTGGCTTCTCTGCTTTCTTTGGTTCATACTCTTCAGCAGCTTTTTAACAGAAGTGTTTATTTTTACCGTGTTGTTTTTAGTGAACCAGAGCTGATCCATAGACTCCATAATTATGGCCATCTCCTCTAAGGCTTCACTGACACATTTTTTCCTCATCTTCCACAATCACTGAACTTAAACTGCCAAAAATAATCTTTCCCGAACTAATCTGACCATGTCAACACTTGTTCCCTTTCCTACCTTCCCTTGAAAGATCACAAGCCTTTTAAGCATCCCATTACATTTTACAGTATTTCTCCTTGATCTTTCTGGTCTCTAGTTGAAGGGAACTGGTTTAGTTCTGTTTAACAATTAAATTTTCCTGTAGGACTTACTACCAACGATTTAATTAAAATTCAGTCCATTTTATTTTCTGAGTTTCAGAACAGATCCACACTCTGGATGTCTGGTTCACCCGTGTAATTGCGCTGCAGAGCTCAGAAGTACAGGAGAGGTTATATAAGTCGCCTCCCCTACAGTTAAATCAGCAGCAGACCGTATTGATTTCCAAGACAACTGCTGATGAGGAGACAATTTTTACACGTACTAACTCAAGCAGTGTGGTTCTTCACCTTCCAGTTACCTTCTTATTGTCCAAAAGAACTTTTGCAAAGTAGTGAAAAGTAAAAGATCAACAAATAGTATAGAAAAACAGCCATAAAGAAGCTGCTTTACTCTTCTTATGCCTTTATTTTCACACAGGATTGTGAATACGAAGTGACTGCAAATACAGCTATATTTTGACTGCTGTGAGCTGTCTGGCTGTGCCTGTATGTGTGCTCCATTTGAACTGGAACAGGGTACCTCTAAGTTCCTGGTGCACATGGAATAGTTAGGCACAGTCTGTTTTGGACTTAAGATTAGAGATGATTATGGAGAGTAAGAAGCTATGCATCTAAGCAAATGAGCATCTAAAGGACTGGCTGGATTAAAAATCTTGTTTGCTGCAAAAGTGTAATGAGTGCTAATAGCAAATGCGTTACCTCCAAATCAGAGTGGCTTACAACTCTCTCCAGCTGTCAGATGCTCTCGAGATGAGAATCATAGATAGTACACAAAATATTTGAAGCCTTGGCCAACTAGAAATTTATCCTAAGTGGCTGCTTTCCACTTTGTTCAAACTATGACCCATTAAAAGGCAGACAGATTAAAGATAGGATTCAGGTCTATGTCCATGCAGTTCTATGGAGTAACCCAAATAAATATCCAATAAATTGTTCTGGATGCCTGTGTAAATGAAGGGTCTATAAACAACTTCAAAAAAAAATAACAGAAGAGTCTGCATTTTGCTTGGCAGAATGTTTGCTTTATGCACTTAGATTAACAAACCATGATCTCATCATTAGTCAACAAGATACTAGAGAGACCATCAAAGCAAACTACAGGAGCGTTGAGGTTGATTCATGCCAAACAAATGTTTGTAGCTAACAGCTGTATTACCACTGATTCTAATTTACTCAGCAGGATTCGCCTTTCATTTCCAAAGTGATATGAATGTCACAATGCATGATGTAGACAGAATGTCTACCTACTGCACTAGTAATGAGTTGTGTCAGTTCTCCTGGATCATGCTGGTTTTGGACATCAGGAATTACATCCTAACATTTTCCACTTCAACAACAAGAATCCTAAAGGTGATTTGTCTGTTCTGAGACATCTGTTAGCTTACAGTGCTACTGACATGCCCTGTTCAAAGTAAGAATAGTTTAGGCAGGCAATATTATCATTTATTCATTCTATTCTGTACTAATTCTATATTATATTAATTCTTGCTTCTGCTTAACCCGTTAGATTATATCTTGGACAACTACGTTTCCTGAATTAAAAGTTGTTCTTTCCTTTTTCCCTCCTTGGTAATTTTGGAGGAATTTAGGGAACTGCCCTTGGATGACTGTGGCCTACAACAATTATTATGTCAAAGGGATGTACCTTTTTAAAACTGAAACAAATGGGGTTACGTACAAACCCTTTCAGTCGGTAAGAGTTTAGCTGCAGACTTCCACAGGGCCAGTATTTACCCAAGGAACAAATAAGCCATTTATATCTTAGGATTCTCTCCAGGGATTTCTGTTTGGGATTCCCTTTTCGCATGCTGAACGATTCTCTGTGCTTTCTTCAGTGCTGGTCCTCACACAGGGCATTGCACAGTCAAATTAAGCTGCTATTCTTCATGCCAACATTTTAAAATACACTTGTCTCTGCTGAATCTGGGGACATGTCCCAAACATCCTTGTCCCAAAATGTTACATTTTCATATAATCTGGATTTAAAATTAATCATAATAATACAAACATCATAGACTAAGTAGAAGCATTGGTTTTAAAGTTTTGCCAAAACACTGATGACTTTCTGCCAGAAAACAGAGGAATTTTTGTACCTTATCATACCATCTCCTAGAAGTTTATCGATCTCTTGTAATTTACAACACTTACCATTTTTCAGACACCTCCCCAATAACCCAAGAACACTATAATAGCAAAAATGGGTAGGCCAGTTACTTAAAATGTCTATGCAGCTGATGATGTATGTTTCTTCCATCAGTTTTTGCACTGTTCATGGAATCTTAATTTACAAAGCAAACCCTTCACAGTCTTGTCTATGGTAGAGTGCAATAAAATTATCTGCCATTCATCTAAGCTGCTATTCCCTTTGATTCAGGTGTTCCCCAATAGCTTAACATGTATCTGTGACGAAAGGAGGCTCAGAGCAGAGGAAAAGCTGGAGATTCTGACAAAGATATAGAGGAAGTATCACAAACCTTGGAGGTTTGCTTTTGAATTGTGAGACTTCCAGTGCTTTGAAAGGCAAAAACACCTGTACCATTTAGATACTGTTTTCTGTCTGAAAACAGAAAATTAAGAGAACACAAAAGGCAATAGACTTTTTTTTGAATTTCTGCACAGAAGTATTTAAGATGACTGCATCGGCATCCTCTTGAAAGAGATGTTAAACTTCCAACACAGAATGTACAAATAATGTACAAATAAGCAACAAGCGTTTCTTATCACAGTATACTCTCAATTCCTAACATCCTGCAGTTCACAGTCCAGAAACTATTCTTCAAGAAGCTGTTTTGCACAGGGGTGTTCCAAAATGTTTCTTTAATCTTTTGTTGTTGTTGTTGTTCTGAGTAACAGATTGTTTTCTTTGAGATGGGCCAAATTACATCTGCCTCACCCTCCATGCAGCTTACAAGGTTATGGTACTTCACAAGCTATCCAGGGATACTCCTGATATCAATCTTGAAGCCTATTCAAAACAAGGATGGGGAGTCAGGGGTTTCTCTGCCAACATTCCTGCTGAATAAATGCACAGCTCCATTATCTGTGGGGGAGTCCTCTCTTCCAGTGTTCCCTTGCAAGTCTGCACTGCCTATTGGGAGCGCACAGATATATCTGAGAGACACCCCAGGAAGCATGTACTGAAAGACCATACAGATTGGAGCACTATCACTTATCCCTTTCATGCTGTCTTTCTCCATAAAGAGAGGGTCGGTTACAAAAGGCTGTCTTTGCCATTAAATAATCACAGCTCCGGTGCCCTCCCTAAGACTTTTCTCAACCTGTGTATGTAGGGCACAAAAGGAGCACAGTGAAGAAAAATGCTGAGCAGCATGAGCCCTACCAACCTCATGTCTATGCTGATTTCTGATGGGAAGGATACAGTGAGGCTGTTAGGTTTATACTTGCAAAATCGACAATAACCTCCCTCTATAGCAGTACTCTGGGCACATTTTTTCAAATTAACACCATTGTCTCCAAGCCTCACGGACTTCAGTATTCACCATTCGTAGTATTTGGACTTGCATATTTGCCAATCACTTCTTTGCATATAGTTCTTTTGAAGTCTGTATTTACAGACAGAACAGCTTTGACATTGAAGTGGTAGAATGGAAGGGGGGGCAGGATGGAGGGCTGAACACCTTGCTCTGGTTTCTTCAGTCTGTTCTGCTCTTTGTGGATTTTTGTGGGGAAAGAGGTGATTGTTGTTCTTTGAGAGAGGGAGGTTCAAGGCAGTGAGGGTGTGAATGGCATTGGCTGGCACTGGCTATAAACACAGCACTCTCACTGGTTTAGTGTACGTTTCCAGCACAGTTTGAGAGGTTGGAATTTGCAGATGACGTGCTTGATACAAGTAGTGGGAGTAGAGGGCAGGAAAGGTCCTTCTTTTTCATGTTCACTTCTGGCTGTCAGTCAAACACGGCAATAAAATCAGTTCCAATTAAGGGGCTATGTAAGGAATTTCATGATAATGTCAACACTCCATTCCATCAATACAGGGGTAAAGAAAAGAAGCTAATGTTAATTTCTTTAAAATAAATAAATAAATAAAAAGCCTCTCATAGACGACTGTGGTATCACCAGATACACAGTTAATCACAATGGTACATGAAGTCATTCACAATTCCCCCCTGTGGGGGGATTTCTTTTTTTTTTTCTTTTTTTTTTTTTCTTTTCCCTGTGGGGGCCCTGGTTTCTATTTCATTTGCTTTCTGATTACTCCAGTGCTGACTTAACTTTCCCAGCAGACTGACTTCAGTTCTCTAGTAGGTTTGGATTCTCATCAATTAACCCCGTACTGCTAGGAATCCCACTCACCTGACCTTAGAAATAGAAAACTGAGAAATCTCATCAGCTGGAGACTATACTAGACTCTATAGTATGTAGACTATACTAGAGAAAGAAGTCGAACTGCAGCCTCACTCAGATCTCACTTCACGTCTAACTTTCTGTGTGATCTTAAAAGATGTCCCACTTGAAAGAAAGTACTTATGAAAGTTCTCAAGTTTATCAGTAGTAAACAGACACTTAATCCTGTGCTTTACTGTGTGTGGTCTTAAATCTACCTGTGATAATTCCTTAGTATGGGCACAGTTACATTTCAACAGTACAGAATCTTGATTTATTTTTCATTCATTGATCCAGGGAGGGGTGAATTTCCAGAGAGTACAGCTGCCTCTCTATATGCCATGCCCCCTCTGTACAGGGTACACAGAACATGTCAAATACGTAGCTGTCAGATACAACTCCATCGATCCTCATGTTCCTTGGTGAGATCTGCAACTTGAGGCTGCTCCAATTTCCTCATTGGGCTGCATTCTGCTCCAGCTGGCTCCACAATCTACAAAGATATTTAGAGGTGCTTTTGACCTCCTCAACCCATATTAAGATTATCTGTGGTGCAGCTGAGGGTCAGATCTGGGATGGTGCATTTCTAACTGCTTGGTATTCGCCTGTATGCTGCTAATCCCACAGAAAAGGCTGAATATTTCCTCAGAATCTGATGTATTCTCAATCATGATTTCAGTGTCAAATTACTTAAAACTTTAAATGCTGAAAAATAAATTTTGAAGCAAACAAGTGCCCTCCCACAGTTTGGCTAACACTCTAGAAACTGTAAGTAATAAGAGTGAAATAAATTCTACTAACACTCATCACTTGGGATAACTAATGCCTGGACTATATAAAGAAGCATGATAACAGTTATTACTAATGAACAGTAGTAAGCTTAGTACAGACTTAATACATACTGTGTTATCAGATCTGTTTTGTACCACATGGAAGTGATTCTAGCTATGCCAATTTCAGATTTTTAATTCAGCCCTCCTAAAGCACTCTAAAATAAATCCTACAGCATGTTAGCATAGACACAAAGGGGTGAAGGGTACAAACACCTTGTGTTGTGCCTTGTCCCCTCTCCGATTCTAAAAAAAAAAAAAAAAAGAGAGAACTGGAAAGCTGTCCACTGATGATGAGAATCTGTTTAGACTGAAGAACCTGCTGGATTATTTAAGGCTCAGTTCCAGCGATGTCCAGCATTGGCTGTTAAAGTGAACTGTATGACTACATTGCCTGTAAAACGTGTCTCCATTTCCTTTCAGGTTGGGAAGCTGATCCAAGAAGCAGCTGGAAGGAGTAATTTGAAGAGAGTTACACTGGAGCTGGGTGGGAAAAGCCCAAACATTATTTTTGCAGATGCGGATTGTAAGTCAGCACTTCCACATTTTTCTTAAATGTTTGTGTGGCTTTTCTATTTTCATCTTAGGGCTTATCTTTTAGATAAAGTGAAATGGACCAATATAGAAGTAACCAACTGCACTTTTCAATATTACAGAAACAGCCTGGAGTGTGATGGTTTTATAAAAAGACAACATTTGTACCCAGAGATTCACAGAGGAAAAAATAATAATAATAATAATAATAAAAACAATTAAAACCAAGCATGTGGATATGGTGTTAATCAAAATCATGGTCCCATATGTATTTTTTCTAAACTCTGCAGCAAGGTGGCCTAGTGCTTTAAATATGGAAAATCTGTGATAGATTCATAGCAATCATAAAAAGGGAGGGCTCTGATTTAAACTTGAGGAGCTGATCTACTCAGTGCACTACTTTTTTAAGCTGTTTTGATGGTAGCTATAAATGGAGAGTCTTCCATTTTAAAAATCTTCACAATTGCACAACTGTGTATTGAAATGTCCTCAATGACATTGTCAGCAGGGAGCTGAAGATTTTGGCAACTGAATGACGTGCAGCTGGGATTTTTGGCACCTGAAGGTACAGGACAGAAGTTCAGAATAGGATAAAACACAAACTGGAAGTTTCTGCTTACATGATAAGCAATGAAATAGTTAACAATGTTGATATTTAAATCGTCAGCGGGAGGTTTTGAAGTTAACACCCCATTAAGATGAATGGGACAGTTCACACCTTGCCTTGACCTATTGTTTCAGGCTGTGTGCAGGCACACTGTACTTACTGCATTTTCTGAGAATTTACTTTGTAACCCAAAGAAATAGGCATTTAAGATTTGGTCTTTTAGTTTCAAAAATCGAAACTGAACAGAAGAATGATCTGAACAGCATGAATTACAAGAGCTGGTTAAAATCCCATATTCAGTTTCAGAATTTATCAATGTTGAAACACTAGGAAAAGCCTAAGAATTCTCTTAAGTTGAAGTCATTTCTACTTAGGAAAGTTTTATCAAGCTGGGAGGCTAAATTGCAGTCATAGCCACCCCGGTAAACCAAAAAAGGCTCCTGTCAACCAAAGTCAGGTGCAGATGTTACAGCCCTGTACTCCGGTTACCCATCTCCATCTCCCACCAGAAATCACCACATCTCAAATGTCCTTTACCTACTAGCTCAGATTGGATCACCTGAACACTTCTAGTAGAGTAACATATGCTGGGGGCAGGTCTGTGTTGTCCCTTTCCACAGAGGAAGGACAAACACTCCTAGCTGCCACACAGAGGTACAGTTTATCTGTGACCTGAATCTGCCAAATAAGGTTGGTGAGAAGTTGCAGGCAACAAGGGAATAACAGGGCACAGAGAAGAGCGAAGTCTTCCCCAGGACCGTCTGTTCCACAGTGTAACATACTAAAGCTCTCTGGCTTCCCATAATTAAAACCACTAGCACTTGACCTGAAATTCAGTCTTCAAAGCTCTGATTATTTAAGAACAGCAGACAATTTGCTCACAGTTCCAAAGGAGCTGTTTGTTCTGTTTGAGGAACACTGTGTGCCAAAAGTTAGCAGAAAGCATGACAAAGCTGTTGAAGTTTAGTGCGCATGCACACACATGCACACAGAGAAAAATGGTTAGAGCCCCTCCATGGTGCCTAACTTTGCTAAGAGAAAGAAACATCAGTTAATCAGTTCTAGCCACTATTGTTTTTAGTCTCCATGGAGCTGTCTGGGAAAACTTGAATGTGGTCCAGGGAATACCCCACATCATTTTTTTCCATGGCCATGCCGAACACAGAATAAGACACTGCTGTTAGATGGAGTTGTTTAGGCCATGCTGGAAGTAAAGCATCATTGCTTTGTTTATGCCATGAAAGATTATACTTTAAACAATGTTCTGAATTGTGACAGCTGATAACAGGTATTGCAGTGCTGCAGGTCATCACTTTTTGATGATAAATTCAGTGCCACATGGCCCAAATGCTTTTCTAGTCAGCTGTTATATGCCGTGGGAGATTTTGGCTCTCATTGTCTAAATATGGCTGTTTTTCCCTTTCCTGCTTGAATATTGGATGTGTTGGTTGCACCTCCGAAGTTGGAACAGGAATCAGGGATTGATTGTTCCATAATTAGCCTGTATTTTTAAAGCCTCACCTAGTCACTTCTATAGGCCAAGAAGATATTTCTGTCTTGCAGAAAAATAACCTGTCTTTGGGAAGGATAACTCTTGCCATTATCAAAGTTAAATTCTCTCAAGTACTTGCTTGATTGTAATCCTCACATATGCAGGATTAAATCAACTGCAAGTATAAGAGGATAAACAATTTTTCCCCTCCCCTACTGACTTTAAGTCAGAAAGACTTCTATAGCATGGGGCACAACCCACTTCCTAGGGTCCTCTTAAGAGTTTTTGTTAATACATGTAAATGACATGTTGTTGATGTGCAAGGCATTGCTGAAGCTGTTTTGCATGTCCTACTTGTATTGACTGCTACAACTGTAGCTTGATTTAATTTTTGCAGTGGGATCTTAAGCTGTATTTGTGGCTTGCGTCAAGGGATGGCATGTAGAATGTATTATCTACAGACACTTCTTTAACTTGATGGTGCTTGAACTCCCAAGTGGTCTCTTGCAAACTGGTGCTTTTGAAACAGTTGTAGTGCTCCTAATATCCCCCTAGTATAGCTCAGTCCAGGCTGGCATAAATGACAAAAAAAAAAAAAATCAAATTCAGACATGTTAAAATGTACTAAAACTTCCTATTCTCACAGGTATTAAAACAAAAAAATGAAATTAATCACCTTCACTTATGGCCTGGCACAACAATAATGTATTGTTCAGTGTTTTGGTGTTTTTAACCAAATTCTACTTCTGCTTTGAAGTTTTGGGAATGTGATGCTATGTCATACCATAACATTGGTGCAACAGCAGATGTGTCTATGATGTTTCAGAGCAACTCATGTTGTCTTGGTTTTGTAGTGGACTATGCTGTGGAACAAGCTCACCAAGGAGTCTTCTTCAATCAAGGTCAATGCTGCACTGCAGGCTCACGGATTTATGTGGAAGAATCAATCTATGAAGAGTTTGTAAGAAGAAGTGTAGAACGTGCAAAGAGGAGAGTAGTGGGGAGTCCTTTTGACCCAACTACAGAACAAGGTCCACAGGTAAATGAACAGTGCTTCAGCTCTGCAGCCCAGAAGGTGCCCAGATGCCCAGAAGCATTTAAACTCTAACACAACAGAGTCCAGTCAGTGCATATTCACTTGAAATCAGAGATGTTTTCTGTTTAGTGAGAACTCTCATCCTAAATATCAGAAAGTTCACCCCACAGTTTTAACAGCAAGATTCTGCACTTCAGCTCCCAAGACGTGAATTGCATAGTGCTACCATTGATAGGAGAAAGGCTCACAAAAGTCTTTTTGCAGGCACTTATTGTCAAGAATTGTCTACAACTGTAACTGTGCTTGTAGAGACAAGAACAAGAACTGTAAGCAAAAGATGGTCAAAATTACAAATATATCTTTAAAAGATATTCCTGATACTAATAACCAGCTGGGCTATACCACTGTCAAGAAGTTAATTTTGGCCAAGAAAATAATGCCCTGCTTTGTTTGTTCTTATAAACCATCTCCCTTAGCAACAATGTGAGTTGAGCCACATACATACAGGGACACATTCTTAAGAAGACTGAGCCCCAGGTTGCAGTCAGCAGCTATCTGTAGATCTTTGGCCTCTCAAGCTCAAACAGTGAAAATATGCATGAGTCTACTCTCTGGGACGACTTGCCTAAAAAAATTATTTTGGTTTAATTATCTAAAGTGCATGGCCTGCAAGTCAAACAGCTTCTTCTCTCTTTCAGATTGATAAAAAACAATACAACAAGATCTTGGAACTGATTCAAAGTGGCATTACCGAAGGAGCAAAACTTGAATGTGGGGGTAAAGGGCTAGGAAGAAAGGGCTTCTTCATTGAACCTACGGTGTTTTCCAATGTAACAGATGACATGCGGATTGCCAAGGAGGAGGTACATGGGCAAGATCATTTTAGAATGTCCTAAACATGATTTTGTTTCTTTTGTTTACTTCTTGAGACAAAAGCTTTACAGTGAAAACGACCATTATACCAAAAAAAAAAAAAAAGTTAAAATCTTCTCAGAACTTAGTCACAGAGCAACTGACAGCATCAGTTTGGGTAAAAAAGCTTAATTTTTGTCATTTGCTTTAGAGTCTCAGACTTGAAAGACAAGATAAAAGAAGAAATGAATTATGTTTCACTATGATGACAGCTTTGGGAAATTCATGCTTTTTTACAGGCAGCTATTACTACTAATAAAATCTGTAAAGAGTAAAACAGGAGGCCATTTATAAAGCAGAACAGAACAGGAATAAATGCCTCTGTGTGAGCTGTTTTTCAAATTAATGATTAATCTTTGTTGCAGATTTTTGGGCCTGTTCAAGAAATACTGAGGTTTAAAACCATGGATGAAGTTATAGAGAGAGCCAACAATTCTGACTTTGGGCTGGTAGCTGCTGTCTTTACAAATGACATAAACAAAGCCCTGACGGTCTCTTCAGCAATGCAGGCTGGCACAGTCTGGTAAGGCAGAAGTTATCACACTCCTGCTCTCAGAGATAAAGAGTTTAGCTCATTATCATTACATTACCTCGGTTTTGCACCCTTTGTCTTTGTGTTTATCTAGATCATCCTAGTGGTGAATCACTAACCAAGATACAGAACAGCTGTTGGGGAATGTAGTCAGTCTGCTCACTGCAGCTGAATGCTATTGAAAGTGGAAAGTGCCTTGCTTTCTGTTAGCATGACCTTCCAGTTACACCGCTGAACAGCATTGCTGAAAACAAAACAGTGTAAATTATCCTTTCCGTGGAGCAGAGGAAGCCTGTGAGGTTTCTGCTGAAGGCATAAGAAATCGTGTATTTTCTACAACCTTAAGGAACCAAAGGGACGCCTATTTCTCTTGTATTTAGGTGTAGGAAGTGACACTTCTAAAGTTTAATAGCTTGCAATTTGATATGTCAAGCCTGGATACACTAAAGATCCTCGAGAAATCAGGTGGAAAAAGGACAAATTCAAACCTAATAGCTCTGTGTTATAAACTGGCACTGAAATTTGTCAGCAGATTAACAGTCCATTACTGAAGCATCCAGGTGTTCAGTGCCCTCCTCCAGTCCTCACAAGCTAAATCCCACTCTCTTTAAAGCAAGGAGTAGAAGCTTGCTTAAGTCCCTCCTTTCTTTTCAACAAGAGACCATTTTGTTAGTACTAAGAGCTATACAGTATCCTTAGCTCCATGAGTTTCAGTATCTCCTGAGTTGTCCAAATGTCTGACAGTGCAATTGGACTTAATGCCTTTTCCTGTTACAGGATAAACTGCTACAATGCCTTAAATGCCCAAAGTCCTTTTGGAGGATTCAAAATGTCTGGCAATGGGAGAGAGATGTAAGTATTACACTGCTGTCTTCTAAACTATTTTGAGCTCTACAACTTAACAAACATTAGTGAACCCTTCCATGCAAATTAAGATCAGGACATATTCCCATCAGAGGATCAGGGCATAGTGAAAAATGACTCATAACCACTGCCAGCTCTAAATGCAAACGATTTATATGGTAAAACCATTTCTTTCTTTCCTTATTTATTTATTTATTTATTTTAACACAACAAAATGAGTTACAAGAAGTCCCTTCTTATTCTGAAAGATACTGAAAATTTCTGAGTATTTTTTTCAAACTGCAACCTGTGTTTTCCAAGTTTTCCTTCTCCATATTAATCAGCAATTTTCCAGAAAGATTCTATTTCATATCTTGCTTTATGCTTGTTGACTCATTTGTTGTACTTGTTTCAGAGTTGTTTTGCCATGTATTTTGCTTTCTTACATTTTTTTTCCTTTCTGTTCCTTTTGCTACATTTATCAGTATAGGATCATCTGAATTTAATTAAAAAGGTGTCTGTCTTTTCCAGAATTATAAACAATGTTAGACGAAATCAGGCCTACAGAACAATACACAAATGTGTTTATATCCCTTAGAAAGAATCACCTTCCATTACAAAGCTTTCTGTCTTATTCCGTTTAGAACAAAGTCACAAATATTTTGAAACGGAGCTACCTTCTAAAATGCTGTCCCATGTACCTAACTGAAAGTGTTAGCAGTTTTTAGTTCTCATTACAATCACAAAAATGTTTAGCAATTGCGTCAGCCCCAGATTGGTTGTGCATACAAAGGATTCAATTAATTTCTGTGCAGGAGGCATGTATACCAGATATGTCTCACCTAAGATTTCAAAATAGCTAATGGCTAATGGCAAACTCAGCAGTAAAACTAAACTAAGGTCAAACTCTTTAAAACTTTAAATATGTTGAAGTATACAACTTGATCTATAAAATGAGCTCTATGTAGTCTGAAATATTTTCCCTCATTAGGGAGTACTTTGAATAACACATTCATACTATTCTCCACATTCATGAGTTATGAGGTGATCTCACACTGGCATAAATATGTCAGCTCATCTAACTCTTATCATTGTGAAAATATTCTAAAACTACTAAGCTCGAAAGAGCACATGAGTAACCTGACACCCAAGAGTGACCCCACTGACTTCAGGGAGGTTAACTGTGCAAGCAAAATACTCACATATTAGTATTGTAGAGTTTTGCAAAAGAAAGTGTGTGTGGGGGGGGGGGGAGAGGAGGGGGGAAGGAGAGGCAGAATCAGGCAGCACCCCAACTCCCAAGGAAAAATCTGTGATAGCTGTACACTTGATTCACATCCACAGCTTTGACAATACTCACCATAAACAGGCAATGTTTGGAATGGCAATCATCTCTCTCACACCAAGATGCCTGAAAACCTGCTTATGAGTAATTATTTTACTCCCTTCACAACCTCTTTGATCAGATATCACCTTCTAATTCACCCCCCCAATTTATATCTGCATACATTTTATTAAAATGCCAAGGTTTCTTAGATCCCTGTGTTTAAGTGATACGTTTTACAGCATAAATAATATTGAGTCTGGTAATTAAAGAACAAAAAACAAGACAAGAAAGTGTTCATACATATCTGTGCCATTGCTAAGCTAATACGATGTTTTAGCCAGATTGTAATTCTGCCACTGTGATATTTGTGCTAGCAATGTATTATCTGGGACTTATTTTGTTCCTGCATTAAAATTCACAGATTTTTATCACACGTTGGGAAAATAGGAACCCAAAGTTGAGATGTGCTACGCTCATTTTACACTCCCACAAAATGTACCAGAGTATGTGCATACCAATAGAGAACCCAAACTCTTGTACAGAATGGAACTGATTTCTGTTTACCTTAAGGCTACAGTATTCTTTTATTCTTAAAGAAGTATAATATTATTTTATTCTAGAAGGAGTTTGAAGGAGCAATTCATTTACATTTACAGGTTTTTAAAGCTCCTTATCAGTAACTGAGTCGTGTAAAATTGAACCGAAAATCAGGCAAGTCCCCCAGAATTCTGGTCTCTGTCCAAATATCTTCAAGGGAAGGAGGTGCTATTCTACCTCAGACTTAACATTTACTGTCATGGGAATTATTATTCTCTGTATGACTCTGAGCTACAGCAGTGCATAGTTGCATTTCCAAAAAGAAGTGCAAGTAGGCAAAGGCCTTGGAGTTGTAATTCTTTTTTTCTACCATTCTTCTCTTTGCTTGAGGAAGGGAGGAGGGTATGTAATATCATTTATTTTTGGAGAGCAATTTGTTCCCCTTCCCTCACACCTCCACAACCAAAGGATAGCATCATGCAAACTTGACCTCTGGGCTCCTCCCTCTCACAGACACAAACCTTGTTCTCACCCTGATACCAAACTGCAATTCAAACAGACACAAAGTTGCCATACAACAGGATGTTATTGCTCCCTGCCTCCCTGTATTAGGCTGTGGGGACAACCAAGCCCTTTGAACATGCACTGACTCATCTGCTCTGATGGTCTGGAATTACCCTTCATCCTATTCAGCATGAAAACTTTTTTAACTTTAGAAAAACAGTTGGTTTAGAATTCATCACAACTGCCCGCTTCCAAACTTTCAGACAGAATACAAATGCACAAGGCCCTGAAGCCTTGAGATGAAGAATTAGACCAATAAATACAACTAATTTTGTTTGCCAGACCAAGGTAAAACAAAACAAAACAAAACAAAACAACAAAACAACAAAACAACTGGCAGTTGGAACATACACAAAGGCACTGGATACTGTGAGGCAGGTTACATAGTAACTTGCAAAAATGCGTTCATCAGATGTCTGGAGCCAAGCTGCATCACTACCAAATCAAGCAGAAACTTTCATGCAGAGAGACTTACTAGTTTTAGTTTTTGGGTTCCATGCAGCTCCTGGTGACGGCTTCTAGTATGCCATAAAGGAATGGTTTTGTGTCTCAGCTAAGTCTGATAAATAACTAAGTGTTTTGATCATCCTTTTGGAAACAAATCTAAGATGTTCCCCTGAAAGCTGGGGGTGAGGTGGTCCAACTCAATCAGATCTGTTCTCATGCTAAAGAATCTTTACTAATATATTTCCTTGCTTGTACTTAGGCTCTTGTGCATCTTAAAATGCTTAGTAAAATGCTTAGTAAAACACCAGCCTTAGTGAGTTAGACATCAACTACGTGTAAGGCTTACCAAGCTGAAGTGTGTTGGCAACTTTTCAAAACTGCATGTAGGGTGAAATGGGATGGTAAATGCTGTATTTCTGCACAAATTCATTAACTTTCCAGGGAAAGTCACAGGACTCCTCCCCCAACATTACATTTTGTGTAAACCATACAGTATAGAAGGAAACACAAAGGAGGCTATGCAACACTGGGGACTGACTGAAGGGTTTAATTGCTTTGAACAGTGGCTCCTCACTCCATTCTGAAAACAACATTTACTAGACTGGGATTCTGAGGAACTCCCCTGAAATATTCTTTATGGTATAGCTGGGATTTTAAATTCTGCATAGCTGGATCCAGGGGGAAGGCAGTGTCAAACGCTAAACATGCTAATATGATAATGCACGTGTCAGCACTTTTTAGTTTTAATGTAAGTAAGAGAACGGTACTGGGTGTGTTTTATGGATGGGGATAAGAATTTAACCAAGAAGCAAATGACTCTAAGTGCTTGTGCAAAAGAATCCTCATATAAGTTCATATAGAAGAGAACCTCCATTCATGGACTTGGACTGTGCGTGTTTTGAGGTGGGGACTTTGCTTTACATACACAGCAGCCAGCAGAACATAACTTGTGACTTGACTAGAACACACATCTCCATCACCCAAAATATGCACAGCAAAGTGCAAGTATCTATATCTAAGAGGAGATAGGCAAAACGTCCAAGAAGCCATGCCATAGCTGCTCTGTGCCTCAGCAGAGTTGTCTACGAGATGAGCCAGGCCAGAGCTGACTACAAGAAAATCTACAAAGCACTCAGAAACACATTTCTTGAGCATCACTTACACAAAGGAGAACATGTATCCCACAGAGTCACGTGTCAGATGACTGGGACCTAGTAAGTGACTAGCTTCTAAAAGTATGTAGGATCTTAGATAAGAAGCTGTGCCAGGACAAAAACAGGTTTTCTCGTTACCTAGTGGAAATATGAGCAGGCTGAGTTCTCTTTCACAGTAAGTGCAAATGTTGATTTCTGCTGCTGAACATTTTGTCAGGGAAAAAAGACCAGTGGGTTAGGAGTCATTGTTACCTTTATCCAAAGTTGTGAGCAGTTCGTTTTCCATAGTACTGTTTAGACGTTCTTTTTCTTGGGTGCAAATAACAAGCAGTAAATTCACTGGTCAGTAGTGTAGGTCTTGGTATTTGAACATTTTCAGGATCTGGAAAGGACAGAGTGCATCAGTTCACTTCCAATAGTTCCATCAAGGGACAGTAACTATTTCTGGGTTTAATATCATTCTGTATCTCCTTATCAAATGCTGGAGCCATCCACTGGTCTTATGACTAGCCTGCAACTTCATATTCAGGTTTTCTGAAAGACATCACGAAAGGAAAACCAGTACAAAATCACTGTACAACAGAAACCTATGCCTAGAAATGTAGGTTGTATCTTAACTTCATCAAAGAATCACTTTACAAGTTTTTGCTGAATACAGAATTAATTTTTGGTCTAAGATGAACCTGCATTTTGTTTTCTAGGGGTGAAAGTGGATTGAGAGAATATTCTGAAGTTAAAACTGTGACAATAAAGATCCCTCAGAAGAATTCCTAAAATGATGGAAGACCATGTTGTGCAGAAGAGCACATGATGCCACCCTCTGTATTCTTTATGGAGACCAGCACTCAGGAATAAAAAGTGTTACACAAAATGTATTTAAGAAATTAAGTTGCAGCATATATACTGGGCACATAATTGCATAAGGAATGCAAACCAACTCTGCATGCTTTCATGAAACTCTCTTGAGAGTTACATCTTTATAAAACTTACCATAACAAGATAAAGTTGCTATTGGACATCATTTAATAACAGTTCTAGCTATAAAACTGTTAAATTCAAATGCATGCATACACACATTTATCTCTTCTTTAAATAAACAAAGTAAGTCTTACTGCTTTCAAGTTGCCTTCTCAAGCAGACCTGCCTTCTTCTGACATTCTTGTTTCATAAAGGGCTTTACAAGCCAAATTTACCCAAAATGCTAGGATCAAACAACATAATCAAGTACCATTCATGTTTTGAAAAAAATGTAAGACTGTGAACTGTAACCAGCCCAAAATTGGTATATTGGCAACTTTCCAATTAGCATGCTCACATAAAGAGGTTAAACTGGGGAAGGTACTAAATCATTATATGGACAATGAAATCCAAATATCATGAGATTTGGCTTTCATGACCCAGAGTGTTTTGGTTTTCAAAGCTTATTTTAATAATTATTTTATGGCTTGTTACAAGCAGAAATCCTCCCTCACTTACAGGGACTTAAAAGGTTTTACCTGCCAAAAGAGCATGGCCAGACAGGGTGGAAGAGTGCTAAGGAGAACAGGAACAGATCCCAAGGCTTCACAGAATATTTCAACTTTCATTGCCTGCTTAGTTTTGTTGTTGTTGCTGTCACTGTTGTTGTTTTCACTTTTTCTTTTTTTAAACAAGTATATGCACACACAGACTCCATTTATTTGTCTGCTAGTAAACTGCTTGTGATTACACTGAGAATCATTAAGTATTCATTACCACAGGAAGAACCTAGTGAAAGCCCACCTGTCAAGAAGTTAGCTTGATTTTATTTTCTTATTAAATTATGCCTTGCCATCCTCGCCATGCTTGGGAGCCTTAGGTGAACTTCCTGGCTAGTACTGTATTTTCATTGTTGTCTGCTTTTTGTTGAGCCCAGGACAAAAATATGAACATGATCTTTTAGAAGTAAGATGTTTAAAACCTGACATGCTATTTCCTGCTGCCTACAGAATCTCTTCCAACTTGCAATTAACAAACTAAACATTATCCCCGTCTTCTTTCTAGATGTAGAGCTCCCCAGACATTTTTTTTAAGGTTTCACTTTAAGTTTTAACTTAGAATTAAGACAACGTATTTTAGAAGTACAGTAAATCATCTACTGTAGCTACATTCTGTGGGGTGTAAGGACAGAGTTATGGCCTCAGGTGTAACAGTTCTGGCTGCAGAGTGTGTACTACGAACTGTTGAAAACTCCAGACCTGATTTAGCAAATTGTTTCCACACGTACTTAACTTTACTCTCTGAGCAATTCCTCGTAGATTTGAACTTGTGTGTGCCCTTAAATACACTGCAGGACCAGGACAACAGTATACAGCACTTGGTAGTGTTGTAGCCCTCAATATTTTCTACTTCTAACTCACGTCAATCTGCATATCGTGTTTTCAAAGCAATATGTATACACAATGTTATTCAGAAATGACAGTGCATTCACAGACATGGAAATGAATCCAAATATTCCTGAGTTGTTAAATGCAGATGCCATATACTTCTACTGTGTATGTCAGAGTTAAGAAAAACAAAATACAGCAAATAATTAGTTACCTTTTAAACTGCAATATAAAATGTGAAAAAGGAGATTTTACTTCCTTTCTCCTATTTACCTAAAAAAAAAAAAAAAAAAAAAAAGAGAGAGATTTCCTGTGGTAACAGCATTTACACTGTGTACTCTTTTGTATTCTTTCTGTGTGTTTTGTATGTCTGTGCTCTATTCCCTGTACATTCAGGTAAATAATATAGAGTTGCCATTTTTTCAACCTTGTCACTGCAGCTCCATTTGATGTACATGGATTTGTAAAATCCTTTTTTAAATGTACCATCTGCATGGATCCAACAAAACATTTTTCCTGTCCCTGCAGCTTTTTGTTACAGTTTTTAATCATGTATATAGTTATATGTTATTAAAAAAGTAAAAGGATATTTTCTATGAAGTTTTTTCCATTAAAAAGGTTTAGAGAAAGACTTTAGACTGTGAGACTCCTTTATTGTTGACAGAGCTATAAAAATATTAAAAAAAAATATTTTCTTAGCAAAAGATCTGCTCTCACAGTAGCTTTATTTTCATTTGCAGAAGTGAATGAAGTAAAAGGCCAATTACATTTTCTGGAATATTATTGCAGCTGTATGAAAAACACTTGTGAATTGCAGATCCAGGTCATAGCCAGAGTTCATCCTCACCCTTGTGGTCGTAAAGTTTAGCTATTGGGGAAGGTCTGAAATGACCAGAACCAGTGGGACACCCTTGCAAACTGCTGCATCACAGCTTGAGCTTTGGATAATGTTTAAAAAAAAATTACCATGTCTTTTCTTCCTCCAGTACATGAGTCAGAGAGATGATTAAATTAACACTCAGATCTTTTTATGTTAATTTCAAAATGCTGAAACAGGGGAAAAGAACAGACCGAATGCTAATTTGACAGCCAGTAAAATTCACACGGCCAGGTACTACACAACTGCCCCTCAAGCAATCCCTTAATTCCAGGGTTACTTTCACTGCTAGGAACAGAATTCCTCTTTTGAAATGGTGCCTACTTAGATAAAGTAACTACTCAGTTAATAGCTCCGAGCTACTTCATTGTATGGCAAGCACTGGTTATACCTCAGTGTCACAGAATAATGCTGTTGGCTTAATCAACACTCTACAGGCAATCACTGAAGATAAAGTAACTTGACTAAAACAGATTGGATAGCAGAGAACAAAAATTAACACTAGAAGTGAAATTGTATTCTCAAAAAGGAGTACTATTCCAGAAAGTCTGGGTTGTCAGGAATATATTAAGCAAAATTTCTCTTCTACTTGCCTTAACTAGTGGCACGCACAACACTGTCATGGGACTGTGAGTGGACAACGAGCACTTTCCATATCCCCTCCCTTCTGTCTCTGACCTAGTTGCAAGCCTTCTCACCACCCCACGCAGTTACAGAAGCACACGCAAAGGAATACTTTTCTAAAAGAGAACTGAAGGAAGGAAGGTTGTTCTGGAACCCACTGAAAACACAGTTTTGTCATCTAAGGAAGGAAGCAAAACTCACTCCATAGTGAATAAGTGGTTACTTATTCATGGACCCCCAACCAGTGAGAATTAATGTATCAATAAATGTGTATACAGGTATAGTAAAGTGAGAGTTCAGAAATAAATGTGCATTGCTTCTGGAAAAAGGCTATGTACAAAGGCAAACAGAATTTCAGTTTCATGGCTTTCAGACAAAGTGATGGATATGGATACTACTTGAATAGCACTAACATATTTATTTATTCCCATTTACAAAGAGCACTCCTCCTCCTGGAAAAACAAAACAACACTGAATTCAGGACACCAACACAGCTCTCCACATGGTTACACCACAAGCTCTGGAAAGCTGCATTTACAACCACGTTTCATTTGTATCCATATACCTCCACTTACTGCATGCTACGTCTATCAGCACAGGAAGTGGTTTTTCTTCTAACATCCTTATACTGCAAGGACTGACACTCACAGTGCTGTACAACTACAGCGCTCTGTAGCAGGAATCAGGAAAGGTATCTGTAGCTATTAGATGCCATCAGCATTGCCAAGCAATTCAGACAGACTTCTGTGAGCACATTACACTATAGCTGCATAAAATGCATCTTTTATCCTTTTCCTTATTAAATGTAGTTTATTAACTTGCTCTGTATCTTCTTTGTCCACTGGCAGCACACAGGTACCAAGGAACTATGTGTGGCTTTGCCAGAAAACTTGGAGAATTCTGAAGCAAAGCAGGGGACTGCAGCATTTTTGAAGTGGGCCGTTTGGAAGAATGAGTTAGGGTGATGTGAGAGTAGTGGTACTATTTCATGGGACTAAGGTGCAGCTAGAATACGCTACTACTAGGTGTTGCAGTCCCACTTTCGTCTTCCACACTGCACAATGTGGAGTGCTAGGATGCTGGTTTCCATAACCACTTACCTGTTTTTTTACAGAGGACCAGAACTGACACCCTGGAATTCAAGGGCAACATAAGCAACAGATTATTTCATCTGGCTGCAGTGCAAGCTCAGCTGTTTTAGTGGTGAAGAGCAGGCCGAACCGTCTGTGCAGCCAGAGCTGCTCTGTCGGGGCACTGCTTAGCACCATGTGCTTGGGTAGGTAAGACCAAGACCTAGAGGCTACATACACCTATGACTGAGAAGCTGCCCCAAAGAACATATTGTCAAGGAACACAGGCACAAAGATGACTTGCCTCTTGGTACAACTGGCTGAAGGCAGCAGAGCTGTTGCCTGGTGTCCCTAATCCCCTTAGTTTACTGTCAGAGGAACAGAAAAAGCACATCCACGTATTGCTGCTTCCTAAGAATGGTTAACTCCTAAGCAGTTCAGCCAGCTGAGTTTAAATCATGAACCCTCATAAAAGCCAAGCTCTCCCCTGCCTCCAGCACAGGTACAATGAAGCCTGTTTACACTGTAAAGACCCCAGCCACCTTTTTCTGGTATTGATAAATTTAAAACCACTCAAGCCACTACTGACAAGGACTGCACCCATGAGCCACTGCTTCTGCACAGTGAGCATTTCCACGGTCTTACAGGATGAGTTCCATCAAACAGTGAGGGGCTGCCCTGCGCTGCATACAGTGCGGCTATTTATGGCTGCACCTGCAGTTCCAGAAAGCACTCCAGAGAACATTGTTTTGCCCAATTTCAGGTGACATTTATGAACATGTGATGGAGGACCCTTGCCATCAGATGTAATGCCCAGATGTTTCAGACACACAGGAAGGCTGGGACATCTGTTCCGAGAACCTGGCTTAACATTAATTCTATTGACATTTAATCCCAGTATCTGTCATCCACTACTACGATTCCATGCTAGTTTTGAGGTGGTTTTATTTGCCTGGTGTCTCTTGGTGAGACCTGCTAAATGAACCTGGATTGTGCAACCATCACGGCAATCCACTGTAAGAAAAGCTCAAGCTGCAGAGGTTGCCAAGGAGGCTGCGCATACAGCGTGCTGAAGTAACCCAAAAGGGTGCTTGTGAAATGTTTGTGCTGCTGGCAGGCAGCACATTGCCAGGACAGATCACACATCATGCATTTGCACATCAAATGAAGCTGCACTGGTCTGAGAGCATGGGAAAGGCCTGTCTTGAACGGCATGTGTCCTACTTCCTAAACATGTATATTTTACATTTTACACTTGGTTATTGTCCAGACTGAAAGTACCGCAAGTTCTCCAAAGCTTGTCGTCTTGCCTTTGAAGTGGAACTGTTTGGATAATGTTTCCTTTGGCAATTTATCTATGTAAGAAAGCAAGAACTTAGCTACATTGGCCTCTCAACAATCCATGGCTAGCTTTTGTCAAAGAACTCAAGCACATACACGCACACAATTTGATCATTTTTAGTGACCTGGTTTAGCCACTCTCTTTCTCCTCATGATGAGGCTGGTGTAACTTGTACAAATATCAACTTGTTTCACTTGGGATTTTTCCCCGCTCTTTGTATGCATGGCTGAGTTCCTATTTCCTACAGCAGTGAGACATTTGCATGCAGCTCACCGTCACTGCCAAACAAAAATCAAATGTTTGCACTGCCTCCCCTGGCAAAAGGGCTCCAGCTCTCAGTCCACTGGTTTTCTCAGACTCTCCTGGGACCACAAGCCGGGACATCGAGCAGGATCTCTTCTGAAGTTTCTGCTGTTTCCTGCTTTCTATTGGTCCAAAACCTCTCCCAGGCTTTGGCACCTGACATACAATCCCAAAGCAGTCTGTGTCTGGCAAGAGAAGCCTCCTTCAAGTTTTTAATTCAGAACTTCACAAGTACTTAGGTTTCTGGGACTCTGAATGGGAAGGTACTCCTCGCCCTCACCAAGAAACTGCAGAATAGCAATGATGGCTAAAGCACTCCCCTTGCATCTTGACAGTCACAACTCCCAGCTTCTTCATTCACAGTGTAAGGACGGCTCTCCCATGGGGTTGGACAGTGGGATACCCTATCCCCAGGCTGTACCGCTGTGGGGACTAACCAGACAGCCTTTATTCAAATCAAGCATTTGAAAAAGTCCATGAAAACCGCCAAATTCTCTTTGGCCTTATTATTCCAGTGTCATGTGCTTTTAAAGACAACCTGGCAGTTCAACTCAGGAGAAAAACACCTTGTCTCCAAAGAACCACACATTCCTAGAGCTACCAACCCATGGCTGCTGAGCAGTACGCTAAGATGCCGTAGGATGCCACGCTGCAGCAGGCCTGCCTCATCACAGGGGCTTGCAAACAGCCAGTGCAGGGGAGGGGGTAAGTCTGGTGAGGCTGCTGAGAGCACTGTGTCCTTTCTGTCCTGGCATCAAACCCAGCTGGGGCAATGGACTCTGCTCTGAGAATCCATCCCAGGTTTCTCCACAGTGTGTACGCACACCTGAGGCCACAGGGAGCCACTGCTAGAGAGCTCCTGGGGACTGATAAATTGTCCGACTCTGTGATCCCATCACCACAGACAGAAATACTTACTCCCATAATGAAACTGCAGCAGAACCCTCTGCAGTCCCTGCTCTGCCTTTGCCGCAGGCCCGGCTCTCTACAAGTCTTACAGCATTTGCCTTCCAAGGACAAACACCATTTGCCAAATATTTATGGGAAAAAATGCCAAGGAAATGCCACTGGTAAAATGGACTTTTAAAGGAGCTTCCTTGGGGAATGCTGTACATTTGACCCTCTCCACAACTCCCATTAGATTCCTTTTTGTGAACCCCTCTGATTACCACCATTTCAGATTGCTCTGCTGGGAAAATGACAGTAGACTCCAGCTGCCCAATGCCTTTCATAAAGGCCCAGAAATATGCTCCCATCTCCTGCATCTGTAGCAGTTTTATAGCCAAGGCTCTGGGCCAAATGTTTTAAGTTAATTTCATATTCCAATAGACATAAAAACATGATAAAATCACCACGAATACTGCTTCTCAACCTGGTTTCTCCCTTACAGTGATCTGCAAATGTATTATAGAAGGGCTGGTGCACAGCTCTGCTAAAATACAGAGCTGCTGGATGATTTCTGTTTTAAAAACACAAAGAACATTCTGAGCTCTTTCTCAGGGTTTTGGAGTGGAGACTTTTTACTGTGTTCTTAGGTAGAACAGCAACAAATGGCTTGATGATTTGTTTTTACAATGTCCACTCTAGGAAGACTAATTACCAGCTAGCCTTCTAGCATACAGTTTCAAACATTTGGGGCCCCCCCATTCTTTCTCATGCAAAATTCATACTGTGGACTGCAGAATCTGCTTGGGTAGGGGCACTTTGCTGAAAGTTTCTAAAAGTTTAAGATTATGGGCCAAGAGATTTCACGATGCTTCTAGAACTTTGAAAGCCTAAGTAGGAAAAAAAAACAAACATGCTTTGCTCTATTGTTCTTAGCCTTTTTTTGGAGGAGCAATTTAAGTCACCACACCAAGGTCTCTGCAAATGCTGTTCTCAGCATTTTCTACACAAAGCTCAGAAGACTGAAGGTAGATTTCATGCTTTAGTTGTGAAAGTTGTGCTCAGCAGCAAGAACCACGTTGCACAGAGCAGTACAGCATGTTGAACCACCAGCCTGACAAAGGAGAATAAACTGATGGGATTCTTCCAATTTGTCTTCTTTTTATATAGGACAATCAACTTTTCTTCCTCATTATTCTCCCTAGCTGACTTATTTTTCCTTAATTTTTACTCCTCTTGGAGTAATTGGTGCCTCTTCAGAGGGTCTAACTGTGTAAAGCACTGGATGTTTAACTGTGCATATAGTCTCTGCTAGTATTTTCCACCTCTGCCATTAACACCGGGCAAGCTGGGCAGCAGCTTCTCATCAATCTCTGCTCCTGGGTAATTTCGACTGCAGGGCCCAAGGCAGCAAACATAACTGACCGTCAGGACTCGGTCACAATGGGCAGTGCTCAGTAAGTCATCATTAGTTTTGCCTGCAAAAAACTATGTTAAAGAACTGGAAATGGCCAGTACAACATACCTCTTACAGCAAGTGATTCTGTAATCTGTTTTTATCAGGAAAGTAAGCAGCAGCAAAGGTACTATATGGCCAGAACTCATTGTTCAAACATGTTTTTATAACCTTTAAATTATTAAATAAATAACCACAAAGACATCCTAGGCTTCCATCCATAATTTAGAATTTCCCTGCTGAAGGTTACTAAAGCTCTGGAAGACATGCTTGCTTACTTTAGCTTGAGTCACAATCCATCTCCCATTACCGTCATGGGCTAATTAGTAGCTGCAGGTATTCCTGAGCAGAGAGAACAACTGATAAACCAGGATAAATTACGGAAAGGGAAAGGAAGCAGGAATGGGTGGCTTAAATAGACTTTCACCTCCTCTTTTCCCCCCAGTCCTTGGCATACCTCGTGTGGCCTCATGCCTTGATTCTGGTCATGCACTTGGTTACACCTCCTGCGTGCCTCTTCTACAACCTGCTGTGAGTGTCTTTTAAGACATCGTAATGTTAGAAATCTAGATGGAAAGGCTCCTCTATGCACAACAAATCAAGCTACATAAGCCTCACATAATATTCAAAACTTCCAGACCCCAGATAGAATCAAAATCAACAGATTTGGTTCAGTTTGCTCATTTAGGTCAGGGCTGCTCATGAGATTCAGATCTGGAAAGAAACTTGTCCTCTCTTCACAGAAGTACAGATATGGACACTCCTTATGAAACATATTTACAGTACAAATAGGTTTTGGATGGTAACAAACCAATGTTACAAGGAGTGGGAATCAAAGTTGCAAGGTAAGCATTCATTTTTGACAGTTCTAATAAAATTAAGTTGTTTCAGCTGCAGTGGCCTGCAGGGACAACAATATTTGTTTTCTTTTGCATCATCTTTGTCAATGTTCTGTGCACATCATGGCACAAAAAAAAAAGGGGGGGTGTTAATTGATCACCTGATTATTTATATGCAGTCAATCAAAACCATGGCCCTACTGTCCTCTACAAACATTGTGAACAGGGAAAAAAAATAAAATAATTATTATCGCCATTTTACAGACAAGGATCTCCCTGAGAAAAACAAATGCAGCAACTCATCCCAAGATTACAGAGGAAAATCTGCCTCAAAGGCTGTAACCAAACAAAGATCTCCTGACTCCCGGCTCTGTTGTCCTCCTTTTCTGAGCCATGTTCCTTGCATATAAACACTGTAACCATACTATTATAAAGAAAAAAAATAATACGTGCAAACACATACACTGAGGACTGATAAGACTTACAAGAAGAATTGTGTTTGCCTAAAGATCTGTGGGAGCAGAACTGAAAAATTTTTCACTTCTGACATGCTTGAGCTGGAGAAAGCACTTGAAATTCTTAGGAACTAATGATCTTTTAAGACCTTAAGTAGGGGGTCTGATTTTTCTTGTTACAAATAGCCACACCAGCCATTCATTTATACATATTTATACTCAGTGCAGGATCTCTCAGCTAATAAATAATACCGTCAACTTTCACCAGGGCTTGACTGTAGACAAATGAGCTTTCTCAGTGCTTGTATCAGTTTACTGCAGTTTTGGTGTATTGTTTCCCATTTCTCCACAGCCACATGGCAAGTTCAATACATATATACGATGGTAAGTTAGTTATTTATTTATACGCACGCACACACACATGCTCAGGCTACATTTTTTTCCTTTGGATGCACGGAGTTCAATCCCTTGCCTTCCCCTTCTCTCCCCATTTCTGCATTCGCTCACCACTACAAGGAGGTGAGCTTGCAGAGGACATTGTGCTGTTTTGTCCCTGTCAAGCTCACTGGGAACTGACAATGTTCAGCACCTCTGAAAACCTAGGGCATTATGGCATCTGCAAGGCTTTAGCTCAGGGAAGCAATTGCATTTAGGTATCAATTTGTGTCTATGCTTGACAACAATTTGCCCATCTAGAAACCTTTGAAAAGTTGAGTCTAGAGAGGGCCCATTGGGTGGGATCTCTGATAGAGGTCCAGCCAGCACAAGTGGTGGCATTCAGGACAGAGCTCTAGGCTGAGATGAATTTTCTCTGGCTCTAGCCTGCTGACCCTTTTGACCAGCTCTCTAGAGACGCGATGGAAGATTGGGCCCATAGCTTAGATGCCAATACCTCTGGCACAGACATTTAGGGTGTGATTCATCTTGACCAGGTTCCTAACTTAGGAATCTTACTAGAAAACTACATCCTTACCAAGATCAATAGAAATTTTATTCAACGTTTCACTTTTTAATCTCAAAACTATTGATGATTTGATATCAAAGTTACATAACTATGTATGCAACTTGCTGGGTTACCCTGGATTAGAACCTCTTACTAATTTTGTTGTGGAGTTCAGGTGATTCACAACATCAGGGTGGCACGATACAACAGCACTGTAACACAGGTGCAACAGGGCTTTGACAATGTCAAAACTATTTAAAAAAAATAGGAAAGCATGAAGTAAAAGAAAGCTGTAATTATAGAGAAAACAAACTTATGTAGTCACAACCAAAGTCCTTTTGAGTTATGCTGTTCTTCCCTGCTCTTTTATCACTAGTCTCAGTACTGGTTTTGCTGCCTAATACTGAACAATACTGCACATAGTCACACCAGCTGCTTGATCTTGCAATTAGTTCCTGGTATTTTCTTTTTGTAGTACAGTTGTTATCCTAGAAGGTAGCAGGCACAACAGACAATTCAGCTGCCTTCACAACTACAATAATGTATCTGAGCCAGTGCAAACAAGTGATGCAATGCAAGCTGTGCTTTTCCCGAGGGTGGGAAGCATCCCCCAGCCGGGCTTGCAACTTGTTTCTTCCCAAGGAGAACAATTTGCAAGGTCAGTCTTGAACCTTCACTTCCCATGAGGTGGCCACAGTCTGCCCAGCAGAGCTAAGGGAAAAGAAAATGAGTCTCTGGTCTTAATTCATATACTAAGTACAAGAACTAGCACATATAGTGATACTTAACACTAATTAATTGCAGCTTCACTTGCAAGGATTGAAAGATTCTCCTAAATAATCTGAAAAGGTACACAACTAGTACTGAACTCATGTGACTTTATCTGGAAGTTTGAATTAGATGCTGGCATATCAATGTATAAGTCAGGTACCATTTCCAAGTGCATGAGCCTCAATTATTTTCTTGTTGTTTCTACAAGAGTTGCTGATGAGTCCCATGCAAATCTATCATCCAGAAATTGGCTTAACTAGAAGAAAAACACACTCCCTAAACAGATTATAACTTCCATAATTTTTACTCTTTAAAGTATTATGGAAATAGAGAACACTAGAATATAAGTAGCGTAACAAAAGATTTGACGGGATTAGTATTGTAACAATTCTTCAGAGTAGTTATTGATAAGGTTTATTTGCATGACCATCACCGTGTGACCACCTCGTATCTACATTTGCTGCTCTGATTTGCATAAATAGCATTTTTAGATTACTACTCTCTTCTTTGAACAGCCAAACTATGTCTTTGTCGGCCATCAAGAGGATTTAGACTTCTGTAGTTTTTCAAAATAGTGCGGATTTTAAGGAAAGATTAGGCAAACAAAAGTCAATCCATATTTAAAATATATAACTAGGCATAAGCGGAAAAGCAGTTAGAAGACATTAAGAAATAGTTTGAACTTTTCCAAAAAGTTGAGTATCGCTGAACTCTCATCAAGGCTTAATGTCCAAATACATGTCTTTTCCTGTTCATTCCCATTTCACTCACGTTCTGAATCTGTCTCATAGTTCAGTGCACCAAGTAACTTTTTCTTGTCATGCCTGTCTCAGTCCAGCTGACTCTGTTTAAATTCTGTTCTTGTGGCAGCACAACCCACTCTCACAGCAAAGAAAGGCGGTAAGCTACCAGACTTCTTAATGACCAGGCCAATGTTGTTTCTGGTCCTTTTAGACATCACTTGCTCATGGCACAAAGGACTTTAATACCAGCCTTTTGCAATGAAATCAAAGTTCTTTCCAAACAACGCAAATAACCTCACAAACTTCATAATCTTTTGCCCTTTATGTGTACACACAAATATGAACAAATTCCAAACCAGAATACATCACTGTATGTACAAGTAGACATGAGAATACACACAACAGATGCTAGCTGTTTTTCACTACTGGAAGCTTCTCAAACTGTACATGGTCTGAAACAGTCTGTAGGGAGACTTTCACACCACCAGCAAAGCACGGCGGCTGCAGGATTTTGTAGCGTCACACAAAGCAGACAACCAGCACCCGCAGTGCTATGACAGGCCATGCTTGGGGCAACTTGCACTGGACAGGACAGAAATTCTGCTGCTACTATAAACAATAAGTCTTCTTGTACAGTGTAACATGTCCTACTTAAATTTCCATCACAATGCGTATTTTGCCCATTTCATTCCATAGAATCTGTAGGAATTACCAATCAAAGGTCAAAGCCTCTAACAGGTGATATCTATTGTCCCAAAGATGTGTTCCCTTAAAAGTAAGGACATATTAAAGAAAACATGTGACATTGGTAAATAAATAAAAAAACAAGAGGAGGGGAGAAGGTGGGAGAAAAGACAAGAAATGATATGAATTCAATTTTTTTGAGCAGGGCAGAACAAATGTTTGACTGAAAAGCTTCAGGTCTAGCTGGGAGAAGGCCAAGACTAATTTAACCTTTGGTCAAATGGTTGGGAGTTAGCTAGTTTCCTTTTTCCTCTTACATCACTCCCAGAGATTTCGACAAAAATAATATGGTCCCGATTACATGACATTACAGGCTCTCAAAATGCACTTGGGAGGATAGTGTTGAAACCCCATGGAGACAAATTAATCCCAGCAAAGCAACAGCTGTAAAATTGCTATAAACAGGGAAAACAACTACAGTGTTTGCATCATGTACTTATATGATTTTAATAACTTATTAAGGGGATTAGACTATCAGACTTAACAGGTCTGACACCCCCGTATCATCATTAAAATATCAGCTGTCAGGCTGTGTGTAGTTGCTATGAAGAAGCTTAACCGCTCAGTGCATGCTTAAAAAAAATAATAAAGCAGCCCCAGGTATGATTTATCTTGCTTTTTCTGCTGAGCCCCCGCTCTGGCTGTAGCCCCCTCAGAAGGACGAGCTGCCCCGCTGCCCGCCCCGCTGCCCGCCCCACACAACCCTCCGGGGTTTCGGGGCTCCCGCCGGGGCTGAGGCTCCCCTGAGGCCGTGCCCACCCTGCCGGCCCCCCGAAGGGCAGCGCAGCGGCCTGCCAGCTGCCCACCCCACCGCCACGGTGCCCACCTGCACGTCCTGTGCCGCAGAGCCCCATGCCAGGTCCCCCCCACTCCCAGGCTGGCCAGGTGCTCCCCTCAGGAGCCCCGCCGCTTCTGGAACCTTCGGGGCCCTTCTGGAACCTTCGCCCCTGGCTCCGCGCCTCAGCGCTCACCTTGTGGGGGGAAAGCAGCAAAAACCAACCCCGCACACACAAAAAAACAAAACCCACACTCGTACGGAGGAGTATTTTTGGGTGCTGTGTGCTGCTGCCTTGAGAACAGGAGCTGCCTGGGTTTTAGTTTGCCTTCCTTGGTTTGCGTTTCATTTCTGCTTTCCAGCTTGGAAAAATAAAGATAGATGCTCGTGGTAACTGCAATATGGTGACGATACATTCATTTTTAAGAACTTTTTATATATAGTAAACTTAATTTTACCAGATTAAATTCAACTTGCAATGCTTTGTTTAACAGATTGTAGCTAATAACATAACCACAATTATATAACAAATAGTCTATATACACAAATATTGCTGTTAAATTGAACGTTTATAGTAACATAACTTTCAAATAAACACTTTTTCACTTAAATTCAGGTGAGACAAGATTTGACTGGATATGCTGTTACGTTCCTGTATGTTTATACCCATTTTCTGTGTATACCTAATGAAAATGCAGGGATTTCAGGTTTTAGGAGTACCTTACAGGGACCATACCTTCCTAGACTCCCTATCACTACATTGTATTTAGAAATCCTTAGTTTTGTTTTTGTTTTTGTTTTTGTTTTTGTTTTTGTTTTCTTACCGAAATTTTTACATAATGTGCAAACATGGGAACGAGGAATTCATACAACCAAGGAAAGCGTGCACATTACATTGAAAACTCAACACTACCCACAGCCTCAAAAACTGCCAGCACACGTGCCCCTGGCTGTGCAGCCCATCGGAGGCCTGCCACGGTGTGCCAGAGCCTGGTGTTTTCCCCCGACGGCTCAGGCAGGGTTCCTGTAACCCTGATTTTTCACTAGGCTCGGCTTGCTGTGCTAGCTGGGAGCTGCGGGCTGGCCGGCAGGGCCTTACCGCGTTTCACAGGGTTGGAGAGAGCCGGCTGGAGCGGGCACAGAGTTTGCAGGAGGTCAGATAAGCAATTACGTGTGTTCTGGTGGAGAGCGTAGCTGTCACTTCTTGGGAGATGCAAAGTATGTCTCAAAGACAAGGGGCTCTACTGCTATGCAAGGTATGCTTTGATGTTATTCCTCTGAATGATCTTTCAAGATCTACTGAAATGGAAAGGCATCTCTACATATGGTGGAAGAAACAATAAGACCTGTCAAGTAACAGGGCCATACTAGAGCACTTTCCTTGAAATTCAATTGTTCTGCATGTACGCAAAAGATATACAAGTCTGCTGGAAAGTAAACAGGGTTTTGCAAGGATCATGCCAAACCTAGGAAGGAAGAATGCTCTTTCTTCATGGATGCAAGAGCATCCTTATTAACTCTATAATTTCATGCATTTTCTAAAAAAAGTTTACATTCTATTTAAAGTATGTGGCCTGTGCTGGGGGGGAGGGGAGGATAAAATAATAATTAAAAAAAAAAAAGAAAAGACCTAAATGTTATAGTATTACATTCTTCTTATTGTGCTGTGAGAAATACTATGGAATATGCATCACAGACTCTATGTATGCCTTGCAGAGTTACGCCATCTTTTCAGTGCTGCATTATGAGAACTGTAATCTCAAGCAGGCACAAGGTAAATGAGACAAGCTCATTTACACATGGCTCATTGTGCAGTAATTGCAGCTCTTTGGCCTGAAATTGACCTAGTAGCCTGTTACTGTGAAGGGGAAGATCTCGGCTATCCATCAGCATCTGAGCAAAGAAGTACCGTTTGATCAGCTTTGCTCTCAGATGGCGAGTAAGAGATTGACCTGTTTTGGCACAAGGTAAGGCATGCAGGTTGGCAGCAAGGAGACTGCTAAATTAACCTGCAGCATAACAGACAATCTACATGGATATCAACCCACACTGACACTGCTCTGAAAAGTCAATATTTTCAAAAGAGACACTAGAATATGCACACTGTCCTGCCAATTAGCATGAAAAAAAAAACAAAAAAACAAAAAAACAACAAACTTGCATATTTTGGTTATTAATAACCAAAAGCCTTTGTCAAAATGTCAGCACATGGATGAATACTGAATACCGTATAGAAAGGCCAGGGTGTGGCTGAGAGCTCAAGTCACAAAAAATGAAGTAAGGTTTCCATGGAAAGTAGCAGCTTCCAGCTGCCATGTATTCATCTCCACGTGGAGTTGCCGTGCCATCCATCAGCTGGCGCATCTGGAAATCAGCAGGAGCTGGAAGCACTGCCTCAATAAAAGAAAGGTGTAGCAGTGAGCTCTGATCTACTTGCATGCTTCACCTCTAACTTTGGAAGGGAATACCCAGTTTGTCACTTGACACCAAAATGGAGTACTGGCCACTCATAATATGCTTCTGATCCCGACAGTGTAACACATTGCTAAGCCAGATCCTCAGCCTGACAGAGTAATTTTGGTTAAGTTGCTTGTTAAAATATTGGGACCAGGCTTTTTGAGTAATTGCTTGAAGAAACTTGTAGGGCTCTTTACAGGATAGCCTGGTAAGGGGAAACAAACCAACACAATCAATGTAGATGAGCATTGAGATTGAGTTTGTGGCACTGTTCTATGTTTGCCTTACTAATGGTTACAATAAGGAAAGAAGTTTCTTCCTAGAACTAACGAGGCAGGGTCTGCTGGGTGGAGGAATGAGGAGATAGGACAGGTTGCTCTCCTGAATGTCTGCAGTAAGAGCCCCAAGTTATGATGCTGTTTTTAATAGAAAATTCTAAAAATTGAAATCAACAGTTTATTAAAGTCCAGATGCAGCCTCACTGCATAGAAATGCACACGATGCATGCGTACATGCACATTATTGAAAGATAGATTTTTATTTAACCTATGAATATATAGAGCTATGCTGGCAGGCAGATTTCTCAAATGTATTCCATTTCATGGTACACTTTTATGGTGGGAAGTTATTGACATCAGAAAGGAAGAATAATGGAACTGAGGTCACAGAGTTATTTACACTGGCGGGTGGATCCCAGAGCATTCCTGCATGATTCGCTTGTTTTGATGACCCTCTTTTTGGGATTCTGTCACACATTACATCTGATATTTGGATCTTGGGAAGTTGAAAGGGACAGTGAGAGATTTGTTTAATTACTGTTACCAGTGTGTTAACACAAGGTTAAAAAGCCTGTCCCTGTTTAAGCCAATGGCACAATTCCCAGTGACTTCAGGAAGTTTCCAGACTCCCTGCCCCAAAGCACTAACAAGCCACAAAGAAGAAGGAGCCCTGTAGACACCAAGCTGAGCTGGGGACCAAGGACACCCAGAAAAATCTGATGAAATTACTGAGTTGGTGGAAGAGAAGAAATAGTAGTATGCCAATTGCTTTAAAGTACAAGTGTTTTTTCTGTTTGTTTGTTTGTTTGTTTGTTTTTGTTGTTCTGTTGCTGTTGTTTTGCATTTTGCTGTTGAAAGGGAAATTTGGGAATGATTGTCTTAGAGGCTTTTGCTTAGAGCTGGGAACTGACAATGCACTGCTACATAAGGCAATAAAAGAACACAAAATGCCTCATTTAGATCATAAGCAGAAATCTCATAAACTCCTCAGCCCTGAGCTGAGCCTTTCCTCCGTTTTTAGACCATTACCGTAAAGCTGCTAACCTTTACAGATACTGTATCACAATCTGGTCAGCAGGAATTAAAAACACAATCAACTGCAATTGGAAAAAACAGACTAGTGACACATTAGCAACAGGGACGTCTAAGTATGGCTGTGAATAACATGGCTCTGATCCTAGTGCAGAAGCTAAGGGCTTCATTACATTTAATTACTTCCGGCTTTAAATCAAGGCCTGTTTCAAAATGAGGGTGGCTTCTATTAAACTAAATTACTTTCCCCTCAAGCTTGTATGGAAAAGTACAGTACCAAGGGAAGACAGCTGCTATTAAAAGCAGTATGGTAAAGGTGCTGCTGCCAATCTAGAGATGGTGTGCAACTGGGAGCAGCTCATAAATGAAGTTTTATACGGTATCTGTCTTTAAGTCTGTGCGGGAGAAACTTTTCAATTTGGCTCAGTTCCTTTCTGCCTGCTTCATTCTGCTGCTCGTTGTGCCGCTCTGAGCTGTTGTATAACAACTTTTCCTAACGCAGGATCACACACAGGAGCACACCGATCCCTTCTGCTTTGGGCTTCCCCCCTCGCAGGGTGGCTACAGGGAGTGACTGTGAGATACTCAGCAACACGGCTCTTCCCAGAAACAGAGTGTACTCTGAGATGCGGGCAGGTTCAGATGACTGTGTGTTTGAGCATAGATTTCAAACATAAACACATTAAGTGATAGAAGAAACCCTCTCCCACAGAGGTCACAACACTTACATCCTGGACCTACCCGGATGACAGGCCCAATTAGTACTGGTTAAAAAAGCAGTAAGGAGCAAAACACCAGCAACAGCCCTTGATAAAATAATCTGCTGTGGGATAAACCAGATTCCTAGAGGACAAGCTGAAATGAAAATGAGGGATGGGTTACTCAAATCAAACCAAATACGAACTGAACAAGAATTTTACCCAAATCTTCTGACAGTTTTTTTTTTAATCCCTGCTGTGTTTCTGGCTCTCACTCATACTCAGCATCTGCTCTCTATCCTTGATCACTACCCGAATATTTGTTCCATGCACTTAATTTCATTTTACAGTCTGCATGGTTCATTTGTTCATTCTTTGATTTTCCTTCACATTTTCTCAGCTTTTCATCTCTTTCTGTTTTTTTTCCTTGTCTCCTGACTTTATTGTTTCTCTCTCTCCCTTTTTTTGCCCTAGCCTCTACAGCCCTGAATTTCCCTTCCCTATTTCCCTGTTGCCTTCCTGTCACCATTTGTTTTCTATCACCCTGCTTTTTTGCTGGCTGATGTTGGAAATATTTCAGGAATTTCTAATTCACAGTGCCATGAGAACTGTTATCTTTGCATTTTCACTAGTGAAAGTGCTCTCGCACGGTGAGGACGATGACGGAGCAAGCCTGGGACACAGCAGCTTTGGATGGACTCTTCCCTGAGCCCACTTTGCCTCCAGAGTGGTACGCTCCAGTGTGGAATGTGTGAGAGGAAGCTGGGTCCGTGGGGAGCGTGCGGGCTGGGGGCAGGGAATGCGCATTGAGAAACCTCAAATTCCACAGAAACAGTACAGGAGGAACTGCAGTACAAGAGAGAAGCAGGATGAGGGACCAGCTGGATGAGGGTGGGGGGGAGAACTGGAAAAAAAAATACACCCACCAACACCACACCCTAGCTTTCAAGTTTTTCTTCCATGCAGGTGCAGATGAGCAGCAGTACCAGCCCCTGCTAATATTCACTTGCTCTGAGTTGTAATAATAAGAAAGCCTCAGATCTCAATCTATCCATTATTTCATTCCCTGAGCAGGGTTAGGGGTCACCTTTAAAATAACAACTGCAAATGAAAGGCAATTACATGGAATAAAAAATGATCAGTGACGGAAAGAGCCAGTCAATGCATGGACTGCTGGTGACACGTCATTGTAGTGTGACAATATGCCAAGCCAAAGTCACCACAGAGATAAATAAATGGATGAGTGACTGTATTCCAGTATCTAGAGATGTCTCAGGAAAGGAACATCAAAGGTTAAACCACCTACTTTGTTATTGCTTCTGCTGCTCCTGCTATTGTTATTTGTATTCTGGTATCACCAAGAGGCCTCAACCAAGATTAAGGCCGTTGTGTTAGGCACAAGATAAATATGCACAGGAAGAGAAAGTTCCTGTTTTAAAAACTTACAGCCTAATGGATAAGATGAGCAAGAAGTTAAGGAAAAACAGAGATAAAGAGACGTGAAATGGCTCAAACTGAGTCACAGAGCAGGTCAGTAAGAGAGCTCCCATCCTATAGTAGCAGCAAGCAGTTGAACAGGCAGAAACTGGGATTACGGTGTATACTATTAAGTTTATTGTTTCAAAATGTAAGAATTCCATAGGCTCTCCCATCCACAGTGACAGAACCCTTTTCTGTAGACACAGATACAATTTAGTCCGTGCTCACTGTTTGTTAGGCTGATCCTTAATGTTTCCACCACACTGTCTCACCAGGGTAGATACCCATGATATGTGTTACCATTTACAGATCATGAGTAGATGGCTATGATATTGGCGTTATGTTCTGCTAATACAGAATATCTTTCTCTTGTCTAAATCTTTTCCTTACATTCAGTTTCTGCACTGGCTTTAATTCAGCTCACATGGTCTCAAGAGCTGCCAGAACCGTTAGGTTCTTACAGAGAAGGTGGCTCCAATTGCCAGACAGGACCCAAGAGCTCCCTAAGCTCTGAGGTGATCACTGCTTCAAATTCACATTCTCCAAATATTACTACAATTAGCTAAAATGCTACCTTCAAGTATGTATAATATCTCGTCAACTCATCACAGGTCTTCCAGCCAAACCCATGCATGAAAACCTGACTTATGTCTGGAGGCCCATTTTGTTAACTACTTTCCAGTACTGATGGAGGAAAGTTACAGTGCAGCTGAAATACAAACATTAGAGTAAGTCAGTAGCTAGTAAAGGGAAGCCATGTATCTACACAATGCAATGGCCATTGTTCCAAACAACAGCAGCATAACATAACATTCAAAAACATTATTTTAATTTTTTTGCAAACATTTTACTAAAGTGCTACAACCTGTAATGGAAGATACAACAGAGATGTCCCTAAATGCTAATTGCAGACTACAGACATACCAGGATGAGGCTCATGGAGAAGTACTACCTATCACCATCTATGTTTTTCAGAACTTCAAGAACTTCAAGACCATAAAAATCTGCAGAATCACCCCAGTGCTAGTCCAGTAACCACAGCCACTCCCAGGATTTCAGGGTGGATGTATCGTGGCTGGAAATATTGCAAGAGATTCATAATGTAAGTAACCATAAGATTTGTTCATATTGGGTCAATAGGACACAGTGGACATATTGGGTCAATAGGACACACATTTGAGATGGTTATCCATAAAAGTGACTCATGTTGAAAAGTCTTTCAGTCTGACTTATTATTCTCAAAAAAAATTTTTCCCCAAAACAGTGCAGAAGACTAAAAGAATGGCTCTAATGATTATCTCTTCTTACTAAAAAGACTTCTTTCCCCAGACCACAGAGAAGTATCCCTGAGCTGACCAGCTACCAGTGCCAGTCACACATTCCTCCAAGCACCATGCAAGTTCCAGGCAAGTTTCAGATTAGGCATTAGGAAAATCTTTCTAATGTTAAAACATGATATTGGACTAGATCACCTGAAAAATTGTTGCATCTTTTTCACTGGACATCTTTAAGAACAGTTTAGGAACACCTGCTAGAAATGACTGAGGTAGAATGGATCACTCCTTTGGGCAAGGAGATAGGCAGGATGATTACTCAGCATCATGATATTTCACATTTTTCATTGTACTTGTTTGGTCACCTGGTATGTCTTATATGGAATTCCCTGCTCTGAATGGGGAAACAAGAGTAGACTTACAGTAATGGACATATTCAAATCCCACAGTTGCCAGAGGTTCAAATTAGAGAATGGGTTTGGAAGGAAAAAAAAAAAAAAGAGAGAGAGAAATTTATTAACACATCTTGAACAGTAATCTAGAGTCTTAAGAACAGAAAATCAATTCAACAGCAAAGGACAGATTGCATTTGGGGGTGTCCTCAAATCACTTCCCACACTGAGAAGTCACATCATTAATCTTCTATGCAACTGACACAGTTTTGAAATAGTAAGGCCACCTTCTTGTTAGCTCGGGTATTATTACCTTTTTCCATTTTGCCTGGTATTTTGGCTGATGACTTTTTCTGTGAAGAAGAGAGAGAAAGGGCTCTCTTCTCCCCACAAGGCTTATGGGCAAAAACAACAAAAAGAGGTTGATGGGATTTTTAAACTAATGCTCTTGATTATCTCTCATGTTAGATTCAAAACATTATCCTCCTTGTTCAACATGTCAATCTGCTTGACATCTGTAACAAAAATACAGTCAGACCAATGCATATTGCATTTCAGAAAAGTCATTTTTTGAAACATCTGTTTGGAAGTGTTAAGGTCCTGCTGAAAAACCTCACACAGATGTGGGCAGCATGCCATATTCTGAACAACAATAGAATCTCCAAACATCCTCCCAGGACATCCTTAAATAAAATTCCCAAAGAAGAACAAAATCAAAGGCTTTTAAGCAAAATTTTATTCATGGTACCATATCTGTGCTAAGTTCCTGAATCTAGCTGCATGGAAGACCAAGTCAGCTGCCCCTTCATGGCAGTGCCATGTCCTGCACAACTGCATTTAGTTCCAGAAACATGGTCCCACACTATGTTTCCTACTGCCCTGTGTCAATTAACCCCTATCACATTAGATAAATGAGAAGAAAAGGAATAAGACACCAGAAAAGTCAGAGTGATATGTTTTTCTTATTTCTTCCCCTTTTGCTGTTACTGTACCCTGCATGTGCTGAATATTTGCCAGGATTCTCCACCCAAGCTTATTGCTCTCAATTCTCTCATATTTTTAAACACTCCTCTTGGGATTCTTATCCCATTGTTTCTTTCAAATTTCATTTTCTTCTCTTTTTCACTCTCTCGCTTTCTTTACTTTCCCCCCTCTTTTCCACAGTCCCTCTTGTCCCTGCTTAAAAGAAAAAAAAAAAAAAAAAAAAAAAAAAGGAATGAAATGAACTGCATTTTAACAATCAGAATAACAGGGAAACAATGCTCTTGAGATCCCATCTGTTGCCAACACATCTCCCAAGACAGCAAATGATGGGCATTCCTGGCTAAATAAAGAGAATTTCCCACACCCATTAAAGATCTACACAGCAAAGACTGTTGCTTAAGTATTTACTTTTTATGGCATACAAGAAAACTACCTGGAATTGTAAATACCAATGACATATTGTTCACATCTCTACCAAACATGTGGTCAGTGGCCATATGGATAACTTCTGGGTGTGAAATGTCCTTTCTCTTTTTTACAGTGCTGCAATATCCTTGTGCCAGAAGCTTTTCTAAAAGTTTAATTGCATAATTCTACCTCCGGTGGGTGAAATTAAATTCTATTTACAAACAAAATCCACATCCCTTCCTACCCCAAAAATCTGTGAAAGCAAGTTGTGACTCAGTTTGTACACCTAACCCTATTAAGAACTATCTTTTGTTTTTTATTTTTAATTCGTTCAAATTTTCTCTCATTAGGATTTCACAGTTCTTGATCTGAAACAACATTTATGCACAAATTCAGAAGGAATAGCAATGATTTAGAATGTGATTGCTTCAGATTTCTAAGGTGGACTTTTCAAAAGCATCACCACTGGCATAATACTTCTCTTAAAGTCATATAGTCTACTAAGGTCTTAAGTGGGAATACTGTGAAGCTATAGCAGAGCAACTTTAAAGTGTCATTTCTCATTAACCTGATTATCAACTTCACCATTTAAAAAAAAAAAAAAAAAAAAAAAAAAAAAAAAAAAGATTTTATAAGAGATTCTGTGAGAGTTCTTAGGAATGTTTCTGCGGAATGTCTTGACATCCCTACTGTTTCAGCTTTAGGTCTGCACTCTGGAGAAATGCAATTTCCATATGGTTAAGCAAATGTTTCTCACCAGCATATCTCCAAAAACAAGTTATTTTGTATCTCCTTTTTCATTAGAGTCATATCCCAGATGGTGCTTCATAACAATAGGTGTTACTGTGAAAATACTGAGGCTTCAGAAATGTAAATCCACAAGAGAAAATCTGAGACAAAGATGGAAAGAAAATGGTGTAAATAAGTATGGCTTTATTTGCATCGGTGCTGAAAGACCTTTTAAAAGTGGATGGAAATCTTTGATTCGGGGAAATGAAATGAGGAAAATACAAATATAGAAGAGTGTAAGAGTAGATAATAGGCCTGTATCAGTAGAACAGGGGAAAAAAGGAAGAAAAAGATGTCCATGCAAATGGCTGGAATGATCCCAGCCAAAAGACAATTTTAAAATCAAGCAATGCTTTTTTTTGAAGCAACTTGTGAGTTCAGTGGGGAACCATCTGAGTTGTTTAAGGACGTGGGCGATGTGGTTATGCTCTCTTGCATGAGACAGAATCTAGACAGTGCTGCTCTGCACTGGTTAGAATTTAAAGAAGTGAAAGCGTGGAAAGCCACATAGAAACTGCATTAGGAAAGGTGAGAAGACAAAACCAACCACAGATAGCATTTTGGTTAAAGAAAATCTGAACACTGGCATATGTGTGGTGTGGTAGAGATATGATACATGATGAGAGGAGGAATTCATTCAGAGGTCAACGAGAAGGCCAAATATGTAGGTGGTAGGAGAAATCAAAACATCTGAGCAGAGATGGAAGACAGATTGATATGGAATCACACTGAGGAAGTTGCTCTGTTTTTGAGAGTTATTTAGCTGAATAAATTAACCAAAATATATTTATTGAAGGCGCTGAATAAGATTTACAGTTGAACTTGATTAGGATAAAAACAGTGTAACTAAAGCCATGACAACCTAAGGCACAATTCATAGGCAAGGGTAGTATCTTTTGTCCTAATTTATAAAATTCAAAATTAAACAGTCTTTTAAATAGAGAAGTCCTTCTTTGCATCCTATACAAATACAATATAGTCCATGATTTGGATTAAGAATAAAGATAAGATGTCTGAGAGACAGAAAACAGTGGAAAAGGCAGAGGTTCAGGCAGTATCTTAGCAGAGACCATTATCATTAGATACAGAAAAGGAAGGGAGACAGATGTCTGGATGACATACATAAAACCTTGGAAGAAGGAGGAGGAGGAGGAGGACAGCTGAAATAGTTCAGAAGGGTTCTGAAAGCAGAATATACGCATTATCATTATCTTACATATAGTAAGAATTAATATAATTGAAAATTACTGAGGATGAAAACAAAATTGGTGCTAAACTATAATGTGTCTCTCCAGCCTGAGAACAGATGTCTCTGGAAGCTCTGAATTTGATCCCTCCAACCAGAAAATGTTATTTCCAAAGAAGGTTCTCTCCCTACAGTGACACAATATCACAGATAGGTTACCGCTGATTTAATCATCTGATGGTGTGATAAACCACTTTGGAAACAGAGTCTTTCAAGAAGTAATATAAAACCTAGCTACTGAGTACATATTAATATACTGTTTTTACTAATCCATTATTCAGCAAATCCACAGTTATGTTGCACAAACTGCTTGTGTCTCTTCTATGTATTTTAGTAACTATAGCCAGAAGTAAAGGTCTGAATTTCCTCCTCTAAGTAGGAAACAGAGAAAACATGTCAGGAGGAAATGGTCACACCTGTTCAGCAATGCCTGACTGATAAAATGGTGCGAACACATTTGTAAATGAGCTAAAATGCCTGAAGGATTTCACATTGTGGTTACGTTTATGCTTCCTTGTCCGTTCTGGCAAAATAACAGTCTCTCAAGTTTCTAAAATACCACCATAAAGAGGCAGGAAGCATATGCAGCACGTACAGCTTCATACTCCTTCCCAGTTGGAATTTGTTAAATCACTCCTTTTTCCACTCGCCATTCCCTGTCACCTTCCACACAGTCATCTGTTCCTAGGTTTGCTCCTTTATCTGGCCATAGTTGTGGAATGGATTTAGATCTCTCTGTACATGCAAATACTCAGACTAATATGCAAATGAAGGAGGGTGGACATTTTTCTGTTTGTTAGATGGGGTGAGAAGGAATAGATACTATAAACAATTTTGAAGGATTATAAAGAGTGTTTGCTTCTGTTCTGCATGACAGAACTCAAGTCAGCAAGTATCAATTAGCCTTATGACTTCCACCTCTCCTCTCTCTGTGAGATAAAGAAATCCACAAGCAATTTGCTACTTGAAAAAAGAGAAGGCCACAATGTTCTCCCAGATGAGGGTTCATAGCATTACTCTTTAGCAACAGTGATTATTAATACTACCTCAATTATGCCTGATGATGATGATGTAATTAACATAAAGATCCATTATGTTTTACTGATGTTAAATGTATGTTGATTATAAATTGAACAGGATGTATTTACTTGAGCTTCGCTCTTTAGGAAGGTTGTGAAATCAGAGTCCAATCCTGCACTGAGAATAAAACCTGCACCTTTTATAATTGTAATAGTATCCAGATGTTCCTCTGTAACATGGATGCAGGTGGTGAAAGCAGTAAACTGGTATGGAGCAGATGTGCTCTTCGCACAGGTGGGACGTGCTCCCAGTGCTACAGTGAATTTTGTACTCACTGACGTAACAAAAGAAGAGTCCAGAAGATATAAAAGTGTTGTAAAAAACTGATGTAAAAAAAAAAAAAAAATCTATTTTGATGGCATGCTTTGATTGCTGGGATTTTGGAAAACCTAGCAAACAAAACAATGCAGTTCTTTTCAAAACTGAACCTATGAAAGTCAAAAGAGGCCAGGTAACTCAAAGCACGGATAAAAAGCTTAGAGCAACTGAGCATGCTCAGGCAGAGAAAGCCTGGAGGCTGTAGTTCTCCATCCTTTGTGGGATGTGTGTAATGTGCATCAGCTGCAGAGATTGTTTCTGCCTCATGCCACCACATAAATAATCACTACTACTCCATTTTGACTGTGTATTAATTACCTAACTGACACTTGAGAATTATGCTCTTCTTTACTGTCCTGTTGTGGTGGATTAGGAAAAGTGATTTGACTCACACAGCAAGCTGGGCCAACCAGCCTGATTCTTATTAAATTTTCAGACTGCTTATTAAGTAAAGTCTGTTAAGCAAGTCTTTGCTGGTGTGTAGGACCTGAAATTTTACCAAAAAAAAAAAAAGCTGAATGCTACTTGCACTTTGCTGTCATTATGTAACACTTCCAGAACACTTGTGACAGGTCAGGCCCTATCTGTGCTAGGAGTCAAACCAATGCAGTGTGATCTGTGCCCCAAAAGAACCCACTGAAGAACAGTCAGTTGGATACGGAGAGACAAGACGCACATGGAAACCAAGAGTACAATAATCACCTTGACAGCCTGTGGGTTACTCACTGGAATGCTTTCTGTAGACATATAAGCAAGGGAGAGTATTATGGTGTCAAAGGAAAGGAATGAGACAGCATTGTGGATGTTAGTAGCGTACCTGCCAAGTGTAGGAGGCAATATCAGAGTATATTCAACAGATGATGTTTTAGGGATCTAGATACTAGATGCAGAATGTGAGCTCAGGATAATGAAAGGTGAGGCTGTGAGAGACTGTGAAAGTGAAGTTTGAGATAGACAGTAGGAACTACTTGAGGGATGTCCTGGTTTGCCTGAGGATAAGAAAGGAGCTCTACAACAGCACTGCAACTGGATCTGATGCATGCAAGACTATGGTTGTTAGAAATAGGGAAGAATATACAATTCTCTTAAAATGTCATACAGTAAATTAGCATGGCATGCTAGTGCAGTGACCTTAGCTTGCAAAATTCTCCCAGTAAACTGCAACAGTGTGGTCAACAATGTGCAGATTTATGTTGGGTTAGTTTTCATTATCTCCAAGTCAGATGCTCAGGAACACCACCCAAAGTAGGTGCTTTATGGACAAATAATAAAAAGCCCAGTTCCTATGCTGGAGAGCTTGCAGTCTAGACAAAAACATCTCTGCTATTCCTAATCATATCAAGCTGAATCTAGCTGTTCACATTTGGAGCCCAGATGAGAATAAGACTTCTGAGGCGTGCCCTATGACTACTTCCCCTCTGTGAGTTGAGTAATCAAGTTATAAACCATACCATGATGGGTTTGGCAATTAAACATTCTCTAACTCATCTAAAGGGATTGCCATGGTAACAATTTCTATACCAGATCTATTGTTGGTCACATTGCTTCCACCCTTCTTTATTTAGTTGCAGTCATTATTTATCTTCTCTTTAACCATACAAGGTGATTATCCTGATAGCAGCAGCAGTAGATGTACATAGTTTGAAACTACTTCTATATATGGAAAATGTTATGGCTATGATATGTTTGGATCAAAGAGATAAAGATGACGCATACCTAAATTGTGATGTGAATTCCCTGTATCAATGAGAAGTTTTATGATAGTGTGCTGAAAATATTAACATTGAGACAACACAGTATCTGGCTGAGTGACATCCAAACAAGTACTTTGGGGGAAAATCACAGGACAGCAGTGTTCTTCCAGGCTCCAGTTGCACAATTGTTTTGACAGTGGTAGGTCATAGAATCATTAAGGTTGGGTCCTACTGCCTTGATGGCTGCAAAGGTATATATATCTACAGTGGCTGCGGTGCACTGTGGCCATATCTGAGTTAGCCTTTAATTAGTAAATATGAATAGCAATAAATGGTCTAAAGGTAGCCGCTTTAAAGCTTCTAGACTTGGGCCATACATTAAGATTCATCCCACTCATAGATGAAGGAAATTATCTGGGTCATAAGCACAGCTATAATTGACTGCTGCACATCAACCTTTCACAATAAGACCAGAAGAGATAACGATGAATACTGAGTGTGTTTGAAATAGCTGGTTGCATGAACTAGGCTAATTATAAGTTTGCATACAAAGAGCTCCACTAACAGTTTGGACCAAGGGCAAAGCATTTTCACAAAGGGAGCAAAATCCTTGCTCTATACCTCATCCAAACAACCAGTGTAAAAAAGTCTTTTTATACCTCCAAGTTTGAAAGACCACCATTTTTACCTTTTTTCAATGTACTCGCTCACCTTTGCCATAAGCACAAAGCACACTTCATGAAATCAAAGTTCTTGTGCATTGCCATAAGAAGCCAATTTATCATATTGAGAGGCCTAAACATCATAGTCTAAAGGTACTAGTCATAAAATATCTATATAGTTTCAAACTTTTCCTTCCATCAGAAGAAGTTGGTTTCACAAAAGAAAAGCCCATGCAGATGTGAACAGTTTGGGTCTTGTTGCTGGTTTTTATATATATATACATAGATATATATATTTTTTTAAAAGCCTGTTATGTACTGAGAAGGACAAATAAGGAAAACAGTTTGTAGTCCTAGAAAAGGGAGGCAATCCCAGAAGGAAAAAATAAATGGGCAAACCAGTAACTTCTCTGCTTTGAGATCTGTGGATGATGGGCAGAGCAGTGTACAGCTAAATTAATTATTATTAAGGAAGGGAGAAGAGGAAATGACTCATAGAAGGCTCCCACCTGTGCTAAGCATCAAAAAAAATCACCCTTCCAAAACAATCGGTAACTGAAGAAGGCAATGACATTTTCTGCATATATCTTTGTAGGTAGTATAGTTGATATAGTCTAGATATATGTCACACGTCACTGAAGAAAATGGATACTGAAGATTCACTTTACTGATATTTAATAGCATGCAAATTTGTGATAGGAATGAGGCAACAATGGCAACGCACTGAGTAGCAAGAATACAAGCACAGTTACTGCATCAGAAAATAAAGGATGGCCGAATCTCAATTCCATTAATCAGAGCTAACTACAACACCTGAAAAGTCACTGAAATTCAAGCCCAGAAAATCAGCTTCCAGTAGCATAAGTACCTGGGGCCTCATTTCATGAAAGGCTACAGCCAACAACCTTAGTCACATTTTGGTATTTTCACCTATAAGGCAGCCCGTGAGTGCAGAAGCACATGAAAATCGTAGGATGAAAGTTATCTGTGACTTAATAAAGATACAAAGAGTTCCAATACATGTTTGGTTTAACTGGAACAATGAAGTGCTACATTACAAAACAGGAGGCAGCTTGGTTCAAGAACACTGAGAGTCGGAGTTGGCATTAGTGAAGTAAGACAGACATTTTTCATACGACAACCATACATATGGCACAGCATATTGACTGGGTTACTATTTCCCTCATGGCTCAGTTGCAATGCAAGTTATTTACTTAAAATATTTAATGCAAATACCCTCCAAATCCTTTTTTTTTTTTTTTTTTTTTTTTTTTTTTTTAAACTAAAGCTGTATCTGAGCAGCACAGATCCATTTTTTCATTCTAAATAGGATCTCAGCAGTAAGAGCAATTCATTTCTTATTCCACTGATTTTTTGAGGCCAAGTTTCAGTTCAGTGTGAATGTGAACTTTTATAATATGAGGGAAACTGATAAACAATGATAGCGCATCTTTACCTGTGTGCTGATGCCAAAGGAAAATTACAGCATTTCTTACCCTTGCTACTGTGTTGACATTGACTGTGAGCCTAAAATAAGACATAAAAGTAGAGCACATACACACTGAGCCTGTTCTGCCTATGGAGATAGAGAAAAATCACATAAAGGATATGAATGCTGCAGGAATTTCATGAGCTTGAGTATTGCCTCATTTCACATCTGTATTCCAGAATGATTTTAGTTATGATTTTATTTTATAGCCAAAGCTTCAGGTACTGCATTCTATGGACGATGATGCCTTTGTGTCATTGCACCCATTGTAAATTTTGTTTTTATTGTTTGGGGTAAGGGACTGTTTTTAACACTTAGTTGGCTCTATGTCAACAATACCCAATGAAATCTTGGGGAAATGTAAGAAAGACACTAAGAAAAAGACTGTGGTGAAAGTGGAGAATACCTAAAGGGATGCTGTTTGGATATACACACTTCCTCCAATTGTTCCACCTCTGGCTCTTTACTGTCGCCACCTATCCCTCTTCTTATCATTTATCTTTCACATGGGCGTTTTTCACTTACAGCTGCTGTTCTTCCCATAAAAGATACATTAATAAAATGGAAATACCAAATCCCTGCTCTCTTCTGACTGATATGCATTTTGTAGAGCATAAAACTCCAGCTGTTTATGTTCTATCTTATGGGTTAGATGTGGCTGGGAGACAAGGGAGTGAGGGAGAAGCCATACTAGTTTAACATTTAGTTTTTTGTACATAGAAAAATCTAGGAAAACAATTAAAATGTTGTGTAGGGGCTAATACCCATTGTGCCATATACAGTTATTAACGAGTAAAGGTCACAGTGTCAGATAACACCCCATTACCACATTCCTCAATATTGTAAGAATGGCTAACATAAATGGCAATATTTTTCAGTATATCTTTATTTAAGCAATTTACACCAGGGATATGTTTGGTCAAAAGTGAATAATCATAAATTTTGAGGAGTCTTTAGAGCAACTTTTGAAATAAAAACCCTTTCACACAGGTAATTACTTTATACAAAACTGAAATGTAATTGAGATTTAAGCTTCTCTCAGGAGAACCCAGATACTAACATAGTCAAATCATTAATAATTAAATGCTTTCCTTATTGCAATATAGGTGGGGTTTTAAATTAAGGAAGAATTGAATAATATGGACCCTATTATGCTATTGATGTTGGTACCATTTGACACATCTATGATTTTCATAGAAGGGATTGTGATGTTACAAAGAATCTCAATGCTATTTAAACCTTACAGAGAAATGTCACTGGGCATCCAAGACAGGGCAGGGTTTTTCTTCTGTCAGGAATGCCTCTTCTGGTAGCCAATCTCACCTCACTGAAAGGCTGGACCTTTCCCTGTGGCTTTTTTCCCATAGTTCTCCCAGAGATGACCGATCTTCCCTCCAGTGGAGCACAATCTCTTTAATGCAATCTCTAATGCATGTTTTATTAAAACACCAAGCCTAGCATAGCCAACCCAACTTCTGCTTCAGAGCATTACTTCTGAACAAGTCCCAAGCTGTGTTTTTTTTTTTTTTTTTTTTTCCTTTCTAGTTTATACTTGTGAGGAAAAAGTACCAATGTCTTTGTAGTTTTAATGAGAAGTTTCTGAATTCATCCTTTTCGTATAAATTTGAAGTAAATAAAAGCCAAAGTTGGCATACCTTTTTAATGGTATTATACTTCAAAATACCATCTATTTTTCACCCATCTCATATTTTGCAACACTAAGCACCAAAAGTGGCCTTTTTTGTTCATTTGTTTGTTTTGTAGCCAAACACAGAATTTCATAAAAGATCCATTTTATTGATCTTTTCAGCTAAACAGTGCATTTACAAATCTATTTTGAAGGTAAGCCGCATTTCCAAAGCACTTTAACCTCACGTAAAATACAGCTTACAGACATGCTAAGGTGCTTCTATTAAACAACAGGCTGCTTTCTTGGAAGGGAGCTAAAAATCATTAGGCATAACTGAACTATAGCTCTAATGCACTATTGTTATCCATAGGCCTAATTCATTACTATTATGTACAAAAACAGTGTTAGAACTTTTATATGAAGAGTTTGGGAATAGTTATTAGAAACAGAAACAGTGCATCCTAGAGATTTCTGTAGAGAGTAGATTTGCTGTAGGCACAAGTGATAAAGCTATTACCAACAGCCAAGTTTCTTTCCAACTTTTCATTTCTGAGTAATTTCTGCAATGAAGACAGAAGTGTAATAGACATGAAGGAATGTGGCAATCCATTTGTTTTATTCCTATGAAATTATTGCTGATTGCAGGTTTGGAGGATGTGTGGGTGAAGTTTGCTGATTTATTTCAGTTTGGTCAGGAATGCTTTTTTAAAACACCTTTAACCTTTTTCTTCCAAACAGTTAATTTGGGTCACTACTTTTGCACTGAAGCTTTGATTGTTAGAGGAAATACTTCTGCATACTTTAGCTCTGCTGTAAGAGAGGCAATATGTTGTGGGCTGTATGCCAACAGATTTTAACCACAAACTTAGGGAAAGGAGACAGATTAGATTGTGGTGGTCTTATAATCAGAGTTTCTTAGTGTTCTTTTCTTGCTAAGAGCAAATATTCCCCACTAAAATGGTTCTATGGCATACAGATGGTGTATCCATAGTAATAGGGCAAACTAAACCCCCTTAAGCTGCATTCCTCTATTCTCTGATAAGTGTTCTATAATAATTTTATCACAAAAGAAGAACGACTTTAAAGCATCCAGCCAAATAATATACTTTAAAATTTTGAGTGGGTTCTGAACTTTTTTCATCTTTCTGCATGCAAGAATCTTGTTCAACAGAGGAAGAAGGTATTAAACAAAGGCTTAGAGGTATACAAGGATGAGGAAAAGCCTAGCTTCTATTCAAACTTTTACAAACACTGTTCCTTTTAAAAGCTGGTGGTCAAGGAAAAAAGAACAAGATCAGTTTGGTCACAGCATCTATCTGCCTGCCACAGCAGGTTTGTCTCCAGTAGCAAACTTCCTAGTTGTTTAGGCAATCTAGCTTTAACCACCTAAGATAAATAGATCAAACAGACCTAAAGCTATTCAGCAGTTTAATAAATCTCAGCGATACTTCCCTGTTACACTGGTTAAAGTCTTCCCTTTCTTAAAGTATTCCCTTTCTGTGAAAAAGTCAATGGTTGTGTGTTCTTATGCTAGGCATTCTTTTACTCCAATTCTATCCCTTACTCCTTAGCAGCTGCTGGTCCTACAGCCGGAGCAGTTGATGTGGTGACTCACCCAGTCAGCATTTGGGCTTGTCCAGATCTGAGTGTGTGTGAATGCCCTGGTCAACAAAATGTATTAGCACAGTGGGTGTTCCAGGGAACGGTGCAGGCAGGGTGAGCCATGCACCCTATAGGTGGGAACTCAGGAGTTATAAAAATACGTAGCAGACTAGCCAGATGCAAAGTTTTTGTGATACAACAGCTGGGGAGGGACATTCCTCTCCTGTGTTGTGACACTGAGACACAAATGTACTGCAAAATTTGGCTGTTTCCATATTCCGTCTTTATTTGAAACATGAACATGTAAATGAAAATGCAGTCTAGCTATATCTGACTGCTGCAGTCAAGAGCAAAAAAGTAAGTTATTTCTTAGGAAGTGCAAGAACAGACAACAAGTAGATCATGAACCCAAAAATCTGCTGATACCTCTTTAGAGACAGGGAGTGCTAGTAATTGCTGACTTCCATTTTACATACTGATGGCTAAAATTTCTAATAAGGACACTTACTGTTTCTGTGCCTTTTTTTTTTTTTTTAATGCTTTAGATTTATGGGACTTGATTTTGTAATTTTTAATTGCTTGGAGCATCTTAAATAAATGCAAGGAAGCAGCAGTAGAACAATGTAGGCTTTAATATTTAAATAATTTGTTATATGAATGAAACTTTTAATGTTTACATCCATATGTCCCAAAGCCATGTTAGTGGTGATCTGAGCCTATGCTAAAAAGCTCCTGATTAAGTCTGAAACTGGTTTGCAGTACAGCAATCCATATAGAGTGTTTCTTTCTCAGATCTCATCATCTGTTTGCTGCCTCTGCTGTGGAGAAAACTGGAATTTGTTCCTAAAGACTGAATCTCAGGAACTTGCAGAAGGAACCTCTTTCTTCAGAGGAAGAATGAGTGAAGAATGAGTAAAGAATGGGCACCCACACGAGACCGTAACTTCAGCTTCTGCTTCACATGCCCATAAGAAATGCATGTAGGACTAACTGAGAAGGCAGCTTGCTGCCAGCAGGGAGGCAGGGAGGGAAATGCAGAGCTATCAAGACAAATAACTTAAATCAGCTTCCCACCTTTAAAAAACCATCAGGTCACAATTTAAGTTTCTATGTGAAAAGTAGCCCTATAATGCTGGGACATAAAAAACGTTGGTTGGAGAGCTTTGTCCTGCAAATTAAGTCATTTTCTACCCACTTCATGAATTCAAAGATTACTTCAGGATCACTGAAGCTAAGAGCAATGGCAATTTCTTGCCCCACTTAAAGGATGTGTAGTATGAACTTCTGACAATTACCGAGCTTCTCGTTCTCCAGTAACTTCCATTCAGACACCCTCATTTGACAATACAAATACAAAGAATGCAGGTGGCGCACATGTGTATATGCAAATATATATAATGCAAATGTAATTAATTTAATAAAAAGCTGTCTCAAAACTAATGAATATAGCTGCTAATTGTTACTGTCTCCTGAAGAGGTAATGCATCATTAAGACATTTAGATCAGTTTTAAGCTGACGACACTCAGCCAAACACACTGGATCCACCAACTAAAGAGGTCCCCAGAGATCAGCTTTCTATTTGATCAGACACATTGCTTCACATCTCCATCCTGCTCTTGTTTACCTTTGTTGAAAATCACCTTTGCATAGATTCTCTTCAGGAAAGGAGTTACGATGGACAGCCATCACAGCCAGGATTCCAGTGGTATTGCTGGCCAGCTTTTGAAAAAGATAAGGAATAAATCTGAACAGCTACAGAATAGAAAGACACATTTCCATACTGACCAAATTATTTGAAACTGCAAGAGAGAACAGAGTGGTATGAGTGGACAAAAATGACAGGAGGAAGACCAAGCTGACTGTTGTAAACAGAAATCAAACCAAAAACTTTGCACAAGACACTAGAAAAGACTCTTCGTGACTCTCAGTTGTCATGAAGAAAAAAGAAAAGAAAAAAAAAAAAAAGAGAGAGAGAGAAAATCCTTTCCTCTAAGACAGAGAAAAGAGAAAGAAGACATGAAACGGTCCTTTTGTAAGAGAATGGTAAAAAGACACAGACAGCACAGAATTTAGGAAAAACAAGATTAAAAATAACTATGAAGAGCTGAAGAAGTGTTCAGGACATGACACTGAATGATTAAGCAACCAAAATAACAGGAGAAATTCAGTGATGATAAGTGCAAGGAAATGCAGAAAAGTTAAAACTAACCTTAACAACACATCGTAGTCAATAGGATCTGGATTAGCTACCACCTCTCACTAGAGAGATCTCTGTCACTGTTTCTCAAGGCCTGTTCATATCAACTCAATGTTCAGTAAGAATTAAAGCAAATGGGTTAGTAGTAGTCATCAAGAACAGAACTGAGGACAAAACAAACTATCATTATACCTCAGAAAGTAGTCATTGTGCAGCCTAAATGGACGATGTTGAGAATGTGACATCTATCTGTTAAGTAGTTACACATGTTATGGTAGAAGTGTGCATTAATTTACTGTTAGGAAGATACCAGTTTATGACGGAAAAAAAATTGATCTGAACTGATGGAAATTACTAATGTTGGCAAAAAATACATCTTTGACTGTTCTACCACTTTGTTCATTTAGGCACAAAGCCATAACCTGTGGGAAGCAGAATCCTGGCAAAGTGTTCTTTACCACTTTTACCCCAAACAAGAGCTACTGCATAAATGTAAATCTGTTAAGTCACTCAGAGTACAAAGTGACAATAGAAGACAAATAAATAAATGAATCAGCAGAATCAGCTGTATTGAGGACTAGTAGATTCTTTTTGTTGTGTTCCAAAGTAGGACAATTTCAATCTCCATTTCAGTGCAAAAATGAAGAACGTTTGTACTGGGCCATTGTTGTCTGCTCATTTTTATTGAAGACTAAACTGAACTCAAGTAGAGGTGCTTGAAAGTGTCGGTAGGGACGTACTTTTCTGCAGTCATCATGATTTTGTATCCCTTATCCCTAGACCAAACATATAACTGTATTTTCAGCTTCTTACTCTTTCCATCCCTTCTGCAGATAATTTATCTCCTAGCAAAGCTTTACTGCGGACAATTGCTGTGGACAAATGGTGCCTCCCAGACCTCCTCAGAACATCAGCCTGAGTGTATTTTGCTATCAGTGTTTAGCATATTGATTAACTTGTTTTTAGAGAAAAGCTGTGAAGGAGAAGATGCTTCTCTCTTCTGTTCCTCAGCAGGGATCTCAGCAGTTTCTCATCACCTCCAGACTACATGCTGAATAGAGGTGTGGGGCCAAGTTGTCTGCAAACAGCAACAGCTGTGCTTCTTGTAGCCAGCAACTCAAGCACATGTCATCTCAGCATTGCCCTCCAAGTACATTATTTACTTTTAGTGGGATAAACATCAGAAAGAATAACCTTATGGGAGAAGTTCTGTACAGCACAGTAGGATATCTTACGCTTTCTATTAGTTTATTGCTATTCAGCTATCCTGTAGAGTTAACACTAATAATATTCCACCTGTAAACTGTTTACCAAAAAAAAAAAAAAAAAAAAAACCACCACAAAACCTACAAGAAGAAATTATGTTCAGCTTGTCATTGTCTAGTACTTGTGTAGGTTTTCAAGAGTCCTTTTTAGAGAAATGTATAATTTTTACTCCCACCCTGTCCTAAAGGCTCTTCAGAAAGGAATGGGAAGTCCAGGATTCAGAAGATCATGCATGGACAACAATTTCAAGTTTTGTGGCCCCGCTTCCTAGTCTTCATCACATATACAGTTCTGCTCACCTGCTCTCCAAGAGATTTTGAAGGATTACACAACTGAACAGCCTAATGAAAAGGGACTTGCAGGATTTCACGTTCCTCAGCATCAAACACTTTCAGCATTTTTTAACATAAAACCTGCTAAATTATTTTTCTCTCTCTGGAAAAAAAAAAAAAAACTCTAGCCAGTCAGTCACATGAATTTTTGGAAGTTTTCTAAGCGTCATTTATTAGACATGTACTGTTTGAGGTCAAAGAGCATGTAGGTATTCACTGCTGGACTTTAAGGTTGCTCTGGAACACTTTCCATACCAACAGAACCATAATGTGTCTGCCCTGTAACAGCAAAGCATGACTGCCGTCCATGGTAACTTGCCAAGACTGTCTTTCATCAAGCTAGTCTGGCACAAAAGCAGTGAAACTATGAGAAAACAGACCATCAGTTTGATACTAGGTGAGGGCCCAAAGCATTACGCTGGTTTTCTCAGACTTAGCAGAAATTTTCCTTAAGCTTCAGTTCATGCTATCGGCTATGACAGATTGCATCTTGTTGGGGAGGACTGTTATGACAGGGGAGGACAGACCAGAAAACGGATTGCGGTAGCTGCTGCAGATCACGACACTGTGAAAGCTCTCCTGCTGGCAGGAGTATTCCTCGCAGTTTGTAGCAAAGCAGACGGTGTTTCAGAACCCAAGTCTTCAGTCCTTCCCTGACACTCTTCCCTAGATATGGCGGTGCATTTTCTAATTGGATTAAAAGAAGCAACAAAGCAAACACAAGTTGTCTCCCCTGATTCAAAGCTTGGTGTTTGTTTCATAGGAGGATGTAAAAGTAGAAGCACAATGTGTTCTCTTTAAACGCTAGAATGCAGCTGAGCAGCACTTTCTCTTAAATTCAGGTACCACGTGGACAAGGCCATGAAGTACATTATGCATATCCATATGGTCTAACACTTTCAGTTCTTCTCATGAAAGAAGTGATTTATTTTTTTTAATGTCATGGGAATGATGAAGAATAGTTGTAATCTCAGGGTTGACAACTTCTCTTCAGTGTCATGCTGCTTTTAAGTTAACATCATTAGAAGAAATGCAGGCATAGTCATGTCCTCAGCAAGCACATGAAAGAATATCACCAGAGAACCAGAAGTTCACTAACTAAACACATGGTTCAGAAGCTGACCATTTGCTTGCAAGCATATGCAACATTTGTTTAAATTCTCATGCTATTGAGATGATTAACAATTAGCTTATTTGCCCTGTTTTTCCATGTACTAATAGCTCAACCAATAAATAATCCTTTACAGATGTTAAAAAAGAAAAAATAATCCCCAAACTCATAGAAGTCTGTTGAATCCCAATAATCAGAGACTTCTTATTTGAGAGGCATCCTAATGAAACAGGACATGTTGTTTTGCATATAGCTGCTTAAAAGGCATATGCCCAGGAAGAGCCATTTCGGAAAATAGCCCACATTTTTCTTTAGCTTATTACATCTGGTGTCATAACAAAAATTCAGAAAATGGGCTCCATACCTACTGTCCAAAATGTGCTCAAGAAACATATGAAGAAACACACAAAATGTCATACAAAATCATCACATCAAACATTTAAAAAGTTAAAACCAAAGGTACCAGGCCTTTTTCTGGCAGTCTAATACTCTTTTAATCCAAGTTAACCACTGAAATGTAATTTCCTAATTTACATTCATACAAAATTATGTATTTTTGTAGTATAGAGATGAAGAATAATATGCTAGAGATTTTTCCTCATTTGCCCATAAAGCTACTATCTCTGTAATGTAGCAGAAGTTGTCTGCTACTATCCCCCTTTTAAAAGAAAAAATAAACCCATGTAAACTGCAGCTGGCACACTCAATCCAACCTGCTAGAGGCAAAATTGCAGTGTTTACCTATCCTGTCTGAATTTTGCTTGTGTATCTGCACCTGCACAAATTCTATCCATATATATACTAAATGCTCTTTATGAAACTTTTGTTTTTCTTTTGAATTCTCTGTATGATCCAACTCAGATCTATCTGTCTGCAAAGAATTCTCATGTTATTAATCAGAGGCTGTGCTATGAGAGGGTTTCACATGCGTCAGTTTGCAGAAAGCACGCTGCCTTTGGATCTGCCAGTATTCTGTGAAACTACAATAACCTCTAATCAAGAATGTCATGACAGGAAACGGCTTTCAAATCAAATTGTTGTTTTCCTTTGCAATGTACACGGCTTCTAAGTGGAATGTATGGTTTATCTTCAAGCATTTCAAATATACTGAGAAGTAACATCAGTGAAAGTCCTCCAGTACTGGAGATGTTCTGATCAAATTTTTGCTAATTATACATTTTTTGAAAAGTTGGTACCATTAAAGACATTTTGGAATAGTCGCTCAAGAACCAAAGCATAGAAAGCCCTAACAGCTTCTGGAAGACCTGATCATGAGTTATCTCAACTGATGTGAAATGGTAAGAGAACACAGAATTACTTGACACTCATTCTAGTCACTTGGAGCTTGGAAAAGTTTTAAAGTACATACATAAAGATGAGATTCAGAGCTGACTGAAAACATAAAAAATATTTGGAAAACTTCAAAATCCACTCAAAACAATTTTGATGTCAAAGCAAATCATTTTTCATGTACTTATAATCATTCATTTAAAATGGATATTAAAATTATTCTACATCTGGTTTTCATACTCTTTCTTTATTTTCTCTTGAGAAAAAAAGAGAAGAGTATGGACTATAAAATGTGGAAAATGCTTTCGTCTGTTGGTATTATTTTACTGAAGAGAAAATGTGTGCGCATAATTTATATGAGAGGGGGGGAGAGGGATGTGCACACCTGTCCCAACAGTTACATTTTATATGTACAGTTGTTTGAGGATGGAAAATTTCTTATAAAAACACTTGTACTCCATTCAACCTTTAAGATCTAGATAAACTATGAAGATAACTATTCCACATGACGAATTTACCTATTTGTCTGTAGACTGAACCTTAATCTGGTACCTACCAGCTAAAAATAAAAGTTCTACTTGGGTCTATTTGCTCCCATTGGCAGTGTATTTAGGGTTTGGTGCTTTGTGAAGGTAACAGCTTACTGTTTAATTAGCATCACATCCAGCTGCAGTCCATGTAAACAGGTACCCATATTTATCCGGTTCAGGAGGGTCAGCTTTGACAACAGACTAATTAGAGATCTACAAAATCAGATCCTTTCCACCATCTTATGCAATTTACCTTCCAAAACATGCATAGGATTTAACTGTAACTCTTGCTTTCTAAATAAAGACAAGCATAGATAACCATGAGATGTGACACCTGAGCATTGCTATGTCATTGCAAAGAGAAATTATATGTTGAATAATGCTTAGACGTAGCAAAGCCTTCATAGAAAAGCTCCTCAGAAGACTTCAAGCACTTGAACTGTCCCAGCAGCACTGCTTTGTCTGGCATAAGCTTTTTTGTTTAGGAACGACTCTGCAATACCTTTTCTCAAGTGCCACCAGCAAATAATTTTCTTAAGTTTATTTCTCCCATCAGTAAATTAGACCTGATGTTCCAAAATCTTTCTCAGACATACACAAAATAGAATGGATTCTCTCTGGCTAGATACTTGTCAGTTGAGATAATTGTGAGTAGAGAATCTCAGATCCTTCATTAAGGTCATCTGATTCAATACTAGAGGTTATAAACACAATGCATCTAAATTTTCTCTATGCTTTCTACAGAAAAAAAAAAAAAAAAAAAAAAAAAAAAGATCTGAAGGTCTGCTTTTCTTTCAAAGCAGTGACAGATTCTATCATTGGACAGGTCTGGTTGTGTTGGGAAGAAACTGCAGAACCTGGCTCATGTATTACTGTCTAAGCCATTTGTTTTGTTAACTATCTGTCAATGTTGCAAAGTGATAACCTGGCTAAGGTACATAGATTCACAGCCTTCTTGAATAAACACTATGCTTCCCCACCCTGAACTTCTAAAGACGCAGTTCAAAAGAAACAGCCAAGTTCATTTTCATATGCTGAAATGGGCAGTAATTAACAACCCTTAGTTAAACAGAAGGAGGTTTGTTCCTGACTTACCAGTTTACTTATCAATATATTTGAGCAACTAAATCATTGAACTGATGAATTCGTCCATAATGCTTAAACTGAAATTCTACACTAATGTAGAAGTTATGTCTTCAAGTGCAATGTAGTAGAAAATACATTTCACCAACCCCATCAGTATTTTCCAAAATGTTGTTCAAAAAAAAAAAAAAAAAAAGAAGAGGCTTATCTACATGCCAAATTAGATCACTATCACAGTTCTTAGTGTAGAACACAATTGATATACACAGGGATCATTTTATACAGTACTGCAGCTCAGTCACTAAATCAAAGAGCAAAGATTTCCCCTCATTACCAGGTGTTGCAAAAGGAACAGCATAATATTCTTGCATCTTCAAATTGGGGCACAAAGGTAATAAAGGTCTCCCATCATCCTACGAGTAGACCACGGGCAACTACGACAATTTCTAAATGCTTTGTTTTGTAAGCAGTCACATGTTCTCTGATGTGCTTGCCCAAGACACAACACAAATTACTCCCACAGTACATTTTTTGAGGTTTAATATCTTGGAATATTCCAGCTAGCATTGGAGATCTCACAATCCTGTCAAAGCAGATAAATTTCATGCTGCAGCAGTAACATTCCTGTTAACTATGGTGAGCAAGGCAGCACATCTGGAATGAAGTGATACCCTTTTTCATATTACATGGTAGATTTGGGAAAGATGGACAAGATTTCAAGCATCTAGATCAGGCTGTCGAGGTGATATCTGACTGCCTCACTAATCTCACTCATCTCAGGAGAGTGGCAGTGGAACTAGGTATCCCTTAGCTACAGAAAAGATAAGTCAAGAAATTTGCTGTTTTAACCAAATAAGTGTCTAATACCAATCTCCGAAGTAAGAAAGTTTTCATTTCTCAATAGAGACTATGTATTATTTAGACTCCCTATCTGTTATCTGTTGTGCTGCAGTTCTAGTATCCCATGATGTTTTACATTTGACTAACCCATCTTTGTCTCACTTCTCCATTCATTTTTTCCCATTTATTTTAAGTGCCTTGTGTGTTCTAAAGAGGCTATTTTTGCATTTCCTTGGTGTGAACAGCACTCCTTATTCAGCCCATCAAGAAGCAGAGCTCTAGACATAACATTGCTTGCTACTTTCAGAGAGGCAATGCAACTGGTAATGCAGTTTGAAGTTTCAGATTGAGAATGCTAGTTCTTCACTCAAATAGCCTTGAAAGGCCTTTTATGTCTGATCACACAGACATGGTGAACAGGATGAGAGTTCAAGGGTGCAAAAAGTCAACTTGAGCATTGCTACTCCAGTGCCAAGAGACACAGAAGTCAGCAGTCTTGTTCTGGCTGCAGCTGATCCAACTGAAGAGGTTACTGGTCCAAACTGCTTCCCAGCATATCAAAGATCATCTGCTGACATCACAGCTCCAGTAATTGCTTCCTAGTCTAGTTCAATCAAAATGCCTAGTTTAGTTTACACACTTTAAAAATGTAACTTTTGCTTTTCTCAGATAATCTAGAGAACATTTGTACATGAAATTATCATGGCAGACCTGTAGGGAGTAGAGTGGGAAAAGAAACAGAAGAGAGCCCCTGGGCAGTAACCTGTTCACCCTGCAAGGCTGCAATCAGAACAGAATGTGTGACTTTATTGTATCTTCACATTATGGTTCCCTTGACAGTACTGAGCACTGTTTCCTTTGTCCATAGAAACAATGGCATGTGTAACTCCACACACACAAAAAAGTTTTTTGCAGAAGTTACTTGACAGTATTGTATTCATTTGACAGAGTTGGGGGTGGCAATTAAATTGTGGGATCAACAGAAAAGTACAAAGAGAGTGTGCAGTGTATGTCACGAAGAACATAGATATGACAAGCCAGCAAATGGATGGTCAAGCTGTAAAAGGCACCAAAGGGCACTAGAGGGATTGTAGTGGGAATTCTCCAGAGATAATTAAATTGGCATGGAATTGACCACAGCTGCCAGTAAGAGTCTTGTGCAAGTCTGCAAAGCTGGTACGTCCCCTTGTTCTAATCAGAGCACTCACCACAAGAATGCTTTGGTCAATGCCACCAATGTCTGAGTGCCCGTACTAGAGGGGAGGTGGGGAAAGAAGGAAGAATACTTGCCATAAGTGCAGTCTCTTGTTTTTAAAGAAATGTGGGAATAAAGAAACTGCAAAGCCTGAACATGTAAGGAAAGCTGAGGAAGCATTCAGTGAGCAATTTTAATTTCTTTTCAATGTAACAGTTCAACAAGCATTGAAGATCCTGTATCATTAGTACTGCGTAAGAGATGCCATCCACCCGTCTGGACGAGAGAAAGGGGCAGTGCTGTCATTCTGCCATAGCGTTTGTTTCTGCAGCTATAGCTCGAAGATTGAGTTGACCCTAGATTAAGCCCCTGTTTGGAGTCAACTCTGTGAAGTAAAACCTTAAAGCCCAGAAGACTGCTGGCTGGGCAGTGCAAGAAAGGCCTGAAGGAGGAGTGCAGGAGAGGGGTCCTATAGCAGGATCGTCCTGGCCAGCAAAACCCCCAGCAGCTCAGAATACACGGTGCTCTGAAGGAAAGCTGATAGTCAGCCAGGCAGCCTCCAGCTGATTACAGAATCCATAAGACGACTGTTTGGAGCTCTCTCCCTCTTTTTCCTTTTTTTATTTTTTTTTTTCCTTTTTTCTTTTTCTCACAAGTCATTAGCTTTGAAAAGTAACAAAAAATTGTTGGTTTTTGTTTTGTTTTTCCTTTTAAATTAAGAACAAAACAGAACAGCATAATCAAGTCAGAAATAAATTCTGGCTTCTTCTCTGACTCTAGCCATGCAAACCCTCTGCAGGATACTGAGTTACACAATAGCCTCAACCCACAAAAAAATGACTTGCAGGCATTACATCATCCAGTCAGACCCAAAGGCAACAGCATTGTTACCCAACAACTTCAGACAGCTGATTAACCACTTTTTGTAGGGTGTCAATTACACCACACCCTGCTTGTTCATAACTGTGTTGTTGACAGCAGAACACAGCAAGAGAAAAGCATGCTACCCCCCACATACACACCACATGTATACACAGCAATGCTACTGCCAGAATGATGTGCTTAATTTGTCATGAACTCAGCTAGGAGTACTTAGAAACCTTCAATAAATAAATAAGCAAGCACAGCAACATAATGGCACATCTGGGCTTGTTGTGAGACTGTACAGTGAAATTTTAAATTTCTTCAAGTTATGTCACTTGTTTGGGGAAGCTGAGGGTTTTAGGAGGAGCAACAAAGACCTTTATGGAGGGAGCCATTCACCCTTGGCAATGCCACTCCGAGAGTCAAGACTCTTACTACAGAAGAGGGCTTTTTCTGAAAAACCTTAGGGGTTTTAGTCACTTTCCTTCATGTTCTTTTTGCACATCTTTAAGGTATTTAATGTACATTGTTACGTATATTACTGGTTCTGAGGAACTTAAAGTGATGTTTTCAGTTTGACACACAACTGATAAAGCATACTTTCCTTATAACCTCTCCTTCCTATGTGCCTTCTGGAAATTGTTTTTCATTGTTCATAAATCCAAGGCTTGTTTACACTGGAATACAGGAAAAGCTAAAGGAGAATGCTAGTGTGTAAGCCATAGTGGCTTTTTTTGGCTTTTGCTGTGAAGTGATAAATGATTCTTGGTCCCCCATGGGTTAGAGGGCACCAAACTTCAAATAACTACAACATCCGATAACAAAGTTTTTCTCCATCATTTGCAATCAAAACACCAAGAACACAGCCCTCTGGACCTCTCATCCTTCATGTTCAATTGTAAATCCTGATTAAATAGCTTGCAGGTGTCAGGATTAGAGTATATTCATTGGGAGCCTAAACATAGCACCAGCTGGGTTCCTCATTTGCCAGTTGTAGTTGCTTCTTTGTTTTGAAACTGTTGACAGTACAACTAAAAATATTCCTTTGGGTAGAGACAGAGTTAAATAACAAGCAGGATGAGTAAGAGAACAGCTGTAGATATTTTTCTGTGTTTAACATACCTGCCTTGTTGATTTATAGTAAGCCCTCCATATAATGTACATTCTGTGTAATCCAAAACATTTAACCTTTCGAGCCAGGGCTGTGATAAAGCTATCAAACACAGGAAAGGGTCTTGACAAGCCCTGTATTACCAGCCTTTTTCTCAAAGGAAAAGTGAAATATAGTTTCACCTCACTTTTAGTATACAACAACAAGCAGTATTATGCCTTATCAGTTGCTACCAACTAAACTACATGCCAGACATCAACACAAACAGCAGCGTGGAGATGGAAAAGAAAACACATAGTTTTGGCAAGTTCTCAAAATCCTACTCTAGTGAGTGGCTGCTTGGTTCAAGTGTGGCTTCCTCGTGGGGATGAGAATTTCTACTCTTCTTTTAACAACAGAACCAGAGTAAGTGCTTGAAGAACAGAGCCCATCTTCATGATTAATCCTTCACACAAAAGCAAACAGCATCTGCCAGCATGCAGGACCATCAGTCTGAATTCAAATCCCTTTTATTATGGTTTTATCAGTAAAACAGCATACTACAAGTACAAGGGTACTCCATTGCCAGTACTGTTGTCTTAAGATGTAATACCAGGGTTGCAACACATTTCTATCATTAAATCATTTCTATTGTTTTTGGTATTTTGTCCAAATCCATGCTCTCTTTGGAATTAAGTTCTGGCTACTTAAAAATCCCTAAAGTTTTCAAATAGTTATTCATTTTGACTTCCTGTCCCAAACTCTTGAGTAAAGCATTACTATGTTGTAATCCCAAAGGACACTTCATTTCTGTGGGCAGTGAACCAAGTCATACAGAATAGATGTAAGGAGAGAGACATGTACAAAAGACATTACTACTTTTTGCTATAAAAGAGTAGAGGGGGAAAATCTGAAAAATTTAATAGTCTTTTTATTACATGGCACTGAAGCAAAAAAAAAGAAAAAGAAAAAAAATCTGAGTGTTTCAGATAATACATCCAAGATAAGCTTAAACAAAATATTGACTACTTTACACATCTGTATTTATGAGGGGGGAGGATCGTGAGTAGACATGGGCCAAATGGTCCCAAAGCAATTTGCACAGTAGTGAGGCACTCACCTCACTCATGACTAATTGAACTCACTTTTCCCATCATCAGTTCTCAGGAGAAATTCAAAGCAGACTACAGGGTCTATCTGCAATACTGAGGTTTTAACAAGTTTTCTTGCAACGCTGCTAGAATCTTAAAGACAAGTTCTTCCCAGTAAATAATATAATGAGAAAACATCAGCACTTAAGAGGATTCCACAGGGTTAATGCCAGGTTTTAAAAGACTTCAAAATGGATTTTACCCAGTTCACATGTCAGGAGGCACAGCACGGAATCAATTTACAGCAGGAGCCAAAGATCACAAATTTTAGGGGAGCCTGGGGACTGATTCCCCCAATCGGTGCCGTGGGGTGCACAGATGAAAGAGCAAACTTGTTTTTTTTCTTTAATGGTGACAGCATATTCTGAAATTACGCACAGCAGGCAGGAGGAACCTGCATAGATTTCAAAAGATACTGCAGGTTTGTGTGCTGAAGCATACATTTAAGGTCCTAGTTAATGTGCTAGCCTTTCACCTCTGGAGGCCTGGGCTCAGATTTATCTAAGGTAAAAGTGAAGGAGAATTTGGGAGTTCTATCTTCTTAACCCTTATTGGCCATCAGTCCACATCACAGAAGCATAAACCAGTCATCAAATTACTTACTTTTACTATTCTGACGTAAACCTGAAGAAATTCATCTAAACACTGATATAGTTCTGCGTTTCTACTTATTTAAACTGGACTTAATGACTGAAAAGCCAAATTCTACTGTTCATATCAATAGAAACCTAGACCTTTACAGTATTCAGAGCAGCCATGCAGAGAAAGTAAATATAAAATATGAGAGAAAGTCAGACACCCACTCAGACTAGAAAACAGACTTTTTTTTCAGGTCCAGAATATTTGCTTAGAGTCTGCTTGGAAGATGCAATGTTCTTCTTTTTCCTTCTCACTCACAAACATTGTGTAAGTATATCTTCTAATAATCTGCATAAATTTGGCTTTCACTAATGCTGTTCTAGATTGAGTTCAAGATATGCCAGGCTATTTCAAACACACCAAAATAATCCTTTTCAAACACACCAAAATAATCTGTAGAGCAGTACAAATAACAACAACAAACCACTTTCAAAACAATTAAGCTAAGAGTGATAGTCTATCATCCATCCATTGAAAAGTCATTGAAACAGGAAGAGAGAGCTCAAAAGACCTATTGGATTATCCAAATCTGTCATTTACATGGCTTCTATAGGATTGTTCCTACATAATCCCATTTCCTAGTGCTTTTCTTAATCTCATTTCAGAATTTCCAGGCAACAAAGTACTCACCACTTCTACAGCACAGTTGCTCTCACTTTTAAGAATTTTCTTACCCATGCGTTCATTTCAAATTTGCTCTTTCCTAATTTTCATTCCAAACATGTTAATCAAATGCATTATGTGAAATATTTCTAGACCTAGCAACTACAAATCCAAGATTGCACTCTGTGCATTTTTATGCTAATTTTTATTATGGGTAAAATTTATGTTTCAAAGATTTACACTGCATAGGGCGTATCATGAGGGGGTGTACTTTTATCTAACGAGCCACTCCTCTTGCAGCATGCTCTGAGGATAATGATGGTATCTCTAGCCTGATGTGTAAATAGAAAGCTAGTATGCATTGCACAGAATTTTCTCTCTCACATCCTCTGGTTGTGCTTCCAATCTGTCAAATGAAGCAACCACACCTAGCCTTTAGTCTGCTGAATCTCCACTCTATGTAAAGGCCTAATGAATCTTTACTTGGGTACTTACTAGACAAAGGTACAGATCTGAGTTTAATTCCATGCTGATGCAGGTGAGGTTATGTACAAAACACACTGGTCCTTAACAAAGTCATCTCAAATCTTCACCATGTACTCTGGCAACAGTATGCTCATGATTTCCTGCTAGTAGAGACAGTATTGTGTTGTTGTAGGATAGCAATTTTTCTGTTAGTGAGCTTCCTAAGGACAGAAGTAATTTGTTGTAGGATATGACAAAAAATACATGACCTTTGTTTGTTTTTATAAAACACAAGGTCATCTTAGGCAGAAGTTTATCCTTCCATTTACCTTATTTATTTTTAGGACAAGCACAACCACCACGGTAACTCTACTTCACTGCTACATTTGTACATGAAACTGCACTTTTTTCCCCAATACATTTGGTTGTAGTTTCATTCCAAAACAAATTTAACCATCAAATTCTGTCTATTAAAAAAATACCTTATTACTTTACAGCTTTAAAATATCCATTGTCTCTAGAGTGGTAGAAAGAACTATGAATTATCATTACTTGTTAATCACTCAAAGAGCTTTGCTTAAGCTGTTTTAACAGAAGAAAAAGAAAAAAGAAAAAGTGGATTTCCTCCACATACACTACTTTTTAAGTCCCTCTGAATATTAACTTTAAACAATGAGTGCAACATAAGCTTAAAAATGCCTCAGCAACATTCTTTCCACCTTGGTAGTATAAATATTTTGTAGGAAAGCACAATAAGCACTACTTCAATTTACTCATCAGGAGTGTTCCTCTTTTCCATAATGGAGCTTTGAGTAAATTCTTTTTGCAAAGAATGTATGAAGCCCTCAGCGGGTCGAGAGAACGTCATTAGAATCACTTTTATAACCACCAACCTTGCCGTATATATTCACTAGGCTTTCCCTTCCCCCTGCTGACTCTTTCTAATTTCATTCGGTAATCATGGGTATCAAGAAGCATTGCATATACAGCTGCTTCAATATTGCTGGCCAAGAATTCTGACTTGACCATACACGTTTGAAGTTTGGCAGTTACTTGTGTCGCACGTGTTGAACAATGTTTTGTCAGTACTTCAAGTGGCATGCTGGTTTCAGAAACGGGTTTAACATGACAATATGAATAGTGATGAAAAGGGCCACTTCTGTAAGGTAAATGTCACACTTCTCACGTTATCAGAGATCATGAACACAATAATATGTCAAAGCAGAATAATTAGACAACAGAAAGGAATCAAAATTTCCCAATCACTTATGCTAACACAAGATACATTAAACGATCCCATGCAAGGAAAAAAACCTGCAAAACATATTACAATCTGACACAGTAGACAAGTCTGGTATGCACAGAAACACATGGAAAAAATACACTAGACTGCAGGACTGAACACAAAATGACAAGCTACACCTTTGCACTGGAAGAGGCAGTCATGAAAGATACATTTTGCTAAAAATCTTTCTTCCCTTGGCTCATTTCTTTTGTTTCAGAAAACTGTTAAGAAAGGAAAGAAAAAAATAACTCCCTTAAGATCATCATTTTTTTTTTCTAAAAAGGACAGGTGAGTAAAGCTGAAATGAGTCTGAGAGGTTATTCTGTAACCACAGCAAAATAGCCTGAAGCTTTTCTTCAACAAAGTTCTATGCCTCTATATGAAGAATCATATTTCCCCAAACAGCAATGTCTCCATTTTGTTCTAGTTCAATATTAGGATAGAAACTATATGAAAAAGAATTAGTACATTTTATTTTAATTGGTGTTTAAACTTTCTTTTCTTATTAACATTAATTAAGTGTATTACATATTCTTTCAGGGAAAGACAACCTGATGTGTTCATATTGAACTGTATACATACAGTATATGCAAGTATGTGGGTAAATACAGAGAAATACAAGACTGCATAAGCAGTTTGTTAAACAAATCATTTGCTGTTTTAATGTTTAGATTTCTTCATTACAATATTGTCAATGCCATGGAAAATAATTTAATGCAACTAAATATGATAGACAGTCTTATGTCCAGAATTGTCTGGACTTTGTAAATGACTTGGAACAAATCCTGATCCATCCACAGAGGCTAGAACAATGGTGTTGCAAAACACCACAAACAACCTTCAACTCAACAAATTCTTATTTTAAAGGGGACTTGCTTAGTTTCTAACAAGCATATAGATTGGCCTATTCATAGCCACCACAAGCAAAGCATAAAGATATCAACTTTAAACACCCGAGTAGGGATTTTGAGATTGCTAAACAACTTCTTGCTCCTGTTTTATCATTCATTTAAAAGATAAATTTGTGTTTTTTTGTTTTGTTTGGTTTTGTTTTTCATGGATGATACTTGACACCTCCAGCAACAGTCTTTTAGTTCTACTGCATGTGGACACTAAAGCTGCACAGACACCTAGCAATGTGTGCCCTGAATTCCATGCCTCACAACTTGCACCTCACTTTTTCATTCCCATTCTAGTATCCAAACCACAACAGAGATGTTTGTTGAAACTGAAGTATGCTGGCAGGAAAGAGCACCAATCAAAGGCTACATCAACAAAAAAATAATAATTAAAAAAAAATCAAAAGGTGGCCTGTACGCGATACTGGCTGTAACAGTTACACGATCACCGATATCTTACCCCGGCTAAAGCAAGACAACTAGGACTCAGTTGTTCATGGCAAATAGCACTCAAAAGAGGCCAAAATGATTGTTCAACAGGAATCTAAAAAGCTACCAGAAATGCCAATTTACACATTTTAAAAAGTATTTGGCATGGAGCGAATCTATAGTTTAACACTAACAAAAATGCCAACTTAAATTAAAAAGGATGATTTTTCAGCATACTGCTTTACTGAGCACATGAATTCCACAAACTTTTATTCACCAAGTAAAGCAAATTTAAGATCAAGACATACAAACTGAAACTAATTGTTGGCATGTCAGTTTCCACAGCGTTTTACCTTAAATGGGCAAATTATTCCTAACCAGTACAGGTAATTATTCTCAGAATAATTATTTTCTGAATGAGTTGCTACCATATGTTCTACAAACTCTGATTCAGTCCTCCTAAATGTTTTCTAGAACATGCTGGGACTCCTGCAAATTCTTCATAACCTTGAAAGAAAACCTCCAATACAATTTTAGATATTTAAATCAGCAAGAGCTAACTAAGAAACAATGCTTCACAGAGCTTTATGCCTGATCTACCATTAAGTATTTTCATCAAATACGATGGCTAGTTTTACTCTAAGTAATAAAAAGCACTTTCATACAGTGTAATTTAAAATGATCACATTTTTCATCAAATGTAACAACATGTTGTCAATGACATTTAAGCAACCTCATGAGTACCACAGAGGTTTAACTAAATAATGATCAGATGAAAAATTAATTGGTTAAGTCTTACCATGGATGTCCACACATTAGAGTTAAGTCTGTATTGAAATGTTGCATAAAAAACATACTTCTTTGGAGATTTGTTTTCTTCTTTTTTATTTTATTTTATTTTTTTTTAAGTGAATGTTTTTCATTTAGAGATTATATCATGAACAGATGTAGGATAACGTTAATAGTCCCTTCTGGAAACATTAATCACAAGGCTTTACTTATTATTTGGTGTCAGCATTTAAAAGTTAAAGCATTTCCAGAACTGTCACCATTGAAATATTCATTTAGTTTAAAGCTAAATTACAAAACAGTGTGTTATTGTTGTTGTTGTTTGTTTTTGCAGTCCTAGCACCTTTTTAAGGTATATGTAAGAAGGAGAATGGCAGGCAACGCACTGTTCTCATGGTGACAATGTAGACTGACCGTAGTAAGACTGTTTCTACTGTAAAAAGAGGACTGAAAACCCAACTCTACCAAGCTTTTTAAATGTTTGAGCAAATTTAGGTCTCCACAAAAGAGATTTTGGTTGCCAGCATGGTAATAACATGATGCTTTCAAAGGTGCATTCCCTGTTCCCAGCTCACTCTGCAAACATTAACCAGAACAAAAATAAGGAAAAGTTAGGGTCTTGGTACCAAAGAGACCTCAACCTGTCTTCCACATACATTCCCACATGCAGAGCATGGTGCAGGTGAAAGCAACTGTTACTACTTCGAAATTCTTGTTAACCTATGTCCAATAGCTATATTGAAAACACCTAGGAAAGTAACCAAAACAAGTCCATATACTTCTACTTGCAGGTAATAACTTTGCTGATTACTTCAGTGTCCTGGAACTCTGAAACCCTATATTGTTCTTCCAGCTAAAGATTTGCTATGTATTACCCTGGACAGGTTTAACAAAAAGCTTACACACATATTTGGATCTGCATTATTAAAAAAAAAAAAAAAAAAAAAAAAAAAAAAAGCCTGTCCTGAAGGTGTCAATGAAACATAATCAAACATAGCAGCACAATCTCAAAACCTCCAGTCACAATTGACCACGATGAAAATTATTAACTGCTTCACATGAGACTTATTTAAGGTTTTAAAGCAGGCAGATACAAGAAAGACTATTCGCTTGTTTAAACAGTGCTATATTTGTCGGTATTTAGACACTAAGAACTTTTGCTACAACATCCTCCATCACCTCTTCCCTTTTAGAATATACAGGATGAACATCAAATAAACTCTTCCTGGAGATACCTGTCTCCCTCAATTGGCTCTATAATTGAACCTGCTTCAACTAAGCACCATGTTTTTAAAGTGCTCAAGGGATGTGAAATGAATCTTAAAGACTGTTTAGCTATTTACACATCTTTAGTTCTGAAATTCCAGCCTTAATCCTCCCTTCCCTAACTCCAGTAACTGGCCCCCATGATCCTGCTCAGCACCTTTGGAGAACAACAGCAGTATGTTAAAGATGGATGTGCTTTTGTTGCTCTGTTCGGTAAAAGAGACCACATCTTCCAGGCTGTACAGAAAAATAACTTAGTCTGCTCCCTGGCAAACTGGTTCTTTATTTAGTTTCCACAGTGTAATTTTCAAAAATGTCCACGTGAAAATGCAAGCACGTGCACTAAGGATTATTTTGACACATGGTATCCATCATTTGGATTTACTAATTTTCCAAAATAAACTGTTTTGGCAGTTTCCCTGTGCATGTGAATTTTTGAGTAAAGGCAATGTGTAATGTTACAAGACACGTTCATGTGCTGACCTTTCACAAAACCAAAATTGTTAATAAAGCTGAGGTGGTGGGAAGTGCTCCATTTTCGTTTTGGCCACCAGACTAAAACACCCACATTAGAAGAGATACCAACCGTCATTAGCTCGTGGCCTAGATCTGCCACCTCACATGAGTGATTGGCCTGAGGACCCAGTGTTAATGAAAGTTACTTGAACAACAAAATGTTTATATAACCGGATCCTTTCAGAAAATTTATCTTCGTAAGACATGCACAAAGCAAGCCCATGCAAATAACGGCAACTAACTACAGTTTATTTCCAGATCTAATTCCAGAGGCTCTATGTTCCTTTAGTTTGGCACAGGTATTTTTACACAGCATACACCCAGCCAAGTTTCGTGTATTCCTTCCTATTCCCATAATCAGAGCTTAACCCCCTACTTCTATACAATATCCCCTGCTACTTCCCATTCACAGGATATTTATACATTTGGTTTATTGACACACTGAATTCTTCCTTACTTGATATCTTTTTGAATGCTTTTTATTTCCAGTTAAATAAAAAACACACCGGATATGAACATATCCAGATAACAAAACTCTAACCTTTATATATATATAATATCCGTCCAGTGACTGGTGGACTTCATGAAATTTAACCTTGGTAAAGAGACGTTTGGACTGCAAATCATGTGAAGCCTCAGCATGCTCCCCCCTACCAGTCCACAGAACAAACATAACTACAATTCCCCACTGCACTTGAGTCTCCCTTCTGGAAAGGGCTCATTCCACTGCACTCTTTTTCAAGGAAATTTGCCTAAGATCAGTTTGTGTGCATTCTACTTTGACCAAGTCATGGCTCACATTTTTACACAAAAGCTTTTACAACACTTATGTATGCTGTCTCATAAAACTGACCTCTATTTGAAAGAGAGCTCATAATAAGGTCTTTAAACAATACAATCTAACTTTTAAACACATTGCGATAAAACTAACTTTTCTTCATTTATGCTGGTTTCCTAAGGGGAGGCAGTTTGCACAATCACATGCTCTATCCTTCTTTCTGTCATTAAATTTTGAACCCACCCACTCATTTCAACTAAATGCAATGGAGACGAAACAGCTATAACACCAAGACATGCTTTGTTACAGCAAACCCTTAAGAATCCTGCCTTGTTCCTTCTTCTTCCTCCAAAGGCAGGAAGAAGCTGCAAAGAAGCAACAGCAGTTACCACCTCCAAAGCACCAGAGCACAGCAAACCTGTCTCATCAGGTCTCTGCTCCCCAGCCCAACCTTAATTTCCCATTCCCTTCTTGGATATGGCCCAAGGTCTGTCCTCCTATACCTCGAGGTAGTGAAATGCAATTTCCACTGCTGAAAAACCTTTAACTGGTAGTGGGCAATCCTGGTACCTCTCCATGAATTACGTTAGCGAGGTAGAACTTCCTGCTTTGTGTACTTTTCATTTCCACTTTTCAACAGCAGTGTTGTTCAGAACAGGCAAAACACTCAAGGGGCTGAAAACACATCTTTTTTGACCCAGTTTCTGGGCACACAGCTCTGGACAAAAAACATTGGAACTGTCAGGGATCTTCATCAATTTAAGTCCATGTTTAGAAAACACCTCTGAAAACATAAAATACTAACACTGAGCAACTTTTAACTAGGAATTGCTCCCAGAACTAACCAGAACCCTTCCACAGTACTTGCAGCATAGCCTGGATCTGCACTCTTCATCCTCTCTTATTGGCTGCTGGGGCTGCACAATGCCAACTAAAAGCACTTCTCTACGAGGGAAAAATTAATTTATCTTATTAAAAGCATGTTTTATACAAAAATAAAGAAACACTCCTTAAACAGTATACTCAGCCTTCACAGCAGAATGAAGTCCATTCTGGAAGAACAGAGAATTTCCCACCCACACAGCCCCAGAGCGTGCCTGCCAAGGACATCTGACTTTGTACCTATTGTATTACTTGACACAGTAATAGGGTTTAGTGATTTCGGTTTGCAGTTTCTGGCAGGACCCCCAAAGTAATTTTCAATTAAAAGATTAAATGCTGGTACTTGTCAAATGTGAAGACATATGATGCCGTAACAATATGAAACAGCTTCCTCACAATTAAATTAATTTCATCAGGTATTTAAGTAGGGCTTGCAAATATTATGCCTTTGGGTAACTTGACTAAATGCCTAAATGAAGTGCAATCATTTTTCTGTCATGACTGTGTCTCAAGTGGAATACAAGCTTGGCCTTCAAGTTCTTTCAACTAAATGATTCAAATACATGTAGGTTGAACAAATGTTTGAATATTTGTTTCCATTAATAGCCCTTTTTTTGTTAAATTAGCAAAAAATAACATTTTTTCCCAACAAAACCATGTCCCCCCACCCTCTGAAACATGGATATTTTTAGCTATGAATAAAAAATAGTGATGTTTTCAGATAATCACACAAAGAATCAACAGAAGCAGCAAGTTTGTTGATTTATTCAGGCAGTGCTGAATAAATTAACCTCTTCCCCCCTTCCAGGTTAACTTTCCTCTTGTCAAAATGTAAGTTAGAATTATTTCTCTTTTATAGGTCCATATAAAATTCTGGGGAAATAGATCACACCTGAGGAAAACACAATACATAATAGATAACTTCTGGGCATTGAAGGCTCCAGTCTTATACCCAGTAAACTCACGAACAACACCTCTGTAGTCTTCAAGACATATATGACTGGGCCTCCAATTATTATATCTAATTTGATAGAGGAGTGGGAATTATGACAATATATGAAAGCATATTTAGCAGGAATTTTGAAGCAGTCTGGGCCTGTGGCTAAGGCACTGGGCTGGATTCAGAAGACGAACTAAAAAGACATTTGTAAGTTTCACTGGATCTAACATTTTTGCAAGCAATTAACTTCTATATTTTTCAGTTTCCTCAGGTGTAAAGGGACAATAACAATGTTTACCCAAATTTGAAATGTATCTGGGCATCTGTCAATAGAAGGCATTTCATTTTTAATTTAATTCATTTTCAAATCTATTAAGTTATAAATATTCTCAAGTGCCACACCTATTGTTTTAAGAGGTCAATGCAAAGATGCTATGCCTGGGTCATTGTATGAATTGTTGCAGGATTAAAAAAAGCTTTGACTCAGCAAAGTCTTACAAAAGCATTCAGTGTAAGTGATGGGGTTATACTTGTATTTAAAATGAAGCATATATATGACTTGTGTGTTTAAATGCAGAAGTTCAGCTTGGCTGCAGTAAACATACTGCACACAGAAACAAAGCAAGAGTAAATCTTTATTTTCCTGTGCAGATGTAGGTGACAGCCATCCCCCACCATAGCCCTGTAACTTGTCCTCCATTCATCAGATGGTATGTTTATTTTTGCTGTATGTGATGTGACTAGCAGAACTTAGGCAATGAAAACTTTTTAATCAAGTGAAGATCTTTTGAAGAAAAAAAAAAAAGAGAGGACCTGCTCCACTTTCTAGAATGCAAGGTCAAGAGTTATATACACACATTTAGAGACTAGTTTCATTTAGTTAAGTTTATAATTAAGAAGAAGAATCATTCCTTCTTACAACCTGTGAAACCCACTGCCACACAGAGTCACCGAAATAACGTTCTGGCAGTAACAGAAACAAAACCAGGTAAGTATATAATCACTAATAACCTGACTTAAGCAGATTGTATCAGATCACACAGCCCACATGAGTAAATCAGAAAGCAGCTCATTTTATCTGATGCACAGAACTAATCTTACCTCCAGATAAACCACTGCAGAATTGTATTCTTATGCACTCCCCTACCAGCAGGGTAACAAGGTTTTCAACCAGTAGATACACGAGCAGTCCTGTCTTACAGTACCTAGCAGAAAGAGAGATTCAGAAGTCAGTCTGCTGCTATTAGGAGTTGTCACTCCTGCATCACATTATATGACCAGAGTGCAATAAAAACTAACAGTAAGTTGGAGCGAAACACACACATTACTACAGAGTAAGAGTGGTGGAAAGGTAGCGGAGATTTTTGAAGGATTAACTCAGTTCACCTTAGTTTTATCAACTTCAGCGGGGGATACTATCTTACACTTATTGCAGAACAAAGACACAAGACTGGAAACAGCCCTACCTCTGCAAAACATTCCTCTAGGGACACAACCTTCTCCAAGCCCCTTAACTCCTTCTTTCACTCCTGGGAAATGCCCTGGTGAACCATGGGACATGTGATCCTGCCTTTAAAGTACTAGCAGCATTTATTAGTGGTGGAAATGAGTTATTCCTACACTCCAAGGAATAGGAAACTGGGGAGGAAAGATACACTATATATTTGTTCCTGATTTGTTATTTATTTTCCTTGTTTTTCCTGCTTTATTTCCTTCCATTCTTTCTCCATACAAGAAGAGACAGAATATGCTGATTTCTTTCCTGCTGTCCAGGCTCAGTTAAAGAAATGCACTAAAGTTTACAGGAGGATTAAAACCAAATATGTCATGGGAGAAGGAATGGATGAAGCACAGATTAGAAGAGAAGATGATACCTGAAATTTAAAGGAGACAGGGCAGTGAAGCTGCCCAGATACCTTCACCAGTGCAAGGCACAGCTGTAGGCCAAGCACTGAACTATTTTAAATGATGAGAAGAAATGGCAGTCAGAACTTCTGACAGTCTTTTCTATTCTGCCTCTCTTAATTCCTATGTACATGCAAAACTGCTTTTTTTGTTTGTTTGTTTGTTTTGTTTTGTCTCCTTTCTTGTTTTTTAAGCAAAAGCAAAAAATCAGAACTAGTTTTCTTTCTCCTTCAGAGCCAACAGTAAGTTTGCTTTGTCCATTGGCCCCAGCCACACTGCCACAGTAGTGTGCAATATCTTTTGGGATAGTAAAGATCTTCTGGGCCTAGTAAAGTGATTTTACTCACAAAAATCCTTCAATTTTCAGGCTATTAGGAAGCAGTGATTGAACAAGTAACACAAACCTGATGAAGTACTTTACACAGTGGGCAGCATGCTTCCAGACCTCACTGCTACAGGAGGTGGCAAGGAGTGTATCAACAGGCTCAGAAAGAGCTCAGGCTAGTTCATGGACAACAGGTCCATAAATGGATATACAATGAATATTGGTGGGCTGTACACTCTAATACTCCTACTACAACTGCAGATGCTGGGAAATCTGAGAATGGATCACCAAGTGGCTAGGCTCATAGGACTCTATCTAGAGTGTCTCTTACTGCAACTGCACAGAGTTCGTCTGATCCAGTAAGACATTTTTCTTGTTATTTAGATGATCTTATGAAAACAGACACTTTTTAAACTATTCAGTAAGGAAATGTTACCTGACACATATACCAAAAGCTTCAATTCACTTGAAACAGGTCAGACTATTTGTGAATCATGTAGACAAAGAGGGATGCTAGACAAGAGGTATGTAGAAATGTCAGAATGCATTAACTTGCGTTGTATATAGATAAGGAAGGCATAAAAAAACAAACAAACAAACAAAAAACAACAATATTTCTGTGTATAATTTGGCAGATCTGATCATGTTTACCTGGAGTAATGTGCACTGGTATAAATACAACAAGTTTTTCACAATTCAGAAGTTGTCCCAACTGCCTAAGTCATACAAAGCAAAAGCTTCACACGCAAAACAATTACCATGTCAAACCAGCATGCAAAGTTTGAGACTGTGGGTTCTACAAGTCTTTAAGAGACATAACATTGAGAAAAACATCACCATCCTTCCTGTGAGTAATTAGCATAGCAAGTTCCCTGAACAAAAGCCCTTCTTTCAAGAGAAGTTCTCCCCAAGCCACAAGGAGCATAGAAATATACCATCTTAAGTTTTTCAGGATATATTACAAACACAGCTGTACAAACATTAGCATATGAAGAAAAAAGAATTTTAGCCAATTAGCACGTGAAACACCATTTAAAAGCCCCTTTGGTATCATTTTTTGTTTCAATCAGGAAAATCTAAATTTCAATTGTAACTATTCCGAGATATTTATTTTATGGTAAGCCACTTTTCAAAAGTTTGAATCTACTTTGCTTTCATTGAAAAAGATGTTTCTAAAATAAAACATCTGGCTAAAAGAAGAAGAGGAGCTTTGGCACTGCTGAGCTTTAAAAATCCTACATATAGGAAGCTATGGTAACACACACATCAAAAGGAGAAAAAGATAAGGATAAAAGCCATCATGGGCTTAATCCTGCCAGCAGGGCAATTGTTTTTCATCTGAAATATAAGTATTACAGCAGCTTTTAGAGGATTTCAAAGGTACAACTCATCTTAACCAGCAAATATAAAATGCTGATGGACATCTATATAAATTTCCACACGGCATATTTATTTTCATACACTGCCGCATTCTGTTCTTATGAACGGGCAGTATTATGAGACTCTTCTTTGAATGCTGTGTCATTCCGATTAGACCGCGAATATGTTGACAATTTTATCAACCAGATTTTGGCTGCATTTAAGTTAAGAGAGTCCTTTTAAAATGACAACAAGATTATTCTGATTCCAAGATGCCTTCCTTCCCTGGCTGCTCAGAGAGAGACGCATGTCAGGAAGGACTGTAGCAAAGGTATTTTTGAGAAGGTTGTAAATACAAATTAAACTGAGAACATGAAATATTTTCTTTGCTGAGAAGTAGAAATGCCTGGTCCATCTAAAATGCATTAAGTGGAATAAACACATTATTTGTACTGTTAACCAGTTAAAAATGAATGTTATAAAAATAAATGGTGCCAGAGTATGTGAAAATCTGGAATAAAAGTTGGCACCGCTTTCTCCTCTGTACACTTCTTTTAGCTAGTCTTCCAGAGCGGTAATGATAGATGACCCTTAATGCAGCTTTAATGCCTTCACTTTCAAAACCATAAGGATTTGTTAAACTTTGTGGCCTTCTAGAAAATGCTCTTTTCCCTACAGCATCAAGAATTGATCTACTGCCCTGAAAATATCTTACTGTATTACTGATTCTCAAGTTTAACCACCAAATCAAAACCAAAATCTCATGCAGTTCCTACGTGCTATTTTAAACACTACTACATAAATGAGAACCAAAGCAGAGTATCTTAGGATCATGCAAGAAAATATAAAGCTTCTCCACAGGACTTTACCATCAGCTTTGTCCACAGAAAAGCACACTGTACTATTCTTCTAATAAGCTGATCCAGCTCTGTGATAGAACTAGTTAGTCCTCCTTAGTCCATCCCACTATGCTTATTCCAGGACCAAGTTCTTCAGCTAGTTAGAAATCTAAACTGCAGATCAAATTTCCTCATGACCAGTCTGCACCCATTTGTTTGTGTTTAATTGCTGTCTTTTGAGCAGCACTGCTTTTCTGACATTTTCTCCCATGGATGTATTTATAAATCACATCATCTCAAATTTCATTTTGCTAGGCTAAATAAACCATTGCTGATTTAGTTTCTTGCAGATAATCTTATCATTCCCATGATCCTGATTACTCTTCTGTGGATTTGTTGCAGCTTGAGTTCCTTTTTTTCCAACAAGGACAATTGGAGTTGAATGTGGTATTCAGATGCAGCTTTATTGTGCCTTATCAGGCACAAGTGTGTCTTTGACCAAGTATTTCCAGTTGAAATAATTTCAAATCCTTACTTCCCTTTTGTTCCTGGATCATATTGCCGGCTACCAGTTGTGCTGTGATCACCCAGTATACTCAGGTTTGTCCCTTTCGCTGTTGTTTTCAAACAACAAGCTCCCAGTTTAAATGAGAAATTGTCAGTGATCACAAAGTGCCTGACCCTGCACTTCATTCCATTAACTTTCAGCCTGTTCCTATTACTCCCATCCTAGAGGTCATTTATCTCTTACGTAAGATATTCTTGCCCTTTCTGCATCAGCAATGGGTCCCAACTGTATATCCTCATCAAATTTCCTCAACATTCACTGGCTTTGTATGCCAAAGTCATTAATAACAGCATAAAACATCTCCAGTCCCCAGACTGATCATCAAGGAGCTTCATTTGTAACCCTCCTTCCTGCCCAACTTCCCTCAGCAGAACCCGCTCCCATCTCTCCGTCAGAGCCCCACGTTACTCACAGTGCCTGTACAAATCCCCTCCTCCTACAGCCCAACTAGGAATCGCTGCTGCTCTCTAGCAAATGCTTTGCTGCAGAACATCTAGAATTCACTTACCTTTTCTAGACGAGCTGTTATTATAACAAAAAATACCTGCTTAATAGGCTACAATCTAACTTTGGCAAACCCATCTCACGTGGTGTCACCTTTTTTTCCCTCCATCTTTAATTATATTTTGTCTTTAATATTTGATCTCAAGCCTTGTGAGCACATTGTATCCCCTATGGAGGAAGTACAGAGTGGCACATAGATTCAGACACTTTCTGTGAGCCTATTTCTTTTTTTCCCCTCAAGAAGCTCAGTAAATATTGGGAGAGCACAGAACAGTTTCTAATCTATCTAATCTCAGCTTTTCTGACACTGGATTGGAGGACTGAGTTTATGCCACAGAGATTCCTCCACACTTTCTAATTCTAGAGCATTTAGTTGTGATCTTCACTAGAAAGAGCTGACAGAGATATGAGAAAGCTTCTACACAATGTGAAATTAAATGATATTTTAATTTGGAAATATGGCTGAACAGGGCTTGACTAGTCATTACTTTTTCACAATAAAAGAATAAAGTATGAATATCAGGTAAAATCATGTAAAAAAAAATGTTGCTATAGGATATGAGGAAGTCAAAAGTAAAAATGTCTAATGAAAGGGACTTGATCAGTTCGTGAAAGATAAAATGTCTATCTCTTAAACACAATAATTCAGCACAAGATAGTCTTGAATTGCAAGCTTCCAAAATTTGAGGCCTTGCAAGAAACAGCCTCTGCTGCATTAAATGGATATTTGCTCTGACATTGTGGTTCTTTCTGTACAAAATGTTTGAGTGGAAAACCAAATACAATTAATTCATTTCATGATCTCCAATTATATCATTCATGTTGCTGAAGAGAACCCAGGCTCTTTCATCAATTCATAGGAAATATCCCTTAGAAATTAGTGGAACGCATTTCCTTACTCTAACCATCCACCCACACAAAATTCCAGCAGACTGTACAATCCCGTCCCATTCTGCTTCCCAGTACTTCACTCTGCTCTCTACCGAAGTGAGCTTGGTCCCTCATCCCTCTCACACAGCACAGAAAGCATTTCATCCCCTAAACTGTAACATTAATTGTGTGATAACAAAACGTGAATAACTAGGCATATGTTGAGAAAGAAGTTGATCGGTTTTACAGGACACCTTAGCACTTAGACATACGCAAGTGAAGTGTCTTATGTCCAACACAAACTTTATTTTGACAGTATACCTGTAAGAACTCTCCAGGGTGTGTTGGATCTAACTCAGCCAAAAATATGTTTCCTGCTGAAGCATAAGACAAAGTCACAGCCCCCAGAAGGAGCTTGTGGGTGGAAGAGAGATGGGGGCTGTATCATTTTTCTCCCCAAATCAAGGAACTGTTTTGGCTTCTCCTTTGCTGAGGTCATTTTGTGTCTGTGTAGATAATAATAAATAAATACACTGTAATCATTGTGGATTTATGAGGCAACTGAAGCTATTTGGACTCTTGCAGAAAGCACGGCTGGGAAAATAAGCTGGCAATTTTGTGTGAGTATCACATGCCCAACTAAAACAAGCTTAAATATGATTTCCCTTATTTATCTATACTTTCAAGTCATAAGAAAAAAAGAAAAAGAAAAGAAAGAAAGAAGACCACAACCACAGCTGGCATTAAACCCTTACTGTGTGGGCAGCTGTATAATGTGCCCACTTTGCAGGCTCCAGAAGGAGCACTCACAGGCTGGTTGCAACACTGACAAAGCAAATCCTACTGATTCTCATACACCCTTGGCAAGCAGTTCTCCTCCTGCTTATTTTTCTGTCATAAATTAATGTTCTAAATCTACACCACAAGCTACACCCTGCTGATTTTGTGTTGTGCTTATGAACACAATACAATAATTAGAGGGCTTCTCCAGACGAACCACCACAGAAATAAACCTCACATTTTGTTTTATTTTGTTTTTCCTGAAAGGAAAAGTTCTTAATGTGGCATCTTAATTTGGAGATCTATTAACTGGTGTAGCAAGCTGTCTCTACCTCTAAGATCCTAGCTATTTCCTCTAAAGAAGTTAAACTTCCTGGAGCTTTGAAGATCTTCAATAGAGAAAGGCCAAGGTTCAAAATATTAGAAATAACACCAGGATATTTCCTGGACTGCGCCTTAAAGGTCAGTTCACCCAGGCACATCACCTTGTGTGTACCATGATCTGCTGAAGGGATTTTCAAACTCTTATTAAAATAATTGTTATTTTATCTTTGGTAATGCCCTTCCTACCATAACAACAGATTACTGGAAGCTACTAATGGTGCTGTTTCAGTATTAACCTCCCACTTGGAGCTTTGGCATTTAGAAGGACATAAGGACCTGCTTTGGGGTGACTATCAATGTGCTACACAAGAAATATGTACCTCAGACCTTCTCACACCATTTTATAGCCAGTGTCTTACCAATTGGACTGCACATTCATGTCAACTGACTTACTTATATGAAAACGGTACAGTATGTTGCTTTTTCATTTAGAAGTTCTCCAGAAGACTCCAGATATCGTCCTGGCACCTAAGCCTGGCAGAGCCAAGAGCCAAGGGAACAGCAGCCATTTCAATTGTGCACGCACAGCTTCTAAGTCATCAGTGAATTTAATTTGCCCTGCTCTCAAACATACACCAGTGAAAACTTCTAGATCTTTCACAAACAGTGAAAATAAAGTTTTGACTGGGTTAGCAGAAAGAACTTAACAGATGGAATGAAAAGGATAAAAACTTTTGTAATGGTATTGGCAGCCTTATAGGACTGCATATTCAAAACTGACAAAAAGATATTCTCAAGAAAATACCATTCTTGAGGCTTCCTCAGGGAGGGTGACATGTCTCTAAGGGTATGCATAAACAAGGCCCAGAAATTCGCTTGCTTAACATGGCATTTCTCTGTTGCTAATGTTACAATCTGAGGTGTCAGTTCAGTTAGCTAGAAAGCACTTAAAATTGTCTTAGTAACAGTACTGAATATTAACCATCACAACTGCCACTGTAGGCCCCCCTGCTGAACGTGAGTGAGGATGTGGGCCGTAGTGCCTGCAGGCCAAACAAGACCAGGACCCCTTCCTCTAAGGACTGCCAAAGCCTGAGTGCACTGAGGTGGTTTAAGACAGCAGCACATGCAAAGGGAGGGAACAGCATATACAAACAAGCAGAACGAGCAACGTGAGACCACTTAAAGTCATGTTAGTTCTCCATGTACGCATTTCATTTTCATGGGTGAGATAGGATGTCATTACCAGGAGCCTAGCTAGCTGTAGGGCTAGCCTTGAATTCCCCATTCTTGCTGAAGAGACGACCCACAGCACTACAGATGCATATATGCCCACCTATGAGATGTTGCAAGGTTTAATACTCAGGACCAGTACATTGCACGTGGGTTATGCTGTGAAGTTCCAGCTTCCCTGAAGTCCACAGCAAAATTCCCATTGACTCAAGCAGAGCCAGGACTTCCTATTGGTTCCCAAGAGGGCAGCTGTGCTGAGAACTGCGAGCTGTATGCATTGCAAAGAGCGAGTATCACCAACCCTTCAGCTTGCACTCACACTTCTTGTGATCGTTTTTACATGTGGTAGTTTTAGCTTTGCATGCTATACAGATCAAGAAGCCACCACAGCACTCTGGTTTTGTTTTATTTATTTCATGCAATAACAAGGCACACTTAGTTTCTGTTTTCCAACCAAAAGTACTGCAGGGATGGAAATTAGATAAAACCTCATAATTCATCTAGTTTCCCACCACAGCACCTAGCTGTCTTTGCAATTACCCATTTGTTGCAGCTCCAATACCAAAACTTCTCCCTTCTCCAAATAAGCTTCAAACCTTATTTCTTCAGCTCCAGTTACACTTTATCAACAGAGATTAAATTGCTCTTGCCTTACTGATGGATGTATAGAATCTGAAAACAAATTTAAATTTGGACAAATTGCTGTCCCCATAAGGACAATAGTTGACCATGAAAAGACATCACAGTTATTTTGCAGTAGTGCTTCTGACAGCTACCACCATCAGACCCCTCTCTAGGCTCCCCAGTCACATAGCAAGAAGGAGGAGACAAAGATGATCTGTATAAATGCATAGAGCATGAGCTGTAGGAGATTTAGCACGTTTGGTTTGCACAGGTTCTCGTTACCCTTTCCTTTGATTTTTCCACATACGTGTTTTTGCACCCCTTGAATTTAACTTTGAGTTTCAGGTTTGAACAACAATATTAAAAGCTCCAACTGAAACTCACTTGAAACCATCAGGTTTCATTTGCAAAACCATAAGTACTACAAGTCGCTTCAAAGGTGCAAATTAAGGAATTTCAGTGAAACTTACAACAGTTTTATAACTAAATTTAGAGCAAAATCTGAAACCAGGAATGTTTTGTGTGGTTCTATAAGAAACATTTTATTCAGCAGTTCTCCTGGGCTTACTCTTGGTGTATGTAGATAAATGTGCTCTTTGCAATTGTGTAAGATGTTGCAATACTCTAATATGCCAGATTATTTTTTTTCTTTAAACCTCTGTTTAATATCTCTCCTCCTTACTGGAGCAGAACCAGCACCAAGACCTTTGGGCAATCAATTTTTATAATAACTCCCCAGAAATCTCCCCTCCTATTTTAGGAGATAAGCTGTCCCTTGCTCATGGTTATGCACCATCTGTCATTATCTACAAAGACTAAAATGCCAAGGGTGACCTTCAGTTGTCAGTTCTACCCCTCTGCACAGGGTGTTACAGGATGTCTCATTCAGCATTTGCAGTCACAGGAGAGGGAAGATTCTTTCGTTCAGAGCAGGGAATAGCCTCCGCAGCTGCAGAACACAGGAGGCCCAGGGAACTTCCTAAGGCCAGCAGCTGTGGAAGCAAATTTTGGCTAGATTGGTCCATTATTGTTGATGTACATAAGGCCTGAAAATCTGATTCAGGAAATACTGCACATGCAGAAAGACTCATGGTCTTAATTTTCATATTTAGTTATGCAACTTTGTAATAGCTAAACCTTGCTTTGAAGTTACTCTCAGTTGTTAGTATTAATAAATTGTTAGTATTAATAAAACCTTATGCCGGCCCTTCCAGTGAAATCACATTTAAAGGAAAACTCAGACCTGCCACCACCTCTCTTTCCAACTAAACCAATCTATGAGCACAGTAATCATGACTTGAAAAGGTTGCCACAAGCACAATGCTAAACTAAGTTAAACATCTCCTCTTTCGTGCTGTGTTATGCATGAACTTGGAAACACTCAGCTTTTACATTGAAGACAACAAAACCTAATGTTGTGTGTTCAGCAACACACTGTTCCAGTACTTCTGGTTCTGTCACGATGCACAGCCATGAAGACAGAATATTTCTTGTCACTCTGATGCTGAATTGCTTGAGTCTTCTTTTAAACTCTGAGCTAACTCATATTATTGGTTTGCACATTTATTTCAACGCCTGTTACATACAGGCTACTCTAATTTTCATGCACAAGTATGTTTAGCTGTGACCCTCTGATATCTCAGATATAATTTCAGAACTTTAGTAGCAATGCATGTAACCCCAGAGAGAGCTTGGATGACATTTTCCCCAACACTTTCATGCAGACAGGAGATAACGATCTTTCCATTTCCTTTCAGCTTCAGTCTGAGGTGAAGTGGCAAAGACTACACCTCCAAATCTGAAATTCTGCAAAGCACAGCAGATTCAGTATTCCCTATTCCGTACCCTGCAGAGCGAGTCAACAACTAACAAACAGACTTGCTCGACTGCTGAAAAACTGTGGCAGAAACAGATCTATTCAGCAAGAGCCAAAGGAGGAATCAGAGAGAGCGCCAAAGCCACCAGCTTTCTCCTGCTGGCTATGCAAGTAAGAAAAGAGCACAGAACAATGGAGGAGGCAGCACAACAGGATTACACTGGGGCCGTTTAGTTTAGTTCCCAAATGGATGCTAACAGATGCCTCTAAGCAAAATTCGCTCCATGCTGCTGCTGCCTCATCACCCTGGAGCCACACACCCCACGCTCAGTTTGGCACACTGCTACGCCTCGTCTTCTTCACCTACCCCGGCTGACACCCAGACATCGATGGGGCCATGGTGGGGAGCTAAGCTCCACTGGCTCCCCTATATTTTGGGCCAATCCCTAAAATTGGTAATTATTCCTTTGGCAGCACGTGCTTGTCAGAGAGCATCTCTGAACCCACTCCTGTAGGGTTATGAGGAAACTGCAGCTGAGAAAAGGATTGATATTGATTGGGTGAATCAATAAGCAGGAAAGGATCAAAATCCATTTGATAAGCATAGGAACAAAGGACAGAAAGACAGGAGAAGACACTGTGAAGGAGAGGACACCAAAAGGGACAGATAATGGGAAAAGACAGAGAATTTGGGGGGAAAAAACATGCAAAGGGAATACTGTGACACAGTGGCTCCCAACCTATGGCTTGAAGGTAACACAATGCGATGTTGCTTGTGACACAGGAAAGGGAAGTGTTCTGAGAAAGACATGGAAAGCCAAATGAGATGTTGCCAGGAGCATGATACTTGCTAAGCGCTGCTGTCCACAGGCCAGCACAGGCTGGGGAGCACAGCTCTTTGTCTCCCCTAGCTAGAAGTTATAACTACTCCACTTGATTACCCTCCAAAATGTTTGTTGTGGCTATATCTCTGATTAGAGAATTTGGCTCTGGAGTTGCCCAGCTCTTGCTCGTTACTGGATGCAGGCACACTGCAACTGAGACAGAACAGTCACAACCCATTTACCTACAGACAAGTGAATACAACACAAAATCTCTCCGGTGCTGCCTGTGGCTGACCAGGCCTCTGATCCGTAGTGCTGCTCGTTCTGGTGCTCTCACCAACGAGATGGTGACAGACAAATGAAGAGGTGCTCACTGCTGCTTTCTGTTTCTGAGTATATGATCTTAACTTCCACAAGTGAAAATCTGCTACATTTCACAAGTACCTAATCTACCACAAAAAAATTGAAGATTCCTGCTGGAGATCAGATGAAGGAAAAGACCCTTCTGTGAGAATCAGAAGATAATGAAATTTCTTCATGTTTAACCAAATAAACACTGGAATGTTTACTCTCTGGTCCTCATTTCATGCACACGATGATTTTGAAATATTTATGCTTATATTATAATGTGAAGCAAAATGATTGCTCCTTACCCACAGAAATAAACAACCATTTTTCTCCCTGACACACACACACACACACACAATTCTGTTAAGAAACTTCCTTCCACATCCTTCCTTTGTGGTTGGGAACTCCTCTGGGACTGACACAATTCCCAGTGGAGCCAACAGAACACTTGTCATTGCAGTCACAATATGACTGTGCTCCTTTCTTGTAGCAGGCAGAGAGTTAGTTAACTGAACAGAGTTGAAGATGTATTGTAGGAGACAGGAGTAAATCAAATTATATGAAAACATTCCCACGGTTTTGATTTACTTCACAGAAAGAAGCAAAATATTAGACATCTTATATTACTTTACATTCACCTGCAGGGCAAATGTGAGGTAAATGTTCAGAAAATTCTAAAAATGTAGCAATAAGCCCTTTCTACTAAGTTCTGTATGAGTTCTGCATCACTGAGATATAATATTATTCTAAGATGCTGAATAGCAGTCTCTAATCCAGTTTCAGAGGCCAATAGATTCCACCGGTTTGGATAAGCTATTCCTTTGTAAAACTGAAATAGGAAAACTAATTAAAATTGTAAACAGAAAGACTCTTAAACTGGGCAAGTTTGTAGTGTTGCTGACATCTACTGAGAGAAAGCAAAACTGCACACTTGAGCAAAGGGATGAAGGGAGATTTGGCCCTTATTTTTTATTTGCCATTCTGTTTTTCAGCTGTTTTTTATGCATGCTTGCAAATTTACTTCTAATCTTGTATCAATACTTAGTTGCTTCATTTAAGGTGAGTCAACTGAGATGCTACACGTAATGTTTAAGAGGAAATATCAGGGATATTCAGGAAATAGATGTATCCCTTACATAAATGCTGCAGACTTGTTCCAAAAGTCAGAATGTCTAGACTGATATCAGGTTCATCAGGACACATCTAGTTCATTCTCACTGCACATAAAGCCCTCAAACTGTGGCAGCTGAAGACAAAAATCTACTCGGGGCAAAATACTGGACTGGGGAAACCATACTGGACAAGTGATATCGAACATTTACATATCATTTGTTTCCTATAGGAAACTGGTAATTTAGCTAGGCTATGGCAGGAATAAAAATAGCACCACTAAGAGAATGATAATCAAAATATTGAGATAATCAAAATTCTGAGATGCATTCCAATCTGTGTATCTGGTATCATGACATCATAAAGCAGTCACATTTTTCAGGCAGTTCAGGAAAACATTTTGCAGGTATTTCATGCATTATAAAGCATATTCTTTCACCATGCTGAACAAAGAAGAATCCATAGCCATCCTTATAACCACAGAACAATAACCATTACTACAGATCTCATGTAGAGATTTCATTCTAACAAAGTTAACAGGATAGGTCTGTGTATCTCAGTTTTGGTTATAGAAAAAAATGAATTATGAAAGTGAAATTAAAAAAAAAAAAAGTAATGAAATTTAAAATTCTAATAGAGTGGGAATGAGTCAGGGTGATAATGATTATGAGTGGATTTGTGTTTTTCCACTTCTGGGCAAATTCCTCATCACTGAAGTTACACTGAATATGGAGAATTATAAATAAAAACTAGTTTGGCCAATAAATATTTGTAACATAGGGCAACATTATCAATAAACGAGCTGAATTAATTTGCTTTTTGCAATAATACAAATATTCACAGTCAAAATTAAGTATCATATTACAAGTTTTGGTTTATGATGAAGTCTTTATGAAATTTCCCTCTTACCTTGACAAGGATGGGATTTCAGTGTCTGCATGGGTTTTTCACATTTGTTTCTGCAGTTTCTGAAATGGATATAACCGTAAAGTAAGATTTATGATTTTAGAGACATGAGTCACCTAAATTCTGACAACGTAACCTATGAACCTTTTCTCCTGTCAGAAACCAGACTGAAAATCCAGAGTACTTGGATGTGCTTCCATACTGACTCCCTTTTTGTTTTCTGGTGAAATCTGGACTTTGCACGCTCTTTCAGATGGGACTTCTCACACATTATATGAGAAGCCCTGGTGCTTAGCTTAAGGCTGTGCCTTTCACTCTGTGGTCAGACATCTAAAAACAGCACAGCACATGCTCAACACTGTAACATATAGGTCTCTGAAAATCTCTTAATTAAATGCCATTTATAGACTCATATCAATACACATTAAATGGGCATTTAGGAGGGTCAAGTATCTAGCAAATCAAAATCCCCCAGCCTGGCACTTGGACAGAGTTCTAACACAGTGTTATATTTAAAAATACATGGATCAGAAATAGAGAGGAAGGAGCAGATATATTTTAACAACTGTTCCCGAACAGAAATCATTTCCTTATTCTATTATAAACCTATTTCTGATTACCTAAAAAGAATGTTGAAACATTTGGCTTTCTAGAAATAACTTGGTTCCAAAGATGAGTCTCTGAAAAGGCTCATTCTGGCTTGCACTCTTTGAAAACCAAGGCACTCAGATTAATATCAACATTTTGGCAATTCTAATAACAGAGACTGCCAAAAGTATGTTGTCTATCAAATGTACACGGAAGAAAGATGTTAGAATATTAAGAACAGATGTCACAGATATCTATGAAAATACTCACACTCCCCAAGTACTCTGCAAGGCAAGATGTACAAAAGCTCATGAAAGATGAAATTAATGCATTTTGCTCAAATGTTTCCAAATGCCTAAAATGTATGTAAACTTACTTACAAAATACATATATTTGAAGATGTTAAAAAGGAGAATTGTGACATAATTTGATAATGGCCTTGTATATTAAAATTTAGAGCATTAACAGTTCAACAATATATTAAAGACTACTTTTTATAGTTTCTTATTTAAACTGCCATGTTCTGTTCCAAAGAAAATGTGCACAGTTTTCCAGTTATTGAGTTTACATTTATTTACATTTTATTTCTTATTCTACTGACAAAAAAAGTTTATAAAAAAAGGTTCCTACTAGAAAAAACATAGTCACAACTTAACCATGACATAAAAAGCACTTATTGTCTAAAATCATAAGACCACTTAGAAAACCTAAATAGCTTGAGAGTTTATTTGAGCAGGAACAGAACATGTTTTCATCTTCTGCTCTAGCTGTTTTCATTACGGACAATTCCAAACAGTAAATTCATGGATCAGCTTCCAAACAGAAAATCATGGGGACTGGCAGATTTTTTTTCTCCATATGAAGCATTGGATTATTTTTAATTGACAGATAAGAAAAGATTTTACCTCTAGAACAGATGGTTTTGGATTTCAGGCACAAAAACATTACCTTACACAAACAAAACCAAAATTTTCACATATAACAGCTTCAGAGGATAGACTATTAAAAAGAAAACACACCCAAAAAAAAATTAAAAAAAGAATATTGTAAAGCTCACAATATAATAATGGTCAATTACAACATTGTGTTTCTCATGGGATGATATTATTTAAAGACAACAAATAAGAAACTTGAACATTGCAATTTTGAGCTAATGATTTTGATATTTATTTCCTTACTGAAATCAGCATTTCAGTAAAAAGAAGATGATGGCTCTCTAAAACTTGTTATGAACTCTCATTTACTTGAGTAAGCTGAGCCAAACAAGACTTGTCTTGATTTTAAGCTTAAACTTGTGTTCATACTAAACTAAAATAAATATTTTAAGAAAGAAAAGACCAGCTATTTGATGTTAAAATAACTGCATTGAACTTAGATGTGTGATGTTATGGATGATATACATAATTGCGATGTGATAACATAGTAACACAATCCAATCACACTGTCATAATAGGAACAATAGTAGTATTTTCTGTTCTTTAAAGATTTTAAAGCACTGCTCGTTTCCTCTTACCATTTAATGCCACTAGGATAACACCACCACAATACCAACTACAACAGTCATAATTTCTTGGCTGAGGCCGGGCCACGGTGCCTCACAGCTCGACGCAGCACGCCAAGCATCAGCCCTGCTGCTGCAGCCCCGCCAGAGGCCAGCTCTGTGCTGAGCTAGGCCCTATACCATGACTGCTCTTGTTTTAAAATCACCCCCTTACAATTAACAGATGTGAAGGCAAACTTGGCATATATGGATGGCTGAATTTTTTCCCTTTGAATAACCTGGTTATATCCAGTTTCCGCAGCAATTGTAAGAGTGTTTACATTGTTTTTTTTCATTTCCCTTTTCTAATAATACGAAGCAGACGTGGTGTGTCTGATTTACCTCAGGAGGCAGCGGGAGAGGAAGGGTGCTCCTGGCTCCTCCGTGGAATGTGCTGAGGGGAGTGGAAGGGGGTGCTGCGGTCGGGGTTATTTATTTTGTTAATATCTTCGGACCCCAAGGGCCCCATTCTCATCCTCCCTGGCTGATCTCCAGAATAAGGCTGTCAGCCAGGGAGAGTATAATATCTTCAGGCTATGGCCCATTTAAAGTTTTTCCTCAGCTCTCACTGAGCTTTTCTCTGGGCTCATGGGGGGCCATGGTGTCCTGCCCTGCCATGCAGCCACCACGGCCACAGGGCCCCACCGGGCGCCTGACGGGCCCGTGCTCCTCACGCCTCATGGCGCCAGGCCCCACAGGGCCCATCTCCTCAGCGTGCCTCACAGGGCCATGAGTCTCCCACCTGGCAGCTCCCATCTGCCTGAGCTCCCCACGGCCTGCATCACGCTGCGGCCACCGGCCTGACTTCTGTCACCCCAAGTTTTTCTGTCCCCTCACGAACCCTGTGAGAAATCCCTGGGCTGGAAATCGGGGCCTGGATTTTCCCCGTCAGGGGTGACTCGCGGGCAGTTACTCCCCTTCTGCATTTTCCTTCTTCTTAAACTCCCTAAAGAGGCCTGATATTTAACTAAGTATCTTGAAAGAATTTATATTTAATTACATGATTATGCCAGATAGCCTAGCTTAACAGGCATTATAAATCTTCAAAAACGTTTTTATGTTGGTTTTAAGCTGCTACCCAGAAATTGTGAACAGGCCAGTTGTATTCTTTGAGCAATGGAAACAGAAGCAGTATCAGGGGCCACATACACCTCTATCTTTCCAGTAAAAATACTAAACAACATTTTAAAACCCTTTTAAACAATATTCAAAATTCAAAATCTTAGGTGCTTATTCTACTGACATGAGAGTACAGCTACCTAGAACAATGTAATTCATTAGCATGGCCTCATTAACCCACCAGCTAATGAAACTATATTGCCTCCAGCGCCCTGACACACCAGCCAGCTTGCTGTGGTGCTGCCTGGTGCCATGCCGATGTCTCTAATGGCACTACACCAGGAGCACACCAGCTAATTATGAAAACAAACAGTTACAATTTTCAAGCCCTACAGCAAGTACAGCAATTTTGAGGGAATAAAAAATATAATTATATATACATATATAATATATGCATACACACACACACACACACATATATATAAAGTGTTTTCTCTCTACCTTAGGGTTTAAAATTATTATGGCAGCCTTGAACCAATGAACTATGACAAAGCCACAAAAAAAATCGTGCATGACTTAGCTCCGCAGTGGATAATCCCAGGGAGTCATCAACTCTCCAGACAGAAGCACAAATTGGGATTTTACTAAGGTCACAGCTCAATCTGACAGACAAGCCTGATTTTAAGCAGCTAGTCTGTACCACAAAGACACACTACTGGGTATGTGAAAAAAACTGCTACACTGGTTCAAACTGACCCCATAAGGTTCATATTTGTTCCAGATGCTCTGAAAAACTACCTCTGTCCTGGAGGGCTCTGTGCCATATCGAGTATAGCCTGTCCTTACGCAGCTGGCATAAAAACATAGAGGCAACATAACCAACAGTCCTCTCCGGATAAATAGGAATAAACTGTGCATCCATGTGCTATCCTGGTTGAGTTAGTACTAGCTGGTGATCCAGTATTACACGGTATTACTGATGGTGAAACCATAACTCAAGAAAACGTTTCTTGCAGTGACAGGCTGTAAAGTGGAGAGTGTCTTTCAGAAAGTGTCCTGGTTCTCTACTGGCCAGACATGGCCAGGTGGTCCTTGATCAAAGCCCATGTGTAATGTATTTAAATGTCATATGATCCAGGGCAGCCCCGTGACATATACCACTCCTACAAACATCATCTTATATTACTACCACAAACATCCATCTCACTGTCCAAGCAACAAAGTATGGATTTCATATCAAATTCCATGATAAAGTGTAATCTGACTCTCACATCTCCTCTAGTCCCAGTGGCAAAGCTATTTATTTAGACATCAATTTAGCAGGGAACGTAAGATTAATTGTAACCTAGGTTTAAGGATGAGTGTCATGCTCCCCTTCCTAACATGGCTGGAAAAGGTGTTCTAGGCTTTCATACTGATCCCTGCATCATTGCATCATAGAGCCCCCAAATACATTGGCGCTATTCTTTCTTACACACTGACATTCAAAAGAGGAAGCACACTACATTCTCTGGAGCTCTGGCCTCCTAAGCTGTTGCACAAAATTACAGATCACATAGACAGGTTTGACAGATGTGACACAGGCTGAAACACAAACTGCTGCTCCCTCCAGGCCTATGAAACTTTATCTCTCATCTCCCTGTTTTTAAAAGGTAGGAAATGTGCAGTTCGGGTGACAGTCTCCCACAGATCTTCAAATCACCAGTAAAAGAACAGTCTGATCTCTCTCCAGGACAAAACAAAATGCAGAGCCCCTTTTCTGTGGAACATGAGTGTGATAAATCATAAAACAGTCATAATGGGTGAAATCTGAAAAGCTTTGCCAATTCCCTTTATGCCAAAAGCCAAACACAATTGATAACCCTGAGCAGCTACTGGTAAGATAGAGAACAGAGCTCCTCTGAAAGTCTGGCTAATATACCTGACCTGTGTTCTGTTTTGCAGGAGGATTCTGATATCCTAATAACAATATATGCTGTTTGTGCTCTAGCTTTGGTTTGTTGGTTGTTGTTTTGTTGTGTTGTTTTTTTGTTTTTCTTTTACAAAGTGCTATTAACAAAATGCCAAATTGTAGCATTATGGTGTAATGAAATACACACTTGATTAAACTATTTTTTCATCTTTTTAAAATTATTTTCTCAGTATATAGTGTAGGCGCATGCCACAGAAGTACAAAAGTTGGCTTATAAAGCATATACTTAAAGCTTTGTTGTCTTTGGTTCTCTACAACTTTATATACCATTTAGAAAATAAAAATACCCAAGTAGAGAAATGACATAACACCAACGTAAGTGATTCTATGATTCCACATATGTTAAGTGTCTCAGCAGCCACTAAGAACAAACCCATAAACTTCACTTCCTCTCTATTGCATGGTAGTTTGAGTCAAGGGAGGGGTCAAGACACGTAGTCTGAATGCTTTTGTCTTTACACAAACAAAGCACAAAAAGAATGCATAAACACAACTTACATCTGCTACAAATAATTTGCAGTGGATTTTATTACTGTTTTCTATAAGCATTTTTCATTCTTGGGAAAAAGCAATTAATGTTGGAACACGGCACAGCTGATGAGTAAGGAGATTACCCAGACTGCCCCATCCTTTCAGCAGGATCAGAAAACAAAACTGGAGGAGGTAACCAGAACTGTCAATGTATTTCAGATTCAGCATCTGATGAGCAATTTCTATTAAATTCCATGAGAGTTAAGGCTGCCAAACCAGGCTGTCAGGTTTTAATTAGCAATAGAATAATAGATTTGAAAACAGTGGCTGCCTTGTAAGAGAAGAATATGCTGCAATTATGGCATGAAGCAGCACAGAAAACAACAGCACAACCTGATTACTCCTCTACTTGGTCCACACAGAACTGTACTCTACTATCAGTAGAACTTTGTCCAGTACATTTTAAAGTCCCACAGATGAGAGCCAGTCACCTTTCCATAGAAGATTATTGAACAGATAACTCCTCTTTTACAATAATTTTGTCTTTATAGTCACAATCCATATTTTCCTCTTAGCGACATCCATTCAGCTTTATTCCACATCTTCCTCAAATGCACCTGAGTAATAAACCTCTGAAAAATTTGTCTTCCTGGTCTGTGTTCCTGTAACAACGAGTAGATTACACTGTCTGAACTATAACACCACAAATTTCTGGCACATAGTTTCAGCAATAAGAAATGAGGTATTCTAATAAATACAAGGTTATAACTAGGGGAAATGAATTACCAAGCTACACGTAAGTGAGCAAAAGGTGAAACTGCTGAAGAGATGCTCTTATTAGGTTATCCGACTCAAAGCTGATTTATAGCTTTCACTGTGCTTCCCTATCCATCATTTTTATGGTATGTAGAAAGGGCTACAAAGCCCAAATTGCCTTTTTTTAATTAACATGGACATTTTAGATAGGCTCAGGATATCGGGATAACCAGCCTAGGTTACTTTTTTTTTTTTACAAAATATGAAAGCAGAAAATGTATTTTATTGATCTGGGAGAGCTGTAACAGCATTGAATAAATTCCCCATCAGAGTCTGTGCAATACACTTGTCAGCCTGCAGCTTCCTAATAGCTTGGCTATGATTTGCCAAGAAATGACAACAAGGTGGGAAGCAGTTCTGCTGAAAAGGCCCTGAGGGTCTTGGTAGAGAGCAAGCTGCACCAGCCAGCAGTGTGCCTGTTCAGCCTGGAGCAGGAGAAACTCTGAGGGGATCTAACAGCAGCCCTCCAGTACCTATCAAGAGGTTCTCAAATAGACAGAGATAGGCATAATCTGAAACAGGAGATGTTCATTCAAAGTGGTTATAATGAAAACTTTTCTTCCCAGAGGCCAGTCACACATGGGAACAGGTTGCTCATAAAGGTTGTGCAGTCTCCATCCTTGGAGGTTTTCAATACCAGACTGGATTAAAGCTCTCAGAAACCTCATCTGGCCTTACAGCTGACCCTGCTTGGCACAAGAGACTGGATGACAGCACCCCTGAGGTCCCTTCTAACCAGAAGCACCCTATGAACCCTAGGCCAGACTCAGGACACACTGATCTTAAGAGTAAGCATCAAAGAGACTTTCTAAATTGTACTCGCACACAATTCCACCAATTCCACCTCTGAAGAGGCTGGTGGTGTGTAGGTCAGGGTAACATAGCTGTTCCTTAAAACCTTCTTAACCTGTTGGTATAGCATAACTCAACCAGTGGCTTAACAACACTGGCAGCCACGGTACGCTAGTGCTGCTTCGAGTGACAGCCGAAGCAGGAAACTGCGGCAATGTGCTGATGTTGACAGCCTGGGCTGTGGGGAAGCATAAATTAAGCTGAAGGTGGCAATGAAGATTATTCCTAAATCACCTTCTGAAGAATCCCTCAGCTTGTCCAGGGCTGCTGGCAACAAAGATAGAGGTAATCTCAAAATTCTTATTTTTGAAAAAAATTACACGAATGTAGTCATTTTAACATAATGAGTAAATACATCTGCAACCTCAGAGGCATGATTCATTCCTTCCAAAATAAGTGATTTTGCAAGTATAGCCCACCCTAGAAGCTTTGCTGAAGAATATAGAAATTGCACAAGAACTGAGCATGCATTTACTAACTATTCCCTCACCACAGTTGTAAGGATCAGATCTGGACTGCAACCAGTGTTTCACTCAGTCCTGTAGTTTTATTGCTATCTCTTTTAAATACTTTAGTACATATAAACATTTCTTCAGTGTCTGTATGGGATACCATATTCTTAGCACTGCTGTATTATCAAAAATAAATAAAAATTAAAAAAATATATATTTAAAAGTATTTAGAATAACTTTTAAAAATTATTATTTATAATTTTCTTTTCAGCACAATTTAAGTGGTTTCCATAGCTGGAATGAATTACAGTGCACTGTCAGGATTTCCAGAAAAGGCCCTTCCACCCCAGGAAAAGTTCAGTTGCATTCTGCTTTAATGGCTTTTGGCAAGCTTGCACTATTGTTTTTGTACAAACAGAAGTAAATTTGGTATAAATAAAAAATGGAACTTTATGTGAATGAAGCAAACATCAAATTCCTTAATCTTCAAAAGAAATTCAATCCCTGAATAATTAACTATGATATATTTATAAAACTAGAATAATTGAAAACAGAATTCTAAGTTGATTCATGTAGACTGCGCTGAAATATTTATTATTGCAAGTCCAGAAGATCTGTCTGGGTTTTGTCACTGGAAATGTCTAAACTCAGTGTCCAGATGTTTATTTAAGTTGCTCCCACATAGTTCTAATGTCAATTACCAGGGGTTATCAGAGAGCATCACTGTGTATCTTCCTTGACTAATATTCTCATTTCTTCTGCATCTTTGATGTTTTCTTTCATTAAAATTCCTGGCTCACAGCCACAAAAATCTGCTGTGCAGGCAAAAAAAAAAGGTCTGCAGACATGACATATGATGATGTCCTATGTCTGTGCAAGGGTAATATTTATCATCGGCTATCATTTAAGCAGTACTATAATCAGTACAATGCCAATTTAAAGCAGCTCAGACAAATGCATGTGAAACCAAGGAATGAGAACTTTTAACTGATATGAAATAATTTGGGGTCAGTAAAGAAAAGATTATTACGTAAAATGAAGATTTTGTGAACCTGTGTTGCTTTTTTTCTTCCCCCTCCCTCTTCAGGAAAAAGCAGGGAAAAAGCCAATGACAAAGTAATTTCACACATAATTACAACTGGAATTGATGGATCTGTAGCTCTGGAAACCACAATTGCATTGAGACTTTTATAGCAACCAGGAGACAACACAGGACACGCATAACAGTGACTTAAACAGAAAGAGCCTATCACACAGTCTCTGAAGATTTCCTACATTCAAATGTAAATAGTTGACTAACAGCTCATTTATACACACACACATGTATACATATATACCTGTTGCCCAAACTGAGTTGGTTCATTTGGTTTGTAGGCAAGTTCTGGAAAATTTGTTTTAAATATTTGTAAGAAAACAAGAAAATCAATGCCAATTCAATATAAATGGAAGTAGAAACATGAAGCGCCTGGGGAAAATACTGCCTACGCCATTTGATGTTTTCATATTAGTGCCCATATATAACAGGTCCCTCTCCTGAGGTAGGAATGATATCCATTTTAAATCTAATTGATCAGTAAAAGCAGACACCTCACATTAGTGGGTAATGGTCTAAATGACTCGGAAAATAAAATCTCATTGATTATGTAATTTACTTCTCACTTGCTATGGTCAGTTTGGGAAGGATGTTTGCATCTACCAGATATTGTCCTAGCAGCTACAAGTATTCAGCCTCGCTAGGCGTCATTCTCTCTCACTGAGATCTTCTACAAGTGGTGTCATTGCTGCTATAGTTTCAGTTGCAATTCCTTGTGCATAATAATAATAAAAAAAAAAAATCCCATAGTTTCTTGCAGAATGGGATTGCATGCAAACGGCATTCCTTGGGAGGGCAGTACATACAGATCATAGCCCCAGTTCAGAGATGGATGCAGGAAATCACACACTGTTCTAATCAGAGCTGGGTATTCCCACTACTGTCTGACTAACCCCTGAATAAATTAAACATATGCATTACTGGCATTGTGTAACGACTGAACAAATATTTTGAAAACAAAAACCAAAAACCAAACAAACAGAAGAAAAACATGGACAGAATTTTTGCAACTGAAATTTCTATTCAGCAGAAGTATGCAAAAATATCTCCTATCAAGTGCTCAGCTTCAGACTCAGCAAAAGCTCAGACTGCCACTGCTTGCCACATTATATCATTGCCTTGATCTAATAAGCAACTACATTAATACCAGCTGTGTGGATAGGGGGAAGAAATATGTATATGTTCATTAGGCATTACAGCCTCACTCATCTCCCCCATGACTGCAGTGGAGATGTGGCGATTTGTGTGTGAAGCAATTATGGCCCCCAATACCAAACCTGAAACAAAAGTGGTGAGGGTGTCACCTAGTACTCTAAATTCTAAATTCCTCTAAATTTCCCTGACTAGAGATCATTCTTATACTTAATGCTAGAGGACATGTTCACTCACATTTGGATGATTAACAGTAAAATACTTAGTTCAGTGATTCTAGCAAGTTAAAAATCAATTTGCTTCCCATGTACATTTAACTGTGCTTGTTTGTGTCATCTCACATGCAGTAATTGCTTCCCAACTGTTCCTCATGTATTCCCTTGCACACAGAGATTAAACAGAACACAGAGCCAATATCCCAGTTCAACAGAGCACTTGCATAGAAATGGTCCTAGAGGAATCGAGCCTTGACTTCGGTACATGCTTTCATGCTTCACCAAACCAAGGGCCCATTTAGTAAAATCTTAATAACCAAACGATCAAAACTTTTTTTTTTTTTTAAATAAAAGATCACTTAATGCCTCCAAAGCTTTGCATACATATGGAATAACAATTACAGTATTTACAAAGGAGTCAAATGGACTTAGACACTCATATCCCATGGAAAGTCAACATGAGTGGAAGATGTTTGGACTAGAGTCAGCTAACATTTGCCCGCAACAATGTCAGCAGTGACACAGCACTGCAGAAGTGTGAGAATAAAACACAATCATTAGCTTACTGGAAAAAAACACACAGCAAAATAAATGTTGTTTTCACACAGCTGTCCGTTCTACTTCCCCTTCCCTCCCAGAACGTGGGAGTTCACAACCCGAAAACAAACACTAGGAAATGAGGAAATCTCAGTGGTGATCTCCACACATACCACCCTAAGAGCTGTGGATTTACAACAAAACATGAACCACAAACTCAGGAAAAATACAGTCCAGTTACCACCTCCCCGGAACAAGACCACACCATGCAAGACCCACTCCCTGAAAACGTTGTCCTTACAAGACACTTGGAAGAATTACACCTCCTACACTGCTCTGAAAAAGAAGCAAAGATGGCAAAGCAGAAAATGCTACCTTTTGCTACAGCTAAGTCCATAGGATGGGGAATAGCTTCTTCCAAAATAGGACTCTCATTCCCCATCCCTTATATGCCACTCATTTAGGAAAAAAAAAAAAAAAAAGAGGTCAAGAATTCATTGCAATTCGCCTGGCCCAAGGATATTCCTTACAGGCACTAACTTGCTAGGGGCAGATGATAAACCAGATGTTACTCAAATTAGGCCAAAAATGTTCCAAAGAGGGCTCCACTACAGTTCATTCTCACTGGCAAAACCCAGCATAGTACACAACTGAGATTACAATCAGCCTTCTGGATCCAGCTCTGCAATGGAGCTGCACAAAGTGAGCAGCCAGCTAGATCTCTACTTGCAGCTCAGGCTAGTCAGGTCCTCTGCGAGGCTGCTAAAGGCTGCCAGCTTGTGGTGTGTCTGCGATATAGGATTGTCTGTGAGCTTAAGTAAACACAAAAACTATTGCCCAGAGGTTGCACACCGAGTATGACCAGATTTGCCATGTCTTTCCACACAAGTTTTAATTCCTAAGTCTGTGCTGTCTGAATGTTTTTTTCCCTGACTCTTGATACAGTGTCCCTATGACAGATCGAGAAACTCTGTAACACAGAGCTCTACTTTTTGAATTCCCTCACTTTGCAGGCTCCATTTCTTCCACACAGGAATTTGCAGCTCTTTACTTTTATTTTTGGATTGTAAGACTCCTAGAAACAAAAACTACTAACAGAGAAATGCTGATCTGTCACTTATGTCTAAGTCTTAATACACAATGAAAACCTCGGCATCTTTTCTAGCCTTTAAATTAAAAAAAAATAAATAAAAAGTTAAAGTACAGCAGCATTTAGAGTTTTAATTCTTTCAAATGTTATTTCCCAAATACTTAACATAAATTTTTAGGCTGCTAAATCCTCTCGCTCACGCTATCCCTACAGCTGACAAACCAGACCCCACGTTCAGGAAACCTCAGGAAATGTCACAGCTGTGAACAGAAATTTGCCGAGAGGTACTTTCCTTCTGTGCAGTTTGGGGATCAGGTCCTCCTACCATGTTTTAGACAATGCAAAAATCAAGGGACTGCAGATGCCGCCACACTGATTGCTACCTGCCTCACACGCTATAGCTCTCAGACTTGCAACACATCATTTAAGCTCTGTCTGCCATCTTTCAGACCTGCATGACTGCCCAGCTTCAGGTCTTGCAGATCATTTCTTATGCATTTACATTCCCAAAAGTTTTCTTTCCTTGCACTGCAAATGTTTTCTAATTTCATCTCCAGTGTTTTCCTTGTTAAGCAACTGAAGCAAGAGTTCCTGACTTTCCCCAAAATTTGACTGCAAGCTTTACATGGTCAAAACAAAACATTATCCACACAAGAATTTCAAAAACACAATTTCAATTCTTTATTTTCTGCCAGATTAACAGTCCACTCCGACAAAACAGTTCACTCCAATAAAACAGAGCAAGATCCTCGATTCCCAGTGTATGCTTTGAAATGTTCTGTAACCTGAGAACAGTGAAATACACAGTAACAATACTACATGTGAGAAGAAACTTAATTCAGGATGGCTAAACCATTCAGGATTCACCCTCTTATTCTCTAACCTGTAACAAGCTCCTGGACTGCACATCCTCCTTATCATGGGACTCTTTATACCTAACTTCGCTTTTCTGCCACTCACAAAATCTTAGCACAGAGTACACATCTGCATTCAGAATCTGGGAACAACAACCTCCCATGACAGCTTCCATCATAAAGTTTAGAAAGCAAAAGCCTAGAAAACACACTGAAGAGAATGTAATTTTCATTATTATGAAACCCACATTAAGCTAGACTTCAGTAATCTAGAAAACAAATTCTTAACTGCGCAGCTTTGTGAAAATTCCTTTAGCACTGAAAAGCCAGTATGGAAAAACCACACACAACTTGAAAAGGGTGCAACAGCACAGGCAATACGACAAGGGTGATGATCTTAACAGGGACAGATACACACAGGCCTGGAAATGGTAACAACCTGTGCTTTGTGCAGCAGCAAAGGGAAAGGCAATACACCTCTGATGCCCCTTGTCCTCAGGAAGTTCAACAGACTGAAATAAAGGGAAGACCAATGACGAGACTCAACCAGACTAGTAGTAGGGAGCAGGGATGGCAACGGTGATCTGAGAGGTGACCTGCATCCACGAGAGAAGAATGCTCCACTGGCCTCCTGTGCAGCCAGAGCCACACACTGAAGAAAGAGGCTGGGGAGAGAAACACATGCAGTGGAGGGATCACATGGGTTATCAATATGGGAACTGAGGTCTGAAAGACTGAAAACGTGCCAAAAATCAGTGCTGATGAAGACAAGTGACAGTAAGAAGCCATGAGGATGAAGCAGGAGCACAAAAACAAACAAACCAACCACTCAACAGGAGAGGTACGTGGTAAGGACAAGGTCACAAGGCCTGGAAGTGGCAAACACCAGCACAGTCTGAAACCAAGATAGGAAATGAGAAAGCATGAGAAGCCTCAGTGAAAGAGCAGCTGTGGCAGAAAACACAGACATTCAGGTCTCCACAAGGTACTCAAGTGACTGAGGTATGCAGAAGGTGTCTGGTTATTTAGATGGACCCGCAGAAAGCAAGAGGAGATAACAATGGCAGGAAGATGCACGACACATGGCGTAAGTTTAATATGTTCGCATTTAGCTGGAAGTGATATGTGATACAAAAGGGAATAGGTGGTGCAGATGTAGAATATGAACTTGCTCTTAGGAATGGATGGGTCTTATGAGGAGAAGGGAAAAGCAGAGTCCAGAAGCCAAGAAACAATTAGAAAAAGAAAACAGTGAGAGGAAAGGGTATAGGAAGAGGCATCACAGATGACATAGCAGAAAAAAAAGCCACGTATTAGCTTAGCAGCAGTTCTGCCTGTCAAACTGCAGTGCCAGGGCATGGACTGTACCACAGGGACTACTTACGAGCTTATGGAGTGTTTGGAAAAGAGTAAGTGCTGCTTGTAAAGCGCTGTTGATAGCATTAACTTCTTTATGCACTCAAGAAGTAGGGATTTTCAGCCTCCTTTTCTAAATGATATTATGCAGCTTTTTGAATGCCTCCTATCTTGGTTTCCAGGGACACCACTCCTGCAGGAGTATGTTCACATCCAGGGGAAGCCTTTCACATAGAGCTGCCCCTTATGCATTGCTGCTGGAGTACCTCAGAAAACAGGTTTTGCCAGGCCAGACATGGAATCTGAGAATGTGTGTTGGTTTGTTTTTTTTTTTTTTTAAACTAAAATGAACTCATAACAGGGTTTGAATATGCTAGTCAGCAGCGTAACATCATTGCACAATACCTCTCATTTGTGTTCCTAACCTTGCAAAATTCATAATGAAAGGCAGAAAATGTTACAATAAGGAAGACTTTTGTTTTAATCTTCAAAGAACAGATAAATCTGCAAAATACACAGAACTTATTTTCTCTAAGAAAACCAGAGGGTGGATCTGTTAATTTACAGTATCAAACTATGAAAAAATAGTATTCCAAAGTTTGAAAGCACTGTACAAAAATATGGAAAAACACTGAGGCCTTTAATAAAAACATTAAAGTCTTCAGATTAACTTGATCTCTTGATGTGCTTTGCAGTAATCTCCAAAAATGAAATAGCAGAATCCCTTAAAGCCCAAACAGAATTTGAACTAGAAAAGAAAGAAATTTTGTACCTATTTACAGTACAATGGCAAAAAGTGTTATCTTAAGCTATGGGCACAGAAACAAGTTCTCATGTGATAAGAAGACAAGTGTGTGATAGTTAGGCTGCAAATTACTTAGTTAACCAGGCATGTATTGTCACCATATGGTAAAAGCAAGATCATCTTAAATAGTTTATGCCTCAATAGAGGAAGTATCTTACATTTATACAAGACATACATGCATACATTTCATACATGCAGTTTCCATCCAGCAGTTCACAGGCACCTTAGCTAACTTTATGGATATGAGTTATGATGCCCTTTGCACTCACATTTCTTCACAGAAGAAATCTTCTCTTGTAGATGATTTCATCATAGCCTGCAAAAGTGTGTTAAGGAGCTTGTTTTACTATAGTTGAAAACTATTAGGCTTTCCACAAGGCTTAACTGCCCCAAGTGCTCCTAAAAAGGTCTCCAAATAACACTTGGGGTTGCCACTTAACACTTATAAATATAAGGTTTATAAAGAACCCTTCCCACAGCTGTAATGTTAAAATTTTCAGAAATAACTGACTAGATCAATGACTCTCCATATTCACGTCTGGGTTTTAAGAAGTACTGCAGAATGATCAGCTACATGGTTCATCCTCAGACATCCCTTCTTGAATTCAGTCCTCTGCTGAAAAATAATCTTCATCTCTCACTTCTCTGTATTGCATTGCGGCCTCCCCCTCTGGTTCAAAGCTCATCATTTTTATATTCAATCTCTCTGCAAGCTTCTGTGCTGCAAGCTTGGCTTGCATTTCCTATTAAAAAAAATAAAAAAATAAAAGAATTAAGTTAGAAGTGTTTTTGTCATTTTTATCAAACAAATATACTAGAGGAGAAACTCAATGTAACAATATCAGTAACGTCACAGTAGACGTTAAAATTTCTAGTAACTGGTGAAAAATTTTTTTACATTAGTATATAATTGTGCCATTGACATCTGAAGATTGACTTTTTTTTTTTTTTTTTTTTTTTTGAGTTAAAAAGCCGAAAATCCCCTTTTGGCAGTCCTCATCTGTGATATACTTATGACAGCTTTAACAGAACAAAATCAGTCTATATAGCAGACTTGTACAGTATCCATGTAGCAATAGCTCTTCATTCAGCAACCCCAGAAAAAAAAATCCATTTTACAAATAAATTATCTCCCTTCAAGTATCAAGAAGACTATATTAGCAAGTGCTTGTAATACAATAAGTAGCAATAAACACTTTTACTGTACTGTCTAGTTTGAAACATTAGCTCAGCATCACCCAGAAAGTTAAAATCAAAATCCATTAGAAGAGAATGTAGCAAGAAATTCCCTTAACATTGAAGAACTTCAGAACTTGGATTCTTCAGGCACAGCATGAACTAAGGCAAATACAGCTATTTGCTTATTTTAAGAATACCAAACACTACTAGTCTTTCATTTCTGGAAGGACTGAAAGCAAATTAAAGGCTAGTAGGCAAGGTTTATACTTTCTAGTTAGAGGTAAAGAGACTGTAATGAAGTTAACGTAACTGCACATGAACTGTGACAATAAATTTTCATTAATGCAGGAATAGCAGTTTCAGAAGGGATAAATACATTTTTTAATCACAGCTTTAAGAAATTCAAATACAAGAAAAAGTGCTTTTCTTCAGTCTGGCAATCTCAATTTCATCACCAAATTCAACAGTATCAAAGATGTTATATATATATTTTTGTGTGCGTGTGTAGTAATTAAGTAATTACTTTTCAGACTAAATCACAAATACTTACCTCATAAGCTTCTTTTTGTTGTATCTGAATTGCTATGGATTCCTCTATGGATAATAGCTTAGCAGGGGCATGGTGAAGTGGTGGTAGCCGAGCTGCTGTGATGTCATTCAAATGTTTCTTATCTCGAAGTCGTCTTTCTTCAGCAGTGATTGGCGAGCCAACTCCCCCAGGTGACTGACTGGATGAGGAACCATGCGATGATCCACTTTGCTCTCCTGATAATCTACAAGCAATAAAACACAAAAGCTGTGACCCGTATTTGAAATACAAAGTTGAACTGCTTCAGTTCTAAAATTTATTTTCATCATGCAAGAGTAGAAAAGTTGAAAGAAAACATGGACTGTTGTGACGCCATCCACAAATAAATAACAAGATCAATCTTCTCCTTAGTAATACATGTATACACCGCCTCTACAGATAAACAATATCGCAAGTTACTCCTGAGGGTGAACAAAAAAGGTAGGCCACTGATTTGGCAAGCACCAAACAGCAATGCTTTGGGAGTCCAAGGAAATAGAAATTGTTTCTATTGCCAATACAATGTAAACTGCAGTTTCTGTAGAGATGCAAGAAAAGCAAAAGGCCCCCTGCTGTTAAAGTTTTATAAATACTAGAATCAATTCAGAACAAATTTTTGCCAATTGTTTAAGAGCTTTGTAGCTTAAGAAGATTTATGACTTTTGTTTTTACCAAATTGGTTGAATTAAATCACCGTTCAGTATTGAGGCTGTGCAGTACTTAACGCTAAAGAACCAGTATGTTAACATATAATGATGTCTCATGGCTTTAAATCCCTTGGATCACTACAAGAAAATAAACTCACCATGCTTTTTCTGCAACATTTCCAATTTTACACAAGTCAATTATTTCTTTTTTTTTTTCTTTTTCCTAATAATACTTACACATTTGTTCTGAATTTGCTTTTTTTTATGACTGGGTTCTTGGCTCTGGACTCTAGAACTTCAATATAATGCGGTGTCTTGGGGTGCAGACTTCCAAAGATATTGCCTTTATGCTTAGCCACGTTCTGCTCTTTTTCCAATACTTTTTCACTATTATCACCATCTGCAATAGTAACTTTTTGGAAGGCATCAACCAACGTATCTCTGTTGTCTGTAGCACCTGCACTCCCTGCACCATCGTCAGCATTGCTCTGAGATATCTGCCCAGCATTTCTCACGTGACTGCTTGTAGCTGGCTGGGAGACAACTTCACAAAGAAGACCTTGATCTTTTGGAACAGTCTCTATTTTATCATCATCTCCCAGAGTCCTTTGATTTCCTACAGCTGTTTTTGTGGCACCTTGCCCAACACATTCAGCCTCCTGCTCTTGGGAAGGCACCTCGGGAGCTTCTTTAACAGCAGAGTTCCTGCTCGGGGCTGAGGAACGCTCTCGGCTCTGCGTGTCCTCCTCCTGCTTTGCCTGCAGCTCCAGCCTGACAGCAGACAGCAGCTCCGCCGTCCTCGCCGCCTCCTCCTCCTGCAGGATGGCGAGCTGGAGCTTTTCGGCGAGATCGGCGATCTTCTGACCCTTATCGGGCAGCCTCTCGATGAATTTCCTACAAGAAAACGAGACGCTTATTTACGCGGAGGCGGCGGGGAGGCCCGCCCGCCCGTCCCGTCCCGTCCCGTCCCGTCCCGTCCCGGCGCCGCGCTCACCGGTCCGCCAGCAGCCGCCGCTGCCGCCTCAGCATCTCCCGCAGCTCGGCCAGGCTCCGGCCCCGCAGGCCGCCCGCCGCCGCCGCCATGCCCGCCGCTTCCGCGCCCCTCTGGGCGCCGCCATCTTGGCGGAAGCCACGGCGGGGCGGCAGGGCCAAGCTTGGGAGGAAGGCGACGGCGGGGCGAAGCGTTCCGCCCTGCCCTGCTCGGCCTGCTGGCCGAGTAACGCCTCGCGCTGCCCGCCCGCTGGGTGCCCCTCAGCAGGGTGCAGGGTGCACTCGAGGTGCAGCCTTCAGGGTTTTGTTACAATTTCTCTTTCTACGTGGTGTTTAAACGCGCTTACATATAACGCAGAGAGCGAATAGAGAAACTCAAATTATCACACAACCTTCACCTCCCCGCATCCCACCGCCTCAGCGCCACAAACACCAGGTGCCCTCCATCCACCTGCCTTAGCACCACAAACACCATGTCCCTTCCATCCCGCTGCCTTAGCACCACAAACACCATGTCCCTTCCATCCAGCTGCCTTAACACCACAAAGGCCATGTCCCCTCCATCCAGCAGCGCTGAGGTCCTTACGAACAGCAGCGCCCAGGAGGCAGAGCTGGGCCTGCTGAAGTTGGTCCCAGCTGAGGCTCCGTGGTGCGTGCCACAGCGCAGAGACGTTTCTCCAAGATGGCTAAAGCAGCTGTTTCACAAACAGGATGAGCAGAGGCCTGTCCCGCAGGGATGGAGGAGGAAGCATTTTAAAATGGCTGCCTGGCCCTTTGTTTGCTCAGCTGGAAGGTGAAGGGGAAGGCTGAGGACCAGGGGAAATGAGATTAATCAAGTAGGCAGCTACCCATGGAAAAATACCACGACTGGGGGGAGAAAAGCCAAGTTAAGTGCCTAGTTGAAGGGAACATTTTGCTGCCTGCTATGTACAACCTGAATCATTTCCCAAGAAAATCACTCAGGGAATTTTCCTTAAGAGTTCAGGGAAGAGAAAAAAAATATATATTTTTTTTTCTTTCCCCTTACCAGGAGATCACTCACAGTTGTAGAACACAAGTTCTCCGAGTTGCTGTCTCTGTAATGCCATCCTAAGTTATGCTGTCTACGTAGCATTTCTGCAGCTTGCAAGAAGGGATGCTTAATCTTTCCTTTTAGCCTCTTTCTCCTGCGCACACTGGACAAAATGGGAAGGTTGGGCATGGAAACTGCTTCTGCCCATGTGGGAGTCTAAATGGAAAAATCTTATTTGACATCTGCTCTACACTCACATGATGATGGCTCATCTCAGTTCAACTGCTGTTACTACATATGCAGAAAAGTGATGCTGGTGAGTTAGTTTATCTGCTAACCTGCATAAACACAGAAAAAGGAAACAGAAGATGAAGAGGGTAAAGTGTCCTAGTAGCATGACTGCTGGGATCATGATCGATCATTCTGTATCCTCACTTGGAACATCATTCACCAAGTCATTATTTGTCCCAGAAATTTATTTGTCCCAGTCATTGGGAAGTCATATTGCTCATCTTTAAAGTTCAAGTGTTAAGTTTTGGAATACCATAATCTCCTTCATGGATAACGCACGGTTCTAGTGGCCCAAGAGTATTCATTGTTGTGTATAATATAGATGGAAAGAAAGATATTCAAATAATAAGTAACTTGCTCTAGCATAGATTTTTTTTTTTAAGTTTAAGTTTACACCAGTTGCAAGGAACACTGCACAGCCATTTGTCTGTGCCTTTTGTATTTCTGTTTTACCAATGACAAGTACCACTCAGCTGATGTATTCTAGTCATGTGGCATTTTGAGTGAGATAGATGTGAAGTTTACCTGCCTAAATTTTTCACGTGGAAAAGTTTTTCCATCAGAAATGTCCAGGTCTGTGCAAAACTGGTATTAAAAATAAAGCTAACACTCTTGATTCTTTTCTGTTACAGGTATAATTTCCATTGTCCTCCTTTCCTTTCTTCTATTTTAATAAATGCATAAATATTACTCCTAATTCTCTTTACTAAGAAAAGGAGGAAAGACGACTTTAGAAATTAGGCTTTGAGACAGGTAACATACTTATAGTTTCTCTGGTGCTAGGTGGAAATAGTGCGGGGCAGGGGAGGTAGAATCAAACTACACAGAGTAAACCACTCCCCAGATAATGGAAATGATTCATCTTCAGTCCAAATATTGGTACTATTTTTTCTATTTCACTTTTTTTTTTTTTTTAAATGAATTTTTAAAATCAGCATGATTTATCTTTGTAATAGTTTATTTTCTTTAATTTAAAGGAAAAAAACTCCTTCCTTAACCTTACTTCTTTAAAAACAAAACAAAAACATTGTAAAGGCTATCTTATGTTCTCTCATACCTTTCAGTGTAGTGGTTTACATTTGGGAAGCAATTCAAATTATTGTAGTGTGTCTACAGACCATACACACCTTTATAGAATACTATAAACTCACAGGTGCACATTTTTACATATTTTTTTTCTTTAATCCACCAGGTTCTTTCTATTTTTGGAAGTTTTCACATACCTGAAGTTATAGATGACTTCTACCACTTTTGTCTTGTTTTCCCGTGCTTCTTCCATGTTCTAGTGGTGAAACTAGAGTTGGAAGGGCCTTAACTCTTCAGGACTCTTAAGCACATTTCTTCTTCTACATACAAAAATCTCCAAATGCTGAATAGGAATGAAATAAAATGCAAGTGGAATGAAATAGTTCAGCATGTACACCTCCATTCTTGAAGCAGGTGTTTCCTGTACAGAATTACAGACTTAATGTAGAAAGTACTAACTTGTTACCTATCTGCTTACCCATCCATGAGTAAAAGCCTTTGGATGTCAAAATGAGGATTTGAAGCCTCTCCCAAAAGCTGTAGACTGCAACTTGCAGAATCCTATTTTCTAGTTTCAGCACTGAACATTGTCGATCTCAAGATTTTACAAGGCGCTTTTGGCAATTTCTTCTGAGTACACACACAGGGAAGTATTAGTCAAGTAAAAACCTTCACATTCTACAGCTGAGCACCGCAAACCAGCAACACTGTAATTGTCATTTTTGTCAAACCTCTTCTTAAGTAGTTGATGTGGCTTGCTTAACTGTGATTGCCTCAAAGATAAATTGCTATCATCAATGAATGGATATAAACTTAAAAAAAAAAAAAAAAAAAAAAAAAAAAAGAAAAAAGAAAGTGGGCCACATTCATCCCAATCGTATTCCTCTTAAAGTTGGAGAGCATCACCCCAGATGTGTTCAGATGTTATCTGTGGGATCTGAAGATTTTTGTTGTTTTTGTGAGTGCTACATTGCCCAGTTCTTGTTTATCCTGTGCACGTCAATAGTTCTTTAGTTCATAAAAGAGTTTGTCTACTTTTTTTTTACTTGGCTTTGAGAAGAGTCTTTAGTCTTTAGCAAGGGAGTGTCTTCCTGTTCTCAGGAGCACATCTGCCAAAGGAAACACTGACAAGAACGTCAAGGCTGCAGAGTAACCACTTTTGCATTCATACATGTTTTGAACAAACACAATTATGTAGAGTAAGAGTTTTAAAGGTTTAAAGGTAAGTTTATTTCTGAGTGTTTATATAACAGAACAAAAAGTTTAAATACAATATTTATTGCAATTTAACCTTTTCAGGTCTTACATACAGGATGTTTTAAAAGCATACAATTCAATTGCATTATTTATACAGCATATATGAAAACTGTATCCCAAAATACTTTCCAGAAGAACTGGAATCACAGTAGAACACTTACCATGGTACAAATGAAGTCATACAATTGACTTACATTTAATGCACTTTCTGGTACTTAACTATATGGCTTTTATTGATGTTTACAGAGATTTTACTAGTTTCTAGTCTTATAGTACTAAGTTATCCAATCACAAACTGAAAAAGAATTATACTGAAGCATTACAGTCTTTTCAGTCAGATTTGTTATTATTTCTGCTAATTTACATGGCTGCTGATTTGACTGGAAAGCCCTATATTTTCATGTAACACAATTATATAAATACCGTTCCTCTCCTTTTCTTCACAGTTACCAAATTTAGACTAATAGTCCAATCAAATAATGCTCATACATCTCACTAAATATCAAAATGCTCTAAAATACAGTATAAACTTCAATCCTTGTTATATTTTGAAAAAATGACATTTGTCATCAAATAACAAAGACAGTTTACACAGAACACTTTTGCAGGAAAGATTGCTGCAGTCTTGGCAAAATTTTGAGCAGATGATTATAACTTTGCAAATCTCAAATATCTTGCAATATTTTCAGAGAGATACTCAGAAATCTATTAAAAACAGAGACAACTTCCTTTTGAAGACTGCATTAGAACAGCATCTTGATTCATCCTTGTCTCTACTACCGTTCTCTGAGCTCTTCAGTTACCAGGTTCTGTTTTCTGAATTCTGGCCAAAACCAGACAGAGAAATAACACTTAAAAATTCCAGTCTATGTATTCCTTTTACAACAACCTGCATTTTCATTAATCTATAAATAAAGCCTTCATCTATTCATTTTGTTTTGATGGTAACTCACCAACCATGGTTCAGAATTAAAATTCTGAAATACAATCTAACTTTTTGGGCACATAAAATGGTAACAGGCATTATGCAATGACCTGAGATTGCATCCCTTATGGATATTAATATGAACAGACAGGATTAGTCTCTAGTATTTCTCTCCAAAATTGATTTTGTCCAAATATCAGCAAATCTTTTTGCTGTTATCAGCCACTAGAGGGAGATACGATACACATGTACAAAGCTTGTGCCTGAAATTTGGGCTGGGTGATTACCCATCATCTTTTAGGTTCATCAACATAGACTTCCAATTTAAATATATTCTCATTTAGAGTTTCAGTTCAAGATCTTGGCTGTTCATAACCTAACTCAGTTATTGATCAAATTAACTGTTACTTGGGAACTTTGTTCAAACCCACTCAAGCACCAAAACTTCTTTCAATCAAAAATGCAGGTTAAGACTACAGCTGTTTTCTTGTCATTGGTATTGTGGTGCAAGACTATAGGACTATTCCTCTGCTTTGCATAATGAGGGTGCTTCCTCTGAAGGACTTTTGATAGGGAGCAGCTGACTTAATTCTCAGGGACCTTCTCTTCAAGCCCTTTCTAGCTCAAAAAAAAAAAAAAAAAAAAAAAAAAAAAAAGTTTTACACCTAAAAGAGGTAAGCAATTTAAGCAAATGTGTGGTATTATTTCTGTTCACTAATGCAACAGCTGGGATTTTCTTTGGCCTTTTGATACCTATGAGATCATTCTCACTCATTTATCACATGCAAAGTAAATGAGTTTCCTTGATAGCTATTAACTTGTTGTAATTATGCATTGTTCTCTTTAAAAGAAATGCTATTCCATCCCAATAAAGATTACAGGCTTACTTCACACAGTAGATATTTTACCTTTTTGTCAATGACTTTGATTGCAGTTTCTCTTGAATTCTATGCATAATACAACCCACAGTACTGTGTTTGACTTTCTAAAAAGTAAGAACCATTCAAAGTCCTCAAGAGTTGAACATGTCATAAGAGAAAAAAATAACTTACATGCAAATAGAGGATGATCTAAGCATAAAAGCTGGAGCTTTAATTACATCACACAATTCTCGTTCCTGTGATGTACTACATCAAAACATTCTCCAATCCAGGCTTCTTTATTTACTAGTTAAACAGCACAGTTACAGAATAAACAAAACTAACAAATTCAGAAAACCATGAAATAATGCAGGAATAAAATTGGGATTATGAGGGGAGTTTTATTATTTTAAGTACAACTTTGAGTATATTTAATTTTAACAGACTGCTGAATTTAAGAACTTGTATTTAATTGGAGACAAAAGCAATCACTCTGAAGCCTTGTGGCAGTGAATACCTCTGGGGTTGACATTCAATGCAAGAACAGTATTAGTCATACAGAACATAAGTTGTTTTCTATTGCAGTTACTGTAATAAAAAAATAGTCTGCCCTGCATTCATGTTAATAGCACTACAAGAAAATACTAATAAATTCGTTTTAGTTCAGTAAAGGCAGGAGATTTAAACAAAATGTAAAAAATACACTATATATATTTAAATAAGTTCAGTAGTAGATGCAGTAACTCCTGCTGGTATTTTGAAGACAGGGATAAGATTTTAAGTGTTTTGGAAAACAAACTACTTAAGATCAAAATCCCGATTCAAAATTGCTATTGCTATAGGAATTGCAGAAACTGCTACAAGTTGCTGTAGGCAAAATGCTGTTTAGTGAGAATTCCTTCATCTAATGCAAAAGTAATTAAAAAAAAAACCCTACACAATTCCTATTGAATGTAAAACCAATAGTCACTCTACCCCATGACTGGCAAGTACAAACCAGTGCCTCATCTAACAAAGCAAAGCCCATCATAAAGCTGCTCTATCGCTTACTGTTTTGAGCAACAAACATGACATTCATCTGCATGTGTTGAGGGCATTCTTTGAGAACAGTCCAGTTCCATCTCCCCTTCCATCAAACGAGTGCTGGTTACTAGTGAATCTATTCCAGGGGAATGGAGCCCTCAATCTCCGCAGGTCTCTATGATAGAAATGAACAGCCCTCACACTTCGTACACAAAGGGAGAGCTTTCAGATTAATGCCCTCTGTCAGGGTAGTTTCAGATTCTTCCCCTGGCAGTATTGAAAATAAAATATATTAGAGATTCATTATACAAATAGAACACATTTGAAGAAAATCTGTACAGCTATACAACTCCTTCCTTACAGTTATTTGAAATGACATTGCACTAGACAGCTTCTAAAGAAGCAATAACGACTGCCGTTTCATTTATACCTCTTCTTGCATATCTCCCTCACAGTTAATGTCCGCAGTAACTTCAGATATGAAGCTACTAAAAAGCTGCTTTCAGGATAAATGTAGCAAGACTCCATGCTGCTGTTCTTCTCTATGACTTGATAAAAATGTATCTAATCAAGCTGCAAAGGCGCAAAATATTTGCCTGTATTTAGAAAGCACATTGACCTGAATGCTCAAGACGTACTGTTCTTTGTGCTAAATTCCAACACTCTCTTGAATGGGGTGTATGTCCTCACTGGCCTTGCACTTTCAGGAGATCTTCTGTTCTCAATACTTGTACTGTTAAGGAGACAAAACAAAAATTACAGAATTAATGTCAGATGGCTCGAAGTGCCACTACAATGAGCTTGTGCCTTGTTATTGACATTGTTGGGCTAAAATTAAACTATTCAATGCAATGGTATGTTCCATATTTCTTTTCTATAATGCCACAACGTATATTTGATAAAAAACATGACTGATACTGACAAATTTACATGCTGGCTACAAATATACACGGCTAAAAAGTCTTTAAAGATATCTATTTAAATTTCTGTAGCTAAGAAATTAACTATCATTTCCAGCTTTGACAAACAAATTGACAGTTTGAGCTCTGCTGGAGCTCATATTGGAATGTTCAGCAATAGAGCTGCTTTGCTGAAGGATCCTGTAACAGTGAAGATAGTAGCATTAAATTTAAGAACGCAACTAATTGTGAAGTGTAATTCCATAAAAGCAAAACTGCATAGAAGTCAAAGATAAATCTCAAAAACTGAAAGAATATCAGATAAGTAGGATTTGTGGTAATATACAAAGGGGACCCAGAGAGGACAACAAAGATATTTACATCCTGACGCAAAAATATGTTGGTGTCCTAAGTGAAAAGCACTGTTTCTGATGTTTCAAAGTTCATACCATTAAAATCTGCTCTAGGCTGAATGCTCTCATGCGTGTATTTTTAAATAGGGAAGGGAAATTTTAGTTTGCATTTCATATGCTAGCGTGGATTTCAAATGCTAATTTACATTCCTCAAACTAAATGATTCAATTTGCAGTGCAGTTAAAATGAACTAGTTTACCTGTTGGTAGTAAAAGTGCTATGCAATGATCCTCATTACTGTACTGTTTTGCCCCTCCTTGCAAAGGTTTGCTCGGGGAGAGATTCAAGAGCAAGTCCATAGCATTGTTTCCAGGGCTCAGTACAACCCTAGTGCAGCGTTTGGAACAGAGGATGGGGAGGAGGAGGAGGAGAAGGGAAGGCACTATGGCTGAATCTTTACTAAACCTGGCTACAGAGCCACCCTCCACCACAGAACAGAGACAGGCGAAGAAGTGGTAATCTGACTGTGCTGTTTACTTGGCAATTGTCCACTTAGGCCTAGCATAGCTCCAAAAATTTCTGCAGCCCTGAAACGTTTCTGTTGGTATTACCTGCCGTTTAAAATGGTTCTTGATGCATCTGGTGGAACACAGAATAAAGCATGCATGAAACCAGCATTAAACTGGCTCAGGGCAGTGGTGTCTATTGTCTTCTGCTGTGGTGCTAGCAGACGTTTCATTAGTATTTTCTGCATTTCACAAAGTCAGATCTCTTGACTTCTAGCTTTACTCCCTGCTTAAAACATGTTACTGTAACTAAGTATTCCCGGAAGGTCTGCAATACGTTTGCATCTAAAACCGCTTAAGTCATTAAAGCATATTACACCTAGTGCCTACTAGTTCCTCTTTGAAAATTAGGAAAATTTTGCAAAACTTCACAGTTCATGCTAATAGTGTACCAACACAGTGACAATAAAGGACATTATGAAGAAGTTTGCTATAAACAAGCAGAAAATTGAAATACCTGGATGGAAGATCACATTCTACACCAGCATCTCTGGTTTCTACATTGGTCTTTGGTTGATTTTCCATTAAATAGTCCAATTTATCTTGTAATTCTTTATTCTGTAAAACAGTAATTTTCAACACAAGTTTATTTTATTTCAGTTATGTTAATTAAATTACATTAATTAAACAAGAAAAAAAAAGTTCTAGAGTGGCTTTTCCCCATAAGAAATAATGTAAGAGTATTTACTGAGAAAATAGAGTCCTTATTTCTCAGAAAACAAACAAACAAAAAACACTTAACTGTATTCGTTAAGAAGCTTCTAAGCACTTATAATACCATTATAAAATTCTATGTCAAGAAAGCTAGCATTGAAATTGTACATCTATCCCAGTTAATTGAGTAGATAAAGCCATCACATGGAGCACAGATTTGGAAAAATTGACCTTCATGACCACTCAAATCCCAGGCTACTTAATACCTACACCTCTTATTACTCCCTGCTACTTTTTAGAATCTACAGTCCCAGGAAGGTGAGAAACAACAGCAGAAACTTTATTTGTCTCTATAGTAGAGGTATCAAGACTTTGTATTACATACGTTCTTCATTTGACTGCTATTATGTGTTTAATTTGCTGAAGTACAGCAAATATATACAATAAAAATGCATTTAGGTAACATCAGATCATACCTGTTCAAATTTTATTGGCTTTCATAAAATAATTACAATAATATAATGCCTTACCTCACATTCTAGGAAAGAAATTTTTTCTAAAAGCTGTATGATAAATACTTCCTTCTCTTTGACTTTCTTCCTTAGCATTTCAATCTGTGAAGAAAAAATAAAATAAACATATTTGGTTTAATGTGGATGAGAAGCGCAGGAAAAAGACCTAGATACTGCAGGAAGAAAAGACGTTTAATTTTATTATTCAGCAACTATTGAAAAGCTATACATATTCACAAACTACTTTTAAGCTACTTAACCATGGCTATCATCCATACAGTTAAGACAGTTTGTATATAGATGATATAGAATCATAGAATCATTAAAGTTGGAAAAGACCTTCAAGATCATCTCGTCCAAACACCCCCCTACCACCAATGTCACCCACTAAACCATGTCCCTAAGCACCACATCCAACCTTTCCTTGAACACTCCCAGGGACGGTGACACCACCACCTCCCTGGGCAACCTGTCCCAATGCCTGTCTGCTCTTTCTGAGAAGAAATTTCTCCTGACTTACAATCTGAACCTTACCTGGCACAACTTGAGGCCATTCCCTCTAGTCCTATCACTAGTTATCTGCGAGAAGAGGCTGACCCCCAGCTCCCCACAACCTCCTTTCAGGGAGTTGTAGAGAGCAATAAGGTCTCCCCTGAGCCTCCTCTTCTCCAGACGAAACAACCCCAGTGCCCTCAGCCGCTCCCCTATGGGCACTAGGGTTGTTTTGTCTGGAGAAGAGGAGGCTGTATACTAACATGTATACTACATGTATACTAACATGGATTTTAAGAATCTATAAACCTAGATACAAAATGGAAACTCAAACACTGTCATGTAACAAAGGAAACTCAGGAAAACTCCATCTCTGGTTCAAAGGCTCTAGTGAATTTTACCTACATCCAAAAATAGGTTGCACACTGCTAGTTTCTTGAAGGTCATATTTGTTCAGTTCTTTCCTGGCATACTAAACTCAAAACAAAACAAAACAAAACAAAAAAAAATTAATTTTATACAAAGGTAAAGGCAGTAAATTATTTACAAGTGTTCATGAAAATAAAAGTTAGCTGCACCAAAAGTACTGCATCTTAATATTGTTCTATATAGAACGATTATGACCTCTGTACACTCTGGAATTTCTGCTGATCACAGACTCATACAACAAGAACTTTTGCATTAAATCTGTCCCTGCTACCAGCACAAGCAGGTATGGCCAGAGAAACTGGGTGCACCCTGGATTTCATAACCGTCTCTTGTTGCTGGCCCAAAGCTGGTCTCATTGCATGGAAACGGCTTTCTAAAGCTCCTAAAGCCACGAGCATTTCTCTTTTTCTGTTCTTCTGAACTTCTTGCTTAAAGCTGATTTGCTGTATAAGGTGCATGCTGTTATCAGCAACAGTCTAAGAAATCAGTTGACTTAATTTAGGAGACAATAGAATCTTGTGCCAACACATCACATTTTCTCCTTGGACCAAAGCAAAAATCCCTGGTTATTCTCTCTCAACTCCTTCTGACTGCACCTACTAAAACGGTGACTAATAAAAAGAGCAAACAAAAGCAATAGCTAAATAGCAACTTCAAATGTTACTGCTTCCCCAGGAGGAGGTTCAGGTTCTTACTCACACAGCGGTACACACACACCACTTAACAGGCACAACAGGCAAGGTGCTTCCTGTACCTGCAGTTACGGTGTGCTTCAGGTGCAGAAAGCACTGATAAAACTACTTCTATGGCGGGTCAGCAGAAGTGCACTGGAAGATCAGTTTGTGGGAGACAATGGATTCTGCATCGTGCTTGTATGCAGGTAGGGACTGGGAGAAGATGAATTTCCCACTTTGTCCTGTGTTCATGCAATTTTTGTCTTACAACAGCAAAGAAAGCTGATAGCAATGGACAGTATTTATGCGCTCAACGTTAAATGGTGTCAAGTCTAATTCTTCTAATTAAATTTAAATTGACCTTTCTTGAACATGCTATTTCATGTCAGATGACGTGAAATAAGCATAAATTTCCCCTTCAAAGTCCTTGGAAATGCATTTCTTACAACTGCAGTGCTGGAACATCATTAATTAACCCCCTGTCCCTGTTCCATGCCAGCTCTCTTTAAACAGGCAGAGCCCAACCAACAACTTCTGCTGTACTCAGCAGTGCATTATCTGAGTCAAGTGTCTCCCTGCTTCCTCAGAATTAGAGTAAATTAAAGTTTCAAAAAGCTTTTGATCTTACACCTGGAAGCTGAAAAACAGATGTAAACCAAGGCAGTAAATGGATGGTCTGCATCACAAACAGAATGCCAGTTTACCATGCACTGCTTTTAGCAAAGTCTTTATTATTGTATGTACAAAAAGCTAAAGCTGTGTTAGATGAGGAAAGATATAAAACGCCTTTACAGCACTGGAAAAGCGTGTGTTCTGCACATTCCTTGCTATTATGGGGCAATCTGCCAACAGTCAAAAAAGTAGATCTATGCTTATAGCTTTCTTCATCATAAGAGAAGTATAAAAATATCCATACATAATAAAGCATAGGCATTTTCTATAAAACTTCAAATAAAATGAGGTAGCCTTTTTTGTCAGGTTATTGGTTGGCTATGGGTTTCACAATTTTAAGGAAAAAAGGAAAATATATTACTAAAAACTTAGTGGATTTTACTAAAATGAATTATTTTACAGAATTTTATAGAACCAAACAAACCTCAGAATACATTTCTTTTTCTGGCAGTCACAAAGACAAACCATTTCCAATTGCTTGGTCAGAGTTTTTCATGTGCTCTCACCAGTCACTTTTTAATTCTGTATTTTAAAACCAATTTTGTGAAAGCACATTAACAAAACCCTCCAAGACCACCAGTTAAAAACTTTTCAATACAGGTAGAAATAATGATTAATAAAAATATTCACATCATGTTAAAAGAGAATGATAAAATACTCAAAAGTATAATAATCAAAGCTCCAATAGTATTATCACCCTCCCCAAAACCTACAGTGCACTCAAAACTCACAGAAGCATTAAAAAATGAAGAAGAGATAAATTCAACCAAAGTATTATTTTTTTAATATTTTTTATAAAATTTAAAAAGTTTTTTTTTTCTAAAATCACCGAATTGACTTTAATTCAGTCTTCCCAATTTTCAATTAACATTAACACAATCGTCAGTTATTATTAGAAAAAAAGCAAAATGTAAATTTCATAATTTTTAGCTGAACAGTTACAGAATATGAGTGCTGACATCATTCATCTTTCTCAAAATCAGTTTTTTTTGTTTGTTTGTTTTGTTTTTTACTTTGAGATGCATGCAAAAGTTATCAGTCATCTGAAGCTATTATCATTTCAGTTTTCTGATCACAGAAATCCAAAGCTTGTAGCATTTTCAGAACTGTGTAACTTCAGAATTTTCAGAATGGTGTAGTATTTTTTTTTTTTTTTAATTACTACTTTGTTTACTAGTATGACTAAATTAAGTCACTGGTTCAACAGCTTCAGCCCTGCCAGTAAATTCCACTTGAGAAAAGTTAAACTGTTCTTTTAGGATTTTTAAGTGGGTCTTCTCTGTCAATATTCTGTTCTCCTACTGTGCATACAAGTAAATAATTTTAACACCTGTAATCAGAACAATGCAGAGAAGACTGAAGCCAAGTAGAGCTATGGGATCAGAGGAGGGTTTTACCCTGATAGATACACATTCTTGTTTTTGAACAAGAGCTCATCAGCTGCCTATTTTATTTTATTTTATTTTATTTTATTTTATTTTTTCCTGGGGGTCAGGGGAGACTGACAAACTGCTTTCTCCTCTTCCCAAACACAAACCTCAACTCCAAACACAAGATTTTGTAATTTGGCAGGAATGTTACCGCTTTAACTTTTTTTTTTTTTTTTTTTTTTTTTCTTTTAATAAGGATCCTGTAAGAACTGGCAGACTGGACAACATACAACAGCACTCCCTGCCTCCTTTTAACACATTTACATAGCATCAATCAGAGCCCACTTAATCAATCTACTTTGTCCTTCTAAAGAATTATGCTAGAACTTTAATATACGCCTTCTCTTGCTAACCTATAGAGAAGAGACAATGTTGTAGTGTATCATCACATGCAGTCTCAGTCTAACAGTAAAACAGACCTGAGTGATTAGACCATGCAGATTACAGATATGATAAGGCTGCAAATTATGGAACTTATATAAAACCTTTTGGTAGATCTTTACAACATTATGAACTCAACTATAGACAACTAAACTCAACTCAAGACAGCTCTACAGGCCAAATACATTTCATGACAAATTTAGCAGCTGTTATAACGGCAGAGGCCGTTCCAGGGCCAGGAAAACAGTCCGGCAGTCTCTGCTCCCCAGGTGCAGCAGAGCTACCCTTTGAGGCCACTGTAGAAGGAGAACAAGGCAGAGCACAGCAGGGCACCCATGCGACATCCACACCTGCTGTACTCCCCAACACATGGACAATTAATTGTCTCAGCACTACTGCTGTCCAAGGGCTGAAATGGCTTCCACCAAAGTTTTGAAACACCTTTAAGCCTACCACAAGGCTTGACATGGATGACACATCCCACCAGAGTAGTTTACTACAAAAAAAGTTTATTTAGAGAACAAGAATTTGGGTACACATCATTTTATGCCATTAGCTTAGGGAAGACCAGGAATGAGCTAACCTGATTTAATTACTCTTCAAGGGGACATGCACTTGGAGGAAACCGGGTGGAGGGGGAGAAAAACAAACAAACAGGAATAAGTTTGGAGGATTATATTAATATATTACTAATATTACTATATTAAATAAAATGAAACCTTAATTCAGTGCATTTATATAAGACACATCACATACCGTAAAAGTGTGATGGTGTCCTTTGAGAGAGGAATGTAACAAGACAGTGGCTCATAATGCTGGTGTTGGGTAAAAGCTCTTCAGCAATAAAAATAATGCCTGTTCCTTAACATTATATTGGCTTTTTTCCCAAAAAAATCTTACTTATGGCAAACTAAGATAATAATGCTTAGACGTGTATTGCACAAAACATAATCTCAAGAGGGTCTTTGATCCAAGGAGTTGTATGAAGTAAGAGAACAACAGATGACAGAGCAATAGATTTTGACTTTTGGTTGAATATGAGGTAAGGAGAAGGAAAGGTGAAGGAGGATAGGTCAAACACAATACTGAACTAAAGGCCTACGTGGTGGCCAGGCCACTCTTGGGTAAAAAACAAATTAGTGCAAGCCAAAGACTGAATTTCCTTGGACTGAGTCACTTCTGGACTGACTCCAGGACAAAAATATCACCAAGATCTTCCTATATTTTGGAGGAGCAATGACCAAGGCCTATAATCCACCTCACCCTTGCTGTATCTGCAGGCTCTGGCATTTCAGCTCATAGCCAACTCAGCAACTTGCTCCCAAATCTGGCTTTTGCACAACTACCCTTTACAGATTTCTCCATCATTTTCCTCAAGTACTACTGAGATGTAGCCTTCAGACTCTCTTCTTCCAACCTTGTCTACAAATGCCCAGGCAGGCTTTTCCCTAGTGCTCCCCTCTTCCATGCCTTGCATTGTTAGACTCACTAGCCATTTTTTTTCCTCCAATTTTCCACCAATATTTACTCACACCCACATTAAGCAATCAAAAAAAATCTGCATAAGAACGTCATTTGTGCTAAATGACCCACCCACTCCTTCCTTTGAAGACAGTTCTGCTAACAGTAGAAATGCGAATTTAGCAGTCCTGAGCCACAACATCACCCTCTTTTCCTATCACTTCGTTCTCTCTTTGCTCCCCCACTCCACTGCATTCATTGTTCCTGCCTTTCCTCCTCCTGTTGGGTAATAGATGACTATGCCAGAAATTAGTAAGGGAAGAGAAACAAGGCCCAAGCTACAGTATTGTAACTTACCTGGTCTGCCAGGAACTGAGAGGCATCCTGTGCTCTTCGGCCACCCCAAGGCTGGGGAGCACCCAACAGGTCAACACAGGGCATACAAACTCAGCCCTTTGTCTACCCCACTTCAATCCCTGACACTTGGCTGCTGAGCACAGGAAGGGGCACCTGATCTCTCTCAGTCATGGCCAGACCCATAAAGATCCCTACAGGTCGTGTTGGGTGTACAGCTTGCACTGCACATACCTACTGCAGTTGACAGCCTGAATCAGCCTGTCAGGCCCCCACGTACAATGTGAATCTTGTTGAATTTATTCACTGGCTGAGGATTACTAATGCCACTTTTTTTTTTTTTTTTTCCCCCTCAGGCTCTCTCCTCCTTGTGCTATTGCTGTTACCACCTCTATACCTTTGCCTCCTTCTAAAACCTCAAGGTTATCTCTCTCAAAATCCCTCAACTTCCAGACTGTCACCTTATCTTGTAGCATCTCCCAGAAAATTAAATTCTTGCCTGTCACATCAATGAAGATACATTTATTTCTCCCTACTGCACCTTATGGGGTCTCCAGTAAGTGACCTCAAGTACCAGATGAAATTCTCATGCTACTTGAATGGACAGTGTAAATATTTTCTGGGAAGAGCTGCACTCCTGAATTTCTTTTGCTCTGTCAACCAACTACTTCAGTAAAGATAGAAAGATAGATGTATAAGTCAACAGCATTTCATTGATTTCATGGGTAGAGCATCTAAGAACAGTCAAGAGGAGTATCAAGAGACCCGAAAGAAAGAGTCCTCTAAATAACTGCTGGGGAGTAGTGATATTAGAAGGGAAATCAACAGAACTATGAATCAATTAAAGGAGAAAGAAAAAGCATCATAAGAGACAATTAAAGTTATGTCGAACTGTAGAGCCTTTATAAAGAAAGTCTGACGTAGCAAACTTGATTTTATTCTGTATACTTAGTCACAGTTCTGGAGGCTTTAAATATAGTTATCTATTGAATTGGAACAGATCCAGCTGTTAGGTAAATTCAGTCAATATTTACCACCTGATAATATCTTCCATTAATTTAAAATATTTAACACAATATGACAGTACTAATATAGTTAAATATTATATATTATTCAAGTATCGTGCATTTTCCTTATTCATCTGCCATAAATCAATTTGGCATCTGTAACACTGATACAGAGACATGAACAAACTGGTTGTAAATATGACTAAACACAGGACAAACACATATTACACCATACAAAACGAGACAGACAAGACTTTGCAACATCAGCCTGAACTCTCAGACAGTTGCTGTACAAGGAAAACAACATTTTACTCAAGATTCCAGTATTTCACTGGACCTTAAGTAGTACTTATCAGAGGCTAGTGTTGAAATTTTTTTCAGGGAACATAATAAAGCAAATAGAAATGAGCACCTTTCCCTTTAGTCCTCCTTAAATCAGTACTTCTTAGTATTTTAAAACTCCCATTTTATGTAAAGAAAAAGTAACAACTCATTGATTTAAGTTATTGCACCAACTTGGCAACCTTTCTAAAGTAGTGACCTGTATGAATGTATTAGAGCAGTCTTTGATGTCCATCTATTCCTACAGCAGGCCCACAGGGCCCAGATGTCCTAATGGATTATAAATATCAGCACCTTGTCTAACAGTTCTACACACCTTATTAAGAACTACCTTAGCAATGTTTAAGTCTTCTAATTAATGACTTGGCCAGGCAATTCCCAGCTGAAAGAGCTGATGCTATGAATGTATAAACAATCTCACTGAACTCCAGCAGTGATTCTACTTTTGCCAATAGATAAAAAACGTATTGCATTGCTCAAGTCCACTGAGGCATGACGAACACTTGGACTGCGGGGATATTATTTATGTTCTGCCATATATTTTCTTCCTCCAAGCTCCCAGGGTGGGTTTCTTTCTACATTTGTTGTTGTGTTTTTGCAGTTGCTGTTACTATGGGTACTATACAATGCAGATTTTGGTTAGCAATAATTTGGCTTCTGTCTGTTGCTGATAATTTAATCTTCTCATCCTCTATGCTTCTGTATGTCTTCTTTAACTTGACCTAAAATTGAAACTGTATATCCATATTAAAACCGGGCTATTTCTCAATGTGTCTCAAGTTGGAGTATTTTGATAGAGAAGTTTTCAGCTGTTTATTAAGTCTTTGGTGGGAAAACTTCTTCTGTATTCTTCATTTGTGCAGTACAAAACATCACTTGCTCGTCAGCACTTTGTCCTTTCATGCAAGTATCTTCCACAACAGAGCAGGATACAGCTTCTCTCTGGTGTTTGGTCACCATTTATTATCCAGCGAATCTGAGACTAAAGCTGGAGAACAGCTCATGGGCCATGACCTAGAGACAGTTCAATTCAGTAGTTAGGGAATTCCATGTGAAATCTGAGTTCTGTTGATAATTCTGTGCCACAGAATCAAATATCCTTTCCTCTTTTCAGTCCCCTTCAGAACAGCTCTTTATATCTGCATCAACCCACTTGCCTTGCTTACAAATGTAAATACTTTTCTCCTCTCTCTTGCTTCTTAATACTAAATAACATGTACAACATGAGCTTTTTGTGCCATGAAAGTGCATTCCATTTCAATTTCAACTGCACAGATTTCAAATCTAAATCTCTCTTAATCTCTCCAGGACTGAAATGGAGATAATGTCAAGAAATGCTTTTGTTGCTCATATAAATTTTTGGATTTGAAGATTTTTAGCTTTATCTAACACTAAACCATTTCCATTATCCTACACAGACATAAGTGGTTTAAACTGACCGACCATACAGAATAGATAACCTAAAAGAGCAAGCTTTCATCCCTCTCACAGAAGCATTTCCACCCTTAAAGAAGCAATGTGGTTGCAGCTTCCCCTACCCTCCCCTAGCACCCCTGTGGCTCCATCTGCCTATCACTTCAGTCTCTGAACTGGAAACTCCTTAGTGGAAGGGTCTGAAGTTTGCATCCTTCCACCTTTCATGCTGGGATTCTCCCTGTGAATTTTCTGTTTCTGATCAAGCTGGCTATTTGGGGGCCTGCCTTTGAAAGCCTGTCTCTGCCCAGTCAACATTTTAAAATGACTACAAAGGAGAGGGATTAAAATAAAAGGAAGTGAAGCTAATCAGTCTTATCATTACTAATGTTCACTGATTTCACCACTGAGCTCTTAGGTCACCCATTCCATCTCTTTCTCTCTCTCTTTTTTTTTTTTTTGAAAGCCAGCTACATACAAATAGGAGATAGGGGCTGGACTTCTGCACACTTGCCAAATGTAAGTCCTGCACTTTCAGCTGCAATGGCAGGGAAAAATCTGTAAGCCTTAAGACATCTGCAGTCTCTCTCCAATGGTAACATCAGGCTTGAAGACTATGCTGGATAACTTTCAGGTCAGCTGTTGCTCTGAAGGTTCTTTCTGATCTTGGTTTTCACAGAAGAGAAACCCTAAGAGGCTGAATAATGGTTGTGTGAGGGACGTAACACAGATGTTGAAGGTCACAGATTCAAGAAAACTTCCAGAATTTTTCCTCGTTTTCTGTCTTTTTCTTTTTTTTAAATATCTTTAATTTTAACTCTTATTTTATCTTTTATTTTCTTCTGAAAACTGTTTTCCATGCTCCTGTTTATGACTGGTCTGTCTAGGTCAAATTGAAGAAGGTTTTATTAATGCCTGAAATGTCACATAACCACACTGAACTGTGATTTTCCTCTGCTTGGGTTCAGTTCCACCAAAGGCAATTTGCATATTTACTGCATTCAATATCAGCAAGATGGGTCCTTTGGAAATGAAAACTTTAATACTCTTTTCCCCTATGCCTTCTACAATGGGTGCTTCTTTGTCAGCATCCCCTTTCCTGCATGCCTAGATTAGGACTGACAACAGCCTCCTAACACATTTTAAATGCTATTAAAACAGCACTAAAGGTGTTAGAGCTGCCTATTGCATCTCAAAACTCCAAACTAACGCTCTTCCTTTCACTTGCCTCTTGACTGCTTGCTGTCAAGAATGCCTCCCATTTATCACTTGCATGTGATCCACCATCTTTCCCTAAAAAAGTACTGAACAGCAATCTATTTTGTGATTTTTCAGCCATCAGATTTGTCTGAGTACTTTTTCAATTTTGACAGTTTTCCATATGAATTCGAAGCAGCATATTTTGGTTGTTAAGCACCACTTTGAAATGATGTTCATTTCTGTAGCTGCACTTTGTCTAAATTGGCGATGCTAACAGCACAAATCTGTCATGGTTTACACTGAAAGAATAAATGTCCATTTATACTTCAGAGCTATATCTGAATATACCAAGCTGAATACTAAACACTAAGCTTATCCTGTAGTCAAGCAAGTGTTTAGACATTTGTTCACCTGGTTCATAGAGTATCTTTTTTTGTTTGTTTGTTTTGCAATTTCTAACAAAAATACTGCTGATAATTTTGACTGTTATGCTACTTCTGTTCTGGGTTTCCCAGGTTAGCCTGTTAGCAGTCTATTCCCATGCATCAGAGAAGCTAAGAGTTTCAGAGAGCATGCTTTCTAGCTCCTAAGGTCATTCTTTCTCAATTATATTATTTAAATACAAGTTATTGATCATTATAATACCCTCATAAACCCTAAGATGTAACGTTATTTTACAGATACCAGCCATAAAAGTATTTCAATGACAAGTAACATGGCAGGTTCACATGGGATTTTACTTGATCTTCCTAGCCACTACATTCTGCATTAGGTTAAATTTAATGCAGAGAGATACGTATTTTTCAAGTATACTCTGATGAGCACATTTCCTGGGACTCAGACAGCAGTAAAATTACAAAATCTTCCCTATCTACTCTAGTGTGTTTTAGTGCTACTGCTCACTAGTTTTTAACATCTCCACATCATCTCTTCAGATAGTATTCTCTTTCAATGTCCTACCTTTTAAGAAGTATTTTTGTTGTCAGTTTCTCAACTACTATGGCATAGTTAATAAGTGTTGCTGAAAGTGAACCTTAAAACACTTTTCTAATGTTTACGTACAGAAGAGACACAAAACAATGCCATGCATATGCGTAGTTCTGATTTTTAAAGGGCATACACATCTGCAATGCTTTCTTCCCCACAGTGGGCAACTACAACTCTCTGTACCCAATTAAAGCTACTATTTTTAAGCCTTTAATTAAAAAAGGTTTAAATGGAGCATGCCAGCAATATGGTAGTTATTTTCTGAAACATACACCACAGACACCTGAAACATACACCACAGACACCATGAAATTAAAAAGAAATTAAGTACCTAATTTATTTGGCACCATTCGACCTGATCAAATTTCTGCTACTGAAATCTTAGTTAGTTCACTAATCAGAATATAATGCAGTTACAAGTGTTCATGCAGCTTTCAAGTTAACTGTATTAAAAGAAAAATAAAACAGACAAGGAATAAAAGGAAAAATAAGCTATATTCTCTATACACAGCAAAAAATGATTTGCAGAGTGTTAATTGATTTTGAAAAGCAGGTAGCCAGACAGCAAATAAATTAGTTATATTTGACAGTTAAGCAGTGAGTTAGTAGTGAGTTAGACATCTAACATTCTACTTTTTAAAGAGGATGACCAGAAGATCTGGAAGGTGTCCTGGTTTCAGTTAGAACAGAGTTAATTTTCTTCCTAGTAGCTGGTGGAATGCTGTGTTTTGGCTTAGGATGAGAAGAGTGCTGATAACACCCCGATGTCTTAATTGTTGCAGAGCAGTGCTTATACCAAGCCAAGGACATCTCAGCCTTTTGCTCTGTCCTGCCAACAGGCAGGCTGGGGGTGCAGCAAAAGCTGGGAGGGGACAGACCCAGGACAGGTGACCCAAACTAGCCAAAGGGGTATTCCATACCATCTGGGGTCATGCTAAACAATATATAGGGGTGGCTAGTCAGGGGAGGGGGCCGGACTGCTCGGGGTCAGGCTGGGCATCGGTCAGCGGGTGGTGAGCAATTGCATTGTGCATCACTTGTTTGTACACATTATTAGTAGTAGTACTATTATCATCATTGTATCATTATTATTATTATTGTTATTATTATTTTGTTATTATTATTTTCCTGTCTTATTAAACTGTCTTTATCTCAACTCACGGGCTTCACTTTCCATTTCTCTCCCTCGTCCCAGAGAGGGAGGGGGGAGGGTGAGCAAATGGCTGTGTGGTGTTTAGCTGCCGGCCGGGTTAAACCACAACAGAAGGGCTTTCTGTGTAGATGAATACACCAGTAGATACATACTACAAGGAATAAGAAAGCTAAACTCTCCAATTAAAACTATTATTTTTGATATAATAATCACTGGCCCAAGCTTTATACCTGTTTTTGCCAAAACACTCCATGGAATTTAATGTTTCTCATACCAACACAGTCCACTAGAGGTCGTTACATTAAGCGCTTTAGAATACACGTAATGTAGTATGTATTACTAGAATCATCTGGGTTGCCACAAATATCAAAGTGACAAGTCCTGTAGTACTTTTGAGTAGGGAAAAAAAAAATCTCACAATATTCTGGTTGACTTACTGAAATATAAAATAGACTCCAGATTAAATAACTGTTCCAGATTAATTAGATTGGAGATGTTTTCCTTAATAGAGTACTGTGGCATAAAGACTGCTAGCCCAGTTTTAGACAACCTTCTGTGATGCTTGAAAGTAGTGAGAAGAAAAAAAAAAAAAAAGGCAAGCTGAACTAGAAAACCTCAAGACTTTATAACAGTACGCTATTGAATATATGTGATGGAAGAACTTGAATGCAAAGAGAATGCATCCCCTTTTTTTCTACTCAGTTTTGCATCTCTCTGCATGTAAGACAGGATAACTTAGTATCAAACACCTGATCATATATCAGGACTGCATCAGAATCTTGTAACCAAAATATAAAGCAAGATAGATATAGGCAAATAGCATATAGACAGAGGTGTAATAATACTTCGATAAATAAGAAAAAATGCAAGTCTAATCAGAAATCCTCTAATAGCATATTATGAATGCAGAAAGAATGCCTTAGAATAAAATAGTTTGCAAACATTTGATTTTGTGGATGTGTGATGTCGAAATACAAGTAAGAGATATTTCACGAATGCCCATCCTCTGTGCAGGAACAAGGCTCAGCATAATAGTGCTGTCAGTTTGTTTTGTATAGCTCCAATTTAAACAATTTACATATATCCCATGTCACTCTATCATTCACCTGGAGAAACAGAAATGTCTGCAATCACAGCTTTCTGACTGCTGAATGGTTTCTTGGCATGTAGGTAGCCTGTAACTTAAAGCAGCTTTCCAGCAAAATGATGCTTATAATTTTGCAGAAAATTAGATCAGCTATGATGATATCCCAAGAACAAGTTGTTGGGTTTTTTTGTTTGTTTGTTTTGAAGTTGAAATCTGTATTTGTCCTGCTATTTCTGTGAGGAACTGAATCATAAAATATAAAGGGCAGCTTCTACCTTACCCTTGTGTATAGAAAGAAGACCCTTAATAACTAATCTGCCCTGTTTCTGCACTCCGAATGCTTCAAGTTAAGTTGTATTTCCTGGACTGACATAAAGAGCTCAAAGACTTGAGTCAGCCCAAAGATCACAGTATATAAGCCAAAAACCACTGGATTAAACTGCTTTTAGCTTCTCTTTCTGCTTTACTAGCTTCAGATGCTTAACTCATCTTCTATTGTATTTGTAACTCAAGTGGCATAAGGAAATTGCACACAGAACATAGCTCTCTGGATTATGTACTAAAAGAATCATCATTCCCAGAAGAGTCAAAAATACATTGTTTTACTGGATCTCACCTCCTCAACCATGTGCTTGACTTTCTTCTGTTGGCAGTGGACCATATCATCCAGATGTTTGATTCGCTCCCTTAGGCTTGCTGCTACCTCCTCCAAATGCTGTGACCTAGCAAAAGATGGAAGAATTAAGCATATAAATGTGGAGGTATGCAGTATGAGCAAAACAAGAACAAATTGCCATAATCCCATCACAAATCAGGAAGATTAAGTCCACAGGTAGACAAGCCAAATTCCACTGGCAGACGTGGATTTTATTTGTATAAAGTACGTTCTAATGGTACTCTTGTAGTCAAAGGTGCTGTCTCCACCCATGTTAACTCACCTTTGTCGCACATACTCGTGTGCTTACTCAGAGCCCAAAGTGCTGACAATTAAATGATATAATAAAGCTTGTCTCCTTGAGATGTCTGTTTTTTCTTGGCATTTAGACAACTAGATGTTTATCACCAGAAAGGCACAATTATATGGACTTAGTAGCACCTGCAAACTTCTTGGTAATGCATACTAAATAGAAGCCAGGAGGCACATCTGAAGGTGTCCTTTTAAATGCTCTCCTACTATAGGGCTGCCATGAATCAAGGATTTGGCATAGTTGCCAACAGTACTAGAATGCTAACTGGAGTAGTTTTAAGTCAGCAACAGTCAGCAGGAACTGGCATGGATGTTTAAAGTTTCTATGTATGACTTTGCAGACAGATACTGTATTTCTTCAAAGCAGTTTTACACAGAAATAGAACACCCTCAGAACTCCTATCACAAGTTGACTTGACAGCTTGCCAGGAAAGTAGTTTTAGAATATGTGAAGAAACAGGAGGGAAGCATGGGAACATCTGTTTGTTGTTGTTGTTTGTTTGTTTGTTTATCTGAATGAACAATTCTTGAAATGCTTAAAGAAATCAATCATTTGCCTGCAAAATAAACTTCTGTACTCCTATGGTTAGGACTGGACAGGATTTGAGAAGTGGAGGAGGAGATTCAAAAACAAAAAGGATTTTTTTCATCCTGCTCTGTGTACAGCAGAAGAAACTGCTGAAGCTGCAAACAGAACGACCATTTTAAGGCAAAGCAGCAGATGGCAAACTGTATGACATGATTCCAATGAATGACTGAATTGTATGCTGTTTCTCTCCCATAAAGAGTTTCTATTAACAGTAAAGTAGTCTACAAAACTGTAACTGCAGCACTTTGACAAGGACTCAAAAAATCAAGGCACTGCTGCAGGTTTTTCAATCCTGCATATTAAGATCTCACAAAATAAGTTTCCATTTTGATTGCAATTGTAACACAGAGCTGGTCTCTCATTGAAAGATTCCAAATTTTATGTACTGATAGTAATAGAGAAACAGCAGATGTCATTGCTCATGTGGAGGTAAGTGTCTGACTAGGAACACACAGGTGAAGAGAAGTTAAGAACAGACCTCAGCATCTGAATAGAGATTCATTGCTTGAATTACATAGATTACAACCACATGCTTGTTCGCATTGCACCGCACAAATTTCTGTCTTTCCTTTACCCTTATTAATGCAGCATAACTTTTCATGCTGAGTGGACAGGGCAATATTCACTGAAGTGAGAAGAGTATCTGCTATCTGGTCGTAAAGAAAGAAGGCAATTATCTTACATCTCCAAATTCTATGTTGCATGCAACATCTGTACACTCTAAATTGTTATTTTAACAGGCTGACGTAAAAAGATGTTTTTTTCCTGCAACCAGATAAGCAGGTCACTTCAATACAACTAGTAAGATGCTCTGGGCAGGGACTCCTTTTTATGATTATACTTCATAAAGAATAGTGGGATGTCAAAACTTTAAAACTGAGCGTCTAGGTGCCCCAGAAATATTAGTAGTAATCAAGTGTGATTATTCAGTGGCTGCTTAAAATTCATCTTTATCCATTCAAGTAGTATCACATAAATTCATTTTGCCTAGTTGTGGTGCTTTGTCAGTCTCAAAGTAGCAATGGATGCACATGCCACCCATTGGCAGAAACAGCACATTCGGGTGCCAACATCACCAGCTCTTCCTTCTAAACCTCATGATTTGCAGAACCATTCACAGAGGTCTCACTGCCAATAACATGACCTTCAACTTTCCTCAAATAACTAACTCCACAGCTTATTTCTGCACTGTGATGTTACATGACAGATTTTTTTTTTTTTTTTTTTTTTTTACACACCTTCATTTGTTCAGGTGCGTATGTTAACGTCCCTCACATTTGTGGATACACTTCTCCAAGCCTCAAATATATTCCATTCTCCCTCTTTTATACATAAGAAATGTTGGCAGTCATATGCAGAACTTTTGCTGTCATCATGAGTTCATCTTTTCAAAGATGGACCTTTTTATCCTATAGCTTAATATTTATACAGAATGTATTTTCTTTTAAAACTGTATTGAACAGTCTAGAAGGAGACGATCAAAGTACTCATAGGCAAGATCATACTATGCAGAATTTGGGAATGCACATTTAAGAAAAATCAATCTACAAATATGTCACTGTGTGTTCCATCTAAAATGTACTTTGCATGTTTACAAAAACTTTTCAGGAAAAATGCATGGAAATGATATTTTGTATCTAAATAAAGGAACTCATCAGATGGATTATCTCTCCTAAACAGTGTTAAAGTTAGGAAAAATAAAATTCAGATGTCTTCAAAAACAAACAAAGCAACTGACCCCCTGAAGTTACCTAACAACACTAACAAATATTTAGTTCCACAAACAAGACATATCTTACCTCTCACTGTCGGAGTTTTCAGATTTTGCTCCAGATATTTGTATTTCATTTAGTTCCAGTTGTTTTTGCAGCTGGTGACGTTCCTAAACAACAATAAATGCTATCCTTCAGTTCTCCATATGTCAATATATAAAGGCTTTACTATGCATATTTCATTGCAATTTAAAAGATCATTTTTGAAATTAAAATAGAAACTAATTAAACAAAATTTACATTTTTTACAGAGAATTCATGTATATCCTATAGCCAAGGACCACAGAATGCAAATAATAAAATCAAATTCAAAAATAAAAAAATACACAAAAATAAGATCAGATTTTTCAATTTCCCTTTTGAAGATGTGCAGCTGTACTTGAAACTGAAATTTTTGAATAGAGATGAGTCCTCACAATCTTTAACTACATAAGTCTCATATTTTCCATTTTATCCCTCCAAAAAGAAATCTTAGCCCAAGGCAGAGATAAAAGCTATTGCTCTATTCCTTCCCTCTACCTCTACCCCATATTCCACCCAAATCAAAAAATGTTCCTGTTTATCTTCTGGGCATCCACAAACATAGTGCTTGTGAAGATCGATCAGGAATTGGGAACTGTTAACACAAATTAACAGAAGCTATCCACTTTAATGGGAATTTAACAGAGTCGTTCAGTTTTACTCTGCAAATATCCGGCAGATATCAGCAAATTAAATAACCTGAAACTTATCTGTACTGTAAGAACTATATTACAATCCTTTTTTCACTGCATGATACTTACAAGTGGTATGCCAAAACCCAGATCAAGTTGATAAGGGGCATATTAAGCTAACATTTCTCAGTGTAATCACTAATTCTACTTGCAAGCATCAGACAAAAGTGGCTCAATATAAATGCACATCAGACTAACCAGTGAAGACAACAAGACTGTCTTATAAAAAAATTTCAGTAGTAGCAAATATTTAATAAAGCTGGTGAAAAAATGCTTCACTTGTAAGACCAGAAGACTACTCTATCCACTTACTAGAATTTCCCAGTATGTTCTCTATTCTATATTCTAGATAGCAAGGCCCAGATCTTTAAAGATAATGAGAAGCCTGCTATTGAGTTAAAGGAGAAACACACAAGTACATCCAAAAGTATTGGAGTCTTACAGAAGGGCTGCTCTTATGCCTTTGAGAGTGACACTCTTCAGTCTAAGGACTAAACAATAACATTCATTCTCAGTTAGGTGAATGATACCAGAAAACAAAGTCATAATCTAAATAAATTAGAAATCTTTGAAAAGTAAGTAGCTGCTAGATATCTGCAAAAAATCCCCCAAAAACTTTTAGTTTGAAGCCCGCAGTTTAGCATTTCATTGAAACATGGATAAATTTGGAGATGCAATTCCAGTCCGAATAGACAACTTAATAATAATAGGGTCTTAATCTACCTAACTAAAATATATTTTAGTGGACCTACCAACAGCATTTTTAAGAGAATTCAGGTCATATATGACTACATCGTTAGACTAGGGAGACCTTGGACACTGAAGGAAATGATGGTTTAGTAAATAAATGTTGACACCTTAAGCAGCTCTAACTGTTGACACAACTAGAAAAATAGAAGACCCACTTAATCACAGTGTCTCTTCAGTAGTCCAGGTGCATTTACTTACATGGATGCAATAACTCATAAGATACAAACAGCAATGGTATGTCACTGAGCAGGGTACTAAGCAGCAGGCAATTTCAAAAAAAAAAAAAAAAATCAAATTCCCTTCATATAATTATGCACTTTCTTTAAAAAATGCAAGCAATGAACTCTCATACCTCTTCCATGCGTTCAATCAGTCGATCCAGCTCACCAATTCTCTGATCTTTCTCTTGTATACTTGTTTCTGTAATTTGCATCTTTTTGTTTGCCTCTTCAATAGCTTTCAGAAGCCGATTTGTTTCCTCCTTTAAACGAGAACATTTACAATCACATTAACATATAATATGAAAAATCTGATAACATGTAATATGTTAATAAGGAATAAACATTTTTTAGCCCAAAGAACCAGGCTAATAGTTTTTAAGCAAAGCTCAAGGCTTTTCACTATACTTGCCCAGAAGTCTGGAAAAGCTGTGACCCTAAACTTTAATTTTATGTAACAGAAGATCTGGGGCACTCTGAAGTGCATACATATTTGTAAAGCATCATTATGAAAATATGAGAAAAACATTTCCCCATTTCTTAGATATTTGTTCTCCCTTCTGAGTATTTCGTGAAGTAACAGCACAAGAAAATATGCTATTCCAGTTGACAGCATTTTAAACACTACCATTTACCCTGTTCAGCTATGTACTTTCTTCACATATAAAACTATAGGAATAGGAAGAAGCTAGAGAATCTACCTTCAGTCTCAGTCATTATCTATCTTTACCAGGTAGAAGAACACAATGACAAACTGATCAAAGTTAGGTTTTACTTGGGGGTGGACCAAAACCAGTGGGCAGAAAGATTTATTGCTCCCCTAGTGTCCAGTGAAATTGTCCCTCCATCCCTTTTAAAAATATCAATAAAATTGGACATCCCGTTTTCCTCTTTTTAGAGGAATGGAAGTAAAAAAAGCCAACTTACTCCATTTCAGATTTTGAAATCAACATTATCATTACTGTTACTGTGTTTGAACGTTCTTTATTCAGCCCTACAACCCCAATAGCTTGGAAAACTTCGTAACAGTGGCATGACTAGTCACAGAGAAAGGAGTGAAGTAGCATATGTACACTCTGGAGTAAAAAACTCTCCATTACTAGGTGACTGAGAAATGACACCCAAACGAAGTGCCACAGACCAGCTATACGTACTAGGAGGATTTCTTTCTCAGCTTTATGTTTCTGTTCCTCTTCTCTCATTTTTTCTTCATATTGACTATACAGTTTTCTTGTCATCTCTCTCATGACTTCAGCATTGGCTTCTTGTGATGATTCCACCTATAAGAGAGAATAGGATGAAAGTCATGGATGACCCATCTGTCAGCAGAGCACTGCTGTCAGCAGGAGAAATGAAACTCACATGATGCAAGAATAACACCTTGAATTTCAGTTCCACCTTGTTATAAATTTGACATTATTGAAGCAGATTGTCATTTACATCAAAACCATTGCAATGCTTTGCCAATGTAGAACTTATTCAAATTTGTAGAAGTTACCACTTCATCTAGTTTCACGTTGGTTGTATTTAACTAGCCAGCACTTGTAGAGCACCAGGCCACACCTCTTTACTGAGCCCTTCCATAACAGCCTCCAAGTCACTGTTTGTTTCCCCATGGAAAAAGTTTTGTTTCCTGCCATTTTATTGAAATGTAGATTAGAAATGGTGTAGGAGATGGTGTAGACTCCCGTTTCTAGATAGCCACCAACTCTCTAAGCAACGATTACTTTAAGCTGAACATAAGTATGTGCTGCTAACCAGAAGACACAGCTGCACCCTCCCTCCTCTCTCTTGCTTTTTCACATACTGCTCTGACAGCCAGCACAGGAACTGGGGTGACCATGGAGCAAAGTTGATCAGTGAACAACTCAGACTGAAAACACCCAGGAGTAAGGGAGGGTTAATTTTTAACCACAGGACCAGAAACTCTACAACTGTTACAGGGAAGAGGGCAAGAATGGTAATTCAGAGACAGGATTTCCCCCTTATGTGCGTTCAAAACACTCACTGAACCACACCCTCATTGATTAAACACAAGATAATACACTTACAGCATAAACCCATCTACTCTGTAAACTGCAATAAAAAGCAAAGTAAAATAGTTCATCTAGGACTTAGTTCTCTTAATGCACATTCTATAAATCAGAAATGGTTATACTGGAATGCTGTGGCTGCTAAAGCCACATCAGGGAGATGCGAATACACTGTCATCTGAGAAAAGAATAAAGTGTTCCTTGCTCATCACTAAAGCTTACAAAACCACTAAATACCTTGTTCTGATTGCAAGGTCTTCGTTGTGCATTTATTTTGTTTGTTTTCTTCACTTCAAGGACCGAATGATTTATTAAAATCTTGTGTTTATCTTACATGGTGGGAACAACTGTCCTAGTGCCCTGTAGGATAACAACAGTGTATTTCATCCTTTGACAAGGGACTAAGCTCTGAACGACTCCACTTGTTCTACAATTGCCCTCTTTGGAACTCACAGACTGATACTGGCACAGAGGTAGTAACTTGCACTTTGTGGGTGGGACTGAAGATAAATTAAGTTTCACTGTAACACAAAACCTTTCATGCTATAGAAAGCCTGAAAGAATCATGTAATTCAGAAAAAGCCAACAATCAAAACCCAAATTCCTTGAGATATATTGAACTGGAGTATGATCCCTGGCACTGAGTCTCCATCATTTGTTTGCTTATAACTTGAGCAATGAGGATAGTGAAAACAAGCATTAAAATATTGATGCACTATGGCATCTGTCATGGTATTCTTAAGCAAGTTCTCCAACCTCAGCTATTGTAATGAGAAAATGGTCAAGCTTTCTGCCATGTAAAACCATATAGTTTGCATTTTATTCCCTTGCATTTCTCTGAAAGAAATAGCTTAATTCTCTTTCCAAAACACTTGCTGCTACAGCACTTATCTGCTGACCGTATGTTCATAAAACTTGATTACCTACTAAAAACTAAGCAGTACCATATAAGCAGGCTCAACATCAAGACATTCTTACAGCACTGTGTAAAGTTATAAAGTCCCTTTACTTACACAAATGGACACTAATTACCTTTTAATAGTTTGAACTTCCACCTGCCAACATCTCTGGAGAGTAATCCCATGTCATGGAAAGACTGACTGCTGCCAGCTGGGATTCTTTGTTATTAATACAGAACCATTTCACAGGAATATGACAGCTCTAGAGAACGAGCAAGGTGTGATGGATGAAGAATCCTTCACAAATAAGGCCAAGGAATTCATTTAATATATTCCTAAATGCCCTTACTGTGCAATATCTTCAGGGGAGTTTATATACTGTACCTTTAATTTCAGTAACTGATTTTCAATTTGTGCTGTTTCCAGTTGTTTTTGCTTCTCTCTCAGCTTTTCCATAGATTGCTCATGTGTGTGTTTTAAATTCCTTATTTGTTCCCTTATATCAGTGTTCTCCAAAGTAACATCCACTAGAGTTTTCTGGAAGAAAGAGGCAAACCACATATTAAAAATCGCAAATAATCTAGTTTGCTAATGTGGTCAAGAGATTATGGAATAGAAAAAAACATTTAAGAGATTCATGATTAGTCAACACAACATGAACAGTTTTGAAAGTTTTAACATATAAAATTCTGACTTTTTTTGTATTTGGTTTCCTAGAAGGAATTTCTATGAGGAACATATTCATTGAAATCAAGTCCTGGAGCACTATTAAAAAAGAAAAGAAAAAAAGGAATATGGATACATTTTAGTACAAATGTTATTCCCAACAGTCTTCCTTTCTCCTCTCCAAGATCCATGCTATACATTTTAAACACATTAAAGTGAGAAAAACTGTGACATACAAGAAAACAGGATCATTAATTGTTGAGCTCAGATACATGGGAATTTGAAAGTCTTTAAAACAGAAAATATGTTCCCGCATTCTCCCTCCCCCTAGATTTCACAGGTATATACAACATCACCAGTACTTATTAGCATCCACACATGCCACTTCCATTTCTATTACCTGGTGAAGGTAGGTATAAGACAGAAGATGTTCTATTTTGCTTAATACAGAACAAATTACATCGTCACCTTACAATATTCTGTAAAGACATGACTAGTGACATTAGTCTGCTGCAGATCAGTATCTCTTGAGTGTACACTTTTTAAATTGTTGTTACAAAATAGTTGCAGATTTTTTTCCTTAGTTTCTTAAATTAGATGCCTCAGATACCCAAGACAAGACTTTATGGACTAGCTTAGTGTTAGAATCTGTATTTGTTATCCATGTTTAATGTACACTTTTAAATGCATGTCAGAAAATGAAGTTGTCAGCTGTGAAACAGCTATTAAAATGTACCTGCAAGTCTATTGATGCTGATGTCAAGGAGCTGTTCATTTCACTAAAGCTATCTAAGGCTGCAGCCTGCACTCGCACATGATTCTCTAAGGATTCCTGATGAGCATTTGTCACCTGAGCAGGAAAAAAAAAGAAGTTTTATATAGAATAATGATCAAGTTTACCTATTGCTTCAAAGGGACCTACAGAATAGACAGACCCCATGGTTAATTTCCACAGTACTAGGATGCTTAAAGTATACAAACCACGTCCCTGCACCTCAAAAACATACAAACAAAATTTATAATTCAAATATGCTAACAGAAACAAGGCACAAGTAGCTATGTTTGTTGCTGATCTGTAATCAGTGTAAAACCTGTCTGTTTTCTGAAAGGACAAGAGAACACTTGGCACACTTGGAACACTTGGCAGAAAGCTTATATAGACAGAGTGGGTGGACTATAAAAAGTCACAGGGTGAAAACCAGAAGAATGCAAGAAAAGAAGAGATCTAGAAAGGTTTGGGTGAACTGTAGAATAGCCTTAATTAAGAAGGAAATGACTAACTGGATACATAAAGAAGCAACACCAAGACGACTCAAGGATGAAACAATATGAAGCAGGCAGGAGAAGTCAGCAGAGAGCTATGTTATACAAAAATTTGTCATCTGTTATACAAACACACACATGCTTAAAACTGGAGGGAATAAAAGCACAAAATGACATCATTTAAGAGGAGACAGAAACTCAAAACAATGTAAATTATTATGAAACATTCAGTAATAAAAGAGGAAAAAAAATGTTACTAATGGAGGCCAGCCCAACTTGGATTCTTTGATAAATGAGATTTGTTTCTCGATAAAAGCATAAGAACACCAGGGACCGATATGGAGAACAATTAGTGTTTAGTAACCAAGTCATACATGGATTAGATCAACACAGGGAGCAGAAGCCAAGTAGTTACTGTTAACCCTATACAAATGTGTGCTCAGGTAAAACAAACAAACAAACAAAAGCAGAAATGCTTTGCATGGATTAAGAAAGTTGCAAGATAAGAACTTGTGTGAAGAAACATACTGCCCAGGGCTGAGTATTTGAAGTACAAACTTCAAACAAACTCCATGAACAAAAAGTAGCCCTGGAAATTAATGGAGAAAAAAAGTGTAGTGATTTAAAGCTGAAGCAAAGAGTATAGAAAGGATTTTAAATAGGATCCTCAAATAGCATGTAGGATGGCATTGATGTAAAAAAAAAAAAAAACAATCAAATCAAAAAGCGTATGTTATTAGGTAGAAGAACACCTGGACTTTATTTCAGGAACTCTAAAATACTAAGAAACAGGGTGGGGAATGTCTCAGTGTGCTGTTTATGTCAGAAGGAATCCTTCGTAAACTGTACATTTGCTTCAGAACTAGAGATTCTGAAAGAGCTGGTCATTATCCCCAGTGATTTTCAGACTCAGGCACGATTTTTACTGGTCAAGTGTAAGATCCAGAAATACAGAATATCATCACTCGTCCTCAGTAAGGACCAGCCACAAAGAAGACAACACCACATCTTAGTCAGCATTTGCCTACATGGTACTCAATCGGGGGTGCACCTCACTGGCATCAAGACTAATTAATTCAGTTTTCTCTCCTTCCTCTCAAGTTGGGGTGATTTTTTTATTATTATTATTTTATTTAAGTATACTACTTGCCACAGATTTCTGTTCTGTGTTGTGATCTCTATGCATAAATACAGCATGCAGGGAACAAACAGTCTCCAAATAAGACTGTCTGAAGGGCACAAGACAGGGTCCCAGACCCTTAAGAGTCAGGCTATGTTTAATTGTCAAAGCTTCTTCTGAACCAGGGCTGTGAATAACAGTATTGAATATAAATTCCACAGCAGGTTTTCAGGGGAACTTTTTGGAACTAAGAACCCAGCTTAAATAGATGAATAGCATTTCTACACACTGCAGCAGCATTTATTGCTAAAGCACACATCAGAAGAAAGGTCATCAAATGACCATCACAAGGTTCCATTAAGAACCAAAAGGTAAGTCATTTTAGGAATGCCATGCACTTTAATACTCAGTAATATTACTACTTCTTTTACTATCATGTTTAAACAATAGAGTCAGTAAAACAGAACAAAGTCTGTTGATATTACACCAACTTGAAGTTGCACGTCACTCATAATTATAGAATTGATATTTTTCAAATCACCTGGCAGATGACTGCTCCAAACACCTCCAATAATTCCTAAATTGTCTAGAATGAGCATGCACTCAGATGATGCTATCAAGATTGTTCTTCTATTTCCAAGAAACAGGCAATTAATTCCATATGCAAAAGCATCCCTGTCCTACTTTACCTTGCTGGAGGGAAAAGGTAGATAAATAAAAGAAGGTAAATATGTCACGTTACAGAACAAACCAGAACGGTTTGAGATATTATTTCTGTTTTTCTAAAGCAAAATAAATAAATAAGTAATTAAAAAAAAAAAAAAAGAGAGAGAAAAATGTCTCTAGATAGTACAGGGACAGTTATTCTTTCCCTACAATTGAATGCATACTTACTTTCAGTTCATTCGTAAGCTGTTGTATTTTTCGTTTCATTTCATCATATTCCCCATACATTTTCTTTCTTACTTTTTCCAGAGTTGCTCTCACCTGGTGTTAGAAAAATCACATGCCTTATCAATCAAACTTACTGATGATACTGTTTATACTGGGACACAATATTTTGCTCCTATATCTTTTACTGTTACTTTTAGTGATGGCCATTATTAATCTAACTTTTTTTCAATAGTCCTTTATACTTAAGACAAGAAGTTAAGTCTTAAGAGCTGTCTACATAGGAATGATCTATATAAAAGTCTCTGAGTAATTCTAAACTTCTCTGTACACACTTAAACACTAGTAAATTAATAATTTAAATGAATTTCAATTATCCATAAGTCATTCTAACCTAATTTGATGGCTAACAGAACTAAAACTAATTTGAACATACAACGTTTTCTTTCTCAAAAAAGCATCCACACATGGATTTAATACACATTCATTCTATTTAAAGTGTTTAATTAAGTTTTCACTGAGTGTCCTTTGAAGATAAACCCTTTAGTTTCACTGCATTTGGACTTTTATAATTCATTTGGACTTTTTCATAATTAACTAAACAATATATTAGCATAAATTTACCAACATAATTTCAAACCTGAAGAGTATTTGATTTTATTTAAGAACTACGGATGTAAATTATGTCTTGCCTTTCTAAACAAAAAGTAAAAGAAAAAAAAACAAACAACAAAACATGTTAGAAGCCAGCTTGGGTTTGCATGCCATTACAAACATGCAAAGAACCAATTTTCTTAAGAGCACACATTGTAAACACTATTTAGACGTTCACCTACAGTCTACCTTCCAGCTATATAATTCAGATCTCAGATTTTTATTTTTTTTCCTCCCTGCCCTCAATTGAACACAAACTGGCTGCAGATAATCTAGGGCAGTGAGCTTACCTTACCTCTGCATAGCTGAAGTGAGACTTGGGGAAGGAAGGAGGGGAAAATATCAAGAGGAGATATTTCTGGAAGCTCTGTGGTATACACACGCCCTCCCAGAAAGAAGGGTACTGGCCACCAAACCTATGCAAGGAGTGGGCACAAGCCTACTCCCAACTACTTGCTCCCTTTAGGATGAGAAACACAGAAGGAAGCTGACTCCTGCACTTCTGAAGGAAACCCTCCTTGTCCTGTTCCTACACACGTGCATGCCCCCCGCAAGGTCCAAGTTCGACAAAAGAAATGATCAGCAGTTCTGATGTGGCCCACCATTTTTGGTCTATTTAAGTCAGCACATATGTGGCACAAGCTGAGAACTTTTATTTAAGACTCTACTTTTAAAGATTGAACTTATCTGGCAGGCCAAAGTTCACAAACTAGCATAACTGAACGTAGCCTCTAAAAGACAGCAGTGCAAGGGTCAGTACACCTCTTCAAAGGGCTTTCCCACATTTTCTGAAAGCATCAGTACCCTGAACACAATGCAAGACATGCTATTGAAATGCCCTGACATTTCCCACCACGCCACAAGCTGTGGCATTTGCAATGAACAGCGAAGGAGAGGGAGATGGTCCCAGTCCAAGCAACCTGCATCAGGTATCAGAAGCAGTGCAACCTAGGAAGCTGCATCATGCTGTATGCCAAGCCACCCATCCCCTGGCAGCACTTCAGCAAGGTAGATAAACTACGTAGGCAGGAAAAGAGCAGCCAAAGCAGCTCACATGCCTTGCCTGCGCAGCAGTAGCGACGTATCCTAATTGGCAAGTGCAGGAACTGGAGAGTGTAAATGCTGGGAGCTGGTAAACTGTGAGTAATAAAGGAGAAAAACAAGTCCTGATAGCTGAAGACTAGGCAGATGCTAGGAGTACACATAATTACAGTCTCTTACACTGCTGGCTTAACTCGGTGCTCCTCCCTTTTATAGCAATGCAGTTCTCTTGCACTTGAATCAGTGTAAGATGATAGCCACTGACCAAGAGTAGATGGAAAGAGGTCAAATTATTTGCTCTGGGCTAATTAAGGAGTTATTGCCAAAGTCTGACACACAAAGAGATGGTGAGTTTCAGGCACAGAAATGAGCAGCGTCAGAAATGCATTTTTTTTTTCTTTCAGGAGAACTCCTGCCAATTACGATAAATGAGCATGCACAAAGAAAATAGTACAAAGTCATCCTTATTAGGCTGACTATTTTAAGACTGCCCCAAGACATACCCAAGTGATTTTAGTGTATCACCTAATTTAGGAGCCTTTCCAAAACTGGGATGGGGGAGGAGAAAGCAGAAGAGAAGAGAGTTTATCCTTCCAGGTGTCTGCTTACATAGATTCTCCTGTATCACACTGAAAATTTTGAAGACTTCAGGTCAGGGACCCCAAGATCTGTTTGGCAAGTTACTTGTCCAGGTTCCAGGTGCATCCCTCACCTCAGTCATCGAGCATTAAGGACTTGAGTTTGAAACATGTAGCTCCCAAGTACCTAACGGGTGTTTTTGTTTTGTTTTGTTTTTTAAACTTGAGTACCAACAAGGCAAGCATTTAACTTCAAAGTGGGTTCCTGATTCCAATTTGGATGTTGGCCTAGATGTCGGTTGTCCCATGGTCACTCACAGCTCTACATGAATAAATGGAAGGGATATATGACAAATTTTGAAGCTGAAAGAATAACTCACTTCTTTAATGTAATTCATCTCTTCTTTCAGCTGATCAGCTGACCAGCCATAAACCACCATTTCTCTCTTATGGTTGTTGTCAGTCCGGTGCACGACGCCATACACCATTCCATGAGAAAGCGTCCCTGGAGACATGCCATTTGGTACATGGTAGAGCTCCTTAAAAACAAATAATAAATTATTTTAAAATCAGTTCTAGAATAATTTAAAAACAAAACAAAAAATACAGTAACATGGGACCAGGAGAGACAGTCAACTAGAGTGAAAGCACAGCAGCACCTAAGAATACTAGTTCCCAAATGTTTTGGGGCCAAATTGTCAACCTTCATACTTTTGGGATGATCAATAATCAGTTCATAATTGACACAGATGATACAGGTGTCTAATTGCCATTGACTTTAATAGAAGTGGTATATGTACAGTCAGGAGCAACAGATTGGATTAGTGCAAGAAGAGATGGGGGCACAGGAGAGAGAAAGCTACCCTGGCTTATATGCTACTTTTCTGCATTCTTCTAGAGTGTTATTAGCTTTCACAGTTTCCCTTTAAATTCTTGAAAAGACAGAGTTCCCTCCTGCCCTCTGCGAAGTCCCTGCTGTGCAATGTATCAAAATTCACAAGTTTAATAAAACTATTTAGAGAGTTCTCAGATGAAACTGATATTGCAACTTCTGAGCTCTTACACAGAGCACAGAAAATATCATTTTATCTTGTAGATAAACAATCTAGGATTTTAGTTTACATTCTAGGCTAAGGACCTCCAAAGCAATCAAACATCCATTTCAGTGTTGCATTTCTCTTCCAGAAATTGTAGAACTGACACCGTAAGAGCCAAAACAATGTTATGAAACACAGCATCCACATGAGCATTTCCGTGTTATGAACTATTATAGGAGGACAGAACTTCAAGCACAGATCTTGGTTGTTACTTGACTGGCAGCTTTAAAGTGCCTACATTTGTTATTTTGGCAATCTGCAGAAGTTTATAAAAAAAACACTTGTGATAAATGTCTTATTTTAAGGTGCTCTTTGCAACAGACTCCTCTTATTCATCTCATCAATATAGGTAAGAAAAATACTCATACAAACAGTAGGAATCATTTCCCTCAGCATGTAAATAAATATCTGCAAGATGAGATGTAACCACCCATCCTAACTACTCACCTAGCCTCCCTTCTAATCAACACAGAGAAATATACTTCTGTAGCAATCACCCGAAATAAGTTGGACTCCATAAGTACTAATTTATCTTCTTGTTTATGAAGAATTTAAACAACTAGCTCAGATGAAAACATCCACGTTATGGCTTTTTAAACTAGGGGGGGAAATAATATCACCTAACTTTGGATGTTTGCACATTGGGAATCTAAATGAATGATTCTTTGTGAATATAAAGTTAGAAAGATACAATCTTGAAAAACAAAAACAAAAACAGCTGTTACTACTTAATTTTGCACGTTGTCTTTTAAAGGCCAGTGATAGAGATAAATTACTTACAGGTAATTTCACTAAACTTCCTTTCTCACAAAAGATTTTTCCCAGGATGCGGATAAATCTGACAATATTTGCAACATTGGCATTTGAATATATTTGTTTTTGTTTTGTTGTTCAGTAATGACACAGCATGAAAACCTACAGACTTTGAGAGTCTATTAAATCTAAGGAGCATCTAAATGCTGTATGTGATACCAAACAGAAGCAGGAAGAGATGAAACTCATCATCTTGTATCCACATGCAACCGCACCCCAGCTAGTCTCCAGTTCGTACTATGACAGAGGCCAATGGTGATATCTGCACTCTAAAGCAGTAGCTCCTTCAATTTTTAGCAGCCAAACCAACACAACTGAAGTGGCGATGTAAGGATAAATATTTCTTTGTGTAGGTTAAAAAGGAACAGGAATATCTATTTGGATTAAAAGAAATGGCTAAAGATGGACATCTGTTATACATGATAAAAAGAAAGGTGCGTTCCTTCTGCATGGCACTGACTGATTTTCTCAACATTGGAAAACCTTTACTGTATCACTGATGGCTTAACCGTTTTGCTGAAACCCTGTATGTGTGCATGCAGAGCTGGGAGGGGAACAATCATGGAGCAGACACCTGATAAAGACAGTTTCAGGCAAAGAACAACAAGGCTACAAGTAATCATTTAAAATGAATCAATTAGAAACACCTAACGGAAAAATATTGAGCCACCAGTCCTACCAATAACAGATACAATTCTGCAGTTTGAAAACACTATATGCAAAGCTTCATATCCTGATAACCAAAAGTTACATAAGTACCTCTTTTTTTTTTTTTTTTTTTCCTACTTAGGACGCATAATACAAACAAAAAAACTAGACCTGATTTTTTGAGAGTAAATAACACAGGAACTAGATGGGGACATGACTCAAAACTTTAGTGTGTTTACTTCCAGGGTTGTACAGTTCCTTTGGTAGTTTCATCTCAGCTCCTCCCCTGCATCTGGATAAAGGGATTACATACAATTTTCCATCTTCCAGATAACCACATGAATAATCACTTTGATTGTTTAGAAGTTGCTAAGGCCCCAGACATTGAATTTATAAATCCATACCCTTTACCAGCTCTCATTCATTTTTTATGAGGTGAACAGCTGAGTACCAGCAACTACTAAGATCCTTTGTGCCTCTGAAACATTAGCAGAATTGTTTAAAGTAATATTGGCAGAGTTCTGCATGAAGGTTATGATCAAGTCCCTTATTTCTTGAACATTGTAAACACATTCCTAAGGAATGCTTTAAAGGATTTTGCCCCTCTAGCAAAGACCAGCAGATTCAGACACTAGGTTTGCAGCCAGAGAATCACCCATGACACTTAAATATTTCACAGATGAACAGACTTAAATTTACATCATAATGGGCACACAATGAGCATCATAAGTATGCACAAAGCCAGACTGGTTTCACTTCTCCAGCAATAATAATACACTTGTCTCCAGTCTATATCTGCACAAGCCTCCCAAAATGTCTTTGTCACTTCTTTCAGATTAAAACGAATCTCCATCATCTGTTGAGTGTTCCAGTTCTACTACGTGCTATTTACAACACAGGATATTGCTTTAACTTCTCATTGTTTTCCTCTGTCTCCCATACATATCCACTCCCACTACTCATATTTTTCTGACAAGGTCCTCGCCTCTCTCTAGTTTGATCTGCAGTGAGGCATCTCAGTGATGATAACAGAATAAGTAAATACATGCAAGTATTTAGAAGCAAGTAGATACTGTAAAGTTAACCAGAAAAGTACATAAAGCTGGAAGGTTTCTTTAGTTAACCATTGCTTTTTAAGGTCAGAGTATCAGCCAACTCCAGAGTACAGGGAAGCTCTTCCTCCCTCCCTGCCTATGCACTTGATAGCACTGGAACAAAACCTTTTCTAAGTGCAATGTGTTGCCCCAAAATGTGCTGAAAACCCCTTCCAATATGACATGCTTATCTGAAAAGGCAGACGAAACTCAAGAAACTCATGAATATTTCTTTGTGGCTACAGTCAATTGTTTGACAATCCAAGTTAACAGCAACAACACATCGTGTTGCTGTACATGAATAATATAGCAGCTTCCAGGAACATGCTTTGGCTAAGTTGTAGCAATAGTCATGTTGCAGTTGGCAGCATCACACAGCATGTCCTAAAGAAAAGTGGACTGTGTTTACTTAATTAATAATTATTCAATACAGAAGCCGACACCCCTAGGTTGCAAAAGTCTTGATAATTGCCATGCATCCTGTTTATGTCTACGTTCAAGGAAGTAGCACAAGCAGCACATAACGTAATATGAAGCAAAGACACTATAAAACAGACTCATATTTAAATATGATTTGTGAGCTGCTTTTTGTACCGCCCATAGTTTTATTAGCATTATGTAAATGACACTGAGGGGTGACTTCTTCCAAATCTGTCTCCATCAACTTTTTAAATGCAAGTCAGGTACCCCCATGCTTCATACTTTCTCACCGCCCAGAAGCTGGAAGCAGAAGCCTAGATGAGGTGTCTTATTTTGAGGAAAAAGGACACTTCGTATAATAATTTGCACAATTTCAGAGGTAGTACACACATGGTCTCGAAATTTTACTGTGATCTTCTGTTTATCAGCACCATCTAAAAACTTTTCTTTTAACCTACAACTTAAATATTTAGGTAATGTTTTATCTGTTCCTCGTCTGCTGCATTCCAGGGGGGTTCTGAAATATCCAGTTATCTTTTGTGTGCTCACTGTGTATACAAAGAACAAGAGCATTCACATCGTTACTTAGGTTACATATTTTCTGTCCAGTAAAGTGACACATTTACAATACTGAGTTCACCAAGCAAAGTTACTGTGCTCTTACAAAATGCAGCAATGTTTTCATATTTCTTCATATTCCCCTACAGCTTATGGAACTCATGTTACTTTCTGGGATGTTTCATATATAAATAGTATTAAAATATGGAAAATATGCCAAGACATAGACACGAGCATTCTTAAACTCATTGATGCTAAATCAGTAGCTTCATTGAACACATTCAAATTTTTAAACTCCTTGATTTTTATTTTTTTTTTTTAGAATTTAGGTGCCTGCCTCATAAAACAGAAGTAGCAGGCATTACACAAAGTCACATCTAATCAAAGAAATCTGTACCCAGAACACCAACATTTATATGCTAAGAAAATAAGATACAAGAGAGTAGTAATCACAGAGGTCAGTGGAACTCTTTCTGTGGTCTTCCTGTAGTGCTATTTTGAATGAAGGAGTTGCTTAAACAGCATTTCCAAAAACAATGAATTTGTGCTGGAGAGGCTGAGAAGCAGCCACCTGTAACAGGTGAACCACATTTGTTATGTCACAACTCCTGATCTGCTGCTGGGAGTGGGCTGGCAGCCACAGATCAGCAGAGAAAATAGGCACTGTCCTAGATTCAAAGTGCACAACAGCCTCGTGTTCATTGCACTCATGTTCTTTGATCCAGCCCTGACACAAGTTTCTGCTTGGTGTTCAGCATAATACACTGGAGCAAATTCTCCTTCTGGCTTCCTTACAGTCTACATTTTTGCTGGGAGAAAAATGTTTACTCTGTTTTTGTATTCCTACGCAAGAAGCAAAAAGGGTCTCACCTCTAGGATGTGACCATTTAAAAACGTAATTAAAGAGTTTGAAAATATATACAGCCAAAGTACCAATTACAGTTAAGATTAAATGCTGTTCAAACTCTGTTGAAAGCCACAGAAACAGGGAAGTGAGACAAATTTTTATTTTTTATTATCTTGTCAAAGTGTCCAAACAAACAAACAGATCTCTCTATACATATCTCAATATTCTGCCCTTGACCATCTAACTGCAGCTTCCAATGACACTTCCAAATTTAGGCATGAGAGCCAAGAAAGGGATAGATGGATAAAAATAAGCCCAGGCCCAAACAGAGACAATACAATTGTCTAGTAGCTCTTTATTATGCAAGACAGAACAGGCCTCAGGACACACAGATTTTGCATACAATCTGACCAGCACAATATTCCATTGTACTTCACGGTGAACTAAGCAGCCTCACACCACTTTCATCCATTGTCTAATGTTAACAGTAGAAATATAACAAAATTATGATAGTTTCAGATACTCTATCTGAAGTGCAACAATTCAGAGATATTTAGCAGTAAGCTTTTCACCACTAAAAAGCAAACCAACCAACAAACCTGTACTGGTGTCTTCAACTCTCACATATTTCCTTCAAGGTATCATAGCCTAAATAGGAACACAGAAATCTGGCCTGGCACAAACTCTCTCTTCCTCCGTTTTTTAAGATCATCCCCTAACCGTGTACTATCTGCCAGCCTTTCACAGAAGACAGGGAGAGGCCATCCTGCTGCATTCAATGCCGGCAGTAATTTTCTTGCAACAGAACTGCCCGGCTCTGTCACTTCCTTTTCATCTCTTGCAGTGGTTCATTTTTATTTACTAGTAGTATAGCAATAAATAAGTCAACCTAGAAACATAATGTGCTGATATAGATTTAAGGAAATACTGCATATATCTTGGACTAAACTTTCACTACAATGAAAAAGGCCAAGGTAACATCTACTAACATAACCAATGAAGAACGAGTTCTGAACTGACAGTGAGCTCCAAAACAAAGTACTGGCAGAATCACTGCTAGCAAGCCCTTCTGTACAGTTCACTAGCTGATTCTGTACCTGACACATCTCCTCATGGTACCTAGTCCCAGAAAGTATAGAAGATTAACACATGTGCGCCAGTGCGCCATCGCAATGTCACATCGGGGCACCTCAAAATCACCTCCTTCCAATGAAAGATTAGAAAGAGAAGATTACAACCAAATGTCACGCCATGGTATATTTATAGTTTTCTGGCATTCCCTGTGACACAGCAAGGTCTCTGCTCTCCTTCCTCATCAGCGGCAGGCTGAGTCAGGGAAGAGTCTCTCTCTCCAGCACTTGTCCTGCCAGAACAGGAGAGTGCCCAGCAGCCAAGCACAAAGTGCCTGATCTATCTGAGCACTCCAGCAAAGACTGGATGATCCCACAGGTTATGGAGTTTATTTGTGTAAGTCACACCAGTGCTTTGTAAATATCAAAAATAATTTCCAAAAGTTTTTCCTTTATATTTATTTTCTTAACACCCAACATTTAAAGACAGCACAGAACTCTAGCTTCCAACAAGTCCTGCTCTTCAGTTTGAATCTTGGTGAAGCTGTATTTTTTAACATTAAGTTGTAAAGCAGAAAGCAGAAAACTGAGCAGTTCTCTAATTTCTTTTTATTACCCTTATTTCCAAAAGAGGGACATAGTTCTTATAGCACTGTGTGAGTATTACCTAATATTTGTAAAATTCCTTATTCTCAAAGTGCTTTATGGAATTTCATTAACAGAGTCAGTTGAACATGGGTGGATCAGCAGAGATATCTGATCACTGCTTTCAGGAGATTTTGTGTTTTTTATTTTTTTATTTTTTTTTAATATATTTTTTTTAATCAAGTCTGAAGTAAGATAAAACTATCACAGTATGACTAGTCAGGAATCTTGTATGCACCGTAAGTTACTGTGTAACTAATGCAAATATATAAAGCAATACATTGCATAGACAATACAAATCTACAGGTAATAAATTACCTTCTTGTTTCAGAGGCATGAGAAAAAACAGTTCATGATCAGTGATTTATTGTGGCTGCTTCTACACCGTAAGATTATACAGTTTATAAAGTATGTAAAACACAAGTAGATGGCATAATTACTCTGTATTTTTTAATTGCTGTGACACTGAATAATTAGATCCCATCTGGTTCTGAAGACTTTATGCACACTTTTGTATACGTACTAAACTTCAGAAAATTACTCCGAACATGCAATAATTGAACAATACATAACATTTTTGTTCCCATCTAAAAGGACCCATCTCCTAAAAACCACTGTGCAGTATACTGGAATGTAGCATGAGCTGAATAATGTACTTATTACCTTTCATATCTTCTTAACATTCTTTGATATAAAACCCACTTGGATTTATGTGTATTAATACAATAATTACAATACAGTTATCATTAAACACAGAGTCTCACAGAGAAAAAAGAGTAAGTCACATAAGAAAGTGCCCAAGAATTGTCCAAGCCCTAATCATTTACACTTCTTTCTCATTACTACACTACTCAGCACAGTAAAGTGAGTAAGTCATGAGTCAATTTCTATCCTCCTCGAAAACAAACTTATATTGCTCTTAGGGCAACAGGCGCATATGTTTAAGCTAGACTAAAGGTTTCTGCAAACAGATACAAACTGACAGAGAACTCTAAGTGGTGGGCAAAGATACTCTAACTGCTGCAACTAAACACCTCTGTACAAAATTAATTATCACAATTTATTGGTGGCCTTAATGTAGTTTGCATGAAGGCCTTTTTACTGCATTCTGTAAATAACATCTACAGATCCTCAAGGACCTATTACTTTGCCAGAGCAGTGTATGAAGATCTGAGTGTGTACAGGATTTCAGCACAACAAATGTCTGATAATGACTCTTTATTTTGACCATATTACTTAGCATTTGTTTTTTTTTTTTTTTAAATGTTTGTATTTCTGTTTCATTTTACTGTTACTTTTGCTTCTGAGTACCGCTACAAAATTATTTCAAAGAAATCCTATTGTTGTATTACTTCTTATTGTCATATTGCTATTCAGACATTTTACTGGTTAAACAAGACAAATTAAACACCTATCGCTCTGAAATAGCTCTTAGAGAACAAATTCTGTACCAAAGCAGCTGTAAGATTTTTTTTTTTTGAGCATACTACTTGCTTCTATGAAGAATTGCCCTTCTAAACCCTTCTACATACATGACCTTCAAATCACTTTCACTTCAAAACAACCTTGAATTCTTTGTTTTTTATTTCTTATTAGTATACCACTGGTTACCAAAATCAGCTGACACAGCAAAGCATCCAAGCCCCAGGCCAGCCAGCTCCCCTACACGTTAAGGACCAAATCTTGTACACTGTTAAGCTTATGTGAAACAGAAGATCTTCTTCAGTCTAGGATCAAGATCCTGCTTAACACAAGACCCTGCTTGTTGACAGCAGTTTCCTACTCTTCCTGCTATACAAATATTAAATAATCAAGTCTTAAAAGTACCTTGGTCACACATCACCTTCAAAGTTTGCATTGTTAATCTACTATTGTCCTTCTATTTTATATGCAGTTTTCCTGTCCCCACCTCAAAGCTCACAGCTGATTTGCTCAGCTTTCGCATGTTCCTCAGTCTACCCAGACGATCTGGTTCCCAAAACAACTACGATCAGCTTTTGTGGATGTCTATATTTACTCCCTGTTTACACAGCGTTTAACTTTGATTGCTAAAACTTACGTTTTTCTTTCTTTCGGGTTCCTTTGCTCCCTGTTCAGGCTGTGAGCCTTCATCAGGTGGCACTGTTAGGCGTAATCTACAAACATTCATCTGAAAGAAAAACAGAAGTTTGCTTTTAGTTTAAAGAGTTACAAAAATTTTATTTTAACAACTTGTTTTGCAATATGAACTGTACCAACTTTTGGGTTTTCATTTACTATTTTCTACCTTCTGTCACATATCTGACAAAGAAAAAAATTATTTGTTAAAGGCTAGAGTTTTTTTTTTTTTTAGCTGGTGAGAAATAATTCAAGGGCGTCCCCATAATTACATACCTGAAATAGCAAAAATCCATTTTAATCAACAACATGTTCTTATGTACTCATAAATGACATTGAGAGCTGAGATATCAGAACACTGAACATAATTTCCTAGTTTCTCAGCTTTGTTTGCAGATTTGGCATACTTTTAATCTTCAAAAGTAATTATTTAGAGACAAAAAGTGCATTCTGGAGTGGATGCCCCTTTTTTAATCAGTACATATAAAAATATTTGGTTCTAGGGTACCTCATTACTGGAATTCCACTGAATTCAAACAGAAATATTATTGAAAGATGTTACATACAAAGCTGCTTATAAATACTAAACATAAAAATGCATCACAGAAAATTTAATAAGTCTTGTTTCCTATCTGACTTCAGAAAAGTCATCCTATTGCTGGGGAAACAAAAATGTCCATAAAAAGATCAATGTGAAATATAACCTACTCTTTAGCAGGTTACGTGTGGAGGCTACTTTGTTTGTGCAGAGGGTTCCTCACTGTCAATTCATCATTAAGCTGTATGCTATCAACTCTGTAACAAGAAGCCTCATAGAAAGCAACAGAAGAAACAAAGCTTAGCATAAAAGTGGGTTGGTCATGCTTTCGTATTTCCCAAAGAATTCTGAAACAAAGAAACACATTTAAAAATGATGAGTCCTTGCACACTGGCTTTAGACACTGACTGAGTGTGCTGAGAAGAGAATACCATTCTTCCCTTAACTGCAGAAGCAGGAAGTGCTTCCCGCTTACAACGAAATTATCAAGATTTATTAATAATAAACTCCTCAACATTGGAGCTCATTGACTCACATGGTAACTAATACCATGTTTTCTCACCTATTTGAATTTCTCCTTGCTCTTTCTTCCTATTAGCTTAGCAAGGCTTTTTCCTCTAAAACATGAGTGTTGATAACAAAAAGGGAGAGTCTGGCATTCTTCCATGTAGGCAAACAAAGAAAGACCAGACTCATAAATAGGAAATAGGACTGAATTTGTGCTGTGCTGTGCAGGAAGTGATAGATGAGGCCAAATTTTCCCTACAGTGATTTCAGTGAAAGAAAATTGGGTTAAAAGAAATGAAGGGATTGTTAGGATAAAACATGAGAAATACCCTCAAAGAAACAGAAAAAGATACTGACTGGCAACTCAATGTGAGGAGAAATGAAGTTGTATAAGATTCTCTGAAGCTGGCAAATGGATTGCCTGTTAGTCAGTATAGGACTAATTATAGCCAACACATTTATAGATTCACAGTGCAGTGATTGTAAATAAGCAATTATTCCTGTGCATGTACACCAGTTAGTGAATCATGACTGCCTGTCACATTACAGCGATTTGTGTGTTACAGGGTTACCATGAAGGAAATCAGAGAAGCCCAGTACAGAGAAAAAGTAAGTTGTAACAACTAGCTTGGAAACATAAGGCAGTAGCAAGAACTTGCTGCGACTAGGAGCACTCTACAAAGGATTATTATTTAAACTGTTTTTCTTGCCCTTTTCTTTTCAGACTGCCTTCTTATTAACTCCCTGAAGCGCACTTTTATTCCTTTTCCATTTTCTTTTTTTTTTTTTTCCAAGCTACCGCCAAATTATTAAAACACCTCGAACAAGTTCATATTTTCAGCAGTATTTCTGACACAAAATGAAGATTCAATGCTTCACTTTGCCTGCTGCACAAAAATGCCAAGCAGAGGGTGGCATTAGCAGACATCGGAGAATTCCAAGCTTGGAGTCACACCCAGCGGGGCTTGTGCAGCAGTGGCAAAGTACCTCCCAGTTTTGAATTCCTTGCTAGGACAACCTTATATAGGCTGTACTCTTGTCATTGTTTATAACAATAGCCCTACCACGGCATCCCTGGGGAAAGAGCAGCAAATGTATAAATTCACTCCTCCTACTCCTGGACCACAGGTGATGTACTCTACCTAAGGACGGAATTACAGACCAATCTGTTGAAATTCAACAACGCTATGGAGATCAGAAGGGAAAAACAACAGGTACCACTTTCCCTTCAACCTTCAGAAGCAATGGATATTGTGTCTATAGTGTTCTTGCTATGTAGTGTTTCCTAAAGAAACACTCTGTTGGCAACTTTACGAGACCAAATGAATGAGCAGGTTCACATGGAAATCACAGCTGGCCCTCCCCTAACAGTAAGACATGGCTGAAGCGATGACTTAAAATGGAAATGAAATCCTAACAGGAAGAGCCTCGACTCAGTGCCAAACAGTGGAAGAATAACGTGCAACTGAGGAAGAAGCAGTAATTTACAGAAACAATTGGGTTTTGTAGGGAGAAACCCAGGAGGAGAATGAAAGAGAACTCCACTAGCAGGGGAAAAGCTGTGATTCAATTTCCTTCAAATGGTAACTGACAGTAAGAACAAGCAATGAAAAACTGAGGGACAGATGTGGCTTTCACCCTACCTTTATGTCACCAACATTGCAACTTTGTGAGCACAACTTCTTTTTAAAAGAAATAGAACGCGTGCAAGCATCAAGTTTTCTAGACTATCAAATTTTAGTTTGGTTTACAGCATCAGTAACTTTGACAAGCCAACAAAATAATTTTCATCATGCTGGCATTTTATGCTCACTCCTGGATTTTGACACCAGCAACCCACAAGCAGTATTTCCAGAGCGCATCTGACATCATTTGCAAAATGAATATGCAGACAGGAAAACAAAGACTGTAAGGTTCACCCCACCACAACACCAGACAGCAAAAGTTTGCTGACAGCAATGGAAGTTAACAGGTGAAGACATAGTCTTTTATACAGCTTCTAAGAAGCTAGTGGGACAGCATAAGTGAGAGGTGCTGCAATATGGCAGTTAAGAAAAAGCCAATCTAGGTTAGTTAAAAATGTTAAGAATTCATGGCCCAGATCCACAATCCACATTCATGTTTACCATCCTACTCAAATCACTAGGGTGCAACTTAAGATAAATACAGATGACAGATTCAGTTTGAGCAATGTTCTTCAGACTCTTCTCCCCCTTTTCCAAAAACCAAAACACCCAGAAAGGGATTGACCATAGTTAACTATGTACTGAAATAATTGCAAAGCTAACGTTGAAATAACGAGCATTGGTTTGATAGAACAATTAAAGTTACTAGCACAGCAATAGAAAAATAGAAGCTGCTCTATTAACAACCACTCCCAATTTAAGATTTTTACAGTACCCCCAAAAAGGAAGATGTGGTTCAGTATCAATCTTAACTTCAACTTTGGAGTTAACAATACCAGAATCTATTTTCAATGACCAAAAATCACTTCCTTTGCCTAACACCAGATATCAGTTTTAGAGTTTTGAAGGTGAGAGCAAAAATAAAGTAGTTTTTTAATTTCAGTCGGTCTTAAAAAGCGAAGAAGAAAGTACTTTCTCTGGTCATTTATCTGCTGATTTTAAGTCTGCTTCATTTAGGAAAACTCCACTGTGAGACTGCCCACTCCACCACAATTAAAGGACACTTTTCCTGTGACCATAGGCATGCAGGAATGTGACACACATCTTTCATTTATTCTGCAGTTATTCTAACTGTCTTCCTCCTGTCTTTCAATAACTCATTGTATGGGATGCACATTTCCCTACAAAAGGAACAGCAGTTTCCCTATGGCTTTCATTTGCAAATTAGATTTTACCTGTTTATTAAATAAAGTTCATTTTACATTGTGCTTGGCAAGTACTTCCTGGGCATGAAAATAAGAAAATTAACACCTGAAGACAAATTATCTTACCTTCAATTTCTTTAAGAAATACTAAAACAGAAAACTCAATGGGAATGTGGTAGACGTACTGAACACAAGTATGATTTCCCAGTCATCCTAAGTTTTCCACACGCATGAACAATTTTATTTTATTATCAACCTGAAATTTTGTATTTCCTAAACCAAAATTAAGAGTTACCATATAGAGGTCAAAGATGTATTTTTTTTTCCTGTGGCAGAACCTACTTGCATGCTACCACATGAAACATACAGCAACGTGACATTCTTTGCTGTTTTTATCATCCCTGAGAAACTCAAATTTTTGGAGTGTCAAACCCATGCCTAAATATTTCAAGATGCATCATGATCACAAAATTGGAATTCTTTGGAAGAGCGAGCTTACCATTTGATTTTGTTAATTTATTTCTTTACCCATAGAACGTGCAGCCCCAGTGATAAGTGTGGCTACTGCTGCGCGAGGGGACTGTTTAGAGCAGGGTGGCTGCAGAGACACTGCTGGCATATCTGCCAGAGTTTTAACAACTTTTTAGACATGTTTCCCAGCAGATCAATTCATCAGTGTTATTTACCTTAGTTACAAAACTTACAAAAAGTTAGTAAATCATATTTCTGTACCTGAACTGATTTTAAAAGAAATGACCTTTACCACCTAAACCACTACGGCAAGCTTCCTCGTGATGGAAAGTCTCGGCGGGCAAGTTCTCAGCTGTAAATAGGAAGACGCATTTCACAGGAAAAGAGTCTCTAACACATACCCAGCTCCCTCACAGGTTTCCAGAACGGCCAGGGACCGCCCGGCGCTAACAAAAGCCCAGCAGGACGCCCCAAAGGCTCTGCCCTTCCCGGCACCTAGCAAAGCCGCGCAAAAAGACGTTTCCGCCAGCTCCGCGTGAAAACCCCGCCAGCGAGGAGGAGAAGAGCCAGCGAAGCGCTCCGCCGCCAGCCCCAAAGGGGACGGAGCCGGGGGGCCGAGCCCGCCGCCTCGCCCCGCAGGACCCCCCGGCCGTCCCCCCGCGCTGCCCCGCGCACCTTCCTCCGGGCGCGGCCGCTGTCCCCGCCCGGCCTCCTGGGGGTGGTGGCGGTGACGGTGAGCCCGGAGCTGTAGCGCAGCATCCCCGCGGGCCGCCGCTGACTGCGGCTGCCTCGGGCCGGCGGCGCCGCTCGGCTCCGCTCCGCCCCGCGCACCCCGCCGCGGGCGGCCGCAGGGGCCGGGCTGCGCAGCGGCTGCCCCGGGCGGGGCGGGCCCCGAGCGGCGGCCGCTCGGCTACCGAGAGAAACGGGCGAGCCCCCCGCCCGGGGGGAAGTCCCGGGAGGGGCCGGCAGCGGGGGTCAAGGCTCCGGTAGCCGGCGCCGAGCGCTCGGCCCGCAGGGAGGTGGGCGAGAGCTCAGCCCCCGGGAAGCGGGGGAGGCACAGCCCAAGGAGCCGCTGCTGTGGGGAGCAAATACACGGAACAGCAGTTCTGAGACGGGTTATCCTTCCTCTCCCTGTAATTACCTGGGAATAATTAAGACCACAAAAGAGCACGCTTATGGCTATGTGGTGTCCTTGCCCACTAAGATGCTAAGGAGCGTGCTGCTGCGGCTCCGTGCTGCTTCCCGAGCTGGAGAAGGACAAGGAAAGGGAAGCAATTTGCTGCCCGCTCTCGGTGCACAAAGTGTCCGTTCTCTTCCACCTCTCGGTTCCCTGTCCCTAGGGCAAGACGCTGAGCCATCAATGTGATACGATCTGAGGAAGAGAGGAAGAAAGTGTTGTGCAGGCCTGGAGGAGGGAACGAAGGGTCTGCACTTCGGATTCAGTCTTCTCTCTTTTCCCAGCTACTGTTCTCTTCTCCCCCTGAGGAAGGTAATACAGCACCAGGCAATGAGCTAGAACAACCACTGGTATTTGGATTTCTCGCAAGTTGGGCTCAATGTTACGTCTACTGTTTTGTGTGAAGATGTCCCATGCCCACAATCACGTTTCCACACAAGTCATCCATTGTCCTAACTCACACCTGCTTTCAGAGGGGGGTTGCAGGTGGAGGATCCCTTTCAATAACAGGGATGTACTTTTTCAGAAATGTGTCACTTTCTTGCTGGGCTGTCTCTCAGCAGCGGCCACTACTTGTTCCTGGCAAGCAGAAATGTCTCAGCTTAAATGCTGGTGTGCAGCCAGCTGATGGCCTTCGTGTGGTTTCAGCTGGGAAGACGTTCACATACCTGTGAAGTTGTCCTTATTAGTGAGAAGCCTTCAGAACTTCATTCCCCTCTGAGAAAATGTGTGTACACAGGGCTGTCTAGTCATTGCCAGGCACAGACAGAACTGCTTTTCCTGGCACAGAAACTAAACTTGCACCACACTAAGGGAAAGGACCTTTCTTCCCGTGCCCAACAGTATGATGAAGTGAGGTACACTAATCTGGTCTCCGGGAGAACTTGCATGATCTGCATCAGCTTTGAGAATTATGAGTAATTTGATGGAAATCTTTTTGGTGCAGATGGACAGAAAAGACTTGTCCATGGGTAATACAAAGACCAATAATACAACTCTAGTGCTTAGCTTTGTCTAATTTGCTAACTGCTTTTCCTATTTCTTAGAAAATAGCAGCAGGCCATGTCTGCCTCATATCCCAATATCTCTTTCAACTGGGGGATCTTCTGCTTTTGGGCATATCCCCAAATTAAAATCCTCTAAGAATAACCTGTATGCACAGTTAGTAATCTGCTTTTGTTTGGATGCTCTAAGAATCATCTCCTTCCCTTTCCCCAAATCAGCAAGCTGCACAAGGGTAGTGAAGAGTCTAACTCGCTTTCTACCTTGCTGATTTAATTGGCTGTGTATCCTGTGCACCCACCTATAGTTTCTTCAGCCATTCTGCAGGCTGCGTGGTCCTATGTGCATAGTAAACATTTGAAAATATCTCAATCTCTAAGCTCTGCCAAGACAGAAAAGAATCTGTAGAAGTGAGACTCAAAACCAAACAAATCCAAAACAAAACAAAAACCACCAAACCATACCAAACAAACATCTCTTTGCATGGAAGCAACATTTGGAATAGCAACTTTCTCTCCCTCCCCAAAGCTCAGATACACTACAGAGATTATGGATGGAGCTGCTGGTATTGAAGGAACATCTGGTACCCCAGGTATGAAATAAGAAGCTCAAGAGAAGATGTTGCAGAAATGTGAGACATACATAGAAGGGCTGCAAAAAAAGTTCTAAGTTGCAGGATACGCTGCTTACAAAAGGTATACATGTTCTCAAAAAGCAGTTGGATAAACTCACGGAAGACAAGCTACAAGGACTGTAAATCACAAATATATCTATACAACTACCGACTGACTCAGGAGGTCCTTGAATTTTAAGGTTTGTTTTCTCTCTCACCCCTCATAGAGACTTAAGTCAAGAAGTGACAGGCCATAGACAATCCATTCCCTCTTTCAATCACTGAGAGATGAGGGAGAAACATCTGCTTGGTTTCAGCTTGGACCTGTGACCCTACCTGGCTAGCTCTGATAAAGTCTGAAGTAGATTTGCCAGGATTTACAGCTCTTATTCCCTGCAAGGGTCATAGCACCCTTCTGCAGGCACTTCTTGCTGTCTGTGCTTTGGACATGGCACTAACTTACAGAAACAGGATGGGGGAATGGAAAGCAAATCACCACTTGATTAGTTTGACTAAACCAACACTATTCTTTGTATTTTTACACTTGTGCAGACTGCATAAAACATATACACAGCCATACAGACTGCTCAGACCCTATACAATTTGGTGGCAGAAAATAATCTGACCAGGATGGATGAGCTTTTAGTTCAAAACCTTCCAGTGCTTTGTGAACGCAATGATCCAAAGGAACAGCAGGTTAATTACAAGCTGACACTATAATGTGAATATCTAGGGCAATACTTGTTGTGAAACAGCTAATGTGATTATGCAGAAACTGTTTAAAATTTGAAGTGTAAGTACCTTTTTTCCACCAGCATCACTCGTCTAGGAGGTAAAAGGCCGTTATGCTGCAGGAGAAATGAAACAGTGTCACAGAAACAACAGGCCTTTATGTTAAAAGTCACAAAATGAGCAACAGGACATACAATACATGGAGTAGGGAATAGGTCTCCCCTCACAGAACAGCAAACTGTGTCAGCAATACTGTTGGACTAGGCAGCCTGGCCTTACCTTAACAAATTGCCTCAAAGTGGCCATGTTAAAAGGCTCATTTTTTTCATCAATATCTTCCCTCCATCTTCAGACTAACAGCTGACAGAGTCCAGATGAAAAGTCCCAGTAACACCTTATCAGCTGGAATATTAGTCCTGTGGGACTGGGGAATAATTGTGGAGTTACAAATTGTGCAAGAACTCACACAAATGGTCATTAAGGTTATAAATTCCCATTTGTATTGCTACAAAAATGAAGTGTTATAATTAACTTCTAATAGTCTTCACTTTCCAGAGGGATTAAAATCTGTTCTGCCTTCTTCATCCCGAAGGCATGAAACCCATTTATAGCAAAGACTGTCAAATGGACAGATGCATATAAAATATTTCAAAACCAGACTTGTTAAGACCCGTGGGCTTGATCACCTATTTTTCATCAGAGCTGTTCTTTTTTTTTTTTTTAAATTTTATTTTTTTATTTTTATTCCCCCATAAAAAACAATTCCATTGTTTTTTATTATTTTTATCCCCCGCCCCCGGCTAGCTTTCACCTTTGTATTCTATAGATAAGCACTTAGCTCAGTATCATGTAACTCTCAAACTTTCTTTTTAGGGCATTACAGCTAGCATGAAAATGTTGGCCTGTTAACAGACATAAAACAGCTTGTTTGGGGATGGTCATCTGAAACTGAGCCTCCAAATTCTGTAGTTGTAGGCCTCATTATATGCAGTATACAAACCAAAGTATAATATTGTACAGTTCTGGTCTTGAGCAATATTTGTATCTTGCACTGGCAAATATGCCTTTGCTACATTTTGGAGCTAGTCTGGTTTGCAGTTAGCCTTTTGAAGTGACATAGCACAGCTATCTGAATATCCAGCTTGGTTTAGCTACAAGCATCAAATCACTTCTCAAACCTTTTGACATAACTGTTTGCTGTCACATAACACTCTCAGTACATGGCAACTACAGGATTACTACAGAAGCTCAGAACCTCCCCTGCTGATCTCAGATACACACATCTATAATTAGGAATTCTTACACCAGGAGTTTGAAATGCAAAATATATATTTTATTTTGCAAAGCCTTCAGTACCCATTTTGTGTGATTATTTCAGTTACGGTTGAACTAAATCAAAAAAGAAATTCCTAAGTTACCTGCAATAGCAGCTCAATTCCACTTTTACTGGTCATCAATCAGTGACTATCATTTCAGTAACAGTTTTTCTTTTAATGCTTTCTGTTTGTAGTTGTTTTCTTACTTCCGAATTACAATTCATCTTCCTGCTGAGGTTCTCAAAGTACTTTTTCAACTATGTATCAATGAACTCACAGAATCCTAGATAGCTCAATAAATAAATAATACAAGGCAATGGTAACTACCATTTACTGTAGAAGAGAGAGAAAGGACAAAACAGAATGGGTTTGTCACTCAAATTCGTATCTGGACAAGAATGCAGAACTGGCCATCAAAGCTAATTAGGTAATGGTAACATTTTTCAGTCACTAACTCTTTGGTCTCTAGGTAGCACCACCTCCCATTTTGCTGAAGCATGTATGGCATCAGTTCAGTTCTTATTCAGCAGAAGTACCACCCCTTGATTCATCTTCACCATTTCCTCTTTCACACGAGCTTCCTGTTCAGTTAGCATATGGTCACAGCCCATTGCAATGTGCCCTGAGATGGATACGCAGTTCTAGAAGCCTGTCATTCTTCCTTCAGCAGTAGGCTTTGTTTTAGTCAGCCTATGCTATGCAAGCAGGACAGTTCAATATAAACATCACGTAAAAATAATGCAGCATAGGAGTAGCAGCATTGCTCATGCAGGGGTGTGACTCGGCCAGGTCATATAATTGAACTGGTTAAGGTAGGTAGGAGAGCAAAAAACAGGCACGCCCACCATTAGCACCACAGTTATATTGTTGGGTAGTTGCTTTTAAAACTATTCCACTCCCTAGAGATGATATCAAATGATAGATCTCTTCCAAAAGGTTATTATTTTTTTTTAGTACTGTTATTGTGGCAGGAAACAAGTAAATTTTAGAGGCAGAGGTAAACTATGAAGTACAAGTTCTACAGATGAGAGCAATGGACATGTTTCAGGGACCGAGAGTGTTAAAGACAGGAAATCAATACATATATTTTGTTTCCAACTTGCAAAGGGGAAGATTTTGCCTTAGTTCTTCATTTCTCCATAGGAAATGAAACAGAAGAGGAAGAAGGGGGAAAAACTACACTCTGTTCCATTTTACGATAGAAGACTGGAATAAAAAGTAGCAGACTTCAGCCCTACTTCAGGGCAGAGGATGATGGAATATTTTTCTAATCAATAAAAGCAAACAGGCATTTTCTTGAGCACCTGCACAGGTACTACAAAAGTTCTTCGTTGTCTGGCTGTGCCTGGTTTTAGACCTGGTTTAAGGCCTCCATTCCTCTTTCCCCATCTCAGAATGATGCTCATGGTGCTTTAGCAATTATTAGTGATTTTCGCAGCCCATTGCCTGTTCACACCCAGAGCTGGCACATGCATAAAAGTTGTGAAGTCGAAGATCTCATCCTCTTATTTTCTTTCTAAATTCTACTAAAATGTTTATTAGAAATCGTGTAAAAAGAAAATAAGGTGGAAGGGCAGGAGTTTTAACCATAAAATACCAGATCATACTGATTCTTGGTATCAGGCAACTATCATCAGGAAAACTTTGGTCCCTCCAGCCCTAAAAAATATTCTAGTGGACCTATCTGTATCTACAGCATAAGGACATTGTTTTTTTATCCCATCAAGAACTGTCTACTTTCCTCTGCGCACAAGCCATTATAGTAATCAAAAAAGAAGTAAAGTTATAATTAATACAGAAGATATCATTGGGCCTAACTGAGGTGAAGTTATTAGGAGGGAGTATATAGGGACGACTAAATAGTTAAAGGCACTTACTAATAGCTCAATCACAGTGACTAAATATTACTCAGGAAAATACCCCTCTAACAAGAGTCCCAGTCTTAGGAAGGAAATGGATTCACACACCTGGCCACTTATACATTTGGTCATACACTGTATCTGTGAGTCTGGATGGCCACTCCTCGGATTTCTTGCCTTTCTTCAGGCCTCTTCAGCTCAGGGGGAAGAGCACGTTTTTCCTTCACCTGTATATGGTTCATCATCTAGTTAGCAAGAATGCAGCTGACAGAAGCATAATTCTGGGTCTTGTTCACAGAGCAAGAGATGTGAATTATTCCAGGAAGTCACTTTCAAGAAATATTACAGCCTTTAAAATGGATGAAACTGGTATCAGTGACCTGAACCAGTACAGCAGGATTTCCTGACATTCTGCCTGTCTGATGACAATGTGAAATCCAAGTAAACCTGTGGCTTTTGGGTGACAAAGGCTGGTCTACAAAAGGAAATTAACCAGTTTGCAAGATTGCTCATAATTCAGAAATGAAGTTTCTATTCTTAAATTAAACTGTTTCCTCGGTGGATTTATTCCTATCAGGTTTCTCTCTGCAGAGAAAAAAAAACAAAAACAAAAACTTAGCGAGTACACTATCAAAAGACCTTGCAAATGACTCGAGCCATTAATTTCCATGGAGTTTTGACTTATTCTGTAAATTTATTTCAATAAGGAGATTTCGAAGGAGGAAATCTCCACAAAAATATTTCCCCACATTTCAAAATGGGCCTACATTTTACCTCTACTTGTATCGAAGAAAAATGCAAAAAATATGCAGAAAGGAGTGCTCAGTAAGTGACTCTATATTACGACAAACTCTTTGCAGGCTCTGAGGAAGGCTGCTCCTCCTTTGCATCACTCTACTCCATTTTATCTTACTCTTTCTATTCAAATGCCTGAGCCCTGTCTCTAGTGCTTCCACCATGCTTTTGTAAAAGGATTTCAAACCATGTCTGCTGATGAAGTCTTTAAGTTTGCCAACCTAATTTTAATAGTATACATGTATACTTAGTTTTGTAGATATACAGTATTTATAAAAGCATGATTAATGTTGACCGGAAATTTGAATTTCCATAATTAATTGTTATCCTTTCCCTTTCTCATAACTTCATCATGCTCAGCCATTTTGTTGCACTTCTGGCCTATCCAGATTATTTCAAGACGTTTATTATTATAGGTTAATAGAACAGCATCCCCACTTCTGGAAATCTTCCAAAGGTGTTACCTGAAAGCTTCACAAGCTATCAAACCATCTGGACTGCATAACTAACACAAGAGAATCTATTAGTCCTCCTTGAGTTGGTCTATAGCTTGCCCAGGCAGAATTTCATCTTCACCTGGCAGAGGGAAACAGAAAGGGCATATCTCTAGAAGTGTCTTTAAATTCCTCCCAGCTGCACACTTGCTTTTTACAGAAGTATTTCAGCATGGAAAACTATCACTAGAAGGTTTCTGTATTTATAACAAAATGCACCTTCAGCAAGGAGTGTTCTTTTCCCATTAAAATTGTCTAATTCAAAGGTTATTTTCTCTTAATACACACATACACAGTCATACGTGTAACAGTTGATTAACTGCATCTTTTAGTTAGTACAACTTAACCTTGCTGATTTTAGAATTGCAGTATAAGCAGAGAAAGTGGGTAAAAGAGGGGTATGGAGAGAAATGAATACCTAGAACAGCCCTGTCTGGAACACCTATTCTCCCTGATACAGAACAAGAATAGAAAGACACAAAATATCGCTAAAAGACAATTGCCCTACTTCTAACTCTTATTTTTACAGGCATCTGCCTGATAATAACCAGAAGTAAACGGAGGTGCTCTGGATATTAATGTGGGTTAATAGAATTAAAGTAGTACAAAAGAACTATCTTATTGCTTTTTATAATTAACCTGGAGGTCCATTGCCATTGCAGGTCACTGAACAAAGAAGTTGCTAGTATTGAAGGAAGGAGGTACATACGTATGTACAGGATCAGGTTTGGGTCAGACAAAACCAGTGAACTACCTAGCATGAATTCAGTCCGAGTTATCAGTAAGGTTTACCCACATGGCTAGCAATTAATAAAGAGACTGATACTAGTCTCCTGTGACACAACTGACTTCAGACTACGCAGCGGAAAGAGAGGAGGGGATTTGCCTTCCTGAGGGGCACTGGGAATTGTCCGCTATTGAAAACAGGATGTTAGACCATCACTCCGTCCCTGGAAATTTCTATATTTCTAACTTTTAACAAAGGACTAATAGTAACACCAGGCCCAATCCTCCTGCCTCTAAAGTCAATAGCAAAATTCCCAATAAGTTCTACAGATGTTGTACAGAGACTATAATCAAGTAATACATTAATTGCATATACTGGATACATAGAAAGAACCGTTGTCTGTTTATTTTCTAGCTTGGTTTATTTGAGCAAACCTTCTAGGGGAAGGTAACAAACACCAGAAATCATCTTCAATCAGCTATCCTATGACAAACACTTTACTTTTGCTAAAGTGTTAGAATGCAAAATACACCAAAATATTCTGACTGCAGACAAGCTAGCAGGCTCTTAAGAAAGAATTTTGATACATTTCCAACTTCACATATTACTGGAGTTATAGTATCTCTATGAATTTTGGGGTTCTCTTCTGTTAATATACGTTTGGTGTTCTGTTGAATATATTTAAACAAAAAGATCCTGTAGAATTAACCATTAGACAAAAGTGGTTGAAACAAACTCTAGAATTGTAGGCCCACTGAGCATTTCTGTCCCCGTCTTTAAGGTGACAATGTTGAAACAGGTTTCTCAATAAAATAGTGTTTTCTTTTCCTTGACTCATGATAGGGGACAGCAGCCAATGTGTTCATAAACCACAACTGAAGATGAATATATAAAGAACGCTTTTGGGGTACTACAATGGTTGTCAAAACCTTCCTGTATAATACAATAACTTCTCTATATAAATCTGTTGTAACTATAAACAGTATCTCACCCCGAGATTTAGAATCATTTTAGTATAAAGGTGATCCTTTGATAGCAACAGAGGGACCTAGAAAAATAGCAAGTTGGAACACATAATTGGAAATTTGGCTGAAGTTTTGACCCCAGTGGGAACCTGACATTAACTTCCTCATCCCTAGGGTGGATTTTTGCAGTGCAGGACAAGCACAAACAGGTACAGACTAACATCAACACTAAGGATATCTGAAGTAAGTTTGGTGGTTGTTGCTGTTTTATTTTATTTACTTCCTATTAGCCCAGTTCCAGAGCCTCCTTGAGCATATATTGACAACCACATAGTTTTAAGATAATTTGGAATCTACTTGTGCTGGCACAGGTCAATTGTCTTTCATTTCCCTGATCTACAGAACCTATACAAAGTCTTCAGTTTTTAACCTTTTCTGGCTGATGTAGTTCACTATTTTTCTATTAATACCACACGTGCTCGGTGTATTTTCCACAGATTTCATCAAGTTCTCTGCAAGATTTTCAGCCTCTGGTTGGATTGCTCTTTGTCCGATAGTACCAGAAATAGCTGAACTATATAGGTCAGTTTTCTTGTCTACCTTTAAGTTACCCTAATTTGGTACCAGCAACAACTCTGCAACATCAACACAAAGGTTATAGTGCAATGACTTACCCTGTTATGTAGATATAATTTGGAATTCCAGTGTTTCTGTAGCCAGACATGGTCTAGACATTTGTAATTGCTTTGACTGAAAATTTAGCTGTCTTTTGGTCAACACCATCTGATCATTTTAATGTAAAATCTTCAAAAAAGATTAACTTTTAGCTTTGTGGAAATTCTGAGTTTTCCTTTGGACAAGAAGAGCATGATTTTGTACAGAACTCCATGATACAAACAGGGGAACCTGTTCAAGTAGAAACTGTGATCTCAATCACCTATTAAACATGACAAATTCCTGATGACATCGCTAGTGTAAAACCTGTAAATAAATCATACTCATTTCACCACAGTTCATTACTGTCTTGTGTGAATTCTAGAAAAGTGGAATAACTTTTAGGGTCCACACAGAGAAATGGCGACCCCTCAAAATTCACTAGCCTGCAGAGGTCATGTTCTGCACATCACAAGCAGTATCTTTGCAAATGGACCGGTCACTGGTGTTGATCCATATTCCAGTAAACAAACATCAAACAGGTCTTGGTTTCTGTGAAAGGGAGAGATACTAGGATCGTGTTGTGTCAGATGAAAAAGGGGGAAACTTCTGAGAAAGATCACAACAAAATATCCCCTAACAAAAGCTCAAACACACCTACTCATACTTTTATTACTTTGCTGATACCTTTCTAGGTCAGTGCCTGAAGTTAGATGGAATGAACTCAGATCTAAAGTGATACTGGAAATCATTGTTTGAAAGTACCTTGAAGTGTTGAGGCAAAAGACAACTCAGTTTCCGAGACATTCTGGTCACTAACTACCTCACATTGTCTCTCAGATCATCATTTGCTGTTATACAGAGTAGTACAGATGCTCAGACTGCATCAGAGCTGTCGAACTTGTCAGTGGCCAGGATTTCCTGTTTCAGAGAGAGAGACGTAAGAACTCCACAAGAGACAGATATTAATTATCTTCCCATTCCCTCCAAATATTTCCCTGGATTTCTAATCATTACAAATTAACTTACTTTCTGAACTATAGGTTTAGTAAAGCCTACTAAAGTAGGCTTTTGTTTGACATTCCTTACTCCCTTCTAGTGATTGTCTCCTTGTCAGTGTTACAAGACAGAGTAGAGTACATGTTGATCAATGCTCTTTCTGTCCTTCACATCACATAATGTCATCACATAATACAAACCTCTGAACAAGTTCAGTATATCCAGGTGCTCTTCAAATTAAGTTCTCCAGACCCGGGACTGTCATCAGTTTTCTGTGAATCTGTTCTAGTGATGCAATAGTATATTTGAGTACTTCTTACAGCAGCAGCACTTTTATAGGAAAGCATCACACCCCTTTTCACTTTAGTCACTTCACACACCTTAATATCTTAAATGCTATTTTGACTATAGTTCTTTACTGAAAAGGATCATTGTCGAGCAGATCACTTTCTGTAGGGCATACTTTTCAGAATGGCAGCCTGGCTTTGTTCTGTCCTGTGCTACATTGGTGGAGAATTGATAACCAAAGAGAATGTTAAATATCCAAGGAAGATTATTAAATAATATCCTCCAGCTTGCAAGAAATCTGTGCTACGGCTGGAGTTCAATCGCAAGTTTCCTGAGCTTCAACATACACTTCAGCTTCTCTAGACCTCCTTTAGGTTCATTTATATATGAACCCTCTTTGCAGAGGGAGTATAACAGTCAGCTCCACATGAGCTAGTGTATACTATTAGACCATAATTAACAGAAGTCATCAAAGAGGATGCAATACCTCATCTGGAATGACAGTCACAGCAGGACTTCCTAGCTGCTTAGCAGTGCTAAGGGATGACTTTTACCACCTCATTATACTGAAGGATGTCAGCAACAAAATAAGGCAGCAGTGCCACTGGGCAAATTATGACTGCCGCTGGTAGTGGTCACCAGCATCACGGATCCAAGCGTGAGATTCTTTGCAACAAAATCCTGTATTTTGGTAAATGCATACAGTCACAGTACAGAGAGTGCATTATGTCATTAAATACAATTCATGATGTATTAAAATATACCTACAAACTGGGATTAAGATTTGCATTGGCAGGACGTTTGGGACTATTACTGCCTGCTCTCTGCTGCCACCTGCGGGGTGTGCTCCCCTACTCTCAGCTTCCTTTCCTCTGAGGTTTATGGCTCTTCTCCTTGTTGATGAGAACAATTCATCTGAAGCATCTTGCAGTCTTGACTGCAGTTCCCATGTTTAAGACTTCTCTCTGGAAAACTTACATCGAAACTTTCCCTGTTCCGTGGCGTTTTGTTTCATTTTTCTCAAGAGCCAAGAATGTCAATCTCTGCTGAGCAATGAAAAGTTTCAGAGGAGCAGCAAAGTTAATGAGTACCAACCTCCCTTTTTTCCTCCATATTATTTCTAAATTTGTAGAAGTTATAAATGTGATGAGAACCATTGCACTGACTAGATAAAGTGCCAATCAGAGCTATAAATGTGCTGCTTTTATGTGATTCTCTGCACTGCTGCAGTGTTCTCGAAGGGCCTTACAGGTGGTCTGGGGCAGCAAACAGCTGTGCACACTCAGGTTGTGATCAGCAGCACGTCACTGCCTGTATGCTTTGGGAAAGTGCACTTGCAGTTTGTGTCATAGGTATCACCAGTACGTCCCATGGCTAGTTGGTATCCTTATGCTCTTGAGAAGAAAAACTAAAACTGCAAGATTTATAGGAGTTTGTGAAATCAGTCTGATGTTCCCGGCTAAGCAGGTGTAGGAGGTAGGGGTTTAATTACTCAGCGGGTAGACCTACTCTACCCAGGAGTTACTCATCCTGCGTGGTAGGCCTGACACTGTACAAAACAAATCTAGGCAGACTTCCTGCCCCACTGAGCTTCCAGGTGCTCACTTGCCTTCTGCCACCTGCACTACCCCCTACCCTTCAAATAAAACTGCTAATATCCTTCATTTGATGGCACACAGACATCAACAGATGCTGCAGTTTACATATGGGATCCTGAGGCTTATGTCATAAGCACATGACTTCTTGGAAACAGCGCTGCTGAAGCTCTGCAGTAAAATTCCTCCAGGTGAATACAAACATTGCAACAAGAGGCTAGGTAAGTGGTAGTTACATGACTCCAAAAAGCTCATTATTTTGCTCAAACAAGCTGAATGGTAGGTGCTTAAGGCCACACCCACAGTGCATCAGGACATCTCCAATACTACTGCTCTGATGTCAGGCTGGATCACAGATACTGCCTGCCTCTCATTTCATGTGTGGACACAAGCTAAAAGCCTAAGTAAAATAAAATCCTATACGTGTAGTCAAGATTCCTGCCATGAAATGGGGGCAAGTCTGATGAAAAGCCAGTTTTGTCTTTGAAACAATGCCTTTATGGAACCTATTGCAAACACACTTATTGATATATACTTGTCTTTAAATGGCAACTGTCTCATTTTAAAAACAAATAGTTGAGTCTGTAAGCATATTGAGCTGGTCTGTTATATATGTGCAAACTTAGTTACCTTTCTCCTGCAGAGAGGATATGAAGGACTCTAGCTTAATGAGTAGGTATTTCCCAATGCCACTATTGGTCACTTTCTTAGCAGAGAATCTAGCAAGAAGCAGGGGAAATTCAGGGGAAAGGTGGTTGATAAAGTATACCATAGCATGCATACAGGAGATTTATTGGGCACACACCTGTATAGACTCCCTTCCCCTCATACGGGTAGGGGCTGTAGTGGCCCTATTTCTTACTCATTCTTTTCTCTTCTCTGCTTATCCCACTGTCCCACTGTGCTTGTTAAGTTAAGTCCATTTGAAAAAATTTCATAGCCAAAGGATGCCAGGTGAACTGACGATATGAGTTCTCCTGATCTTTAGAGGAGGCTCGAGCTTTTGAGGAGGCTCAGGCTGTCTTAGATGTCCTGACAAATATTTATCTGTGTGCACAGTCATATAGCACCACATAGACCACAGCCTTCCATTGTGACTCTTAGCAATGCTTAAGAAGTTCACAGCTGGGAGAGATATTTTGATCTGAATTGTGAATCTGATCTTATTGTTAAAATAGCTGGATACCACACACAATATGTACTGAAATAACACGGCACAGTAAGCTGTGTTTAAAGTAAACATAGCTCAATTCAGGAAGCATCCTTGCTTTGGTTGGCTAAGGTTACAGCTTTTACATCATTTTATTAGACTTACTTTATTTTTTTCCTTCCCTCTTTTCATAACCATTCTGCCTGTAACACAATAAACCATTTTGTTTTTGTCTGAAGAAAAACAAACTTGAAACTGCCCCTAAAGCAAGGAAATCTAGACATAGGGCTTTACCTCTGCAGCAAAGACATTCCACAGATCCTGCTGGTTTTTGCACAGCCAGCACAAGAAGACCTTCAGTCTCAAATGTGTGGCAAGTGATATAGTTCCCTACTTCGGGAGCATTGCAGCATAAGAGTCTGCAGGGCAAAGGGCTAAACAGCACAGCAAGCAGATTTGCTGGAAAATCAGATTCACTGAACAATAAGATTCTTGGCATTTCCTCCTAATATTTTTATCCATGAAGCTTCAACCTAAACACAGTATAAAGTTTTCAAGGAGGTCTACTGTTGTGTGTCATCTTCTAGGCATGTTTACAAAAATACAAAGAGGTCAAAGAGTGAACCAGTGAACCAGCAGCTCGAATTGATTAGAAACCAAAATCCTCCTGGCTCCCAGTGTTCCACCCCAACTGTTAAACCATGCTGTCTTTTCTGGACGGTTCAGCTTCCTTTCTTTTCCTTTTGATAAGTATTTGAAAGACAAATGAAGAGGATTGTTGGGACTCTTTTACATACACAATATCCAAGAATCTGCCTTGGCTAAAAGTGCTCTTCCCCAGAAAGGATTTATACTAACTATAGTGTGACAGTAGCTACTGAATTGCAAGCAGGCACCAAAACAACTGATACAGCACTCGCAGAGATGCACACCTAGCTCTCTGCCTTCAGTATGTATGTGTGCATTTGCTTTTGCATGCTACATCTGTTTACATGTATATGCAATTAGTCCTTTTTACTTAAACAGGATTTGCTCTACTTTAACCAAAAGACTCGAAGAACAAAATTAAAAGTATACCAAGCTCAATCTCATCTACAGTACAGAAATCACATGCTGGCAACTTCACTCAAGTCAAGTTCTAGTTCTCAGTTCTTATCTCCCAGGAAAACAAAGGCCAGCCTGAGCTGAGGATAGCTAACTCTGTGGGTCTGTTAAGTGAATTTTTAATCAACATCTCAACTCTCATACGCAGAGTAGAACTGCTTTCTAGAAAAGTTAATGCTCATTTCTGGCACAGACTGAGTTTCAGAGGGCTGAGTCCCAAACAGTCTCCTTTTTCTTTCCACTTCATGGGCAGCAATGCTTTCCTTACCTTGCCCAGAAAAGCAAAGCAGGAAACACATCCATCTTCAAACAAAAGCCAAACTCAAGAAAAAGCACAGAATTACACATACAATTTCTTTTTGAAAAAAAAAAAAAAAAAAAAAGATAAGATACAAAGAGTGCTGTGCAAATTAGGTGCTTCTGATAGTGGCAGGTACCTCGGCTTCCCAAGGTCTGAAGGAGTTCTGCTTTGCAGAAATACCCACACTGCACAGCAGTATGCAGTTAATCAGTCTCCATTAACAGTGAATCCACAGAAATATACACATAGGTTAAAAAAAAAAAAAATGCTGCTCTGTTTTCAGCACTATCATTCAACTTACCTGTACTTTCTCGAGAATCTTTACTGCAAATGCATACAGGAAATAGATATTTCCTAATGATATTTCAGTACACTCCCTACAGTCCCTTAATCTTGAAACTTCACAGGGTTTTCCCTGGAAATAAAATCTTATATCCATCCAACTTGTTAGGTATCTGTTGGTTTACGTTGGCTTAAGTGATTTATTTCTAGTACCATTTTTTTTTAAGGGGAGTAAATGGAAGGTCAAAATCCAACGGACCAGAACTGCATCTTGCATTGATCTTTTTCACCATCTATATTTTCTCCTTTACTTCACATTATGCTGTTGTTAGGTTTCATCCTATTCAGACTGCATGCAACTAAATAAAATAACTGCTTGATGCTAGCAAATGTATATATATATATTTTGTATATGTAAATGTATATATATATATATATATATATATATATACACATGGGGTTACAAAGCTATATCATTATTCACAAAGCTGCTGAAGAAAGAGAAGTGTAGAGAAAGCATAGAAAAAACTCGTTACCTGTAGTGAGTCCCTTCTCTGCACTTGCCCGTAAGTGTTCCTACTGTTTCCTGTTGGCAACTTGGAGACCTTAAACTTTCATCATCCACCTGTGCTCAGAATTTAACTCATTTTTATTCCTTGCCTGTTTTTCTGCTAATATCATAAAGCTTCAGAATCTGAATAAAACAGCAAATTGTTGTTAGAAGTAGAGAAAAGATTGGATGTTTCCTCTTACACAATGCACGCAGACCCTTGCTGACCTCACATGAAGTTCACTGGTACTAAGCAGTAAAGAGCTGTCACACTTCTGTGGAGGTAGGTGAGCCCAGTTTGCTACTGCCTTTGACCTTGTCTGTTGAAATTTACTCCCTTTCTTCTCCTAAGTGCTTCCTTTCTTACACGTTAAGAGAAAAACATCTACTATTAAAAACCTTCCTGTTAACATTTCTGTATCTTTTTCTCAATAACCCAGTTCTCAGGAATAAGTTTTGAAATAACAAACAAGTTTTCCCCACTATATCACAGTTGGGTCGGTAGGTCAAACATATTACCTAATCAGCCCCTTTTACAAATAAGAACAACTTAAATGTGTAAAACCCCAACAATCTCTACAGAATGTTGCTCTTTCAGCAAAGTCTTTGAATATTCTGCAGTGTTACTTGATAGCTGCAGTTGGTAGAAATGAAGCAGCTGAAATGTGTTGCTTCAGTCGCAGGATCAAAAAAGCTTCAATAAGCTAAAAGCATCAACATTTAATTACTGAAATATGTTGTGTAAAGCAGAAAAGGCCAAAACGCTGCAACTACTGCACTGCGTAGCTCACTCAGCAAAGCATACAGCTGGTCTGTAAAAAATGAGGAATGCACATGGCTTTTAGAGTAGTTTAGAAAATCAGTTGTAAATCAGAACAGATTATTTATCTAGGAAAAAAGGAAGTTGAAAAGAATGAGTATAAATCAGAAGAATAAGGCAGATTAATCAACAAGTTATAGTCTCATCACCGGGAGATTGTACAGGACAGACGACTGCCTGATAATTGAACCACCAAAAGCAACTAATAATGTTGAATTATGAAAGGATTTGTACAGTATAGGGTTTTCCTTAAATCAGGTGAGACGCAGGAAAGCAGGTACAGAGGACAGCATGAGGAAGAAGACTTTTTCCTTTTTCTTTTTCCATACAAGAAAAAGAGACAATCTCAAAAAAACCTTAATTCTTTAATGAAAAGAGATGACTTCCAAATTCAAAGGCACTAAAAATCCATTACACATGAAGAATACCCTTGATTTCATTACTTGGATAGCGAGTAAAAAGTTTGTGGAGGGCAGAATAATTTTGTTTGCTTCTTTGGTTTTGCATTTACATATTTTGCATTGTATATCAATTGCCACTGAAAGGTCTTGGAGCAGTTGTTAAATTCTAGTGACTTAAAACAAAATAAATCACTCCTGTAGAAGTCAACTATTCTCCAAACTACAAAAGTAGAGCCTCATGCTTTTCTAGGCCTACCATAGTCCAACATCCAGAATTCACGCAGGCAGAATAGAACTTTAATGGGAGGAAATATTTTTATAGGAGGTTTCTCTCTCACCACATACCAGTAGTCATAATCTCAGTGGGATATGAAAGGCCATTAATTCCACAGAGGACACAATGTGCAATGCTCATCACAGATTACTTACACTTGAAAGAGAAGTATTCACTGTATCAGGCATCAAGTTAGGTTCACATCAAAAATGATCAGGCTTAGGTCTGTTCGTTATAAGATACTATGGTATTGTCGAAGATTATTACAGCTAATAATTCAAGTAATTATTTTGTAATACACCAAAAGCTCTGATGTTGTACAGTGTTCTAGGAACTGTTTCAAATCCATGGTTCTTCACATATTCTCCTATTTCCAGCTTTTATGGTTCAAGAGCCTTGATGATTTTGATCAAAATCTGCCATGAGATGAACTGAATAAAACACACTTCCTTGAACTATAACTAATACTTTTTGTAGCAATCAAGATCAAGACCCTGTCCTGACCATAGCTACAATGTTTATCATGCACAAAATGCAGGTCAGTGAATGGATGATGGTAGTTGCATTTTGGTAACAAATGATCTGACAAGTAAAAAAAGGCACTTCAAATACAGAGGTGACAAAGCATAACTTCCAGAACAGAATACAGTAGGATTGTCTGACCTCCTTGGAAAGACTCTTTAAATAAACCAGCCCAAATTACCAATGGGATCCACTTCAGAGAGCATCATGTATTGAAACAGAACAAGAGATTTTTTTTTTTTTTTTTGTGAATGAGTTGAAATGCCCTTTCCAATGTTTTAAAATTTTCTTTGATTTTAGGCATATCATTAGAGGAAATGCCATTTCCAAGTCTAAAGGAAAAAGCAAAGGACAGTTCTTTTGATGATGACATAGCAGGGAGTGGCAAGGTGTAACAGGCAGGATCTCTCCTGAAGCCCTTTCAAGAGCATTAGTGTTTCTCAGATAATTATATTCTTGTTCTATTTTAAACTTACACATCTTCCATATGAAATTCAGTTGTCATATTGAGCTAAATGTACCATACAAAGAACAGCGGCAGCTGTCTTACTCTTTATTTGAAGTGAATTTTTCTTTTACAGTTTAGTGTAACTGGAGGTAGCTGCAATATTATGTGATTTTCTCCCAGTGGTTTGAAATAATAGTTATCTATGAACATTAGGACAGAGTACCAGAACAGAACTGAAAATTGGAATCACTTGATTAAAGTTAAGTCTACACAAACATGTTAATGAAACATAAAATAAATCACAGCAGGTTATACAATGATTGTCAATACAGTATAGTGCAGATCTTTCTGGAAGAAGAGCTGTTTTGACCTTGCCAAAATATTAAAGCTGATACTGCAGCAAAATTACACGACCATAACTACTCAGTTCCTGTTAGTTCCCATATATCTCAATCCATCAAAATCAATTTGAAGGGAATTATATGGCAACAGAGTCTGTAATCTGCTGTGTATGAATATATTTCTGATCTGCCAGGCAGGAGTTTCATTTCACATAATCATATGAAAATGGATGCTCCATTGTCAGAACTTTTGCCTTAAGCAAGGTTATCCGCCTTACTTTCAGAGCTGTTAAATTTGTCTTCTTCAGTAGATACTGCTGTGGGAGTAATGGAAGCTCCCAGGAACTCCAGGTTAAATATTTTTACAGTTACAATAACTAATAGTGGGCACATTCACTGAAAAAGTGTTCAGTTATACGTAACTGGGGACCAATACTAATAACAAGAGGGAACATAGCTATGGTTTATTAATAAAATAACATCGCAGTGCCTTTCCTTAAAATTATATTTTGCAAAGGAGCAAAAATGATGTAAGATAAACAACAAAAATATTTTTAGCAATAAAATGGAAAGCGCTTTTAAAATTAAATCTGCGATGCTTTTTTTTTTTTTAATTTCCCACAGTTTGTTCAACAGATGGATCATCCAAAATGCAGATATTTCTATAAATTGAAATACTAATATGTATCTGCATACATGGCCATACATTGCAATACGTTACAAATAGATGCTCAAGAACAGGTTAGAAAGAAAAATCAGATTACATACTTTTGTTTCCTGGATGCAATTTCTTGTAGGACTCCTCAGAGACTTTAAGATTAGCCTGTCCTCGTGCCCTCAAATGAGCAGGCATACAGTCCTGTGCGCCCCTTGCAGCATGGAGTCCATTTCAAGAAATGAAAAATGCCAAGTAGTAACTGACTTCATTCTCATCCCTCCCTCATATGGACAGAAAGCTTCCCAGACAGCTTACAAGAAAGTAGTAGGCAAGCCTCACTTGTCATGCACATGTGATGGCCCCTTTAAAGTCAACAGGCAGAATTAGCACTTGATCTTAACACATACACAATAAAACTTGCACTGTTTTTAAAATTAGAATGTACTTCCTGGCTCAGGAACAGTGAATCTGCTCTGTAATGCACAAAAATATATTCTTTTTCTTTTTGTTTTGTTAAAACCCAAATATAATATTCAGTATACATTTAGATATTTTACATATGAAACTGATTTATATAATTTTTGAAGCTTTACAAAGTAGTACTAAAGTAGTCAATAAAAAGATCAGATTTAAAATATTTACATTCTATACATCATTCCTTTGTACTTACAATTACTAAACAATTGTCCGTGGCTTCTTTAATTTTAGGGGAAAATATTTTAATAACTACAAGCTAATTTTAAATTACTTTCAAATGGCTCTTTACTTAAACCAAATTTTAGCAAAATCACATTTCCAATGTGAAACATTATCCCCGTGTTTTCAGTAGTAGTTATATATAACCAAGTTTTATAGCTGTTTTATAATGCAATCCTGTTTTCTATAATAAACAGAGGATATCTAAATAAGAAAATGGCACAGTACGAATGGAAACATTAAATTCGCAGGTCTTACATCCCTTTATGGCATTTGGCTTCTAGAATATTCAGTTTCTTGATAATTGAGGTTATTCTTCCACCAGTTTCAAGGAATCATAGATTCAATAGTTTAGTTTATTGTGTCATCATCTTTTGAAAAGTTATTTCCTGAAGGCACTTCACAGAGACTATCGCCATCCGTGCTGAACTCATCATCATCGTCATCATCATCAAAATCAGTCAGCATTTTACTTGGTGACTTCTTTCGTCTACTGAAACAAAAATACACACACTTGTGCTATTAAACTGCACATCTGTATGCAGAACACTTTTGCAAAGCACATAACATTGACAGGTAGTGTTTGCTTTTTTTAAAGGATGTCAGAGACTTGTGCTCTTATAAAGGCAGTTTAACATAGACCATGTCTTACATAAAAAAGAAACATGCAAGAGAATGAAGATCAGTCAATCATATTTTCAAGCAAGTCTAACTAAACTCACAGCTAGGGGAAACTGTACGCTTTGCACATGGCAGTGTTAAGTGATGCCCGAAGAAAACTAAACACAGGATAGCTGTTCCTCCCAAACATCAGCAGGAAATTTTTGTCACTACAAATGACAGGAGTGCAAAGTCCTACTACTTTTTTCTACTTTTTATCCCATGCCTCAGTGACTATACAGCAGACAGACCCTGAAAGGAACTGGAGAAAGTCTGTAGGATAAGGAAACATGGAAGAGTTTCACAGCTCTGCCTCAAACTCTGTCTGCTTGTAACAAACTTGAGGTCTGTTACAGGAAGCCTCCTGCTCGGAGACTAACGGAGCAAGAGATCAAGTAGCAAGTAACACAAATTGTACTGTCTGCCAAATCATCCTACCTTAGTTCCTTCTTTGCAGCATTAAGTTGTCCTTGCAATTGTTCATTTACGTCTAGTTGCTCTTCCAGTTCTCTCTGAAGTTTCTTTTTAGCACTTTCCAGTCTGTCTATTTCTTCTTCAGCTTCTTCAACTTGACGTTTCATTGCTTTCAAACGCAAACTCAACTGAAATATTTACATGTCAGCTGATTAGAGGACTATTTTAATAAAGAATTTTATTCTTCCAGCATCTATGAGAGGGAGAGTAAAGACACAACTTTGCCAGTGTAATGACACTGCAATAATATGCTTCAGAAATATTCAAAAGCCAACATTAAACTGAGAAAAGTTTTGATGGGATAGTTTTTGTTTGTTTGTTTGTTTTAAGAAAAAATAACAAGCAAATATTGCTGTGATAGAGTAAAACAGCAAGATGGCCAAGCAACTTTACCAGACAAATACTATAAAGAAATATATAATTTTAAGCCCAGAGAATTTTACAAGATTGTTCCCACAACAGATGTCTGCTTTTTGAAACACACTGTTCATTCTCTAGGCATGATATTTACTACTTGACTCAAATACTGAAACAAAATATGTTTTAAGCAATGAATCAACAAAGACCACAGAAATGGCACAACACTTTGTTATGAGAATATCTCTATATACGTAATACTTAGAGACTGTATGTAATAATAAACAGCTTCTTTCTTTAAACAAAATTTTATGGTCACAATATAGAATTTATAAATATAAATAAACAATATCATATAATATTTATATTGCATCCTATCACATACAGAAATTAAGCTATTGGCTTAATTTCTTAAAGCAATTACAGTATTGCTTCTGTAAGTGCTTCATTTTCATAATTTTAGAAATTAGTAACTTAGTACTAGGCAAAAGAACATGATGACAATGGAAACTGCATATCTCATTAATGGGAACTTCATAAAGAACAGAATAATCAGTATCTACCTATATTCTTCTGCAATATCTTGTACATACGATGATTTATGCAAATATCTGATATTATTCCTAGTAGCATATTAGTCTTTCCCTCTACCTGGTCCTTTTGGTCAGTCAATGAGAGATGTTCATCATCTACTTGCAACATTAACTCCTTCACTTTTCTCTCAAGTCTGCGGTTATTCAGTTGGAAATTAGCCCTATCCCTGGAAAAACAAACAGCGGACAACCTTGTAAGAAAAGAAGCTGAAATACTTCTAATCCTGCCAAGATAACTTCTTAGCAATATTATAAGAGTTAAATAAACACTCATGACCATTGTTTTGATTTACTGATGCCTTGCAATATTTAGATAAAGAATATATTCCTCCAAGATTAAACAATTAAGTGAATGTGACAACTGAAATGTTCAACTATAGTTAGTATTTCTAAGTTTGTTACTGATATCAGACATTGATACAATAATGAGGTATGTAAAAACATTATCAGTGTGCACAGTTTTAAATTTAATGCAATTTCTAGTCTGTTTTTTTTTTTTTTTTTTCCAAAAAGAAAACCTGCAACACTTACATGAAACAGTAACCACTTTGTTGTTTGTGAAAAAAAGTCAAATTAGTTGTATTAGATATAATATTAGCAAGAGGCCATATTAGCATACACAAACATACATGTTTTAATCTTAACAGAACTAGCTTTACCTCTCTTCATTTTCAAGACGTTCTTCTAGCTCTGTGATCCTTGCTTCCATTTGAGCAACAAGTCCCTCTTTACTGGATCGGTAAGAACCTTCCAGGTGAAGGATTCGGCTCTTTAAGTCCTTGTTCTATGATTGGAACATATATGATTACTACATACTTTTCATATTAAGAAATACCACCTTAACACAAAACAAATTGCTTCAGAAAAACAAAGTGAGTAGAAATTTTTTGATTTAGTAAATACAGAAGGAGAGCCAAGGAGATTTTACTGGAGGTCTAGGTAGCGAAGAGTCAACACATCCTCTATTTTATTGTTTTATTTAAAAGAGCTTAGTGCCAAGCTGGAGACAAAATGTTAGGCTTAAAGGGCCCCTTGAACTTCAGATGGTTCTAACCCCCTTCCACTTGCATTGTTCATACGCTAATATTTTTCAAATAGTTTTAGACCCGTCTTATTTTCCAAGCTTAATTCTTTTTTCAGATCTTGTATTCCACACCTATTGTATGGATAAAACACATAGACAAATAAATTATTTATATCCAATAGCACTTTACTGTATCAAATCTGCTCCTGTGTTGTTGTTGCTTTCCTTTCGATCCAATGTCTCTCCTACTAGCAAAGTAGTTTAAAATATATATATAATCTTTGAAAGGTGCAGGATTCATAAAAGCAGATTTTTTGCTCAGATTTGCACTTTAAATCTTTACAAGGCATGGGGGACCTAGCCCTGTTTTCAACGAGGATTTTATAAAGTCTCAAGGAAAAAGGAATAGGTACATGAAGACCAGAAAATAAAACTTTTTTTTTTTTTTTTAAATATACAAACTTCAAACTATGATCTCAAATCTCAAACACTAAAAAGCTATAATAGAAAAGTCACAGATAAAAATAGAAATGTGCATGGGACATACCAGTAGGTGGCATTCTTTCTTCTCAATTAATTAAAATAGGATTTACTTCACAGAATTTAAGCCACCAAGTTAGGAATTTGGTATAAACATGTTCTGTTTGGTATAAACATATTCCCATTACAATCTGTTTTCTGTTCTTGAGACTGTCAAGTAAAACTATCACTTGCTAAGATACCCTTCCTCTCTATCTCTGCTGTGGGCTGTGATAGTCTTGCTTTCAAAGACCACTGAGCTGCAGAATAGACATATTGCAAAAAGCTAAGTACACTTTCCATCACAGATATTGAAACATATGAATTCTGTTCCTTCCTAGACAAGGAATAGCAGTTCTCTATCAAATCTGTATCTTTTCTTTAAAAGGCATACCATTTTTTCACTTGTTTGCTCTTAAGGAAAAAAAAAAAAAAAGTGTTCAGCCAAAAGTTTGCTTGAAATTACAATCTACCTTCAACAGTGTTTCTGAAGTACTGTTAAGAGGTTGAAGGACAGCTCCTCCAAAAGCAGTCAAAGAGTTGATAGTTAAATTGGATAAGTGTATTTCACTTTCTACAGTCTTTTCTGCACATGTTCTTTTTTAAAGTTTCTGTGTTGATAACACATTTTTAATTTTACAAAAAAGTACACCAGACAACTGCCACATTTCCAATTTTTAATTTCTTTGACCCTCAAATTTATAGACAGAATTTGTGCAGTAGAAAGATGCCTGTACTTACTGCAATACAAAGGTCTATTAGATTGCATAAATAGATGAATGTATAGTACGAGTCTTTAGTATATAAAATATGTAAGCTGGGACAAACCTCAAACCAAAAAGGGGGTGTACAGAAAGAAGAAAGCATACTAAGGACAAAATTAATTTAGGATTATAATATTTTCTTTTGAGCATCACTGCTAAGGTACTCGTAGCTTTTAATCTATGCTTACTAACGCACACTTCCAGCAGTGCACTCTGGTGGGATAGTGCCAGCTACTGCATACTGCATTCTTTAAACACTTAGTTGAATTTCCTAATGAAGACAGCCATCTGGTTTGTTATCTTGTTAATATGATGGTATGGCAGCCATAATTACCTGTCTTTCCAATGAAATTTTGTCGCACTCCAAGTCTTGCTTTGTAGCTCTTTCCTGAAGTAGCTCTGTCCTCATTTGTTCAATCTATTGCAGAAAGAAAAGATGGAAATTTTAATAAAAGATTTAATTTATATATTTCTATACAATAATGTGTATATATGCGTGTATGTATATACTTATACATATGTAAGTGTGTATATAAACCACATATACCTACACAAAGAGAAAAATGTTGCTCTTTCTTAGAAATCAAGACATATAATGATTTCAAATGAAGTTTACATTTACTATCTTAGACAAAATTTTTCCCCTTGGAGAAGCCTGTGTTATTCTTAGTTGTTTTTCTAGGCATCTTCCAGACATATGGGTTACTGCTGCTGATATACATGTACATGTACATCATATATATGTATTATATACATACTTACATATATTCTGTAGCAGGGAACTCTAAAATATCACAGAGACAAGTCATGTGGCAGGGTGCTAAATTCCAGACTGTCACATCAGTGTTCAAACACCTTCTACAGTTGTTTTCCTCATACTTAAGTCTAAAGCACTGATTAGCATCTTACATTTAATCTGTTGACAAGTCTACTTTAAAGTTTGACCTTACTAAGCACATAAACTGGTATCCGCAGAAAAACTCTACAATTAGTTTTCTATGCCTGTGTAAATGAATAAATTAAAAAAGCTTTTTCAATAGGCTCTGATGCACACTGGATATTAACATCTTTCCCCCCATTTAAATGTTCAGTTGTATGTCTTGCATATAACAGGAAAGCACTGATTTCTGGATCTGGTGGGTGAAGTGTTGCTTGCTTATTTGTTTTAAAACAAATACCTTTTGCTACAGTTTTTGTAAATATTTCAGTTGCATATTCAATAACCAAAAGGAAAATATATTCTCCCCATGTAAGATGATTAAAAAAACCTACCTGTTCCATACAGAACCAACATACAAATACAGAATTTGTTTGCTATATCTCACTTTTGACTTGACTGAAAAAAAATAATCTGAAGATCAGAGAGAAACTCTAAACTGCCTGACACCTGTTATTGAAACTTCTGGAGTAACGGAAAAAGTCTGCAATGCTGAAATACTTTTTCTTCCCTCTCATTTCTGCTGAGATTGCCTTCAAGTCTTCACAAATGCCTTTGCAGGCACAGCTAATGTTACCAAAGCATTCGTGCTGTTCCCTGCACAATGTTTACTACAGTACGTATCACCTGGGGAACTCAGTGAATGTCTGTGTCAGCTACAGTAACAAAAAAATTAGCCAAGATTTCAGTGGCCACAGCATTCTACTCTAATTTACAACAGTTATGTAGGAACTTGCATAAACACATCACCAGTTAGATAGCTCTAAATTACGCATTTATTCCACTAAGCAAAAAAAAAATAAAAAAAAAATAAAAAAAAAGCAATGCTGAAAATATGAAGGTTAAATAAACAGAGCACACGAAATATTAGCCTAGGCTACCTTTTTTTTTTAAAAAAAAAAAAAAACAAAACCACTGTAGTATTAAAAGGCATATTAACAGTTAACAACATGTTTAAAAGAAGTAATTTACATTGCTTCTATAGCTTTGAAACCAATATACGAATACAAATAGTGGTGGTAATGCATGCAGTTGCATATGTTATGTCAGCATATTTTCAGAGCAGCAGAAGGCATTCCTGAAAACTAAGGTCATACCAGATACTGGGCTACAAATGTTAGCACATGGCTGTGCTCTGGCAACAGCTGGTTAATTTCCTAAAAGCTTTCATTGTTGCTCAGAAGCTGAGAGACACTGACTTCTCGTTTTCTTTAAATACACTAATTAAATATCAGCAAAGTTATTTGATGACAGAACACTTAAATCTTTACTCTCCTATGCTCTATGAAAATATCTTTAAAGGGGCAATTACTGGATCAAGTAACTTACAGATAACATAAACCCATCTTGTTTAAACAAGGATTTCAAAAAGAGCCTTAGTCAATCTGCAAGAGCTGTGGTGATACAATCCAGCATTTCACTTATGGGAGAGAATGAGCACCAACACATTCTGAAAGACTATTTCATGAATAAATGTAGCTCTTATACATTACTTATTCTATTTTGTATGTGTGTGTTTATTATATATTCATGTAGATAGATTAGATTACATTTGTAGGTAAACTCTCACATACGAGCTTATTTCCAAATACATATATTACATTTTTCCATGTATATGTTGATGTAGACACATATACAGAAAAAAAAAAGTAAGGGATTTTATAGACATTTATTCTACTGAAACTGCTTTAGCCAATGAAGACAGACACAGAAAAAGTGAAGCAAAATTTGCAGTAAAGTGAATGAATAATTAAAAACTGAAGAAAGGGTTTTTGTTATACTTAGGAACTCATTTAATGGACCACTCTGAAGTTCTATTGCGCTCTTACTGTGCTCGAAAGCTGTGACAAATTTGTGCAACCTTCCCCAGACCTCAAATTAAGGAATTATTTAGAGGACAATTATAATTCCAAGAAGATTGCTGCTGTTGTTGGACACATTATTTTAAAAGAAATTTCATTAAAAAAAAAGGGGTAGAGTGCAAAAGCACTGTATCTGATTAGGATCACAAAGCTAGGTGGAAAAATATAAAAGAGCTTGTTAAAAGAGAAGAGGAGCAGGACAGTTTTTGCTGGAGGAGATGGAAACTGTTTTCAGTTATCTCCTTGTACTTTTCTTTAGTAAACACATTATTAACAAGCACCAAGGAAAAATAGTTGTCTGCTACAATGAGCTCAAACATTTCACTTATTTCACAGCAGTTAAGACAGGCTCTAGTTATGCACCATGCAGAGCTTTGTGCTTCACGTTCTACCTTCAATATATTCTAATTATGTTAAAAGAATAAACTAGCTCTGTAGCTTAAGGCAACAGTTACCACAGCTGGATTTGAAGAATGCTAGCAACAAAGAATTGAGAGAAGCATCAGATTCTACAAAGTTTTATTGAGACATAACAGCATTTTGTGCCAACTTTAGGATTAGAAGCAGCTGTTAATTTCATTAACATAATTTGATTTTTAATATTTTAGATTTTATTACCATCTCACACTTGGTTCACAGCCTATGTTTCTTGTTAGTAGGAAAAAATAAAATATGTATATATATGTATGAATATATATGTGTATATATATATTAATCTAGTGTGTAAGCTCAGTTTGCAAGTATATAAAAAGTATTTAACAAGAGGCTAAAGGCAAACAAAACCTTTTGATCCTTCGTAATTGAAAAGCAACCTTCATTTCCCCTTTTTCATTTGTTTGCCTCCCACACCTGGTGCCAGCTAAGGAGCAGGTGTACAGCAAGCCATCCATGGGGAATGCTTTACTAAAAGAAAGTGGATGATCCAAGTCAATGCAACTTTATCTTCCTGAATTTGTTCTAAAATTGCCATGGAAACTAAGTAGCCCATATTTCACACTTCCAGGAAACAACTCTGAAGTTGATAGATTCATGTTTGCATTTCCACAAAATACATTCATTGATGAGGCTATCTTTAGTGTTTTTCAATTCTGTTTGCAAAAACAAAACGGTATTTCATTTCACTTGTTTGTGGACAAAAACATCAGGTATTAAGATACGTTCTGTTTCTGCTGCTTTCAGACTCTAGCTTTCTATGCATGTTTGTTAATGCTGCTCTTTCCAGACCTGCTAATAACTTATGTAAAAACCAATAGGATATGATCCACCTTTCTTGAAAAATCTCTTATGTTAAAGACTTCCTCCCAACAACAGAAAGGATCTAATGCTTTCTTCAGTAATGAGAAGGGTCCAAGAATAAGTTAGGACCAACTTCTACAAAGCTGAAGAAGATGCAACAGGGGATCAAGATCATGTTTCTGCAGTTACGATTTTTTTCAAAACGTAATAGCTACAAGATATTAAAGGTAAGATAAAGTTTTGCAATAAAAAGGATACTGAAGTATTGAAGACACGGATTAGAATTTTTATTTTCTTGGCATATTTCTTTTTAATATATTAGAGACTCACAGTGTTACTGTAAAGGACTAAAAGTTACTGAAAATCTCACCTTTAAGCTAAATCAATGCAGAAGTGAGCAAAGTTAGTGGCACTCACTCCAGAGAATTTTTAGTATGAGTATTTATTCACAGAGGTAGATGGAGACCATTTCTTTTCCACAAGCACTTTCCTATCTTATATAAACAAATTACAGCTGAAGAACAGGATTCCTTGTCTATCAGCAATGTCATAAGAAAAGCAGAAAGATGGAATGATGAATCCAGATCAGATGAATTTTCAGTGAAGCTCATGGATTTTTTTAAAGTAAGAAACCAGTAAAAATTGAAGTTTCCACAACACTGTGGTACTTCTTGAGAACGAGGTAGGGTAGATGAGAACACCTCATGCAGCCATTCCCAGATTCAAAAGGGTATTTAAATTAAGAAAGGGAATAACATTTCACAGTAAATGAAATGTGAACCATTAGCCTTGGCAGTGTTTATTCAAATGTTTAGCTTTATGTAAAATATAAGTAGTCATTTCAATTTGTTTTTAGTAGAAATTTGAGTATTATACTTCATTATCAGTATATTAAAAATATATTTAAAATTGAAAAAAAGTTACAGAAACACAGTTATTACCAAAACAAATCCATTATCATTTCTCATGTCATTATAAATGCTTAGCAGACCCTGAAATACTCTTTAGTAATTTGACTACTTAGTCATTCTGGCATTAAATCAAAACAAAGCAACCTTTGTAACTCATGCATGAAATGAGAAACTCCAGACCTCAAAATAAACATTTATTTTACTCATTATGTAACGCGTTTGTCACCCATCTGTATTTTAGGTTTCTATTTAGCTAGCAAATTAAGCTACTATGGTACTCACTAGTGCAGCTATCAGTAAGGTTCTTTTATCCCAGGCTTACAACACAGGCAAAAACTCTACCATAAAAGACTTCCCAATTTAACAATAGCATGACCCGAGATGATTATGCGTCCTTCACATTCTATTTCACCCACTAACTGAGTCTGTACAATACCAGTGAAATAATATCAAAAAAATAATATCTACTGCAGTCAAACAGAATCTCAGTAACCTGAGTACCAACAGAGCAGTATGGGTGCCTCAGTGTTTCAAGGACGCATGAAAGGAACTATAACTAACTTTAAAACTCTGTCTCAGTGGAAGAAACAATTCAATTTAAAAGACTGAAACTAAGATGTTATTTTCTATTCTCCCTCTGAAACTGAAGCTATTCTGTAGAATTTCAGCAATTATTTTTTCTACAGAAAGAAAGAAAAATGAAAACAGAATAAGACAATCATGGGTTGTACCTCAGTGCATATCGTCTCCCAGACTTCTAGGAAATCACTAATGAGATACGATACTTAATACAAAGCTACAGTAACAGACATGCTGTAATGAGTTATACATGTTTCATATCTTTCAGAATTACACTAAGCCACACTACATTTACTAGGCCCTCATATATAGGCCTAGTACAGGCTCAGATTAAGTTTATCTTCTACTTTACAGTGCTCTAACAGATTGAGCTAGCTCTATTTCAAAAATTGTGTGGGTAAAACACTACATACTTTTCAAAGAATGTACAGAATATGAATGTTTACAAGAATAAAAATAAGTCAGGGTTCTCTTTATGATATGAAATTACTTTTGTGGATGAATCCTGGGCAATTAATAACTCATGTGTTCCTTTTTTCCAGTTAAGAAAATAGGAAAAAATGTTCTGTGATGATATAGAGGAGTATATTTAATAGTGTTTATGAATCTTGAACAACGTAAACTCATTTGAGTACCTGTTCTCTGCATCTACTGATCCTCTCAGACAACAAATCCGAATTATTCTTTTCTTCATCAAGCTCAAGTTCCAGGTGAGATAATTTGTCCTAAATGGAACAAAGAAAAGTAATTTCAACATGCTATTCTCCCATCCTCTTTGGATGGCTACCAGGCCATTCTTCCTTAAACTTTAAGGACTCAAAACTGTTTGAAAGAATAGACTTGAAAAGGAAAATGTCTCTGAAGAAAAGTACTGAATCTAGGAAAAAAAAAAAGATGGTAGTAGATAAGACTTTAAAAGAAAATTGTTTCTCTGACAGAAGCAATAATATATATATAATTTTCTTAATCACTCCAAACAATTTCAAGAAAGTAAAAGCTTGTAATTAAAGACATGTTTCTAGTGACTGTTTTTAGACTTTTTAAGTTTTATCACACATTTGGAAGACAAATTTATTTCCATTAATCACAATGAGTAAAATGTATAAAAGCATTTGTTTATGAAAGTTAAACGACAGTTTAATTAACCTGAACAATTATGAACCTAACCCATAACAACACAATTAGAATAGCTATGTTATTTAGGCTCATTAAATGAATCAGTATTAAATGCTAAATAGAACTTACACTTCTAAAAACTTTTGAAGTTCTGAGGGGCCTATGAATGAAAATTTTAGAACTTTGCCTGATTAATGAAAATTAGTTTAAAAGCAATTTAAAGTAATGAAAGAACAAGTGCAATTTAGAACACACTATACTATGATGAATTTGCTAACAGATCTCCTTCAGAATATACCAAAAAAATCCTGCATTACTACTTCATGAATTTTCCACAATGTTATTTTGTTCCTTCTGACAGGATTCATATGAAATAACATTATTTTAATCAACTTTAATATGGTCTTTTACCTCCATTAATTTGATCTGTCTTGCCCGATCGTCTTTTAAGTGGTTTTTGACCTCCAGTTCATATTCCAAGCCTTTCACAGTCTGTTCCAGCAGCTGAGTTTTTGTTATTGCTTCATCTTGAGCTCTCTGGTGGTCTCTCAAGTTTTCTTCCATGAGACGCATCTGAAACAAAAAGATATCACGGTAACCCGCTACGTACTACATTTTCAATAAACAAGCATTGTCAGTAAAGGGGACTGACTACAATCACAACAGATCCAAAAGTGTAATTGGAATTGCAACAAATGACATGCTTTTCACAGTAATTTTTGTTGTATCCACAAGATGGCACCAAGAATATAAACATAGATTGAAGTATCAGTTCTAAAGAGATGTTTCAAACTACAGGTTTTACAGTCTCAATTCTGCATAGTGGTATATTTATTGATTTATTTATACCCAATTACAGCAAGCCCAAATTTTACAATTTTTTAAGTAGCTATATATTTGGAAATTTTGCAATATTATTTTTCTCCTTTTTAGACTACCAATATTTCAGCTTTTAAATATGTAGTTTATTCTGTCTGAGGTATGTCAGTAACAACATTAAACCAATGCCACAATTACTAACATACCTAGGTACGTTAGTTGTATCAGGACTATTTGCTGAGAACAAAAGTTTCTTATTCTAACAAGATCACGTACTCAATAAAGTTATCTGAAGTACCTTTATGGCACTTGAAAAAATGAAAGTAGTGGAAGAGTTTTTAGGTGAGACTGCATTCATTCCTTATTCTTGTAACTTAACAAGCGGCAATATTTTGTCCTCTATAGTTCTGATGATCTTTTAATCAAATAATGAAGGTTTAATTTTGTTGTTTTTCTTTGTAATGGGTCCTGTAGCTATAACAGAAAACACTAAAAGTATTTTTCCTAATTGTTAATAGTATGTATACATATATATATTCATATATATATATATATATATATATATATATTCACATACATATATTTCAAGCTTTCATTTATTCAACTGAAGAGACATGTTCTCAATGTCCCAATTTTATCTTTCACACTTCATTATGACTCTCCATCCTCTTACAAAAGCTCTCCATCACTGAATGGAATGTATGCAGATGACAATAATATACAGGAACCACACTTTATTCTATAACTTCTGCTTCTTCTCTTACTGTTCTTTTAAGCCAAATTTCAAACAAGTTTGTTAAGGGGAGAGTAATATAGCTGCTGTTTTGTTGTGGTGCTGTTTTTTTTGTTTGTTTGTTTTTGTTCTGTTTAATTAAAAACACTTCTATATTCCCATTTCCTTCAGTAGAGTAATATAGCTGCTGTTTTGTTGTGGTGCTGTTTTTTTTGTTTGTTTGTTTTTGTTCTGTTTAATTAAAAACACTTCTATATTCCCATTTCCTTCAGTAGCAGGCATTAAAAGAGCAGCAGGTCATCAATGGAATCCTTGTCATATCACTTAGAGACATTCATCCATTAAACACTGCAGTTATCTGTCATATCTAGGAAGCCATTTCCCTGGCAGTAACACACTGATCATCATTATGAAGAACAAAACACAAAAGCACATTGACTGAGATCAGTCCCTCCTGAGAAGTATACAAAAGCGTAGTAGCAAGCGGTCATTGTCTTGAAAATTATCTGAGCAGAATTTTAGGTCAAAGGTTAAAATTTGTCACTGAACTTATGAGTCATTACCTCATCCTGCATTCTCATGGTTGTCAGGCGTGATTTTTCTACCTCAAGGTTTTTCTCTTTCAATTGTCTCTGCACATCTGCAAGTTCCCTGCGATTTTTCTCCTTGTATTCATCAAGCTGGCTCTGAAGCTCCAGGGTTGATGTTCTTGAGACTTCTACTACTTCAGCCATCTGAGAAAAATGCACACTTTTTTTTTTTTCTCCTTAAAACAGTGCTACAAAAAGTTCTGTCATGATTAATACACCAAATGTTTTTTGTCTCCAGCTTCAAATAAACATTCCCAAAGAAATGAACTGTATAGTCACACTTCAGCATATCAATGTTAAGCTGTATGATTTACACACAGATGGTAAACTAAGGCTCTAATGCAGAAACAATTTGAAAATCAGCTGTCAGTCTCTGAAATACAGCTGATCAAGAACTGGCTTTGGTCTGTAGTATACATTAGATCTGTACGCAAATCTAGGATCTCATTTTGACAAAACAGAACTGTTTTACAACGGCATTTTAAGGTAAGTGTTCCAACTACCGTTCCAGCCCCGCGAGCTTGTATCAATAGTTTCTAGGTTGAAGAGACTAATAGCAGCCTCTTCAAAGTGAGCTCATACCTCTTCCTTTAACTTTTCAATGGTCTTGTTCAATTGCCATTGTTCATTTTCCATTTCACTCTTTATCTTCTTCAGCTGTTCCTTCTGGTGAATTTCATCTTTTAACTCTTGGATTAACTGCTGCCGTTCCTGTGAAATACATCGAATGTTCTCCTGCAGTAAATTAGAAGATACATATAATGAAAAAGGACCCTCTTTTTTATGGTTTTAAAGGAACATTATATAGCACTCCTGTGCAGCAGTAATACCACCCGCTCTTGTAACTTTAACACAAAGCTTAACTAAAAAAAAAAAAAAAAAAAATGTTGGAACCCTCACTTCTTCATTCTCCCTTCATAATAAAATACCTTAATGGCCCTACTGTAAACAGAAACTACAAGATTAAGAAAAGGGTTTGTTTTTTTACGAAGTCTGAGAGGTACAATTAAACTGACTGAAACCAGATTACAAATAGTTTAAATTGTTCCAAAAGAAAAACGTAAATAATTAAAATCACTGTAAGTTATAAAAAGCATTCCAAAACACAGTTTTAAATTTTAGTTTTATTATTGGAAATTTAGAGTTTTGCTGAATATCTAATATTGATGGTGCCTACTTCAGGTAGCTTTACACTTTAAAAACCTTTAAATGTGCAAACACATTAGCATTTCTGTAGGCAAGATAGATCAGAATCACAAATAAAATTGTATTGTTATAAGACAAAAGAAAGTACATGATCAAACATTAAAAGTTAGAGATTTCTTTAAATCTGTTCTCTTTCTTACCTGCCTATTAACAAAGGCACCTCTGATACAAATAGGAATTAATGGCAGGGGCCTAAGGAGCGTATGCATAAAACTAAAAAATGCTGAAGGCTAATAGATATTGTTTTACAAAGCCTAAATCTATGACAGAATTACTTTAGATTGCACCAAAGGATTTTAAGAACCTTGAAAAAGTTGAACTTTAGCACTTTGGTTCTAAAAGCTGCTGAATTCTTGGGACTGGGCTAACATGCCATATTAGAACAGGCTATAAAAACATCATGTGCCCCTCTCCATCAGCTTTTCACAGATCATTTAACTTTACTGTTTGTTTACACATCCTTGAGAAACAAGCCGGGCAGGCACAGATCAGTGAACTGTATTGCAGCAGAATAATGGTGCCAATGGGAAGTTTTTGCATTTGCAGTATGCTGAAAAGGCTTTAAACATCAGAGGTAATCTGATCAGTCTTTCTGTTCCAGAGTTATGAAAAAAAAAAAGTTACTTATATGAGAAAAAATAAATCTTCTGCTAACTAGGTCAATTACCAAAGTATAGAACTGAATAATGACAATATTTAAAGAAAATAATAATTAGGAGGCTTGACGCGAACAGTGGGTCACCTCGGTTTTCCTCAGGTCTTGCTAACTTTTGCCTGATTTCCAGATAATGTAGCAGACTGAGACCCCCAGGACTGAAATAATAGCTTTTTGTCTTTTGAGTTATACTCTGATGTCCTGAAAAGAAAAATTGTACTTCTCATGTATTGCATCTTCCTGTTTCCATCCTCATTTATTTTCACTGCTTATTATTAAGGATCAGAAAACAAATCTTAAGTACATTACTAAAAATTAGAGAATGCTGTGAAGTTTTAATCATAATTATTCTAATAGAAAATGCAATTCCTAGATACCAGACCTATTCCAGGGAAAGATTTCCATTTCACTGAGTTTGCTTTTAGTTAGTTCAACAATGAACTTACAGTAGCGACTCTGCTTCAGAATACCATGGGAATTGAATTTCAGGTGTCCATGTTCTCATTTTCCCACATCTGTTGAAATCTCTCATGCCCACATCTATCCTGTAAATCATCATCTTATCTCTTGAGCCAGCTGATGTACCATAAAAATCACAGGACTAAGCATTTCCTGGACCCTGTAAAGAACCTGTCACCTTCCAGAATCTCCTTCTGGTAGACTACCTTTTTCAGTGACTGGAGAAAGCAAAAGCTTTTAGTGTACGTATTATTATATCTTGGTGTATGTATGTATTATCATTTCTTACCAAAGAGCAACAACTTTTCAACTTACATTCAAATGGTTTGTATGTGCACTGTGAGCACAATCACACTCCTTGGGAAAGCGTATAGTGGCTAACAGTTCTCTGGGCTTGATTAATTCTAGATGTGTGTGCGCAGAAAGTTAGCGAGATGTCAGTGTAGAAAGCAATGGTGACTCAGGTAAATAGAAAATTGAAAATTTTAGTATTTCATATTGCTCTTGCTCTTACCTGCATATCTTCTAGCTGGCTTTCCAAAGATTTTTTTAACACCACCAAATCTTTTGCCTCGTTTTCAGCATGTTTCAAAGCTTCTTCTAATTGTTGCTTCTCTTCCTGCAATTACATAATTTGATACAGTTAGATACATACAAGACCTCTAATCTGACATCTAAAGACAAACAGACAACCAGTATTACTTAACAAGTGCATATAAAACTACAAAACATTCACTGGCTTCCTTATATGTCCCTTTTACACTTCCCTACATGACAACAGGAAGGAGACTACTTTAGGGGGCTTGTTTTCTCAGCTTACCTCACACCTCTTTATTTTTTCCTTCACTGAATCTTCTTCTCCTTTCATATTATCAAATTGTTTATGCAACTCTTCATTTTTACGCTCTAGCTCATCAACTCTTCTTTTCAACTGTTCATTTTCCTTCATCAGCTCCTTCACTTGATTTTCTGTACTATTTCGCATCTCTTCTGCAGTGTTTCTTTCACTAGCAAGGACAGCAGCATTCTAGTGAAAATAAATTATGCAATGTTTTTAAAAAAGCAAAATTAATGGATGGGATGTTCTTTTCCAACAGAAGTTTCACACAGCACCACAGTAGCTAGGATACAGCATTAAAACATCAAATAATCGAAATTAAAACCTGTATAATTACAAAAATGTATTTTCAAGATCACTGTAGGAGAACACACAAGGAAGGTGTTTTTTTCCTCTGGCATGGCTACATGCTAAAGTAACCGTACCCAAACAATCTCATGCCTGCCATTGCATATTTTTACTTAAACTACTTCTTTATTGCCTTCAATTACTTTAATGATCACATCCCAGTGTTTAGTATTTACAAGTAATCTGAAAAACTCAAACAGACATCAAGAGGCATGACATGTGGGCCTTGAAGAAATAACATATTGATGAAGAGTGTCTCTCCCACAGCAGCACAAAATTCAGACCGTCTTGCACCATTGCCCATTCCAAACACAAACGTACAGCACTTTACATTCAGCTATATCTGGAGCTGCACAGTGAATCAGCTTTGGGAACAGAAGCAACTTTAAGATACACATATGAACATGTATTTGTATATATGTATATAAATACACAAGTGTATTTATAAATAAAGAAATTATCTTGACTGAGATAAAAGGGTGGGTGCAGGTAGAGGTGTTACTGGAAGAAATGACCCAATCCACCTCAAAACATGGTTCCACAACAGGCAATGCCAGCACAGCACAGCAGACTGAGCAGGCACAAGCAAGCAGCAGAGACTGGAAATACCTTACAGTGGTGTTGGTGCAGCTCTATCTGCATATCTTACAACCCACACTTGGGGCTATGCTTATTCAGTAGTTCTACTTGGTTTCCAGTCACTGCCTGAGGATGGAAGGAGTTTAGCTATTGAGTTCACCTTGTATTCAAACAGATACACTTCGTATATTATTTCAGAAACAGAAATAAATACACAACACAAAGACAAAATTAAACTAAACAACTTATCACATTTTATCACATGTAGCTACAGACTTTTTGGCAGGGCAACTGCCTAAAGTTGCAGCATGCAACTTCTCAGAGTTAATTATCACCTCTGTCTTACCACTTACCCTCTCCTAAAACACACTCTCCCATTTAAGACTGTGCATTTCATTTGTTACTATTGTGGAAACTGTAAGTCAAGGTATGTATCTATATTGCCATACTACCTATGCTGTTATACTACACAGACCAGGCATGTACTTCTAAACCCCTAATTCTTTGCTCTTCATTGATTTATTAGTAAGAATCCCATAAAAAAAAAAAATGCTTTTTTCCTTTTTGCTCTTGAGCTTTCAGAGTCTGATACAAAGTGGTGACTCCATACAAAGATCTGGTTCTTGTGTACAGGCTCACCACCTACTGCATTAAGACTTTAAATAATAGTAAGAACACCAGAACAACCGTATGACTCAGTCTAGACCAGTATTTTCTCCAGTAGTGGCCACAGCAGCTGTTTACGGAAAAAATGAAACTGTAAGTAGAACCATCACACACTCCTACATCCCATTTTTACCTACATGAATGCATCATCCACTAATTTCTCTCATCTTTTCTGAATCCATTTATAACTTTGGCCTCTACATTATCTGGTGATTAGGTAATTACACGTTAATTACCAAGGCATAGCATTTTTGCACGTGAAGTCATGTTTATCCGAGTGAAAACAAATCCTCCAGGGTAGCTTAGTAAGACACTACTTTGTGAAATATTTTAGGAAAGCATGAAAATCTCTTTCAGTTATGTTACTTTTGATTATAGGTCCTGATTCTCCCCTCCTCCCTTCCAAAGGGATAAGCAAAAATCTGTAAAAGGGTGTTTACAAAGCGTGCCCTCACTAGGTTGTTTTCTAGCAAGCAACAGCTTTAAAAACATGCAAATTAGTTTGATAAAGCAGTAACTCAGAAAACACTCAGACTGTCTACAGGGTCAATGAACTTACACAAAAACGGGCAGCATAAGCAGGCTGACAAGTTCTAGTCCTTTGAAAATACTGAAAAAACTTGTTCTTCCGAGTATATGACAGTTAAAAGGCTATGAAATAGGTTTCTGCTGATGCTTTAAGTTCTCACATCCTTTTCAATAGCATTTATATATTAATTTAGTTTTTGCTTTTTGCATACAGCAAAGTTTTACTAATTAGCAAGCACTCTACCAGAGGCTCCTTTTTGTCTGATTTCCCCTTTCTGCAGCTGAGTGAAAGCAGCTGAGGCATGCTGGGGAGTTCAAGGAAAGGAATGTTGATTTGTCTGTTCTTTTTCATCCAAACGCCTACGCTGGGCTGTGCAGCGAGAGGACTGCAGCAGACACATGCTGTACCTGATCTATCATACCCTCATCTACTCTGTTTTGATCTGATTTCCCAACACAGGAAGCATTATTTTCCTAGAAGTACACACACAAAAAAAAAAAAAAAATAAAATAAAATAAAAACAGCCCCCTCAAATGTAGATACATGCACATATATTTTTAACCTAAGAGGTTCAAAATTAATTTCAGCCTACACTGATACTGTGATATCTAGAGATCTTTTCCCCGTTTCTTGCTGTATGCACTGAAGATACCCACTAAAATTAAACTGAACTGGTATTCTTCCTCCTTTTTCATGATGTATTTCAGTAAATTCCCAAGATTACCCATAAGCCTCATATAAAATCCTGGAAACCAATTTGATATATGTGTAAAATCTAAAGTTTGAGCAGCCTGTGTGGCCAGTACTCAACTGGCACATCTCCACAGAACTCCAATGACCTTGGCATTATTACAAGGGTTACACTTTCACATGAACATACTATTCCCAAACAAACTCTGACATGTTAACTCACACATACTTTTTCAAAATGTTAGGAAAACTCTTAGTATATATGGGGAGCTTTACTGCATTGTAGTCAGTGTCATTTTTCTTACATATCTTTTGGGGAAAGACATTTTCTTCAAAATTCAACTATCACAATACATTATTTTTCAATATCTTTTCAACTAGTTTGAGATAAGCCTGAGAAGGAAAACAGAAGCATTTACCCTACCCTATTTTTACCTTACACTACTGTACATGTAAGGCATGAAACAGCACCTTTGGGATAACATTCATTAACACGCTATTAAAAAATCGACAATAATAGCATTTTCAATTTGATAGTGAAATTTAAATGAAGTCAACCTATACAAATAGAATTTAGATGGTCTTTGAGTAGAAAATGCACATGTAGCACCACTTCTCCAAACCACAGATGGGTTTAGATATGAAAAAAAGCCTATGGCTATATCAATGAATTAAGCATGGATGCCAACAGTAGTCAAGACTTCAGAATTGTTATAATTAATATTTGGGGACATTGGTAAAGTTTTGTCAATCATTTTAACTGGAGTTTATACAAATTAAGCCTATGGTAACAGAACAGAGTAAAGGTCAGAAAGTACTCATTTAAGGGCAAAATGAAACATTAACAAACGTATTGTTAATATAACACGATCTTTTGTTCACTGGATTGTGGATGACCCTCCTCAGGGAGCTGAAATGGGATTATGTATGTAAACACATGCAGAGCCCAAAACAGATAAAACTGGTTAAGCAACATTCTTCAAAACAAAACCTGGAAGGAAATACTGTATATTCAGGAATATTTGCCATAAAAAAAAAAAAAAAAAAAAAAAGAGGAGGTGGAGGGTGTGGAGGGTGTTAAAAGTATTGAAGTGAGTTTTTTGGATCTTAAAATTATCACATCTCAGATCCAAGATTAGTTTCTTCCTTATGTTATGTTATATAAAACATGCTTATGATTCCTTATTCCCCCTTACTAATTTTTGCAGTATGTTTTAATAAACAAATTTCTTACTAATAAGTGTAATATCATTACATTTATGTAAGATAAAAACTCTACAGCATTTTCATTGTGTTTGCTTGCCTACATTTTCATCATCTTTCCTTCCAATTTGTCTATCCTCATTCAGTCTTTCAGGTCATTCAGTGTCTCCTACTCACTATGTTTAGGCTGTTTTGCACCCAGATCCCCACCTTTTCTGTCTTTGAAAGAACACCTTCAACTTAATACCTGTTACTTGTAGATTTCTTACACACATTCATACCTTCTTCTTATTCACATATCTGAACACATGAAACATTTTATTGTACTTTCTCATTTTATTATGCTTTCTCAAACTGCAGTTTTATTGTGTTTAAACTCATGATTTAAGACTGAGCAAGCCTTATCAGCAGATTTAAGCTAAAGACATTAGGTAAAAAGTTGGAAACGGATTGCAGACTTCTGAGGAAAAACTGGAAAGAAAAAGAGAAGAAGCCTATCTAGAAGAAAGTAAACAGTTGTAATGATGTCCCACAATGCAAAGTCCTCTGTGACTGCCTAAAGATAAACTACATCTGTATTATCATGGTTATGGGCACTCAGCTTCTTTAAAAGAAGGATTTAAAGGAAGGAAGCTTGAGAGGTAAAAGAGATTTAAGTGGTAATGATTTGATTCTTACATCTAATATCACACAGTAGTGAATATAAATCACAAGCTACACATGCAGAGTGCAAAATCATATGAGGTATCAGAAAATACCTTGACTTCAATAAGGCTTTTAACACTGTTTCCCACAGCATTCTCCTTGAGAAACTGGCTGCTCGTGGCTTGGACTGCTGTATGCTTCATTGGGTTAGAAACTGGCTGGTTAGCCGGGCCCAAAGAGTCGTGGTGAATGGAGCCAAGTCCAGTTGGAGGCCAGTCACTAGTGGTGTTCCCCAGGGCTCGGTACTGGGGCCGGTCCTCTTTAATATCTTCATCGATGATCTGGACGAGGGCATCGAGTGCACCCTCAGTAAGTTCGCAGATGACACCAAGTTAGGTGCGTGTGTCGATCTGCTTGAGGGTAGGAAGGCTCTGCAGGAGGATCTGGATAGGCTGCACCGATGGGCTGAGGTCAACTGCATGAAGTTCAACAAGGCCAAGTGCCGGGTCCTGCACCTGGGGCACAACAACCCCAAGCAGAGCTACAGGCTGGGAGAGGAATGGTTGGAAAGCTGCCAGGCAGAGAAGGACCTGGGAGTGATGGTGGATAGTCGGCTGAATATGAGCCAGCAGTGTGCTCAGGTGGCCAAGAAGGCCAACGGCATCCTAGCTGGTATCAGAAACAGTGTGACCAGCAGGGCTAGGGAGGTGATCGTCCCCCTGTACTCGGCTCTGGTGAGGCCGCACCTCGAGTACTGTGTTCAGTTTTGGGCCCCTCGCTACAAGAAGGACACTGAGGTGCTTGAGCGGGTGCAGAGAAGGGCGACGAAGCTGGTGAGGGGCCTGGAGAACAAGTCCTACGAGGAGCGGCTGAGGGAGCTGGGCTTGTTCAGCCTGGAGAAGAGGAGGCTCAGGGGCGACCTTATCGCTCTCTATAGGTACCTCAAGGGAGGCTGTAGCGAGGTGGGGGTTGGTTTGTTCTCCCACGTGCCTGGTGACAGGACGAGGGGGAATGGGCTAAAGTTGCGCCAGGGGAGGTTTAGGTTGGATGTTAGGAAGAACTTCTTTACTGAGAGGGTTGTGAGGCATTGGAACGGGCTGCCCAGGGAAGTGGTGGAGTCACCATCCCTGGAGGTCTTTAAAAGACGTTTAGATGTAGAGCTCAGTGATATGGCTTAGTGGAGGACTTATTAGTGTTAGGTCAGAGGTTGGACGAGATGATCTTGAAGGTCTCTTCCAACCTAGATTATTCTGGGGTTCTGTGAAAATACAGTACTAAGTACAAAATCTGCCACTGAAAAAAAACAAAAGCTCACATACTAGATGCTGTACTTGTTTCCTCTCACTATAGCAAAATACTGCATTTCTAAAACACCGGTGCATCACTGAACAGACATTACATTTGTAATAAAAACAGAAATTTACAGAACTACCTCGTGGACAAAGCTAAGGATTCTGAAAACTAGGAATGCAAGTTACACATTTCTGTTAAAATTCCTTGGGACGCACAGCCCATGTTTTATACAGGCAAACTTGTGCTTTTGTGGTTAAAGCCGGTTTCACTTCACCTCACAGTAAGGGAAGCAAGATATACTGGTAAACTTCAGTGTACTATTTCTAACACACATATCTCGATCAGGGTAACACCTCTTCATACACCGGCTAGTATGGCCTAATTTTAAATTTGCTTATCACGGTTTCTAAAATTTCTGAAATTAAACTAGATTAAGTCATCACGTAGACTGAGAGACTTATAAATGATTCTTTCAGTCACATAGTAGGATTAAAGGTAGCTATTCTAAATACTCGAAGTCTCATCAAGAAATTTTAACCTAAATGACAAGTGCATTTGAATGGATCTGTGGGTTTCACAGCAAAATGTCACTCACTGACCTTGCAGTTATGTGGAGAATTTAAGTTTGTGAAACAGTTGACATAATTTTGTGTCTGCTGAACAAGTTTTTATTAGTATGTACTGAATGGAGGAACAGACCAAAGTCTGAACAATGTTGATAAAATATGATGTTAGAATATTTCATTCAGGAATACAAAGTTACTTTTACTTGTAGCTGATGAGAATAAAATATGAGAATGCATGCACATGTGTACTGTTTGATTTGGTACGTATAACTGACTTATGAAGTTTAACCTGGCTTAGGTCTGCTTTTCTGAGCCCACACAGTCACAGCCACTAGAGTTCATATGCATTACACGTTCAGGTTTCAGCATTTGGCCTAAGAAGTTACTCTCCATAAGGGAACTTCAGCAGTGGAATTCAATTCTCTCACTTCTTTCAGGTGTTTTGCCTGACAAAAAAATGAGTTTAATAAAGTTTTCTTGTGTGTCCTTTCATATAATTGTATGCATGTGCAGAAATATTTTTAAATATATTAAAATTAGTCAAGACAAAGTATAAATAAAGCAATAAATATTTGTGTAACAAAAGAGTCAGAACACTTTTGTTAAAGCAAATGCATTTATGTACCATCCTACTCTCAATTTTAGTGAAAGCAGTAAAAAGAATCAGAGGTGGAGCTCAGCACAAAAGATACCAACATCCTTCCCACCACCTATTGCTATGTCAAACCTAAAGAAACTGGACAGAACACACAAACGTGGTTCTGGAGATTCAACTGAAATACTCTATTTCCATCTAAGTAGAGAAAAAAAGCTCTTTGATAGGAATGCAGAAAATGTTCTGTGGCTCCACACCTTGTTTTCTACCACACCCTTAACACTGGCAAAAACATGAGTGGTTGTGTAACTGATCATTTAAAAAATGGTTTTGGCTGACTTAGGTGTTTCAGCTGGTGAAATTCCCCTTCAGCAGTGACTGTGCAGTGCAGGGCCTTTAGAGACCTTTTAACACAATATGGAAGGGGCTAATGAGGGGAAGCTAAGTGTCTCATTCACAGCTTATTAAAACTGTTATATTTTGTCTACATTCAATGTTGATTAGGCACAACTTAGCCAATTTTTCTGACTACACTTAAATTTCAAACAATTTTATATTTTATAAAATTTCAAAATTTTATATTTTGAATAAAATTCAGCTGAGTAAAACTGAATTCAACCAATTAACTGTTCATTCTCTAATCACCATACTTGAAGTACAAATCTAAAGAATCAATCTCCATACAAAATGAGCTACAGCACAAATAAAGGTTTTCTAATGGAAATAACAGGCTTTCAGATACTCTTTTCATATCTATACGTTATACATGTGGAATCAAAGTAAATGACACGATAATCTTCCAAAGCCTTCTGAAAAAAAGGGAATGCTGTGGCTGCTCCCTTCACTTTGTTCCTGGTGTGGAACATTTAATGTATCAGGGAAGATATTCTCTGTTGAAAACACAAAAACTTGTGGGCCACCTTTTCAGGTTGGTGCTGGATAAGTTATTAAGCTTCTTGAACTACGTGTAGAAAGATTTACGTGACTTCACAGATTCAGATCTACCCAGTTCCCTCAGGTGATGCTGAAGGAGATGCAGAGAAATCAATCTACTTCCTTTTGTCCTTTCCTCTCCTTTTTGTGTGTAAATCAATCAAGTTTAAATAAAACAACTAGACACTGTTTTTTTCTAGCTAACACAGTGTTGTTTTCAAAAGAAAAAAAAAACAAAACTAAACAACCATACCCCAAAATATATAACCAAGGGAAAAGACATATTGAAAAGGGGTCTAAGCAAGAATGAGCTTAGGGACACAGGGACAGCCTTTTGATTGTTAATTCTTATTACCTCTTCAGTAAAGAAAACTTCTGAAATGTGTGTTGTTCAGGTATGGTCATCTATTTTTTAAAGCTCGTGAATGTAAATAACAGGTCTTTAATTCTATTTGTAGTTCTGTTTGTAGTTCAGGTATTTTTCCCACTTCGGCAATTCTTTTTACCGAAGGCACTATTTCTTATAATAGTTGCAGGTCCCTCAGATGAATGATATAGTAACACTGTTTAGCAATAATAATAAAATCTCTTAACTCTTAAAATGGAATGTGAAAGCCATAAAAGCAAAATGGAGTTTTATGGCTACCAGAAAGTAAAAAATGTGGAAGAGACTAAATTGTCTAACTGGCTTTACTTGCTACTTTTCTACCTTGAACGGATTATATTCATTCTTTCCATAATTTTAAAAGGAGGTTTAGCCTACTTGTAATACATGGCTCGGCCTCTGGAATTTAACTAACATTAGTTACATATTAAAAGGGTCAGTGTTGTGTTTCAGTGTGGTTTTATCTCACAGTGAGCTACACTGCAACCAACCTGAATCCTTAACTGTACTTCAAGACATTACTCAGTAAGGAAATGTACAAATTTATAAACAGGGTCAGACTATTTTTCCTTTCATTTCAGCTAAAGTCATTCTATTAATTGGATAAAAATCATTCACCTGTGACAGTTTTGAGACAAGACTTTCCTTCTTGCCAGGCCGTTTTCACTGATCTAAACGGTATAATATCCTTAACACTATTTCCAAAACTATTTAATTTTAATTTATAAGATGTAATGAAAGATTTAAAGGCCTACATTATAAAACTGAGAATTAAACTCCTTTTTACAGAGAACATGCTAAACAAGATTTCCCAATTCAAGCACAACCTAATGTTTACACAGTTACAATATCCAGAGCCAGGAAAGCATTAACCTTTCAACAAACAGCTATACCCATCTCCTATTATCCTCTTAGCTATGTATCATGACATACTCAGACTGGCTTATACTAGCAGCTTTTTTCAAGGTCAGAAATTGTTGCAAAGACTAGAGTAAACATTAACTGGTTAGGTGTTCATATTTTGCTACACTGAGTGGACTTGCATAGTCCAACACTTCACACACGTACATAAAGAAATATACACTTTTACAGGGCAAACCACCGGAATATACATACACTGTCTTCTGCTGGTAAGGATTATAGATTCTCTTGATGGCATTAAGAAGTATCTGACCCCACAGGCTCTCACCAACTTGCAAAAAGAAAAGAAAAATGAAACAAAACAAAACAAAACCTACCCGTTCCCAATCCAGACTAATTGAAACGGTCCTGACCAAATCAGATTCACAATGCTATCAAATGACTACTATAGATAAAACAGATTTTTCCTCCACTGTGTTTAGATATGAAGCAATACAGCTCAGAGAACTTTACAGGACAGTTTTGGTCAGAGGCTTTCTTGACTCTACATACAGTGGAAAAACATCCATCTTTGGCATGCTTTACAGGCATGTTTTTTATTCTTGTTGACAACACAGCCAGTATTCCACAATTTGTTTTGCATTTCATTTAATGGATGACTAAAAACATGCATGATGCTACCACCAAACAACTTCCTTTCCATGCACAGCACAGACACAGCAAAACAACTCAAATCTGTCTCCCAGATTTTCCATGTATCATTTCCATGTATCAGGGTGCTTCCAATACTCATCCCTATTTCAGGAGTGCCTGCACCCTTCCATCTACCATAACACTTCTGGCTGTGCATTCTCCTTTTTCTCACCATCCCAACTGTTTGCAGAACCACACTGGAAATTGATCAAAAACGTACCAGGCTTTTAGAGGGCTAGAAAAGGAAGGCTGAAAATGAAAGAGTGGGAAGGGGGGAAGCCAGGTCACAGAAGAGGAAATACTGACTTGGACCAGTTGCTCCACTATCCTTTGACTCTGCATACAGTTTAGAGCTGTTAATAACTGGCCTCTATCAGCTGGATTCTACCATATAAACCAAACCCAGCATTATCTCAACATGGCAAACGCTGCCTCAGGCAAGCAAAGGAAAGAAAAATCCACCAGTGGTATCTGCAATCCTAGCCAATCTTCTCTCATTTTTTTTCCAATTGTTATGCAGATTGTCTGAGGTGAGCAGGTGAGACTTGGACATAATGTTGAGGGTGCAGACTAGAGATGAGTCATGGATACATGAATACAAGGGCACAACAACGTTCTTATGTCCAAGTAATTCCTGTTATATAATTTGTTCTGTTGCTATCAGTAAGATGTGTTTACAGAGCTATTTATTATAACCCCAAGATTTCACCCTAGCATGGCACCAGTTAGTTGGGAACCTATTATTTTTATATGAAGAGCTTGAAATAATTTTACGTGTGTACCATTTGACAGTTTATATAAATTAAATTTACTTATCACTTTATGAACCGAAGCATCTCTGTGATGCTCCACCATCATCTGATGTCTTCTTTTTACCCTGAGTCACTTGGACAACCACCATGTGGTGTTTGTATAGCATTATTCCAAAAGAGGTTCTGAGAGTATAATAAATTTAACTATGTTTTATTTTACATTTATACTGCATATGCCAAGCCAAGAAGGGTATACATGGTATATGTCAGTATCATTCATGACAATCTAGTTTCTCTTAAGCTTCATTAAAGCTAATAAATTCTTCCACGTAGAGCAGAATATATTATCAGGTCAGGTAGAAAAGATATTCTATTCACTTTCATTTCAAAGTTCCTTACAGCTCTGTGCTAAATTTGCCTAAACTCACAACCACTCATACAGATGGATGAAAAAAAAAAAAAAAAAAAAAAAAAAAAAAACACAACAAAGCTGTCTCTCATCTGTGACATGCAGAATTTTATGATTTTGTGTCTTTACCTATTTTAAAGGAGTAGCATTTAGTTTGTAACCTGGGAAGAAAATAACCATGTCTTTTGCTGTTCCTACCACATGCTCTGCTAAAATTCCTTCTTCTCTTTAATCATATCACAGCTTAACACATATGCGTCAGTTAAAGCTCACATGACCGCAAGCTTCACTGCATTCTTAAATGTGTTGATAAAGGAATCTGCTTCTAAAGGTTGAGAGTCTGTTCTAGCACTCTGTGAATGAGGTCAGAAGTATTACAAACCCTGAAGAAATCAGTCAAGGTCAGCCCTAGACTGTTGTAAGGCAGTCGTAACGTGATCACTACAGCTTTTTTGGAACAACATAATTTGTGCAGCCTGCTTTTCAAATTCCACCGTTCTGTGTAGTTTGCAACTGTACTTCCCTGAGCTGGTTGCAGTTTGCTACAACTTTCTACCTACAGTGTTACATTCCAGAAGTTATTTCCAAATTTTACTGAAACAGTGGCCCTTCATCCACTGACTCAGCACTCCTGGTTAAGTAGTACAATTCTGTCCTATGGTGTTGGAGGTTCAGATTAAATATAAATTTTTGTACTACATTACAATGGTGGAGATTCATACTCATTTATTCTCTAGCACTTGAAGTGATGAAGTCATCTCTTGTTATTTAGAAATATATTATTTTTTAAATTTTCTTACTAAATTAAAGATATGTTATTCTACACAGGTGTGTTAAGGAAGCGGAAAACTTTTACTAAATGGAAATAGTCTGATCTCAGTCTTAATAAACATGCAATGAAGATAGGAACGATCACAGCTATTTCAAAAAGACCACAAGCAGAAGGCATAACACAAAAATGAGTTACCTTGGTAAATTGTATCAAACAAAATGAAGATCTTAAGATCTATGGCTTTATGTAACTATCTCTATGGAAAAGCAAACAAACAAAATCAAGAAAATACCATATCACTGAGCACGAGACAGAATTGCACATGACAAATATTCCCCTCCCCCCCCAAATTCTCTCATCAGATAACCACGAGTATGTTTCTAACATGATTTTAAACAGATCTGGAAGTCATTCTAATCACACAGAATGAATATACTCTGCACCATTGGCCAACCAACCTGATACCTGCAGTAGCTGAAAAATTCTGCTGATTTAACACTGGCACAAAAATTACTTTGTTTTTCCCTGCAAATATTTTATTTTAGGCCTAAGGTACATCACAAAACAATTTCATTCAGTGTACCAATTTATGTAATATAGAAGTAACATAGGAACTAACAACCTGGTACATATAGGCTTCAATATACTCCCATCTACTAAATATTGGTATCATTTTCTGCATAAGATACACTATTTACAAACACTATTTACACACTAGTTTTCCTCATTAAATAAAACAGAACGGCACTTTTCACTTATCTTTGATGTAAACATCTTGTATTCCACCATCCAATATAAATCTTTCCATCTTGTAATAATGTTAAAAAAAAAAGTACTTAACATATCAATCAGCTTCAATTCTATAACCCATGATTTTCACATAGTGCTTGGTATTCCAGATGAATTATAAAACCAATAATTAATACCTTATGTAAGATCACGGCAGATCACTCATCCATCTCCCTACAGGGATCAGTTTTACTTTTCTGATAGATAATTTATCAAACACAATGAATAATCTCAGTCAGCAGGCATACAGATAGTACTGGGTTTCAAAAATAATTAAGGATACTAAAACCTTCCCATTAAGCATGATTGAAGTTTTTCTTAGAATAAAACCCAAAGATGACATAAAGTAGAACTGCAAGAGCAAAACTTGTGCTTAGAGAAACATTAATGAATTAAATTTAACTTTTGAACATCTGATTATATATTATTATAGACTATAACATGCCAGCAAAAAAAAAAATCTGAAGGAAACGCTATTTAAAACTATCTAAGCTACAACAACCCAGCCATTGAGCCATTTCCCAGACTGTTATTGTTATGCCTAACAGACTACTCTTTCATTTCTTGTCGATCGTAATTACAGTTCCATAATTGAAATACAGTAAATCACCAAGCAGTAACTTTGAAAGATGGTTCACTGAGGTTAAGCTGTCACTACAATTACTGTATAATAATAATAGAAAAGTTAATTTAAATGTTCTAGTTCTCCCTCAAAGGAAAAAAAAAAGAATTTGTTTCAAGCTCAGATGAGTCAAATATCTTCATGATGATGTAAACAAAAGAGAAACAACACGTTTAAGCAAAGTCAAACAATCTCAAGTAGAAGTCTTAGGCTGCATATACAAACCAGTGCATATAAATTTCTCTAACTGCTGAACAAAACAGGACATTTTAAAACAATTTTAAGAATACTCTCTCTCTGAATTCAGGTGTGCATTATCTATCCAGCATCTTCTACACAAGATCCTATTTTGCTCATAAAGCACACAAAGCTTTGGAAACTTCTTTCAAGTTTCCAGGTTAATTTTAGTTCAGTTCTACACTATGCTTACAGCCATAACTAGCACAGTAGCTGCAACTCACCCAACACCACTGAGGTGGGAGAAAAAGGTATAAATTAGCCCGAACACTTCTAAGCATAAAATTGGGCCTCCAATGTTGATACATTGGTCAAGCACAGCTTGCTTTCAGAAACTTTGTCAAATATTTTACACAAATAAAATGAAAGAAAGTGATAAAGACAAATAATTATCATTGTAAAAATAATTTCACAAGACTCGTTCCTTTACAAAAAAAAAAAAAAAAAAACAACACACCTGTTCCTAGCTGCTGTCTTCTGCTATGATAACTTCACAAAGGACATATATTGAAAAACAGTACCAGATAAGCACTTCAGAAAACTACTACATTTCTGCTCACAAAGACTCCCTGCTGATGGTGGAATGGAATTCATTCAGTCCCTTTTCTCCCTTGCTGGTTTGAAACACCCACTCCCCGCTGTTTCCCTTGTGCTGACACACATTTGGCCACCCAGTAAACAAGATTAATCCAATAAACAAAATAAAACAAAATAATACTACTAAGTAGTTAAAGGGGCAGGGTGGGACAATGCAACCAAGGAACAGAATGTGACACAAGGAGCTGATGGTAGGAACAGTAGGCTGTAAAGAACTGCAGATAACTGCTTGAAGATTCAAAACTGTGATTTCACCAGCATCACTGGCAAGACATTCTGGTGCTCTTTGAGGCATCCTCAGGGTTTTGATGATGCCATTCTACCCAAGACAAGCAAGTGCCCATCTGTACCATAATCTTGTCCATTCTCTCCTAAAGTATGCAATGAGGCAACATTAAGCATGTCAAAAAAACATGTTAAACAGTAGAAACTTTGAAGAAAGGGTCACAAATTATTCAATGCTTTGATTTTTTGTTGCAGCTAAAGTGTATGAAATAAAACTCGTTATCAGCAGCAAAGAATCTCCTAGCCCAAATATACCTATTTATTTTGCTAAAAATATTAGGATCTGAAAGCATCTACTATGGGACATCTGTGATATGTATTTTTCCCTGTAAAGATTAATTGTAATCACTTCTTTCACCTTTGTTGCTTTCTCCAGGCTCTGCTGCAGATCGAGCAGTTCTTTATCATGTTGCTCTTTAAGTTTATCCATCTCCATGTCATGGCTAGATACTTCTTCTTTTAGTGCTCCTTTTAAAGCAGTAAGCTCTCGCTCTCTCTTTCTCAAAATTTCTTCTTGTTGTTCTTTTGCTATTAATACTTCTTGCAGATCCTGCTTCATTTGCATCAGCTCCTAAAGATCATTAAAATCAAAAATAAACACAGTTGTCTTATAGATGGCTCTGATGACTGTTCTTTTTGTTTCAGAGAGGGAAGGCAATTAAGAATAAGCTTCCCAGGCCAGCTTCATTTCTTATGACCTTTCTTATTTCTTATTGTTTGCAACCTTATTACAGAATGCTAAAAATCTACTAGAACCCAAGATTACTAAAAATGCAACACAATGACCCATTATATAAAACATCAAGTTATGTATCTGATGCTACAGAACTGTAAAAAGACTAATGCTACACTTTTCAGTTAGTCTTGATGTTAGTACCCTCAGCCTATATGTATACTCTCCTTTCTCTTCTCTCAGTTCTTCTTGTTGGCAGCTGGATTTAAGAACTTACCCCACCCCTTTTATTCATTGTTTCTGTCTTTTAAACAGGTATTTTTGAAACTGTTCCATACTTCAATTCAATATATGGCATTTATAACATGCCATGGCACCAAATGCATTTCCCATTTCTCCTGCTGTCATCAAGTTTTGAAATTACAACCTTGACTAAAAAGAACCAAATAGTTAGAATTTGGGCTTTATTTTTGGATCACACATGGACTTACTTTAATTTGAAGTTACACTAAGTAAGTTATCCTACTTCTAGTATTTTATAACTAACCTCAATCAGAACCTCTTTCTCCCCTTCATCGGTATGTTTTGCATTATCCAGTTCATCATGCATTTCAGAGAGCTGGTCTTGAAGATCTCTGATCTCAGTCTGGTGTTGTTCCTGTTCCATCTTCACTTGAAAAAGCCTCATCAGGAAAAATGAGAGAGGATTTTTTCTTTTAATGGCAGAAATAATGATTGGTTCTTCCAAGTACTAAAAAGATACAAGTATCTATTCTCATGTTGCCCAAAGGGAATGGGATATATGAGGCAGAACAATGAAATGGCAGAGGTGGAAAAATAAAAACTCTTTTAAAGTAGATATTTAAATAGAAACTTGCATTATATTTTAAACCTGGTACAATATTCTTGACTAAATCACTCTACGTTTTCTGTATTTTAGAGTTTAAAACTACATACTATGACTATGAAATATTAAAAGCAACTTGCAATAAGAAGACGCCTATAAATCATCAATCTTTCCCTTCAAGATATTCAAAAATACGCTATTTTTAAACAGTAGAAACATTTTCTACAATAGCAAACGTCCCTGTCTGATTCCTGCAGACCCAGGTACGTTTAAACTAAAAAGTTTAAGTAAAGGTATAAATTCCAATTAATAAGTTCTCAAAAATGCACTCACTCCTCTAGGTTCTGCCGGAGTTCCTTCTCGTTTTCTTCCAGCTTCTTTTTTAAGGCATCTCTTTCACATATACTTTCATCAAGTTGGAACTGAAGATCTTTCAGGCTTGCTCGTGTAGCATCTCTCTCCTCTTTTGTGTTTTGCTGATTCTATTTTTTGTACATCAAAAGTTAAGCAAGATAATATACTAAGCATAAAAAAATAAATTAAAGACTATTTTATTATATGAAAGGAGCCATTTCAAGGCTTTGATATTTTTCTTTTGCAGAAGTATTTATTGTTATGAATATTAAAATCTTGAAACTGTTACTAAAACACACTAACCACAGCTTTTCAATTTTTGTGACAAATGTGAAGTTTCCTCATCGGTTTCAAGTACATTGACTTTTATTAGGACTCAAAATGCAAACTGAAAGAAACCAGTCTGTCCTACCCATGTCTTCAGAGCATGGCTATACTTAATTACTTTGGATTCAGCACTGAAGTAATGCTTTAATTAATAAACAGCTTCTGAGTAATACGTTTTGTCTCCCACCCCATATAGGTCTCCCAGTGAACAGATTAAAATCTCCCTCAGCAGATACCTAAGAAACTTTACGTATGTCTGCCTAGTATTTATATTCATGGCGCCAAATTTCTTCTCAAGTACTACTAAGAAGGAAGTGATTTCCTAGAAAGGGTAACTGTTATGAACAATGACACTTCAAAAATCTGTAAAAGCATAGGTACATCTGGACAAAAAGAATACAAAACAGAACAGCTTCTATTATTATACCCAGACACATTTGGCCACTCACAGAGGAATATTAACAGGTTTTTCCTAAAACTTACTGGCTTTCATACAGAACATTTTAGAACACATGCACTGCACATTGCAACAAGCACTGAAAAAAATATTATGATTACGTAAGCAACAACAGTTTACAAAACATTCCTCATATTTAAATCTCAAACAGAAAATTCACTGGAAAATTGGACAAAAGATACCCTTTTCTAATACAAAAAATCAACTTGTTGATCAGTTGTCACTTACTTAGAAAAGTATATTTGACAAAAACTTTATAACAAAAAAGGGCAATACCCTGATTTCTAGATCCAGTTTTTTCTGTAATTCTTCCACTTTCCTTTCAAGCTCTGTTTTTTGCTCCACCAACGCTTTTACTTCAGCTGAAGAATCAGAAACCTGCAATTAAATAGAGATACTTATTCCCACAAAGCCAAGACATTCTTTGACAATTTCCTTTTAAAATCTAAAGTGAAACTACAGGCAACACTAATAAAGTGTGGCATCAACTGCCTGAGCTCATCTTGGACTTTTCATACGGGTCAAACCAAGCTAACATTTTCAAAAGAACCACAACTTGATTTTCATTAAAATTCTTAATAATGGCTCAAGGTAGGTTGCCAACAACACAGAGAATATTACAAACCTAAAAATATTTAAATAAGTCAACACCTAAATTAAATCACTAGTAGCTGGGGACAAATTTCACTGAGATACCACCACACAAAACAGACATCAAAGGGATGCATGCTCATGTGTCAAAACAGATTTTCAAATTAATTTTCTGTAACTTCTAAAAATGTGTTTTGTATTTTCATTTTCACTAATTATAGCCCAGAATGAAATAATCACCAAAAGCAAGCATTTAGCCTTTCTTATGCTATCACTTCAACAACTGGACATTTCTTCCCATTGCTTTAGAACTGAAAAAGCAGTGTACCACATGGCAGGAAACAAAAACATTTTAAGAAGGCAACTGTCAAATGATATTAGTGTAATATAGCTTTTAAACAATATCCTAGCTTACTGGTTTTCAAAATTGCACATTAAAACACTCTCTATTTAGGTATCTATTTACATCATTATAATGAGAAGATGTTCCAAGATTATTCTTAAAAGCTACACAGGTTGGCTTTTTCTTCGATCCAACAACCTTTTGATGTCTGAGAGATTTATTGTTAAGTTTGCATCTCTTTTTTCTTGTAATAATTGAACCCCGAGACAGTCCTCATGGCAGACTCCTTTACATTCTTTTTTAAATTGTCAAGAAAAATCTTTCCTATAAGGCACTTCAGTGCATGATTAACATTAAGCTACACCACTGGGAAACTACAAGAATGGTCTCATTCAAGTCAGTGAGGGGATTCAAACTTTCAAAGCACTGTTTGAACACTGCATCACTATGAAATAAGCCCAAACATTAAAAAATAAATAAAAATTTACCGGTGTCTTTCCAGCAGCTCTTGACTTTAATGTCTGAATTTTCTCAAAAACCAAGTTGACTTTTCTCTTTGTTGCATCATCATTATCAGCACTTCTAAAACACAGAGAAGTAAGCAATGATGTGATCAAAGGCACTATTTCATTAACATCAAAACAAATTCAAAATAAGCGTCCAAACTGTTGAAAATCACAACCATAAAAATCTACTATAAAAATAAGTCAAACTATCTCAACTATGATTTCATTAAATCTTCTGAAGAAAGGTTGTTAACAATTTAAATTTCAAATATTTTCTTTAAAAGTATCACTGAACTCTTTAATTGCAGCTCTCTTCTACACGACCATAGCTGTGGAAAGACAGGTATTCAGCATATATATTACTCAACAAACATACAGAAATTAAAAGTAATTACTACTAGGTTTTTCAAGTCCTGACTACTGCACCATTAAAACATTAAACAGCTGCCAAAAACTCTTAAACAGCTGCCAAAAACTGCTACATCTGTACAGTTGTACCTATGACAGTTCAGCAATGCAAAGACATTTGAGTGCATCATAGGTATTTTAATTCATTTGTCCTTCCTTCCTCACCTTTTAATAAGTTATCATTAGAAAATATCAAGTAACAAAGTTCCTGGTGGAGAAGGTATTCTGTGCACAGCAAGAGAATTTCTGTAAATTCTTAAAATATATTTTTTTCTGTTTTATAAAGCACAAGCCTAAACTCCCATCAGGCATTATTTGAGTTCTTCATGAACATCTGTATCACATAAGTTTAACAGCTTAAGTATTTAAAAGTCAAAACATATTCTGAATCACAGATTTCAAGTGCTTTTAATCAAATCTTGAACAATATCTTATGTAAGATATATCCTGACTAGCTAGGTATTTTGAGATCCTATAATGCCTTAAAAGACACAGTTGAGATACAAAACTATGAAACAGTCGTTCCATTTAGCTTTGATTTTACAATTTCAGATTTTAAATGTAATACAAAATAAATGTTGAGAAAACATAACCTCCCCTCTAAAAGTTAATTATGCTTACTGACCCTTCTTTAAGGTAATTGTAAAGTATCTGTTTAGCAGTCTCTTCATTTGTTTGCTGTGCAATATCTTGCTGGCCTTTTAAGAGATCAGGAGTTGCCTAAAAGGACAAAATACAATGTCAAAAAGTATAACCCTATCAGAGTTGTAAATACAACCTTTCCAGTTGAAATTCTCCATTCTGTTCTATTATCACAGAATTTCTAGGTTGGAAGAGACCTCAAGATCATTGAGTCCAACCTCTACCTAACGCTAACAATCCCCACTAAACCATATCCCTAAGCTCTACGTCTAAACGTCTTTTAAAGACTTCCAGGGATGGTGACTCCACCACTTCCCTGGGCAGCCTGTTCCAGTGTCCAACAACCCTTTCGGTAAAGGAAGCAGCTTATGTACTGTGGACCTCAAGTTCTCTAAGAATCATTGGAGTTTTAGCATACTGCATGAAGGAAGCATACACTACACCAAAAGATAGAACATTATTTTGTATAAAGTTCCACAGATTTCAGCATTCTGCTTCAGAAATATTACAACATTATTTACAATAATCTTCCTTGATCCCACCATCTTCCTTCATCCAGGCAAGAATAAGATTGTTTTTCAAAACACATTTTCTATAGCCTCACCTACAGGAATAATTTTTGTATTTACTAATTAGAAATAGTACCTTACTGGATTTTGTTCTAATAAACAATAGAAACACATGCGTCTAATGATACAAGAACTTTAGTATGTTACAATGCAAAACATAACTTAAAGAGTAAATTCAAAATTACCTGTGTATTAGGGACAGATGAAAATGTCTTTACAGAAATCTTCTTGGCTCCTGAATCTGATGGAATTGTGATACGGTTTGGCAACAACAGAGTAGAAGTTACTGTTTTAACTTCCTCTCTCTTATTCTGTCCTGGGAGCGTGGATGACCTAAACGTGAAGCTCTCAGTATTAGCTCCATTTTGTTTATGATACTGCAAAGAACTGAAATGACTGTTCTGAGAGTCTTTATCAGGCATTTGCAGTTTTCCAATACTTCGAGCAGAAATTTTCATGTCTTTGGAAGGTGGCTTTTGCTCTCTGGATAACTGCTTGTGAAGGCAAACTTTAGATGGTCTTAGCAAGTGCTCAGCTGATTTACCCAAGCTTTTACTGAATTCACCTAAATTATTTGAGTTTATATCAAACCCTAATGGCAAGGCACTGTCAACACTTCTTGATCTTTTACGATCATCTGGATGAATTCTATTCCTTTTTCCTGACCTACCTCTTCTGTGAGGATCAACTTTCTTGTCAAACTTCTCAATTAGCTGATCTACTCCTGGAAGGGAACCGGTGTCAATATCACGGCCAGTTCCAGGTAAAAATGGGATGTATCTTCTGTTTTCATGCCGATTAACATTGTCTGCATAGATTGCATACTCTTGGTCATCAAGTAAAAATCTGTACAAGGAATTTGCAGAAGTGGGAGTAGCTGATGAGGACGATGATCTTCGTGAGTCATCTAACACCGGCCCAGCTGAATCTTGTCTGCGGAAGGGAAGAACATCTGGTCTAGGTTTTCTAGTTTCCGGATAAGCAATAGGACTAGCACACGGGGATCCTCCTGTAGATGAAAACGATTCTGAAACATGCACTTCACTTGGGCTGATAGTGCTACTGGGACAATCTAACACCTGCTTATTTTGGTCTTCTATGTCTACTGCCCTGTTTAAATGTACTTTTTTGGAATTTGCTGTGGCTGACTCTGCAAGATATGTATTTGTTTTCTGTAGGGACACGACTTTAGATGAGGAAATCCAAGGCTTTGCTTCAGTTTTATCTTCTTTTGCAAAAGATGTAGATTTACTGCACATGGAAGACTGGTAACTATCCAAGCTCAAGTTATTCTTCTCAGGATCATAAGGCTGTAAAAGCTCAGGATGTCTTTGAAAGTTCAACAAATTGGAGGATTTTGGCAATCCATCTCTAAAATCCGATAGTCCGTTTTCCTTTTCATCCAGATTGGTTATCTTGAGGCTTTTAAACATACAGGGTTGAACAAGCTGTGTTGCAGGAAACTGTGTGTGTTCACTGTTTCTGTCCTCCAGTTTAAAAGCAGTATTGGATTCTGTGGATGGCTTGCTTGCAGTCTGAGAAATAACCTTCTGATCTTTTCCAGAAGGAGGAGGATTTTCTGACAAACATCCTTCTGTATTGTTTAGTACTATGTAAGGATGTCCATCAATTCCTTGAACTCTAATACTGACACCATAAGATCCCGTCTTAGAATTCTGTGCATTCCTATTCTTCTGAGTCTCCTCACTCGCAAGTTCAAGAGTAACTTCATAGTCCTGCTGCATGTGCTTAAAACCAGGAAAATACGGCTCCATGACTGCCTGAGGATTGCAGCTGAATAGAAAAAAGTTACCAAAATCAATTGTTTTAAATACTTTAAATTATTTCATTAATTGCTTTAATCAGTCATTCAGTACAACTCTGAAGACAATAAAATTAATCTATAAGCTATACAAGGCCCAAAGCATATGCATTGTTAAACAAACAACTGACTGACCAGTTCTGGGTGAAAGATACTGTTATTTTATGAATGTAAATGTTACGAAATAACAACAGTTAAGATTACCTATGCAGACTTGGTGCTGGTTGCTTTGGAATCAAATGACTTCACATATAACCAATCCTAGTGCAAATTTTTATTTTATTTTTTTGATTCAAGACAGCTTTTATTTTGGGTATTGCCGTTTTATGTACTCAAAGATTGTTCCCTTCACAAGCCAATGTTGATTTTGTAGCCAAAAGTTAGCATCAGCTGTATGAATATGTAAACATAATCCCAGGAAAGCAAAACACAAGCAGGCAGTTTTAGGTTGTGAGTTTTATGTACCTAAAGCACTGCAAGAGAAGTCAATATCCTCATGCCTTAGAGTTCCATTTGTATGTACTTTGTACTTTGCTTTCAACAGTTGTTTTCAGAAGTGGAAAGGTCACTGTTTCCCCTAACTTTGTCACCCCATGGCAACTTTATGTCACTCTATCCCATTTCACAGCAAAAAAATATGCTTCTAAAGACATTTGAAAATAAACTTTTTCATCTCTCAGTCATCCACAACTGTAAACTTTGCTACAAATAATTTAACAGTCTTCTAGCTGTGGGCTTGTTTCAGAGAACAAGCTGATATTTTAAAATAAATACTTTGCTATGCAACAAAAATGGGAAAATAATGCTTGTATTTCCAAGGTTGGTAGTATATTTTTCTCAGGAGCAACAGGAATGTGAAGTCCAGGCTGTATGTGCCAAAACTGTTTCAGTTCTAGAAAACAATAAAATTAAATGCTACCTGCACTTTTAATACTAAACTCCATTCATTCCTTTCTGTAAGAGCTGCTTTTGTGTGTATTTTTACTTCACTGTCTGTTGTGTATTATGAGTGTTTTAGTAGTTACCAGTAGCAGAGGCAATGCAGACACAGAAAGAGCTGTGTCTTTAGAAGAATGGAACTCCAGACTCTGTCAGACTGATGCAAAACCTGAAAGGAATAAACTTTTGAACTGAGCTGGAGAGCTGAGTAATCACTGAAGCTTGACAAAACCAAGATTACTAAATGACAATGAATAATAATCAAAGGGAAACTGAAACAACAGGATGTCTCATTGAAAAAAGAACAAGCCTCTGCAGCAAGTTTCACCCACCTATGCATCTGAGTGCGAATCGTCTCCCTCAGATATTCTAAACAACAGCAGATTTTTTGTTGTTTTTCCTGAGAGTGTATTAGAAAGTTTGGTTGAATATTAATAGTATGCTAGTTTCTAACCATTTCTTCTTTCTCCCCTCAAAAACCTTTTCTTCTCCCAATAAAAACAACTCCAGCTCTTCCTCAATAGCAGGCTCACTTCATCTGAAAGTACAATGAAATATGCTACTCTAATTACAATGCTACATAATAATTGATTATTTTGATGCAGGACATAAAGAGCATTCTTCACTATTGAAGTTTTTCTTAGATACAAAAAGATGTAGTGAGCTATGTAGTGAGTTATCACAGGGGTTAAGATCACTTAGTAAAGGGAAATAAATTGAAACTACAAATTTGATCTCTATTTAAGACTTCTTCGAGTAAGAAGAGAAACATAATGAAGGGAAAAGCAAACATGAGCCAGCAAAGACTACAAGAAGTGGAGAAATGAAGGAGGGAGAACACAGAAAGGAAACCACAAGTACCAATACATTTCATTATCTTGGGCTTCTGGTCTTTGTATTTTTCCATATCACTTGACTTTCCTTTATGATTACTTGTAACAGCTCACATTAATTACAGTGTTTCTGTGTATAAGCAGAGACAAAATGACAAAGTAAAAATAGCAAGAGCTTATTCTAAACACACAGAAGTCAATGAAGTCATCTCCATTGATTTGGTGGGTTTTTGACCAGAGCACTGAAATCAGCTACTCAGCTGCACTGATGCTAGCTATGAAAACAATGGAGGAAAAAAGGAACAGGACAATACAGATCAGCAACTCAGCATATACACTATAGAGGAACCAAGCTATGCTGATCTAATAAATGGTAACTGGAGATTGGAGACGAAACCAGGGTCTCCGCTCCATTCTTTAACCTGTTGAGATCCATCTACATTTATCAATGCCTCAAAATTGTTCTTTGTTTGCTCAAGGCAACAAAAACATAAGTATTTTTTAAAGTTCAAAAGTTTTTATCAAATAAAGTTAGCACTTTGAAGCTTTTATGCTTTCCATTTTTATATACAAAGTCTCTTTGGGAAGAGACTTTATCAGGGAGTACAGTGACACAGGGCAAGGGGTTTCTAAACTAAATGACTAGATAGCTTAGACTAGATAAGGAAGAAATTCTTCACTCAGAGGGCAGCGAGGCACTGGAACAGGTTTCCCAGTGAAGCTGTGGATGTCCCATCCCTGGGGCAAATAGTGGAAACAGCAGTTAGGTTAACAATCTAGTTAAAAGTAACCAGTAGTATTTTTTTTGTCTCTTATAGACTACAAAGAAATAAGTGCTTTTGTCTTGTTTGTGAGTATTAAAATACTTCACTTTATTATATAAAATGATAAAACCTTGTGGAAAACGAAGTTTAGAAACATATTTAAATAAAATATTTTATTTTTTCATAACTGAAAAACATATATACAAGAAAGTAAGACAGCTGGCCCAATCATTCAAATATCTGAAGGCTTAACTTAGAGTTCCTGTTTTATTAAACATCCAACCAGTGAATGAACTACCTAATATCAAAATGTTATTTTACAATACGTGAAAACATTGTTTTTTCAATATTATAAACTTTTTTTTTTTTTAATTAAAAAAAGTCTAGCATGTTTACTAATACACACCCTTTCCAAAGAAAACTTAAAACCTCTAATGATGTTAATTGTGTAATTATAGTCACAGTCATTTTTACGCACACATTACATAGTTGGCATCCCAGACTTTGGCAGGCTTACAGCAATAGATTAGGATGAGAGGACTGACGCTGTGACTCCACCATCTGTCTACCCCACTCCTCTGATGGACGTCACCATCTCCCAAACAGGAACTCCTGAACCATTTGTGTGTGCACACCTCTGCCATGAAAATTTGCAGCTTGGCACACTAGGTGAATGCAATCAGCCTGGTTTTCTGTACTACAAATGAAATACATTCTGACCTGACAGAGGGGAGTGGCAGGCAGCTGGGGGCACTGACAGCTAAAACTGTCTAGTTTTAATCTTCTTTAAGGCTGCCAAAGCTCTCAAATGTTATGACAGAACAGTCTGTTTACTCTTAAGCTTATGAAGAGAGGTTAGATATTTTAACAGTACTTAAGAAGAGATTTTTCCTATTTGTGTGGCTGCTTATTTCATTGCAGCTACTTATCAAAAACAGAAAGTGTTTTCTTATTATTTAGGGAGACACAAATTTTGAGTCCAGGTTTTCTGCCACACTAATACTTTCAATTTTGTATTATATAACCTTGTCAGTAATTATTTGCAGTACCAAAGGATTTTTAAAAAAGAATACAAAATGAGAGACTTTCGTTTCTTTCCAGAAAACAGAGTTAATGATTATGCATAAATTGTTAATTCAGTAGGACACTGTCATATTATTTTACAAAACCAGTTCTCCTGTATGTCACAACAGCATCTACAAATTAATCAGGACATATGAAATAACTGCTTCAAGAAATTATTTTATTCTGAAAATATTCCACTTGCTAAAATGACAGAGAATATAGTCAAGGACATGCAATCGCCATTATCTTTCAGAGATGAAAAGTTGCAGTTCAGAACAGGGAAAGGATATTTACATCTGCCTGGTAACTTTATGTGCTCCTCACACCAAGTCAAACTATTGAGCAACAAAGTTTTACCTGTAAACTTGCAAACACTCCAGAAAAGAGTCTAGTTTTCTCCAGTTACACCATATACACTTAAGCAGCTGGATTTATTGATCAACAAGCTCGATAAAGCCACTTGCATCTCAAGCAAGTCCAAAAGAACAGAGAATTAAAGATGCAGGAATCACAGTCAGACACAAGCAAAGCAAATCTGCTCCATGCATTATGTTTTACACGTGTCATTAGAGAGGATTCACTGTATTTCCCAAGTCATTACCTTTAGTTCAGATTTCAGCAGAAGAGTCATTTTCAATCAAGTATCTCCTTGCAAAGTTCAGAACACATTGCTGTGAAGGATGCTTACTCCATTTCAACGTTGTGTTTCAGCAGCTGCCTTAGAACAACACAGGCCATGACACTCTACCCCATAAGAGCTGCTGTTCTGGCATCCCGTTATCTCAGCTGTACAAACCCCGTTCTTTTTATGACAAAGCCAACAGCCATGCAGCTGCACAGTGACCCAGACCAGCTTTACTGATCCGGAAAGAAAAAAGGCAGTTTTCTATCAGATCAGCAAGTGAGGGAATAATGAGATCACCTATTCTGGCAACAACATGGCCTTGGTGCAGCTCAAGCTTAACACTTCTGCAAACAAACAAAAAAGTAGCACTCAAAGCTGTTCAGGCCTTTCAGTTTTTACGATTTCTTTTTAAAAGAAACCTTTGTAAAGACTTTTAAACGATCATTTTAAATACTGGCCTCAGTTGGTATGAAAGCCCCATATTTTATCATTTCTGAGAAATGGTCTCATTTTTCTTAACAACTTATTTTTGCCAAAAATGGAAACATTGCTGTTCAGAAAGGGAACTTGTCGGGAGAGGGCCTAATGCCTGAAAATCCAATACTCTCAATGTTCTTCTGTAGCAGTTTGTTCTTCAGTGTTACAATACTTTGCAAAGTACCACAGGAGAGGAACACTGAAGATTTAACTGTCAAAAACATTTTTTATACTGCCTCCAAAACATGTCCTTTCACAGCTGATGCCACCTATTTTAATGCTAGCTACCAGGAGTTATTTGAGACCAATGTTACAAAATAAAACCCCTGTAATTTGGAACCCCTACTGTTCTCCCTGCCAACACAAAGAGAAAAGAGTGCTTTTGAGAAGTGTATTTCTGTGCCAGAGATGCCTGTTTGCTCCAGCAGCTCTGCAGCCTTCCTAACGTTACCACATCACAAAGGCATGGAAATGTGTCCGCTCATCCATTTCGGTTCTCCTCTAGACAAATCTAGAAGACAGATTTATCTAAAACCATGGTTTCCCAATCTTGTTAAATGCCATGCTCTGCATGTGAAGCTTGCTCTTCTGTTTCCTGTCTCCTACAGCCTCCGTACTAAGCATGCCCGTAGCATATCCACAAGAAAGCACCTCTCAGTTTCTGTTTCCAGCAGGCGAGCCGACAAGCTGCACTGGATAGACGGGGGGGGGGCTCCTGGGACACAACCCAGGGATGCTGACTGGCATGTGGGTGCACACTGCTACTGCTCCCACCACCAGATACATTCCCTGCCCCTGTCTAAGAGCCACAGATCTTTCACAGGTACTGTGTTGCAGTACGTGTGCGCTCCTTTTGCACACATCCAGTGAAGAAATATGGGAGAATAAAAGGGATCTCTCTCTCTTCTCCACTTTTCCCATTGCACTAGGACTCCTCCCTGGTTCTCTCGATGACAGAAATACACAAACTCCAATATTATAAGCCCGAGACTCCTAAAACTGAATCAGCTAAAGATTTTTCATTAAAGGAGGATTAGGGCATACCATTATCTTCTTTGTAGAGGAATGAATTTAGCTAAATGCCCTTGCCCTTGAGTTATTTGGCTTTTCACTAATTCTTGCTCTTGGATGAAAGAAAATCTTAAAGCTATAGAATGACTTTTGAAAACCTTGAACTTACACAGCCCTACCCATAAAAAAAAAAAAAAAGAGGGACGTAACAGTTGATGGATGCTTAGTTCAGATTTTTCACACATGCACAGCAAAAAGACAGGAAGGAACTGTAAAATATGTACTCCAGCTTTACAGAACACTGAGTTTGCTCTCCAGCTGACAGTTCAGAAAGCACCATCAACATCAGACAAAGACAAAGTGGGTGTTTGGTCAATACAGTGCTATGAAAAAAGGACAGGAAATAACTTGGGGAGAGAAGAGGAAGGAAAACTTGCATACTGTGAAGGTACAGCAAAGGAAGCAGACAGGATAATTCATGGAAAGACCAAAACTGTAATGTTTTTACACTTGGTGGAACACAATCTCATAAATACACATTGCAAGCATGAGGGGAAACTACATCACTGTCAATGCTGCCTAAAATCTGAGACTTTCTGCAAGAGGAAAATGGGCCTGGGCTGCCGTCTGTTCCTTTTAGTCTATAGGGAAAATAACTCTGGTGTAGCTGAGTGTTCCTTGGTCCCCTGCTTACAGGAGAGTGGAAGGGAGAAAAGAGAAATTTGAAAGTTCTAGATTTGGGACTACAAAATGAGATAGTGAAACACAGTTCTGTGTTTCTGTGCAAACTGATAATATTCAAAATAATTTGCACACTTCTGACCTTAAAAACAGCAATAACAAAACTTCTTTCTCTGAAAATAATTCCAGCCTCCAAACCAGGAAACAAATAGGTTTGTACCTACAGTCCAGCCAGGAAAACTGACCCACAGAGAAGTGCGGGGGACAGAAGGAAGTATGCTATCACTGCAATACATTTTAGTGTGTGGGGGGAATTCCAATGTTTCTGAATCAATTACTTTCATTTTTGTTCCACGGAAAATATTCTCTGTCCAGATTTCAGACAGAACTAGGGATGCCATGCCAGACTTCCCTACAGGAGGAAAAACTCAAAATAACACTTTTCTTCCACAGCTGTTAGTGGAAGCAAGCAGCTGCGGGTAGGCTAGCAAGGACTGCAAGTATTACTTTATAAATGTATCCTGGAAAGCAGTATAGTACATTGGTAAGTCTAAGATCTGCTGCCTTAGAAATAGGGATTTCAGTTTCACAATTCCACCCAAATATTAATTCAGATGCTCAACCGATAAACCAGAATATTAACAGCCACCCCTTCAAGGACCAGAGAAGAGCTGTATTTAAGAAAGATTGTGAACAGAAAAAAATGAGTAATAGCAGTTAGAGCAAAGGCTGGGCCTAACAACACTGTTCCTTTGCTTACCACTTGGTTCATACTCCCTCTGGCTGAAAAATGTTGTATGTGAGGAAGTCTCGATGTCTCAAATGTACAACATATTGTTTGTCCTTTGAAAGTATGTGACAGATCAGCTAAATGCTTGAACTGTGTGACAACTAGCAGGTTTTGTTTGTTTATTTATTTATTTATTTTCAAAAGGAAAATCTGCTTCAGTGGCTGTGAGTCAACAACAAGATATTTTGGCAGATCCTCAGGTCTCATAAATTGTCAAAGTTTGAATGAAGAAAAGGAAATAGCATATAGCCCAATTTCTTAATCTGCTATGCCTGAACTCAATTAGTCATAATTTCACAGGATTTATCCCCAAAAGAAATATGATATGACCTGAAAACCACCTTGCTTGCTGAACAGAAATCAAAGCCTTGATTTTTCTTAACGACAATAAATACTAAGAGAACTCCAAATTCCTCTATTTTCACTATTATAAACTGTATTACCACCGCAAAACAAATTCTGTATTATTAATTAAAAAGCTGTATTTTTCTTTACTGAGATAATAAGTTTCGAGATTCTCCCAAACCCTAAGCAATCAATCAGAAACTAGAAACACATTAAAATGCTACTAATGCAGAAGACAACAACCCATATCTGAAGTATGGTTTCAGGAAATCAATTCATGCCTGCTGTCTCAGCTTGTCCCAGGTCACGTACAATATGGTATTCAGTAAAATCACTGGAGGAAGATGGAGCATTACACTTGTTTTTTTAATAGTCATGTTTGTAAAAGCTTTATATAGGCCTAAGTGTATTTTTACCGCTATAGCGTTTTGTGTCCCACAGAGGCTTAGAGCTGTACAAACTTCTTTGCCAGTAGCACTGAATCCAATCTACTGGGGCTATCAGCTTGCCAAGTATCCTGACACCACTGCAGTACAATTAACTTTTATAAACTTTAAATTCAGAGAGAAAGCAAACAACAAAACCTTGTAAATACTTATCTCAGAGTTGATACGACTACACTCAAATTTTCCTTGTTTTTATGACAAACTCACAACAGAAAAGGTTAAAAAAAGTCAGGAAATTGAACTTTTATATAGTCTCTTCTAGTTTATCAAATTGAGTGCTCATATCTATAGAAGAATTGACAGGAACAACAGATGAGTAACACAAGGATACTTATAGATTCTAAAAGCAGTTTGTGATTTCAAATACAAAAGCTGGTTTGTATCCAAACATCTGATGTGATCAGGCTCACTCCACAAGAGATTGTATGTTGTTTCACTACATTTTCCTCCAATTGTCAGTGTTAGAAACTTTGTATTTTGTTCCAAAGGAAATTATCTTATTACATCCCAATGACACCATTATTGTTTAAATAGAAGAGGGTATCCTGTTGATAGCTTGTACAGTCTCAGGCAAAAATCTCAGCTCTGTTAAAATTAAAGTGTCTTTTAGAAGGCCCTTCTCAAAACATTAAAAGAGAGCAACCTTCATTAAAAAGTTTTGCCAATGCTTCAAGAACATAAAATTATTTTTAATATTCCTTTAAAAAAGTGTTCCCCTACTCCAAAATTATTCCTTGTCTTTAGATGTCACATATCACAAGATCACCTTCAGTATTTTCACACAAAAATGTAACGTTCGCTGTACAGCAATACAACTGATCTACAACAGATGCAACCAGCGTAACCTTGATTTCATAAGCACAGCTTATTTCTAAATAAAATTAAGGAGGCACAATACTAGTAAAACTGCACACAGAGACCAAGATGTACTAACTAACCTATATGAAGACACACACAAAAAGCTTTGTCTCTAAGAAGATATTCATAAGCATTTAAGTACAAAAACTACATATCAGGTAGGCTTTAGGAGTCAAATTTTACTCAGCCAACACAGGGCCACAGCTTCACCTGTATACGAGCCGGTTATGGCTCCCATATTTCTATTGTTAAGCTTTGTCTTAATTACATTGTATTCTTTAGACACTTGGCTTCATACCCATCTAGCTTCTTTCAACTAACTCAACCATGCATTTTAGAATTTAAATACACAGTCAGAACTGTGGGTGCTGAGCCCAGCCACCACAAGACAACAAGATGATATCATCGCGCTCGGTCATAGAGGCATAGGCAGAGCCTAGGGAGCTCCACGGCGAGCTGGACTGCTCCGCCAGGACCACATCACTTACAGGCCTACAGAGCCCACACGGCCAGAGCTGCCCAGTGCAGACCGTGCTCCTCCGCTGAGCTCAGGCTTCACCCGCTCCCACAACCCTCCGCTCTTCTCGTCCTTCCGCTGGAGGGTGTGAAGCTGGGAGGGAATGAGAGGTGGGCCTGCTTCTTTATGAGGGTTAAAGTGTTTGTGGAACTGTAACATAGCATTACATACCGATTGTTCGTGTAAATAAAGGCTGCTGCTGTTGCACCAATTAGGGGAACAAATATCAGACATTTGTTCCATAGCTTTTTGTTTGTTTAAACAGCTAATGGTCTGCAAAGGACTGTGTGAAGGCAAACCCCAACCCATTCACAGCTTCTAAAGGCCTACCAAAATATTCTGAGCTCGATTCACATAACCTCTATATCAAAGCTCAAATTTTACCCTCTTTCATGTTACGCTTTCTGTTGAATCAGATCACAAATCAGTACCCACTTTTGAGAGATTTTATATGAATAAAACACATTTTCCCCTTTCACTGAACTTCAACAGCTCTTAGAGGTAGCATTCAATAGAATCGCTTATACGCTATCTGCAAGTGTCTGTCACTTTATGATGAAATGTCACTTTATGCACGCACACGTGCACACCCACAGAAATGGTATGTGCACGCACATACATATGAAAGCGTAACCAAAGCCAGCCCAGCCAACCAGTCCCCTGCTCATAGTATATTCATAGTTTCCAGAATGCCATTTTAGCTCCATTAAAATGGTGTAAGTAATTTACATATAACTGAAGAGTTATTAAGCTCTGCAAATGCCTGGAGCCAAGCTCTTGTCATGCTCAGACTGCTTAGAGGCATGAGGCTATCTGAATGGTAACGCTCCTGGCAGTGCTCCTGGCGTGCTGGCCCCACACAGCAGAGACCCTCAAAGAAGGGGCAGTGGCAGTAATAAATGAGGCATCTTCCAGTCTTACCAGTCTTGCCGGTGGTTTGGGTTGTTTTTTGTTGTTTTTTTGTTTGTTTGTTTGTTTTTTGTTTGTTTGTTTGTTTTTGTTTTTTTAAGTGGAAGTGCTTTCTAAAATATTTTTCCAATCACCTCTATTCCTCACTGCTCTCTGATTTTAACAAAATAAAAAGAACATGAGAAAATTATTACAGAACTTTCAGTTTAGATCTGTTACTGTCAATGGGGTTACTGGCTCTTGGAAATACAAAAGATGGATTAATTTCATTTAAAAAGCATAGTTCATCCTGGCTAAAAAATTAGTTAAAGGCATACAAAGAAAAACTACACTAGGTACTTAAAATGGTTGGCTGTGGATTTTGTCATTCATTCTGTTTCACATAAACCAGAAGGATTTAAGGCTACACTTGGATAAACTCCTTCAAGGAGGCTGCCAGCACTGTTGGCAGAGATGGTTCAAGGTCACAGCAAACACACTGAGCTCTAATCCCAAACAGTAGTGACTCCATGACTACCACTTCACTAGATCTACCACACATATATTCCTAACATGTTAATTTTTCAGGCTTAAACATTAAATTGTCATACTCGGATATACTGAAAAATGTTACCATTTAGGTTTAACTAACTCTGAGAATGGAGGTCAAAGCAGTTTCTGAAAGGTGTTAATGTTTCCAGATAAACATGCCTGAAACAATCACTCCATGAATACAAAAAGTACTTTCCCTCAAGCAATTTTAAAGCAAAACAACCAACACAGCATTCAAGACATGCAAAAACCACCGGTGAAATGCCAAACCTAAGCTGAGTATGCATCAAGACCACCATATTCCCCAGGACACTGTTAGAAATTCCAGTATCTTCACCACATCCTGGCCATTCAAGACACAGTTGGTCATTAAGCCTGCTTTATCTGAACACCAAGACGGTATGCAGCTCTATAATTTCTGCTGCTGTTCAGCATAGACATAGTGCAGAGGTGGGAAAAATGTCCCCACAATTTTAGTGTCCATTGTCATTTTTCAGAAACCTGCTAGCATCAGTGATCTTGACTAGATTGCTACTACATATTAAGACAAATAGACACTACGTGTCTATTAAGACACGTAGACCTGTCTTACTACCCTAGGCTGAACATCATTTGACATAATCAGGTTTGCATACATGACAACAAAACACACAATTTCAGCTTTCAACATAGTAAAAATGGCAGATAATATCATCAAAATCACTACAACTATGGCTTTAAAAAAGCAGAAGTGGTAAAACACCAGGCTGCACAACGAATCTATGCTGGACTACTTCTGGTTAATTTCTAACATCAGCAGAATTATTAGGCCCCCAAATCCTTAAGGCAGCTATTTTTAAATTAATAACCTGTCCACTGTAGTCCAGGCTTAATAAATTCATTGCAACAAAGCTCTGCAGGTATGTTCATCTCACATTGCTCCACAACAATTTAAAAATTCAAGTTTGAGGTCACACCATTTCACCTACACATTTCAGGTGACACTGCACACTCCAGACAAACCAGTTTCACCAATACTGCCAGAAAGATCAACTTCCTATTACGCAATACATAAGAAACAAAATATTGTTACAAATTCTTTGTTTCTGCTCTGGCATCCTTTTAGTGAGGTAAAATTCCCCGCACAGGAGTTTTACCTCAGTACCTCACTCCACCACTGCATCAGGTAACATTTTTACCACAAATTAAATTCCACACCCGCCATGCATACCCCATCAGAGGAACCCTAAGTGCATTCTCAGACATGTTACCAGTGACAGTGAGAATCTAAACAACGCAATTAACAGAAATTATACTAAGTTGGTCTGCTTGAAGGCAATTCAGGCAGTCTAAAACAGTCTGTTTGGGATATCATCGCAAATTCTGTGAGCACATAGATTAGCAATGATTACCCCGGCTTTTTCATTACTTTCATAACATAATGGATATTAGCAAAAAATAATCCTTTCCAGTGTGCATTTGCTCTGAAGTGGGCTTAGAAACAGTCATCAAATGCAACTTAAGGTATATGTAAATGAATTATATATTTTTTTAATCAATGATTAATACATTTGAAAAACATCCCTATACCTTAAAAAGCATATGCAGAATACCAGTTGATTATAAGAAATCTCAGTATTAACCTGAAAAAAATCTTATAATAATGATTATATTCTATTACGTGAAAGATAATCCATCTTACTATCTTACATCAATTTTAAATCTGAAGTAGAAATATTGCTTTCTAATATTACTGAGTTTTCTGTTAAAAACTTGTGAACAGCTGCACAGATAATATTATACTCTGCTTAAGACCATAGATGCAAATATTGCTGTTTCTCAGGCAAACAATAATATGCAATAAAAAGTATTTTAATTGCCACTCATAACATGACACACTTTTTTAATCCCTTGGTATAACATTCTGCTTACCACACTACCAATGGTACACCCCAATACCGCATGCAAGTTTTCTTTCCTTTTATAATCTTTTCACAAAAATGACTGGAGTTCTTACACTCCAGCACTCCAGTAAAAGAAAAAAAATAAAGGCAAAAAAAAAAAAAAAAGTATTAGCTACACTGTATACCTTTATGCTAATCAACAGTAATCACACCTGGTTTAGTACTCACTGTGTGCATAGGGGGATTTATTCTGAGTGACAGAAAAAAGAGAATTTAAGAAAAGAATGGCATTTATAGACAAAATAATTGCTAGCAAAACAAATTTTCATAAAGCACTTTAAAAAAGGTAATCAGTGCTTTATCTTTGCCATTTTCATACAGCTTTTATCAAAGTTTTAAAGGTCTGTTAAAACCAGCCTTATAAGTGAACCGTAACGGTGAGATGTGACACCATTTGTTGTCAAAAACAGCATCAGACACTGAATCCCCCAAATTCTCACGAGTATCTGCCGTACAGATCCCACAAATCATTACACCCCAGGGGGCTTCTGGCTCATCTACAGGATTCACCTTGTGTGAACGCATGCAAGGAGCTCTTCAGATAAACAAAACCACCTTCCAGGAGAGGTTTCCACTATTTCTACCTTGATAATTGCTCCAACTGTACTGCAGGGAGTTTTTAAAAATATTTTGCCTCCAAAAAAATAAAAAATCGACAGCTCGACACTCACGCAAGCTTATGTGGAAAAGTGGAAAACAGAAGGAAGACAAAAGCTGTACAACTATTCTTTCGTCAGCTGGAGCTGCTAATCCAAACTCACCACAAAGTTTTATCGCAGTCCTGATCTCCCCGTGAAGTTGTCATCGCACGGGAGGGACGCGAGCTGTATCAGAGGCGAGGTGAATTGGGAAGCAGGGCGAGATGGCTGCACCGCCGCTCGCAGCCCTTCCCACGGAGCCGAGCACACCCGGCGCGGACACACCCTGTCCCCAAAATACGCTGGGCCGGGGCGTGAAAGGGAGCCGAAGGAGCCCGAGTGACCCCGGCTGAGGAATGCCAGGAATCCCCCGAGGAATGCGGGCGGCCCCCGGCCCCCCTCAGCGCCCCCTCAGCCCACCTGAGGGCAGGGCTCCCGCTGCCCCCCCGCTGCCTCACGGCCGGGCAGGGCTCGGCGCCCTCGGCCTGCGGGGGACGGCAGCGGAGCCCCCACGCGGTGCCGGCCCCGTGAGGAGATCCCTGAGGAGAGATCCCTGAGGAGATCCGCGCGGCCGCCGCCCCCCTCCCCGAGCTCCCCGGGCCGCCTCCTCTCCTCACCCGTCCCGAGGCGCTGCCCTCCGCGCGGGATCCCCGGCAGCTCCGTGTCGCGCTCGCCGCCCGCCCGCCCCCTCGGCGGGGGAGGGGGCCGGGGCCGGGGCCGGGGCCGGGGCCGGGCCGGGCGGAGCCCCGCGGGGGCGCTCCCTCAGGTGAGCGAGGGGCGGCCTCGGGCGCGCGCGGCTGTTTCCCGCCCACGGGCGGCCGTTGGGCTCCCTGAGGGGAGCGCGGGCCTGCCTCAGGCCGGAGCCGCCCGCAGCGCAGCGCACCTACGGATTGCGCAGGGCGGAAAACAAAACGCAAAAACAAACAAACAGAACCACGCGCGGCTGCTCCTACTTCGTTCAGGCTGCGGGGAACGGTGCCGGGACGAAAAGGGGCGGCTGGGGCAGTCCGCTGCAGCTGCAGCCCAGCGCCGGGCCCAGGTACCGCCTGCTGGGGCCGCTCTCCCCCCGCAGCGGGAGGAGCTGAGGCGGCTCCGGGCAGGGCCGGGCGGGTGGAGGTGAGAGGGAAGGGCCGAGGGGCCGGGCCGGAGCAGGCAGCGAGAGCACGGGCACCGCCACCTCGGGGCACGCCGAGGCTGCCTTGTTTTGGGTGATTTTCACGATGTCTTCGGTGAGACTGGAAATAGCCCAGAAAGGTCTGCGCAGATTTCCAGAACATTCTACACATGGAGCGAGAAGCGAAGCGCTGCCTCGCTGTGGTGTGTCCCCCTTCGCCCGGGTGTGAAGGAAGGCTCAGTGCTAAGGACCCGAGTTTGTAAGTGTTGTTCAAAAAAAACTAACAAACAAGAAAACCTCAAGTGACCATAAGCAACTCACAAGTCGGGCCTCGGTTAGTATTTTACGCTATCAGAAATTTGCTCTCAAGATTTGAACCCCCTAAACCAAGCAGCATTGTCAGGAGAAAAAAAAAAAAAAAAAAAGTTATAGCAAATGTACAGGGAAAGAAAAATAAAATAGGTCTATGTCAAGAATAGACAGAGAAATACAGGGCAGCGAATGCAAAAAAAAAAAAAAAATCAGTATTTAAGTCATGAAAACCACTTACAGACTTATTCTGCTGGAGGAGCATGGATAGGCATGTGTCTTTCAAATGCAGCTGTACAGATGAGTGCTCTTCGCATTTACACCACAGCTGCTCTGCTGTTACATATATGTCAAAAAAAAAAAAAAAAACGCCTAGTTAGCAAATGCCTACAATGCAAACTTCAAGGAATCGCATGGATTTGTGGTAGAGGATGCCCCTGTCTTAGGATGTGTAAAGAGAAGAGGTTTAATGAGAAAAGTGACTACTCGCAATACAACATTAATAAAGGCATTTCTGGGGCACCTGATGCAGTTTTAGGTTCTGTACTGGAAAAAAAAAAAAAAAAAGCTGAAGTTCACACAAATCTACAACACATTAAAAAACAAGTGCACTTTGAGAAGGTAAAAAAATACATTCTAATATTCTAAGTCTGTATTTGTACCTGCAAGAACAGCAAAATTAGATAAAGCAAAAATAAGTTGATAAAGAAGTAGCAATATGACAGCAGTAGCTTGTAATAAAATACTATACTGATGGTTGATCAGTAGACAGAACTATCAACTGTGGTAATGGGAAAAATTCTAAACAATTTTCTAAAGAACTAACTAATGAGGCGTTTGCAGACATTTAAATGTTTTCCTTTGCTAAGAGGATGGAAGTATTAGGGTGACAGGGTCTATACAGACTGCTGTTGTGGAAAAATGCGTCTATACATAATGTGCTAAATTCATTCTTCAAACTGCTTGTTGAAAGGAAAGCCATAGTTGTACTATTTCAGATTTTTCTGCTCATGATGTATTAAGTTGATCTGACAAAATGCATATGAGCCAGAACTTGTTGCCACCTTGTTTTGTTTTGTTTTGTGTTTTTTAATGTATTTTGGCACTTGCTTTTCATACATATTTTTTCACATAACCAGAGCCCATTACTAATACTGGAGCTTTTTAAGTAAAAGGTTTATATAGTTTGCTTAGCTCCTTTCACTGCTGTTTTCAAAATGTACACAAGGTTTACCTTCCAACCCCCCTCTAATTGGTAAAACTGAGAATCAAAGAATGGGAAAGAAACAAAAGTAATTAAACCGTTTTCCTCAGAGTTACATGAACTACGTGGCAGATGTCAGTCAGCTGAGCTCACAGATCCGCGTACATATGTCTGTATTTTATTAGAATTAAAGTGTGAAGAAATAGGCTGACAGTTTGTTCAGTGTCTTACTATAGTTTTGTAATGTGTGACGGAACTGTATAGGCAAGAAAATGCTTCAGTAAAGAGGTGCGTACACCTATAATTTTCAGGTTATTGTTAGAAGTTAATTAAAACAGGTGCTAATCAACAGTGTTATACAATAACACATTTCCATTGCACTGAGAAGCAAACCAGAAAACAGCATAAAATATTATTTTCTAGCTAAAACAACCAAGTTATGATGACTAATAGCCATTATTATGGAGTCTATAATAATTTTTTTTTTTCATGATACATTACATATCAGCTAGCAGCTCAGGAGGCAATGCAGTTGCTATGTGGAATGCTCAGTATTAAAGTGCTTACGAAATTATCCTTCTGTTCTGCATTTCTGAGTTTCATGGAAGTTGTTTCATGTTACATATTTTGTATTTTAAAAAGTCAAAGATGGGACCAGCACAACTGCTAAAACTCCCATTTAGACTGTGAGCACCCCAGACTGAAAAAGAGAGCTTTCACTGGATTTTAACTCAAAATTCTATCCTAAACTTTATATGCCCTTGCGGAAAGATTAATCTGAACTTTTAAATGTCCATGAAAACTATAGTTTCAGTCAAACGTTTTGCCAAGCAGTTACTTACAGATCTTTGGCATACTCCAAACATGAGTTATAGGGCCACTTGGTGTAGTAATGCTGCAAAAGCATTATGACTTTGTTCAGTAAGAGCTATAGTCCAGCTGGAATGCTGCAAAAAGACAAGATTGTCTGGCGAGGTAAGAATTTTTTGAAGGAATGCATACAAATACAGTAATCAGGTAAAATTGCACCAAAGGTGGAGTTAGGTCATACACAGAATACCATCTCAGTGCAGGCTACCATTTCCTTTCCCACCCTCAGCCACTTACTTTTTTCTTCCTCTCCTTTAAATAAAGGCTTTGGTCCTTGTTTACAAAAATGGCTCAACACTATGATTAATGTCTCTCAGTACAGGCAGTGTATTATCAAGCAGTTGTGAAATACAATACAAAATGGAGTATGCAGCTAAAGCAAAAACAAACAGTAATGCTGTAGCAGCTTGTGCTGTAGATTAATTCCAGCTGCTAGCTACTCCAGCACACCTCGGGTATTGTATAGCACTCACTAAATTCAGCTCTCTTCTCTACAGTCAGACTGTATTTAAGTTTGGTTTTACAGGGCCATGCTTGGTTCCAAGTAATATGCACCTCTCTCTCTTACCATTAGACTACACATTGAACTGAACTATGACTTTTTGTTAGCCTTCTGATTTCCTCAGGAAAGGATCTGATTCAATAACCACAGTATATAAGTACTTTGAAGCAACGTTTCTGGCTTATCTTTTACAATATGTATTACAATTTTCTCATCATAAAAGTCTAGATGTCTGTTGCTTAAGAAGTAACAAAATTATCCCTGTTATTAAGTGTATTCAATATTAAATAGATATTTTCACCTATTCCTTGTTTCAAGAAACAGTCGTCAAAATTCATGTCTTCTTTCTAATCCCTAACATTACTTTCACTGACTTAATATTTTATCTTAAGCAGAATGTTTGCAGAGTTGATTTTAAAATTATATCTATATTTATTCTCAGCCATGTATACAAATCTAAGGCACTTTTGCATGAAATGAGCATGCGACAGTATTCTTTTATAAAAACTAGACCACTTTGGTTAGCACAGAACACTGAGGAACAGCTGTATTTAAAATATTAAATTTACCCTGGTATAAATTTAATTCCAGAGGAGAATTTGGGTTGTTTGAAGAAATTTAATTTTACACTTTTACCAGATGGTTTTTAATGTATGCTCTCTGCTTCCTGATGATTAAAGAGAGGCCATTCTTCTTTTCCCACCTTTCTTATTTTTCCCCCTCTTTCCTTGGTGGTGAGTTTATTATTATTATTATTATTATTGTTGTTGTTTTCCCTGTCTTTTACATGTGTCGTTTCCTATTTTGCTCTAAGCAGCTGTCAGGGTACTACTGATGCAACCCAGACCACTAGGTTCCCTCTGCCTCTAACCCAGGCACGTGATGTGGAGAGGTGTGCAACAGTATTCTAAAAAAGCCTGAATAATCCCAGCCATTATGGCAGCTATACAAAAACATGTGTATATTGCAGGACTTTCTTAAGAGGAGAGTAAAACGTGGCAAATAAGACGTCTGAAATTATAGATGAAATTGTAGAACAGGAGATTAATGTTTTCAGATGTTTTCAGAGGGGAAAATGCAAGTTTTTAATTTATGTTAGTTAATCCCTGGTGAGGAAAAAGTTAGGAAGTAAAGATTTAACCTGTAACTTGTCATCTATAGAATTTTATTTAATTTTAGTTAGTTGAAGTCCATGAATACTCTTCCTACTGTACACAAGACTGTACAATCGTTAACCTTATGCACCTAAACATAGTATCTCACTCTTGATTTCTAAGGGTGCAAGGTCAGTGGAAGGTGAAAAGAAAACAGTTAACTTTAACAGCTGTTGACAGGAAAATACAGCACGAAGTTTGATCCTGTGATAGTTTCAATTCTAATTACTAGACTATATGTTAATTTTTACATTAAATGAATAACCAGTATTGATATGAACTTCAGCTGAAGTTTTTCAACACCTCTATATCTAGCCATCATGAGGCTTTCTGAACTTCCATTCTTCTCTGACTGCTTTTGGCTATTTGTACCTTTCTTCCCTTATACCTTAAAGATGGGTGGGTGGACCCACTAGCCTCATTCAAGCAATCCTAGTAAAGACAAAAGACTTTTTTTTTCTAAGAAAAGCCTGTAGAAATCCTAGATACTACAAAGCGCATGTACATTAAAGTTCCAGAAACCACTGTAACTGTTACCTGCTCTCCTGTTGTGTACAGAGCCCTGTTTGGACAAGGTCAGCCTTCCTGCAGTCAGCTGTGCCCATGCTACAGAAACTTTTTTTTTAAGCAGGTAGCATAGATGGGGTTTCCATTTTGCACAAATATGCAAAGTTAATAATTTAATAGCATTATCAGTGTCTTTATATGAAGAAAGTTTAAATGCAGCATTGTTTCAGTCATTGCAATCATAAATATTGGTTACTTCATCATTGAATTAGCTAATGCTAATTGAATGGCTACAATACTCTTTATGGGTGTAGCTCTCAAAAACTATTGGTCTTATCTGCTTTATAATAATGCCCTCAGTATTAGGACATCTTACTTGGCATTCCTGAGCTCCAAGCAGATACACATCCATACCTCAAAATGGTTTTCAACTTAAGTAGACAGAAGATTTAGTAACAAAAAAAAAAAGAAAACAGAATGTACTATGTTGAAGTAAAAATGTATCATAGCAAGACAATGCAAAGACTTTCTGAGGAATTTAACAGTTTTGTCCATAAAACAAAAAATAATACTCATGTGCCTAATGTTGAGAAAATATAATCATTTAAAGTTTAGTCTAACATAAATATTTTCAAAATTAAGGTCTATATTCTTAAGTCTGGCATCCAAATATTACATTCTGGAGAATGAACATACTCTGTGTTTCTCAGAAATACAAGTTTCTAATTGTATTTTTATCTTTATTTAAGTAACTTTATTTTGTTTGCAATTTATATAGATTATTTTGTTTTAGGGTGTGCAGGCATTTAAAAACATAACTAGCATATCAAGGAAATTAGAATATAAATTAAAAATTACTACTGTCATATTTTAAAACGTACTGTAGCTATAGGAGTATGAAGTTAAATTTACATAATATATGTATATGAATTAGTCCTGTAAGTCACATGAGGATTTGCGTCATATTCAGCTATCTTAAAGATGTGATCTGCCTTTGATAAGAGCTAGGACCAATATCCAGACAAGACTCTCAATTTCCACTGAAATTAAATTATTTCAATAGAGAGGTAAAACGTTAACTATATTCTTTAGATTCAAGTAACTTTTGGAACGGAGAGAAAATTACCTATACTCCATGTAAAAATATGTTGCTAAAATCATTCACTCCCCCCCCCCTCCCATAGGCATTCATTAATATTTTAATTACTTCTTTTTGTTCCCCGACTTCTGGACAAAAATAAGGAAATATTTTCAAGCCTATGGAAGTCTATGGAAGCATCTGACTCAAAACCTTTTGACCTAACTATTTTGGTATGTCGGCAAGAATACTTTTATGATGTTGTGCAATAGCACCACCTGGTGGGTGTAATCGTTTTAACCATTCTGTTCCTTCGACAAACATCTTATTTAGGGGAAAAATTTAGGGGAAATTTTAAGGGGAAATTTAGGGGAAAAGATAAAAACATCTTATTTAGGGGAGAAAAAAAAAGACCAAAAAAAAGCATTATTTTTAATATTCTTAAGATTATTATTTTTTTTAGTCTCTAGCTACTCCTTTTAATCAGGTGAAGGAAGACAATATAGGCAGTTTTATTAATCAATATTTCAGAGCAGATACAACATTTCAGAGATGCCCAATATAAGAAATATTAAGGATCAACTCACAAGGATATTGGTCCTCCTATTTTAGAGGTTACACATCATTCCTGATTCTCATGCAGTATCTTAACTACCAATGCACTGAAGATGAGAAAATATCAGCATCTTTGTAAATTTAGGCAAAACCAGGAAGACATACTAATAAATATAGGTCTCAGAGGATTGGAATTTTCAACCTTTATAGGTTTTTCTTGTCAGGTCTTATGCAGAAGACTGCTCAAGCATGTACTTAAAATTCCTTCTTCAATCCCACTCATTTCAATATGACATGAACAGTTATTCCAACTTTAACATGGAAAAATACTGGAAGCCCCTTGCTTTTTTCTTTTTTTTTCAAGAAAAAATAAAACGAGGTAATGACATACAATTTTTATTTTTATTTTTTTACTCACTTGGACAGTGAAAGCCATAGCAGAATAAAGTCTACTGTCTCCTAACTGAAAACAATATATTCTGTATATATTTGAAAAATTAATAAGCAACAGATGAAAGATTTTATCTATTAAAAAAAAAAAAAGAGTTACACTGCAATAACAACAAATAATACCACCATAGTGTCAGATTCACCGTGTTCAGAGCTGCTGGAAGGGTTTGCGTGAAATTGAAAGGTTGCTGAAGGGAAGTATATAAAAATCTTAGAGACACACTAGCCTCCCTCTCCTCAATTTGTACTTCCAGGAAGGACTTGTAATGTGCTTTATGAGAATTGTTAACCAAACCTACAAATAAAGCAAGACATAAGTATTTGTACAGTAGAATGTACATTTGTATAAGCATTTTATGGATATTTTTTTTTTCAGTTTTGATTGTGATCTGAAATAATTACCTATTTTGTACAACTCTTACAAAAAGTATTCTGTGAACTAAAACCAGGAAAAAGCAAATGACCAGACTCAGGGAAATTAATTCTTCTTGGCCTTGACTGTGGTTTATTCCTTGCCTTCTTTTGAAACAAATACCAACCTGTGTTTCCATTTCAGATCCCACAATCATCCGTCGTCTAGAGAAGAACTTTACAGCCTAATTGTGAGTCAGCCCAGAACATTTAAGGTATCCTCAAATCCAGAGGCTTCAGTGATGAAGTAGAATCTATCTTTGACACTCATGCAAAGTCTGCTTGTCTTTACCGGGGCTTCAAACACTCATAAAGATCTGTTCATAAAGATATGACGCTACGCTGAGAAACTGAACCGATACTCCAGTTTTCAGTTAATACTGTCTACTGTTGGCATAAGTTTGTCTGGTTAAATAGCATTTTGTGACTGTAGAGGGTGCTCTTAAAGTACTAGTGATGGTAGTAATATACTGCAATCAGTTTCTCTTTCTGCAAAGTTTATCAATGGTAGGATGTTTACATTTAGCAAAGAAAATTGTTACACAGCTAGTCTTATTTTGTATGTAGGCAAGAGTCACTGTCCACATCTGTATCCAAATACATCCCTGGAATTTTTTCTGGAGTTAGTTTATTTTTGCAAGTATGTTTTTGCCAAACAATGATAGTATCTTCTGAGAAAACTATTGATGCTGTCTTAAACAAGTTGAAAGAAATACTAAATAGAGTGTATTTTTAGATGCAAGGCCATTCAAACCTGGATAAGAACTTAAAGTTCTAAAGAAGTCATTTAAATATTCACAAAACTTCTTTAGTTAAGTGAAGTTGATGCTCCCACATTGTGCTATCTGGAATTCTGTTGGGAAGAATTTCACTTTATTTTATTTTACTTTGGTTGGTGGATTTACTTCGTAGTTTGTTTGATTGTTCCACCATTCTTCCAAGATATGTTTTTTATATCCCTTTAACTGATTTACCAGGGAAAAGTATCCTAGATGCAAAGTTTGTCCTGCTGTTTTTTTCTTCGACCTTTTATATATATATATGTATACATATATATACACACACACAAGTATACATTTACATTTTAATATAGAATTCTAAGTTCCCCTCATTACAGCCAATGAACTAGTTAATTCAATACGCTTGAGAAATGTTACCTCTTTACGGAGAGGGTAGAGCCTGCAAACATGTAAAGATAAGAATTTGACTTCAATAATAAGAATTGCATTAAGCTAGCTTTAGAGTTAAGTTAATCTTTCTGAGGTCTGGACCTTTTCTGTGAGACCATGACTAGGTTGCAAGCTTCTGCCAGCACTGCCCTGTCAGTCATGTAGGTGATGCGGTGTGATCTTTGCCATGACTGTTTCAAAAAAAAAAAAAAAAAAAAAAAGGACTATACTGTTAACATACACTTAGAACAGCTAAACTACTCTTTCTGTTGTATAGGCAATTATGCTTGGAGGAGATGAAACATATGCTGCAGAAATACAGCGTTCCTAATCTATTTTTTTCCTAATTACTTCCCTTCTTATATTGGATTTGTATATCTATCCTGAGAAGGTACTTTTAGATATGGCCTTAGCTAATTAAACTTTTACAGGTGGTCACTCATTTGAGACCATGTCAGCAGAAGATATTTGTTATAGTTACAGTGTCACAAAGGCTTTTACTCTTTGCATTTTTTTTTTATTTTATTTAAAAAAAAAAAAAAAAGGCTCTACTATAAGCTCTGTTTAGAGCACACAAGTCAGTGCAGCTTGTTTTGTCTAGGGAATCCCTCTAAGCTTTTTTGAATAACTTCAGCAGCATCTACTTTAGGGAGACTTTGCCAAGATTACTACATTAGGAAACCTTTCAAATGCAAACCAAGCCTAACAAATGTTTGCTGGCTTCTAATGAGGTCTTGGCCTGTTGCAATCCAGTTTCCACATCAAATTCATCGCTCTATCAACTTGCGTGTTAGGGCATGTCCCTTAACATGTTTGAGTATTACATCATAGAAATGGGACTTTAGGACTGTGACTGCAGGCTTGCCACGTGAATAGTCAAGTGAAATTCTGTCTTTGTGACAGCTGGCAATATTAACTACCCCATGTATCAGGTAAGTCTCCTCTATAGAGGAAATGACAGTGTCTGAGGTCCTGTGTTGGAAAATACTCCTAATACAAGTCATGCAAATGCAACTGCAGGGAACACAAAGATGGACTGAAGACAGGGAGTTTGTCTTACATGGCTTACCTTCCTTAGGATTTAGTACTAATTTGAAGAAACAGATGTCTAGGCTTCCCCCAGCTTTGATGAGTGTACTATTAAGATAAATAGTCATGCTTTGTTCTCGTTCCATTGAAGTATTTCTAATGGGCAATGTTTTCACTTCTGTGGGAGTATCTAGAAGGGTATCACCTAAACATCCCATATACTGGGTTTCTCAAAACAGGAAGTTAGAAATGCAAATCTAGTGCCCTCAAGTAAGAGACAAGACTTGAACGAGACTTATTCTAATCACTGAGCTACTAGATAAAATATTTGTGATAAAAGGTTGGCATGCATTTCTAATTGTAGGAGAGTTCAGAAATATATTTTGGAGATTTTCACATCTCTACAACTCACATTAAAGGACTTGAATGTCAGAAACATATGGAACTCAAGACCCATCACCCTTTCTTCAGTCTGTAAGAATGGCCAGTCTGGGTATAACCTATCAGTTCTGGTCATTTCTGTGGTAGGCCCTCTGTCACCCAGTGCAGAAAGAGGTGATGCCATTTAACTGTGGAGTAAAGCATTACGATACCAAAGTCTCTCCTTACTTAACCTGTAGCCACTCACAAAAGTTACCCAACTATCTAAATTGAACTTACCTTTACTGGTTCCTTTTTTTTAAATAGTCTACAATTTTAGAAGAACGTAAGAGCTCAGACAAAGATCTCGCATTGTACAGTACTTACATATTTTAAGCAGTGAAAGCTGTAAATGATGCATATGTTGGAATGATAATAAGACAAATGGAACCTTTCACTGGGAGAATGCAAACCAGAAGACAGATAGCTTGTTTTGCTTTGGGCAAGGCATGAAGGCAAACATTTAAAATGGAGAAACTCCTCTTTCCTTCTGTGGCCCCTCTGAGCCATTACATTAATTACTTGGAACTATTTACCTACTTCCCTTCATCTAGGCCCCAGGTGTAGACACTCTGGATACTGAAAATGAGTTTCACTCTTTTCACTAGGATGAAAAAAAGAGTATGTGGAAGCACTCTTATCTTTTCCTTTCTGAAATCCATGAACGTGAGGTCATATGGCATCCTAACATATATATCTTATACTTGCTTGTTTTTTTGTTGTTGTTGTTTTTTTTTGTTTTGTTTTGTTTTTTTAAACAACCCATAATAAAATACAAGAGTGGTAGGGGGGTCAGTGATGTTTCTCTTTCAGAGTACAATGAAAATATTTGTTTAGTGTTGTTGAAACAGCAGGGGCAGCTGGCAGTGTCTTCACATTTGTGTGTCTTCTAACACTTCACTAAAGAGATATCCCTAACCTTTGTAGAAAGACAAATATCTACTTTTGCAAATTTCCTAACCTGTACTTTTCATGCAGTGCCTCTGACAGTGTTCTCTTGTGATCAGAACGTTAGCCTGTCTTTAAAATATGTCCTTAAATTACAACCAGACAGATCCAGGCATACAGTTTTGCATATGTGAAGCCAGAGTATTAAAGGAGGCATTATTTATTTAGAAAATAAACAGTCAATCACATTAGAAAATTAAAAAAAAAAAAAAAGAGTCACCACAGCAGAGGTTCAAAACCTTAATTTCTAAATTAGCAGCAAAGAGATCTAAGATTCTTTTTGGTAAGCTGTCTCAAAGCTCTTGCTCAGAGTTCCCCTTCCATCTTCTCTCAAGGAGGAAAAAAAAATGAATTACACCTCTTCTTGTGCTCTTACAGAGAGGTTTTTCTACTATTGATTGTTTTGGAATACAAACAACAGACTGTGGGACACTGACTGTATACATATCTTTAGATAATGAATAACAGAATCCGTGGCTATTTGCACAAAGTGTATTCAACTTCTCCCTTACCAATAAAGAATATCAGTCAATCCCAGGGTAGGCTAGGTCATCTAGGGGTGGCTACTGGGGCTGGCTCCCTCCTGTCACAGCTGTCTGGCAGTGGGCCCACCCTCAGGAACAGCCAGCTGGCTGTGCTGTGTGTTTCAGTTTCCTCCAAGTTTTCATATGGACTTGTAAAGCTGTTGAGCTTATTTTTCCTGATCAGCTTATTTGTTGTCAATCCAGAGAGTTTTCCCATTGCCGTGACTGCTGCTGATGCAGTCACTTTGCACTTAGAGTTTTCTCCATGGCTTCTCTGTCATTTCTGCTGGTCTGCACTGGCTCTTCAGAAAGATCAGATCTGTTTTGTAGATTTTGTTAGGTTTCAGGTCAGTTTAGCACTTCTCTGTTCTGATCTTATCACTTGCCCAGATGCACAAGTTTCTCTTCTCAATCTGCTATCTTCATTAGAGCAACAAATGGCCTCTAGCAGACTGAGACTTTGAGAAAAAAGAAACCTTCCTTCACTTTCTCTTGTATTCCAATAGCATACCTGCCAAACTATATAAACTGTTATAGGGTAACCCTTCATTTAGAAGATATTCTTAGAGCACAGACACCTGCATTCATCATTAATGATATATACAAAACTTCATTTTAGTCAGACGTATAAAACTTCTATGTAGAACTGTGACCAATAGCAAAGCAAATAGAATTAACTTATTCTACATTAATCTTCTGGTGTCAAAAGAAAGGTGTAAGTAGCATCTGTCACAAAACAAAACTTAGAATTCCAAAAACATAGATCAACACATTCAAAGGTTTTCAGAAGCAGTATTAGGAGTACCTCACTATAAAGAGTGAGTAATCTCAGAATAAAGAGATGACTTCCCAGACATTTGTCTTCCCTCAAATTAAAAATACAATGCATGACTAGAGTACATAAAGACTTTCTTTATATTCCCAACTAATAATCAACGTTTTTTCCTCAAGAGAAAGATATTTGGCAAATACAAGAAGATATTGTAATTAATTTAGTTATTTTGCTATATTTTAATCTCACTAGATTAATATACTGTTGCATTTAGTTACCCAGATGAGTGAAAGAGATATCTTGTAAAACTTTATTTTTTTATCCAATCCTTTTTTACTATATGCTGTCTTCTTTTTCAGTAGGACAGTGCTAATATATTTATGATGATATTCATTGCTTTATGCAACCTCATGATCTTAGTTACTTACAGTCTCAGCTCAGTAGCACCAGGTTTCACACATCTGTTGCGTGAAAGTCTCTCCATCTTGTCTTTAATCACTCTTAACTTCTGGACTTTTTCTGTGATTGCAGTATCCTTACTGAGATGGGAATTTGAATGAGGAAAAACGGTCCATTTCCAGGGGAGATGAATTGAAGACCCTGTCATGTGTCACTGGTGGCATCTCTGTGCTGGGTTACTGGTAAGTGCAGAAGAGATCATTACTCCAGCTTCAACCACTCTTCTCAGATTAAAACAATGGTAGTCACAGGGATAGCAAAAGACATTCAGCTGTTTGAACAGCTGTTTCTGTTCACTTCTGAAGAAAGGCAGTCAAATCAGGTGCAGTCATGCCTGCTGGCTAGGTTGGTATAACAACCACTTAGTCATATAAACCATGGCCATCATCACATCTTCACGTTGCAGACTTCATTGTAAAGGCACTAACAAATTTCATTCAAGTGCTATTCAAATCTGTACCAGTTAATAGAGTCATCTCATTCAGTGTGAATTATTTGGTATTGAGCTAGACTCAAATTCATCTTCTTTAACAGCACACAATGATTTATTTATGCCCTATGACTAAGTTTTTCAGAACCTTCTTAAATCTTGTTGCAGCTTGTCAGGAGCTTCTTCCATGGGTGTAGTCCATGTTAACATACTAAAATTTGCTGGCAGGTAAATTTATTATGACTGAAGTCAAGCTGGCATCTGAGCTTGTGTCTAACTCAGGATGTGCAGGATTACTTAGACACTTGAAGCTACTAGTACTATTCCTGCATAAGCAACTTCTTGAAATGGGGCCTCATCACCTGTAAGGATGAACAGCTGCTGAGCTGGAAAAAAGTAAACAAATCCTCTGGTATGGAAATCTGTTTTACATTCCCTACTTAATGTGTAATACTCAACTAATTCTGCCTATACTGCGTGCACACATTCTGATTCTAATTCCCGTTAAATGATGTCCTGAAGTGTTGAAGTGGAGAAGTCTATAAAGTTCTGAAAAAGATAATTATTTTAAAATATGTTTTCCTTGAAAGTGATTACATTAAGCATGAAATCTGTGTGATTCTTCCTCTTTCTGATTTTTGGTACAAATGGAATTAGGCGGATTGTAAAGAATGTTACTGAATTCTTCTGTGTGTTAAAAAAGGAAGTTGGAATTTTTGAGGGATGTGAAGTGTTATCACTGTCACAATATTGGGGGAGAGGGAGGCTAAAGAGCTGAGACATGCTTTCCAATAAATACAGTGCTCTTCAGGCACAAAGACTTGGGAAGGAAACAATTCTTTCTAATTAGGAAAGTAATTTTAAGCAGAAAAAGATGTAAAAGCTTAAGGACTGTTCTTGTCAGAGAGAGATGTTTCTGAGAAGAATTAGGGCAATAGAGGATTATTGTTTTGTTAAGCCTTTGATTGAGATCTCAGACTTTCATCAGTTCTGTAACAATACAGGCAAGAGATCTAAGGCTCAAACACATCTCCAGAAAGGAGATCTTGGAAAAAGAAAATAGAAATAAACCCAGACTTGGATTTGGCTGGTGGGTATTTATAACTCACAGCTGAGAGCCAAGGGGAAGTTTTTCCATGATCACCCCATTATTTAAAAAAAATGGTCAGGAAGAAATTTTGCTTTTGTTTCCCCCCAAAAAAAAACAAAACAAAACAAAAACTCTTAGTTATTTGAAAAATTCCAAACCAGAACATAAAAGATCCTTTAGAGGAAAACTCTGGAGTTGTCATTTAAAGGCCACTCTGACTATAATCAAGATTAGAGCTTTTAATGAAGGCAAGGCTCATTTATCTTATCAGATCCTAACATAATGGTCTAGCATGTGATATTATTCTATATAAGTTACATAACACTTTTTGTTTAAGCACACGCTTTTCCTTCAGTAGCATGAACAACATTTTTAACCTGTTCAAATCCTTAAGAAATGTAAACAGATTTGAAGAGGAAAAATGGTTATTTATTAACAAAAGGGAAAAAAACAAATATACAAAAACAACCATGTCACAGAAAGTTGTTGTTAAGATGAAAGCAAGACAGGAAACTAATAAAGAGGATCAGAGAACCTAGAAATAAATGTTGACAGACTTGTGCATGGGCAGTTTAAAATCACATACTATTAAGCATTAGCTTTTTGATTAAGTGTTTGCACACAAGATTGCTTTTCCCTAGTAAATGCTAGAGATTATCCACAACTCATTTGTGTTTGCAGGTTTTCTGTGAGTATGTGTGGGTACATCTTACCATTTATCAGCCACCATGCACAGAGGTCACAAGTCCCCTGCCTCATTAAAAGACAGTGAGCCAATTGAAAAACAACTCCGTTCTCCCTTGGGGCATCTGAACATATGGTGCAGGAGTAGTATGGTTAATTTTGAAACAGTCAGATCTGGGAAGAGGCTAAACAGTTGGACAAAAAGTGGGTAATGTAACTAGATACTCAGAGAGATAACTCTTGTCAGCCAATTTTCCTGTTTTGTCAACAGAATTGGTAGGCTACAGCTTCAAGCTTCTCAGGGTGTCTTATGAACTGAGAAGTAAAGACAGTAAGTTACAGTGCTAAAAGCTATAGTGGAACAATAAAAACAGAAATGTGACCCTGCTCCCATGTGGAAATGTCTCAGAGCTTCATAAAATCAACAGCAACTGAATATACAGTGCTGGCATACAAAGATGCAGAACATGATGTAGGAGCATTGTAGCATCAGCATGTTTGTTACAGTCAGAAAACACAATGACAGAAGAGAAATTTGTTGATTGACTCCTTACAGATCTGCCACCTTAAATGTTAATAAATTGCACAATGCAGGCTTTTAACATTTGCCATTCCACAACTTACAGACATTGACTGAGTAGGAAGGGTGCTGGCTGGTATAACGTTTTTTGCAACGACATGAAAATATGTTGCCAATTCCTGTTATTCAGATTACTTTTTTCTAGGACCTTTTTTTTTTTTTTTCTTTTTTTTTACATGCAAATATTCAAAAAAAAAGTTAAACTTCTTGCTGCCCTATTAATCCTTCTTTTATGCTAGGAAGCTGCTGTTGTGTCATGAACACGTTTTGTCCATGAGAATGTCTTTGAGCTATCATTCTGTATATCCTTTTCCAAGCTAAGGAACTGCAATACTTTCATCCAGCTTTAAAAATAAAATAGTCACTAAAACTTTTATACTCGAATGCAGACCTTAAGGATTTTGTTTAGAATGGTCCTCTAGGGAACACAGTGAAAACAATATCTCTTGAGACAACAATGGAGAAGCTTTCATCAGCACTGAGAATGCAGCTATTCATTGCTTCTGCAGCCAAATAAATGCTCTCTGGTTGGAAGTGCCTTATATTCAATCAAAAAAAAAATTTTTTTTTTTTTTTTGATTCTTCCCCTCCCCACCATGTCATGGTGATGAATATTTAATTGATTCTGTTTAACTGAAAGACAAAAAAGTTAGCCAACACAGAATACAACTTCAAATAAAAGGATACTTTAGTATGAGACTGTGTCACGATGCAGTAATGTAAATAATGTTGTAGAATGGAGAGCAGCACTTTTCAGTCTGTTTAATACTACAAATTAAAACTTTTCCATGAAGAAAAGGTCAAAACAAAATGTTAAAGAGTACACCTTAAAACTAACTTCTGTGTCAGATATATAAACTCATTACTTTTTGTTACATTCTTAACTAACAAGCTGGAATGAGGTTTCAGAAAACTCTTCTTACAATATTTGCACCATGAAAGCATAATATCCAAAACGAAAGTATTTCTGCTACTGGAGAAGGGTGAGGGGAGGCAATGGACAGAGGAGACATTGGAATGGAATAAACTAAACATCTTTTTCTCCACCTTCACGAGCTGCACAGAGTGCTGAAAGGGAAAGAGAGCCACATACAGTTCCTTCCTTCCACAACACAACAAGAAGGAGAGTGCCTGACTTTGTTGTCCAGCTCCAGAAATAGATGTGTTTTCAACTTCTATGCACAAAGGTATGAGTGCATATACAGATGTAGCTGTATGTATTTGTACTCCACTTATTTCCACATGCTCATACTCAATGGTGAAAGCCTACCTGTAACTTTGTCAGTCACCCGTAGCCTGCAAGCAGTTCAAACACAGCTTCAGAGCCAGAGTTACGCTTTGTCATGAGGAGAACAGCAGTGATAATGCACGGATAGACTAAATCCCTGAGAAAGGGCAACATAGCTAGGAGTATTAAGCCTGGCATCACTGGATTGTACTGATCAAGTTGTGTGCCGGCATAGAGAAGACACCTGGAAGCCATTTCCTGCTTGTGAACTGATCTCCCTCCCCCTTCCTCTCAAATATAAGTACATGCAATGTGGCTTTTGGCCACAGTGAATTTTTTGGATTTGTAGTGTCAGGAAGGTTTGCTTTAAAGGCACAAACCCAGCCCTTTCCTTAAATATAAAACTTCAAAAGACCATTATTTTTTTTCTTTTGATGCTTTTTTTTTTTTCTTCCCCTCAGTCTCTTTTTGACTTCAGATTTTTCCAACTGAAAGTCTTTACAATTTCATCTTGGAACTAGCAAATGAACTTTAACAGAGTAAAGACTGCTTAGGTACTGACCTGAGCTTTCACACTGCCAATCCCAGAGCCACTGATTGTTGCTTTCTAGCTATACCTCACTAACACATAACAGGTTAAGGCTTTACCCCTACTCCCCCTTCTTTCTCAAATACTTGAAGTTTCCTTGGCTGTGCAAAGTAAGCACATATTTTGTCCATGAGAATGTTTTTGAGCAGTATCTCTTCTGTCAGTTAGGTTTCTCTTGTGCATTGTAATTCTTGCCAGGAGACATCTCCTACTTTTTTTTTCTCCCTTCCTCCACTGGAAACATTTCATTTGCCAGAATGATCTTTCTGTTTTAGCTATTGGGTAAGGTTTTGCCCACCTGAAATCACCAGGAGCCACCGAATTCAAAGATGCCAAAATTTTTACCTCCTGTCTTTTAAAACACTTTTCTATTAAACTGCTGCACTTAGAAAAAAAATAATAGCAGAGATGGAGCGCTTGTGTATTTCTGACGCAAGTTTATAACCACCAAATTATTTATTTGTCTTTTTGCTAAAAAGAATTTCAGGTTTCATAACTGAAGGCTAGCTAGAAATTCTTGAAAACAAATATTAAAGAGAAAGCCAAATTTTTGGAGGCCAGTAAAAATGGTTTTGTAAGATCTTATACAAATTTTAACTCTTAAATATTCTTCAAGATTTTGAAAAATTACATTTCCTTAAAGATGTCTTTTAAACGTACAATTCATCAATATCATTACATGATCATCCTATTGCAGCAGTTATTTTAATAATTGCTTTTCATCCCTTTACTGGTGAACCATACCTGCAAAGTCTGAATCCAGGCTTAGCCTTCAAGTCTTTCTGGGGAAGGTAGGACCTCACAGGAAAGTCACACTCTCACTCTTCAGAAGCATTAACGGTAACATAAAGCACAGTGAGGGATAGTACCTGCATAAGAAGCCAAACATGACACTAGCCAGCACAGCAGAACCCTCACCAGGTAGGGCCCTGTCCCACAGCAACAGAGCAGGGAAGGTTCAGGAGTAGCAGCAAGGGCTAATCAGATATCCAGATACCAAACACACCTATAGCATAGTTCAAGCAGGAACTGAAAGCCAAAGACTGAGCTTAAATGAAGCCCCTGAGGCCATGGGTGAGGTGGAAGCCCCAGGTGAGTCTGGTCAAGGCCATCATGTCCTATTAGTGCTCTCAGGGCCCTGACATAAGTCAGTGGAACATCCAATCTCATATTTTCATATGCAAGCAAAAAAAGGGAAGAATTATGATTGTGGTTTGACCTGTGCTGCATTTTCTGACCTCTGAGTGCCTGATTTCTCAACCATGACATTACAGTAATGCTATGTCTACCCATAGTTTATATAAACACAGAGTATGTTAAACAACTGACTTATGATGTGATACTTTTGTTCCCACTGAATTCTAGACCATCTGTGTACTAAAGAATTTCTGGACTTGGAAAGCAGGTCTGATCTCTTCAGTTCCTTCACTAAATAGTTGCAGATATTCCTGGAGTATTCTTCTGTATGTTCTTTGACATTTATATTTCATTCTTTTTTCTTCACTGCAATTAAGCATCTGATGGACTTGGACTTGAAAAGTGTTTGTCCATCTTAAACTTTCAAAAATCTCTACTTACATGTTTTTCAACTTATGAAAATTAATGCACACTTTTTTTCCAAAGACTGAAGAGTTGCTACAGCAAAGTTTCAGGTCACCTGATTTCTGAGGAACAGTTTGGTCTATGTTTATTGATAAGCAATGTTTTCTTTTTCATCTTTTCCAAACTGAAGAAATACATATTGCTATCTCATATTCTAGGACACAGAACAGGATATCAGCAGCACTACAACATGAAATTAAAACAGGTGCTGTATGTACCTCCTGGAACAACTCTTTTTCACTTGGTAAAGCGTCCGGTCAGTGAACTGTATCCCCCCACTTTACAGGTAACAAAATGTATGATTCTCCTGTTGGCAGACAGAACATTTGAAGCACTACCAATTTACACAAAGTTCTCTTTAAGTAAATATGGGCAGAAAGAGGCCATTTCAGTGCCTCACAGGAAGGGATTTGGTCCCAGCAGACTGTTTTGTCACTGACTGGAGCATAGTCAATGTCTTCCCTTGGTCTAGCTATTTCCAGAACTGACACTTTGTTTTGATTTTTATAAGGTAGAACGAATTAAAACAGCAGGTGCATAGCAACACCTTTTTAGAATGAGAAGTGTTTGATACTGGTAAATGTGTTTACCCAAGAGTAACATTGCTGATCTTTGGCTTTCCTCTCAGCCTGTACAATAAGTATATGATACAAAATAATTAACCCCCTAGCTTCTGATTAAAGAATTGCAAAAAGCGTGTATAAAATAAGAACACAAAAATCACAAGTCAGAGAAGTTATGGGAGACCATCAGGAAAAGAGGACTCAGTGTGGTCACTTGAATAATATCACTTTACTCTGCATTTCTTAATAGTAATGCCATCAACCTTGGAATAACTGGACATGGCCTGATAATAGAAAGGTGTATCTGAAAGGAAAGAAAAGCTACAAAGAACATACACAACATTAAATTGAAAGAAAAGTGTGGACACAGACACAAGCAAAATGCAATTCACATCCAGTGGAAAATTGAGGGTTCATTGAATGCAAGGGTTAATGAAGGGATTATGAGAATGAACTCCAGGCGCTTCAGTGGATTCAATTCCCCTAGTTTGTTGGGACAACAAAAAAGCTGCATATCTTTGTCTCCTGCAATCGCTTTGTTCATTACCCTCTTAAATCCCCAAAACAAACAGCAAACAACCCAAGTCCTCCTGACACCAGACATAGTCTTGCTATTATGAAGGTTCCACTTGTAAAAAATGCTCTTGTCTATTTCTGTGCTTTTTAACATTTTATCCTCTTACTAGGTTGAAGGTCAACAGAGCTCACAAAGAAAATATTGCAATTTGTTTCGCTAGCAAACAAGTAGTTTGCCAGAGACATGCTGCGTCAGACTGCAATAGTGCAGGCTTTATGTTTAACCCAAGTCTGATTTAGAATTCTGAAAAGGCATCTCAAGGCCTGTTGGAAATGTGTACTCTTTGAACCCACTTTAAGCACCCAGAACATCATCTACAGGGCCTTTGCTGCTTAGCGATTACAATTTACTTTTTGTATTTCTTAACATTTGTATTCCTATACATTATATCATATAAATATTCCTATACATTTTCGCTATACATTTGCTGCTAGAACAGGTTCAATGCATTTGTTTCTCTTTCAGCTACTGGGGCAAACCGTTACATTCCAATTTTTTCTCATATGTTACCAAGTAGAACAAATCCTTTTGCATTCCTCTCCACAACTCCAGCAGTTCTTTTGCTTACCTCAGGCCTGCTGTGTAATTCTATTCCCAGTTATTCACCAGTCTTTCCATCTTCATCCAGCTGCATCTTCAACTGAGGGAAAGAAAAGAATTTGGGTTATCACCTGATGCCTGGTAAGCTCCTCCCCACCTTTTCCTCATTCTACTTTTTTTTGGTATGGTACCAGAAATGCAGCCACCCTCCTGTAACATCTACCAGCCATTTCAGATATTCGTAGTCAAGTTCCTGATTTATTCATCAGTTTGTTTCAGGGAATCATTTTTGCATATTTAAAGATCCTCCCACAGAACCATTACAATCAGACAAGCAAAAGCAGACTGACAGTCATAACATGGAGTGGAACACGAGGAAGAACTTGGTGTAGGTCCTAGTCACTGAGACTTCCTTCCAGAGACTGAGTCCAACATGGGAAGTTGGTCTGTCTAGGTTGGTTCCAGTAGCGCAGATTCTTGTGTATAGTGGCAAGACTGCAAGGGGCAAGCTGTCAAACTAGTGTCTTGGGCAAGTGTCTCAGGTCCTTTCTGACGGAGAGATTGCCTGGATTTTGTCAGATCTCTGTTAGTGGCCATACCTGCCACCAAATCAAAAAACAAGCTCAATAAAGGAAGGAATGATTTAATGTCTAGGAATGGAGCAGGAAAGAGCATTAACTGGGCTTGACAAAGCATAATTCTAGCACAGGAAGAACATGTAGAAGTAATTTTGTTATTATCTTCAGTTAACCAACACATAATATAAATTCTCTGCATCACTGAATTTTCCAGTCTCTTCATGGCTGCTCTACCTGAACAGTATTTCATGTCTCTCATTCTGAATGATCAGACTCCACACTTTTTGATGGAAAACACCAGAGCTTAAAGAGAAATCCAACCCACATGACAGAAAGAGAAGGATTTCTAGAAGCTGTTTATTAAATACTATTTTTAAATAGTATTTTTTTAAATAGTAGTTGATCTCAGATATTAATGTCTTGATCTTGTTTCAGCTCTGTCCAAGCTGTTAATAGGCTGCATTCTGCAGAAGTGTCTCTTAATCTAGTAAATTCAGATGCATTGCGTATATGTTTTACAGGGGCAAACCTATGTATTTGAAGTCAGTGAGCTTAAACTGTGCAGCATAATTAGAGGAATGAGCCTCAGGTTGCTTTGTCAAAACATTCTTTAATTGCTGGATTTTAGGATTATTGGATTAGAAGATTAAATGGGATGCCTGGAAATCTTAATTTGGAGCATCAAGTAAAGTAAGGCTTCTCATGAATGAGCACAATGTCTCTATAAACCTCAGTTTAAATCAGCTGCTGTAGTAGTTGTTCAAAGATGTTTTCATGCTAGGACAATGGGATACTATATTTTCTTTGTTCCTTCATTTTCTCTCTCTCTTTTCTTTTCTTTTATTTTCTTTTTTTTTTTTTTCTTTTTTTACACAATTTTTAATTTTAAAGAACTTGTACTTTCTCCCTGAAAATCAATTACCAACTTTTGTGTAGCCATGGGTGCTACAGTCACTCTGGGCATGGTCTGTGAATCACTAAGCTTCCTTGTCCATATGTTATTAAAGGAATCCTGATACCAACCAGACATTCACCTTTCAGTGGATGTTAATCACTTAATTACATTGCGATCAGTAAGCACAGATATGATTTTTATGGCATTCTTTCATTTACAAGACAATCCTTCATCAGAGCATTCCACATTGGTTAAACAATATTTTGGGGTCTCAAAGATGGGGACCTACAGGCTTCCCCCCTTTTTTTTTATGTCAGTGCAGGAGTGGATTCACTAGCAAGTGCAGTCTCCACAAATGGAACACAGAAAGTTGCTTTATCATTCTAGTTTATCTCACTTTCAGGGGAGACACAGCACTTCACTCCTTAAAGTGTCTGTCGTAAAGCTTTCTACAGCTGCTTGTGCTCTCCCTGCTTGGTCCAACATTGTGCATACTTCAGCTGTAACGATGAAGAACACAAGCAAGAGTGTGTATATACGTTTGTGTTTAAGCAGAAAAGTAACGTCACAGTGATGTGTAGATTATCATCAAGGAAGGAAACTTTGGGCTCTGGTCCAAATCCTTCTTAAGAAAAATGCTATGAAGTTGGTCATGTCAACATTGAACACATATACCTGGTGAGTTGTGCTGAGAGTTCTGAACCTATAGTTTTAGAGTCCAGATGTTTCAACTGGGACAGTTAATGCACTAGCTATGTTGATCTTTCTTGAAGTGATTTCATAATTCTTAGAAAGATGACTTCAAATGAAAGAATTTCAGAAGTTATACTGTCACCAAGTTTTGCAAAGTAAACAGGAGTTTAGTTCACAAGCAATATGGAGGCAGCTGTGCTAGCCATATTCCCAAGCCATTAACAGAAAGCCATCAGCACTTCGAAGTACCATGTTCCTCTATCACTTAGTATTTGCATTCAAAATAAAAGCCAAAAAACTAAAGGTATCCCAGTGATGTAGATAATGACTGTCTGAACAGTAGGATCGGTATGATAAATCATATTCTTATTTTCTGGAGTAAAAGAAAAAATACTCTGATGCAATTTTGGTATCTTTTAAAATCAACTGGTATTTTTGTCACTGATTTTCACAAGGCCGGAATTTTGCCTTTTGGGTCTGACAGTCCTGTCAGGATTTAACTGAATTAACAGAATTGTATGTAGTGATAGCATCATATTTTCAAACTGACATTGTAGGAATAAAAAAAGATAACAGTTTATCACTTCCTTCTTTGGTGACGGATCTCTATCAAAAAGAAGCATTCTCACTAAATGCCCCAGTATTATTCCCAAAGAGCATAATACCAACCGCATGTGTTCTGGGGGGCAGTAGAACCACTGCTAACTTCATGTCAATTGATCGTTCCTGAGTACCACTGGCTCTAGAAAGCCAGTTGCCTTTTTTGGCTTTTTTTCCCCTTAAAAGACATAGAAGGCATAGTTCTGAAGATTTTTCTATTTATTTTTTTTTTTTTAGGCTTTTTAGGCTTTATTGCTATGACAATTCCTATGTTTCTGTGGCAATAACTCCATTCCAGAAGAATCAAATTTAAAAATGGATTCTTATAATGTAGCACCAAACACACCACAACATGATCTTCCTTCTTTCTCATGCATGTTAACTGTAAAAAGTTTCTTTGTCCAGAATGTGGCTCTGATTACATTTCTCTATCCAAAAATAAACACGGTGCAAAAAAGAAAGATACAGGCAGGGGAGGAAAGCCTGTTAGTGGGCCACCCTCAGGAAAACCTCACAAGATCTACCGTCTGTCTCTGCAAGCCATGGAAGAGCTGAGGAAGTGATCCCAGCTTGGTGGTCTTATTTTTAATTAAAACAAATGAGGCTCTTTCAGCTGCTGCAGATAAATATTTGATGAAAAGAGACAGGGACAGATGTCAAAAACTGCAGTAAATAAAGAGTAAGACCAGAAAAGCAAATGTTACAACAGCATTTTATATACGAAACAAAGCATGTTTACAAATTTCTGTCAAATATCTTTCCATCCAAGGCCTAATTTTACTAAGATCATTTTAAAAGCAGGAAAATTAATTGTTTGTAATCACTTTGCTGACATAGAATGAAAATACAAACACATGTATCTAAAGAAAAATTTAAAAGTCACGTTGTTGATCGGTGATTCAGGTCAGTAGCAGCTAGGTGAATCGGTATAATCCAAACAGTGAAAATGCAAACTCTAGAGTTAGGAATGAATGAAGATCAGAAATAATCTATTTGACTTTTTTATGTGGTTAAGAAGAAAAAGTAAAAAAGTTGATTGCAGTGCAAAAGAATATACAAGGAGATACTACAGAAGTATTCGGTCTAACAGTAGGCACAGGTGAAGACAGAGCAACATCCAGTAACATAAAACAAAAAAAAAATAAGTTCAGATGAGAAACAAATTTTAAACACTGAGGAAAAGTAACCTCAGATTGTAGTGGGCTTTCCATAATTCAATGTAGTACCTTGACCCATACCCTTGACTTCTAATAACTATGTATTGGTTGCACTGAGAGGTATGGAGCCCTGTAACAACTGTGCAAGGTGCTTTGTAGCTTGTATGGTCATTAACAATAAATGACCATAATAGCTCCTTTGGCCCACAGCATTTGTGAATAGGTAGTGTTCAGGATAACATGGTTTCTCAAGTCTCTTGAAGTTTTCTGAAATGGACACAAAACACCTAATCCATGAGTGATGCAAAATACCTGCCCATTTCCTTATTGCAAATTTCAGACAAAATCAGACATCAAGTCTCAAGTGCAAAACAATTTTAATTTGGATTCACAGTGACATATCAGATTTATGGTATTATGCTCCTTAGAATGTATAAAAATTACAGATTCATGGATGTCTGCTTTCTTATTTTTTTACCGTAAATCTTATATACTGAAGATCCCGCACGATTGACTGGCATGTCGTGAAGGGTGTAGGGCTCCTGAATTGTCCAAGTGGGGCAGTATCTCAAACTGAGCTACCTGATGTTTAGAAATCGAAACCAAATGACCTAATTTATTCCACTCAAAAGTTTTGTGAAATGATAAAAGAGAGGGGGGCAGTCAGGTCCCCCATTAGACTGTCTGAGAGATCTTCTTCATATCAGCCTAATGTTTAGGTCTCCAGTGATTTAAAAAAATTGAGATTTTCCATTTACTTTAACAGAGATAGGACTGGGCGCTTTAACAGAAATATACTGCCCAAATGTTGAATCTGTGTTCAATTACATATTTTATTATAAATCCAAAATATTTTGGCAGTGAAGAGACTCATTCATCAAGGTATCACTCTGGTTGCCAGAATTACCAAATTACTTTTTCTGATTATTACATGTTAAAAATACAAGATAACATGGCAAGCAATTTAATCAGATGAATAAAAGTTTAAGATAATCTGACCTATTACAAAGATACCTCATTACAACAATAATAAAATTTTCTCACCTTCATTTGAGGACGTGCCATGCTCATTTCTATTTGTTAAAGTAAATAGAAATAAAGGCCTCCAAATGTAGACAGGCAAGGCTAGGCTAGGCAGAAAGAAACAAAGTAAATACAACTTCTCCCTTCTGTTTTCAGCCAGTAGGAAGTACCTGTGATTGTGACAAACCCCGTACCACTCCACTTCCTGATTTTTAACAGTATAAACATAGCTTCTTCTTGGCTGTATAATCTGAGGAGTTCCTTTTTCCCTTCTGGCTTTTGGAATGATGAGGGAAGATGCCTGTGTGCAACATACTGCAGAGTTTTTAAAGGACAAAATTCATCATTCAGTACGCTTGCAATACCACCTTCATATACTGCAGCTACACCTTATTCGTATACACCCTGCAGGCTGGCAAGGTCTCCTCTTTTACTGCCCTCCCCAAAATAGCAGCTGCCTTCTGACTCTGCCTTAATATTCACAGTTTTTGTGATTCTACCCTTGAATGCATTCATGCAGCACTCCTTCCCCACTCTCACTTGCCACATTCACTTTTTACAGCCTAATGATGCCTGTTTAGTCCCTTGATGCAGCAGGAAGTAAAACATGTGAAACTAGGGGAATGAAAAACTGTTCCATAGTAATATGAAGAATCTAACATGGGAGGTGAAAATGTTTTCCATCACACTAGAAGGATTGGTAGGAGTTCAGCCACAAGCTAAATCAGTAGCTGATTCCTAGCCAAGTACATTATCTCTGTAGAGTGTGGGTGTGCACATATGTGGGTGCATTTTGTCTTTCATCATTCTAAATAAAATAATAACCTGATCTAAAGGCCAGTTCTAAAATGCATGAAAAAATGAATACGTAGGCTACATTTACAAATAAGCTACGGCCTATGATTTTGTGGGATGAAGTCACTGCAAAAATCAAAAAGGGATCCACTGTTCTAAAATACTTTTTCCAGAGCTTCTGAAGAGCTAAGAATGTTTGCATTTAATTAAAATGGAAGCAAAAATAATTTGTTACCAATACACAAAGAGAAAGGGAAGGCCTTGGGCAAGCAAACAATAGCTGGACAAACTTATTTGACATTTATTGACAAAGTATTTATGGATGTATAAAAAAAAAAAAAAAGTAGTGCTGCTAGGAGTTTGCTTTTTAAGTTTCTTGATAGTTAACAGGGCACTCAGTTACAGATAAGCAACTGGTGGCTGGTACTGAAATCATCATTGACTCTGTATTTCATGAACTAAAATGAAGCCAGAGTTCACTTCTGCCTTGTCTCTTAAGTAGCAGAAGCTATGGATGCTGAGGAGACCATAAAAGAATTTTACAGTTTTTTCCACAACAGTGTTTTTTTCAAATGGCAGTTGCATAATCCTACACCTCTTACCTACAAAGGAGTTTACAGATAAGATGTAAAGGAATTATTCAATAAGGAAAGGGACAGTATGACCGAAAATAAAAAAATAAAAATAAAATCCTGAAATAAAGATCAAATATAAAAAACTCAATAGCATCTTCACTGGGCACAAATTTACTTGTGATCTGATGGAACCAACCTGAACCCGACAAGCTCAGAGATAACAGTTTGTCAATTTCCCCTTTCAAAGGCACTGTGATAACTGAAAGATTCCAGATATATCACATGGAAATCAAACTTGCAGCAAACAGCAAACTTTCTGATAAAGGCCTAAGCCTAATTCCACTGAAGTCAATGACAAATCCCAGCAGCTTTCAATAGAACTTGAGCAAAGCTCAAGGTGAAAAACACCTCTAAGAACAGCTGCAGTCAACTAAGTCCCAAGTTAGAACAGAAAAACTGGGAGAGGATACTTCACATCAGAGGTACCTGTGGTGGGAGTTCACAAAGAGTGACTTGCAAGGATCTCTGATACTGAGCACTTCAGGAGACTGTTAAGGAAGCTGACAACATTCAGCAAGGTCAACACGTCCCCAGTTTGCATGGCATTACCATGTGCTGCTGAGAATTTTCATGGCACCCGACAATAGTTACCCTCTTTATCTAGTCTCAGGCAATCTACAGGCTATCAACACAAGCTGCAGCCAAACTGTTGTACTAGAGTGTAAACACAGTGTGGCTGATGAAGCAACTAATAAAATGAGCAGGCAGAAGGGGCAATGTTTTCTCTCTTTTCTAAGCGAGTGTAAGGAGTATAAAGAAGGGTAGAATGTCAAATTAAAGACATGGTCAGTGCAAGACATGAGGGAGGCATGGAATTGATATGCATGCTACCTCTGTATGTCTGAAACTGAATATGATTCTACAGCTAGACTGTGATTCAGCCTCAGATCAGCAAAGAATGACTATACTGGATTTACATATTGCAGTTGCAGATAAACACTCAAAATAGCCTTGTGCCAGTTCTGTGCTACTGGAGCTATGTCTAAGATGTATTGCCATATACACATGAAACTAAGCAATGTTTCTAAGGAAATTCCTTTCTATTTTTCAGAATGCAAAGGAAATGGATGGGAGACATGTTTGGTCTTCACAATCATCAATGATGCATTTTACTGAGTTTTCACTTCTGTGAAAAACTTTTGTGCTAGGTGAAATACAAGCAAAGAGGAGAGAATAATTTACCCCAATTCCTTGTTTAAAAAGTTTAAGAGAAGGCCCCATAATCATTCCCTTCCCTCTTATACAGATAAATTTTAGGCAGACAGAAATTAAAGGACTTACCACATTTATGCAGCACAGTCAGGATTTGAACTCAGAACTTTTAAGTCCAACCCCCCAGAGCCTCAACTACACATTCATTTTCTTCTTTGTATTCCCCACAGTCTTAGGCCATGTGGCCACTATTGGTAAAAATGAAAAACAGGTGCAAATCCATGAACAGATGGGAGACCAGCCCTGGCTGATCTCTGGAGGATAATACAGGGTTGCTTTCTGGCAAAGAGGATTCCAAAGAACCACAGTGGCAGCACCCCTGCCCTAAAACTGAAGCTGCTTTGCCACACAATAAACATTATTTCTACCAGCCCAGCAAGTGGGAGTATTGAGGCATGCACAGTCTGCTGTCTGTCAGCAAAGGACACTGCCTTACTGACCTCTCAGACTTGCAATATTGACATCTTTGTTTTTCAGGCATGCCTATAAAGATTGAAGGAGACTAATTGCAATTCCATTCTTTGTAGTAACTGCAGCCAACATTTCGCAGTTGCTGAAACATGAAATTTCTTCCCTTGAATAGACAACTTTGGAATGTCTGACCCTCCAAAAATGCCATTAGTCATATGCAGAATCAGTCTCTGGGAAAATCACTAGTGGTATGAAACAAATCAGCCAGGTAAGATGAATAATATATTTATTCTGGATCCATAAGACCAGATCCACTTTTGATTTCTAGTTCATGTGGAACTGATGGCTTAGTCTGTAATATGTGGCTAAATGGAGAACTTGAACTGCTTTCTGAGTGGGAAGGTGATAGAAGATAACTAACAGGGCAATTGCATGGCCCTAAACACAGGACATCTGGCTAAGATGCAAAGTCCTTCCCTGCCTTATGTGACCACAGATGTGATTCCTGTAGGTGACAAGAAACCTTTTTTTTCTTCATGTATCACATGCAGGTATACATCTACCAAAAGATTTAAAGAAGTCGTGGCATTCTTCAATTTCTATGGATCCACACAGAACACATCAAACCTGAGAATATAGCTTATGCAAGAGGACAGGGTTTCTTTTCCTCCTTGCAAAAATACTCTTTAGTGCTGTGTCTGAGGTTAGTTAATCTTGTTGAAGCTGCCTATTCAGCAAAAATGCACATCCACTTGTGCCAAGAAACTCAAATAGGACCTGCTTCTTTAAACTCCATTTAAATTGGGGGTACAAAACTTGATTTGCAACTTTAGATCAAAAAAAAATACTGCTAGTATACATGCATTCTGCTCATGCTGAACTGTAAATCAAAGTAGTTGGGAAAATCTATCTTATCCCAGTTTTGGTCAGGTTTTGAAGGAAAACATTCTTCACACATGACACTAATAGAATTTAACAGTAAAGACCACCCAGGACACTGGGAATCTCAAACTGCTTGGCCTCAGGTTGTCTGTTTTGTTCTTCTCAGCTTCACATGTGCTCTTTGAGAGACAAAAAAGAACGTTTGCTTCATTTTGAACTTGGATTTCTCTTTCAGCTCAACGTTCACGAAACCAGCCGGTCCCAGAGTTGGAATGTTCCAAATCCCCATTTGGAGCTGAGTACGTATGTTATGGAGTCAGTTGTGACACCACTTTATAGAGAACAGACAATGAGTTTTGGATCTTGTGAGTACCTTTCCTCCCTGTAAAGAAGAACCCTCCCCCCACTCTTTTGGAAACATCTCAGTCTGTATTGGAAACAGAGGATGTAATTTATTTTTATCGCTTTCCCTGTCAAACTGGCCAAGTGCCACAGGTTTCTGCTTTCAGATGTAGCAAGAGGCAGAGGAATCACAGTGCAGCGCCATTTATGTCAGTGGCTCCTCCTCTGTTTTCTTATCTTATTTTTGTGGCTACCTACTGAGTTATCTTATCACTCTTTATAATCCTGCAAAACTCTGCAACTTGACCCCTCCACAGAAAGAGCTGACCTGCTTAGACCTCCCTGCTCTCTACTCCTGCTCCCTTCCTTGCAGAGCAAGTTGCTCTGTGCTTTGTTACTTTACAGCTTCTTTCTTACTGCCTATCTTACCCCCTCACTCCTTTTCCTAGCTCATTACATTACATTACATTTCCTAGCTGAATGTGCACTCAGCTGTGTGGCCTCCTTGGAGTATGCTTAATTTCTCACTGTCCAGCCCGCTCTTTGATGTCTGATGAAGAAGGATACATCTTCTTTTCCATCTCTTCACATGTGCCTATTAATTACTCTCTTCAGAGAGGCTGTTTACTGACTATCACTCTGTTTACAATTGAATACAGCTAAACATTTGGTCTTCACAATTCCCCCTCTTCTACACCACCCACCCAGTTTCTTCCCAGTTGTTGCAAAATAGATGTCTCCAAATCACTTTATAAAATCACAGATGCAATATACTTACTTTCCCACACCCACCCTCCTGCTTTCAAACACTGCTTTCTCTTTACTTAGAGAGAAGTAAAGTAAGTCTTTATATTGGCGTTTCTGTCTCCAGTTCTCTAATAAAAACGCAGCAGTGAAGCTTAACAATTTGACCTGTTGCACATATCCTTACCTTGTGAATTGTGGAACACCCAGAAAGATCTGTGAGCTTCAGATTTCTGACCTGTGAAGAAAAAATATGAACTCAGTACAAAATACAAAAGTATGCCCACTCAAATGGGACTACGCGTAAACTGTACATATGGTTTCATGGGATCAAGGGCCTTTGGGCGGAGGGAATTTTAATAGGATGGGGTGACTAAAAATTACTCCAGCAAACATATAGAAGGGAAGAATTATATGGTTATAATACTGCAACTCAGATCTAAGATGAAAATTCCTTCAGATGTCCTTCTCATTGTTCCATATGGAGCTTAAAATATTACAGAATAATGTGAAATAAATTGAAAACATATGTGGGCTAAATTATGGTATTTTTTTTTTCTTCTAATGAACAGGTTATTGATAATCTTTTACCATTTGTATTTGTGAAAAGGAAAGAAGCAGGTACCTTAAAGAGTTTAGGAACTGATTTATGACAAGGTATATGAAGCACACCAAGTGTGGACATGACTAGGAAAGAGTGAGAGGAAGGCAGTCAGTAAGAGGGGCATGCACGGTCCACCAGTGGAACAACCTCCATATCCCCAAATCATTTAATCTGTGTCTTGGCATGGCATCCTTATCTGTACAGTTAGAGATGGTTACACAAGTTGCCTGTTGCTTTCTAATTTTAGTTCCTGTTTTTAGCACCTATTACTTTACAGAATTTAACCGTGGGAACCATCCTGAGAATTTGTGTTGAAATCTTTAAGGTTTTGCAGCAAAAATAACCTAGCCTTTCTGATAATTTGATTAAGAACTGTTGGTTTGTATATATCTCTTCTTTGATACTAATACTACAGAATTTTCCTGTCCATAAATTACTGCTTGCAAATGAGAATGGTAACAGTCTGTTATGGTATGTGTTTGTAGGGTCTTGAGTCAGGAATGTCCTTTTTCCCTGAAAATGGCCTGTTTGACCAAACTACTAGTTCAATAAGCTTATGTTCAATATGGGCTTACTAGATTTGGGTTGAATGAGACTTCCCATGTAATTACTCCTGCCAGCCCCTAAGGTGAGTGTAATGCTGCATGCTGGCACTGAGAAGGACTTGCTCTCCATTTTCCTGTCCCCACTGCTTGCTACTGCTCGCTGCAGAGGAAGAGCCAACTGCTGCTTTACCTGAACGAGGCGTGACAGAGGCAGCCTCAGCACTGGGCCTGGAAGGAACAGCAGTCAGCATGGATCAGGCTGGAAGTGAAGACGACTGGACCTAAAGCTGTAAGCCTGAAGGGACAAATCCTCCAAGATCGGCAAGGGTCCAGGCAAGAAGTGGCACAGGTATGAGGGGTAGAACTGCCTCTAACACCTGTGGAAACTAGAAGAAACCTAGTGTTGTTAAATATCACCATTGCTCTTCACACTGGCATGGTAGGCCTATGCTACATTAACCATTTCATTAGGTAAACAGCAGGGGCATGTACCAGGAAACTGAAAGTTTGAAGCTTTCTCATGACCAATGTTATTTAGAGACTATATTTAGAGGCAGTGGAATCGAGCTGGCGGGGTTGGGGGACAGGACAGAGGCAAGTGAAGGTGGTAGTCCAGGAAGAGCAATGGAAGCGTGCAGAGAACGCTCAGTTTGCACAACCTTAGAGTTAAAAAGCCAACAGTTACAGAAACAGTAGAATTAAGCAGTGTGCAGTTTTGCTTATTTTTCATCCATTATCCTGGATATGTAAAATAACTAAGCCACAAAAATAGACAGCAAAATACAGCAGACAGATGCTATTTTGGGCTTCATTCACACTTGTTTCCCTGATACCCCCGATGCTCCTATAAATGCCGTTTCTGTGTTTATATATATATATATCTATATAAAAATACTTTATATTGAGAGCTCTATTGATACGTTTTTTATACTCCTATATAACAGGATAATGACAGGCACAAATTTATATTGTGTATAGTTACTGTACTTGAATTTTATGACACATTTACTGTTCTTGTGTGCTAGAAAAGGAATGAGCATTTAAAAAACTTTGTGTGTAATTACACTTTCAGCTATTAATTAATCATATAAACAAATTAAATGGACATTTAATTAAATGTTACTCTTTTAAAGCTAGAAATAGAGCCCATGGACTTCAAATTGATACTGTGTGCATTTGTTTTAATTAGGTAGTGTTAAGAATGAATGGACTTTAGCTGTTATATTTATATTTAAATACATTAACGTTTCCATTTTTGTATCATACATAGGATCATTTGTGAACTCTCTTTTGCTAGGTACTATACAAACACAAGGTGGATCTGCAAGACTTACTTCCTTTCTTTGTCACCTTTAAAAGAAAATATTGTGATACCTTCTTCAGCTTTTGCAAGCATCCACTGACTGTTCTGATGCTCAATTTTTTTTGAGATCGGTACTTTTTGTTTTAGCAAACTGAGGTTCTAGTTTAAGTGAATGAGGCCAGTACAGTAAACATAAAGCCCACAAATGCCCCCAGATGACTCATCTGATTTTGAAAGCTGTGTTTCACTGGTCAGAGAACATCATTTGAGAGTAGTCTGTAGCACCTATTGTGGTCATGCAGCAAACAAAATTAAGCCAGGAAGAAGGGGATGAGATGCTGATAAGGGTATTTCTTTTTTGTGAGATTTATTTAAAAGCTTGTTCTAATATAAAAGTTGAAGGAAAAACAAACAAAAGCAAAAAGCTGATAGGAACACAATTTGAGCAGGAGCAAGTAGCACAGGAATAGTCTCACCAATTTGGAAATTATCTGCTCTGTTCTTTGAAATGTAGTAGATTGGAAGTTTGGACCTAAGCAAATGATCAGATATGGAAACTATTGGGCTATTTGATGTCTTTCTAATAAACACAAATTATGGCTAGTGGTTATTTCTGCTTCTGTGATAAGTTAATGCTTCCAGTACTGTTTATCTCTGCTCATTTAGGAGTGCTGGGGAGTAAAAGGCTGAGTGATGTTCTATTACTCAGACTTCTCATTCTACAGCTGGATTCTTAACTTTGTTTGGAGAACCTATTTTTGTAATGATTGCTACAGTTATTCATGTTGATCAAAGTTCTTTGGTCATATTTGAATATGAAACACCAAACTTTGACATTTCCACCACCAGTATTTCTTTTTCTTCTTTGCAGGGTGGATAGAGAGGACACAAGTAAGTGCACAATTTTATGTCAGAATTTCGGTGAGTGTAAGGAACCACTGAATTTCTTTGTATGTAAATAAGTGACCTAGCAAACTAGATCAATCTGCTCTGGCATTTCCCAAGTCTTAGCCATTAACATTTAGCAAAGGCAGACAGAAAAGGCCTCAGCAGACAAATAGGGACAAAAATCTATGTTACCAAGTTAGCAAGAAGATGGTGCATATTCATTTTGTACAAAAGTTTTACTATGATGCCCATTTACTTCCTCCTGGATTTTTTAAAGATGTGAATTGTTGAGTTTTCCAAAACAAATGTAAGTTAATATGTTATTCAGAGCTTTGAGGGAAAGAGAAATAGCGCAGAATTTGCTCCAGCTATATGATCTGCATTGATGCCTCTCACACTTTTCTGTAAATCCAGGACGAACAGGAGTCTGTCTAATGTTGACTGAATTTTAAGCTAATTGGAAATTACTTTCTCATCTGTTCAATCACATTTAGCAACAGTTACTTTTCTTACTGATGTAGTTTATATTTCATTCCTTTTTAAAAAATTACTATTTCGTTTAGATGATACTCTTAAAAAACAAACAAACAAACAAACAAAAAAAACAACAAAAAACCAGTGAATCTCTCCTGAAAATGAAACTGCTTTGATGTTCTTGTTCATCTGTTTAACTGAAATAACCAGACTTCCAAAATATTTAGCACAGCCACTGACTTCCTGAGCCCTCCAGGATCAGTTATGATCAACTTTTTGATAAGATTTCTATCTGGATTGGTATTTGATACCACTCTAAGATTTGTTTTTATTTTTTAAATCACTTCTTCTTTAACAGTATTAACAGACACTGTTAATTGCCTTGGAAAGTTTGAAAATTCAGGATTAAGAGAATTGATAGGGATTCCTTTTACAACCCAGGTGATTTGCAGTTTTGGAGCCTTAGGCCTGATCTGTGCAGTTTATGTCCAATACAAACATTCCCAGGTGGCTGCAATCAAACATCTAAACCAGCTGAAGTCATGCCGAACATGCACATGCAGTTGCTTGGGGTATCACTTGAACAGGACATTGGTGTTTTCACAAGGGGATAAACTCTCATGATTTTGCTATGGCATCCATGTTGATGGTGGGATTAACCATTCAGTAAAACAAATGTTGCTGAAACAGTACAAAACTTCCTGCAAATGGCACCTGACTTATCTGCAGTTTGACAGAGGAGACCCAGAGGGAAAAGAAAGGAGGATTGTTGCAGTCCCTGTTAGCGCCATTTCCCCCCACTCTGCAGGTCCCATGCTCTGCATGCGGCACCGCTTCAGCGACGCTGCCTTGCCGCAGTGGGCAGGCGAGCAGCAGGAGGCAGGGCAGCCTCTGCAGCGGTGTGCTGGGCTGCGAGGCTCCATCCCCAGGCTGGCGATGCCCTGGGACCTGGGCAGCTGCACAGTGGAGCTCAGCTCTGCCTGCGCCTTGCCTTAATCATCTCTGTTGGGCCTTCTTACATCCCATTCCGGAAATGCTGCTAGGCCTTAGAACTGGGACATGTTATTTCTTCCTTCTACAGGACATTCCAGTGTCAACAGGTTACCTATACTAGAATACATAAGGTGTGAGTGTTACCAATGAAAAGCAAAAGCAAACTTTACTTTCTAGTACCTAGGCTGTCTTTTAAAGAGATCTGTGTTTTAGTTTGCCAACATTTCCTGATGTTAATGGTGAAAACGTTAGCACTTCTATGAAGAATCTAGAATTGTATTTTTAACAGTTTTTACCTAGTGCTGGATAAAGAAAGGTGGAATCCATTTTAAGACTTTCCTGATGTTTTTTTTACAGTTTACAGGAGAACTTACCTGCTGTATTTCTGATGCTCAGAGATTCTTAGCATAATCTTATCTACTTAAGGGTATCCCAACATGCACCTCTTCCAGTCAAAAAGGAGAGCAAGTAATAAAATGCAGAAAAAGAAGGAAATGTAAAAAGAGGAATGAATGATCAGTGATCAGAAAATATATGCAAACAAGATAGCAGAAGTGCAGTGAAGAAAAGAAAGAAATGGAAAATGCCATTTTTACTCTCCGAAAATGTGAGACTTGCAAGACTCACTCAAAAATAAGAGAACAGGAGTGATGATGAATACTCAAAAAGGCTCTATTTAGAATTACTACTGGAGTAATTTAGAATTTAAGATTCTAAATTGAGCTGGGGAGGGCACCAGTGCGCCTCCTCAACAGCTACTAATAAAGGTTAACAACCAAAGGCCACTTACCTGGCTGGGCCTCATCTCCTGTATTTGCCTAGACCCACCAGGGATGTGCCTGCGATAGAAATTCTGACGTATTAGAAAGCCTTACCGCTTTAACTGCGCTGACAAGCCTTTTACAATCTGAACTAGAACATAACAAACATTGCAGAGAAAGGACGCTACCAAGCATGGGAAATGAGGCAGTACACAGTAGCCATGCGGACTGGCAAACACCACATTCAGTTAAACACCGTAAGTTATATATATGGCATTTCTATTTGCCTTTTTGTCTGATGAGTTTTTCCCAGGGATATTTACTTTAGAGGAGAGTTAAAGAAAAATGAAGATTCTACAGAACTGGAGTTGCTTTCTACTTGAATTTTGTAGCTTAAATAGTTGTTAATTAGAAGTTGCATGAAGATTTCACTGTCTGATTTTGTATGCTTTGACCATTGTATACTTCTGTTTTCTTTCATTTGCACTAGGAGGAAGGAAAAATGGTAGGAAATATGATCATTTTAATTTCAAGATTAAGCCACAGACATTTTTTCATGTAATCTGCACAGGTGCATGAAACAATTCAGAAGCAACTCAGCACTGTGAACTTCAATGTACAAAGCAGGCTTAGATCTTAGAAATCCATCTTAAGGACAGGCAAAGTAAAGGAGCAAGACACAGCAGTAGGCACGCACCTACAGGAGCGGCTTCTGCCCTATTTGCTATCTGCCTGTGCAATTCCTTTTGTGAACAGTGCAGGTTAGGTGCTGCTCCTCCTCAGCTCAGTGGGAATTTCTGCATTGGCTTCAAGGAGAACAGCAAGACCACTTCTCACACCTGCCACTCACACTGCGTGCTCTGAAAATGTATGTTAGGTTTTATTTGGATAAAGGCAGATGATGCTTTGCCAGTGTTTTTCAAGCAGCACATTACCTATGAGGAGAGAGAAATTTAAAAAACTCACTGATTTACCATGTTAAAAAAAGATGGCACATTTATTGCTACATAAATGTTATATACATAGTGTTTTCTGTTACATTGACAGAAATTTTTTGAACTTCTTGCTGCTGGTTGGAAAGGTTTATCAGCAATACCTTGAAATTTGACACAGGGTACAAATCTGCAATAAACCAACAATGGAAACTGGAGAACAAGATGAGAAGCAATTCATCTCGGACAATTAGCTCTTACAATACTCCATAGGTACTACACGGTATGCTAGAACCCTACTATGGTCTTACAATGCTATTGTAAATTTCTGATATTAATGAACAGGTTATGGTAAATAACCCTACATTTTTACTACCTAATATAGTAAAATAAAGTAAGAAACTTTTTACTGAAAACTTTTTCGATTTCAAAAATCTAGAAAGAGTAATATTTAGAATTCAAGAAATTTTCTTACAAGATTATTGTATAAAAGACTAGCTACAGTGAAAAATAAGCCAAATGTTTTTTTCTTTCTATTTTATGAAGGAAAGCTTCTGGGCATACTGCAAAGTCTAATATAGCCAAAAAGACAACAAGCTTAGAAGGAAAAAGGCCAGGCAGTGGCACGTGATCACTTTCACACGTCATAAGCAACAAATCTGTTTAGCTGATAAACACTGAAATGAAGAACAAGGCCACAGATATAATCAGGTGTTATTGATGGTATATGCAAATTAAAGTAATAGAAATGAGTCCACTAATTTCACAAACTGTTTTGTTAGGAACCATCCAAAACATGAGCTTAAATTCATTAGTTTATTTTAACAATCCAGCTTTTGTTCTTTCAAATTAAATGACTTCATAAAAATTATTGTTTTGTTCCTGGTTTGTGTGTGAACCAATTGCCAGTGATGAAAGATGCACTATATAACAATAGCTCAGACAACCTTGGCTTAGGAAATTTCCTCCCATGGTCATTGCAGTGGAAGACAGTTTCCATGGAAGTTCAAAGGGATTTTAACCATTTCAACACATTTGTGACAAAGGAATACTTATGGACACTGTTCTGGTGGATTAACATTTTAATGCTAATATGGCTTGGGAGGGGTCATTTGTTTGCACTTGATTCACATGGATTTTTTTCTCCACTGACAAGCCATACAAAAATGACAAGATAATTGATGTATACAGTAAGGAAAAGTTGGTGACCATTGCTCTTATATTCCATTAGTTAAATAAGCCCACCTTACTGGTGGTTATATCATCACACTACCTGCCACGGTGAATTTAGGATTTTACTATTCACCAAAATTGCAGCCTGAAAAAAATCTCCTTTGTATTTTAATGCATTTTGTGCTTACGTACAGCTAACACTTTACATGTACTATATGTAGTACTTACTGCTCGGAAAACAAAGCAACTCTAACAAAGTAGATTCTCCCCACCCAATTTACACTTCACGTTACAAGCTTTACTATGAAGCCTAGAAGCCTAAAAAGGTTTTGTTTATAATTAGAAAAAAAAACATTTGAGGAAAGTCTGAGGGAAAATAAAAATCAATTTTTAAATCTAAGAAATGTTATGGTCACAGTATTGCTCCTGCCTGCATGCAGCCTTCAGGAGGCCTCTTACTGGCTTTAACCATGGAGCTCAGCATGGAAGGGGAACTATGACCATAACTGTTCAGATTACCAGAGACCAAAAATAACATAAAAAAAGCTATACCAAGGAATAGTTTCCTATTGCATGGAAAACACTAGTCATATGGCAAAAGGAGAGGAAAGGACAACAAAAGACTTTTCCCTTCCTTTTTTAAGACACTAATAGGTATGCTGGGAATGCTACGGGTCGACGGTTGTCACTGCTTTGTTCTCTGAATGTGAACAGCTTTAGTAAATGCTGGCATCCAGCTGAAATTTTATCAGCTTTTAACATGTTAACTTTTCCCTTTATATGTAGACCTTTACAGTTCCATAACAATAAATAAAATTTGTAGTTACAATGCATTTGTCAATTCAGTTTAGGCACAAGGCAACTTCCACAATGAGTGGAGAGATCACAACAGTCTCTGATTGTGCAGAAGCGACACACTGCTTGCAACAGAATGATATGTTCAGAGTATTTCACGGGCTGAAATTCTATCTGAAGATCTTGTATCTTCAATCCTGATGCAGGTGTTGACCAGTAGCTTTGATCATAAGATTGCATTTGGGTTTCTTGCTTCAAGTGTTTTCTCCTGTCAGGTTTGTGTCTTCATATAACGTTAGTTGTCTGTGTCCTTGTGAAGAAAGGTCACCTTCTGTGTATCCTACCAATAATTCTGGAATTCTAGAAAGAGATTTGGAAGAACAAAAGAGTATTAGGAAAAGAAGCATAATATAACACTATTGAATGAATCTGAAATGTATTTTAGGGCATTTTCAGTCAGTTAAGCGCAAAAGAAAATCACACTTGAGGGGTCCGAAGTCTTTTTTCCCCAACGCATATCCACCACACACAGCAATTCCATAAAAGCTAACAGATCTCTGATCTCCTGGTGGGGAAGGTAAGGCAGCTCCATCTCCATCCTGCTCAATTATTGGCTATCTGCTGTGAACCAAATTTACATCAACAAACTAGTTTTAGCCATGCAGCTGAGCAGTTACTAAAACCTTCACATGCTAGAAACACGTTATAAAACAGGACACTTGTTACTTTTCTACTGTAAAAGCAGTTAAAAACCACAATTCCTGAGTTCAACAACTTAGTTTGGTTAAAAATATGTTATGTAACTGCTGTATGGTGGTTCTCTCAAACTAGTAAGGATGCCAAACTAGCATAAAGTAATCTAGACCACAAAGAAAAGCTAGATAATGGTCTGCTTTTCTGAGAGTTACTGAGCTTGAACAGCTTACTCTCAGAAAAACTGCATATTTAGACTCTTTGGGTATAGGAGAAAGCTTATTACCTGTGAAACTCAGAGGTAAGAAACTGCAGTTTCATTCAACTTTGACTCTTGTACTCATATTTGTAAAATATGCAAGAGACGGTACCTAATTTAAATCACTTCTGTTGAAGGTAGGCATTACCCTATACATAAGGAGCCTGTAACAATCTTCTCACGTCAACTTCATGCTTTAGTCATTCTGCAAAATTATTGCTATTTCATAGTGCTGTGTTTTTGGAAGTGCCTCATATGAAAGCAAAGATAGACTTCTGAAATATGGCAAAATTCATTTGAAACAAAATACAGAATCTGTAAATCAAGAATTATCTAACAAATCAAAAACAGCCTTTTGCTCTGGTATGAAAAAAAAAAATAAAGCAATTCATGTCACCTTATTTTCCTTAAAATATGCAAATAAATAAATAAATCCATTTAGCTGATGAAGAAAGAAGCTGCCTGTAAGAAAATAGGGGAAGTACTAACTCAAATAAGGCTGATTTAAATGCCATTCTGTTGCTTTGTAAAGAACACCATAATACACTTCCATGGGATACATTCTGGCAAGATACTCTCACCTGAAGCTGAAATAGAAATGAAACTGTCTATATAAACAACGACAGAAGCGCCCTCCCAAAGCATAAAATTTTCAGATGATTTTAGATGAAAATCAGGGCATCAAACAGCATTGAACCAGATCTGTGTTGGTAACTCTTTTGAAAGTGGCAACAGCACTACTGTTTTATAGACATGGAATATCTAACATTTCTCGTTAAAGACAAATTTTTCCCACTTAACAAAGAAAGATAAACACCACATAATAAAACCCAAATCAACAACTTCGGAAGGAAAAGCCTCATTCTTGTAAGGCCTCCCCGCCAGCCTGTTTTAAATGAGCCATCTCATACTGAACTATTTGGAGCATTTGGAAACACTGCTTTGTCTTGCAAAGCTGCTAGTATTGCTTTTTAAATCTTAATTCGTGATCTGTATTAGTGGAGATAGCTCAGGTAGCTCGCCATCTCTGTTGGGCAAGTGATAGGAGGGAAACTGACCGGCCCTAAGCCAGACAGCAAACCTCTCAGATGAGAAGTACCTCCAACTGCTTCTACCAGCCCTGGGACACAAGGCACGGATTTTTAAATGAACTGAGGTGATATTTAGACCACTTAAAGATGTATAATTCATCTCTATTACTCTTGGCTTATCTATCAGGCTGTTATCTATTCCTCTGATATCATGCCAAGAAGGCCACCTGAGCCAAGAGACATAACCATCAGTAAAAACAGATGAAAATGGACAGAATTCCACTAAAATTTCCTGGGTTTTTGTTTTATTATAAAACTACACAAATCTGCACGCTTTTGCTCCTGCTTAGAAATAGGGAAAGTATTTAGCAATATCAAGAAGTTTGTACTAATGACAGCTCAGTAGCTGAGAATAAACAACTAGATCTTCTGAATTTTAGCCAATAAAAAGCAACAAACAGAACAAATGTTACCAGAGCCACCCCGCTCTAGACAAGACGTACCTGGCTGGTGTTCACATATGACCCATAGGGTTGGTAGTTTCACTCAGGCCAGGGTGGCTTCCTGGGTGTGGTGTTGGCGGCTCTGCCGATACGGCAGAAACTTTTTCTTCTTCCCTTCTCTTAAGGCAGGCTGCTTTAGGATTTAGGTTTCGCTCTGTAACAGAAAAATGATTCTTAACATCCTGTATGCTGATACCAAAGGGAGTATCAACACATTAATCACTGCAGTAAAAATAGCACTGCAGCTTCCCTTTCCTGAGTACTTACAGCCCTGTGTTAAAGCCCAGGTGCCTAAAGCTGCAGACAAGTCCTACTGAAAGTCCAACTCATAGATTAGTATTTTAAAACAAATTAATAATAATACTAATAATAAACACAACAAAACACATAACTTACTACCTGCCTAGATACACCTTCAAAAATATTGAAGAACAAAAAATTGCCTCCCTTGTTACACAAAGTAGCTAGAAATACAAGCTGAGAAAAAAACGTCTGCAATTTACAATGAAATAAAGCACATTTTTGCATTTTATGTTGAAGTCATACCAACCCTTCCTACATCAACACTGCTTTTAGTAAAGCTAATGCTTCTTTCTTCACCTTAAGTATTAGCTCATTAGACAAGGCAGAATTTCTTAAGACACTAATCCTCTACATTCACCGCCCATCTTGGTTATCCATCATATTCTCCCCAATTCACTCATACAGCAAAAAGGTTATTATTTTTTTAAAACCTTATTTCCTCTCGCATTATAAAGCCACTACTTTATAATAGCCAGCTGTGGACTAACTATCAAAATATTTCCATCAGTATGTTTCTACTTCCCCAGTTACCTCCACAGATGTAGATTTGAATCTAGTTTTCAAATAATTTACAGCTTCTAAGAGTCACCTGTTTCTGTCCTTCAAAATGGCTTTTCATGAAATCAAAAGACAACAGACAAATCTCAGTGGCCAAAAAGACGCACGAAGGTACGTAATATATTCTGTCAACTGAAAGAAGTGATTTTTCTCCTCAGTGCATATTGAATTTAATCAGCATTTTGAAGTATTTTTCTTGTTCTCAGTGAATTGTGTTTTGCAGTTTAAGATGGTGAGTATGATTTTTAACTGTAAAGAAACTGCCAAAACAGAGCAGACAGCATGAGCTCGGTGCAGGAACTCTTAGATCTTCCCTTCTACAGCACTGATGCCCCACTAATAACTGCAGTCTGCTGACCCCTGTTCATCTTACAGGGTGTTTCTCTAGCTGATCTGACAGAGGCAATTGTACTTCCACTCAAACCATTATCAACAGCCTCCTACTGGAATTGCTAAGGATGATCACTCACAAAGAGTCTGCTGGGAAAAAAAAAAAAAGTAACTTCTCTGAACTACAGTTTTCTTCGTTTAAATGTGGCTGGCCTTTAAGTTTTAAAGAAGATGTAATTATATGGAAACTTTGAAAGGAAGTTAATTTACAGTGATTTAGGAAACGGAGATGAAAATGCTAGCCTACAGTTAAAGCTTAATATCTGAAATGTTTCATTTTGAATAGCACTAATCACAAAATGGGAATATGCTTTACCAGCAGAGAGAGGAAATTGTTTATGCTATTATATAATGCACTGGCAAAAGCTCTGGATACCACACAAAGCTCTGGTCACTGAGTTTTAGGATACTTAATTGAGCTTGGAGCAGGTGCAAAGAAAGACAAGAGAAAATGAGGAATGCAGCCTCTCACAAGAGGCACGGTGTGCTTGTGACAGTCTTCTTCAAATGCACAGAGAGTAAAGTACAAGGTGAGATATGAACATGAGGAAGGGAAAAATCTTGACTTAATTTGGACTTCATAGATAGTTTAACTGCCAATACATTTAGGAAAAGATTTCTAATACAGCCGTAAGGTATGGAAGTAACCAAGGCAAAAGTGATCTCATTTATTTTAATGCAGCACTTTGTATGGTTTGCATGGCCTGTAGAAGTAGGGAGTGGACCTGATGTTTTTAGTCCTTAAAACATGCCTCATTAATGTTCTTCCGACTTCTTCATAATAGTCAATCTTATCTTCCAGAGAAAGACAAGCATTTTCAGACCAAAAAAATCCCGAGGTCAAAGTCTCAGAGATGCAAAGACTAGCTGGTGCCACACAAAGCTCTGGTGACTTTAATCTCATTTGTCTGCAGCATAATCACAGTTTCTGCATGTAGCATGCAAGAACTCTGACTGGAGACGGCGCGTTTTAGTAACAGTTCCGTCAGTACAACTCTGCCTGAAAACCCTTTGCGCCTCACCCTCACCATGAAGTAGCTAAGCTTGCGTTAGGATGCTCACTCTGTAGCTTCCAACAGACTAAACAATTGCTTTTACCTACAGCAATCCACAAATTTGGAAATGAAAGTAACGTACACAAAAATAAATCACTGATATCCTTCAGTGACATCAGTGATTCAAAGATGTAGCACGCGAAGCAACTGACCACTGGCATCATCCCCATCTGAAAGAATTCCGAGTTCTTGATGTGCTTACACCCGTGAGGTACCAAAGGAAGATGGTTACTCTATAGTCCAAGGGAGCAAAGTAGAAGAATGCTCACCAGTTTCAGTGACAGCTACCTGAGGGACAGAGGTGTCTCACAATTGTAACACCTCTATCATTAAGTGAGATTAAAAGTCATCAGTAGCTTTACTAACAAATGAAAACAGAACAGTTGAAGATCTAACCGTGATTCCCAGAGGAAGCATTTTTCTTTACAGAAAGTGAACTGCAAAAAGAATTCTTCCTTCTGCAACTACTGATAAGCCTATTTCTTCCCTGGAAAAATCAAGAGATCATGGAAAGAAAATACATGCAAAACCAACCTCTATTTACTTCAAGCAGCTGCAGGTTTCCTCCCCAAACTATGCTTAATGCAAAAAGCTAAGTAAATGCAGTTAAATTCACTGCATTTTTAAATTTCAGTTGCATGGGGTTCATCTTAAATCGGATCTCTGATTTTTGATAAAGTTTCCGTACTACTAAATAAGTACTTTTTACAATTTAAAGCAAGACGTGTCAACGTTTTAATTAACTGATTTGCCTAGAAAACTTGGATAGCAAAATGGCTAGGAAAATACATACGAAAAAAGTATAAACCTAACACTCCCATCCTTCCTTTCTTTCTTTTCATTAAAAGCAATTTCTTGCTTTTCCTAAAGAACTTCAACATAGTTACAGAATAGCTAACGTGCCTTCAGTGATTTGCATTGAGTTGTGCAGATTACAAGAGACCAGCACCGTTCCATGAACAAAGCCACCCTGCAAATTGCCACAGCACAACAATGGGCTACTCACCTCTCACTTGTTGCTCTAGACTGAGGATGACTGCCACAGCCTGGTGAAGAATAAGCAGTTTTGTCTGTGGTTTTTCACTCTTCAGATGAAGCTGACACATTCGGCCAAGTTCTTTAAATGCCTCGTTAATATCTCGTACACGCAAACGTTCTCTAGCATTATTTGCCATTCTCCTCTCCTTTTCTCTTTCTATTTTCTGCTCTGGGTTTAAATCCTCATCTTCATTAGTACTGCTGCAAGAAAGTGTAAATAGAAGTATACTGAAATTTCACTTTTACTTCAAACAACTCACTGTGCTAGTTCAAAATTCTTAGCTGATGAAATTAAAACTTCTTCCCATTTATTCTATTGTATACTGAACTATAAATAAGCAAAAAAACGTTAGAAATTAATGCTTAAGTACTCAAAGTAATTCTTGTCACTCCTGTAATTTCCAGAAAATAAATGTTCAATGGCTTCTGCCTGAAGAATATCCACACAATATTGTCTACAGATGGCAAATGCTTCCAGGAAAGTACAGCGAACGTGTTGTCCCCTTGAAGCAAAAGAAATACCTTAACTACTGCTTTATTCAATTACTGACACATGTTCAAATAGTTAGAGATACTCAGCCATCTTTTCAGGTGAAGAATAAATCATTTTCAACCAGTAGCTTTTGCTGGTTTCCAATATATTAGCTTATACAAAAAGGTATTCAAGTAGTTTTCAATTTAATGCGCTTATTGAAAAACATTTTAATTTTGTTAAAGATCTACCTGGTCAGTTTGAAAACTTTTCTTTCTTTTAATGTCCAAGATAGAGCTGAACAGTTATATTCAGATTTTTTTTTCCATTTCACTTAAAATTATTATATTAAGTCATGTAGCTTTTTTTTCCCCCCCACATATGGGACTGTTCATTCAAGTCAAAAACTGCTACAAAGCCTCTTCTCCACTAAAATTAATATCCTAAAATGTCATTAAGCAGCTATGATGGTAGAGACTCCACTGCCTGTGGTTGCAAGGTTCAGATTGTTCATTGGTATCTCAAATTTCAATGCTTGTATCAGGCCTATCAGGCAGATCCAGAAGCATTTTACCTGGTGTGAGTTCCAGTTTTTTTGGTCTGTGGTTTGAGAAGGGAAAAAGAGTTCTGAAATTGTACGTACATGTCATATTCACCCCAGTCCACAGTTTATCAGGCCGCTGTTCTCCACAGCTACTTGCTCCCACTTAGAAGAGGAGCCCTGGCCTAGGTACAAGGATTACATGTCTTGGACGCTTCCATCCTCTACACTGGCCGGGACTGTCTCAATCTTTTATGCTAGTTATCTCTATAGGCAAGGCACTTACACAACGGAATGCATAATTATCAGGTGATTTTCCTGGAAAAAAAATCTTCTATTCAAATAGATACAATTACTGTAAGCTGTCTTTTTATTTCATATGCACAGAGGTAATGCAAAAGCTTTAAAATAAACTTACTAAACTTAAAGACAATCTACAACTTACACAGAGCGTTAATTAAGCACCAAATCCATTAGCTCACGTCAGTGACCCACCTTGTTCTGCCTCTAGATGAAACCTTGATATCCTTCTGGGAGGACTCATCATCTGATTTCATGTCATCCGATGAGGGGGGTTCATGTATATTTTCATCCTTCTCCTTATGTTCAGACTTGATTTCTGTTGGACCTATAGCCACAGACTGGCTCTGCAAGCCACCTGACAACGCTGCAAGCAAACAGATCAGTGTGACTATCAAAGGAGTGGAGTATTTCTCCCTGTCACAGAACCTCAAGCAGATATTGCAGATGGCAGGCCAGAACACAGCAAGGAAGCCAACACAAGGAACCATGCTCTGGTAACAGAAATAAAAGAGAGAGCCTGGTAACACTGCTGTATTTGGACACATGTCACGAGGTTGTAAAGGAATTGTAATAATCAAGAGTAGCTTGACCAGAGAAAGACACTGTAAAATACAGAAGGTCATTCTGCAAAGTAAGAAAATTTGCACCTCGGGTCTGGGCTGCAAATCTAAGGGCACAGCTGCACTGACAGAGGCTTGGGGCTAGGCCAAATCTGCAATACACATCCCTAAATGGAGCAAGCATGTTAATGAATAAGCTGACTTCTGTTTCCTATAGCTTACTTCTTTAGGCTAAAAATTGAGCGAACTGTAAACAGCTGTGTGGAGAGACTTCCTTTTATTGGTCAGATTGAAATCAGTCATCAGCTCACTCTGCAACCCTCCTGGCTGATTTGGAAATGGCTGCCACGCTGCAAATGGCATTACGGCATCTCAAGCTATAAGGCAGCTGGAACGCAAAGCGTTCTACTGAAACTATACAGGGACCAGTCCAACACAGGGATGCCCTCCACGTTTTTGCAGTAATCCCTAACAGAGGTAGTTTATAGGATTTAAAATTGAAATTAATTCTCATTTCTCAATGAGAAATTAACTACTTATGTTCCTATCCCCCCCTTTCTGTATTGATTCACATTTACCAAGATCTACAGCCTCCCTGTCTCCAGATTAATCCTGACACCAATGAGCATTTAATATTGTTGGAGAGTTACCTCTGTAGCTTTCTTGTGTTTTATGATTTAGTTCTGTGCTCTGAGCAGAAACTGAACTGGGAAGAACTGAATGGTTGCTGTTGAGGCTGACACTTTCTTCCCGATGAGTCCCAACCTAAAGAAAAACAAAGCAAACATTTCAATTAAATACGTGATTCAAAGAAACAGTCCCAAATGAAAGTTTAAAAGACCAAGTATTTGCTGGATTAGAGACCAGAGTTCAAGTTTTACCTCAGTAAGGGTGAGATTTAGTTGAAAGATGCTGTTACACTAAACCACTTGATTACAGCATATTGGATTAAGCTGTGCTTCAAACAATGACCAACACCTGTCTGGAATAATGTAGCAACCTAACAATTTTTTTCAGTATTATCCCACAGATCACTGCAGAACTTTATTCTTGATTTATACCTGATTATAAGATTTGATTAACATTAGATTGCTTTAAGCTATTATGACCATCAACTGCAGTACTCCTAAATTTTTGATCCTTTAATGAAAATCACAAGGAATAGTAATTTTCACTGCTTGTGAACGTGTGCATGTATACATATATGTACACACACACTTAAATATAGAAACACACATTTAAAAAAGAAAACAACATCTCCTCACTTCCTGATTACTAAAACAGGAGTAGGAAAAAAATGCATCTAATTTCAAAATATTACTTTATTCACTTTAATATTTTTCCTCAGCTAAACATATTGGGTCTAGTTCCATAACTGAATCTTATCATATGAAAATAATCCAGGCATCTAACTATTCTTACCACCCGCTGCACATAATATATAATTTCTTTCATAATACAACAATTAAATTTTTAAGAAGTATTGAGAAGAAATCGTAAAAAAATCTCAATCTTACAAGAACTTTAATAAATTATACTTATGTAATGTAGCCATGAGTGCAAATACATGGCTTGAAGAGGCAAATTTATTTTAAAAAAAGCAACAATCCTGCTGCTCAATACAGAATACTGTTATCGATGCAAGCATCCATTAAAAGAATACCATTCTTTAGTCTGAAAATGGAAGAGGTAAAGACAAACTGCCTGAATTTAAATAAATTGGAATATGGGCCATTTAAAGCTTTTGATTCCTAAAGAGACAAAAGTCCTTTAAATATTTATAACATAACCAACATAATGCAATTAAACAGTTAAAAAAAAAAAAAAAAGAACAAAGATGAGGGATTCTACTATTATTTGTATAGTTACAAGAATTGGCTACAGATGAAGCTTTTTATTGGAACAGTAGCAAACATGTCAACTAGAAGATTAAGCCTTTAATTAAATAGGTTTATTGCCTGGAGTTACACATGAGAACCACTGTTTTTCAATAAATCCTTCAATCCTAGTAAACTGCTGAGCTTTGAATCCCTCTTGAGTAATTAATGCAGCTTTTACCTTTCATGTCTTAGTATGGATTTTACCCAGAGAGAGATAAATACCCTTATGCAAGTTTATCCTTTGTTTAATACACACTCGTTCCTGTAAGCTAACACACACGAACAAGAAAGGAAGGGGGGGGGGAACGGGACCACCCCCTCCCAGCCCTGCCAACCCACAACTCGGATCAGGTCATTCCGGGCTGCTACAGATTCTGCAGTTCTGAGGAAAACCTCGCACACTGCAGGGTATCTGAGCTTTTTAAAGTACGTTTTATCTTCCGTTATGCCCCAAGCTTTGTTTGCGGGACTTTCTAAGGGACACGATCCTCCCAGCTCTCGTGAGCGTCTGGAGCTGCCCAGAGGAAGGAGCAGGACCGGACTCTGGCAGCCTGCGCGAGAAACCCTTCCGAGGGGAAGGTGAACTCGCACTCCCCGCAGCTTCCAAAGCCCAGCCTTTTGCTAGCTCTGCCCCTCAGGTTGTGTTTTATTTTGTTCCTCCGGTCACGCTTAAGTCCCAACACATGAGGGTGCTTTTATTCAAGCTAGGAACTATTCATCACTTTGAGGGCAGTTTCCCCCCCACCTCCAAAACCTTAATCTGGGGGGAGGGGGGCATACGGCAAAAATTTCTTAAAGCTGCGCACAAACCTAACAGCTGCCAGAACGCTGGCAACTCGCAAATCTAGAGCTAATCTAGAAGTGACAGAGTAACAAATCATTTCGGATAGAGGCAGAAAACAGATCAGAAATAAAAACTGAATTCAAGCCCATGTCGCGGCTCTTTGGAAGAGCTTTACAAATTCCAAGCGCGCAGCTTAGATCGATGAGGTTTATAGGGGAACCTGAGAGCTACAACGCCACCGACCTGAGCACCACATCCATTTATTTATTTATTTATTTATTTATTTTTATCTCCCATCTCCGACGTCCTAGATCCTGCCCCCCATGGTGGCCCTGCCCTGCTCCCCCGGTGCCCGTTTGCCCCTGCAGCAGCCCCGGGCGGCACCGAGGCCCCGCAGCCCCTGCTGCGACCCCCGGGCCCTGCGGGGAAGGCACGCTCGAAGCCACGTCCCCGTCCTGCACGAAGCAGCACGGCTTGCAGAAAGCCTGGCAGCACAGCAGACAACCTGCAGACGCTCGGACACAACATTTAAGAAGTGCACGACTTCTTCCAGTTGAGTTAAGCAGTAAGATTTGGGATCTAAACCGGAAAATGGGTGTTTTGGACAATTAAATAAAAACTGGACAGAACTCAGCGACTGCTGAGACCCTGCTGCACGGAGAACTCAGTGACGTGGCAAAATGAAATCCTTTCTCCTGTTACCGTCAGCTCTGCAGCTCGTGCTTCTGTTTGATTACTGATTTTGAACTTAGCGATAAAAGCTTTTGTGAACTGGCAAAAAGCATCAGTCACGGTCATGAACATCATTTGAACTACAGCAAATACCAGGAAGACGAGCAAAAGGGCTCTGGAACCCGGGTTTTTACACTTGGGGCAGCTCTAAGAGAAATACGAGCGCTGGAGGCACGAGCAGAGGCCGGTGTGGGCGAAGCAGCTGAACTGCCCCTGGTGCCTTTCCGCTACAGCACATAGGGGCAGGCGGAGGGAGAGCACCACTTCGCTTAGATTCCTGTTGTACCTGGAAAAAAAACCCCTCTAACTTGAGGATTGAGTTTCATCCTTAACTGAGTTTCCAGGCCCTTTATTTATTTATTTTTAATCAATTCAGGCTGTTCTTTTTCCACTGTATTGCAGTGACAAATAAAAAGCAGCTTGAGTAAGAACAAAAAGAGTATTACTACTTAACTTTCCAATAATACATGAAATAAAATACAAATCAACTTCAAAGGCCACTTAGCAAATATTTGATGAGTTTGAGATATTAAAAATCTATTTGAATAAGTCTAATGGACAGCCCAGCAAAAAAGAAAACAAGACCATTCAGAGTGAACAGGAAATGAAGTCAACTAGAGTTTTAAAATAAATCTGGCTCAAAAATTAAGCAAATGTTAAAATAAAACCATGTCTGGTTACACTAATTACATAAAAAGGAGTTAAATTACTCATTTCCTAGCTCCTTCTGCCAAGATCATCTTCTTCAAGGGAAATTAAATTTATTTTTCTATTTTTTCTTGTTGCTAAAGAACAAAAGTGTTTTGTATAAAGATATCTCCCCCTCAAACAAGGAAGTTTCATTTATTGCTAACTCCCACTAAACACTTAGTGACCAAAAAGCCCTACAAGCACATCAAATAAACCAAAACAGGGAACAAAGCTTATCGATGTTGAAATTTCTGTTGGCCAATACTAAGTATTTTCTAAAACTTCATGGCATGTACTCTAAAATAAAGAGGAATTTAATTTCTGAAAAAAATCTTTTACAGGTCTGTTTGTGAGTCAAATTTTCTGCTCTTCTACATTTTCAATCTCAAGAAAAGCAAGTACTAGAACAACTGCACTTGGAAATGAATTGAGAACTGAATACTTGGAGAATTACACCTCATACTTCTGGGGCATCACCGCAATGCAGTTGTCCCTAATAAAACCAGTTACTGCTCCAGCCAGCTGTGCCAGCCTCTGCTCTGTACATAATTCAGGACTCCATCCTAAATCGTGCTGCGATCCTGTGATTGCAAATGATGTCAAAGGGCGCTCTTTGGGGACTGGGAAAGGCCACAACAGGATGCCTTTTCGTGGAGCCAATTTTTCTGATGTAACAAAATTAAGGTTAATCCAAGAAATTCTTTAGCTGACTCACATTTTAAGACAAAACAGATCTGCAAGTTTGTTTCACCCAGTAAGGATACATACAAAAGCAATTTTATTTTTTTTCAGTTTCCTAAATAAGTGTATTTCTGACACGCAGCAAGCATCCTTCAATTAAACTGCAGATCAATCACTACATGAAAACCAAGTCTACACTACATTTAAATTACACAACTACATTAAACTACAGCAGGCCAAGGAGCCTTGATTTGTTTTGGAGAGTCATTTCCTACTGTCACCTATTTTAATCAAAACTGAGTTGATAAAAAAAAAAAAATGATCACAGCTTAGTCTAAAACAGAAACAGAGATTTATGTACATTTGGGCATTATGTATATCTGACTTAGCAGCAGCGTGAGGAGGTTTCACAAGCCAGAGAACAATTTTGTCACTGCAAGTTTCAGTCACTCATTTTACCCCACACCATTAAAACCTAGGAAAAAAAGGTTTTCTTTTGTATGACTAAATTTCAGAATACTGCAAAAACTTTCCCTTTAATAGCATTCATTAAATACTAACTATGAGGCAGCACTAAAAAAATTCTGAAGTATTTACATATCATTTCCTTCATTACTAAAAGCAACTGTGAACTTGTATTGAAACCTAAAGCTGGATATGCCATTGGAAAGTACCTCCTTTCCCAAACGTCCCCAAACACACACAGCTTATAGAAAGTAGCCAGTTCTTTTTGATGTTTACTGCAGTGGTTCTGAAATTAATATAAATGGATGTGTGACGTGCGAATAGGAGAGCCTGGAACTAATTCTGTTTTATAGAATACAAACCCTTCAGCAATTGGGGTACCTAATTATTTTGATGATAGGTGAAATTTTGCCTTGATCACACAGTACCCAGCTGTGAATATGTTTTATAACAGAAAATTTCACAGCATGTAACTGGTCTTTAAAATTACACTGTAAACATGCAAACACATGGCACCACTAAAATAAGCATGTTTTTAAAAAGCGTTTTTTCCAGTAAGCATTCTGAGAAAGGCTGAATGAAAAAGAAGAAAAATGTAAGTAAGCAGCTCTACAAAGAAATTTCATTTACTATGTAACTCTTTTAACGTATTTCTGATCTATGGAAAGATTAACTAAATTTTTCCAAAATAGCTCACATTTTTAAAGAAACTAAAAGAGATGGACTGAATTATTTAACTCTTCTTAGGGATTAATCTAAAAGTTGCTTCCTCTTCATTGTTACTTACACTACAGCTGTGCTCAAACTCCTTTTCATTTAGAAAAAAAAGTTTAAATTTTGTGCCTGCACACACTATGGTTCCACATTCCAACAGCTTCCTCCCAGTCCTCTGCCAGCATCTGCTATTGAAGACTAGTTCCAATTTACAATAAACAGCTTTTCCAGACCAGAACACTTGAAATTCAGTCCTTCTTGACTGCTTTTCCCATTCAATCTCCCTATTCACCATTTCAAGGAGAAAACTGTTCTGCCAATTATTACACATCTGGAAAAAATGCATGTATAAGCTGAAATGCTCTCAGCAGAAAGTTTCAGCTTTCTGCATATGGTCACAGCAGGATTTTATGGGCCACTGACCAGGCCAAAGTCTAAGTTTTCCCATCTTTCTCTTCCCCCTCATTTCTGCCCACCCCTCACCCAACCCTCTAATTGGAAACCCATAGCAGGTGCAGGTTGCCTGCCACCTTTTCCTCTGTGAGGATCACTAGTAGTTTTTTTCTTGATAGATATTAATCTAACAGTACAGTTTTTAACTCAACAGGCTCCACGATAACTTAAAAGCATCAGCTGTAATTGCCCGGCACAATTATATACACGTTTAAGAACATCTTTACCATTGATGCTTGTCTGTTGGTTGTTACAAGGCTAGATGCTCCATAATTTGAGTTCAGGCTCCCAATTGGCCCATTGTGGGATGGTCCCAGTAAGCTATGTATGTCTCCATGGCCACCTGATAGACTTGTTGAAGGCCCCACAGCATGATTTCGTAGTACATGAATGGCATCATCGAGTCTGTCCAAGCGATCCTCCATTCGAGACTGCTGTTAGGATTGAAGAGGAACACCAACAGTCATTACTGAACAAATCTGCAGATTCATTACACTGGAACAGTTTCTACCTTGGAGACATTAAAGACAGAAGATGAAATGCAGTATCAAAAGACTTCAAAAGCACCTACCAGCACTACAAACAAACAGGAAAAAGAAAAGGTATCTGGAGATTTTGCTTGAGATAGCATTCATTCCACAAATAGGTGGCAGCTTTTAAAGTGAAGCTTATTATAAGGTTAATGTTACTTAGCTTCTATTACATGGCATGAACAAGAAAAAAGGAAGTACTACAAAACAAGCTGTCTAATACAGGACAAGAAATAATGATCATAAAATCAGCCTCACCACATTGGTAACAATTAGGAGAGGCTGTGGCTTTTTGAGAAGCTGTATTACAAAAAGACTGGACAAAAGTTATTGTTTTTCCTAAAGCTGATCTTTGAACAGATTAGATATCTCAGAAATAAAACCAAATTCTATATGCTACTGCAGAACAGGTCTCTGTCTTAGATTTACGTTTATTTAAAGAGACCAAAAAAAAGCAAAGCAAAACATTCTGACATTGCAGCTCTCTAGAAACTGAAAGAGCAGAATGCTGGAGTCAAAAGATGGGTCATATGCTACACTAATTCAAGTTTTAATGGGGAATCTGAAGGAAGCATTAATTGAAACACAAAAAGGCACCATCTAAAGTGAAATAGTACCTCACAGACATCCTTTAAGAAGGACATTGCATCTTGCAAATGCTCGTGAAGTTGCTGTTCAACTCGATTTTTCTGGCAAAGTCAAGACAGAACAGGAAGCAAAGCACAGGTTAAGATTAATTCAAAAAAGAGGTGAGGAAACAGCTGATGTGCATGTCAGCAATAAATTGTTAGTCAAGTTAATGCAACAGAAATCTGATTATATCAAGATAAGAAAAGGCTAATATTTAACACTGCAGTTATGTTAGGATTCTAAGATGTACATATCAATTACATTTAATTGCAAAAATATTGAGAACTGATTTAGCTTAAATTTATTCTTGTTAGACAGGAAAAAAAAAAAAGAAATTGTATCTGTGGAAACTAGAAATATTAACAGGTGTGTAAAACCTCTCAGTGTTCTCTCGAAATTTTCCCCTTTTCTTCCCAATGCTGTATCAGAAATTTAAGATATTAGTCAGTAACTTAAATCCCCTGCTGAATCTTCAAATCCATCATAGTTTACAATACTGTAGATTATTTCCTGTTTTGTTTTTTTTTCTGAAAAATGTTTCACTAGTTAATAAATGAACATTCCTCAATAATAATAATAATAATAATAATAATAATAATAATAATAATAATAATAATAATAATAATAATAATAATAATAATAATATACTAATACTTTAATGACAGTGTAATGAAAACAAGCCCAAGGGATTACCATTTCAAGGAGAGTGGGGGAAGGACAAGTAAATGCGAAGGCATGAAGTCTTTATCTTTTCTGCAGACTGAACTTTAGATAAGAATTAGCTATGGATTTGTGAAAAGGTACCAGAATCTCATAACAGTGCTTTAGCACCAGCTGTCCTCAGCACAGAAGCCTCATGCCCAAGGAACAGATGGTGAAAGACACACCCTGCACGTCTTATATTGTTCAACTGAACAGGCCATTTGTTAGCAAAGAATTCATTTGTAATGCTATCCTACTGCTTCCTTTAATGATATGCAGGATTTATACAAAAAGAAGCCTTCAACTCTTAAGTAAGAAGTACTATGCTGCTTTCAACAACTCTTACCAAGGAGTGTAGAGAGTTTTCATAGTTTGGAGATGAGGGGGCTTGTCCTCCACTCCTAGACCACTGACTGGCACCTGTCAAAATCGTCTAGGTTAAGTCACAGATTTATGCAGCATAAGCAGGAAACAGATGCTATATTTCTTAACATAATTAAAACCAACATATTCTGCATAAAGGTAAGCCAACATATGGGTTTACAGAGGAGAACAAATTCCTTCATTCTGCCTTATTAAGGGATAATTATTTTTTTTATCCTGGCATCTGTAGGCTTAGACACATGATTGATGACAAAGCAGTGACATCTTCAAACTACTTCAACGTTAAAAAAAACAGAGTAAACAAATGCACATAGTACTTTAAATACCTGTCTTTTGCAAATCTCACCACAAGAAGACTGCTGATTTCTTTTTTTCTTCAGATTATGTTCAGTATATGTAAGCATATCTTTAACAGCCTTACAATTTACATTAAAAATATGTAATGAAATCAAATGGACACAGAATCAAGAATAACTGGAAAAACATTTTCATGTGACACCCCTCTACGAAAGAGGAAAACTTAAAACTAGATCTAAAAGCTCCTCTATCTTGTTTACTTTTCTTTTGTACAATTTCTACTTCTCCATTTAGAAAAATAAATTTCAGTTCATAATGCATTCCAAGTTTAAAAGAGTAAAAGCACACACAAGTTATTTCCATTCCTTACTTCAGATATACTCAAGGCAAATTGGAACAGATTTCATTTCGGTTTAAGAATCATCGTGCAAAGCCGTAATTATATACGTTACCTATACACTGCAATTTCAAATACATATCAATTCTAATCTGAAAAAAAACTTATCATGTAAAATTTAGATATAATTACATGTGAAACACAATAACTAACAAAGCAGTACTTTTAAACAAAGCTTGAAGTAGTACGATATGTATTTTTCTCACCAACTAATAATGCATCTTTTATAAAGATACTACATGAAATTCTATGTCCATTAGAGACAGCTTCCTTTCAGCCATACAAATGTAATAATAAAGCAATTACATTAATAAATTATGGACATACAATCCAAAGCAGCTCATTAAAGGAAGAGCCTGTGGGCTTGTTCTTTCAATAACAGCCAGAACTCTATGTCTGGAAAACTGGGAAAAGGTTTAATAACATTACAGTTCCTTTGTTCAGAGAGCTGCAAGTAGTTACCTTTTAAAGAAAGCGGTTTCCTTAGGAGAAGGAATAAAGCTTGCATGGCCATTAAAATACTCAAATGTTTCTTTTCCAATTAAAAAATAAAAATAACATGTCTCCAGTTTCATAGAAGACCAAAGCTGCTGTAACTGCGCTCAAATTCTCTTAAAATACAACTACTTCAGTGAGTAAAGTTATAATTACAAATTTTCACTTCGCACAGCTACTCGGGGTCTGGATGTACAGTCTCCCTCTGCATTATTGTCACTCCTGAACTTGGAAATATTGCCTGGAGTCCAGCTTATTTTTGCAAAGTAGTAATGAAATAGCTTAAGAATACACTGGCTCACTGCAATGTTTGAATTGTTATTTGGTTAAAATCTCATCTTTAGAGACAAGACCACAGTTACGGCTTTAATGAGCGCTTGCTGCTAACAGCACTGGGTATGCTACTTCCTACAGCAAAGCATCCGCTGAATATTAAGCAGAAAGGCAAACTGTTAAGAGCAGAAAACAAGTGACAACAGTAAGCCTGTGCACCTAGCTTGATGGTGATTTTTTTTTAATGGAAAAAGGTACGATTTCCTTAAGGAAAACACAGAGGAAAACTGAGTGGGACTTATCACAACAAAAACAGAAATCCAAACCAAACCCCAAACTCAAACGAACAACCCGAAGGCAACCTGCAGTTTCTCATCACACCTCTAGTAACGCCAGTGCGCTTTGCAAGCAGTGGCAGATTCTGTTTCCATGTCTGTGCAGGTTGCCAGATGGCACTGATTTCCTGCTTTCCTCATTCCACTCCCCCTCACAGAAGTTTGTGCATGAAATCCACCAATTATGTTAAAAAGCATCCTGGCACCACAAGCCCTGCAATTAACAACTGCAGCTTTTAGCGCAGCACCAACATAGCAGCATGAAAAAAAAACAAATAAGCCGGGCAAGTGTTAGGATTTACAGGGGTCATCGATAGTAATCACTGTAGTATTGTTCAACCCCTCAGAATCTGCCCAGCCCTAATCCCCTTGCTCCCCTTTCAAACAAACACGCAGCAGAGGCGGCAAGGGGCTGCTTCTGCATCCTCCGAACTGCCCCAACCCCTCTGAATACCTCTGATCCTGGGAGAAGATTCTTAGAATACCACGGCTCCCACCATCCCAATTTGTATATAAACTTCACATACGCATCACTGAAACTTGCATAGTTTTAACGATCGTGTAGAAGTTAAGCTCTAAGCCTGCTTATGTAAAATTAGAAATTAAATGAGGATACTTGGGGTTTTTCATCCTGTTGTCCTCAAGGCTTTTACTTCAATTAATAAAAAAAAAATGTTAGTCCTGATGCATGCTAAGAAAAAGTCAGTAACAAAACTGCCAAATACTACAACATCAGCTCATACACTTAAATGTCTCACTAAGCTGCTACCTCCCTACTGTAATTTACAGTTGAGGAATAGATGAAGCAAGACTTAGTCAAAGCAAAAATACTGGGAATGCCAGGTAAACAAAGAACCAACTGTAAAATCAGGAAAATCACCATGAAGAACAAAATGCTCCAAACTATATTATTTTAGTATACATAGGACATTTGTTTTACCTGCAACAACTTTTTGGGTCAGGACAGAAAATGGCTACCGGGAGTATAAATAACAATAGATATAGTAGTAATTACTTTACACTGTGCTTCACTGTGTTCTTAGCGACTCATTTGAGAATAAAGATAAAAGTCCAGATTCATAAATGAGGGTAATTAACTACTGGAGCAATTTACCAAAGGCTTGATAAATTCTGTATCACTGAAATTAAAGGCGGCAGAGAAGAGGGGAGGGTGTGTAACAGTAAAGCAGATGTTAAGTTTGTGGCTGAGAAGGATTTCAGTATTTGCTTTTATAAACTACTGTCTTAGCCACCAGAATCCAGAGTAAAGAATGCAAATCAATGTGCAAATTGTTGAGTTTTATGTTTGATGGAGGTTCCAACAAAGGCATCAACAGACAAAGGGAAACCCCACATTTTAGAGACCTCAAAACCCGCACTCTAAAAATATAATTTAGGTAGCTCTTTCATGCTCTAATTTGCGTGTGGTATCAAGTCAGGGAACTTAAACTGGGAGCTTCAAATTGCAAATACTTTGTGGCTAGAAGAAAAGTTCCAACATTTCAGACCTATTTACAACATTTGCTTTCATGCTAGCAAGAAAAGAATAATTTTTTTCTGGTCTGACCTGCCTTTTCAGCACAACAAGGATACACAAGACATTTTTGTCAACAGTAATCACTAAATCAAAAACCCCATTAATCCCATCATTACTCAATTTAACATGGATTTTCCAGTTACAGGAAAAATGCCCAAAGCAGCTGTTCAGGTATGCCATGTCAGATATTCACTAATCCATTAAGTCCACAGAAAACCAGAACAGTCCTCGTTAAACACTGGCGAAATACAAACGATGCAAGTTTTGAGTGATGTTATATACACAGATACGCATATTCATACATGTATGCATACGATGGTACTTTGCATGCAATAACTTTACTGATTTATTCATCTAGATTACGTAAGTTTTCTGCTAAACTCAGTGTACATCTTTCACTACAAGTTAATTCTATTAAAAAGAAAAAAAACAACTCCTGCAGAACAGTGACCAACAGGCAGGCACCCGTAGGAATATGCTAAGCAACAGAGAATGGGAAATGTTTTATAAACTTTAAATTGAACTATAGGAAAGAACAGGGTTAAAGTTACATCATCTTGCTTGTAATTCTAGTTCTTTGTTAAACAACAAATTTAAGTCAATGGAGCTTTCACAGTCCTCTCTGTATGGAGAACAGCTGTTCAACTTTTACTAGACAGCTGAGGCCACAGTGTCTGTGAAAGCTGCACTACCCACTAATAGCTGTAGGCAGCTGCCCACAGTTCATCTCCACGCTGGAATGCTTCTTTCCACATTCACACCAGTAACACACAAAGCACAGGTGACAGAGGTGGCTGCAATACAGCACATTTATTTTGAAAAATGCCAGAAATTCTTCTCCTGTAGAATAAAAGCATTCATGAAAGATATGAATGAAAAGCTATCCTGTGTAAAAGATGGATGCTCTCACAGACTACTCTATTTTTCAGAGAGGGAACAAACACCTGCTGTGTTTCTCAATGCAAGTTGCCACAGTTTTTACATCTAGTTTCAAAAACTAACAACAGCAACAGAAACAACAAATAACTCATTGCTTTCTCTCCAATGGTACATATCTGTCCAGACATTATCATAGCTATGATGGTATACGGTTACTCAATGTTTTCAAAGATTGTTTTAGTAGAGCTAATTTTCAAAGCCAGTTGCCAGGATTTAAGCGAATGCTCATAACAAAATATTTACAAATCTAGATCCAGTGCAACAGAAAAATAAACAAAATATAGAAATAATTACTCAAGGAAGCTACTGCTGATTTCATGGTGATTCCAAGGAGGCTGTGTTCAAAAAAAACAAGTTATTGACAAATAATCTCTACCTGTAAGAGGCGATGGTGACCCAACTGGTGTTGATGGATTTGATGGAAAACTACTGCTGGTATGATCAGGAGAATAAATCTAAGAACAGAAAAGATGGTTTTATATCAGTACATGTCAGAATACACAGTACAAGACCTGTGCTTTACTACGTTCTGAAAACATCTAGAGAACTTTAAGGTAGTTGTCAAAATAATCATAGCCCATATTTGATAATGACACAAAATTAGATGTAGAGCTTAGTGATATGATTTAGCGGAGGACTTGCTAGTGTTAGGTCAGAGGTTGGACTCGATGATCTTGAGGTCTCTTCCAACCTAGAAAATCTGTGATTCTGTAAAAATCGGACTTCCTTCTACTTTACCAATAGCATAAACTACAGCTTTTTTTTTTTTTTTTTTTTTTTTTTTTAAATCACAGAAGGGGAATTATAAATGAGTTAACAGTATACAGATAATTACAACAAACAGACCTTCACAAAATGAGGAAAAAAAACTTCCCTTAAGAGAGACAAGATTTTATCAGTCACATTCATCTAAAAATTAAAATTAATTCTTCACAAGAGAAAATGGGGGGAAAGCACTCAGCCCTCATTACTACTGGTGCCTCTCAAATAAAAGGCACCCGAAATGTTGTTGCTGTTTCTACATATTGCAGCACATACAATTTTTCTCTCTTATTTCTGTATCAATTGCTCCCTTAAGATACTAAATCTCCAACTGCAACAATTTATTCCTTGCTATTAATGTCATAAAAAGTCCTGATAAAAATACAAGACACAACATTCAAAGTTTTAATCTGAAAATTTCAAGTCTCCAGAAAATCATATTGCAAAGGGAATTAAATAGGTTTAGAAGCTAGCTTTGGACTTTAGAACATATTTTTTATGGGTTACCAGTTCAAACCTGTTTTACTTGAGCAGAGACCGGAATTTGTTAGTCATCAGATGGCAGTTTAAAAAAAAAAAAAAAAAAAAAAAAATCTTCACTGGCAGTGTGGCTGATGTCTCTTCACACAGACAATATGACAGTTCAACATTTAGCTGACAATAAACCGGGACTTGGTTAAGTTGCATATTGTATTTTGTGAAGTGACAGAACCAGGACCCAGAAAATCACCTGCTTTGTCCTGGCCTATCACACATTAGAAAAGACCATCAACTCCCTAATGGCAACACCTCATCCCTTTCACGCATGCTACAAAAATCATACTTAGGAGAACAAACTACATCACTATAAAAGAAACCCTGGTCAGGCACTCAGTGCCAGTCTGAGAACTGTCGAGCTCCACAGACGAACAAAAAGATATTGAAAAAATAAAATTCTGTCAGAATAACAGAGGAGCTCACGCTCTGTTTGGAACTGATTGTTTTCCAGCACTTCACCTGCCCTTTTTATGTCGCTGTATTTTATAAGCAGCAGCAGCAGCCGCAGTAGAAGAAGCCACAAATAAAACCCGAAGTCAGAATTCATCCCGCATGCAGTCCCTGGCTGCCGTACTGTTAAATGACCAATGATGAACAACCCTGACACCTTCTGCCAGGCTTAAACGGTAACATGACTCATTTTACTGCAACAAATGAGACTCCTCCTCCCATCAGTCATGGTCCATTCCAATCAGCAGGGTGCCAATATGCCAGGGTCTAATGAAAAGGCGCTTAGACAAAAGCCACACAATTGAGAGCCTGCAGAGCCAAACCTCAGAGCTGTTAGTCCAATTTTTTAAACACTACAGTGTACATTTCAGTTAGGCTTTGTTATGCTAATGTTATTGAGTCTAAAGCAACAAAGAAACTTAATTCATGAATTACTTTTAGAAGTCAACTTCCCTACATTTTCTTTTCTTTTGTTAGGGGACCAGTGGCTATTTAACTACCCGATGGTACAAAGGCCTTTACCCTGGTTCTGAGGTAGGAATCAAAACATAAGTTATCACAAAGAGCTCTGATATCATCAACAAAGTTAAACAGTCCTCCTGTTTGATCTCCTCTAAATTAAAGACCAAGTGTTTTGATTTGGCATTAGGCAATGAAATAAACCAGATGTTTCTCCTGCCATATAACCCTCCATGGGCACAATCTTAAAGGGTTATTGTCTGGCAAATGTTCAGGGAAACACATTAGAAATGGCACGAATACCCAGATTTTCCTTTCTTTCTATCTATACTAGTTCATTATCCAAACTAATGCATAATCCACAGGGCTTTGGGAACTTTGTGTAAATACTTTCATGTACAATTCTCTTTCTTGCCTACCCTGAGATTAAGACCACAATTATCCAGGCTTAAACCTAAAATAAAAGAACCTTTGCAAATGTATTATCTGGCCTTACATGTTTAATCACATACTATTCTGTATGGTCTTTAATACCTAAACTGAAGAACAAATGTCGTATCCTCTGATGTTTCGCACATGAAAGGCCTATTGTAAGATGTGCACCAACAGCATTTTAGAACTAGAAATTCCTCTCGGCAGTTGCAGCGGTCGCGCTCCAAATCCTAGCAGAAAGCCGGACCGTGCCTTCTCCAGCAGAAGCCCGGCCAAGTGCAGCATTTAACTGAAACTTTGTCCGACCGGACAAGCACCCGCGGCTTGCTACCCACCGGGCTGCAGGGCAGGGGCAGGGGAGCTCCCTCCGCCCCGCAGCGGGGCCGGGCGCGCTGCCCTCCCTCCTGAAGGAGCCCAGGAAGCGTGCTGGGGGCGTGCGTGTTGGGGCGCGGGGGGAGCAGATGGATGAGGCGAGGGATTTGAAGTGTGCAGACTATGGCATGCACTGATAGAGCAGATGGAATGCATCACCATCAGCTCCGACAGAAATGATTTATGGAATGACCTGGCTGCTCCTGCCAAGCAGCAACACGGGATGACAGAAACAAGTTTCTATGACAACCAAAGCCCACCCACCAGTTAGATTAAACATTTCTGCCCTGACTTCCACTCCCAATACATTTAGAATTCTTCTCAAAACACAGCCTAGATTTCTCAAGCTAGGGACTTGGGCAAAGATACCTGGGGATCTTTCAAATAGGAAAACAATAAAAAGACAAGAAAAAAATGTTAAAGAAAGGAGAGCAATGGAAAACATCACCAAGTCCCACAGGTCTTGCTGGCCGACATGTCAAACTTAACACAAATTTTGGTCAGGCTGCAGAACAACAGACATCCTAAAACATCTGTAGAGTAATGGACAGCCTAAAGTGTGAAAGCATTGCATTTCCAGGAGCCAAACTGATCCCAGTTCTTTTCTGACAGGTCTCAAACACACAAAAAGGAGTATTAGCTGCCCTCTGTGCTGTGTGTTGTTGTATACTTGCTGAAGCCCCGAAAGCAACAGAGACAACATTTTTCTCCTTGAAGCCAGCAGGTCACAGTTCTCCTACCCAATATGGACATTACAGCCATTATCAGATCTGGTGATCTTTTAACATTTGACCCTTTGAGGGATGCAGAGTAATAGGATCTGCACGACTATGCACATTTCCATTTGCTGGTAGGAGGTAAGAGAAGCAGAATGCAACCCAGGAACGGTCTGTTGGGGCTGCATAGAAGTCACTTATTTCTTTTGAATCAGTCTATTTTCTAAGCACAAGTAGTACAAAGCGCTTCCCCAGTCACCACTTATAAGTCTGAAAATTCTCATATAATAAGAATCACGTCAGATACCGAATACAAGACCTATTTTCAAAACAATCTGTATCAATTAATTACCTTTTCATAGAAATTATTTCTTCATTTAACTGTATTAATACAGAAGTAATCACTGTAAATACACATATGTAAACACAGCATTACACTGTTAGCAGATCGGAGACACTTGCAATGTTTTACATGACTCCAGCAAGGGTTAAAATTCAAACTTTATGCACATGTAGCATTTTAAAACCTGTTCCATAAGTTATAGTTATACAAGACAGCATTCAAAACCTCTCAGTTTTATAAGGCCACTGAGAATGCATTTTGAACCTTGAGGCAAGATATGCTGTAAGAGTAACATTAGAAATATATATATATGACTAACTAGAACTCTATAGCAAAGAAAATTGAAATCTAAACTTTTTTATTATTATCTTTTACTTCGTATAAACAACTTTCTTTTTTCAGGAGACCAAAAAATCTAGGACAAATGCTGTTTAAAAATTAAGTCAAAACTTGTCTTCTACAAATAAAAGCATTGGTTTTCACTTGCCTTCTTGTGGATGATTATCTTGTATATGACAGTACATTATCTTCACACGTGGCCCGCCTCTCCCCCCGAATTTGATATTACAAAATGAACACAAATAATGAAAGCTATGATCAAAATACATCATTTCAGATCTGAACATTTAACTTTTACTCACAGATGCCAATGCCTTTCCAAGCGCATCACCTGTCTGTGAGCTTCCAGCACCATTTCCTCTGTTTCCTGTAACATGGAAAGCAAACCAACACTTATTTTTCAAGCTGAAAATCTCTTTCCTTCTTATTTTATTCATCACATACAGTTGAACAACCACTGTTTAAATGGAGATTCTGAGGAAGCCAGTGTGAACAGAAGCAGTTCTCATTGTACTTCAAAAATTTCATTAAAACAATACATATGCTCTCCTCTTAAAAGTCAAACACAGTATCACCATAATAACTTAAGCACCAACAAGTATACGTGGTTAGAAAAAAGACCAAAATTGCCATCTAAGATCACAGACTGATTTCAATGAAATGTGAAGAGAAAATAGAAATACTAATTATATCATTGCAGCTTATTCTTAAACTGCTATCGCTGAAGTGCTGTACATTTCATTAACTCTAGAAGCTGAATGCCCTGAATAGCTCCTTGCACATCTCCTTGTTCCCTTGCTCTAGTTCCCTATATTATACTCTCATGTTTATTTTAGAAAATCCCTGAAAAGATCTTAACCACCAAGCTTCTGCCACTCCTGTCATTAGTTGCACGTCAGCAGCTTGATGTGCCCTTTTGCTCCAAACACCAAAACAAGAGAATGTCTGAAGACCTAAACACATTATAAACATTATAAACACAGGAAGGACCTGAATCCTTTGAAATCTGTATAAGATAGACCCTCTAAAGTGAATCTCGTTTCTGCAATAATCAACTTCTAATGTCAAAAAAAACTTATTTGATGTGAATGTGAACCATTCAAGACAGAAACCGAATCATCCAACACTTGCCATTTAAAATGTATTCCCAAATCCAAGCCAATACAGTCACACTAACTAAATTCTGCTTAGTTAAAATGAAGCCTAGTGCAAATCCCATCAAACTGAAAAAGGTCACCTACAACCATTTAATTTCTACATCTGTATCTAAATAGATGTAGTGCATCATTACATCTACAATCTTCAGAGGGAAAAAAAAAAAGAAAAGAACAAAAGGCACATTGTGAATACAGGAGGCATACATTTCATTTCATCTAACTCTTCCCAAGCTGATCAAAAGGATGAGGAAGGAGGGAGATAAAAACACGTCATATTTAAGAAAGTACAAGGAACAGCTCATCATACTATATTCCGTACTTTCTAGGCAAGCATGGAAGAGGTTAAACCAGCCACCATACTGGCTACTCAGTAATCTCCAAATCAGTTAAGGGAGGAATTTATGATACAGTTTATAAAGCTCCCTGAAGCCCAAAGAAACAGCCTTCCTGCCTTTCTCCAGCACAGTACATTGGGGAAATGGCAGCTCTGAAAACTGTAACACCAGTACTACTTATATGAACATAATTTATTAACTTGGTGCATGTTGCAGTCCTAAATTTCATTTTCTTGTACATTAAAAAAAAAAAGCAGGAAGAACAATGCAGGAAGAATTTTTTACCCAGAATATTATCTGATCCGTTGACAGGTGGAGTGTGTGAGGCAGCTACATAAGGTGAACTGCTGGTACTGCCACGATGGAAGCTAGACATTGGAGGAAGACTGGCATTTATATCTGTAGGTGAGACTGAATGCGGGGGATAGCTCTAGAGAAAAGAGAAACAGACATAAAACATTAACTTGTCTTTAAATAAATGTTGATATTTTAAGATATTAAATACACAACAGCCAGCCCTTTATTAAAGAAAGGGACTTATCCATCCTCTGAACAGACCAGTACACAGACACAACTTGTACTTAGACAACAAGCATAAATGAAAGAACGCTATTCTGGCATATTAAGTCAGAGTAATGACTTTTCTTTCTGACAACTGAGTTTTTAACTGATATTCATGAGGAGCAAACGAAAAACAAATTCCTGTAAATGAGATCTCCATATACAAGCACGACTACATTAACCCACGCTGCAGAACTTACCAAACGGTCATGTGTGTGCAGGCTGCCATAACTGCTGGACTGGGACATGTGGGACGAGGAGCCTCCCAGCATTCCACCGTAGCCAGGCTGGCTCATGCCATTGGATGAACTCCAGAGGTCAGAAGAGTTGTGGGTCCCATCTTTTTTTTTTTTTTTTTTTTTTTTTTAATACATACACACATATTTAATAACAAAGAAAAAAAAAGAATACATTTCATGAAGAGTGGTATTGAATTCTTTCTTTTACAAAATTATTTTAAAGCAATACATGGTTCAGCTACTCAGATGAACATCAGCAGGAAAATGGTGGCTAATTTATACCGTGTCTCCTATTTTTCTATCGCCACACTGTTCCTATATTTATAAAAAACAAAACAAAAAAACAGCAGAGGCTTTATAGCTGAAATGCAATCCAACCACAGCTGAGAAAATACCAAGTACTTCTGCTAATTACGCAGACCTTCAGTAGGGCCAGATTTATATCAAGAGTGTTGATAAAAATTCCAGACTAGAAGAAATAATAAAAAGGGGGTGGAAGGGAGAGAAGTTTGGCTAAGCAGTGCTCATCATAAACATACAGTGCAAAACATCTATTAATCTAAAACAAGGAACTTACAGTCTAAAATACCTTAGTACCATAAAAATATGAAAACATTTCATAATAGCAGATTTAAGCAACTGAAATTACTACATTACGTAAGCCTTAAACCCAAGCATATCAATGCAGCTTTCCTTCTGCAGTACAAACTGAAGTGCTCTGTAAATTCCCGTACTTAGAGGCCATGCTTTCAATATGCTCCAAAACCCCATCAGACTGCAGCATGAGCTACTTGTATGACGTGAGGCCAAGGAAATGAATTCTGCTCTCATTTTGTTCAATTCAATCCCCGCCCTCCCCCCCCCCCCCCCCCCTTTTTTTTTTGCATGCTGGATACACAAGCATTTGAGCAGTTGGACTGTTAGCTGATATTCTACAGTCAAATTCCGGAACAGTCAAGAAGCCCTCACCTCATTTTTCTCTATCACTCCAGTGTGCTGCTCTGAAGCCCCTACAAATCAAAGGATGGGGGATTCTGTCCATCTGGCCTGGTGTATAATCCCCTTAAATTTCAGTCCGCAATTAATGTCATGAGAAAAACTTTAAATCAACAGACAGCTCCCTTCATCTAACTGTTTTAGAAGTATATAAAACTTCGCCGTAAGATCTAGAACAGTATATATCACCTTTAAGTTTCCCCACTCATTCTGTGTAGCAGTGGCTAACTTCAGATTCCTGCCTAAAGGACAAGTTATACCTTACCCATATACTTAAATCTTTTTACTTACCTTGCATAAAGAAAGTGCTAGCAAACATACTGCTTGGTGGCTTAGGAGACGGGTAACTTGGAGATTCTCTGTTGAAATCATCAGAACTTGGGGATGGTGCATACACCTAAATATAGGAAAGCAGTAAAAGCATTTTAGTAATATTTGGGTGTCATACATTAAGAAACCCAGAACAGCATACACACACAGAAAACTAAATAAAAAAAAGAACAGTGTAGCAAGCTGCAGCATTTGTTGCCCTTGTTTTATTTGCTTTTTAGCAAGTTGCCACAGTACAGTGGAACTACAGTAGAATGATCCCAACAACACGCTTTCTGGTGTGCCAACTCAGCCAGGTGGCCTGATAAAAGCTTGAATGCTGATTTTGCTTTCTAAGTGCATGACTCGCACAGACTTGTTGCTCAAGATAAAAAAAAAAAAAAAAAAAAAAAAAGCAGCAAGATAAAACAACTGGGCCCCAAACAAATTTACTTTAAAACAACTCAATGCCTGTTTGAATATTTAACTAGCTGGCATCCCAACAATCAGAAAGAGAAAGAACATCCAGTGACAAATGGAAGGACTTTTAACGCAACTGTTTTACCAACCATTCAAAAACTTGCACCCCTTTGTAAAGTCATCAAAAATAAATGTAAAGCAAGACTTGCAGAATAATCTTCTAACTGCAACACCAAGCTAGTTTTTTTTTTCATGCTGGCCTAGCATTAAAGAAAGCCAGCGGCATTCTTTTTTTCAGTGTAACAACACACTGGAATGACTAATCTCGACCTGCAAACAATTTTCTTAACAAATTAAAAATTTTAAGAAGCCAAATACGCAGAACGCTTAAAAGTTTCCACTGTAGTGACCCTAAATATATGTATGTGTGCACGCGCGTGTAAAGCACATTCAGGACTAATTCTAATCAACAAAGCCGGCATTCAGGCTCAAGGACTCGACCCACAGTCCTGTTTTCTCTAAGCAATGCTCTTTCTCCGTAACAGTAACGTGGTCAATATACCAAATACTGCAATATGACTAGCATAAGCTGAAAAGATGTATTAAAAGGGGCAAATTAATAAAAATGGTAGCACCAAACATCCAAGTGCAACACAGAACCCAAATCTTTTTTTGCTACAAAGTAAAAAATGCAGGACTTCTATTGGTAAATCGTTCACCTTACTTGTAAACACAATGCTTCAGATAAAATAAACACCCTTTATTAAGAATAATTTTAAAACTTCACAACCCAGAGAGCACACGGTGCCCTAACACTCAGCAGTGCACATTCCTATCCTTTCCGATGCAAATACAACCCTACATCTGCATCTGCAACGTTCACCTCTCTCCTTTCTTTGCGGTACCCGGTGTTTACCAAGCAAGAGAAGGGAGAGGAAAAACAAGCCAGCCAACAAAAAAGCCAAGTCTGCTAAAAGAGAACTATTGTTCCCTGCAAGGGTGAATGTTCTGATACGGATATTTAGAAAGTGAAGTGGGTAAGTCCCTGCCTTCATTTGCATACCAATACCCCTCCTCCCTACTCCCAAATGCTTTCCTAGCCTGCTGTTGTCAGACCAAATGGCTGGGCATGTGCCTGCAGACAGCACTCCTTTATATTAGGGGGCTGCTTTACCACTCTCCGAGACTCGTTTTACATCAACAGAATTTCAATAAAACCCATCAAGCTGCAGTACGATGGCATCAGCGCAAGGGCACAGGGAACTAAGCTAGGGCACGTTTGCCGATACAAACCGCGCAGTGAAACCAGCAGGTAACGAGACAGCTGATAAAAAGGAGTCAAGTGCAAAACTTGGGACTTTTAGCTGCTGCATGTTTGTTTTTAAATTTGAATTTTGAATCAAAATAGAGGGGGAAAAAAAAAAAAAAGAAAAGCTATTTTAGGAAAGAAAGCCTTTCCGAGGAGCTTTTGTTCAATATTTTACTTGCAAATTTTAGATTTCTCGAATAAGTGTAAAATAGAGATGCTCATCAAATCTGAGTGACAGAATGACAATACGTTATAAGCAACGTTAGCAGTACATATGTATTTACTATATATGATGAATGCATGTATATTCCCTGCCTCTGACATATTTTAACAGAAATGTCACTCTGTCAAATTGTAAATACTCACAGTCGTAAGACTGCAAACATATTAGGCAAAATTGGGCTTAATTTACAAGTTCTGCTGTGCAGAATAACGCAGCATATGCTACAGCTGACGGAAAATCTATCACTGTCACAGGACAGCAGTGGAAACAAAGCTTTATGACATTTAGCACTGACAAGAAGATGTACACTGATAAATGTGAAATAATCTACAATTAGGAATTATACTTTTAAACCACGGCATCAATGAGGTTTGTAAATGTAAGCTTCAGACTGAAATTTCAACATTTTACATTAATTTGATTTCCAACAACTGATCAAACGCCACCTCAAAAGGCAAATTGAACTGAAAACCTTGTACAAACATATCATTTACAGATATGTACGTACAAGCCATTAACATAACAAAAATGTTATGAATTGTGTCAAAGAAAGAGAAGCCCTTTCAAACAGCTACATGAAAGTCCTCGCACAGACACACAACTTTATAGAGTTTCTGCTTGTTTTGGTATCTTAACTATAGATTGCAAAAACATCGCTGCGATGTTATGAAGCTGCACTTGTGCCAGTCTAGATCTTTCAGATCAAAGAGCTCTTGCGGCAAAACACAACTGATGTGGTCTCAAAGACTTCATCAGCTCCAGATGTGGGGAAATAGCCAGCCAATTCCACAAAAGGAGCAAGTCTCTTTTAGTTACAATCAGAACTACCCACAAATTAAAACCAGGCCTCTGATGTCATCTGATCACCTGCAGATGAGCGCCAGGTTTTTTTCTGGTTAATGACCTAATCATAATTTTTTATGTTGTGTTACTACAAACAAAATCTAAAAGCAAAGGAGAGGATTTACTAAGATTAACCTGAAGTCCATCAGATGAAAAATAACTTTTTTTTTTTTTTTTTTTTTGATTCACAAAGTTGATGATAAAAAAAATGCCACCCTATTTTGAAGTGTGGAAGCGATGTGTTCGGCTGACCAGCTCGCTGGCTCCCCAAGCCCCACTGTGGTTAGGGGCAGTCCAGCAGAACGCAGCCCGCCGGGGGCCTGGCGAGCAGCTCCGCAGCGAGGCAGCCGGTGCCCTACTTAAAGGGCTTCTCTTCCGCGACAGCTGAGTAAGGCAGTTATAAATATGACGTGGCTGCTCAAGACAGCCTCTTCTAGCTATTAAACTGATAACAGTGACATCCAGGAGGCATCAAGCCAGTTTTTCCTGGCTGACATTCCCCCAAAGACAAGGAATACTGTTAAAAGGTCACCCTGTCTCCTTGGAAGCCGGCGCTCCCCAGCAGGTAGGAGAGGAGCCCACCTTCTAATCCCCTTACATGCACTACACCCCAAGGCACAGGCTGTGCCTCTCGACTGACAAGCACAACGCTCTCGATTATGAATGGGAAATTCCCTTCCAATAAACACATGCCAAGAAGAGTTTTTTAAATGACTTATCAAGTGGAGGACTCGACTCTTTTTGGAGCTGTGCTAGAATATACATTAATCCTCACAGCGCAGTACTTCTGGAGGGTGCATGGCCTCCGCAGAGGGAAGTAGGACAACCAAGCTGTGGAGAACATCAAATCGTAGACCCACTTCTGCCTCTTCCGCACCCGGCACCATTTCACATTTCTCCAGTGGGAACGGCAGGATGATGACAAAGATTTTTTTTTAGGGTGGGGAGCTGACTTCCAGAACGTAGCACTGAGCAGGCTGGAGCTGTACGACAGCAGGTTAGGCAAAGCCAACGCACCGTCCAGTTCTCCAATCTGCCTTTGTTCTCAACACATTCAATGAACGCTGCCGCAGAACTTAGCCCCAACCTCACGTGTCTAAGAGAAGTCAAAGGATTACACAACGTGCTTCTATTTACAAGTGCCAGTAACACAAATATTAACTTGAAGATTTGGGGTTAGCAAATTTTACTTGAAGTAAAGCTTCCAAGTCTCATTCTATAAATGCATTTAACAAATACAACACTTTGAGTGTTCCTGTTGGCATACTCCTTCTCAGGCAATTCTCCCTTAATCTGTTTCAAATTCTTAAATATTTATCAATGTTTAATATTAATGTTAAAAGCAGATTAAAAAACAGCAACGAGGCTATCAAAGCTTACTTTTGATGAACTCATGCTATCTCAGGACCAAGTCTCCCAAGGTGCATACTATTTGTGAAATTATAAGCTATGTTATTCATTTAATTCTATTTATTAACAATTCTTGGAAGTCCCGGGCAATATTTAGCAAGCTGCAAGAGAGACAATTTTTTGAATCCAGTAGAAATGGATAACCTTCCCTGTAGCTTGTAAACTCCGCTAACTAGCCCAGCTACATTCCATCAGCATCAGTCATGCACTAAGCAAGTGTGTGCCGATGAATGATTTGTACATGTGGCAAAATTTTACAGTGTATTATCTGCAGGTTTTGCCACAAAAGCTAATTCTGCTGAAAGGCAGCTCTGGGAAAAAAAGAGACTTGTTTTCATGTTTATTATATTTCTGACAGAACCACGTACTAAAACTTCAGGAACGTAACTACTTTTCCCTTCACTACTTTACAGAGACAGAAATTGCCAAAAGCACAGCTGAATTTTTTAGTTGATATTTAAGCAAGATGATAGAATGGAGAGAAGCTCTAATATAGAAACAAGATCAGTACACCACATCCTAAATCCTGCTTTTTGTTTCCAATACCAGGTGTAAAGGCTCATATATTTTAAAACCTCTTCTCACCACCCAGAAAGAAAATAAAACAGTCCTCAATGAGAACAGAGCATCTGTCTCGCCTGCAAATCCAACCATAATTTTTAAGGATGGTATAAAATTCAAACTCCTTGAAGCAGCTAAACTGAATTCCATCTTAAATAAATGTTTACGCAGTTTAGGCGTGCTATACATGCCTATTTGGGTATTTTTGAAATGCAGAACCCTACTGCAACGATACAGGCTTCCTAGCTTCTTCCCCAGCAAGTGATAATTTTGAAGTCATGTTAAAATGTGATAGGCCAACTTATCTAAAATCCCAAAGTCGGGATACAGAAACGTTTTGTTCTTTTGATTTTATTTTTTAAATTGTAGCGTGAGGACAGGGGGAGGAAAAAAAAAATTAAGGCGACAGGAACACCACCAAAAATAAATGTGTATGTAATGCTTGAAGATTCGTTCTCCATTTACTAGAACAGCAAAAACCTCTTCCCCACGCTTTTCTAACTACACTGTTACTAAAGAATGCATACAAATAAGTCTTCAAAAATTCCTATTAAAAACAGATTTTCAAAGAAACAACAACAACAAAGTTGAAACAAATTAGCTCGTTTCTTAACCTGTTCCCTGTATTTCACAAAGCTTTTGTAGCTGCGCTAGGAATCCCCCTCACCACCAGTGATCACAGGAAGATAGAGCAGTGGGGATACAATCCTATCTTCTGTATTTGATGATTTTTTCCCTGACCTCGCTAGTACTGTCACTTTCTGGACTTGTGACAGACTGCTGCACTTCTACAAATGGACCTCAACATGAATGTCATTTCGGAAAGCAAATCCATGGAACAAATGGGTGTGCTCGCATTTTGAGAAAAATAGATCCGTCCAATCCAGCACCTGAGCCCATCCCTCGCTGCTTTCATTTGCCCAAGGAAAGGGACACAACCTATGCTCCACAGCACCGACACGGCTTGCTGCAGACAAGACCCCCTTCTGGCAGGGGCCCACTGCTCAGTACGGTGGCAGTTTAACCCAGTGGAGCAGGGAAAACTCTCGGCTGATGCACTGAACTCGTGGTACATTTTCGGAGGAGTGGGGAGGGGAGGGGAAAAGGGAAGGGTGAGGAACAGAAGAAATCCAGCTGACCAGCGTTTCCTACCTCTCCTTATTCATTGTCCACAGCAGCGTACCCCTAGAGATTTTCCAGATGATCTTCTATTTATCCTGACTTACAAATGTTAGCTTTGACCTTGTCTAAGTTGCTGTGGGCAGCATATGGCACAGAACAGATTTAATTGTACTTTTCTCCCTGTATACTAACTGGCCCAATACTAATAAAAGCAGAATTGAATAATAATTCTTAGCACCTGGTCGCTCAAAAATTTACAAACTGAAAACATTTTCCATTGCTGTTAGGAGATGTGGTATGTTATTTATTGCATTACAGCAACAGAGAGGCATGCTGTCATGTCACCTAAGCGTTTTCCAAATTATTAAATACTTTTCTTGATGTTATAACTCTGGCAGCGATGGCTACAGGACAGCTTCTTCACTAAGGAGTACTCAATACACATCCACATAGTTGCACCTGTGTGTATTTGTCCGTATCTACACGTCACACACATGTATATACACAGACATGTCTATAAATAACCTTTTGCTCTCAAAATTTTCAATACACAAGCTAGCTTACAAAAAAACAGAATCACAAACCATTACAAATATTAAAAAGTTGCATTTTGTGATTTTTTTTCTGCACTTTTTAATAGGTATTGCAGAAATTCACTGCAAAAGATGCAGTAGCTCCATCTTCGTAAAGGGATCATTGAAATCTCAGCTTATGCTGAGAAAAAGCGATGTTTACTCACCACTAAAACACCCACAGACTGGTATATCACATTAACCTGTACAACACGCGGCACACAACTGCGATGTGTAACACTCAAATTTATTCTCATGTGAAATAGCCATAGATGATATAATACATAAGTAATGCAGTATCTGAAATTGATTTATTTTGGTGATAAGTGATATTAGTGCAATCTATCTTGAAATAATTTCAGAGTAAGATCATCAGATCCCTGAAAAAAGGACGTTTAGAAAATAACCGATTTCCTTCTAAACTTGTAGGTGAGCTGAAAAAAATAGAAAAACTTGCATTTCAATCTATATTCTTTATGCGCAAACAAGATACAAAATTTATATTAAATATCTTTATGCCATTTCATTTTACAAAATGTAAACAAAGATGATCAGTTAATGAAGTTTCCTTAATTATTTCACTTATTATTCAAATTTTTAAAAATAATGATTTAGATTTGTGCTGTTATTTATTTATTTTTTTTAATTACGGTTGGATAATTTGTTTTCTTGTCTACAGCACAGCTCTGGTAGAAATGAAAGTGGAGGCAAGGTGAAAGTGAAGAACAGATAAATATGATTTTTGCCACAATTTTCAAAATTTGTCAAAGCTCCATAATAAAATTGTATAAACCTTCCATAAGCTACAAATATTTTCTATATATCAACAGGTGAAGGAGGATGAGAAAAAAAAAATCGGGTTTAATTTTCTACTTTAATAGAAGTACTTTGTTTTCCTTTATGTAACAGATTAAGTTTTTTTTTTTTTTTCCTTTCTAAATTGGTAAGGATTCTTGAAACATATTTTTAGTAACTTGTTACACAGAACAGTAAGATTTTACGATTTTACTCCCTGATGAGGCATTTCCATTAAAACACGACTGCTCACTTTCAAGTGTCCCTCCTAAAACACACAAATTAAAAAAAAAAAAAAAAAAAAAAAAGAACCTCCCCTAACAGTTTTTTTTGTTCGTTTGTTTGTTTTTTTAAAATCAGACTTAATTTTTAAAATTTAACTTTATTTACGTGCCAGTGCACAACATGTATTGTGGTGCTTGAGTAGTTATTCTTTTGTTTAATGTTAGGCTTTCTTCTGTCTTACAAATTAAAAAAAGTTCTAAAGGAACAAAACATTCAGTAAGGAGCATAAACACACCACGTATTTTTAACACGTCATTTCCCACTTGTTTTGCCTGTAAAGTGAATCAGGTTTTGTACACATCAGTAGGTACCAAGGAATGTCAGTACCCAAAATTGAGTAATTGAAATAATCTCAAAACCTCAAGCAATGAGGCACATACTATCAACTACTAACTGACTGAACAGTATAATTGAAGGCCGTAAAAATTAAGTTATATAGCGTTTCCATTACAGAAAGTTTCACGTACAGATTTGGCGTGTACACTGTGTGCTTAAAAAAAAAACAAACAGACAAAAATCTCCCCTCAGCTTCATATATCCTCCTTCTAGATACTTAAATTAATAATTTGTTCCAACTTGCAGGATTCCTGGGAAAGAGAACACTAAAAGTCACCAAGAAGTTAAAAAAAATAATAAATAAAACCTTGGGCAACATGATATAGGATCATCATATGATTTGTCATCTATTTACTAACTCTTCAAGCTCATAAAGGTCACCTCTGACCCGTAACAGGCACATGCTATCAATTTTCAAGCCGTGCTCGCCTACAGTACCAGCACTTCCATCCACTATATGCCTGGAAATACTTAATAAGATCAAAGCCTTCTTTCCTGCTACAAGAACAAAGAGAAATGTTGTAATAGAGTGATCTGTGCTCTAGAAAGAATAAAATCAAAACTCCATGCAAGTTATATTCCCTTTGCTTCAGGGGTATTGTACAGTTAATTTTACTTAAGCCTTATATATATCTTCACATAAAACTTCAAACGGACCGTTTGAGCGTCGGAGCAGACATGAAAGAAAAATAATTTCATATTTGAGAGACAGCTGGCATCGGGACCAAAGGAAATGAAACGGAGCCCGCGCGCCCTGCCTCAGCCCCCTCATCGCCCCGCCGCTCCCTCGCGGCTCCCCGCGCAGCTCGCAGCACCCCCGGCTCCGGTAGCGCCGCACAAAAAGTTTGCTACCGGAGACAAAGCTCGCGGCGGGGCCGCCGGAGGAGAGGGACGAGCCCGGAACGCCGCGAGCTGCCCGGCAGCGGCTCCCCTCGGGCTGCCCGCAGCGCCCCCTCAGCTCCTCTCCCCGGGGGCCAGGGGAGCTCCGCGGCCTCCGGGCGCCGGCTGCGGGGGCCCGGGGCCGCCCTGAGGGGCCGGGGGCGCCCCCGAGCCCGGGCCGGAGGCGGAGGGCGCCGGGCGGGCCCGGCCGCGGCTCCCGGCGCCCGGTCCTGAGGCGGCGGCGGCGCCCCCCCGGGTCGCTCCCCCCCACAGCCCTCCCCGCCCCGCCGCGGGCTGCCCGGCCGGGGAGCGGGAACAAAGGCGGGCGCCTTACCGTCTTGCCGTTGTAGTAGTACATGAGGGAGCTGCTGCCCACGCCCGGCACGGGGTAGGCGCAGTACATGGCGAGGCTGGCGCGGCGCCGGGCTGCAGCCCAAGTGCGCCGCCTCCCGCCTCCCGCCGCCGCATCCGCCCGCCGCCCGCCCGCGGCTCCCCTCCGCCGCGCACGTGGAGCCGCTGCGAGGCGGCGCATGCAAAGCAGGGCCGAACCATCGCGCCCGGCCCGCGGGGGGGGGGCGGCCGCTGCCTGCAGCCTGCCCCCGGCCCCAACGAGCTCCCGCCGCCGGGCGTCGCCTCAGGCGGCAGCGGGCGGCGGGGAGGCGGCCGCGGGCGGCAGCTGCTGAGGGGGCGGCGGGCGCCAGGGAGGGGGAAAGCGGGCGGAAAACTTCGGGTCGCGGCACGAGCAGGGGAGACGGGCAGCGGCACAACGCAGCTTGGCTCGGGACACGGCCAGCGCGGTGCTGTGGGGGCACAGAGCAGGGACTGAGCACAGCCGCCCTGCCGCAGGGAGCAGCCTGCAGGGCCTGAAGGTTCCAGCTGCCGGAGCACCCTGGCGGTGTGACTGCCAGGACCACGGAGCGGTGCAGGGCAGCGAGGCACAGCCCAGCTCCCCTCCAGCACCACCGGCGCAGCAGCAGCCAGGCCCGCAGGAGGGCTGGCGGCTTCCTTCTGCCCCCAGGGCCCACAGAGCCCCAGTTCAGGCCCTGGAGAAGCCCTAAGAAGCGTTGATTTGCACCGCACAGTGCCCTGCCCTACAGCTTCTCGCTAGTGTTCGGGACTCTGCAGATGAGACCTGCTAACACAGCTTCAGATCTCTGCACGTGCTGCTTCTCAAAGTGCACTGGGCTCATACCACTGATTTAGACAAGTGTAGAACTTAGGAAAAAAAACCCTAAACACTGGAAAATGCACTTCCAGCTTTCAAAGGAGTGGAGAAGTAAGGACACCCCCCTCACTTCTTTTTTTTTTTCTTTTTTTCCCCCTAAAATAAATCAAGCACACAAACTTTTAAATCATTAAGATACACTTCCAGGTGACTACATCCAGTTCTTTCAAGTAAAGGCTGTCGTCAACACCTTTGTAATTGCTACTGTTCCTCCACATACACATGCTCAATGTTCAAAATAGGTGTATTGGAGAAGAAGAGCATGATAAAGACCCCCCTCCGCGACTAAGCATTACCCACCTGTATTAAAAATAGCTGGGTAAAAACATACAGTAGGAAAACTACCTCCTCTATGTGGCACTCAGTGTGCACACTTCACATTACAACCATCCAATACCTGTACAGAGCAATTGTAATGAAAAGTGCATAGGTAATGGTAACTGGTAATATTTACTAACACAATTAACATTTACCAGTACAGAGGAATTATTGACGTTGTTCGCCATCACATGGCTAAGACGACAACAACAAGGACAACAATAAAACTGAGTAATGCCACTGCAAATGCTGTTTGTAGACATACTAGTTTAATGGCTGGTACCTCCGTAACGACTCAATAAACGAATTTGTTCCTGGTATTACTTCCCCACAAATCAAACGGATACCAATTTCATTTTACTGAAAAGCGAATTAGTTGTCCTACCCTCAGTGACATCAATGTGAATAAAATCTTCGTGTCCAATACTTGAAATTCATCACTGTACTTGTTCTACATTTGCTATGCCATTATTCCTCACAGTACTTTGTTAGGTCAGTTCATGTTACGGGTTCAAATCATAATTCAAGCATATCAAACTAACCCTCAGATGTTTACTTAGAGCAGAATATATGAAAAACAGACCTAAAATGGACTAATTTGAAAAGCTGGGCACAAAACTGTGATATCATTACCACTAACTATGTATTTGTAGGAACTACAACCAGATAACAATTCCAAGAACTTCTGAAGTCCCAAGTAAATTTGGGTTTTGTGGTCGCATTTTTTTTTTAATCCCCATTTAAGCTAAGCAACAGCTGCTCCGAAATTTGTTTTCTTAAGGGACATTACAGTGAAATGAATCGGGGCTGGATCAGTGATACTATACTCAGTACAGTTGTTTACTCCATTTTCCTTGGTGACAAGTCAAGGGTTAATCTGATGACTCAGCCTGACAAAACAAGTCAGCTGGAGACAGGGCCAATTTTTTAAACTTGATTTCAGACAGACATGCCGTCAGCAGAGGAGTGCTGAACTGACATGCACTTTGTAGCCCGAATTGTTTCCACTCATGACCCTGTACTGTGTGTCAAAAACAATAAGCTGCCTGTTTCTAAAGTATATAAAGAGATTATGAAATCTGATGCAAAGTGAAATACTGTCCTAATAATAAACCAAGCTACCTGTATCAGAATAAAGATTTTAACAATAAGAGGTTTTGTGAATGAACTGTATGTTCTTCCTAAAATCAATCTTTTATGTGAAACACATTTTTGTCCAATTTGTCAGAGCCACAAAGCAAATACACAGTAAGCATATGTAACCCAGCACTTGAGTCTAAAAAAAAAAAAAAAACAAACATAATTGCTCCAGATCACTGAAAATTATCCTCATACCACATAAAAGGTAATTATGTAAGTGCCTCAATGGACAAGAGCCATCCTCTGGTCAAATATATGCCATAACAACACTGCAGTATCATAATACTTGAAAAATGTTACTGCTTTTTAATCACAGCTTTATTATTTCAAATGGGTCTGTTCAAACACAAGCAGCAAAAACTTTTACAATGATTTTGAGTCAGACATAATTCAAAGTTCCCTTTTCACCAAAAGAAGCAACTGTGATGTGTAAGTCTTGAGTTTCCTCACAGAGAGCTGGCATAAATCTTTCTGAAAAACAGTAACCTAATACAATCCCAAACCTGCTATTGATGAGGACGCCAATTCTGTTCTTCTTCCTAATTTGTTTCATTTCTGAGGGGCTAGGTTAGCCTTCTTTCCAAAGGCAGCAGGCTAAGACAACTGCCCTAAAAGGCTCTCCCTTTATCCCCAACTCTGCGCAGGGTTGGAAGTTTTTATCAACTTCAACCACGTTTGAAAAAGGCACAGATGTTTCAGAAGTGATTAAGCTCTTATCAGCGCTATGAAAACCTGAAACTGAGACAGAGGAGACTGACCCCAACCAACGCCTCCCTGAAGTAAAGACAAGGAATGGGGAATAAAGGATAAAAGACAAATTCTTGGAAAGCCATCTGATACTGAACAACCAGTTACTAACTAAAATACACACACATACCTATGTATCTGTATGTATGTATGTGTGTATAACATATAAATATCAACTTTGAGCTACTAGCGATATTTCAGAAAAAAATTCTAGGCATCTCAGGACTCCTAGCAGGATGCATTTCACAGCCAAACATTTATTAGGATTAACCAAAGCAAGGCCGGTGTCAGCGTGATCTGTAAGCGCACACCGAGCACAGCGCAGCTCTCCTAACAGACAAGACCGAAAGCCTCAGGAAGCAGCCCTTACTGCTCTAAGTGGAAATCACGTTGTTAATTACACGGTAACAAAGCAAGAAAACTACGAACAAATACAAGTGTAACTGAGATGAAATCCTACCCATTGCTTTTATGTAGCTATACTGCAAGGTTTTTTGATTTTTTTTTTTATTTGATTTTAGGAAAAACTTCCCGTTAGCTGTAAGTTAAAAATAAAATAAAATAAAATAAAGTACGAGCACTGCCCCTGCTCAGCCCCCTGCGCTGTGGGCCCGAGCTCTCCTCAGCCCGCGGCCGAGCCCCGAGCCCCTCCCAGCGGCCGCCGGGCGCGGCGCACGGCGGGGGCGCCCCCTGCTGGCAGAGCCGCCGCAGCGCCCCCTGCGCGGCCCCCGAGGCGGCTCCGCCCCCGGCGCTGCGCGGGCTGGGGGCAGCCCCGGCCGCGCCGCCATTTGCTGCCCGCCCGGGGCTCTCTCAGCCTGCGGGCTGGCGGCCGTGCCGGCTCCCCCCGAGGGAAGGGGAGGACAAAAAGCCGCTCTCCTGAGCTGTGTGTGTGAAGTGCCACGCTCTAGTCTGTGGTAACGGGAGCGTTCGTCTTCCCGGTGAAGCACAAGTTGGAGCAGCCCCGCGCAACTTCTCAGCAGTTCACAAGCTGCTGCTCTGTCACGCCGCCCCTCAGAAAGCAGCCTCACCGCCGGGCGCTGCCTTTACATTCTCCTGTGCAAATCTACACTACTTTAGGAGTATCTACTGTGCTCTTTTTGGTATGTTGTGGAAGTGTAAAGAAAACTAAAAAATCTACCAGTAAATCCACCCTGCGTATGAGGGATTTTCACAGAGAAGATGTCTCAGTAAAGCAACCTCGCAGTGGCCTACGCCACAGCCCGGCAGCAGGACAGCAGCCCTGGAGCCAGCACGTGCCCACAGTCAGGAGCTGCTGTGAAGAGAGGGGCACACACATCACGTCCCTCACCTCACCTCATGCAGCGAGAACGCCACCTGAGCTCACAGCACGACAGCCATGGGCAGCTTAGCTGTTCAGCGCCAGCAGACCGGTTTTCACTTCACGTGCACAGCAAAGGGCGGGTGGGATGCTCTAATCTTAACTCACTGCTCTTTTCAGATCTATTTCAACTAAGTCCGTTCCCTAAAAGCATCAGACTTTGAATCTGATGGCCAAAGAATAAGCATCAAGCAGAAGGAAGACTGACTCACAAGGAAGAAACCACAAGTTCTGCTTTGCATTATCCATAGGGATTCATTTGCTCACTTTCGTTATTTAAAATGCCTTATAAAACACAGCACAGCATCAGAGGCAAGGGTCGGGGTTACTCCTGTCCCCGCGTGTTACATGCTGAAGACAAGATGGACAGCTGAATACATCACTCGACTGCACCAGGCAACTCAGAAGTGCTCTGAACAAACTCTAAATACCACTTTTTACATTTTGGCACCATTTCTCACCGACATGTTCTGTGGGAATAAATCTTATGAAGAAAATTAAACAATTAGACTCAACGTCACACTCAGTTCAACACCATCCAGGCAGGATGCTCCAAAGGTTTTACTCAGACATACTACTCAGAAAAGAGACCCTGATTTCATAAAACTATTCCAAGGATGTTGATTTACACCAAGCTATTTCAATACATACTGAACTTGTTCATTGTGAAGATAGTTCTCTAAAGCAAGTCTGCTCACCTTAGATTGTATTAAAAATACAACATTCGCTAAATATTAAAATCTCAAAAACTGGGTTTCAGATAAACAGACAACCAGATCACTTCCACCCCCTACTTCAGGTACTCTCTTTTAACCCTAGGGAGGAGCGCAAGTAGGAGGGATTACAAAAGGGAATAAGACCAATTATTTATTTATTTATTATTATTTTGTACTTCTCAAGCTCATTCTTTAAAAGGCTAGTATATTAGAAAAGAGGCCCTTTAGTTTGTCAGAGGTAATTCTACATACAAAAACCAAGTTTCCTCTCTCTGTGCTTAGTAAAGAGTTCAAATTTAGGAGAGAGATCTCTGCCCATGGAAAATGTTCATTTGACAATCTGATTAAATAAGTGGCAATCAAAAGTTTAATATTAACTGATAGCCTTGGGTGCTATGGAAAATCTAAAATACTCAAAATAGTTATTAGAAATGGCACTACACAGAAAACATTTGTCACAGAATTTTCTGTAACAAAAAAAAAAATCAACACACGAGTATTTCTACTCTCTGATGTAAGACCAATTAAGTGGCAAAGGAATAATGACAAATATATACGATATTTCTCTTACAATTATGACACAACAGCTATTGCTCATGGTGCTAATGATAAATATTAATCTGAAATATTTTTTGACAACGCACGTAAACAGTACCATGCTTCTGCTCATAGCACATTGGTAATTTGATTACAAACTCGTTGCACATTTCCAAGCAAGCCTTACTGTTCTCCCTCTGCAGATCAAGAAGTTCTTTGAAAGCACTGACTATGCTCTCTATAGGTGACGCGTGCCCCACCAATTAGTTACAATTGGTTTTGAGTCACATGATGTTATGATGTTATTACTGTTTCTTGGCTTAGTTAGGACAACTCCTACAGTCTGAGAAATTCTCAGAAATACTGCAAGAGTTTAGAACCTCTGAGAATGCAACTGCCACTGAAAAAAAAAATACATTTTATCTGTTAGTAAAAAATCAGCGGCTCAAAAATCTCGGTTCAAGTTTGAGCTAATTAAGAAAGTAAATCACTGATTTTTAGTTTTTATCCTTCTCCCAAAGCTTTATATTTAGTAGTTAATAGTTCAACACAAACACTTGCATGTCAGCATCAAAAATGTTTTGGGGCAATGACTCACCACTTAGCCAACTTAAGATAGCAGAACTTAAAAATACACTCCTTTGGTGCAATTAGTTTTCACAGTAAAAGGACAAATCCGGATTCCAAGTCGCATTCCAGAAGGTAACTAAACAATTAATTACCACTTCTCTATGTAACTAGTTTTACTTTGGGCCTGATAGAAACACATGACGAATGGTAAGTCTGAAAGCAAGCAATTTCAGAAAATAGGGTGCATACCCAAGAGAAAAAGAAACAAAGTAGAATTAAAGAAATCATCGTATCTCTGAAGATTGCTACTGAATTAGTTACCTAGACAATTACTAGACTACCCATTGCCATAGTCGCCCCATACTAACACACAACCATTAGAGAAAACTGTAAAACATTTATAAAAAAATCCAGATCCTTTTATCGTGTCACATTAAGAATCCACTATCTTTCTTGTGACCTCCATACTATAATTACACTTCTCTGCACTACCTATCAGCTAAAACAATTTTATCTTTGCCACCATACATTGATTTCTTACCAAAGTCTAGTTAAAATAAGTAAAGGCAACACTTGAATAATTATCAACTCAATTTAAGTTTCCTATGATGGCCAGTAAATTTTAGTTTTGTGCCGCATGCTAAACAAAACATCTCAGAGCACTTTTTTCCATAATCTGTCATCTTCCTTCATGGCTCTATTCTAATAGAATATTTTCTATTCACCGAAAGCATTTAAACGGAGAAACATAGAAATCTTTGATTCTTCACAGAAACTGTGCTTCACTGCTCCGACTGGTACAGTGTTAATACAAATAAAATTTAATCAGCATTTTGTTGTCTTCATTCAGAAGAAAAATTAAATGAAAAACATTTGAAAAATACTGCTTCTTAAAATTAATGCCTAGTAAGAGAAATGAGATAAATTTTTCATTCACTAAAATGATCTCTTTACCTGGCTAATGCTACTAAATATTAAACATGTAATGCAAGTTTTATTACTCTCCTAGAATTACAGTAATAAATTACATGGAAACTGCACTGCTACATGTTTTAGCTTCTCTGACATTTTTAATATATTTTTGTTAATCTAGCAGAAATCATCTGCTAGACTGTAAAGCCACCCTACATAACACACAACTGTTAAAATGTAAATTGCCAAACTATTTTTAGCTGCTGCTGAAGGAGGGAAAGAAAGGAGAGAAAAAAAGGCAGAAGAAGAATATTCCTGGCCTCGGGAATAATGATTTGAGGCATTGTGTTCATTTTGTTTATCAAGCAGCTATTCAGCCTCTAGTGGGGCCCAAGTGCTTATGCAAGCAAAAGCTTTTAAGAGTGCCTGCAGCTGCAATCCTGGCTTCCAGGTAGGCTGCAGGTTCAGAGCACAGCTGCCCCAGGCGATCTGCGCTATCTCAGCTCCATCTGGAAGTGCGGTTAAAATAGGATTTCAGATCCCGGTTTCCGTATGCATCACCGTGAGCAGGGGGAGGGAGAAGGGCAAGAGAGGGAGGAGAGACCGGGGGAGATGCAAGGGCTGGAAGACACCGTCCATGCCTCAGCCTTAATACCGAATAAAAAGCTCAGAGCCATTTCGCTCCCGCTCTGCTCCTGCTGCCCGTGCCGTGCGCTATTCAGCCTATCCGGCTTTGAGTTATGACTCATCCAAGTGCACCTGCGCCCATGTGTTAAGTACTGCCAAATAAAAGCCCAACATCCATTTACACAACAAAGAGATGTACCCCGCAAGGCAGCAGCGCTTCCCCCTCCCCTCCTGTTTGTTCTGAGCAGGGAGAAAAATAATTCTGTCCTTCACTTCACTGGGGATTTTTCACTTCACGTGGATCTTTAAATGCAGATTCATTTATAAACAATTTTCTTCCTTTTAAGAATAAAGCATATTTAATACCACAAAACACCCCTATAGCATTAGATTATCACAGCCATTAATGATTTTTCCACCAAAACCCTTCCAACCTTTTTCATCAAAGCCCTTTATTCTCGAAGGATAAATTTTCAAGCGAAGAGGGATCAACAAACTAGTTGCTTGAAAGCTTTCCTGATGCTAGGCTGAAGTTAGGAAAGGCTTAATGAAGGCTTTAAAATCCACCAGGGCTTCACAATGAACATCTGACTCGGTGATTTATGCATATTAATAACCTCAGTCCTACTGAGGCAAGCTGAGCTGTACATGTCCTCCGAATCTTAATGTCTTCAGCTCCACTGGGATTATTACAAATGTAAATTTCTAAGATTCTCAGCTATTAATCTCTGTCTGTCCTCCTGTTCAGCAACATAATGACTAATTAAACATCAAAAGACCTGTACAGGAGATCTTCTTTGACAGCTCCTGGCCCAGCTCTCTTCCCAAGAGAGGAATTCAAATGACAGGGACAAGTGGGTAGGAGCATATGAGCAAGCTACAAATCACCGCTATGAAATCTAAAAATTACACATCAAATGTGTATTTAGTCTTCGAGAACCACTCCCAATTGCCTACCCTAGCTGTTCGTGTCCAGTGGATACCCTCCCTAACGATAAATTGAATAATTAGTGCGTCAGGTACATAAAACCCAGCCTGAGCCCACTTTACTTAGTATAAGTAAAAAATGTCATACTTACAGAAGAAGGCAAACCTGGGGGCACCTTTCTTACTTTCTTTGTCTGCAGAGGATCTGTACATAGAGAAACGACACATTTGATCAAGCATCTATGCTGCAGATGGAAAATAACTATCCACTCCATACAGTTTTTCTTTCCACAACAGATTTCTTTTTAAATCCATGCTTTGTTTTTAATTTTGTGCCAATTAAATTTGTATCTCTCATCAATGCAAGAAGGTGCTTAAATAGGTAACATACAAGCGATCTTTTCTAATATAAAGCTTTCCTAAACAATTACTTTCAAATCCTAAGAACACTAACATTGCAGGATATGTTGATGCCATCATACACTTGGTAAGAAACAAAGTAAGATTTTGAGATAACTACGAAGAAAACCGGACTGATTAGCAATAAACATTCTCTCCCCTTCTGCATTTCAAAGACAGAACTATGAAAAAGGAATTTATGAAACATTATGTGCTAAAAATACAAACATGATGTACATTTCTATAGCATTTAGTCTATAGAAAGGTTGTAAATAATAGGATATGCAATGACCTAAATACTTAAGTAGAAGTTAATGCAACTCATTTTTTTTCATGTTACATTAAAGATAGATACGTAACCAGCCTCCTTCTATCAATAATAATTTTAACAACACAAAAGTAGTCAGCAATTTCACTATCTAAATCAAGAACCTGAACTAGTTTAGTTTGCTGCTAATGAAATTAATCTGAATGCTTACTATACGTGCAAATTAGAAGTTAACGGATGTTCTGTACTGGGTATCTGGCAATGTTATCATTTCTACAGTTGACTGATTGAGTCTTCAATTAAAATACAGAACTCCTATTTTTCTGTTTTCATTCAGAAGAGTATAATAACAGTTTCAGTTTCAGATATGACAAGATAAAAACTAATTACTCATTCCCATGTGTAATAAACCCACACAACTACTGGAAAAATATTTGCTGAATATCTTCACTCAGATCATGCCATAGGAGGTGTTTGAAAAGAAAGAAAAAACACTTCTGCGAGAGGTATTTACACTGCACACAAAGCATGACCTAGAAGGGCACACTGATTGATTTCAGCAATCTTAAAGTAGCAAATATATAGAAAGTTTGTTAAAAACCCTGGACAAGCCCTAGTTCAACTTTTATTTAAATCATTAGCCAGCAGTTCTACACCATTTAACTACACCACTTAAAAAAATAGCAGAAAGTATTTCAGGCCTGCTTTCTCTAGCTGCTGGAAATGAGACTCGAGATACAAGTTCACTTTTCTGGGACTTGGGAAAAAACTTGAAATTCATAAATTTGTAAGCCCCACCTTCCCATGTCCCAGTTACAGCCTGGCAGAGTCAGCCTCGACAGAAAGAGGAATGTTACACTACTGGTAGTTTGAAAAGGGTAATATACCTCGAGTTTCTCCTTCAACAAAAAATAAACATGAGCGCTACTCTGAGAACACCATGCTTACCTTCATTATGTCTGATTTAATACCTGGAACTTCATCTCTATACAATTTGCACAAGAAATTGTAAGTTAATCACTGAGGGAGAATCCTAAACCAGGTTGTCTAATTTATATTACATCCTTGAATACGTGGTTGTTTCATACACCTCCTCAACTTTTCTTCCCACTTAACGTCACTCTGTCCAGCCTTCAAAGTCATGGCGTAACAGACACCCTGCTGCCCATAACCATAGCAAGTTACTATTACATCAGTTTCTCACTACAACTGATTCAATGGAGGCTAATAACAACTAATTGTTGTTATTGTATTATAACAAGTCTTTTCTATGGAAGTTTAACCAACCTTCCAAAAAGCAAACAAAATATTTCACTTAACTTTCACTGAGTATTTCACTGAACTTTCCTTAGATTGTTCCTCTTCTAAAACAGACTTGACGAATGTCTGCATTTGGTTCTCATATTCTAAGGAACATGAATCCTTTCAAGCATTTGTAAAGAAAGGCAACCCCAGATTAAACGGTGGTTGTCTTGACAACATGTTAAATAAACTACATGAAAATGTATTTATATGTACATATAGGTAAAGTTCCAAAGTCACATTTTTATAATTATAGATTTAAAAAAAAAAAATCCAAGCATGTTCAGGACTATTTTAATGTCCAAAGAGTTTGCAGTTTCTAGTTAATACTCAAGTTACTTCAAGAAACAATTTGCATTTGATAAAAATGAAATTTTGGGTAAAGTATGGTTTAAGTTATATGGTTCCAACAAGCAAAATGTTCATAACAAATGTAAGTGCTATACAGAATAAAGGACATTCAAAAAACACGCAGAACTAGAGCAATCACAATAACATAAAATGCCAACATTGAAATATGGTAGCTTTTAAACTGGAATATCAAGTTACAGTCTCTTTTTGTACTTTAAAAAAAAAAAAAAAAAAACTACCGTGCATACCCAATTATTTAGGATACTCCTACAGCAGAAATGATAGAACAGCTGGCTCATTCTTGATTCCCTAATTCAACAAAAAGACTTTAGAGCTATGAAATATTACCAGTGACTACGATTGAGAAGGAAAGCTTTATTTATCAAAAAGTATCTCCAGAATACAAATCCTGTTATAGTATAACGACTTCAAGCAAGTTCTTGCCCGCTTATTTGCAAGGTAGTTGGATTTTAGAGTAAACCACTAGTCTCCAGTTTCTAAGAACTTTAAAGGCATGTTGAACCAATTACAATGAACTATGTATTGCCCTAAATAAAGTTACTTTTAGCATATAAAAGGATAATTGTTTCCCCTTTGTGTCTTTCCCCTACTAAATAATGGTAATGACCTCAAGGTCAGGCATTTCCAGGAGTTAATGATGGCATGGGTTAAGGGCACTCAGCTGGTCATCAACTCCTATCCATCTGTCATTATTGCTTTTGCAATTAAGGTTTTTATTGGAGTTTCTTGTTTGTTTTATAAGCAATACTGATCAGTATAGAATTCTCACCAGCATCTCAAAGAAAATTTCTGTAATTCTGCTTTCTCTCTCTTATACAGCAGTTTGCTGTAATTTGAATTGCTCAGTAAAGAGCAATTACCGGTATACAAACTGAGCTGTCACAGAAAATAATAAAGTCTGCAGAAACGCATCACGAATGAAAGTTTAAAAACTGTCTGTATTACTCACCAAGAGCTGGTGAGTCATGAAGTGGTCTTCGGCGCTGATTTGTACCAGAGAAAGGGTAGTAGGCTGTTCCAGGTTTTCCCGAGGATGACAGCTGACCTGGGCTTCCAAGACCCATATCTGACCGAAGCAGGCTAGACTGCAAAATACACAGACAGAAGTAAAATTAAGCTCTGTAATAGTTAAGTTGTTAATATACCAGGCTAACAAACTATTCACTGTACATACTCTGCTTGCCATTTATAGGCATTTACTGGGTTTTCAGTGAAGGCCTTTGAATTCAAAGGAGTAAACTTCTTAAAATTAGCATTTAGAAAATACACTGCTGTGTAATTCAGAAAGGTGGAGAGAGTTTTGCTGTGAGCCTCCAAACAACAGAACCATTTCTGTTTATGAGGTCTGAAAGAAACAATTCATACTTAAATTACAAATAAAAATTGTAATACTTTGTTTAGTTTGCAATGTCACACCATGTACTATACAATATAAACGTAATTGATAAAAACTGCTGAAAGTTTATGGTTTAACATTGGGTTTTAGCACATACTTAGAAATTCAAAGCTATATTACATTCATAAAAACACGGAAGAATCATCCCAAAATATCAAACAAACAAAAGAGATAACAGATTAACGCACAGAATATAAAACATTATGACATTTTAAAAACTTCAACAACGTAGTTGAATGCTTTTTGTTTCCTTTTCATGCAGTAAATACGAACACATTCTGAACCGTTAACAAGTGCATTATGTACTATTTGGCCTCACAGTATTTGGATTTCTGTGAAACTGAAACGAACGCAGGTGATTTATGGGAACCCAGTTTTTTCCATGGTCAGTAACATACTTAGCCTTGTTTTAGTTGAAAAATCCCCTAAGCTTTTTCACCTAAGGGGTGAAACTCAAAGAAGTGTTTGTACAGGGAATATAATGCTACCAAGCAGTAAAAAGGCATTCACTGCAGCTTTAGCACTGGATGCTGCATACAACTTTCCTCCTACACCAACATGCATTCGGTATTACACACAGCTCAAGTCTCTTTACTTTGCTTTTTATATATTTAGGAAAATCAGATGGTGTTTTATGGCCACCATGGAACCAACAGTCTTCAGATCCAAATAATTTGCTTCTCATTTCTTCATACTAGGTCACTCTGCAGCCCAGTCCTCGCACTGTGGGTGAGGTAGAAGACGTGGCTGTTGGATGGCAGTATTACAATTGTGTTTGCCGGCATTCAAACTGTGCTAACATTTCAATTACTAGATGATGCAAGACAAAAACTTATGGGATTAACATTTACACCAACATAAACCAGAAGTGTCACCTCCTTTCAGCCAAGCCAACTTTCCTCGTCCTCTCAAACCACTCTTGAAGACAAAGTTGCTGCACACGGCAGGTTCCCCAGGCCATCAGACAGGCACATCTACAGGCTGGGTAGCGGCAGCAACTGCTTCAACACCGCGGCTTCCTAGGGCTGCAGCAGCTCTCTGAAACGTGAGCAGGCACCATTGCTGCCAATTCGCCTCACCTTCCATATTAAGGCCTGAATAGGAAACCTCTATCCTGTGAAAAGCACTGCTTTCAAGCCAACACCGTCTAAAAGAAAATATGAAACTAATTCTGTTCTTATCCTAAGAATTAACCAAAAAGTAAAACTCGACCTTCAGCCCAGGAACATCCAGGACTGAAGGAAAGCTTCTTTGCACGGCCCTTGGGGAAGAAGCACTGTGATAGTTATTTCATGTTGCAGAAAGAAGGCCCCACTGACAGCAGTAGAAAAGCTGAGGCTGGAAGGGACCTCTGGAGGTCACCTCGTCCAGCCCCTGCTTGCTCAGAGCAGCTGTCAAACACAATTAGGAACTACAGCCCACTCGCACTGAAGACAACGCTCCCCGCTCCCTTCCAGCATCTTCCCAGCACTAGCAGGGACTTTGGAAATACAATGGGATCCGTACAGACACCTCCAAGAAAGAAGAAGGAGAGCTTAGTTCCTATATTCACAAGGGGCAGGCAAGGACAGGGATGGACACAACAAAAAACAGTAGAAAGTCTTCAATTCACTTCCACCAAGCCATTCCAAAAGACACGTATCTGTGCCTTTTCCCAGCTTCACCTCCAGGCTTCACCTCGTACTATTTGCGACCCTTGCTTTTGTTCTATGTATTCCAGTTCTTGACATTTTCACATTTCCATTGGAACCCGAATTTCAAAGAAATATGGCTTCTACGAAGATAAAATAAGTGCGTAGGTAATATACATATCCAGTACATCCGAAACTGTGCAACCCCAGCCTATAACCTACTTCATTACAAATTTTTATTCCCCCTCTCCCTCTTGGAAGACAAAAAAGGACAAAAACCCCAACCAAACAAAAAAGGCTGAACCAATTAAACGAAAACACCACCAAAAAAAGCATAACCTTTGTCTGCCATTCCCACCATCAAATGAGGCATCTGTTTAAAATTTCGTAATTATTCCTCAGTCTTCCCGAACAAAATAAAAATAGATGTCATTAGTTCATCTTATTGATTTTTCTGCCTGTCTGAACCAATTGAGAAGCAATATTGATTAGGACTGATCCTTTCCTAAGGGCATCTGATAAAGAAAGGAATACAAAATACCACTGAGGATAGCCAAAAAGCTTTGTATTATCAGCACCAGGCTTCTTCTGCCTAACTGCCTGGGGTCCCTGCGCAGAGGCGGATCGCTTCCACACGTCGGCTGCGACGTTCCCCATAGAGAACGCTCTCACCCCGCCGAACCTCATCTGCCAGGCACGGATCCAATTACTACAGAATAATCAATGACTGGTTATTCTGAACACTGCCCAGTCCTGTTTGGATTACGATTATAAACAAACGGGCATCATTCCTAAAAACAAATAAATAAATAAAAAGCCTCTTCAGATTTTATAAGACATTTCCAACTTCAAAATAGACAGGAACTTATTTAAAGCAGCATTTTTCCCTAGGGAATGTGTATTCAATAACCAATCCAAAGAAAAAAATAAAAAAGGCTTTTATTACAATAAACTACGAACACAACAACCCTAATTCTAAAGAGGCTGGAACAGAGAAAAGAGGTAAACATGACTGCTTTACTTTTCAAGTTTATCTCTTGCAGCAAAATAACAACAAACAATTTTGACAGCCTCAGGGGAAATAGCATGACCTGAGTCCAAAAATAAAAGACTTTTTTTTTTTTCTCCAAACAAAAACCACAAGGGCCAATATCTAGACAAATGCTTTGAAGGGGTGCCTTTCCTGAAAAGTATTCTCAGAAAAATGAACTGCAGAGAAGTCAGGAAAAAAACGCTGTAACGGTGAGGTGGTGGAAGAAGAATCCTATCTTCATATGATGGTGGGGCAACATGACTCTGTCTGGGTGTATTTATGCGTCTTAGTCACAGAAATCCAGCATTGCAGCTGCCCTTGCCTGTATGCAAATTTAGCTTCCATTCAAACTAACCAGATACATCAAAATGGTATGGCTGGAGTACAAAAAAGAGCATGCTCCTTGCTCAAGCTATTTTAATTAATTTATTATTATAAATTCATTCTTCCAAAGAAATAAGAAATCAGAATAAGAGAAAGTTTGACTACTTTGGAAGTTGTCTTTTATGTAGCCCAACTCTTCCAACCTCTAGGATCCCAGTGATACAACCTGCTGCCAAAACACCCCTCCGCCTACAATGAACTTGCAGGACACCAGCCAGCACAATTCCAGCACGTTGGTAAGCAGTTCTCTGATTTTCTTGCTTCAACATATAAAAACAAATGTGGGCATCTCCTTATACAACACTCCTTGAAGCTCTCAAATGCTTGGAAAACCCAGATACATGAAAGCAAACTACATGAACGTTTTTAATGAACCCTCTCCATAGGCTTCACTACTGCATGGAAGGCTTTGCCATTTCAAAAAATCTGTCTGTTCTAGGCACTTGGCCCTGTGATTCCCTCAAGCAATCAGCATTTCTGGTAGTCTAAATCTTGCTAACCTTTTTTTTTTTTTTTTTTTAAACGCAAGCACATTAGGAAATAATTAATGTAGCTATAGCCAAGTTATGCACTAGTGCAATCCAACTACAACTGCATGCCTTTACATTATTATTTTCTATCAAAATAATAATATGGTTGAGAATAAAAGCATTGGATTATTCTTTGCAAGCAGATATGACAGGGACTTTGTGTTGGCTTTGTGCTGTAGAAGTGAACGAAGAGTTGCAACTTACAAACAAGCTTAGGTCTTCACACCTCCTCCTTCCCCTGCACCCCCAAAAACCTGCCAACTCGTTAGCATTTTTCCTAGCTTTTGGAACTGGCTTCCTTTTCAACAAGTTTATGGAAGTAGTCCCAGTAGTCAGGCTGCCTCTACTTAAGGGGGGCACACAACCAAGGTACTTACTTAACCCAAGTGTTTAGGTAACAACTGGGGCTTGGCTACATTACTTCATTACAGTAAAAGAACAGAACAGCTCTCATCTCAACCTAATCCCCACATTTCTTGACTACCCTGCAGAAGGCAACTACACCAATTCTGTGAAAGAGAGACACGCTATGACATGCTTGTAGACAAAGTCCCTCAGCATTTCCCAGAATTACACAGAACAGGCAGCAAGTGCACTCCTTGCCTTCCTATACACATCAAATCCTGCACCGGCACAGCAGAAGTTTGATGTTCTATTGCTTTTATTCAGCAAGCCATTTGGGTGAAGACTTAAAGAACATATATGACGTGTCTTAGTATTTTATATGTCTTGTCTTATGGATAAATCTGACAATTTGCATGGACTAGTTTCAAAGAAAGCAGCAAAATGGAGAAGTCAAACTCCACTAAACTTGCAAGGTCCCCCGCTAAGTTGTGCACGTGGTTACTGCAACGTCAAAGGAAAAGCTAGCACGAAAGTAAAACACTGAAATAATTGCTCTGTGAAATACTGGTACGGTACAGAGCTTTGGGCTGCAGAAAGACCATTCATCCAAGTTTCATGTCATCCAGTTTAAGCAATAAATATAACCAAGATACAAAATGTTGAATTGCACTTCACTCAACTCTGCAATCTTTGGCAACTGTAATGAATATGCACTTCAAGATAGAGCTGAACTTGGGAAAAAACTGACATATGATGTAAATTCATTTTAAATTTAAATTCTGGAGATATGTTTGCAATTATCAGCGTGTTACTAAAGAATCTCATCCTGAGAATATCATCAAATAGTAATGTGAAATACAGTGTTACCATTTTGAGAACAAAGGGACCCTGAATGAGTAATCAATAGCAACTGGCAGAAAATGAGGCATTAATTATGATCCTCTCTAGTGTTTTGTCTCAAACAAGGTTTCATTAAATATATTGTGCTAACCTGTACCTCTCCAAGCCATTACCAATAGATTTGATCAGATACATTTTTGGTCTGATTCAGGAGTAGCAACATATCAGAATTAAGAAAAAAATTGTCTGAAGTGTTATATGATACCTTAGGCATTTTTTCTTGATCAATTTGAAGGAAATCAGGGGTTGTAAATAAAACATCCCAGGAGAGGATTCTCTAACAACGTGTCGATAATTGCAAACATATTTCTCATTTTAAAAAAATATTCAGATCTTATAATCTTAATGTAGTCTCTTGAAAATTTAATTATCACCTCCTATACCTAAAGTATCATGCAGGTTTGAGAAGATAATGACAGTCATCCATCAACTGCATCCTGCCAGTGTAATCAGGCTAATCTAGCTCGCTGGAGTAAAAAACAGCTACCTAGGGTACTGAACACCAAAGTGATGCAACATCGTAAACAAAATAACAGAGATTTAGCTTAACTGTCTTCCTAATTAACATTAACTCCGAAAAATATCAAGGTATCAATATATTGCTTGTTGATACATTGCAATAATATATCAATAAAGGTTTTTCTGGATCATCAGGATCTAGATACGCACATTATTCTGTGCATATGCCTAAGCAAAATCTGCTAGCACGGCTAATTCTGTTTGTGTGCATGCAGTGTTACCGGGACTGAGCACGGGGACGGGGAGGGGGAAGAGAATATCATGGGCAGAAGTTATATACGACTCCAACGATGTTCGTTTAGGCAGTGGGAGAGATAAAGATCAAATGCAAAGGGATGGAAACTGTGTGTTTCTTTGGCATCCAAATGGCTTTAAAGCACCCAATTAATACAAGGATGTAGAACGAATACCTTTTTTCCCCTCCTATGTGACAGCGGTTCCCCCGCACTGACACCACATATTGGCAAGACTACAAATTCTGTCTTCCTCTTGTAAAAGCAGCGCCCTGCTGATGTTGGTGTCCAATCCCCGAGGTTACGCTGGCTCAGCTTGTCTTTGCTCATTCCCCGGGGCAAGGTATTTTTGCGTTGCTCACTGAATTCTAGGAAGGCATTACTAAGCATTGTGATTACAGGTCAGGCTCCCCTCCCTTTGCCTTTGAATCTCTTTGCTACATTATGAAAACAGTAATTTGAACAGCTTCCTTACTGTGATTATACAGAAGCAGAAGGTTTGTGGAGAACTGCAAAATGTCAGAAAAGAAGCAGCTGAGGGTTTATTCATCTATTCTTTAATTTTATTTATTTATTTTTTGGTACCAGCCTTCTTGCCTTTTTCTATGATTACAACATACAAGCATGAAAAATCAATATTATAATAAAAGCTTCTATGCTGAATCTTATTTACAGAAGCCAAACTAAAAAGGATACTGTAAAGCTCAAAGTATCCTTGCATCTGCTTCTCCCCCTGCATTTTCAGCAAAATTCTTATAAAAGATTCTATACGATTAGTATAGTTTTGTGTATATGGCGTGGAAGCTGTGTTATCTCCTCTCCCACACAAACAAGAGAAAAACATCTCAGACACCAGAAAGTCAGAAAACGTGTAAAATAGCAATGTCGTTAATACAGCAACCAGATAACTGTTAGGACTTAACATGGAAGACCTGTATGCTTTCACATATGATCAAGCCAAAGTTAATCCCTATTAAGCCAGGGGTTACCAAATGGACGGTCAAACCCTGTGAATATCTATCTTAGGCTACAGGCCCGCTCTCTCCCCAACTCCTGAATGAATGTCGTCCTTCTCCCCCTGCTATTTAGAGTCCCGTGGCATTAGGAGCACTATCACCTTGAAAAGCACTCTGTGACACACCTGAACAGAGATGGATGGCTTAGTTCCACGGAAGTGGAATCAAAATGGCAAATCTGCACATCTTCTTCCCATCCCATCCACTGCCTGCCTCAGGCTCAAGCTCCAGTCTTTGTGAGCCCATCCCAGGCAGTAAATGCCAAGTCACACACTGCTTAAACTATTCTGAACTCCCCTGCCCAGTTGCTTTCAGGGCCTGTGTTCATCTTGAGAGCAGTAATCTGTGAAGCTAAAGAGTTTGAGATGGGACTTGCTCTCTGAAGAAAGAAAAAGTAAATGGGGGCTCAAGAGGTTAGACAGAAAGAATAAACACGGCAAGAAAATCCAAAGGGCACTCCAGCTCATTAAATCGAGGAACGGCTGGGAGAAGACAAGTGAGCTCATCTTTTCCCAATCCTGCAATTATACCATAAACGCATAATTGAGAAGCACCCAACTTTGGCAGTAAGACAAGCTAAAGGCAAATAGCATCTGACAAAAAAATACGTATATGTACTTAACTGGATGCTTCTTTCCTCCTTATGCAGCAACATAGAAAATATTACACATATTGATGTAGAGGATATTAATCACCTCAAACACAATCAAACTATCAAAAATTAAAAGGAAGGAAGAAAATTTGCCGATCATGAATAGTGTGAGAAAGAAAGGCAAACACAAGTAACAGTTTGTCTGCTTTAAAACATTCAAAATGATTCCTCCCTGAACTGTTCCCTTTTTATAAATAGCATCCCCCCCACCTATAACTGATTCCCAACACCTGCTACCCACTTCCTTCGAGGGGATGTCTTCCCTGATTAACTTCAGGTGGTCACCTCTAGCTCTGGAAAAAGAAATTACATTTGTGTCCAGTACATTTTTTAGGTTCTGCCTATGAGGCTCCCTATCTGCTGATATTTTCCCAGTAGCACAAGAAATAATTCAGTTCTAATAAATCATAATCAAGAGAAAATTAATATCACTTGATTTTACTTGAGAAGTAAAATGGAGCAAAATTAAACTCACATTTGGACATCCCACCTGCCCTTAAACATGTATATCCCATCTCATATCCTTTTAAGACAACATCAGCTAGCAGAACCCAGAGCTGCTGCTTCAGTTCACATTGTGTCTGCCTTTCCTTCAGAAGCCACGTTTCTAGGAAACTGATAGTTCAGCTGTAAAAATCTGTTTGGGGGAGACACTTGATATCAAAGGTGTCAGAGAGGAGGAGATTAAAAGGAGAAAATTTACAAAATAAAATCAGTTTGTCAGCTTTAAAGTTATTCTGGTGTTAAAAAAAAAACACAACACTAAGTTTTGTTTTCAATGCTTCCGTACCTCTGTATTACTTGGATTTAAACAGACATTACCGTCTGTAAATGGTTCCTTAAACTATATGAGTTAAGAAAACAAGTAACTAGCACTACTGCTTGTAGTCTTGTAAGATCCCACAAATAGGAAAGGTCCAGCTCATCAAGTACTTCTCTGCCTCTTGGGAAGATCCATCCAAAGCAGCTTCAAACACACTGCCAACACAGCGAGTGGGAAAAGCTTTCTTATGGCTGTTTAATAGACATGTTGATTTAAAAAAAAAAAAAAGTAAAAGCATGTTGTATACACAGCTGATGCAATTCGATAGCTTTCATTAGCACTAAATTCTATTTTTTTTAATTATGAAATGGTAGCCCCTCTGCAGCACCTGTGCTTTCTCATTAGCTTAAAGTGTGCATATTTTCTTATTATAAACACTCGTACTGATACGTATATTCTATACATTTTTTCAATATCTAATAAAAACAACTAGTAACTCATTCTACCAGTAGCTATTCCAAAACAGCAAAAAACAGACGGGATCTGATACACACAATGTGCTTAACATCCTTCAGAGAGGATTATTCATATTCTAGCATCCCTTTTCCTAGAATATTATTTTCCTTTACGTTCTACTGCCTAGGTGTGGTCTAAATATGCCTACTACTCTTATTCCTGAGACAGTTATTTAAATTTCTATTAATTTAAACCCTTTAATTTAGTTCACACACACACATATACATATATATATAAATCTTTTCAATAACACTACAGTACCATAGGAGCAGATGGTGCAGCCTCAACACAGAGTAACCATCTGATTATTTCTCTCAAGGAAGCTGAAGAGGGACGGAAGTGTTACAGACAAGCAATTAAAAAAAAAAAAAAAAGTTTCAGGTTATGAACAGAGTTCCTGCAGAAAGAAATGAAAACTCCTGAAACTCTGTTAGTGAGCATGAGAAGACAGCGCTTGCACATGCAAACTTCAGACGTGCATCAGGTTACCAGGAAGAAACTAAGAAGCTCTCACTAGGAGGATGAAGATCCACCTAACCTATCTGTTCTGCACACTTGTCCATTACTTTTCATCTTCTAACAAGATCACCAGTGTTCAGTATTCCTTAACATATAATGCCAAGGTGAAGCGTGTTAGCGGACTGGTAGAACAGCCCTTGTATTGGAGTAATGAATTGTTAGAAACTTGGCAAACAAAATTCAGAAGCAATTGCAAAGAGCATTCACACTGTTATTTGAGAGCTACACCTGCAGATGGAGGAAGATTTGTTTGGAGACCTTCATACACATGTAAAGAACAGACATTTTAAACTGTGATTTGGCCCAGACACATTTTTCTTCCTTGACTCACACATTTGAAGTAACATCGCAGCCATCAGATACCACTAAAATGCTATTCTATCCCAGTATTCACACTCACTCATTTCTTTCACTCTTGCTCATTCCAAGTTTTGTTCTTGCACAATGCCTATTTCAAATTTCATTCTTCATAAAGTTTATTTTTCCATTTTTGTCAGTAAACCTGATTTTTGACTCACATATTTTGACTCTGAACTTCTGATATGCTTATTTTTGTCTCGTGCTTCCACATGTTCCATACTACTTGATGCTTTACTAAAAAAGTTAAATCATCTGCATTTTACTATATACATGTCTTATAATTACATACTTTACGAATATATTAAAAATACTTCTCAGTTTGTGCTAGTCACAACTTTATTCATTTTCTTTAAGCAGCAAGTTAGCATCTACATCCTTCTAAGGATACTTGCTTGCATATCCCTCACCACTTCATCAGTAACACAAATTGGCTTTTTTGCCTACGCACATTAGGAGGGAGCTCTTATGTTCTCTCCAGACAACTTACATTTCCCATCACAATAACTAGGCAGTGAGTGGCAATGCTGGAAAACTTTCAGTACACCGCTTACTTTCCTAGTCACAATTTACATCACACAGGCTCTCCAGTTTGTGACTTACGCACAACTTTGCTCAATGGTGCTTCTTCCCATTAACTAGATTTTTTATTTTTTTTTTTTATTTTTAAATAATACAACAGCTTACATCATCTATGGATTTAGAATTAAATATTCACATACCAAAGGCAATCACAGGTTATGTGGAACAAACGTGAGAACATCACATTCTCAGGTAGTCTTTTATTCTTTAAGTTTTCTCATTTTTATTGTGGTTGAAATTCCTCTCTACATTAATTTTGCCTCGACAGTAATGTTACTTTCTGGAGTTGCTCAACTTTTGTAACACTTCCTCTTCATGCAAGATAGCTATTGGAATGTCCTGTGAGACACTACTTTGCGCAGCACTATACATGTAGTAATACAATGTTTGTATTATTCTTGTTTGTATTGCTCTTTAGGCATGTATTCTGCTCAAATGGCTTTAAACTCTTTGAATTTGAAGGAGGCAAATTACTTTCTATGCAAATACGAAGTAACATATACTTGCAAACATTACTTTTGCCAAAGTGATCCATTTAATTGTCCAAAAATAGGTTTTAAACGCATTTTTTGGTTTATTTCAAAAGTTATTATAGTGCATTTGATAAGAACCATCAAAATTTTATTTTATTTTTTTTTAATCTTTTTTTTGGTACAAAACTAAAACAACCTTTTTGGTGTGTGAAGGATGTTAAATACGATAAACTTCCAATCATGAAAAACTATATTTGTTCTTTAATACATTGCTAAAACTTGCAGACAAGATGCAAACCTCTTTAAGTCTCATTCAGTTGTGAAGAAAGTTATTCTGAAATAAACACAGAAAGGTCATGAATTTTTGTAAAAACAAAACAACCCCAAAACTGCCAACAGGATGAAGTGCCATTGCTCAGCCCTATACTATATTAAATTCTGTAATGCTTTTTAGCACAAGTGAGTCAGGCATATATAAATTTAGCTCTGAGTGGTATCCAGATGATGAGAATGTTTCTATGTTGAATCATAGCAAAGGTGAAAGATGGATAAGTTTGTTCCAAGTCAACTTGCAATGATACAATAAGCTAACTTCTTCTCCAAGGTACTACTCAAGTAACAGCATATATTTAATTCAATTTATGAAACACAAAACATGCTCTAAAGATGCACAAAGGCTACTCTCTCTCTCAATATTCTGTTGAAGCATTTATTTTGTTCCTGATAAACGAGAAAGTGGGAAGTCCTGAAAAGCAGTCTGAAATAAGTCTTATTATGTTTACTTTAAATATATTCCCATAAGGAACACTAAATATGGTGTTAATGTGCATAAAAAGTTTCTGTCATCCTGCAAAATTCAGGCTAATTTAATAATGCTTGATGTGCCTTACATCATGTTCCAATGATGCAATAATACGCTGCTAAATGAGTCACCTCGCAGCAGCCTCACAGAAACAGCAGAGCTGATGGCTACTGAAGGGAAAATGGTGCAGCAATATTACTGGAAACATTGATGGAACTTTTTTTTATTATTCATGCAAAAACACAGATTCTAAAGTAGCCCTATTTATTACCAATAGACACAAAACTTATAATAATAGTAACAGACAGAAATGAGTTAAAAAGCTATCTGCTACTACTGAATTAAATACGTTTATAATATACACCATAACATAAATACTTCATATACTCTTTACATAGTACTCTATATTTCACATTGCATGAGATATATGGTAGTGTATGTGTATTTCATACGCTATAGAGCAGTACACATTTCATGCAGTATTATGTATATAATTTTACATATATTAAGTGAAATGTATTTAAGGCAAGTATAACCCACAACTCCTTCTAGCAGTCACATAATTTACAGGTTTATTGTCAATTAAGTTTTCTAAGTGAGTTTTATAACATTCAAAGTGTCCCATCATCACATAAAATATACACACTAGTGTAAATTTGTCTACGAAGAAGATATGCTTCAAACAAAAACAGGTGAATGCTGCCTCTTGGGCTCCTAACATCTACCGTATTTAGCATTCAATTTTCTCTCGCATTGGATACTACGTGAACTTGAAATTACCATGAAGGAACTGAAAACGTGTTATTTGCGCATGTTCAAAAATCTATAATGTCTACTTCTTATGCATGATTTTTTAGAATTAAAATAGAACATTAAGGGGAAGTCACAAACAATTTACTCTCTTCAGCCTAGTGATGCCCATCTCCTTACACCTCCACTACAGTCAGTGGCGAGAGGGAGAAATCCATCCGGCACAGAAGACCGGCCACTGCTGGGTTAAAGGAGTCTGTCTGCCAATTGGGCTGGGAACTGCGAGACATCAGGCTCGTGAGGATGGTTTGTTACTGTGATCTTCACAAAAGCTATTAGAAAAGTTAGTCTAACAGTTACACAAGTATTCCCCATTTACATCATTTTCATTTAAAATATTACGCAGATTCTTGGCATCCTTACGGATCAGAGCTGTCAAAGCAAAGTGCAATGACAGCTGGAGAACTTTTGGATGATACTGTAAACACAGTCATGTGTTCAAGATCTAAAGTCTAATCTCATTCCTTTTACATAAGCTACAGTGTTCAGTATTGTAGTTACATAGCAAAGAAAACCCTCTTTATAAAAGAAGCTTTCTGAAAAGTTAATCTATAACCAGTTTAACATTTGTTAAAGGATGCCCTTCGCAAATCTTCAATTATACAGCCAGCAGAAACGGTGGAATTGCATGCAAAAACCACCAACAAGCCTCCAGCCTCCAATTCAAACACAAATATAGATGTTGTGTCAAGTCACATAGCACACATTTCATTCTGGTAGCAAAACACGGCCTTTATATTTCTTCTAAAAGCTGTCAATTCTTGGTGCAAGTACACATTTTTAACCTTCATCTAAACAACGTCTGTGTAAGCCTTAATTCATCATGTTACCCATCCGTTCAACGTGCACATACGCTATGAATCATTAGAAAGAAGCCAAACAGAAGCAGTACTAGTTGGAAAGGTGCAGGATGTAGGGGTGACCTGGCAGAAGGAGAGAGCATGCGGTAAGGTACAAATGAAGGCAAAGAAGAAAGAGAATTCAGAACCTGATGGCAAAGCCCCAGACAAGCACAAGTTATAATGTAGGACGCAGACATACACCATTAACCATTAAACACACTAAATTGCATAAACATAGCTTAAGACAAATAAAACTCCTTACTCTACAGTGTTACTTGCATGAACGGGTCCAGTGTAAAATCCTACCCAGTGATGTTTCTTTTTCACTTGTTTAAAACACCTGATGGAAATGTATTTTGCAAGTATGTACTCCCTGCCTGATAAAATATTTTTCAGTTAGCCATATTCACATCCTCGCTACTGTTATAACAGTAGCACCATTATTTGGCAGCAGAAGTTTCATGAAAACACTTTCTATATACTTGATTTCACACCAAAACTTCTGGAAGTGCCTAAGTTGTTTTGACTTCTAAGCTACACTGAAAATTGATCAAACTTAAGCTCCTACCTCCAAAGTACTGAAACTTTCTTGTTGAGATTATACATGCATACATATATATATGTATAAAACAGAAATCCCAACACTTCCTAGTTAGCAAATGATTTCAAGCAGCCAGGTATGACTGGTAAGATGAAATTAAACTAATTTTAAATTGAATTAAAATTGAATTGAAAGTTAATTCCACCTACATTTCCATGATCCTAAATATAAAACCAAGTGACATTTACCTACAATGACATTTTCCCATATACTAAGAATGTTTAAGAATAAACTGCAGGAGCAGAAATAGTAGGGAGCATATCAAAGTAATAAACAGAAATAAAATTGATGTTAATAGAAACAAATATGTGTAAGATTTTGACTTTGAAATAACTACATGTAAAAAATATATTAAATGGTGCTAAATATAAGCAATTAGGAGATACAAAAGCACTTTCCTCAGTGAGAACCTAAACAACAGAAATTTCACTCGTTACCACAAATCAAAAGAGAATTTTATGCAAAGTTAACATAAATCTGCTTTGCAATACAGAACATGAACTTAATGAAGGAGTAATGTGGAAATGAGTTTGCTTCCAAACTAATGTCAAGTTTAAAACATTACGTTTAAGAATAATACATATGGAGTTATTTGAACAACGCTAATAACATTAATACAATATTTCACTGTCTAGATTGGCAATAATATCAAGTCCCTAACTCAAACTGAAGAGCTACACCACTTTTTGCGACTTCTTGATACTGAAAGCTCACCTATATAGTTGCAAAGGGGTCTTGGTTTGTCACAGCTACAACAGCTGTGAGGATGATCATTCCTTAATAGGGGAAGCTGTGGCAGGACCTGCATTACCACAAGGTGCTGCCCATTCACACTTCCCAAACCATCAGTGGAGAGACTTGAAAACGAAATGGCAAATTCAAATCCTGTTTCATCTTCCAGAAGAATGATGTTATCAAAGACATCGGTTGATGACTCAGAGTCAGAAGAAAGTTTTCTTAATTTAACAACCATATCAAAACCACAAAGTGTTATTACACTGGATAACTTAAGTGTTAAAAATTGAAAGCCCAACAGTTTTCCTTAAAAGATGCACACCAGCTCCGGTAGGAGTAACACAGCTCCCTAGTGGACTATATTCAGTGACTGTGTTTTTTGAGAAACAAAAAGATGAAAAAGTAAGCCATCCAGTCATTTCAGTCAGAAAGACACGGTCTATACTAGCAGCAAAAATGCAAATTGCATATTGGAAAGCCACTTCTTGCTTAGGAGAGCAGTTGCCTGGAAGACACGGGGAAGAGCTGGAAGCAACACAGAAGAAACCACAACTCAGAAGGAGCACTGATCCCTGGTGGACAGTGTGTAAGCTCTATCCCTCCAGAACATTCTGTTCTTATTCCTAGTCCAAGCCCATGACAAACTTCCTCCTGTCTCTTCATAATGTGCTGGAAAACAACCAGACAAGGGTCTAACTTGTCAAGGCAGAACTGATTGTAATCCTCCACTACGTCAAAATAATTTAGGAAGAAAATATTATGTGCATAATTTTATTGCCAACAGCACCCAAATCAGTTAAATTCATGATGACAGTGAAGTCTAAAATACACTTATATTCTCCTTTTCTTGGCAGTCTGGGACAATGAGCCTGGTAGATGTGTCTAAGCTCAACTATTTCGTACTTCAAAGTCTACTGATGCACAGAAATCTGTTCAGGTGAAATTTAAAACCAAAACAAACCAACAATAACCACCAAAAAAAAAGAAAAAAAAAAGGCGGCAAGGCAGAGATTTTCAAACTGCTAATTCTGAACACCGACTTTTGGATGCACTCCCCAAGATACTTGAAAATAATTCTCAGTAGTGACATCTTCCTCGTGATTCCCACGGTTCAAGCACAAAATCTGCTCTCTCACTGCATTGCAGCAAGTATCCTACTTGGAAGCAAGCAGCAGAGCAAATAGCATGGTTTTCTGACTCTTCTCTTGTCTGCTCTCCACAGGTCCGTGCAACTGAAATAGGAACTCTTTCTGTTACTGTTCGGATGTGGAAATGGAAGTGTAAATTGAAGTGTCTAGTCTCTACTATATCAGTAGATTTATCATTCACAAGTGAGAAATATCTCTTTTATTCAGAAAAATAATAGTAGTAATACAAACTGAAATTAAAATGAAACATGAACAATTATTCAAAAATAGTCAATTTAATGACATTCCTCCTCCCTCCCCCCAATAGGTAAAGAAATAAAAGCAATAAATAAATAAATAAATAAATAAACAGCGAGTCTCTCTTATGCAACTGATTTGTTGTCCCTCCTGGCAAAATGGTAGTCTTTGCAGCTTATTCCTCTGTATCCAAAGAGAGCTTACAGATGAGCCTCTGTCAGAGAGACCACCAAAAAAGATAGGCTCCCGTTAGACATTTCTATCAGACAACACATTTAGACGCATCTCCAGAACTCCTCAGATTTACAAATGCATTTATATTAAATTAAGTCTCATTCTTGTATCTATTCCATAACAATGCCTTGTTTCAACAAGGAAGACTGGTTGAATTAATGTCATTAGTGCATTACCGACTTGATTGTGACAAGACACAGTGCCAATTCTTCTCTTTGAGATGAATTATCTCTACCACCACCATGTTCTGACACTATGATGTTAAGAATCAGGAGAGCAACAGCTGTTAAAAACACTGTCACTTCCAAAAATCTCTCATTAAAAACATAGGATTTCACTCTCATGGATACAGAAATAGTTCTACTTTCACAAAGTAAGACAGTCTCCTCTAAGTGTATGCATATACGTACAAGATAATTGGACAACACAGAACCCAGAAAATTCATTCTGCAATTCATGGAACATGTTCTTGCTTACATCTGGTAATCTCAACTTTAATTGAAATTATTCCATTTGCTTTCAATCACCACCATACTTACTTGACAGCCTGGTAATCCCGTATCTCTACCATACAGTGGAAATGGACCTCTATCTGAGGCTTTTCCTATAAAAGAAAGACATGTGAAATTAGAATCTTTTTAAAGTTTATTGTGCATACATAAACTAAGTTCAGTATAAATGTATATTCTAGAAAATCTGCTAGCAGAGTAATGTTACAAAAATTAAGTTACATGAATACAAGTAGGCTTCTAGATCTGTGCTGATCACAAACAGCACCACTGTAGTAGACGACATACTTACCAGATTCCATTTCTTACATAGCCAATCAGTAAGAATGAACTACTGCAATTTTTTTGGTTGTTGCTAAGATACCCCATCACTGTGTTGAAATAATAAGGGCAAAGGCTCAATACAACTTTACTTCCAATATCAATGAGCAAAGGTTGGAACACTTTTAGACATTTCTCCTTCCTTCACAGAACTAACACACAGACAGTACCACCTTAGGTGATTCATAACCTAAGCAATAAAATTTAAAAAATACATAGCCACAAGAAAAAGGAACAAAACCAAATTCAGAATGAAAAACACATGCTAAACTTAAACCATAGTTGAATCATTGAGCTCTCAATACTCACAACCCCTTAAATCTTCAAAAATCTCATCACATGTAAATGAAATTTGTAGCTGCCCTCAGATGTTGCTAGATTATAAAACATTAGTAATATGTTTGCCAATTTGGAAAAACTACTTAGTGCTGTATTTGTTGATTGGGCCACCGAACTGAAATGTATGTGTATTAAAGTACAGTGTGAAAGCTCTCCAGTAGAGCTCACAGCTTTATCAATCTTCACTTTTTTTTTCTTTTTTCTTTTTTTTTTTTTTTTTTTTTTTTAATCTCTCCACTCAATCATGTCAGAAATCAGGCAGTCATCAAATATGCATGTAATAGAATATAGCAACTGCATGGAACGCCCTCAATTATGACACTGAACCTAAGAACCCCCCCAGCATCTTACCCAAAGGCAAGCATTAATAAACCATGCTACCTATCTGTTCAAAGCTGCAAAATATTTGAAAGATTTCAAAACGAATGCCATCTTAGCCAAGGAGGAATTCCCTTTTCCTGGATACGTGTGGCTATGTATGCTGTCCAGTCCTCCTAAGAAGAGCAAGCAGCCTTTCTTAGACACGTCCACTTCAGCGGTAAATAGCTCTGTCCTACTGCATTTGCACTTCTGGAACAGGGCCTCATTTTCTTTTCCCAATTTTCTATCTTATTGCCAGAAATTCCTGTCATCTCATAAGTGGGAATACTAAAGTTTACTGTTTACTTAAAACTGTTTACTGTTTGCTTAAAAAGTACAGCTTGGGTAAGTGAATTTGGCGCTCTCAGAGCAACATCTCTGCAGGACTCTGATCTCGCTAACTACAGGTGGGCTGGTCAACAACGGCTTGCTGGAAAACACGGCAGTACTGGAACAAAGGGAAGGAAAAAGTGAACATTTTTCTGCTGCAGCAATTTGCCTCTAACAACTACCGGGCACCAAGCAAATAAAATACCTAGCATGCGAAATTATATGAGTAGCATGAATCATGCTGTTCAGATTAACCGAACTCAGCATTTTCTTTCCAGAAAATGAGAATCTTATATCACATGATAAACAACTTTGACTGCAGTATGCAGTATTCCAGGCAGGTTTTAAAGCAAGTATTTGTACAAGAGTCAATTTCAGAGATTAGAAAAAGAATGATTTAAATTATCATTTGCATAACAAGCCAGAAATTGCTAGATAAGAACACCCAAAATCACGTTATTTCAATTTTACCACTTTAAAAGTTTGGTAATTCCATTCTAAAGAAAGGAGCTGCCTCTAATACCCCTAGCTATGATCAGTTTGGTTCTAAGAAATAATCCAGAGATATCAAGGCTCCCTGATGCTGCGCTGCCTAAATATTTATCAAGAATTACTGCTAGAGCAAGTTAACATTTAACCTGTGCTCCAACAGCTAGCCTTTCCAATTATGAGTGTGGAAAGCAACCTAGGATCGAGTACAAGACTGTATCCCAAGCAAACGCCCAGTACAAGCACTCAGGTACAACTCCAGCCTGCAGCAGTCCTGTGCCATCATTGCAGAAACGAAAGCTCTGCCCTTCTTACAAGGCAGCACTGCTTCACTTGTCACCAGGTTACATACATGTGGGCTGTGTATGCCAGAGTTTTGCTTTCCATCCAGATTTGAATTATACAGACACTGTTAAGCTGTCTGTATATACAACCAACTCAAAATAATTGAGTTGGTTACATACACAAATCTTAATCTGCCCAGGTCAGCTCACAAATCATTTGACTCAGTAACTTGGCATCCATTTGCCTTTTTATTTTTTTCTAGTAAATTTCTTGCTTTTTCAACAACCCAAACTTCCATGATCTAATTGCTACCTTACAGACCAGCTTACAGACCAGCAACTACAGATTTAAAAGAAACTAAATCAAGAAAATCCCACTAAGCATTATAACCACACATCTCCTAACTTTATCAGCTTAAAACCTTGACACATTCAGTACCAATTCCAGCATTAATAGGCATTTAGTAAATAATTGTTTTTCTCTTGTTTAAATACAATATGCTCACAACTTCATACGGCTTTTGAATACTGCACAAGGAGCTGCAGTCCACCATAAATCTATCTGTGGAACAGCTGTGCAGCCTAAATACTCTTAACACCGAATGAACTGAAACAGCAAGATGCAAAGTGACAGTCAACTGCAGACAGCACTACATTAACTCAGCTGAGGGCTGCTCCGAGTGAATGTGCTATAAATGCCTGCCAGTAGTGAAACGGCATTCACCCACTGTTTCTAGATAATGCTTGGTTTACGAGAGGATGACAGAACGTAACTCTGCAAAAAATTACTTCGATTCCCACAGAATTAACCCGTTAGAGACTACAGAGCTGTGCACTTCACAAGAACGGATTTGCTCAGCAGCATGTAAAGTGCCAACGTTTTTTAAACGAAGCCACGTCTGCCATCCAGTACAAAATGAATGCCACAGTGACCACAGCTGGCAGCTGCTCCATTTGTCAGGCAAGAAGCACGTCTACCCACCTTGCACAGAGAACAAGTTTTCAGTGATTTCTGAAACAAATCTTAAATCACGCTTCTTCCTCATTTCATCGCTGATCACACTTAACTGGCCCAGCAGACAGCCTGCCCCAAAGCCACTTTCTAACAGAATATTCTCAATACCTTGGAGGATCCCCCCCTATCGGGTGCATGTTTTTGTTTCTGCACTGAAGTATTTCATACAAACACATGCCCGCATGTCTCAGGTCTATGTTGGCAACAGCTTCCTGGCTGCAAGGATAAAGAGAAGGCCAGCTTTTCAAACACCCAAAAGAATTTCATCGTTATCATTCACTACCTTGAATCTTAAAAAATTCCCACATGGCTAAAATGTTACCAAGTTGGTGTTGGGAGACTCAGAGAAATCCATTTTTACAGTGCTTTCCCCCACCTCCCTGCCCAGTAACTGAGTGTCTTTGTTACCCACAGAATTAACACATTCAAATCATTTCTCGTATTCAGATCCACAACAAGCAGGAAATTGCAGGAACTGTACTGGCAGGTGCATATGGATGACGTAAGAAAAATGTTCAACACAATATTTAAATACAGTTTCCACACTTCATATTATTCCCAACTCACCACAAAATGGAAATGAAGTATGAAAAATATATAGAATACCATCCTTACTGCTACAGTACAGACACAGTTTTTGATTTTTTTTTTTTTAGCATTAAATAAAATTCTGACTCAAGAATTATTTCCGTAAGGTGATAAAATTTGATTTAAAAAAAAGCACAAAAACAGCCTCACTCCTAACGTTTTGTTTCCTGCCTTCTTCTTAGAGGTAAGAAGGACTGACACTTGCAGCCAAAAATTACTACTACATATCTAGACATTTCCCCCAGCACTGGAGGAATCATTTCTTCATTTTCTACAGGCCTCCTCATTCTTAGAGGATTTCACACTTCCAATATCTATATTCCATCTACAATCTTTTCCCTAGTATTTTAAAAGCACACATTCCACGTCCATACACAAGGATTACAGGCTTTTTTTTTCCCCTTACAATGCTTGTGACCGAAGCTCACAGAAATGAAACAGATCTGAAGCAATGCAATTTGAAGAAGGTGCTTACAACAAATGACCTCCTATTCTCGTCACAACAATTTGTTCAAGTGTTATTGGCTAACGTGTGCCAAGCACGCTGCTGGCGACACTGAAGATGTTTAACAAGGCAGTGCCAACAAGTGCAGCTGCTGGACTAGCAGCACCCTCCTCCTGTTCATCCCAAGCCAAATTACTCACTCGGCTATGAACAATGAAGCAGCAACACAGGAAAATGCTAAGTGCTAGTGAGATTAGTGATAAACTACAGGATCCCTGCAGAGGTCAGTGATTAGCAGGTCCCTGCTTGTAATCACTTTCCTAACCCAGCCTTTATCTCATCACACGCTCCATCTTAACTAAGGCTTCTTGTGACTGGAAGCAACTTCCCAATCAATAATCCTTGAACTCTTGGCAAACACATCCACGCTGTCTTACCTTTTCATAAAGTAAACCTACAACACATCAATTGCCTGAAAATGTTCAAAGTTTGTATTGGGAGTTAAGATTAATAAGCCTTCCATGTGTAACAAAATCACTTCACTGGAAACTCTCGTAATAAAGTAGCAGATCAGAGGAAAAGTACAAACATTTTTAGCCAGGAATGCCATGCCAAAGTGCTGATTAGCATTGCAGTCTATACAGGTAATGGTAAGACTGTCAGTCTACATGTTTCAGAAGAATGGATAAGCAAACTGCATGCTTATCAGACTTTAACTAGGGGAAATGTATGTTTTAGATTTTTCCCCCCCTTTTCTCCTTGCTGTAACACCTTCTGAAACCAAGTTTCCCAGAAGGGACGTGATAGGGTTTAGCAAAGCTTGTTTTTAATACTACAGATTTGCCCCTTACTTCTTTCTTTGCTCAAAATTTTGAAGGTCCGTGATCCTACAGAACAACTGTAACATTCCACAAGAAGTAAAAGATTATGGCTTGCAGTGAGATTTATTCAATTCACATGCCCAGTCTCAGATCTGCCAGAAGTTCCCTGTGATTCTCCATGCCATACATTCTCTTTTGTAAGACAGCTTTATCCTTGTATTATGCAGTTCTATTACTATCTTGTCGTATTTGGAGCAAATATTTTTATACCTACATGATGCAAAGGACGGAGAATCTGAAGCTGGAGTTACCTGGAGTCAACTTCCCATTGTAACAGCTGGAATTCAGGAACAACGCTTTAGATAGCAAAAACTAAATTACTGCTTTCATTGACATTTGGAAAGGACCATTTGGAAAAAAACATTTTTTTCACTGTGCTTTCCAAGGATTAGAAAAGTTCAGACGTTTTTATACTTAAAATTGTGAGGGCGTTTGCAGATGTCTTTCACTCTAAGAACTGTACTGATTGAACTGACCAGGCAGTAAGTCTGGGTACTTGAGGCAGTAAGCACAGAAACCAAGGGATTTCTCACAACTTCTTTAATGCAATAATTTCAAAAGAAATAATGCCAGTGTGTGAAGTGGCATTAAAGAACCTGCCGCACAAAGACATGCCTTTGACACTTTTATCCCATTGATTTGTAAGTACTTCTAAGAGAAGATGGAATACTTTGTCAGTTTGAAAAGTACTGCACAGATCTTATGCTACAAAAACAATTTATTAACGCTCATATGTACTTCAAATACACAGGAGCTAAAGGTAGACTAAATCACACATGGTATTTGGACTGACCCTGTGAACTAGTAATTCATATGCTCATGTCAAACTGAGAAGGTTTGTCCCATCAGTGGCTGATGTATGCAGGCTCCTTCCTCAGCACCTCTCCTATCCCCCCACTCACGAGGCTGACGCTGTGCTAAATAACAAATCAAACCTTTGCAATGCTGTAAGGGACTGAAGTCTGGCAAGAAGATACACATGAGTAACTGAAGACAAGGGGGAAAAGAGGGAGTATAAACCTCTTAAATGAAGAAAGCTTTCTTCTTCTCCCCTGAGCATGTGTGCTATCTGTGAACCAAATAATTCTTGAATAGCTGTTCAACATACATGTATCTACTTTCAATTCTCCACGACTAGACTTACCCTAAGCCTTATCTTAAATAATGTTACCGCTCTATTAACCTGTAAATACACTGTTCATAGACATATAATCCAGTGGGAGAAACACACTAACCATTACTACACTAAAATGCTAAAATTTTACTCAAAATTAAGGAAATTGGGAACGTACGATACCTAGAAGACCATAACCAAATGGTGTACGCGCATGAATGTTCCCCAGAAGTGACAGGAAGGTGTTTTGTACCCACCTCATCTGCCACCCCATGTATTCCAGAATATCCAAACATCTGCGTGCTGTCTACTGAAGTACTTCTCCCTTTGCTGTCTTCATCTCATTCCTAAGGATTTAAAGTTCTCAGGCACCTACCAAAGTTACCACCTACAGCTAACCTGAAACACATTCCCTTCTCTCCTGGTATGGAAAAAAAATTAATCAGGTTCCACCACTGACTTTGAACATCAGGTAGGTTCTTAAGTCTAAAGCGAAGAGGACTTAAAAATATATATTTATTCATTTATTTTTAATTGGGTATTAATAGAGAACCCACAACTCACAACAGAATGCTACACCTGTTTTTGATTAAAAGATTTTGGTAACACTACATGCTACAAATTGCTAAATTTCCTTTACTTTTTTTTAAAAAAAACGTAAAAGTTACTTTTGGAGGTATCTATAGTTCCTCTCACATCCAAGATCTATTCATTCTCATTGAACTTGACAAATTAGCTTTGTCAACGAAGATTTTCTCTCCCCCCATTCTCTCTCCATAAACACATGCACGAACACGGTAAGCATTTATAACTGTCTTCCATACGACAAGGGGCAAACACATACAGTAGCACACTGTTGTACAAAAGTTTTGAAAGTACTTATTTGGATGACTTGCTCAACTTATCGATGCTTCACCCATCACAAGCAATAAATCCAATCCAATCACAGAGGTGTATAAGTTAGGTATTCCTAGATCGTGGTCTCCAGATTAACAGCAGCTGCTGGATTGCAAAACAAAACAAAACTAAAACTAAAAAAGAAGAGCAGAAAAACAACAACAAAGCACTCATGCTAAAATCGCATGCAGTTTTCTTAAGAAATCCAACTCTTTCCCCAGTACTACTGTTTCACGAGAACAAGTTCTACAGGCACCACAAAGCAAATTATCTGTTAAAACAGGAGGAGCAAAGACTGTTTGAAATCGTATCAAACAGTTGAAGGAAAACATGTGCTCACTGTTTATTTTTGGAGGTGAGACAAGTAGCATGCTTGATAGAGAAAGAAAAAAAACATTTCCATTAGATATCATAACACTCGTGGGAATGTGCCTGAAGAAATGTTAACAATAATATCCCAGGTCCAGACATAGCCAAGGTGAAAGCAAGTCCCCTATTTAACAACACCAAGGAACTTGGTGTGCTGCTCAAAGTACTGAAGAATACAACTTCATACACGGCAGATTTTTGTAAAGTACCTGACTTGATACACTAAAATATTTTTACCAAAAAAGCCCGACTCAGTAAAGACATTATTATTTTAAAATAATAATACATTAAGGGATTAACAGTCAGGCAACAGAAAAGGCTTTAGAAAAAAATTGTGAACAGAGAACCATCACTAAATATTTCTCAGTGACTTGAGCATGACTCAGAACTCGTCTTCGTATTTAGTGGTGATGTTTCGGGGGTATGTGTCAGGGCGTGTGCACACGGTTTTTTTTTTTTGTTTGTTTGTTTGTTTTGTTTATCTTGATGTTTTAAATGAGTTCCTGTAAATTCAGAGGTGGTTGGCAGAATAAAACAACTGAAGACTGATACAGAGTGTTGTGAACTGCATTGTAGGAAGCAAGGTGCCCTTCTATTCAGCCAAGTGCAAAAAGACACCCACAGGACAGAGCCACGGGCCTCCAGCCTCCTGTTTTCTAACTAGATTTACCTTGGGGAGGAGGGTGCCTGCAGGAAGTTGCCATGTTCCAGCATTTCCCTAATCCTTCCTGTTGGCAAGCCTCAGAAGCCTTCACCAGGCACACCAGCTTTCACAAATCCCACAGGGAATCTGCCCAGGCATTGAACAGGAAAGCTCAAATGGTTAACTTGGGGTTAGGAACATGTGGTAATGGTATCTTTAAGCAGGGCTTGTTTCACCTGCAGAAGAAATGGTATCAGAGAGACCTGATAGCAACGGCCTCCATACCTAACTAGGAGCTTCCAAGACAGGCAGACAGCTCCTTCACTGAAGTACAGTGCTGGGAGGACAAGAAAACCCACACAAATGAAAACAAGGAGCAGTTCAGCTTGCTATAAACTCAGAGGTGCTATGCATACTCCACCCTTACAGGATTTCAACGCGTGACTGAAAAAAGCCCTGAGGAACCTGATCTGACCTCAGACTTGACCGTGCTTTGAACAGGACAAGGATCTGGAGCCCTGCTGAGCCCCCTTTCAATCTGAATAATTCTGTGATTTTATGGTTGCTGCGATCACCTTCTCTTTGCTGAAATCTACAGTATTGCTGCCTTCAGCACAGCACTTTCCACCATGGTTTCTTTAAATACCTAGATTCAAAGACATCACATAGACCAGGATGATCTTCCAAAGCAAGTATTCTAGTATTAAAACAACAAGGTAAAGAAGTCAGCAAGAAGGATTCCCACTGGCTTCGCTAGATACTGAAATGGGCCTTGCCGTGACATACCCATTGTGGAAGTCATCTCATTCACTCCGGAACCCTTGATTCTGAAATCCTGCAACAGGCAAATCCTTCCAACGTCCTCTCACTCAAGTCAAATTACTTCTGCTCCTCCAATTCCTGTTCTCAGCCCCCCCCCCCCCCGACAACGACTTTATACTTCTGTTCCTGTATTACTTTTTCTTTACCTCAAATCCCATACTTATTTTTTCCTCAACAATACAACGTAAGCAAACCAAACTAATTTTAAGACTTCCAATTGAACTGAATTAATTCCCTTCCTTCATTACCTCATACAACTTACTCACTGACTGCAAACGCAGTGGTGGATTAAAGCAGACTGTGTATTGAACTGTACCAACTGGCAGCTCCGTGCTCCTTTTCTGCCTTGAGAGCTCTCAAATATCCGTTCTCTGCAGCAAGTTTGGTCATTTTTGCTATGCTGTGTGGAACAACAAATGACACTGAATAATGACCTAAACTATTGTGCTCAGAGCAAGCCATCTGAAAAGGAAAGGCAACAGACAGGACTACAACTGTTATGATACATGTAGGCCTCTCCATTTTTAGATTAAAAATTGCACAGTAAAACACGGACTGAGAGGCATTCCACGCTACAATTATATTTTACAACTCTCACTACTTCTACATTAAGTTAATTCACATGTGTATTCTAATACAAAACCGAAGTAGTACTGAGGTCATTTAAATTGTTGCACTTTTACTTTTAGGGTTATATTCACAAAGTCTATTTTAAGAACTGCTTTGGAAGCAACTGATGTTTTATGCAGCGAGCTGCTATTTTCCCAGATGAATAGAATATCCATTCTTTGGCTCACAGTTTCCATGACACTAAAAACAAAACACTCATCGGCACCAACTTTGTGTTTGATGGTAAATGCAGCTGCAGCTCACAACGGCTCGCCGTGTACCTCAGCCCGCCTCTAGTGAACAGAGGCACCGTATTTCCCCAACGCAATTTCATTGTTTTACAGACAAGCCCTTTCTTGCCAACCTCAAACATTTCAAACCCTGCTGGTGTTCTGTCTCGAAATGAGGAGTTACTCAGTTCTGCAAGTAGTGATACTAATGTGAAGTTTTCCAAATTACTGAACAAAGTATCAAAACCTTGGGTAACAGGAGCTGTTGCCCCTAAAGTAACGAGGGAATTTTTAGCCTAAGAATGACAAAACTCCCACTACTGCAATTCAAACTCACTTGCTTCAAGTGAAATGCTGAATGAAAATATTGAGGGGACCATTCTAAATCTGGTAAATGGAACAAGTCACCTGGCAGTTCAGCAACTGGGAACAGAGCTCAGCCTTCAGTCCTGCTGCTTTCCCCCACAGGAGCTCTGAAGTGCACACACATCTTCAGAATGAAGGACGCCATGAGGAGACAGGCTGCTTCTTTGGAGAAGACTCCTATGAGCTAAAAATCTAATCCTACCCCACATCGTACAGCTCTTCATCCGCTGTAGATTTATCTCAAGTACATTGTGACTCATCTTTTCACACCGTGTAGCACAAACCTTGACTCAATCACAGTTGTTTGATTCTAAAAACCATGTTGAAAACAGGAGCTAAACAATTCTCCATATTTATTAGAAGTATTTTTAGGCACCAATTCAGTAAAGCAATTAAGCACTTACGTACTTAGAAATATATGAATGAACTAAATTCAGCAGGGACAGCTCATATAATTTAAACTATCCACTTCTGAGAATACTGGTGGACTGCCGACTGATTAGAGAAATCTGGCAGGAAAATAGGATGTGTCATCTCATTAAGTCTACTGAAGGTACTTCTAAAAAAAATTCAATGTAACATATCAATAACAACCATTTTACAATTTAAGGGAAGTGCTATTTTATTTAAGACAGAAACTAATTGCTTTAAAAACTTACAGACCAAAATCCTTTTCCATTTTTGCCATAAAACACAATGGTAATGTACCCTCCTCAAGCAAGGAAACAGAGTCCTGGTCACAGCATTGTGTGTTCAAGGACAAGAAAGTGGACAAAATTTCCACCTGTAATATTGAAATATGGCAAAGAGAACTTTCCAAAGAGAGGAAGGAGCAGGCATGGGGGCATCCTCAGCCCATGCACTGCCCCACCTGCCTTCCCAGACTGCTATCCCCATGTGGGGCAGGAGCCTGTCACGGGCACTGCAAGAGATGCAGGGTCCCATGGAAAGCATCCCCACCGTTACACAAATAAAGCAACGGGAGCTCTAAGCTAGAGGCACTTCCTCATTTCCTCCTCTCAAGAGGAAAAGACTCCCCCAAACCCGCCCCAACCATGGTCTGCAAAAGTATGTAACAGTGAGAGCTATTAAGTGGCAGAAAGGCTGTAGCAACACTCATTAACGAATTAGATCAGCAAACCAAAAAAATAAAGCTCCTCACACCCAAACCTCTGACTGCAGCTTGAGGCTGAGCAGGCCCCTCAGGATCAGCGTCACGGCGGCTTCCTTTCAGAGCCCAGGGGCAGGCACAACCCAGCTCTGCCCCGTACGTTGCTGTAGATAGCCCTTCTGCTGAAGGCCTGCTGGACTTCTGCAACACCTTTACACTAAAGCATTAACAGGACTGGATCATCAGTGTGCTCCCTACAGGCCTACAACCCTACAAACGTCAGAGAAGTGATGCCTGCTTTTGGAGCTTTTCCAGAAGGTAAATAAAAACCACACACACACACAGTTTTCTCATTGCTAATGCAGTACTTGCAGATTCCCAGAATATTGCTGCCTGTGTAACTACTAGCTGTAAATCCTACTAACTGGAGTGTAACTATGATGCAGGTAGTCATTACCGTAACCTAGGAAGAACAGCCATGCTATTTTGTAAACACAGTCCTGTAGAAATTCCTTGGTGGGTCAGCAACTACCAATACAGAACGTACAGACTGTCTTTAAAGTTTCAGTTTTATTAAGTGTTGGGTGAGGCTTGGACTCTTACTTTCCTTGTGAAGCCAACAGAGAGACGAGAAGTCCAGAAGCTGGTAGGAAGTCAACTTCCTTTACTGGTCCTGGAAAGAATTTCCTTATCTACAGGTTTTAATTCTTCAAATTTACAGCAACACTGGTACATATTTCCCTACCCTCGTTTCCAAACAGTGAGCCATAAATTAGAGGGATCCAATAGCCAACTGGCATACTAGGTATGATGCTGTGCTTCTCCTAATTCCAGTATGGAAGAAGGTAGCGGTGTTGATTTTTTTTAAATGTTGAAAACCTATTTTGTGTTTTCCTGGGATTGCCCATCCACAACTGCAGTGGTAAATGAGACTTCATAATAAGAATATAACCAATAATTTAAGTCCATAGAAAACTGCCACCTGGCTGTGATTACCACACATTGAACCTGTTATGCAGGAGGAAGATGAATGAACCCAGAGCTTTTTGCAGTATGATGTGCAGCATCAAAAACTAAAAGAAACCCTGTACTTAAGCTAACTCAGATTTTAAAAGGTCCACAGTCAATGATCCTTTTTATTCCTCCGTCCTCAAAAGGAGACACTTCCTGGCTGTTTACCTGCTGAAACTCTGGATGATGATTAGAGGCATCAAACTGGGATGCCAACCTGTGAAGTCAGCAGTGGGGCACGTAGACTGGACAGACACACAGTATCGATGAACACAGCCAGTATCCCTCTTCCCAAGTCAGGAATCACGTGTCAGGAACCACATCCTCTCCATCTGCTTAGGTACTTACCTCAAAAGCTAATTAAATAATTAACAAATTCATACCCATGTGATAGCGGTTCAAAGGAAAAAAAAAAAAAAAAAAAAAAAAAACAAACAAACAAAAAAACCTATTTTGGATAAGGAAGGTCAACTAGTAAAGGTTCCCAGACTGCTGTTTTAAATGACTGTCCCGAACAGATATTCAAAAGATGCCTGCTTTTCAGGCAGCAAACCACCTGATATTACTTGGAGTGTAACTCAATCACAAGCACACAGGAACACGAAGCCACCCTGTGTAGCTCTATCTGAAATCCTAAATGTGGATTTATGGCCCTGATCCTTCACACAGCCACATACGTGCTTACCAGAATTATGCGTGCCTCAAGTCTCACGGATGGTGAAGTATTTGTAAAATTCAGAGACAAAACTTAGGCACACAAGTCATTCAAATGCAAAACATCAGACTTGTGCAAATGTTATGAAGTGTAAACAAAAACTAGTACAATTCCCACTGTATCAGATAATCAGTGAAATAAACTATTTTAACAGCATTTTAGTTGCTTACATCATAAAAGACTTCAGATTTTTTTCCCCCTTCTAAAAGAAAACAGAGTACCATCAGAGCATCACTGAAGTAGCAGAATGCCAATTAGAGAAGCGCTCATTTTGCTTAAGATAAAAAATCCATCATTATTCAGTAAAATAACAGAATTGGTTCAAAGAGCTTTTTTTACATTATCTTAAAGCCCTAATTATTTCTGGAACTGGAGATACACTGAAATATTTTGAGAAGTGAAGCCAGTTCAGGTATTATTTGAACAATCGTGTGTGTGAGTGTGCACATGGAACAACTCCACCTATGTTTTAGCATATCCCAAACAGTTCACCTGTGCATATGCAGTTCCACGGAGATTTTACTCATCTGAATAAGACCCATTCTTTGTTTACTACTTTTTAGTCTTTTTTTTTTTCTTCCTCCCCCAATTGCAGGCAGGAAATAAAAAGAAAAGCAACTCTTTTATGTAAAGTAAATCCATCTGGATGTTTGCTGCATCCTATATTATAAACTTGTGATCCCCAACCAGAATGAGTTATAGTGAAGCTGCAGGCAAAATTGTCTCCATATACCACAATCCATTATCCCTGTCAAGTTAATGTTCCATGTTGAGCCATATGGCGTGGGTACGCACTCAACAAAGGAAATTCCTTAAACTTGTTATAATCAGCACTTACAGTCGTCCAAAAAAACTGACATAAACAGCTTTATTGTGTTTTGTGCATTTCAGTTGATATCCATGACAAAAAGAGGAAGCTTCAGGAAAAAGAGGGAAGGGAGGGGGGTGGGGGGGGTAAAGTTGCAGTAGTAAAAGGGGGGGAGGGAGAGAGACTGTACATTTCATAATTACACATTTTCCTTAGCAAGTGATTTTCAATTACAATGAAGCTCAAGGCTTCTGACACTGATACACTGAACCAGATTAACAAATAAATGAGAACCCTACCTCGATACCTTATATTCAGCGCACAGAAGAAATGCTACAGTTTCTAAGTGCCTGACTCACATACAGATTCTCAATTAAAAAAAATTCTATCATTTTTATTCCTGACTTTGGAGAAAAGGTTTTCCTTCAGCTGTTGTATAATTACTACAAATTTAACAATCCTTCATTAACAATACAGCAATTTAACTAAAATATCTTTCTATGCATTAAGCATAGGTCACAGCTGAATTAAGGACTCCCAGAAGCCTCTGCTACCTGGCACAACCCATCACATCAAGCCTAAGTCAAGGTACAAGTAGAGCAGAACTTCATTCCAGCCCCCGCAGTGACAACAATAAAACGCTGAGAAAACACACTATCAAATACTGAACTCAGCATCAATTTCTGTTAATTACAGCCTTGTCAGCAACGTGATTATTCAAACAGCTCATGCAAATGTTAATGAGTCCTTATTTGCATATTTATTTTTTCCTTTGTTGAAATGTCATTGATTATTACATTCTACAATGATGAATGCTGCTGATGATGTGCTCTGATATGTAATTAGTCATTAAGTGGAATGAATAGATCAATTATGAAAAAGGAGTGAGATTAAGAAATATCAAACAAGACCGCCCAATGTAACTATAGAATTTTTTTTAAAGGAACTAAAATAATTTCTTGGCATTTAAAGTGCAACATCAGTAGTTTTCAATAAATAAACTACTACTTTTCGGAGGTTAAATAAGATCTTCCACATGCACTGCTACTTTGATAATCTAATTACAATAGCAAAGTGCTTTTGTAAAGCACTAAGAATTCTGCAAAGTAATGTACAGGTTTGGGGGGCTGGTCCCTCCTCGGTTTTTGTTCTTCTGTGGGTGTTTTGTGCTCCCCCCCAAGCACAACACAGACTATCTGGTTTTTTACCAGAACCAAAAAGAACGCGGGGACTTGCAGCAACTCCACTTTGTTCTGAAGGCAAAGGCTCGGCTGCTTTTCACGACTGCTTGCTCTAACTATCCACCAGCGCTCGCTATTTGCGGATGAAGGGGAAATAGGAGAGAAGAGGAAGGAAGGAAAAAAAAAAAAAAAAAAAGCCAACAAAAAACCACATTACTGCAGACCAGATGGGAACATTCCACATGACCAAACCAATCAATCACCTCGGTGGGGCGCAGGTGCAGCACAGCCGTGGAGCAACACACCATTTCACAGTCTATCGGGCACAAACACATGGTCACCAATCAATGGCACCCCGAGGACCTGGGGGGGCTCTCTCGAGCCTTACTGGTCCATGCCTGATGACTTCATAATCACACATCATTTCATTCACTGGAGGATACGAACCAGCATTCTAATAACCTTCCCTGGAACCCGCCACGTCGCGCATATTAATAGAGCGCCGGGAGAGCTGCGGCTGCCTTCCTGCTGCAGCCCGAGCAGGGCGGGCGAGGAGGAGGCAACCTGGAGCTGAGAACTTCTGCTTCAGACCGGGATCAGTGGCAGCACCGCTCCTCTCGCTGAAATAAGCTGTGTATAACGCTCACGCCTTCCGCACGGCGACTGTTAAACAATAGGAGGCGAGCCGAGAAAAAGGACATAGCAGGAGGAAAATCAATGCAATAACGGGCTTCTGCATTTGGTGATGTGGTAGATAAAATTCTGCAACGAGCAGAACCCCCATTAATGAAAAAATCAAAGTTAAAACTATAACAAAAATGTATATGCTTTCCAATGTGTCTAATGAAAGAAAGGGTTTAATTTCTTTTTGAAGCAAACATTACAGATGAGGTTAAAAACAAATAAAGAGAATTACACAATTTGACTTGTTCAGGCCGTATTTAGACTTGAATCCGAGCACTGTTTTTGACTAGATTTTGGGATAATTTGAAAATCACAAATGTTTGTTTGCATTTGTATTCCTGATGAGCATAATACACGTTACCGAGAAAAGGATGTGGAGGGATTTCGGCCAGAGTTTATCACACTGTAACACGACATACTGTCACTGTTAAAAAGATACTCAGGAAACAGATGTGATAGAGTGCATCGCCTCTTGCCATTACATTTTGGTTTGGGGCTGGAAGTCCCATGAGTTACAACTGAAATGTAAAAAAAATATTATTATTAATATGCTGTTTTCAGGTGTAGAATTCTGCAAGCACCCAGGTAGTTTGGACTCGGCCATGGGATATCAAAGCCAAGAGCCTTGGTTTTGTTTGTATTAAGTTGAGTATAGAAACAGCAGAGACTGAATTATACATCCAAATCATGCAAGTTTGATGTGCAAACCACACCAACTTTTATGCTTACAGGCATAAATTGCTGAGGACTACTTGCAGAAATAACTGAGTCCTCTAGTCCAAAAACTGCACGTGCCAAAAAGGCAGATTCACACTCACTGCTGTCGGACAGCAGAACACACAAGGGTTAAAGAACAAACACGAGTAACATCAAAGGAATATTCACCTCCTTTTGCAGAATATATGTTGGCCAGCAGCAGTTCAGGAAGTGTTCCCTCTCACCAGAATACAAAACCCATTAATCAATAAATCATTAAATTAAGGGCCTGATGCCCAGTTCTATTCTGGGCACTTACAGAATGCTAATTACTGGCGTATCTGGGGGAACATACAGCATTAAGACCAGAATATATTATTTAGTACAGTAAGTATTAGATTAAATTCAGCTTTTTATTTTCAAAGCCAGTGGAAAAAAAATTAAAAATGCAATCTAATGAATTAAGTACTAATATTAGTCACACTTCATATGCAACACGAGGGCAAGCTGATGGTTGCGCTACAAGACTTGACATTGCCTTTTCAAAGGCAGAAACCTAACAGCTGGAGACATTCACAACAGAAAGGACTAGGAGAAGTTTGACAAAATCTCATCCAAAACAAACAAACAAAAAAAAAAAAACACACCACGCTTGGGAAAGCTTGAAGTTACCTGCCAACATTAAGCACCAGGGAGAACAAGGGGACAGCTAGCACAAGTGTGCAGGCCACTCTGCACCTCGCACCTGCTTGCCCTGTGTGAAACACTGCCTGAGCAAACCCAAGGAAGCACATGCAAACTGTAAATCCCTGTGCTTCTGTGTCAGCAGTCATAGGTACGCCAGATATTAAACCTCCTGTGGTCATTAGACGAAACTGAGCCTCTTTTCTCACATACTACCGTGGGAAAGGAGTGAGGTTTTACTTTAGCATGTGATATTATACCTAAAAAAGCTAAGACAAGGTGATGGCTCAGCTCAACACGTGGAAACCAGAGCATAAAAGATAAGACTTCAAGAGAAACTTCTAAAGAAAGAGTTCTGTAAGATAGCAAAAGGTACTAGTACTTGCTAGCAAGAGGATTTCTTCAAAGAAAAAAAAAAAAAGCATGAAATGCACCAGAAAAAAAATTAAGTGAACTTCTGAAAACAATTTAAAAGAAACGCATGGCACAAGTACCAGGGATCCAAATGTTCAGGATATACAAATTATAGCATAGACTGTAAGGACATCAAGAAAACAAAAAAGGATTTAAACTAGTTTATTCAGTAAATGAGGGAGTTGGATTGGAATTTTAATCTGTAAGCTAAACAATACACAGTACCGAGACATTTCCTAGAGCAAAGGGCTCCTGTGAAGATGTGCTTATACTATGATTCTTATCCCTGAAATATACAGAAACAAAATTGAAAAAAACATGATATATAACTCATAAGTGTATCATATATACATTAATAAAAAATATTTTTAAGATGTTGCTTTCATTTATTTACTCAGTAAAACTAGAGAAGCAGCAGCACTGTGTTTGGAAAACAGAGACACAAGTTAATGAGTAAAACAGTTACCAAAGATGTCATCATGGGAGCACAATGGTAACTGGCTATACAGTTAACATGAAATAGCTTTCCGTAAGAAGCATTCACTTACAACACCAGAAATACAGCAAAATTAGTATTTCTAATAGAGGTAGAAGTGTGCCAGAACTAGCTTATGACAGTTGATAGCTAAGACAAAGAATTTTACAATTTTGTGATAACAAACGGGTTAATAAGACAAGGTCAACGTATATATTACCATTTTAAGTGAAAGATTATCATTTGCTGGGTATTTAAAAAAAAAAAAGCTTTACAAAACACATACAGCAATTAAAATAACAAAACCAAACCATAGCTACAATTACATACACATTTCCCTCAGTAAATTCAAATCTTAAATATTCACATCCCAAGAAAATCTGTAACATTACTAAGAATGTCCTTTAACTACTATAGAAATGCACAAACCCAGCTAAAACTAATGCTATTAAGTTTAGAGACAAGCTACTGCTTCACTGGTCCCTTTTACCTTATCACCTACACCAACATTACTCAACTTCATCCATGGTCAACAGAAGCTACTCATTTTCTGTTTTCCTTAACTGCATTCCTTATGGTCAGCTGTTAGTATCAATCTGTCTGATTTCCATTCAAGCCCCACAGATATTTTCTAGATTCATTAGAAAATATGTATTAAACCTTGGGCAGGCATAACTGGCTTTGACTTCAAAATAAGTATTTCTATTACTCATCACACTGCACACTTTCAGGTATTACACACAATTTTCATACCAATACAATTTCTTCAGTGTGACACAGATGACACATACTCAAGAGTTGTCACTAAGTAGCAGATAGTAAAAGTAGCAGATACTAAAAAAAAAAAAAAAAAAAAAGCTAAAAAAAATTAAGAAGCTAATAAAAGCAAAAACTTTTAATGAGAAAGAAACATTCTGGAAAAGGACTAAGAAAGCATCCTCCATCAGTTAAAGTTTCATTGCAAAGAAAAGTTGAAATTACACAGACTAATATAAAAAAACTAAAAAGTACAAGGAGCATATTTTTAATGTTTTATTAAAATGTATACTGAGCTGGTTCTTAAAAAGAGCTGTTACCTTTTATATTCTCAACAAAAAGAAGGATTTTTACATTACAATATATATGGTACCTATGCTACTCAGAGATGTTCTCTATTTGAAAGCTGTTCTTGGTGAAGATTTTTTTTTATTTTTTTTTTGGAATACTATCCTTGTAGAAAACAAACACAAACAGTAATAGCCCTGAAAAAAATAGGGAGGAAAAAAAGTCTGTGGAAAAATGTTTATTTAGATTTGTATTCCAAACCTGAAAATAAATGACCAGCTCTTCTGGCAATGCCTATTTAAGCAAATAAATAAATAAATAAATAAATAAATAAATAAATAAATAAATAAATAAGAAGGGTAACAGGACAGAAAGGAGAAAGGCAGCACAAGTTAGGAAAGGATTTTCTGCATGCTAAAGTGGATGAAATACTGCCATCCAGTAATGCACGGTTACATTTCTGTCCCCTTTTTAAGTCACTGCAACAGTCTAGTCAAGAAGAACAGGAGGATTTTCTTATAGGGAGGGAGTAACGAAGTCAAACAGCTATCTCTTCCTCCAGAACATCATGACAATAGATATTGAACGTGCTACAGAGGCAGTTAGAGACCCTGTTCTTCAGCAATCACATAGGAATAAAACAACAACACATACATATCGTCAAAAAGACAATGAAAAGCAAAGAGGAAGGAAGGACAGGAAAACAAATAGGATAAATAAGAAGAAAAAAGAAGAAAACTCGACATTTATTTGCTCTTTCCTAAGCCTTGCTGCTGACATACTGTTTCTAAAAATTTGCAAACATAGTGAAGATGCATCTTACCATAACAAAAGTCAGTGTATCTAGTGTTAGACCACTGAATGGGAAAGCTGAAGAACTGGATATTAATTTAAGTTTACCTGCTACAGATTTAGATCCATTGAAAAAACAATTAAATGCTACAAACATCAGGCTACATTTTAAAGATCTTCCTAGTATGGTCCCCCAGGCTCCCTATACCAAAGTAACGGAACACTTTATGGGAACTGTTGACCAGATACCTGTTTAGCATCTTGATACTTCAGTTTGTATCACCAGCCACCACTAACCCCATCTTACAGGCCAATGCAACCCAAGAATATCCAAACGGAGACACAGTCAGAAAAGCCATGAAAATTAGTACCTTTTTTTTTTTTTTCCCCCTCTCTTTTCTGTGTGTTTTGTTTTCGCGACAGAAAAAGAGAAAAAAGTCAGGAACACATATATGAGATAGCATCCTGCAGTTACAATCACTTGACATGATTCTTGTAACAAATTAAGCAGAAAAAAGTTTTAAATGATAGTGGCTTTTTAAAGCCAAGCTGATCCTCTTTGTGCCTTACTTCTGATTTTGGTCAGCAGTAACCTTGGCATATGTACTCATATGATGCATCTCCTCTTCACATTTTACTCCTAAACATAAAAATAAAATGTGAAGAAGTTTGGATTTAGTACTTTCTAAACTGGTCACACAACAGTAAGCTCAGATGGCTAGCCCAACCAAACATCCCTAGGGAGACAGAGTTACCCTTGAGGCTTTGTGAGCAGAAAATCTTGAGGCAAAGTGATTCATCATGTGTGGCAAGATGACTGTGACATCTACAGCTTCTTGCCTTGAGCAGCATGGTACATGCTACAAGGGATCGCACACATTCTGAAAAGCATCCACAGCACATCTCTGAAGCCTCAGTAAAAAAAGACACGCTTTAAATAACAAAATAGTGGACACTACAAAAAAGCCCAAGTAAATTTGTTTTTTCTAGTGGGAAAGTATGAAGTCCCCCTTCAGCATATGTGAACCCATGCTGCTGTTCTAACCACAAAAATAAGCAATTGTTGTTTTTTGGTTTTATATTTGTTTTTACCCCTTTTGCAGTCAAACTTACTCTTTCAGTCTCCTCCAGTGTTACTAAGCCATAGCCTTGCACATTTGTTTAGCCACTGGCCATCAATAAATAATCATTTTTCCCGTTTCAAGCTTTCATTATCCCCTAGTTTTTCTAACACAGAACACATTATTACACCTCCATTGCAACATGAGAACAAACAGCTTTGATCTTCCAAACCCAGCGTGCAGTCATCTGTCCTTCCAAGCAGGACACTCACCGTTCTACACGGCCCCTGCTCAGAACAGGCACTTAATGACCACTTCTAGGTGCAAAAACACTTAAGCCAGAACAGAAGCAAGACTTATCTACGTAACCCGCCAACAGCACTGACCAATAACAGGGGTACAGAGAAAAAAAACCTTGAACATGAAGAATGCCAGATATGCTCTGAATTTCACGTCAGATGTTACGTCCAAGTAAGTGCCATGCAGCAACAAGAGTACACTACCACCAGATTTACAAATATTTTCGTTATATTTAAGATGAAGGAAATAAACAGAAAATGTACCTACTAAGAGCAATACATCCGCACAAAAATAAAAAAGGCCTTTAAAAGTTAGAAAAAGGAAGAAAGCAGGAAAGCAAAGCCAGGAAAAATGCTGAAGGGCACCTGCCTGCTGGAACCGCTGCAATGGAAGCAGCGTACGGATCCAGGGGACAAACTGTGCAGGTTTAACTGCACAGTACAGCTACCACAAGAATTACACTGTACAGATGTGAGGATACACGATTCTGTCCAGAATATACACATATACTGAACAGAAGTATTTATTGCTGTTGTGCACGTGGCTTCGTGCCAGATAGCTGTCAAACAACACAACAACATCGTACAGTTGTTCGGCACTCCAGACTGAAATCATTGTGAAACATGCACTGTTTAGAAATGGTCACTGAAAAAATAAAAGCAGCGAACAAAAAATTAAAGGAAACGCACCCAAGCACCACAAAGACAAGCCCATCATCATCCCTCCTCCTACCACCCTCCATTATCAATAAAATACCGCCCCAAGCCGAGTGCCACTGGGCAAGAAGAACGCAGCAGCACGAGGTGAACCGAGAGAGGCATGGTCTAGGAAATCCAGATTGTGCTCTCCCAGCTTACCAATCTGAGTGCAGAAACGGGATACAAACTCAGATGCCTGAAAAAAAGAACTGGCATGTGGACTTCTCCGCTTTGTTATTTATGAATGAATATTTTAAACACTAGTAACTCCAGTGACATTTATCTTAAGAACATCAATCCCAGAAGATGTAAGGAACAGTTGTTCCAGCGATGGTAAAGTATCTGAACAGATTATTTACCACAGAACACAGCACTCCACCCCCCAAAAAAAATAAAAAAATCTCTCTCCTGTCATTGGGAGGAAATATTTGATTCACTTCAGGCAAAAGGATGACATTTCCAAGTCCAAATACAGACAGAACTATCACAGAAAATAAGCAAGAGTATAGTTTCTGATCCTCCGTAGCTGCATGAATTTCACTATCTTCCATACTTGAAGCTCTGTAACAACACAACATAATGACCTGGAAATAAAAATGCCTCTAAAATTAAAGAAAAACAAAAACTGGATAAAGTTACGAATATGAAAAAAATCTCCTTTTTTTGACCAGCAGATAGAACATTACGGTGTTCTAAATGATTTCGACGGTCTAACAAGCAGATGAGCTTCTGCAAACTCCTCAGCAGTGTGAAGACAATGTGATCAGAATATTCTTTGCAATATTTTGTAAGACAATGATACTTTTAAGATGAAGGACATTTCAAAGTTTGATTCTGTAATGAACTTCATTTTCTTAAATTTCTATTAAAGCAGGCCAATCTGCCTGTAGCTTATCTTTTCACTGGGAAATACCTGAGGACTCCAAATAAGTAAATAAAATCTGAGGTGACAGCTTGTAATGGACTTGCAATTTGTGAAACAAGTAAATGATGCCATAGGAAAAAGATTTGACTCTAGGTACAAAATACTATTTACCTGAGATAAATAGTGAAGAAAAACTTTCCTTTGCCCTCATTATGCGGAAAATGTACTTAAAACTGTAGTACCATGATAAAAGAACGTACAAGTACACTTTCGTATCTCTGCAGAACTTTTTAAACATGCCATGAATGTATTTATGCTGCAGTCATACACTCAGGTATTCAACATACACCCCGGGGATCAGTCTTGAAGTTATAACTCCAGCAGCGTTACCAAGTCATGCCTTACTCTTGAGTCCTTGGCCTTCTCTGCCCCTTTAACCAGAGGAGAAATTTTAAGACATTTTATTTGTACTGCATTTGTGCCTAAGTGCCAAGTTTAGTGTACAGGGCCTTATCACACTGGGAAGCAAACTAAATTTTGTTACAGCTGTTGTGATGATAGCACTGTTTTTGCACATGGGTTGTACAATCCCAATTCCTTAGATGAGAAGTCTGACTAACCACAGAGCATATTACTTGGGATTTTGCCTGCAGGATTCGCTAGTACAATGAGAACATGTTTTCCACGCTTCCTGTAGGATTTTTTTTTCCCCTTGTCTGTATACTAGGCACAAAGAAACATTCCCAGGAAAACAACAGGAACCATAAATCCCAGCCATCAAATCTCAGGTGTTGTCTGACAGACAGGCAGCAGGTAGGTGAGAGGACAGGAGACAGGAAGCCCAGAGAGCCCCTGCAGGTGCCTGGCACAAGCTGGCAGCAGGGCAGAGAAGGAGGGCAGGTGGTGGCGGAAGAAGGGAGCAGGTACTGCGAGCAGACTTCCCCACAGAAGCACGTGGGTGGTTTGTAAGGGCAGCCTGAAATACACAGATGAAAGGAACAGACACACAGCTTCCATCACCTGTTCAACAGCTGAGAAAATGCGTGGTGATGTGATTCGGTTATCACAACTGCATCGTGGCCATTGCTGTCCAGCAGCGCAATGCCCTTCAAGTCATAGGATCACAGAATATCCTGAGCTGGAAGGGACCTACACGAAGCATCGAGTCCAAGCCCTGGAGCTCCAGCCACCTGAGGACAAGACTACAGACCACAATCGGATTGACAGGCATTTCCAAGAGGAAAAATGCTTCTTGTGGACAACATTAAGGAAGAACAGAAGAAAAAAACTCCAAGGAGTAAAAAGCAAGACTCTGTACAGATAAAAAATTTGCAGGACACGTGACAGAAACCACAAGCTTATCATTTGCTCTCCTTCAGCAGGAGACTGGGAGGCAGTGAGCAGCTGAGGCACAGCCTATGCTTGAAGAGCCCCACGTGGAAAAAGGTACGTATGCAAGCTGTTCCTGAGAGCTTTCCTCAACAGAAGGTCAGCCAACAGATCGCACTTGCACCCAGTATTGGAATGGGCACATTAGTAAGAACTTCAAAGGAAGACCTGTTTGTAGCAAACATACAAGATGATTCTGTGCTCTTGGTTCTCAGCTATCTTTACGACTTATGAAGAGCTCATGGCCAGAGCTCAGCAGTTCTAACGAAGACAGTAGAGTCCATCTCAACTTGCTTCTAAAGCAAATGCTGTCATTTCTTTCCCCTTTCAATTAATTTTTATTTATTTATTTATTCACTGTTGAACATAAGGCTACTGGTTTCTTCAAAGGAATCCCAGCAGCAGGAATCCCATCCGTTTCTTTAAGCCTGTATATTCACCTGTATCCTGGTGATACAGAGAAGGATAACGAGGCTTAGAGTTCTCAAATAACCAAGCCCGTGGTCCTCAAAGCGACCCTGCATCTGGATGCCTAAGAAATGACTGCGCGGAATTTCCAGCTGCCTTCCTGGGATACGGACACGCATTAGAGTGACAGGAGCCAAGCACCCATTTGAAAGCACCAGTGCTGTTCGCCTTTAGATAACCATGAAGAGCCAGCAACCAGCAAAGCCTCGCACATAAAGCAAGATCTCGTTGTCGCTTAACACAAATGACACTGATGCATGAAGAAGAGCTGCATGTTTCTCTGGTCTTCAGCACGTTTCTGTTGTATGAAAATCTTGCACTTGCTTTTCAGAAAGCAAACTTTGGTGCAATACTGAGCTGAAGTGGAGGCTTCCAGATACTCCATCTGAAGCATTGCACACCTACACTGGTCTGTAAGTCTAGAGAAAAGTGCAGTGGCCCCTCACAAAACAAAGAGTATTACAGGCCGTATACCAAAGGGTATGTAAAAAAATCAAATTGTATCTGTTGAGCAATGGCTTGGTCAATTTGATCCTTTTTGCTTTTCGCTCTGAGGTATCTATGTATCTAAACAAAGGCAGGTTTCCAGCAGCAACAAACATTTGACTCACAAAAACCAAGTCTCTAAGGAAAACTATTAACAACTTTAAATATTAATGCAAATACTGTAATGCTCCAAATCACAAAAGCCACTTGTTTTGGCACAAGCAGCCTAGTTACAGCATTGTGGTTGATCAGTTCAGAATTTAATCGCTGGACACAGGCGGCTGAATTTGTTCAAAACTGGACTGCTAGCAACTGACAGGCTACAGCTACATGCACGCAAGAATGAAAAAATAATGGCATGAAATAGAGAGCAAGTAAATGATTTGTATGCACCTGGCGATGAACAAACATCTTCATTGCAAGACAAAGACAAGCCATGAAAAATTACAAAATTATCTTTTAATCACCAATGAGCGTTCTACAGTCTCCTATTTGAACAGGATAATAGTTATTATGTAGATCCCTAAGCAAGTGCCTCATGGGGAAGTTACATCACCAGTACAGGAAAGAATCCTCCCCTCCTCCCTCATCCCTAGAAAGGAGCTTGGCGCCTTCAGACAGACTGAAATTTAAAATCCTACGGCTTCACCCAGCTGATCCCATGCACTGGAACACATCTACAAGAGCCCAGGGATGGCAAGAACCACAGGAGAGAAATATGCCCTTTCAGCATTTCATGCACTGATGAGCCTTGTAACAGATAAACATACCCTACAGGAGCTCAACTGACATGTTATAACAAAGAGGAAATGCAACACTTAAAATTTTCATCAGATTACTATTTATTCCCCTTTTCAGAGTCTGAGTACACTGTGAATAAATCAACGTTCAATGTATCAGATTGTGTTAGCTAAAACCCACGTTTCTCAGTATAATTTTCTCTAAACTGAAATATTTCAACGTTTAAAAACCATGGACTCGCATATTGAAATTCCCAGACCAGCAATTCAGAAACAGTTAGTATGACAAAAATGCTAGTTTCAGCTGTAAATGAAACCTTCCCAAAGATGACATTTCATCTTCCTCTGACACAACACCAGGGCGCAGTTTTTTCCCGTTACTGTACCATACACACAGTGCCACTGCCAACCAGAACCCCAAGCTCTGTTTGGGGAGATGCTGGAGACCTGCAGAGTCTCGGGGTCCCGGTCCTGGCAGCATCCAGTGAAGAGGCACCACCAACTCTCCCTAGCACAGCATTAAACAGTACAAAGGATTTTCAAGGACAGATTTCCTCACTTTCCTGCAAGAAAACCTGTTTATTTCCCCTTGACCCACAGCATTGCAGACTAAGCTTGCAAACGACTCCCACGCTGATTGAGAGATTTTCTCATCTGCTAAACTTGCACAATACCAACCCTACTCGGTACGGATAAACCACCTGAGCGCTTGGGCACGGTTGCAAATGCAGCACACAGCTGCCGGGGAGCCAGCTCTGCAGCTGCCCACCCCTCACCTTCCTGCCCTCGATTCCTGGCCGCTGCTGACGGCAGCCCGGGGCCCACCAGCGGCCGCAGCTGAGGTGAGGCCGGCCGGGCAGGGAGGCAGCTGCGGCCACGCACGTACCTGGCACTGCCACACCTGAGCACCACCTGAGGAGGCTCGCTCCTGCCCCACTGCCACAGCTGCTGCCTGGGAGGAAGACGGAGATCTCCAGGGGGAGAGGGTGCGAACGGACACCTGCTACAGCCAAACACAAAGGACACGGCGCTCTGCTGCGTCTGCGGGAAGCCTTGAGGTATTAGTGTATTTAAAGAAGTGTTAGGAAAGCGATTTGATTGAAATATTACTGTAAACAGAAGGGGAAATTAAGCTTAACACACACTCTTGTGAGCAAAAACCCAAGGGTAGGAATGCCCCGCACTTAGCACTGTCACTAAATGACTGTGTAATTTAATTTCCCAGAAACCCATTAGCTTTCACAAAAGGAAAATGAAGAGCAGATGAGAGCAATTCTTCGGTGTGAGCAGAATTTATTTAATGTAATACCTGGGGAAAAAAAAATAATAATCTGAAACTGAACCAACAGATATGAAACATCACAACTCTATAAAGCTGCAGACTAGGGCCGCGCAGGCTGCTCCGTGCCGGCAGCACGCAGGACGCCACGGCTGAGCTTTTACAGGTACAGCACGAGGAGCTGCGGCTGCTCCACACGCTCAGCCACAGGCACAACCCAGCTGGCTGCACGGAAACCCCAGAGCAAAGGAACACACACTGCCCTGGCATTAAGGGGAAAGAGTAAAGGGGACAGCCTGAACAACTTTAAAATACCTTCCCTCAACTTATTTGTGGAGCTTTTATATATTCAGATTTGAACTAAATAATACGTATAATCTGGAAGAAGGAAGACATCAGCAAAATTTAACTTCAAACATTAAGCTTTCATCATAAGCAACAAAATACTACAAGATTCACAGTTGATTTTGGCAAGTCTAGAACACTATATAAAAAACAGTGCCAAGCAAGCAGTTAAGCACACTGACATGACCCCAAAATAAAGCAGACGTTCTTAGAAGGAAAATTAAACATCAGCCTTACATTTACCAATTCATTTTATGTAATACTTCGGACAAAAGCTAATTTGCGATGAAGACATGCCTATCTGAAGCAACAAAACAGTTTTACTGGGGTGAAGCAATGGCAAGATTTACCTCCGGAAAAGGAGCCATGATGAATTACATACAGATGAATCTGCATAAAAATAGCCCAGGCGATTTTTCCCTACTATTTTCTTCTTCTACAGATCAACTGAGGATACTTATATAAGCCGAGAATGGAAGCATGTTCAGTTCTCATATTTTTAGCTTCAATAATCAAGGCATTAAGTGATTTAATAAAACATAAATATAATGCCATGAAATTGACTGATGCCACTTACTGTGAAGCAAAATTAAAAGAACTTTTCCAGCAGAGGAAGTTTACAGCCTATTGGCTTGTGGTGCGCCTGTGTCTTACAGCGGGAGACTTGTACCCCTAACTATCATACCCACGGATGACCTTGACATTGCTGCATCTTCAAGAAAAACTTTTTGCTGTACTCTTGGCTGCAGTAATATTTGACAGATAATTATGCACAATGTGAAGCTTATTAGCTATTGTTTTTCAAGCTGTGTTCATCATACTGCCCTTCTCCTGTAAAACAGAATGAACTGAAGCACTTGTTGTAATCTTTATCATGTCTTTATTTTGTCTATTTCTTCTTTCAACATTTGCCTTTCTTCCTAGTGAATTGTTTGAATGATACAAAATATTCTTCTGATCATTTTCCAAGTTAACACTAATGTAATAAGTTAATACTGATGTGTATAAATTACTTCACATCAATCTTGCCATTACTCATGTCTCTAGAGATCATTTCCATTATGATGCTTTTTTTTTTTTCCATATGTTAAATTAGTGATGACTACAGAAGATGATTCAAAGAAACGTATTTGGGACAAACACACAGTCTGCCAACTCACTGTTTGCACCTGCCCTCTCCCTTCCTGAAAGGTAGTTAAAACAGGATTCTTAGCAAAAAAATGTAATGGCATCATTCTTAACATTTGCCATTTTAGTAATTATTTACCTCTGCTGGTTTCCTTCTATTGCCTTCACCAAGATAAAATCATTTCATCTTCGGCTCTCTACAATTTCAAAATTCTTTTTACTGAAATGCTACTGAGTTAAAAAACAAAATAAAACAAAAACAAAAAACACACACACACACAAAAAAAAACAAAAACAAAAAACAAACAAACAAAAAACCCACAAACCTAGCACTTCAAAAGATTGGTTACCGTCTTAACTGAGAAAGAACTCAGATTCATACCTTCTTATAATTGCATTTTACAGTCCAAAACCATCTCCTTTTACTGAAAACCATTCCCAAAATTCAGGTTTAAATACTTGCATCACCCTTTCAGCACAGTATCAATACTTGGAAGCTCACCGAGGTTTCAAGTATTTACCACATTGCTTCAATAAAGTACTTGTCACTCCACCCAAGCCAACTGGAGTGCTTACCTTACAAGTCAAGCAAGAGATTTTACAATAAAAATTAGACATAGTAACTTCACTAGTTTGAAAGATGCACTGACAGAGAGACAACCGTTCTTACACGCCTGAAGAATGAGTCAAGCAAGTCAATTAACTTATCAGCAATGCTAAATCCAAACCCATCAAAATCCAGGTATTGATTGCTCATTATATGAATAACCCACAAAATTAGTCTTTAGTCTTAGAGTAATTCAAAAAAACACCTTTGAAACTTTTGTGGAATCTGGCCTCAACCCATCAAGCACCTTCCTTCCGCCACCCTTCACATGGCAAAACCTGAACCACTTATGACACTAATTATTGTAACAAGCTTCTACTCCCTCCGTCATAAATACTGCCTGAGGTTCGCCTTCATTCCCCTGCACTGTCAGGTCCTCCATACTCTTCACAGTGGTCAAAGAAATAATCATGGCCATAGCTAGCATGAAGCAGAAGGCAGCTTGTTAGGAAGAGGCGCAGAGTCACCACCTCATTAGAATATTAACGAGGTAAGTGCTACAACATCAATGGATGGTATGAAATACCCCGTTACCTACAACCTCTAGAGCTGGATCCACTAGCGCCAGTGAGTAGGTAAGGTCAGGAAGTTGCAAATGATCTAAAATACTCCGTATGTGCCAGTCCCACACATTGAGTTTCTAATTATGACAGTTGCAAATTATCTCAGTTGACCGATCTTCTAAAATTCAATCCAATTAAACCGTAGAACAAGTAGATAACTAATGGGAAAACAAGGAAGTACACTTGAAAGAAAACTTGAAAGAATAATCTATTGCTTTGAGTTGAAAGAGAATTCTGTATTTTAAATTCAAGCTTATATTCAACCACCACCTTTTCACTCACCATCAACTAATTTTTTCCTGACTTGTCATCACGTACAGGCCTGTGGAACTGCTCAGTACCTAGGAAAGGGACATGGAGCACAGCATGCAAGTGCTTTGCTTTTATTCTTCCTATTCCTCATGGAAAGGCACAAACGCACAACAAAAGTCGCCCACTTCTAATTTTCAGGAACAACTAACACAAAAACACTTGAAAGCTATATTCAGGAGCAATCTGTTTCCTTTCTTCTTAAGCAAAAGCAGAAGAGTTCAATATAACAAAGTTTGGGGAACAGCGCAACAGAGGATACAATATCATATGCTTGAAGGGTCCTAGTAAAAACTGACCTCTGCAAGTACAGAGGACTAAAAGGCAGCATAATTACAGACGAAGGAATCCGGTCTCCTCGCTAATAGTTTTCTAGAATGTAATTAAACCGGAAAGTGTTGAATAAGCAAAGATTATCAAGTCTGGATGGAGCTGCAATACAACCAATATATCTTAGCCTGATTTCCTACGTATCGCTATGGATACTAACAGACTATGCTGGTGCCAAGAGAATTCAGTGGTTTTACTTAAAATACAAGCAACAGCCCTTCCTTTTTCATACTAACAAATCAACAGGATAATTCTGGAATTCATTAGTGAAGAACACTAACCAATCCAACATAATAGCTTCACTTCCTCTGCAAAACACTTCAAAAATATCTAAATGAATATGGAAATGCATCTTTCTGTGGCAAATTGTTCATTATTGAATCATTATCAACTCTTGTTAGACAAAATTTCTCTCTTTTGCAATGTACAAGATCATTAAAATGTTTGAGAGCTCCATCATGAAAGACAGTGGCACTTTATAATCCGCTATCTCTTCAGGCAAATATGCTTACGGCTGAACATAATACACAAAATAACAACATCCCCTTGACACACAATTCTTTCTTTTAATGGTGCTCTTAAGCGTTGACAGCAATGGTGAAATATGTTGTTGCTCGCTCTCTTTTTTTATATATATAAGTAGTTTTGTTTGTTTGTTTGTTTTAACTATTTCAGAGATGCATTTCAGTCATGATTATACGTTGAGGAGTGTGTCTTAGGCCTTCAGTGTAGGACCCCAGGCACTCCACCACTCCCATTAGCCTACTGAGCTATTTCCTGTAAGGTCATCAAGTGTATATTCTAGGCCTCCAGCTCCTTTCAGCCTCTGAAGACTCAATGAAGATCAAAGCACTTATCTAGTAACTAACAAAATGGATGTTTTCATTCTGTTGAAGGAAATGTGTCTCCAGCTCAATATGAGCTGTATAACTTTTTTTGTCTGAAATAACTAAGGAGGAAATTTTTTCTTCTCAGTGATGGAAAAAAAAAAAAACAACAGATCCAGCTACTAAATATGAAACTACTCCTCACTGTTTTTATGGAGCTTTTATTATTCCTCTCTCCAAACTTTCACCTTCACATACTTCACCAAAATTCATAATGTCAAAGTACAATATACAAAGCTGCATACTATGCTGTAACTTGACTAAAATTAACTGTTTTGCTACGACAAGGCAAAAAAATAATGGGCAAAATACTTTTAAATTAAGCTTTTAGAGTTTTGAGTTGCTAAACTTCTTAGAGGTATAGAATAAAAGCTTTCTCTAATTCTTTGCTGCATAGAGGAAGCAAGTGCTATTGCTTCAGCAAAACAAAATCCTTCAGAACAGCTAGCCATAAAGCATTACAATACCATTTCAGTTAACAGCTGCTGTAGGCAAGCGATTGACATACACACATCTTGCAATTCATTAATTCTCCCTACAAAGCAATCTCAATGGAGGCTTCTTTGCAAATCTCTACTAATGATGTAATTTTATTATGCCTAATGGAATCACCTAGTCATCTCTTCAATAAAATGTAAAAACTAGGAGGATATAGTTGCACCACAGATTTTCTTTTTCTATTTAAAGCATTATGGGTTAGAAATTATTCAAAAGGCAAGAACAAATAGCTTGCTTTTGGTAATATAACACACAAATCAAACTGTGGTACTTATTTTTGTAAAACAAAATCAGTACCAGCTCCAAAGTCTCGAGCCATTCCATACATGCTACCGATCAAAATATTGGAAAGGCAATTGAGATATCTTGTCTTTTTAGTCTCCTGTATTAAAAAAAAAAAAAAAAAAAAAAAAAGACAACATTTGAAATAGCGTTGAGGTGGGCAGCGAAGAAAACTTAAAAAACGGAGACTACATTTTAACCTTACTTCAGATATAAGTATCATTGATCAATTGACATTAACTCTTTCCATATACAGACGACAGAGACACTCATTTTAAAATTACACATTTTCAGGTTCATGTAGGAAGTTTCAATGAAATTCCGTTTCAGCAGTAGCTTCACTTTGCCTCCATTTCAGAGAAAATTAAAGTAGTAAACAAAGATTGAGTGAAGTAGAAAGATTTCCAAAAGAAATTGCAGACCACCAGGATTTGGATTTAGGTAATCCACTTAGATTACCATGGCTATGTCTTAAAAGGACAATACTAAGATCACAAAATAGGTCATGTCTGCAAGAAGCAGAATATATAAGTGAAACAATTTCAAATTTACAAATTCAAAACCAACATTCAGAACCACCCCTACGTTAAAAATACAAGAAAGACTGTCCCAAGACCACATTTTGCCCAACAGTACATATTTTGCAACTGACAGTTTTATGCCCCAAACTGGAATAAGGGTCACGAGTTTCAGACAACCATTAGTACATTAATACGTTTCAGGTAACAGTAGAATCCAAGCAAAGAAGCACTGAAAAGACATTATCTAAAATATATGAAAAAACAATATCTAAGCCAACCATCTAATACATGCTTTTGGGGGGTGCTTGCTTGCTTTTCCTGTTTCAATAGCAGAAAAAAAAAAAAAAGTTGGGCACCCAAAGACCTGGAAACAACAACAATTTTTGCCCAGCTAAATAGGAGTTTGAAAGTATTTCTTAAAAGTGACAATGTTTCTAAGAAAACAAATAAAAAAAAATTAATTAGAAAACGTAAAAAGAGTTTATGTAAAAGACTTAAAAAGTTGGTGGTTCTCTTTTTTTGAGGTGCGAAAAATAAAGATTACTATTGGTGTCTTTGCAGCAAAAGTTAGAAAAACAGTTTTAAAATCACTTTGATTTCACTAGAGAAATGCAAAAATCAAAGTAAAATATATTAACTTTCTAGATCAACTTGAGAATATGTAGATAGTTCTTTCTTCTAGAACATCAGATAACGGTCTTTATGATGAATTTGCCCAACATTCAAATAATTCAACAGGAAAGTCAGTGTTGCTGTGAGAAACAAAGCAACTTCCAGATGCTTGACATGTCAGGCCTAGACAAGGGGATGAAAAATGTCTCTTTCTGACCAAAGAGGCTTTGAGGGGATACTCGTAAAGAATTACCTACTTACCCATCAGATTTGAGTTCATGAAAGGTGTCGGGGACAATCCTTCATGGGGCCCTAATCGACTGTCATTCAAGTGATCACTGTAATGAGGACTGTCTGCAAAACCCTAGAGAAAAAAAGACCAGAGTATTAAACAGATTATTTGGCAGCCCTGCTAATTGAGTGTAATGACACTTCCCTAATTAAATGTGCAGAGTCACAATTGGTCATTCATCACAAAAGTTGGCTTTGAGGTCTATCGCTCAGAAATCACTCTCTGCCCACATTTTACTTTCCATCCCTCTTTTCATTCTCTCCATCAAAAATAAATCACCGTTTCTTAGCAAGTTGTGTCCTCATAGAACGTATTCCTAAAAATTGAATAATACTGAGATATATTGATATTTGAATCCTCTTAGTGTTACGTCACTAAGCGTTGTGAGAGTAAAATTGGTCTGAAGAAGTCACAACTCACTTTCTTTTTTCTTTTTTCTTTTTTTTTTTTTTAAATGTTTGTTTGCATTAACAAAACACCACAGTAAGAAGTTCATAATGAGCCACAGATGTTAGGAAAAAACGTTGGTGCAAATGCATAGAAATTCCATAGTTTCAGATTCACACACATTTGAACACTATCACATTGCTGAACAGCACAGCTCACTGACAACAGGTTTACTTTCAAATACTGATCAAATAATTTTGCTATCTAATTTTCAAAGCAGCATTCAAACTGAAACACTGTTTTGCGCTTCTCTAACATTGAGATAGCCAACTTAAAAGGCTGGAATGACCCTTAGGCAGTCTGGAAACACTGGTAAAAGAGACAGATAGAAAACACAGAAGCACGAGGATATGCATATTATTTAATTAAACCAATTACTTAAATTTTCTTTTGTACAGTTCAAAATGCTTTCAGCTTTTGTGTATAAAGGCATGAATATGGTATTTGCCACGTAAGACTGCTCAGATGTGCACTGAATCACTTACACCGTATCAAAACCTGACAGACTTCGCACTGAAAATTGCACCTCCTTTGTAACCGAAGTTTTGAACCACATTTTGTAAACCTTAGCTTACAATTCCTGATCATTCATTCCTTTAAGCCTCTTTAGACTAAAATCTAGAGAGAAATCCAAAGCTGGGGCCTAATTAAGGGACAGAGGAAAATTGCTCACAGCTCCTAGAAGCCATCCCAAGTCCCCCAGGACTATAAAATCATCAATCACTGAACATTTATCATTTTTTCAGACCGCAGGCTCCCATTCAAGACAACATTAATGGGGCTGAAACAGGCCTCACTATCTTTGCAGGCGTGCTGTCAGTTCAACCAAAGGGCTGGTAACTGAGGGCTAAATAACTGTCACATCACCACCAACTGCTCACGGATGCGTGTCACAACTCTCCCCGCTATTCTGCTTTAAAAGTAATCATCCGGGAGTCCCAGCTCCCAAATGAATCTTCAGCTGACTTTATCTACTTCAGAATCAGCGATACACAAGTGATAGGCATTCAGGAGCAGCCTTCGTGACATTTACAGCTTGGTTATGACCACAAGGGTGTCCTCTGGTGAGCGCGACCCGGCCCGTCTGTCAGGCAGGCAGCGTGCGGCAGCAGCTGCCGAGGAAATGGGGAGCCAGAGCGGCTCCTAGCTAAGGTCACCACATGGGGTTGGTTTTAAGTTGAAAGGAAACAAAAAAGAAATTCAACCTGCTGAATAAAGGAACAAAAGGGTGCAAACAGAGAACTTTATTTTATTTAAAAAACAAAGCACACAAAAAGAAAACCCAACAAAGTAAGGACAGTATTAATGAGGGGTGAAAGAATCCCTATCCCAAGCATTCGTGAAGCAGTGCCTAGATGAGCCCCAGAGACCGAAGTCTTCAGGAGATCTTTATTGACAAAATAAATATTTAAACTACTGAATATATTACAAGAGTAAGACTCATTTCACACACGGTTACACATCATGCAACACACTCAACCTAGCACACAGGATTAATAACGCTCTCCCCCAGGTTCATATTGCACGTTCCCTCAGTCCCCTCAAAAACAGTGGGATTCGAGAACTGGGGGGATGAGAGACCAGAACGCTCACCCTCCTACCATCGGGCTTCCTTCAGCCAACCCTTTCCAGCACGCTCTTTTCATACACCTTCTCTGTTCCCCAGAACACACTGGTGTGCAATTATCCAAGCGTCCAAGCTGTATTTCTACACCCGTGGACAAATCAACCACTTCAGCCACCTGAAAAAAGCGCTAAGATGTCCTTTGCAAGGCTAAAAGCCACAGAAAACATAGGAAATGTTCCAAGATGAGGAAAAAAATGTACTAATGCATATGCAAGCACTACAGATAGAATAGGTTTTCAGTCTTTGTCATGCATTGCAGAATGCACACTCGTGCTGAGTGTCGCCTCTCCTCCACCTTCACACGGGAACCCACGTACAGAGGTCTGAACTTGGCCTCCATCCGTGACACCAGGTCCTCAGCCTTCGCAGTGAGTTACGAGCTATCAGCTCAAGCAGCAGTTTTTTGGTCAGCACTAGAAATGCTGCATCGATTCCCACATATAGCCCACCCACAGGAATACAAAATAATCACAACCATGCACAGCTTTGATTTACCAAACTTCTTTTCCACTTCACAAAAGCAAATTAAGCCAAATGAGAAGAGTGCTAAGGACAATGATCTAAATTAGAGTTATTTCAGAGCATTCTTCACATTCAAGCTGTACTTCAAATAAAACTGCATTCCTGATACCATTTCTTGCTTTTACATCTGTACTGTTTACTTACATAATGAATAGCATGAAGTCCTACTGGAAAGAACTTTAGTCAAGCAGAGATGAGACTTTTAGAGGCTTCCAATAGCTTCTTTTCCAAAAAGCTACTGGAAGCTTTTAGTAGTACAGTTGGAGCTTAAACATTTAAGAAATATGATAATGCAAACTGAAAACATATTTACTGCTTAAAAGAAGAATGCAGTTGAGAGCTTTAAAAGGTCTGTCTGCTATGGCAATAAAGACAGTGATTTATTCAAAGGTACATCCCACCTGTATGACTACATTTCAGAGGAAATACTGTGCAGCTGGCAACTGAATGGATCCCTCATGGGAACGGCAACAGGTGGTGGGGTAGAGGGAGTTATGTAAACCTGTTCCAGAGCCCTCTTTTCAAATTATCATAGAATCATAGAATATCCTGAGTCGGAAGGGACCCATAAGGATCATCAAGCCCAACTCCTGACACCACACGGCTCTACCCAAAATTTTAGACCATGTGACTAAGTGCACAGTCCAAACGCTTCTTAAATTCTGAAAGGCTTAGTGCTGTGACTTCTGTGAATTATGCTTTAAAAAAAAAAAAAAAAAAAAAATCAGTAATATGTAGTCCCCAAATGTGAAAAAGGATAGCCTAGGGTGTTTCCATTTCATCCTCTCTTTCTGAGGCAGGAAAGAAATTCCAGTACATTGCAATTTTGAAGATTATTGTACCTGCCTCCAGAAGTGGACTCAGTTGATCACAGTGTGACTGATAAAAGCTTCAAGCATAAACAGGAGCTAACTAGTTATGCCAAAAGCTCTTTTCCCTCTGGGAAGCACTACTCAGTGATCTATACTCTGACCTCGCTCTCCTCGAGCAGGTTGGTGATCCCATCCTTTGGGCCACGGGTGGCCTTCCTGCTACTTCCCGTTAGCTGTGAGGCAGGTTTGACATAGGAAAGCTGGAGGGCACCTTTCCATTCCCAGCACACACCCTCATTTCTGCCACCTTCATTCCTCAGCAAGCGTACCGATCAGCATGCATCAGAAGGCACAGTTTGAGTATTTAGCAAATAGCTGGTGAAAAGTCTGCAAAATAGACTTATTAGACAATTTATTTTCTTTTATGACCACGCTATTACAAAGGGACAGCAGACAGCTCAGACAGGGCATTTTTCTACCTACACAAAGAAAACTGGTTTTGAGTACGACCGTTTGTATGCCATAGCTGTAAACTCCAAACCATACTGTTTGTTCCAACTTGTTACACGAGTAATACCCAAAACAGCTTTACCCTTTACAAAGGGAGACAAAACTTCTGTTTTATTACAGTCCCAATTCAGCCTAATGGACGCTAATGCCAACCGTTCCCTTACAGCATTTTCTAACACTGAGACTGTTCATTTTGCCTGTTGCAAAATGCCTGTTAGCCTCTCCCAAACTTCAGGCTCACTCTATGTCTGCATTCAGAAAGACAAAAATCAGAAATGTCTGCAAACAAAAGCAACAAGTATCATAAACTAATAATGCCTGGCATGAAATGCAGCTGGAGGACTATTACTAATTAGTGCTGCAATTTAATTGCAGAGTGTAGGCACTCTCAAGGTTGAATGCTCTAACATTTTATTCATTTTTTACATTTCATTGGATTATATTGAAGTTCTCTAATCATTCCAGTAACTGAACTCTATCAATTAAAACACACAAAATATAATCACTTGTAATACTTTTCATTCCCACCTTTTCTGCGTAAGACTCCTCAAGTGATTTAGGCTTTGCCTGTTACCAAGAGGATTTTCCATCTACACAGGTGCTAGTACAGCTACACCAACTGAAAATCTGAGACCATTTACAAAGATCTTATGTGATAGCATACAAGACACCTGAAAATTATCTTATAGAATTAACTGTTCTAGTAAACCTGAAAGAGGAAATGAAAACAAACCAACAACAGAGAAACAACATTCCATACCAGGCACGTTTATCCTAGTAACCCGTAAGTAACCCCGACACAATGAGTCTCTGCCTCATTACCATGACCATAAGGTCAGTACTTCATGATTAAAGGTGTACGAAAACTCCGTTAAAATTGCTAAAGCATATGCTGAAAGACAATTCATGTTCGTTTACACAAGGCCGAATAACAACTAACTTCAATCTGCTTGGAAAAGAAGAACACAGACACAGATTCATCCCCTCCCTTTTCATTCTACCTCGAACAGAAAACTACTCTCCTTTAATCATTATTGTCCAAAGTCACACCACAGTTTGTCCATGCATAAGCAAAACCACACTCCTAACACTAGCTCAAGCTGTGGACTTGTTCAGTTATATTATATACATGTAACTACTTTTTAATATATATTTATGTATAGACATACTTTTTTTTTCTTTAAGTAATGCATAACATCCTATTTTTATTTCACAGTTTTCCTTTGAAAAATGAAGGAGGCACTGTAACGACAAGGTAGCTTTTAGGCAGCACAGCACATGATTTTCCTATGCATTTATTGATTTCCTTAAATAATTTATTCCTGTATTGTAAGTACTGCACAGCCTTTTATTTTGTTCAAGTCCACCATACTAGAGAAAACAGGCTTAATTTGTTCTTCTTCCCTTATCCTCAACGCCTCTCTCCAATCCAAGTACTTGTACCTGGGAACAAACCAAAAATCAGACCCAGCTGGAGCTCATAAGCAAGCTGCTAGACCAGTAAGTGACTATTTGCAACTTAGCAACTTAAAATACAGATCAATTATCTCCACTAAAGTTAAGATACTTAAAATTCCACTAAAAGGAATGGTTAACTTCACAGTTCGACTTGGTTACAGACTAAAAGATTAAATTTAATGAATACTGCTTCTGATTCCTTACAATCCAAGAGAAGCCACCTGAATGTATAATATGTAAATGAACAATAGATCTACTGCTGAAATCCACTTTAGTTTGGGTTATCTGCTCTTCCAACTGATTTGAGTTCTAAAATAAACTAAAGCAAAAAAAAAAAAAAAAAAAAAAAAGGGGAAAAAGGGATGGGGTGTTACAGAGATGTTGAGACAGCAAGAGACAGACACACTGTACTGTACCTGTGAGCTTTGTGCTTGTGATCACTGAGAGAAAATGAGATAAGCAGCTTCTGGAAGACATACCAATGTGTCCTACCTACTTTGAAAGGTTATGGTCTATGTGATCATGTAGGTTTATAGAAATAAACAAACATTTTGGAAAGAAAAGTCATCAAAACTAGGTATTTGTCAGTGGCTCCAAGAGGAAAGACTACAGAGCCAAAACCTTGCTGAGTCTACTGTGAATTAGCTGTGAACACACTGCTAAGAATGAACATTACAAAAAAGAAAGAAGTTAAAAATAAATCCAAAGAAAAATAAAAACAAAAAATATATATTCTCAGAAAGGAGTGCTTCAAGGATTCAGAGAAGTCAGAACTCACCCTGGAAGCATAAAAGTTCTTATACCATAACAGGTACCCACTACAAGAGAGCTTCAATTTATATTATCCTCATGATGGTATACTATATGGTGGTTTAAGTTTTCATTCCGATTCACCAAAAACTGAGATACAAACAATAATATCAATTTCATCTTAAAACTTAAGTTATTTACATGTAGACTATTAACTTGGATGCTGCAACCGCAACTGCGCTTCATGTTGCACAATTCTATGGGCCAGAGTAAAGAGACTTCTCTGTGAACATGCGAAACTTGTGACTGAACACAACACACTGAACAAGGTATCTGTTCTCCAATAATCAGCGTTTTCTCCAGTTCTAAATCCATTTCCAGGAAATTAACACAATGAATAACGGATCTGATTTTAAACAACTAAACCAAACAGCCAATTACACCTCTCGGAACTCTTGTGAGACAAGTATCAATGCAACATGCAATAAGACATTTCTTTGGCCACACAGAAAGCTCATTTGAAATCATATTCCAACACTAATTTCCATATAATAGGGAGATGCAATAAATAAAAAAAACAACACAACACTCCTACAGTAATAACTTATGACTGAAAACAGATTTCTCTAGCTCTTATCTAAACTATAAATCAGGAAATAAAATAACACAAGTGAGGCCAACGTACTGGCATGAACAAGCTTGAAAATAATACTTAAGAAACCTATCTAGAGAGTGTGCTTAAAATTCTGGAACCTGTTTTAAATAGAGCTGCCCATAAGTTAAATTACAAAGTAAGCTGCATTTGTGGAAAGATCCTGTGCACTAAATACGGGATATTGAATTTAGGCTTTGGTTTCACACTGTATCATCTGCTTACTTATAGAATACATCAGGAAAAGCAAATAATCAGCAGAACCACCACCAATCTCCCTCCCCCAACAACAACAATAAAAAATAAATTAAAAAAAAGAAACCAGAGGACAAAAAGGACACAAGTACAACAGACTTGATAACACTTACTGTATTTCTGTGTCCCTCTTGTCTTGTTTTGCTATTTAACAGCTTCCTTTCTTGTAATGTACCTGAGATTAAGAGGTATAAAATACTATTTCAAAACCTGCTATCTCATTACTATTGTTTTTTTGACTTCTTTGCAAATTAAAAGTACTACTGGTGGGGGGGTGTAAAAAGAATAGAATGGGCAAATAATATTTTCGGCTCCAGTGTATATCTAAGTCTTTTACATACATGTGGGGCATAACCTGTTGAACGGTGCTACATTATTATCTATGTCTAGCAGCGGTACCTTGAATGGTTCAACTCCGACTTCAAATAGATATATAAGAGTTACGCAACTCAACAGGAGAGGAGAATAGACTGCATACTCAGTGCTGAAACTTGATTTTATGCTAAAACAGGTCAAAATGTACATTTACAGCGTTTATTGCAATATAAATGCTGGAAAATACTTCAAGCACCCATGGTAGAAGTTTTGTAACAAAAATATCGCTGCTAATTTATTTTAAAAAGTTAAAATTACCACATATGTATGTATCAGAAAAAAATGAAAAAATATATAGCAAAGAAATGTCTTATTTAAAAAAAAATATATGTATTTTTCTCTTTTGGAAAGAGCAATTTAAACAGATGAAAACCTTGTTCCTTTTTTCATTTTCCGAAGAGTGTTAAAACAAAATCAAAAATATGAAAGAAAATCCCAGAGCATCATGCTTCAGAAAATAAAAGCCACTATTAACCATGCTACAATAGAAAGAAAAACTTCATTAAAAGATTATATTTATCCAAAAAGAATAAATATACCAACTTGTTGCTAGGTTATGCAAATCAATGACAACTCCCAGACAAAGTAGAAAGCCGGAATTTTGGAAGCATCTCACACCAGGAAAACAAAATTTTCAAGAGCTATAGGGCAAGACATTATCATGTAACAATCAAACTGCTACTTGCTCCAGTACCTCTGAATTGGCTTCGAAGAGCTCAGCAGAGCAAGGCTTTAAAAAGCAGCTTTCCAATTCTCTGCAGCATATGCTAAGAGACAGCTACCCTTCTAATGCAAGGGATTATGAACACATACAAAAATCTCTAGCACTACATCGCTCAGATAAGGGAGAGGCTTGCATACATTAATCAAAAGACAGCAATCTGAAAACCACCACAGTTGCCCAGATCAAGGTAAAATCAAGATTGAATAGTCAGAAAAAAAGAAAGCACCCCAACTGATGGCAAATTTGACACAGTATTGTAAATGGACTTCATTACAATCATTCAAGATTAAAGCAGACATCAGCATTCTGTAGAATTCGACTGACCTGCTAATTAGCTCCCCTGAATTATTCCTCTAAAAATAAAGCTTTCCTACTTTTTATTTTCCACTATAGATATATTTTCAAGTGGTTCATTTTTCTAGCAAAACATTCACTCTATGCAGGAGATTTTGCACACAGATGTCACTGATTCATACCTTTTCACGAATTCAAGATCATCACAGCCGATTCTAAATATACAAATACCCACTAATCCTCCAGTGCTAGAATATTTAGCGTTATTAGGCATTGAAAAACAAGGCTATTATATAAGGTTTTCTCAAGTCTACAGTGATTCTCAGACTTTCCAACTTTAATGCTAGTTCAAAACACTACCAAAAGAGACAGCCAAGTAAACTAAAATGTTATGGGATGTGAGAAGGATTTTTGTGAATTTATTACTGATCAATAGATTAAAAGACAAAACACCCCACCCCGAGCACAGGAATATCGCCCAGTTTTCATAGTGAAAGGAAGTTACCAATGTGTTTTCCCCATTTCCCCCAAAAAAACTGTACTCAGATCAACATTCTTCAACAGCTGCATGAATAAATAGAAAAGACTGGGTAAACAGAGAGATGGTAAAATTTATTGATAACAAAAAATGTTTTCAAACATCCTTACTAAATATTAGTGCAGAATTACAAAGCAAGTTCTCTACAAAATTTGCAATGAAATAGTAAATAATGTTTGGTGTAAACACAAAAGAAACATGAGAAATGTGCTTAAAGAAATAATTGTGACAGTACAAGGTGGGAACTACTGCAGAGTATAAGGAAAAAATCTTGGTATCCCATATAGTTTTTGAAACAATGTCACTTCAGAGCTCAGTGACAGTCAAAAAGTGCAAGACTTAGGAACAAGTAAGAAAAGAACAGAGAAGTATTTTTGTCATGCAGAAACGGACAGCATACCCTCATGTTGACTAGCACATGCAGCAGTAATCAACCCAATTCTAAGTTATGCAGAAAAATTCAGAGATTGGTACCAAGAACTAACCTAACCAGAAGCTAGGTAAAGTTACTGTATGAGAGACCAGTAGATTATGATTGCTCAGTTTGGTGGAGGAGACACATGACTGGAATGTACAACAAAGATGTTCATGAAAAAAAAAAAAAAAAAAAAAAAAAAATGAAGTATGTAAGTAACAACTAATCACCACTCATCAAAACACAGGAACATGGTAGAAGTCAGTTAAATCACTGGTCAGCACACAACCATCAGTATTTTTGCCACAGAATGTCTGCTATTTTTGCCAAAACTATAATCACGATCAAAAAAATTCACAACTCTCAGAGAACAAGTCCACCAGTAGCTATAAGAACAATGTCTATAAGATTGGCTCTGTCCAGACAGTCTCCTAAATCCCTAAGTGCTGGGCTTCACCAGGATTGTACATCAGTAAAGGCGGCAAAATAATTGCCCTGCATTTATACTCTTTCCTTAAGCATTACTACAAACAGACCTTTAGCAGGAGGGGAGAAAGGAGATCAGAGGAAGATCTCCCTTTACCCAGTCTTCCACCATCTTACTTAATGATCCTGTGAAAGGTACGCAATTAACTACCATTAATTCCCAACCTATTATGTGCCTCTGGACATTCCAGCCAGCATTTTGCCAACGATTTAAACTATTAAACAATTCCGTCGCTGTACTGTGACTTCTAAGGAAAAACTCCAGTAGCCAGCTGCAGGCAGATTTAAAATAAATAAATAAATAAATAAACAAGTCACCACACACACAATATAAAGAAGAGAAATCGGTACCTCTTGCGGTTTCAACTTCTCTATGTCCGTGGAGAGGTCTGAGCTTTTTCCATGAAGACTGCCATTTTCCTGTAAACAAGGAAGTCGTAAGAACAATTACGACAAGATGAACATTCTATACTGAAATTAGGAGAAAGCACTGCATTCTGAAGCATTAGAGCCAAACATATTAGCAAGATCATTTTGACTTATTTAAATACTAAATGTTAGTCATCAGAAGATGTAACGGAGAAACATAAAAGGTAAAGTCCATCACTTGCCCTGCTGACTGTGAAATATTATGATCTATATTCCTGCAATACAGACCCCCGCACTCATTTTTATCTATTCTGGTCAGCATATGAAGCAGTAGCCAGAAGTTACCTATATTCAGAATTCTAAATAAGTATCGTTGTGAGCCTCGTTAGTTGAAAGAAAACCAAGAAATAAATGACAATAAGTCTTACCCAAAACATATGCACACAAACTTGGTTTAGACTCATAAATGAAGTCTGGTGCTTTTCCTGGGATTACAATGCAAAAGACCATTTCCTGTGTTCTACTTTTTTTTTTTTTTTTTTTCCTCCAGAAAAACCTGGCCATGGAATGAATTGATTTGTACCTCTTTATCATTACAAATCCTATATCCAGACAACACACAATTCTATTGTTCATGACCTTTTAGGGGAAAACACAAGAATAGCGTTTTCCTTTAAGAGGAATTCAATTTTTCCTTAAACAAAGCTGTTATTTAAATGACATCCCGGACAACCATTCTTTATTGTTTCATGCAGGGCTCTACAGAAAGTTTGCTTTTCCTGTCCCATTATCTAGCTTCAAGGTGTACTGAAAACCCAGACAAAGAACTAAATACCCTCTGAATTGCTTCGGATATCCATTTCACATCAATGCTGCAAAAAATCTATTCCAATCCTGTGGGACACGCCCTTCTTATTACTACTCTGTGTTTGAAGATGATATACTCCATAAAACCAAGGAGATTTTTTGCAGTCTTTCAAAAACAAGCCTCCTAAGACAACCAACCACATAGGGCCCAAAGGACAACCTAAACCTACCGTCGCCCACCAGCTGGTGTCTGATCTGCCAGGAGCCATTGCCATACCAGCTCCACAGCTGCCAACAGCTCGCAGATAAGGTCATTCCATGAAGAAATTTATGGACATGTTCCATGCTAACCTAAGGCTTGCCCTTATGTTTATATATTTTAGCAAGCTTTCTGAAAAAAGGTAGTGTAGAAAAACATCTGTAAAAATATTCAATGAACAGGAGTCTGTCATTAACTTCAGTACTTTTTCCTCACGCAGGATTTTTGTTGTCTTTAAGATTAAAAAAGAAAAATCCCCTAATGAAGTGAAAGAAACTTTACCACCTCAACATTACAAGTACACTAACAGTTTAAGAAACAGCCTTTTTTATTGAGCAGGATTACTTCACTTTCAACAACATTGCGTAATTGCTTGCTGAGAGGACTTTTTTTTTTTTAATATAAATTATTTTAAGTCCAAAGTTATAAATGCTGGGAGTAGGGAGATACCTGACAAATGCGAAAATTTAACTTTTTTCTTTTTTTTTTTACTTGAATCCTTCCACAGGGATCAAGACAAGTTTATATTGACAACTGTTTTACTTTTTTTAATGATAGATGCAACAACTTTAATACATGATTTCTGGTGGTTTTATTTTTGGACAGTGTATTAATTTCCCAGTTGTGAACTTGAATCATAACTCAAATTCCGGTTAGGTCAGCTTGACTCATTACTGATTAATATTGATCAGCAATTTCATAGATGAGTGTCAAAGCACTGAACACTTACAGTAAGAATACCAAATAGTAAAAGCTGTATAATAAGATTCCATTGCAAATGAAGATAAGGCATCTAAAGGCTGCGCTTCCTGCCTCAAGTTATTCAGGATGTTTTTAAGGATACCCAATTTCTACATTGCACAGAAATACTTCTGCAACACAGTTATTTTTTTCCACCCATTTGCCGTAGATTATTTATTGAAGATCAATGGGGAAAAATAAAACTTCATAGAGAGTCTTCCTAATGTTCTCCTCCGAAGTCAGATGCAGGTTTTTGCAATATCCACCTGGACAAGACCTTGTAGCCCACCCACTACATTCCACAGCAGGAGAAAGCTGCTAACAGCTCTCTGGGTCGACAGTAGTGAATTCAGAACAGATTATTTAGATCAGGGTTAACTATTATGCTGTGCATTTCTATTAATTCATTAGGTATTTAGCTCACTAGCTCTTTAGGGAGTATGTATTCGTAAAATGAAAACTGAGTAGATAAAAGGTAATGTGATTTACTACAGGAAAAGCTGGCTTTTAACCACTGAGTTGGGTTTTAACAAGACGGTATTATTGTCAGATACAAGATACTACCAAAAAACTTGGGATCCGTATGTGGGGTGGATGAAGCTACAACAGGAACAGAAGAAAGCCATTGAAAAAGTGAAGCCTTTCTCCAACACCATAACGCAGCACATACTTCAACTGGGTAATGTCAATGGAAAGGCTAGAGCTCCGTGTACTTTGCCAATGCATCTCTGCTCCTGAATAAGTAACATGACTTCTATTTTCATTTTCTGATGATACGGTAAATAAAATGCATGCTGATCATGCAAGTATACAGGTATGTACGGTTTATTTTCATAAATACTAAACATACAAATCTTTTAGCCTTAGAAATCTGAATTGCTATTGCGGCATTTCAAAGTCATTAGAATCTCTGAAGAGATGCTAACCTTTTTAAAGGAGCTTACCCTTAAAAACATGGTCAGATCATCTGCTGATTTTCTCTGTACATTCTCATAAACTTAATTATCAATTATAATGTCGGAACCTTACCCTTGAAGATTCATATGAAGGACTTGGCTGACCACTTGTTCCCCATGATGTGGCACCTGTTCGCTCATCCATACCTAGCAATAAAAAGAAAAGCACAAACCTATAATAAGAGATAGCAAAGTCAGCTATGTTCTCTGATGTAACCTGAAAGCAAATTCCATCTTTTAAGATAATATTTCTAAAAGCAAAATTTAACATGAACAATTTCCTTGATAACGAAGCTGGCTACAAAGCAAGCTACTCATTTACACACCTGCAGTTGCTGAAAACAGGAGCAAAAAAAGTTAAGATTTGCAGATCTGCAGTGCCAGCCCTACATAACCTGTAAGAAGTTACCCAAGTAACAACACAAGCTCAGCCACATTAGGCTGGCTTTTTGCACAGCTTGATTTACCCTGCATCTTTAGCACAGAATATTGTAGTACGTACTGTGAAATGTACACTTGTTATTACTCTTCGCTCTCATGTCTTACTTGAGTATTGTAAAGCCTGTGAAATTATTTTCCCTATTTGGTCTTCACATTACATGCAAGATATTTTAGCATAAGGGAGAAAAAGGCAAGACAGAGTGCTTTATATTTCAATTGCCTAATAAAAAAAGAAAAACCACAAAGACTCATGATGTCTGCTCTTCTAAAAGAGGAATCTTTTTTAATTCTGTAACGGTTCTTTTAGAATCAGTTCTCTTTATGCAAATCAAGGTTACAGCTCAAAAGAGAAAGGGGAAGGAAAAAATAGGGAGAGCTTTAAAATCAGTATCAGAATATATATCCTGTGTATTATCTAGCCAACAATACTGTTGCCAGCACTTGCTTCAAGTACTTTCTATTCAACATTAACTGGCTAAACTATCTTTTAAACCACATTCCAAAACAACTAATTGCCATAGTACTCCTACAGTAAATTCATTCACACAGGGTAAGATGACTATTCTAGCAATTGCATCACTGATCATATACAGAGAGAGCACAAGACTTTTTATTTTTGAAGGAACAATTCCATTCTAAATGTACTTTGGCCTACAAAACACAACTAATTACTTTTTTCTCCCCCTCTCAACCAGACTTATCCCATAAAGGGTTCTGAAAATACAGCATAAATGCCTAATATGTTATGTAGTATAAATCACGAAGCTTTATAGCAACACAATTTAGAAAAAAGACTTCAGTTCAAGTTACTTCACACCATCATTCTTAAGTCCAAACTTTATATTGCAAATTTGTTTTCACTAATGTATCTCAGACTGGCCACATTACAAAATAAAATGCAAGAAAATACAAGCTGGTATTTAAGTAGCTACTTATGCAGTGATAGCATTCTAATCATTATTTCCTTAAGGAACATGCTTTATGAAGTTATAAAATACTGTTTTAACAAAGACAGCCTGCACAAGGCATGTTAAACTGAAAGTACAGTCCAATCACCCAGATGAAAACTATGGACTTCTTTCTTGTACTGCAGGAAGAACCCTCAAGGCTGGAGAACGCTCTTTGTAAATGCAAAAATTTCCCTATATTGAGCCAAGTTCGTGGAAGTTTGCTGCATTTTGCAGCTGACAGCATTGTTGTTGTTTTATTGTAATTGATCCAGGAGCTGAGTAAAAAGTCGTGGCTGGCAGTGACAAAGGCGAAAGTAATCTTTTGGCACAAGTGACTCTTCTCTGCCAGAAACAACAGCACCAGTAATCCTATGATAATCACAACAAGTCCTCCATTGCTTTAGTTGCAGAAGACATATAGTAGGAGGAAGAAAAAAATCTTACCCTCACAGAAGTGTGAAAGTTTAAGATGATACATAATAATCTATAGAGGAAACAAGTCAGGAGATAATGGTTATGCATGGAGTGTTTAGACCCCCTAATCAGGAAAACGTGTTACTTGTTTAAAAATTAAAAACTTGTGTCAGTGAGACACAAGGACTTATGTTAAGGTTCTGCTAATTAGCATATGCACAGCTAAAAATTCCCATATTTTCATTCTACCGTTTGAATTATGCATATAGATTGATCAAACATCTCTAAAACAAAAATATAATATTTTAAGGTTGGAAGGAAAATTATGTTTTAACTTCTTCACAAAATTCCTTTTTCTAAAAAAGCCCGTACAGTTAGCTGGAGTAGTCAAGAGTATCAAAACTTTTTTTTAGAACCAGGTGTTTCTCCTATTTTTTCATGGGTCATTTTTTCTTTTTCTAAAAGCCAAAAGTAGGCTTACAGCTAGATCAACTGTTTAATACGAATTTGCATGTGAGGTATACACATTCTCACTTTAAACCTCCTTGAAGATTGCACGGAATTATTTCATATACCACATAAAGAACACATACGCTGTGACTTACTGCTACAAGATGTTTTGATTTCACTTGGAACGATACCCCTGCTGCCCCCTGGCCCCCCAGGCAAAATAGCACATGCCAGACGAATTAAGAACTGGCTACCCAACAATTCCCAGCCAGGAAATCAGATACATATTTATGCTGGTGCTTAAGGAACCTGTTCTGCTTTTTACACTATTTTTTTTCCCCCACTGATGATATAGACAAGAAAAAATCTCTGACTCTGCAAGAGTCAGAGACCCAGATCAACTCTAGCAGGCTGGGCATAAACTAACAATATTGCATACTTCAGTATAGCCAAAGGTATTTATGCATGAATGAACCAGAAGCGTAAGATAAACCTTCCAGATGTGGGTGGGAAGGTGGACACAGAGTATAAAATAGGAGCAGTAATCCCAAAAGAACATAGGAATCACCCTTGGTAATATCAATTTAACATGTCTCAAAGGAATGGTGCCACTGAAGGGGCTCAAGCATTTTCCTGGGAAAGCCAAGACAGGGCCAAACCGGGCAGACCGTCACCTTTGTAGAACCCCTGCCACGAGGGAAGCTGGTGACCAATCCCAGCATCTACTAATTCATCAAGGAAGTCAGCGGAGACAGAGAAGATATAAGTGTTCAGAGAGCACTGAAAAATGTGTCACACGTGGAAACGCTCCAGTATCTCGATCTGTTTACGTAATCCAAAGAAGAGGCATGTAAGGGTCTAATAATACAGATATTTATATATATAATGCAGATATATGCAGTTCAGCAAGCAGAAGTATAACAAGGTTCTACCCCTTCCTCTTTTTTTTCCTCCTTTAAAGCGCACTAGGCAGTGAGGATAGTAAGGCACTGAAAATGACTCGTGCTGATTTCATAGCCTTCAACCAAAATCAGTTCCTGCTGTAGTAGATATGCCATAATTTAACCAGGGAATAATTCAGTGATTTTTGTAGTTGCTGCAGATGATTCAGCCAGCAGTTGGTGGCCTGGTTCTGGCTCACAAAGCAATTCTGTCTCATGCTCTACCTCTGCCTCCCCTGCCCTCAGTCGCCCTGGAAGTGGTCTCTGCAGCTCTGCAACCTGCAAGCGCAGCCCAGGCCCCAGGAAAGGCTGCCTGTTCCTCCATCCCCTCAGCAAGATCAGGCCAAACAGGTGCAAGAATACACTCCAGCTTTATAAATTGAAGTCTAAAAATATTTTTAAGGTTTGGGTTAATGTCACTGTTAAGATGGCAGTGTGAGCATTTCAAGCTCTTTTAGAAGAGAGGTTGAAGAAGCCTGTTGTGTTACTCCTTCAACATATGTATTCATCCTGAAGAAACAGGTCCAAACATTCATTTAATAAAAAAATTGATTTTACAAATAAACTGAAATGAAAGTTGGTGTTCTTGCTGGTTTAAGACAAAGAAGACCGTATTTAAACTTGTTTCAAGAGACTTGAGCTCTAATGTATGTGTAAGCAAGATAATATACTTTATAGGGTTACCATCTGCTCAAAAAATGATTTGACCCCAAAAAAATCACATTGTAGATTGTTATACTAGGTACTCAAGCTATGAGTTTCTATCTTTTATAGCTTCTTTATCCAATTTTGTTTCACAGTAATGATATTCCTTCAGATCAGATTCAGCAACTGAAATCAATTGCAAAAATACCTAGAGCACAAACTGTAAAAGCACAGATTGTATTTTGCATCTTAGACACCCAAGCAAACCGATCTGTTCTTAGACCCCATACTGCACCAGTCTATTGTGAAGTATGATACAAATTATGACCTGAAATATAATTTTAGACTCTGATAAGTGGACACAAAAGGAAATCAGTTTTCCTTTGTCAAAGCAATCTCAATTAAAAATTTTAAGTCTCAATAGGTTAGAGTAGTTCTCAGCCTCTTCTTGTTGATCCCAAATAGAAAACAGTTCTCATTTTATGGTAGACCTAATATTTCTAATAGAATATACACAATTTTATTCTTTTAAGAACACGCTTAGACTTCGTAAGCCAGATAAACACGAAAATATACTTCCACATATTGCCATAAAAATTACTTAAAACCAAAAGCAGCTTAGACAATACATGTCATTTGGTGATCTTAAAATAAACAAAGCATGAATCAAATGGAGAGGAGAAATGAAACCTAGGCAAACTAAGAGCAGCATAGACACTTAAGTGCCATTTCGATAAATTCAGATGCAACACTAATTCGGTAGAAGGCAAAACACTTTCGTTTCAAATGCTACAGAGCTTTCTCTATACCCCCCACGCCAAAAAGGAAAGGCAAGGGGAAACATTTCAAGCATGAAAATATATTCATGAGAAACTTCAAATCTCCATCTGTAATGATCAGAGGTGAACCAATGATAACTGAAAGCTAAACAGAACACCCCAATTTAAGTGGAGTTCAGTACTCTTTCTCATTCATAGTTCTTGGAGAAAAATGGAGGAGATCCCATTATGGTACACTTAGTCCCACCCTTGACAAAGAGTTTCAAACAATTCCAGCCTTGTACCTCAACCAGAGGGTTGCTCAAACATCTGTCTCAAAATTGACTTGTGCTCTGAATGTAACAGCTTTATTTTGATTGTTTTGTTTTGATCAAAGTGAGATTTTCCTGACCAGATCCTGCAGTTCTCTCCAACCCTTCAAATCAGAAAGGAAATTTTCCCATTGCTAACGCAATAACCAGTATTTCTACTTACTAAAGAACCAGTGGGGGTAGTAAAAAAGTATCCCTTTTTGTACCTTTTGTTCAGGAGAATAAGTTAGGGTAAAAACTACCTTGAATCTTGAACCAAAATCACCTGGTACGAACTCCAGACTCCACAAGTCCTTTTGGAAACTTCCTGGGATCATTTTATGATGCATGACCCCCCTGTATTGAACCACAGAGTCTGAGGTTGAACAACTAATCCATTTTGTGGTCTAAAAGTGAGGTTCTCCTATGCTTGACTGCTTCAATATCCTAACCTACCTACCCAGTCAGGTTTACAAGCGTGAGAGTAAAGCTTGTTTGCTACCAAGGTTTAATAACAGAAATCCAAAAGCACACTGAGGCACTACAGAGATTGATGCTACCCTGAATCGGCATCACATATCTTAATTATGACCTATAAAATATTAGCTTCCATTTTTATTTGCAAAGATCAGTTTGTAAGATCAGTTTCCAACACCAACAGTAATCATGAATAGTAGTAAATAAATTAATTTGCATGTTTGAAACATTGTTTATCCTGAAGAATCCAAGAGCATACGATTGCTTACCTTACACTGCAACGAAAAAGCTCCTGCTATACAAGTTATTTTGGAAGTTATTTTAAGAATAAGAGGTTAACTACACAAAGTTAATTTCCATCCCCAGAATAAGCAACCACAATTAAAACTTCAGAACAAAGTTAATCAAATGGGAGTAATGGACAGCAAGTATACAACTTGCCTGGGTAATAACCAAAGCTTGGACCAAGAGTAGTATTGACAGGTGTTAAAAATGAGTTATAACCTCAAAACTATCAGCAATTTGAATTCTCTTTATGGAAAACTTTAAAAAAATATGTACTGCAGTGGAGAAAATTTGCAAGACCAGTATATTCTCAGGTCAGAAGACAAAGTCAGTGTACATTGCAACTTTTGCTAACAACAAAATACTTACACTGTGTAAAGTCAGAAGAAATTGGTAAAAAAAAAAAAAAATCTGGTTCTAGAAAAACTGGTGTAAAGCTTCAATTTATTTTAACAATGTCTATTCAAATTGTAACTTGGTACCAGCAATACAGCTGTCTAACTATCAAGTATGTTTTTGCTTTTTTTTTCCCTCCACTCATTACCTAATATAATTTGATATAGGATGTAAAAGAAAAAAAGCAATTACTACTTTTAACTTAATTTCACAAACAATCCTATTCATTCCTTGTAATAATGCCCATGTATTCTCTACATAAAGGAACATTAGTTTATTACTTTCTGTAGTAACAGCACTCTCAAAATGTCATTTGTTGTCTATTTTCCCTTCTTTATATTGTACACTTCCTAGACTCTAAATCAAGTCATTGAACAAACCAAATGCCTTGACATAACCTAGACACTTCAGATACAACACAACCTGCTTGAGACAGAATTGGAATTGGCATTTCCCACCCAAACTGTCCTATAACAGAAAATGGCATACTGCTACACCCTTCTTACCAGAAAAAAAAAAATAAAAATTAAAAAAAAAAAATCAGGTTCAGTTCAAAGAGGAGGGCATATTTAGTGTATGTAATACAATGTCAGTAAAACATTTGTTATTTCTGTTAACTCAAACAGTACAAACACAAGCCAGTAGAAAAACTATAAATAACAGCATTTAAACTAGAGAGAAAAAAAAAGCAATTTCTTTACAAAGCCCCAGAGGTACTTCGTGAACTAAGGAGTAAAGCTAATCTTTGCCCGTGACTGTAAGTACTACCATTTACTACAACAAACCTTAACACAATTCTTCCATCCAATTTAAGCCTAGATTTCTGAAAGAAAAATAAAAATTCTGTTATTTACAGATTATATCCTGCATATAAATAATAGTTACATGTTTGTGCACACAGACTATGTTTTGCAACTTCCTTGGTTGCAAAGGTGAACAAAGCAAACAAGCTCAGAGATCAAGCTTTGAGCAGGGCTACAAGCCAGAGCTCACAGAAAACACACACACAGTTAACTGCTAGCAAATTCAATTGCATCACGCTGCTGAGTCTCCTCCCTGTATCGAACCATGCAGGGGCAGATTGAACAGCTCCAACAAGCAAGTCTGTCTGAAGATACTAGCTATCAGAATGATCTATTCTACTGGCAAATTTGCCTGTGGTTACTTCAGTTATGTCTCAACAGCTTTATATAACCACATACCCTTTAAAATATACGTATTTATATACAAAACAAATCATGGCCAGCGTCACAAGATTGAGCACACCAGGCCAAAAATACTCAAATATAGTCCCAGAGCCAGCAGCTACTGTTACCGGTTGTGTTACATTTCCCAAAACTGCCAGTTGGAGCAACAGAGCATAAAACAATCCAAGTTACCCAGCGTACAACTGAGATGCTAATTCTAATGAGCAAAGCGAGAACTCCAAGTGTGACAGCTTTTCTAAAAGTAAGTCTAAAACAGTCAAGAAGAAGTACGTTCGGTCCTTCATTGTATCACACGGCATCCAGCAAGCTTTGATCCCCCTGAAAGCGTATCAGTAAACAGACTAAATCGTGAACACAAAGAGCAAAGGCGCTGTTCTTGGAGCGGTACAAACCAAGATCAACTTGAGGTCAGTTTCTTTTCACGCTGTAGATTATTGTCACACATTTTTAAACAAGCACAATTAAAATACAATTTCAATTACCCAATTGCAACAAATTAGAAGTGATCTGCTGATATTTAGAAGATCAATAATGCATTAATTAACAATCAGATGTTTGAAGGAAAGAAGAAAAAACAATTTAAGAGCAAAGGAGAAGCCATGCTGAAAAGTACTCACATTTGTACAGAATAGCATGCTTTCCATTTCCTAGTTCACGTAGATGAGCCAAATGGAAAATATCAGACAAAACATTGTCACCTCAGAGATTCAGTATTTTGAGCTTTAAGTAAGATGACAGGTACAGAATATAACACCACAAAGAAGAGGCCAACACAATCCCAAATTTACACTTCTGTGATTTGAAATAATTACAGACATGCAGTCACAATCACAGAAATCTGGGTCTGATCTTTAGAAGATCTAAACCAAGTCCTTTTCCTAAAAGCATGTGGAGGAAAACTTAGATTAAAATACTGTGTACCTTAGGAAAGTATAAGTTCTTTGGCTATCCAAAACTTCTGTGATCTGAGGACCATCTGTTAACAGCAGCACAGCATCTTATACCGAACGAAGCAGCATGCTAACGTCTTCAGCTTTTCATACAACAAAAAAAGCAGAATACAAAGAAACTAAAGAGGTTTTCATATTTACCTCAGATAGGCATATATTAGAAAAAAAGAACATTTATAACATTTATCACAACTACTTGCTCTGAAGAGCACATCTAACAGACTCACTCTCAGAGAGGGCTTAACTCTCGTTACTGAACAGGAGCGCAGTTACGCAGCAGAGCTGTCTGCACCCAGGTCCAGCACGGAACCTTCCCAACAGAATTCTGTTCCTGACGACTCAGCTGGGCACTGCTTTCTGTTATACGAACATGCCAGCATTAATCACCATCTTGTAACTCTAAAAACGAAGTTTAGCTGTTCAGTATTTAAAGAGTGAAGAAGGGTTAATGGATAAACACAAGCACTGCACGTATCTGCTCATCTAAGCCAGAGAAGTGGTAGGCTAGCTCTACAGCACATGTGAACAAACAAAAGGAAAAATATAGGATATACCAACTTAGGTAATTACTACAATCTGGCTCATTTAGCACCCTTCTTCTTTCACAAAACAAAAATAAAATCAAGATTTTTTTTTTTTTTTTTAATCCAAGCAAGAAGCTTTTGCAAGGTTAGAACTTCACTGTTGGCCCTGCAGCACAATGAAGTCCTGATGGCTGCTTGATAATAGCATCTATTAATCTGCCTGAGCAAAATGTTGCTGCTTCTGTCTACTATTTCAGGCATGGAGGAGAAAAAAATAAAAATAGGCTTTAAGTTAACTATTAAAAGCTTTCAGAAGTCCTCTCCTCCTGCATTTATACAGTCCAGAACTTTAGCTGATGAAGTCAGCACTGCCCTACCAGTATCCAATATTACTTTCTTCCAGTATGGATCTTGTACCAGTACTTCCTCCTCCATAAGCTCCCTGGAATGGAGTCCAACTCTTGCCAAACGTTCTCCTTTCACAGAGGCTCAAAGCCAACAATTCTCAATAATTCGGTTACTTCCAAAAGTCATTGTCAGATTCCAGTCTGAAACAACTACAAAGATCTGGCACAGCCTGTGCTGCCAGCAGGGCTCTCAGACACTTAATCAACTAAACAAACTAAAAACCCCACTTTTTCTTTCCTCAGCTTAGAAATATACACTTCTTCCAACTTGTTTGACAGGGATTTTATTGCCTTTTTTGAGGCACATTCTCAAGGTAATGTTATCCATCAAAGGAGAGAGATAAATCCGTCTTGAAACTTCATAGATATAATTATATCTGCCCAAATATTTGCCAAATCAAGCTCCTTGCTGCTTGGGATGTTCGCTGCCTGCTGAGTCAGGCAGGCAGGCTTTGTGTTGACAGCTCCCTTAGTATGAGTGGCATTAAATGATGGCATCCCCACAATGATAGAAAGCTGATGCGATGCAGCGCAGTCTCCTACATCAACAGACAAGCTGGAAGGATGATTGCTCTCTGATGTTAATGGGCCTTGCACCAGTACACAGCAGTACTTCAGCAGAGATGTCTGAGGGAGCCTCGTTACCTTCAATCCCTGAAAACATTTGTTTCCGTTCATTGTGTGATTTCACTAGCTCCTTTTATTAAAATGCTGTTCCTCGCATTTAACAAAGATGAATCGCCTCAGTAGTAAGCTGCCTGATACTTGCATTCACTGCTTTCTTCCTTCATAGCTACCAGGTATTTAAGCAACCTACTGATTTCTGCTGTACTTCCAGATCATCCAAGTTTTAACATTTTTCTACTAACACAGCCACGTTGCTACAGCACTGAAGTCTGAAAGGATTACCTTCCGAAAACAAAATTACACCTTTAGAGGATCAGTAACACAGAAGTAACAATTCTAGAAGAGTCAGAACTCCATGCTCAGCACTGTGGTATTTAAATGACTAGGAGTAATTACAACAATTTAACATTGTTAATTAGAAGAAACATCCACATATCCCAAACTGAACGAAGTATTATCACTCTAGCTACAAAAACAACTTACTTTTCTATCCCCAAAATAACTACTAAATCTGATGGGATCTGATTCTAGAAATACCTAAAGTTTCTAGCGAAGAGGCTAAGATTTCTCTACCTTGAGTTCTTACCCAAGAGACAGACTTACTTATTTTTCTCCATTTTGAAGACTTGACTACCCTTCTTTCTGTTTCTCCTTGTAGCTTTTCATTCCGTACTCCACAGCTCAGCTGGGCTGTGCAGCATTTCTTGATTGCTTAAATCCTAAATACCGTACTTTCTACAGAAATGAGTTTTCAATGCTTTTCTTGGAACAAGTTTTATATGAGCTGAAATAGCATTAATAAAATGCACTTTAGAAACCACACACACTTTAGAAGCAGAATTTAATGGAGAAGTTAGAACTGGAATTTATATTCAAATAACCCAATTTTTAATTGGCTTCACTTTTTAACACTACACCTGGAACTTACATACCTGTTATTGTTAACAGATTTTTTTTTTTTTTTAAATAAATGAGGACAAGTAGCACTTTGAATAAACAAAAATTTTGCTGCAGCTTCTCAAAGTATGCTGTTACAGCAGTTCTGTAGGTTATAGCTGGAAAATGCTGAAAGCTGACAAAATGCAGAAGACAGCCTTTCTGTGGTGAAAAGCATCCTTACCTTATTATGTAATTATCCTTCCTAAGGTAATAATACAGCATTAAACACTTCCAAACATTAACTTGCATGTTCTCTAGTCAAGCCACAAGTAGCAATCAATAACCAATTATTTTCTTATATTTCTCCTCCCAGAATGTTTTGAAGTCTTTCATTCTATGAAGGCATAAAACATTCACACAATTTCACTCCTATAACGCTTGCACCTCAAAATTAAAACCAGATTTCTAGGGGTATTTAACGAGAACACAGAAAAAATGGTTTTACATTAAAATTAAGACAAATACTGTACAGTTTACTATTACAGGTAAGCAAGAATAAGAACTGAAAGGATACTGAAAAACCTACAATTCCTTAGCGCTGCAGAAAGGAGGTAACCATCAGTCTTCTAAGCACGGCTTCCAACCAGAGCTGTTAGGCATGTGCAACCAATATTAACATGAGATCTCCTCATGCAAAGTAAGCCTTCAAACAGTAACGTTTACCAACTTCTCACAAGGGATTTTGATAGAGGAACCATTGCCAAACAACAGCTTATGAGTCAAGTTTTCTGTATGCAAACACAAGCCTGTCTTACTAACAGCTAAGGGCTGGCTGCCACCCAAAGCAGGCCATGCTGCTTCCCTTAACACTTCGCTGTCCCCACTGCCCATATCCCTGCGTACGTTTCTTCCGTCCCCATACTGGTACCAATGCTCTGTAGGTTCAGAAAGACGCTAGGAGAAAACAAGCATGAAAAACAAACCTGGTTAGTTTCTGGCCAGGTTAGCTGACAGAAGTAGCTCACCACAGGGCCAGAAGAACACCAGTGCTGGCAGAAGAGAAGGGGAGAGAGCACAAGAGTAAGGCAAGGCCAAAAGTCAGGGTTGTGGGAAGGGCCAGGGAAGCAAGCCCTTCGCTTCTTTCAGCATTTGCTAATGTGAGACTGACTATTCAAACTGTTTTGAAACCGATCTGAAACCAGAGTGATTGCTTGGGTGCAGGGGGCAGGGGCAAGACCTCACTGTGGAGTGATGCATGAAATTCTACTTTAGGACTACCGGCTTTATCAGGCCATCTTACCACAGCAGTGAATAGTGTGTCAGAAAATAACTAAGTGCACGTTGGAATTACCAAACATCTGATGTTTTTATTTTTTTTTTTTCATTTGTTTGTTTTTAAATAAAGGTTGCAGAACTGCTCAGTGTTAGGGAACAAACAGACTACCCAAAGGTTCGGCATCACCAGAACACTCACTCTCATACTTTTCTGTTCACTTGCTAGAATTTTTGCCAAAATATAGAAGTAAGTTACTTCAGGGTAAAGAGCAACCAAAACCAGGAATTTTCCTTCCATTTCTTCTGCAATTAAAGACAAAAAAAAAAAATAAAATAAAGCACTTTATTCAAAAATGTAAGTACTTTGTTAATTTCAGCCAAAACAAGTCTCGGGCTCCTTGTACCAAACAAGCAGTATTTATGAATTCTTATAGCCCATTTTCTCTTTTGTGTTTTATGACCTAAGTACTGCCAAAACAAGCCAATTTAAAACACCACCTCTCCAGGTGGTGGCTTCAAGTTTAAGTTTTCTTGGCCTTAAATCATGCGCTCAGTTCTCTTTATGTTACTGCTTATGTTTTATGTCTGACAACAACTTTCAGACTTTGCTTCACTTTGTACTTTACTTTTGCATACTCCAACACTCCAATACAATAAAATCTGTTTAAAGTGCTCAGCTTTCGCTAAGCCAGTGAAATTAGAATGTGACCATTCTTAAGGATTGTCAAATATTTTTACAGAAGACAGACTACTCACTTTCGGTTTAATACTCAAAATATCCATAATGAAAGAACAGCTTGTGCCTTTTGAAAGGGACAACCATGACTTTGTATCTGGAAAGGAATTTATTGTATTCCAATCACAGAGAACATAACTACCTTTAAAAATGGTTTTTGTTTTTTGTTTTTTATAGACTCCATTATTTGAGGGTTCTAAAGGCATCAAGTGTCTCTCCACACAGCTTATGTTTGAAAAATTACTGACGTAAGTTCAGAAAAAAGACACTGACCTGCTAGATAGCATTCTGAAGATTCACTCACATAACGCATGAGGCAATTCAGACTAAATATCGTACATAGCTTTGAAAGAAGTTTTCACTGACTAAGCATGCAGAACATACTTCTTCAGAAGAAGCAGGCTCATACTTGTAAGAAAATGAAGGAATACTTCTAAAATGAAGTGAATTCATAACTGAACTCTTCAAGTTAATGCAAACGGATGTGAACGGAAGGTCTAGACAGTGTTCATGTCCTTTTGTGCCTTTCCACAGACCTACCAGGGATTTCCCTCAGACAGCCACACCAACACGTTCACAAGTACTTTACAGAGTTTTCAAAAGTGATATGAAAGCCCAGCAAATTAAACAAATGCACACTGAGGCACCTGACAGGATGCATGTGAACTGAATAGAAAAACTCAAGTACAAAAAGCTTCAGTAGCAATTCTTCTTTATTTCACTACATATATCTTAAGATACAAAGCTTAAAAGGAAGTACACTCATATCACACTCAGGTATGTATATTGGCAATTTGGACTTAAAAAAAAAAAAAAAAAAAAAAAACCACACGTATTACTGATTATAATACCAACTTCAGTATTAAAGAACACAGATTGCCTTCAGGATTTTAATTCCTTGGTTGGTTATACTTTAAAAAGCAAGAAGTAAGTTTCAAGCTGCATCCATTTACCTTTTCAACTTCACTGAATTTTTAAACATCCTTGTTTAAGCCTTGAATAAGACATTAACCCTGAATCACTTACCAAGAAACCGTAACACTGTATATGTTTCAGCCCCTAAGATCTCTTTAGCATGGTTTTCGTTTTCCTGAAGAACTGAAAGTATAACAGTATCTTAATGCTGAACCCATTATGGGAGAAACAAGTGGGGAAAAAAAATACCATGAAATCCTGTATCTAATAGACTACAAAACAACATATAAAAGACAGCATGGAGAAATAATCTCTACCTGCTTTCTGTTAAGAGAGTTCAAAGTGAAACAAAATATCACGCGTGGTGGGACCTCTTAAGATCTGTGAAGCCTCTAAATTGTCCCAGCCCTAGTTCGGTTTTTAAGATTTCTTTAAGCTTGAAGACACCAATGCATCCTATTCCTACAGGATGTCAATCAAACAGCATAACTCTTTCATTGTAAAACCAGAGTTTAGCACTTCACAAAGAGTCTGATAATATAGATGAAGCTAAGCTACTTCATTTCCTTTTCCACTAGCAATGAAATACATTTGAAGACTAAATTCTATATTCACTGCACTTGATTAAATCCAGAGTAATACCATCTACAATGCTAGCCACAGACAAATAACAGAAGAATTTGATGTGATGCCTGTACTGATCTAGTGCTGTGCTTAACATGTTTTCAAGTAAGACTCAACTACATCTCAACCACATCCCTCATTCTAATAGTAAGCTTTAGAAAAATTCTTGTAAGCCTCATAACGAAATTTCTACTGAACAGAAAATCAAAAAAATAAAAATAGAAGGACACATCTCTCCCTCAAACAGGTATATCAGACTCGGTATTTGGTCTAACAGAAATCCTACAAATATAACTGTGTACTTATTAGGTGTATGTCATTTTTTACACAAGAAAAATCACTCAGCCAGACATTTTCAAAACAGCTCCAAAATTAGTCTGTAACTGCAGCAATCTTAACTCAGTTAAGCTTCCAGACTGCAGCCAGTTCACAGCAGGTCTGAGTAGCTCAGTTGTTAACAGCAGCCGAGAGCTCCAAATTAAATCATATCAAGCAGCTCATAGCACACGTACAAGTAGTTCATCCTAAAAACATACTAAAAGAATATAAAACAACGTTTCCACTGACAGAATTTATTGAAACAACAGAAGTTTCAAGAACAAATCTAGAAATCAACTTCATGAACACCCTGAAACTACAAAATGCATTGAAGTTTAACGCTCTGTCTGAAATGAGTGCTCACAAGTATGGCTGTAGCCCTGAAAGGTTGGAAAGACAGAATATACTACTGATGAGAGATAGGGTAAAGGTAAGAACCACCAGCTTTAGGTAGCTTTTTACTATTTTTTTCTTCTTTCTTTGGTGGTGTCAGCCTCATTTGAAAGGGAAATCTCTCAGCAGAACACATTGCATTTGAGAAGTAAATGAAATAAAAGTAATTCAAGGTCACCAGCAGTATAAAGATGAAGAATGAACCACCTGTAGAGGTCAGTATTCTAAAAGTGTATCAGCAAAAATGAAGCTGCATACGTCAAGTTCCCTATTTAGGATGAGCCGTGAGTTCATGCTGTTGAACAGGCAATAATCTAACGCGCTATACACATGCGCATATTCTTCCTTGTCCTCCTGACAAACAGCACAGGAATGATTTTGCTTTAATGTAACGTGGAGGCAGATGAAAACCACCTATAATTAAGAAAGTAACTGTTTCATCACAGGAGTAGTACTTGAGTAAACTGTTTTTCTGCGGCAGAAGAGATCCACCACTGCGATCGGCTGTTTAACAAATTTAATGTCAAGAACTCCTACACAGAACTGCTTATAAAAAATCACAGATACTCTAAGTCTACTATAGTTCAAAAAATTTAAAATACGTACTGTACTACAATTCAAATTTCTTATTATTAAAACATGAAAAACTGGTCAGACGTAAAAGAAAATGTATTATTAATACACTACACAGTGAAAAGGATAATGAGAATTAATATAATTGTATCTGTCCTCTGAAAGCATGAGACACACCAGACACGATATCAGTTTTAATCTAAACTTTCTGTTGATGTCAGCAAGAAACTAGAACAGAAAACACCTGCTACATAAAACAATTTATTTCTCTGACATACATTTAATTCTGCTATGTTGACCCAGACATTTCAGAGGCAGTTGCTCCTTGAATGAAGGAGCAACAACTCAATTTTAAGTTATAAAACTGAAAGTTCTTACATTCTTAGGAAAAAAGCCAAAAAAATAAAAATCTAATGAGGCTCCAACCAACTCACTGTTTTTTAAATACTTAACCTCATTATCTCATATTTGTTTGCTGTTGTATTTGATTTTAGGATATGCTACAGATGATTACTTCCTGTCTGCCAATACTTCCCTTTGGGACACTGTTTTCACTGAGGTTCTCCAAGTTTTCATCCTCTCCAGTACATACCCAGGTACTGTACGTGGATCCGGCTGTCCGCTATACAAACAGTTCAGACTCCATCTAATTACTCACACAACACACGCCAGCAGTAATGGTCAATGGGTTGATCTAACAAAGCATTTGTTTTGGAACCTGCTTTGGAACAAGTCATATTCTTGCATGTTTGATTTTTTTTGCATTAAAAACAAGGAATCCATCTACTAATCCAGAACACTCACATTATCAATTACGCAGACAAAGAAGCCAGGAGGTTCTTTGAATAACAAAACCTTTGAATAAGATCTTATCAGCAGAACTCCCTGCACCAAAGAACCCTGTACTCTTCAGCCTATTTACTTAAGAGTATGAAGGAATTACTTTAGTACATGACCAGAGTATTTGATGTGTCATTCTGTTCACATGCATAAGTGGGGGTATCAAATAACAGAGAAACTATCTCAGAGCAAAGCCTTATTTGCTGTCACCATTGCAAATACCGAAACAGGCTCATCCTCAAGTTTTTCAGCCTACAAACTACTTTGAATTGTCTACCAGTTTAGAACACCATTATAGTTAAGAAATTACGCAATATATTTCCATGTCACTGCCAGGATCATCATAGGCAGTGACAGAAACCATTTCCCTACAACTTCAGGACCTTCTAATATTAGGACACTCTCATTTCTGATCTTCAAGGGTATCAGGATTTTCAACAACTTCTTTGGGATCCTATCTTACAAATGAAGTTTCCTGTAAGCAGACCTAGATCAAACTCATGAAGTTGTTATGGAACTGCTGAATCTTAAAGAGATTTAAGATTTATAAAAAGAATTTTCTAATGCATACTTGCTCAAATACCACCTTAAGTCAAACTACTGTAATGTTACAGTTTCTTTTTGACATGGCAAAATCATATACAGGGATGAAAACTTGATGAAGCAGTATCTAGGTATATACTTAATGGTTATAAACAGCAGATAAGATTTTTAAGACTAGCTAAAAGAAATATTGAAGTTCTCAGAGAAATAAACTGAGATTTGAGTCTTCACAGGTTATGAAAAATTTTATAAGAGCCTTAATCAGCACTATGACTATTTTGAGAGGCCAGTTTAAAGTATTGAAAAAACAACTTTCTTCTCTCAAGTGGGCTTAAAATGTGTGTCCAACGCCCATACCACTGGAAGAAGAGTACAAGTGAAAGTCATTTGAAGTTTCTTCAACTGAATGTCTTAAACTGAAAAATACTTGCAGCCACTGTGCTAGAAATGGCACAAACCTCAGACAGAAGGCGCAATTTCCTTGTCAACAGATTTTCACGGCATGGCCACATCTGTAATATGTGGTAGCAAAGGCAGACAAGCAAGGAAAAAAAAAGAGGAAAACATAAAAACCTGAAATGGCTCCACAGTCCAGAAAGCAAATATAAGCATGTGTATATGAACTACTTGACCAAATAAATCACAAAATGATTTGCTTCTTCTTTTAGTCATTCAAGTTAAAATAGTCTGGGTAAAAACAGAAAGGAAAAATAAAGATCTCTGAAAATCACGAGTAATTCTAAACCTGCAGGAGATATTTTTCTATTACAATTAGACAGCAACGTTAAAAATACAAAACCAACACCACGAGCCAAACAGAGCACATTTCAGTAGGTTTGATGCCCATTGAGACGATCTGGCATTTAACCATGGAGATCCATCTTAAAGTCACCAATTTCTCTGAAAATGCTGTGGGTTCCAGCACAGTGCCACCAAGAAACTTTCATTGCTATGTTTGTCTCAGCACTTTGAAAGAGTGCACCTGCCCCAGCATCTTCTCTACAGAAGCAGCTCTAGACTGATACAAAGAGGTAAATTTTGCTGAAACCAATCAAGTGCCACCTCTACCAAAGACTGAGAAAAGCTGACTGCCTTCACAATGAAGTAAAATTCTGTTACTCTTTTCACTGTTTTCCCAAATGCATACAAAGAATTTTCTAACTCAGATGTAGCAAGAAACATCTGAAAGGAGTTAAGAGTAAAAAGAGTTTTACAAAAACAATTTAAAAACATTTAAGCAAAGTTACTTTAAACACACATTAAATCTGAATTTAGAATCTACAGATACTGTGAGCTGATTTTTTTTTTCATTTCTAAGTTACAGTCAACAGGCATTCTCTGGCATACTAGGAAAAATCTCACTTGAGAAATCAATAGCTGCATCACTGCAGGATTTCTTCTGACTTTTTAGCTAGAAATTTCAGGAGAAGCAATTTACTCATAGCAGAAGTCATAAACTAGAAGACTATCAGACTTTTTTTTTTTTTTTTTTTTAAAAAAAAAGAAACACACTTCAACATACTAAAAAGAAAAGAACTCTGCAACAAGACTCCTCCAGTGACTGATGAAATACTGATGAAGTGATTGAAGAATCAAGTGACACTGACACGTAATTCCAGAAAAAGAGTTAGTTTTTTAAATATTCCCACTGAATGTTAGCATTTGGGCAACAGAATCAGCAAAATGTTCACAATACAATTGTCCAGATAAACACAGCTACCTATGATTGAGAAACACAATCAACTGCAAGTTTTCATTACCTGCTACAGCAGTGTATTAGTGTTTAATAAAGCATAACATTGCATATTTTAATATATGTATGTGAAAGGCTTGGGGAGACAACAAACCGTGTACACTGAGATGTTGAAGGGTAAGATTAAGGGAGAGAAAGCAGAAGAGGTTTTCATCCAGCATTTCAGATGCCTGACACTAACATCCAATCCTTTAAAAGGAGACACAGGGGAAAGTACAACTTGGTTTTTACTTCAAGGTTGACAGATCTGCATTGAATCATACTTATGGGAATTGGAAATTTATTTCAGAAATTGTTTCATTTTAAACACTGATACCAAAACTAACCAAACCAAAATTTTTTTTTAAAAAAGCAGGTATGCAAAAGCAGCATTTTCTTATACTTTTCAGTCAGATATTCAAATCTGATCAATATAAGACCGAATAACTAGATGATGTAGCAATACTTCACAGAGTATGTCCTCAACCCTGCAATCAGGAATTAAATATTAGTTGCAGCAGTGCTTACATTCTTCATACCATTTCATCCAAGAACAGGATCCTAACTGTTCTCTGGCACCCTTATACTACAATGGCAAATAGATGTTTGGATGTTCACAGCACTGGTATGACCTTCATATGATCAGCTTGAACTGCTGCATCATGACATTTCAAAAACTAGCTATCAGTTAAAGAACTGAAGTAAAATCTGCAGTTTTTCCTTAATTTAACTCTCTGAAGCAGCCTTTAGGGGCACAGAGAAGTCAATCTGCAAAACAGTCACTTCCGCATCACATTTCTAAACAATCTGAAACCTAGCAGAGATCAAGGAGCTGATTATTCACAGCTTTCAGTACACAAAATTGTGCAATATTACAGAGCTCTGTAATATTACAGACAGGTCGCAGTGCCTAGAACGACTACATTGCGCAATTCAAAAGGTAAAGAAGATGTAATCTTGTCCACAGGTTTATAGCCAAATCATGAAGCTTAGACTTTGCTTCTTACAGGAAACTATTCCATTGAACTGCCGGGGAAAGAAAAAAAAAAAAAAAAAAAAAAGCTCTACTTAATAGCAAATAAGAATTATAATCTTCCAATAAACAATGCCTAAAACAGCGATCAGAAATAGTCCCTATGGTTCCTCTGTAACGATGAGTACCTCTCTACCCTAGCAAACAACACTCAGCATGAACAACATAAAAAGTTTCTCACCAGTTAAAGCCCAGTCTGAAAGAGCTATTTAAGCCCTGTTACTTTCAGCTGGGACAGTCTCTAGATGCTGAGTCTCTAGATCTCCACATAGAGCATTTATTAAAGGAATAAACAATAACATGACTCTATACAGATTTTTATGTGGACTTGCTGTTTTCAGTGGACACATGCTGGCTTATGCTATCATAATTGTTTTTAATATGATAGTAACTGTAGCATTTGTCTTGGAAAGCACAGGCATGATAAAATATCTAAAATGGTAAGTAAAGATCAGTCTTGATTATACTGATGGATGTAAGTTTACCTACAAACTAACAGTTACCTGCACCATATCTGTGCCACTGTAGTACAATTTTAAGTATTAAATGCAGCTTCTGCATGGAAAACGTTTTCAATGAATGTATTAAGCTTATATAGTTCTCTTCTACTTTTACATCTACAGCATCTGTCTTTTGAACCAAAACGGGAAAAGGTAAGAATCGCTTCACCAGATATTTTTTCACACAAATGTAAAGGTCCCAGCTAGACTAATAAATAGGAAACATCAGATTTTATTATTGACTGATAGAAACAAAATTATAAATGCAGGATAGGAACTACTGACTGCATTACAAATGAGAGGACTTCTTGGGAGTGAGATGGGCTGGGTGGGAGAACAAACAAGTAAAGGATAAAGAAAAATAAAAGCCAGATATAAACAAAGTGAGAATATTTGAACACCAAAGAGTAGGTACATGTATGTATCACTTTAAGAGAACCTGACAAAGATAAAATGTTTTCTAATAAGCAGCATATGCACACGCACAGACACACAGAGCTCCCTGCCCTTTCCTCTTCCTGACCATTTCAGCGAACGCGCCATGGGAACATTTCAGGCGAACAGCCCTGCCTCTGAGCATGCAGGCATGTGGCCCACAAACAACTTGCACTAGGCAGGGCTCCCTGCGAGCTCAGAGCCTGCAGCTATGCCACCAGGTGGGAGCTGCTACACGGATGCTGGGCTTCCTCCTAACTGAAATATGGGGAGAGTCAGCCTCTATTTGTTCCCACCCAAGCAAGACTACTTATTCGGATGACAAATAAGGAAGATGGTCACGTTACAACCTCGAATAGATTTGGCTTTAAGAAGAAAAACAAAACAAAACACACACACACCTCACACGTTTAAGTCAAGAGCAGAAAGGAAAATTAGAGCAGACTTGACTAGGATAGATGGAAAGGAAAGGGACAACTGTCCTCAAAAGCAGACTCCACTCTGTGATTCAGGTGCCACAATAACATTCCCTTTCCAACTTAAAAGGAGCTGATCATGTTACAGATCAAGTTAACAGTAGCAGGCAATGTCAGGTTATGAATGCCACAACCTCACCGAAAGCAGAAGAGTATTTAAGCATGATATTGCCATTACCTTACTTAAATCTTACCAAGTCACACATGCAGAAGTCTGCTCCTTTTAAAGAAGCTAATATATTAATAGTAAATGGATTAATTAATGGACTACAAAGAAACAATATCATAAATTAATTCTGATACATCTCAGCAAAGTTGCTGAAAAAGGAAAAAAAAAAAAAAAAAAAAAGAGAGAGAAAAGATAATAAAAAAAGAGATCAGCATTCTAGAAGTATCCCTGGGGGAAAGCAGCAGCCGATCATGGCACACATTACCTCTGCCCCTTGTTCATCCATCTGCTGCACCCCAAGGAATGCCACAGGGAAAGCAAACATGTGGAGCACAGCTAATAACAGCAATTCTGTCCATATTAGAAACTAATTATCACCCTTTCCTATCAGGATCAGTGCTTCCAGAATTATAAGCAATTTACCCTACTAAACGCAGTCTAGAATTTAACACTCAATAACTCTGTAGCTTAATTTTAAAAAAAGCTGATTTGGAGCTATATATAATACAGATGATATTTTATTTTCCTTCTAGACAACCTGCTCTCCTGCAATGGAAGGCTTTTTTTTCTTTTTGGTGAAGGAATGAAGAGAAAAAAGAACTCCGCTTAAACACAACCCTGTGCATTTTTAACTCTCAGCTCAAAACTGCACAATAGCTGTGATTAAGTCTATGCAAATGTAGCTGAAACAAAAACATTGGTTTTCTTTTGTATTAGCAATCCTCTGGAAATAACAGCATGAAATCTCATTGCTGCTCCCTAACAAATATATTACTTTTCATTAGACACACAGACCATAAAACTACAAAATGAGATAAAAAGCTGTGAATAGCATTTTATATACTGACCTTGCAAACAGAAATCAGTTTCTCCTTGCTCTACTTTTGTTCTACAAAACTAAAAATTAACAACTTAAAGAACTGCTGAGATCCCTCTGCGTTACACTCCTTTGTAAGAGAGTTATTATTTCCTGCAAAGTGTTTGGACCACTTTTGTGCAAAATTAGTGCCTCAAATAGGTGATATTAATTAAAACAATCAAACGAAGAAACGAGTAACAGGTAACACCGAGGAAAATTACGCTATGAGTGCTAAGACATGACTGAAGAGCATCAGGTATGGATCAAAACAGTGCTTCTCTCACAGCGATCTTCAGTCCTGTTTGTTTTCTGTCTACTCTGAGTCAAGTACTTCTTCAGCCCTTCTAACCCCAAAGTTTTGTACTGCAGCCTAGCAAGACCAAAGTACCCTTGTCCAAATTCATTCCATGCCCCTCCTGGTTAGCCAGCAGGTGCTACTTTTTGAAGCAGACAAGGTCAACATTCCCCTAAGGATTTGAGCAAAATGCCTCCTTGAGCAAGCAGGCTGGGATTCGAACGCTGGGTCTGCTCGCTTGAGATTGCACATGCTGGCTCAATGCCTTGAGGTAGCAATGTCAAGAACTGTTAAAGAAAGCTTTACAGAGAAGTCTCAAGGATGTAAATGGAAAGTATTCAAATTAAAATCACAGTCAAACTATTTTGTTTGTACCTTTGAAGAAGAGATATGGATATTACCCTATAAAAGGTTTTTAGAAGCAAAACACTCCCCAAAATATTTAATTCAAAAGCAAGTACAGCTCAGAGCCAGATGCTGTAAGTATATAGCAGCGCATTGCCTTTTGTACCCAGCCAAATGCAAGACCAGCATGCTTCTTAAGTATTTATAAAGCTACAACTAAATCTTTTATTTTTATTAAAATCAAGAACACTCGAGACGGTATTTATTATCAACGATACCCTTCGGCATGAAGGGATACAAAGAACAAACCTGACACAAAACACCAGCAACTTGACCTAATAAGATTACAGTACATTACAAGGTGCTCATAAGCATTTTCTATAAATGAAATGCAAAGCCTGATGACTTCATATGATCCAGAAGACCAGCCTAAGCTCCTAACGAAGGTATTGTGACAAAGCTTAGTACCTGAAACGCCAACCAAAGAGAATTTTTGATGTAAGAGAAAACTTTACGTGGGTTATAAAAGCCATTTTCAAGTGACTAGTTTTAGGGTAGAACTAGAATTCTAGCTACTATGATCCATGTAAAGGTTTTAACATATATAATAATAGGGTTATTCTAGTGGAGAATATTATTTCTCCCTACAAATCTCACTTGAGAGAGTATTTACAGTATAATAGCATTTGACTGCAAAAATCTAAGCCATGTACATCAAACACACTTGTAAAAAAATCAGTAATATTATATGCATGTCTGACCCTGCACAAACGAGTCTATTTTTCTTTAAGGCAGTGAAAGAGGGATGATATTATGATCTTCTAAGGGAAAAGCAAGCTGGCATAACAAGTGAATATCAAGAACAGTATCCATTAATTTATTCAGTAATAGCTGGAAAAAGAGGAGAAAAACCAAAATGCAACAGCCCTACACTCCAATCACACAAGCTTTCTACCAATACACAGCAGCAGGTACTGTAGTGAAACAATAAGTATCAATAATAATATAATAAATAAGCAAATTCAGTTTCATTTTTCCCCTCACTCTTGCAATTTTGAATCTTTCAGCATGCTTAACCCCACCGCTATCACACACACAGAGCCATTCTTTATCACAGTCACTTACATTCCTCCAGAAAAGAAAACAATCCTATAGAACATAACCTAAACTAATAATGACACCAATTTCCCAGAGTAAATTTATCAGCAGGGAGAAACTGCCTATGAACTTCTCCACTAACACCCTAGTCTTAGCTAGATGCCATAACTAAATTTACATTAAAATAACTGTATAGCTGTACTTCAGCATACAAGAACTACTGTATTGCTTAGTATATCATTATTAGTTGTCTCCATACTCAATTATATATACATAAAGTATAAAACAAAAGGCAACATCATCTGACTTCACACCTGCTTGTCTGTCCATTCCAAGTACCAATTAAGTTAATATCAGTTAAGGTTTTTAATTTTCTCAGCCCCAAATCGTAGAAACACAGATAAATTCTGTTCTATTTAGAAGAGGTACCAGGAGGTACCTGTGCACGTACCATGTATATAGTACACTAAGGAAGAAGACCTAAAATAAGAATACTTGTACTCAAGCCGATTAACCTTTCTTGCTAACATCTTCATTAAAAAGGATCTCTTCTATAATGTGAAGTACTTAAAAAGGTTTTTGTTTTTCTCGATTAAAAAAAAAGTTCTGCAAAAAATACTCTTTTTTAATTAGCATTTGAAAGACACGCAGACCTTTCAGTAGATCAAAAGCCTACAGCTAGTGCCCATTTCCAGTATCTCTCATATTAAAAGCAGATTTTTAAGCAGAACTCCTTTCTGAAAGACTATTGTGTCCTTAAACACTCACAACTTGTCCCGGGACATGACATAAAACCAAAAGGCAAACATGACAATTAATTCAAAAGTTTCCCGTTCCCAGCTCCAGTTACATTTTACAGACAATATGCTTTTAAAGACACATCATTATTGAATTCCACTTCACACAAACCAACACAAGTCTCCCTAGAACTATTTTCATGACCTCTAATACTAGGGAACACTAAGGGAAGTCAAAAACACAAAAAAGAAAATCAAAAGAGCAAGAAGGCCAACATGCATTACATCCTGGCAATTGGCTTTCTCTAAAGCCAAACACAGCTAAGCTCAAACCACCACGTGCACAGTACTGGCTGCATGAGCAAACAGCTGCCTGACAACTTGACTCCTGTTGGTCTCATGCAGGAAGAAGATCAGGCAGGGCACTTGAGCAAGGACTTGTTCACTGCTAGATTTATCTGCACAGATGGAGCCATTATGCCAATAACCTTTGTTCACTGACACTTTTTTTTTTTTTTTTACACACAGAAATCCACAGTTACCTTCCCTCAGAGGAAAGGGTTAAGGCAGAGAGATAATTTGCAAACACAGCAATATTCCCCAAATGGCTGATACGATGAGAATTTATATAGAAGTTTGCTAAAGGAACAGTAAGAACTGCCAGCAATCATCTTCAATACAGGCATAGTACGGAACGGTAAATCCAGCATCCAAACCAAATTCCAACAATGATAACCACTTCTATAACAGTAATGATACTACCGAGTGTACTAAACTAAGTATGACATTCACCAGCTTGTAGGGACTTTTACAACGTCAGGTACTTCTCCAGTCTATCATTCAAATGAAAATCCCCAATTAAACCAGGTATTTAGGTGTCTGACTTCTAACCATACAAATGATATTGCTGACACGTTCACTGGTCTAAAGACAAAAACTTTTGTTGAACTGAATTAAATGTCAATGAATCTGTTCAGGAAAACAAAGAAAAAACTAACTGCCCAAACTCTACTGAGAATACTAACACTACATTATCTGGCAAAATTTAAAAGAACTTGAAAGCCTCACCATCATATTATACTTCAGTGATAGTGCTGCAGATCATCTAGGTGGAAGTAACAAAACTAACAAAAAGTAGCAATTTCACTGAAGTAGCAAATGCTGAAATTCCATGTGTCTACAAATAATCAAATCACAAAGACTGGAAACGTTTTGGATAACCAAAAAGGAGACATTATTTCTCCTGAGAAAAGAGATTATATGAGAACTAAAGATTTGGCAACCCAAATCACAGCCTCAGGCCATTTGCATGCTGTGATAGAACAGTACCAAGGAGAAAGGGTGGCTAATGCTTCAGTCTGAATCCCAACAGGACAGAAGATGCTTCTAGTGCTTCTTCACTCCTAGTTGTTCATTGTGACTACTTTCAGAAGAGTAAGTATGCCTTAAATTAAGTGGGTGATCTGTTTTAACAGAGCAGATGCCACTACCAAATCGATGTTTCACAAAGCCACCTTGTCTTTGAAAATCCTGGGCATCAGATAACTGGGAAATCAGTCATTCCATATCTCAGTAACATCTTTTCAGAGCACATGCAACATGAAGTTGACAAGGAGATTTTAAAAGAAGTAAAATAATATTTCTAAGTTGTTACATAACGAAGCAGAAATTATTATTAGGATGACCCAAACTCCTTAAGAAGTACTTTTAATATTTTAATTCCAAATGCACGGCAATTCTATACCTTGTGTACTTCAAGGATCATAGCACCAAAAGGGCTGGAAACTTCCTATTTTTAAAATATGCCTGCATTTAAGTTAATCATGAAGCTTCTGAAGAAAAAGAAGTAGACAAAAAACATGTTTAAAAGCCTATTTTAGCCTCCCAAGATTGCATGATCTCAAAAAACACTGAACTCGTCACTGATTCGGGGGGTGATTACAGACAACGCTGTGCTTCCCATTACATTTTCTGTTGCATGTTTTCAGAAATACATGTGGTAAGAAATGTTGTGACAAGTAATTTTTTTGAAAAGAAAAAGGTTTGTAACTACTGAAAGGCCTGATATGTTACAATCTTAGTTTGAGGGATTCTGGAAGAATACACATAGGGTGAATGTAAGTATACATAAAATATGAATCAAAATACACATCAGGATTCACTATTCATAATATTTACTGCTCCATGTATCATGTACCCATTCCTTGTCTAATCCACTAAAAAAGTAGAAAGCCTCTTCTGCAAGACATCATCATAACAAGAATCACAGCACCAGGAAAAACAATGAAATCGTAAGTCCCTGAATTGTCCCTGGGCATTTTGTCCATCAAGATGTGTTAGAAAGATTAACTACAAGTGAAAAACAACACAGAACACAGCATTCAGGGCTGGCATTCATTTGGTTCGTACTGTATAAATGCCTGGAGAAATCACATGCTCCCAGAATCAGTTAACTATATTAACGACACAGATAAAAGCAAGTCTAAGACAATACAAGTGACCAAATCAAAGTCAAAAAATATTAAGCTTCAGCTGAACACCCAAATTCTAATCTACCTTATGCAAAATAAAGTTAACTTCACTGGATTTCTCACCACCCAACTGCAATTATATTAGGAAAATTTGAGTTAAGACATTAATACTTAATATGAGAAGCAAAATCATTACAAAAACAATGGAACATACACACTGCACATAGCAGCAAATGAAGTAGCTAAGAATCCCTTAAAGTTTCTTGCATTTCAAGCAGGTGGCACGGTGAATAACCTAACTCCAGCAACAGTTACATCTGAATCAATAATCCATACTCTCCCCTAAGATACCTCTACATCCTGATTCCCCCAGCTTCATGTGTCTGTTCAGATGCCAGCCTCAGTGCCAACCTCCTAATTCTCACTAAAAATATTGTCAACTTTAAAGTGTGTCAAATCAGCTGAACCACAAAAACATGAGAAAGTAGACAAAAAAATAATAAAAACACATAGCTCAAAACAAGTATCACATTTAGATGTTGTTGAAATGTAAGCTATAAATTAGGGTGAATCCTAAAGGAATGCACAATCATTAAATTGGTTCCCACTCTCTCCCCCTCAGTGTTTTCCTAAAACATCATTCCTAACAGCTGTATCAAAAATTCTATTTAAAAGAAAAGAAGGGAGAATAAAGTTATAGTTTCTTGAATATTAGTTTTCATCTCAATCTGGTGTACTTCACCGAAGTTTATACGATATAAATCAGTTTTCCCTCAAAGCTAGAGCCAAATACAACACGCTGCAGTTTGGCAAAGCATATTAGTTTAACTTCATGTCACAACGGACTGTTCCAAGGCATTATCTTGTTGTTAAAGGGTATTTACATTCAATGCAGGTTTTACTAGTCAAACGTAGTCCAGATCAAAGCCCTCTATTCAGCACACAATAAAGAATTTATTTCCAAAATATCTGCTGCACTTCAAGCCTTTCCCTTTGACATGGATTGACTCATCAGTAACTACTTAAACCTCACCTCACATACCAAAATCATGATATAGGAATTGTGTATTGCACAGAAGGCTCTGTTTAACAGTACACAACTCTTTTTACGACAGAAGAAATAAACAAGTTAAAAAGCACTTGAGGGAAAGGAGAAATTAATGTTTTGAAACTAAGTTCTTTGTGATCATTAGGTTAGATCAAATTTGTTTTGCTACTTTAAAATACATGCTGTTGTAGCACAATCAGCTTTTCCACCTCTGTTAAAGCGTAGGTTCTGTCTACATCCCAAAGGGTATTTATTAAGTATTCAGCATACAAGCACGGTAGCAAATGTAGTCACATTTAACACAGCCTCATTTCTTGTTTCAGTCACAATACGTTTTGTCAAGAAAAACACTTGATTACTGAATCTTTTTAGACGACTTGTTACCATATCCATGATTATTAGATCATGGCCATAGGCTAGACACTGGTACATATATCTAGCTGTCAAAGTGAATTTAATCCATTAAACACAAAGGATAGCTATGGACAGGGCTGTTTTCTGTTTATGTACCAGGAAAACGTTTTAGGCTAGTAATTTTCTTCCTTAAAGAAATGTAGGCAAATATCTCTCCCCATGCTTTCCTACTTGGATTAGCTTCAAATAAAATTTGCAAAAATGAGAAGCATATGTAATTCGTGAAGGTGTGCAGAAACAGCTTTGAAATAACAAGAGGCCTTTTTTTCTAGAACATTGCTACAAGTCCTACACTGAAATTTGCATTTCCCATTTTCAAACAACATTGAGAACAGATGTAGATACAGTAAAAACTAAACTGAAAAAGAAAAACCCAAAAATTACCAATGTAAATAAAAAATAAAATGAAGTTCATGAAGCCATATTAATTATACACAAAAGGAGAGAGTAGAAATTTAAAATACATGCAAGCTACTTTAACACTGCTTAAGTCATACGGAATTATTCTGATTAATCTATTATTCCAAGTCAACTATCTCCGTGAACTGAGGAAGTTTTCAATGTAGAAGGGTGTTTTCATTAGCCCTCACTGTACAGCTGAGGAAACCTACAAATAGGGGGAGAGAAGAGGGACACAGGAACTATGCAGTAAGATATGAACAGAAATTTTGTTGCTTAGCTGTGTCCTTGAAAGCTCATTGTTATTCTCTTTTCATTAAGTAATATTACAAATTTGGCAAAAGATTTAGATGGAGATATTGACTGGTTTAGCTTATATAATTATAAAAAAATAAAAACAACGTAACTAATCAAGTGTTTTCATGAAAAATACTAAGATTAAAAATATTTTTAGAAACTCACATTTTGTTCATGATTTCGGTACTTCATACCCTTAGAATTTAACTGATCTGATAAAACAGAGTAGCTGGAAACAAAACCAGTGGATATTGAAGAGTATTGATTATGTCAAGATGGAAGCTTGTTACATGAATTACACGAACTACTCATTTGGTTTTAGAATCAGTCAGCCAATTAAAAAAAAAAAAAAATCAGAGTTAAAATTTCAAGAGATAACTACCCAGCTATTCACACTGAAATCATTTTAAATGTATCTTTGCTAAGCCTGATGAAATAAGGCCAGTGTTAATACATACATACATATTCAGAATGAGTTTATCTCAGTGCGTTTTAGTTAACCTATTGCCACAATACCAAAAACGGTGCCTACTCATCAGTATTGACTGACTCGAGGCTAAGAGGCACATAAATAGAACTTCTGTTGGAGCCCTGAAAGAGCTTTTTCCCCAATTGTGACTTGAGACCCAACTGGCAAAACACTTCAAGGGAACCCGGGTTATTAATGTTATGTTTGTTCCCAAGGATGGCTAGAGAGCAGCAGTATACACCTGCTGACAGAGCATTAAATTTGCTTAAAAAGGGGAAAACAAAGAACAGACACCTTGCAGAGTAATCCCCTTGGATCACATTCTCAGCATAATCAATACTGACCTCTCCTTGCTACAGTATCCGGTCAGCTCGCCAAGGTCACTTACACCATGACTTGTCTGTCCAGGTTATACCAGCGCATGCAAAAACCCGAAGTACCAAGACACGTCTAAACTGCTTAGAGCAGCAACTCAGTAACGCTTCCCAAGGCCAGGCCAAGCCAAGCTGGAGCTATGCTTCTTTCCTACTCTGAGAAAGGGGAAAGAGTGGGCAAGGATTAACAAACAAAAACAAACTGAAGATTATGAGTATGGCATGTACGCAACTGCTACAAAAGGCAAAAAGTGATTTTCAACTATTATTTCATTCGTAATTTTATTTGGAAGGAAAAAATAAGATGTTTGCTTAGTTCTCATTTGAATATGCATTCAAGCTAAATATTCCATGTAAGAATCGTTCACAGCATAAAGTTTTAAAAAGCTTTAGCTTGATGAACAAGGGTTTAACCAACTATTAGCTGCAAAAACAGCAATTCACATATTTAAAGAAATCTGTTCTTCCCATTCTTTCTACTGCAGTTCTGTGCTGATACGGACAAGGTACTTTCAGATCAACACACCAAGCACTTCAGGAGATGCAACAGCTCTGCCAAGAATTCTGCCTTCAGAAGGACTTGCATTGCTATGGCAACAGCATGTTCCTCAGTCTCGAGTCAGAGACAACCTATGACACATACATGAGAGATGTCCAAACTCTGACTGATTCCCCACTGCAGCACAAGCCACATTACCATATACATGCCAATCTTCACTTGCAGCAATATAAGGTATGGAGCAGGGATTTCTGATGGTAGTTCATAGAGCACTTAAGTTACCTAGAAGTAAGTAGCAGCATTAAGGAGGAAAATGCCATTTGCTTTGCAAAACAAATACAGACCATTCAAAGGCCAAAAGGAATATAACCATTACAGAATAAAAACCACGTTACAGAGCATCTTCCGTATTCAGGCCTCTACCTCCTCCTCACTCCCAATTCCCCCTAACAAGATGGGGAAAAAAACAAAAATGGAAATACAAGTGCATGGGGAGTAAGTAGACGACTGAAGCTGCCATTCAGTGCTCAGCAAGTATCTTGAAAACAAAAGTGGATTTAATTCGTATGAAGGACATACACAGATATAAACTCTGGTTGTACTGTATCACTCTACAGATGTAACTTAGAATTCTCCACCACCTGCCCAGAAACGAATTCATGCACACACAGCCTCAACGAGTCTTTATTTTTTTTTTTTTCCCCTAACATCAAGTTTTAAGACTCTGCACTACCTTACATTCCTGATACCTGCCAGACTTTGTATACAACTACACAGGAACTAGCCAGTTATTCAAGACATTAAAAAGGATAAGAAGGAAGTGTAAGTTACATATCCACTTCTGCACTTTCGTTACATGACAGTTTACAAAAAGTAGACTAAAACCAGCCTGTTGTGGCTCACCAAAGATCATTCATCCCAGATGGACAGACACATCTTTCCTGTAATACAAGGAGAAGTGTAACAACATGATCGCGTTCTTCACATCCGTGGCAAACCTAAAATAGCTGAGCAAACTAAGATTTACCTCTGGTGCTCATAGTAAGCACTACAAAAAAAAATCTACTTTTATTTTATAGAATCAAAACTTCACTTAAGTTTTGATGGAAGAAAGAAGATGAGGTGAACCTTTGCAGAACTTCACTACAGCCCACTTTAAAGGAGTTGGCTTACAAAGAGGAAAAAAATCAAGTCCCTTCTGTTGACTTACAAAGGCCTGAAAGACACATGGGAGAATATGCTCTGGAGAGGGTAAGGTCTCACATCCTTTAAAGCCTCCCTCTACTTCCTTTTGAAGTATCAGGTGATATCTAACTCACTTTACTCAAGAAGTAATATGATACATCATTTTAAGAAATCAAAGTAAACTAATGAACAACGAACAGGAAAAAAGACTTCTTTTTGGTACGATGTTTGTCTGTTCTAAGCTAAATTTATTCAGTTGGTAAGTTTTGTTTTGTTTTTTAAATTCAGCATTTTACAAGCACACGAAAGAAAAATATTTTATTTGGACATTCCTGCCACAAGAATATTGACTCAGTTCACATTCCTTTTTTTTGGTGTGCTTTTCACTATCCTGTTGGAAGGACAGTGAATACAGTATCAGAGATATTTTCAAGGTTACCAAATAAAAAGCCAAAATAAATACTACCAAAATAAAAGTCTTACACAGACCAGAGAATGCATGTGTATAATCATAAGTAATGTCAGAAATAAAGTGACATCGATGTGCATTTATTTTATAAATCAAACTAAGGGGAAAGATATTTGATTTACTGTATTACTCGATCACCCTGGCATCTAAGCACTACAAGCGCTAATCTTGCAAAGACATCCTACAAAATATAGCCACTGGAACTGCTGTAGTAAGCACCACGCATCATTTGTAGGAATATACAAAAGCTTTTCATTACTCCAAAACTCGGTCATCTTCATTAAATCATCATCTCTTCATAAAAGCCTTAGCCTCATTTAGCATTCAGAAGATGAAAGAGCAGCTACTCTCCTTATGGATTACTTCTCTATTACAAGAAAATGTTTTGCATGTCGAAAGCAAACATTAAAGGATTAAATGATATCGTCATTTCAGCTCTTGTTTATTTGCAGTGGGCAGTGAATGGAATTGCGAAGAAACGATCAGTGATTATTTTAAGCTGTGTTCTTTACGAAGGATTATGACTCATGATGTCGCTGCATGAAGAAACTGGAATAGGTAGAGGTGTCGCACTGAAAATCATCAAAACGTCACAATATAGAGAACGTCCAACAAGCAAAGCTGTCTGCTTTAAACATTTCAGAGTAGCCAGAACAGCAGCTTCCATTCAAATAAAAAATTAAACAGTGAATTTCAGTCTCCTACAGAAAACTAAAAACACTTGGAAATTTTCTGAGGTACGTTCATCTCCCCAGCATCACACTAACACTAATGCAACAGAAATAGAAAATTCAAGAGACATTTGATTACAAGATGCAAAAGTACCTACAGCATGCAAAGAGGATGAAGTCCTCCTTGACTTCACCCTGGATTCACCTGTACTTTTTAGGCTTTAACCATGTTTCCCAACTTAACTAGATAAAACCAAGTCTGTAAAGCAACATTACTTTAAATGAGATTCTTTACAGTTTGCTGACACATTATATTCTAACAAGTATGAATCACACTAAGATTTATGTTTGGCTAAGTCTTCTGTCCGGTTCCATTCTAATTGCCTCATTCGAGTAGAAGAACAGTTTATCTTGTACTTCTGTATAGATGTTAAAAATAGAAAACACCCATCTGCACACAGTTTTGCTTTTAGATAAGTCCTGGAACCACTCAATGCACTGAAGACTGTAAAACCTGAACAAGGTAGAAGACAGGAGGATTAAAAATCAATTCCTGCTTCAAAGACAATGATATACATGTTAAAAATTAACTACATATTTTGGTCATGGTCTGAAATTAATAAAAACAGATACTGGGTAATGCTACAGACCAAGCTCTTCTTTGCATCGAATTAAGTGTAAACTTTGGTTTATACTGCACTACGTTGCATCACACTCCGAACATGCACATCAGTCAGCACGTGTACAAAATGTACGCAGCTAGAAACAACCGAATCTGCGGTGTTTTACTAGATTAGTTTTCCCAACAGCTAGTCCTGTCTATTTATCTTAATATTTAAAAGGGGGGGGGGGGGGGGGGGGGGGAATATATTAAAACGTTATTTTCACAAAAAACAAGGCTCAGAACACGCTTCCGCATAACAAGTTTCTCTATTACCACTGCTTCAGCCTCATCAACAGCAAAGAGTTCTGAGACAAGACAAACGCTGTACTGCAGTTTTGTGCAAAGGAAAGCAGAACAGTGAAAGCAAGCAGTTCAACTTGCTATGAGAACTCCACACTATTTTTGACTTCTCAAGACAGAGAAATTTTGTGTAACACCAAAATTTAGTACACTTCTTACCTTCTTTTTTAAATGCAATTCTACAGCATGAGCAGTTTTTTAAAGTTCCCCATAGTGCTACTATGGAAGTATAAAACCTCCCTGTCCACCAAGATAAACCTTACTTTTAGGGTTTTAGTAGCACTCCTAGAGAGTACTACACTACTAACTGGTCTGTAAAGGAAACCCTTTTTATCAAGTCTCTTCCTCTTCCACCTTCCATCCCAAGCACTTCTTTAAAAGGAACACCAGCAACGGTGCCTTCAACCTGATCTATCATGACTTTTTTCCTGCATTACATCACTAAGAACATGAACATTGTTTTCTTGGCAGCGATTTCAGCTCCTTCATACACACACAGACCACAAATAAAATAAAATCACATCCCTTGCACAGAGGACTAACAAAGTCCTAAAGATTGGTTGGGTACATTTTAGCCTGATTATCCTTTGAAAACAGTGGGACATTATTAAATATAACAAAAGCTGCTCTTTCTGATCATTCTTGGTATTCAGTTAACATCTTCACCAAAGAAGTATGCCCTTTATGTTTTTGAATGTTGTGTTTACAAACATAGCTTTGTTTCACCAATGAAAAAAACAAGGCTTTCATTCAAGACATTAAAAAAAATTATCATTATCTCATCTTAGACTCATAATAGGAAAAAAAAAGCACGATCCTACAACCATTGGTAAATAACCGATTGTAGCATTTTAAAAAGTCTACAAGTGCTTCCAAATCATCAGGTTCAGGCATTCAATAAAACTCTGAACTTCTAGACTCTCATACTAAGAAAGAAAAAACAAACTGAAGTGGACATTACTTCTTAAGACAGACATAAGAAGATTAAAAATATACATCCTTCCTTAGAACAGTAATTGTGCACTGAAATAATACTTTTTCTTTTCTTATAATGCTTAATACCAAAACCAGTGATTAAGATGTATCCCATAATACTAGTTAAGAGTATTCACTAATAAATCTGCATCAAATAATTCACATGCAGAAGTTAACAATGCCTTTTTTTTTTCCCCTTTATTTCCTACTTCAGTGACTCCTCCCAGGACTGATCAAATTTTGCTATATACTTCTGAAGATGTGTAAAAAGTACTTTCTGAAGAAGTAACGTGCTACATTAAATTAGACAGGGGCTCTAAAAGAGGTCTTTAGAGACCATAATTTATATCGAATAAATTAATTTATTGAAACTGAATTTTCAAACTTAATAACTTAATATTTATTTTGAAGGAAATTTAAGATAGGAGGTTTAGTATATCATATAGATTACATCAGGCTCTATAGGTAATTTGAGAAGCTTTACAAAGTCTTTAAAAATATCCAACCCTCCTAATCCCAAACAGTATAGTCCTTCCAAATTACAGTTAAAAAAAAAAAAAGTAATATATATCTTTGTCAATACAAGCCAGCTCTTGTTCTTCTGTTCATAAATAAAATTTTCAGCTGTAAATATTTACACTCTGCCTTTAGAAAATTCAAAGGAAGAAAGCTTATATATGAAGTTTATAGTGTAATATACACTAGATTCATAGAAATGAATCTAACAGTATCTATAGTCTCAACTATGGATAAAACAGAACTGAGACAAACAGCTGTCACACTGATTTGATAGCAAAATTACTAAGGGGCTAAGTCCTCTTGGTGTGACAGCTGGAAAGAAGTTATGGGAAAGGGGAACTTGATCATTTTTATGTACGACTAACAAATCTTTAACATCAAATTCTCTTCTCAAAGACCAAAGAAAGAAAATCCCACAAATCAACCAACGCTCAAAAAAACTTAGCAGCATCTACACCAGTTCTCCAGTAATTCAGGAACTAAGTACAAGTTCAACTGTGATTACAGAGCACACAAATATGTAAGAATCTCAACTAAACAACTCTTTAAAGGAAAAAAAAAAAAAAAAAAAAAAAAAAAAAACACTCAGGTAACATGCAATTTCTCCTCTGACCCTTTTCAGGACTCTTACTCCACTTGACCCACATCTTTTGCCTTCGTGTTTACATTTCTGTCAATACTGCTGTCCAAATAAATCCAAAATATAACAGGCCACTTCAAATCACATTCCTTCCACCACGTCATAAAGACCACTCTCCAAACCATCTGGATACTTCTCATCACTTACTAACGACTAGGTCATTAAAATTTGGCAGATCAAAGAGCTACTAGCTGGGCTGGGAGGAGGTGTCCCACACCGGGTACTTCCACATCAGGAAAGGGTAAGGTCTGAGTCCTGAGGTTCTCAAGTCAGACGGAAATAACACCGCAGCCATCTTCCTTGTGTTGTGACACAGCAATGTTTATACACGTACTGGAAGTCATATGCTACGCTTGTTAACACAGTTGTCACAGCACTGCTCTCGTCCAGAGAAAACTGCTGGAAATACCAAATTCATTTTTTGAAGGAACGCTTTCTACATGCCAATACAGCAAGTTGTAGTCTCCCTTATTAACAAGGTCAAGTATCTCTCTAAACAGAAGACAGGCCAAATGCTACTAAAATCCCAGAATTAGTTACTGGGAAGACAGCAAGGCATTTCTGACCAACTGATGTTATCATCGCCTTAAGTGATAACAGCCATGTTTTCAAAAACATAGCTAACAGCAATAGATTGGCAGACACCTACTTAGCCCGTCAACAGGCTAGACTCAGAACACCTACCTTTCTAGGAACTTTATTCTTTTTTGTTGTTGTTGCTTTAAAAAAAATCACAAAAAACAGTGTGACCATAAACACCTTTGTGAGAGATTGTCTGTTTGAAGCTGGGTTATCTGTTCCCTCCGTTTGTCCAGCATTTTTTATTTGGCACTCCTCAGACCCAGGATGAACTACCAGGTTACTAGACCCGCTGGTTCACTTTTAAGGGAGCTGACAGACAAGCTAGATATTAAAAACAATTTCAAAGCTACATAGCTGCATGATCTAATGTTTATTTTAACAGGGCACTCTAGATTTTTGGCATTAACACACAGTAAGCTTACTTTGTTTCAAATAGCAAACAAAAAAAACAGGATTGCAACACACTTTTGATGACAAAACCAGAAATACAGATCAAATCTCTCAAATACTTCTATTTCATCTTTTTCATTGATAAAATGTCACGTCAAATATTACTGCAGGACCAGACTGTGGTACTATGCAGAATCTCTTGTCAACACCTTAATTCAGGGATAAGGAGCAGGCACTAGGAATTTCCTGTGCCTCAAAAGGAGACTGTACCAGAAACACATTGTGTATCAGGGAATTGATCCTTATTACAAATTAACGTATTGATAAAAACAAAAATAAAATACTATACTCTGAAAGGCTAGGAGCACTTTTCATACCCAGAAGTTTTATCTTCCTGCAGTTTTCTCCTTGACTATAAATTGATTATCACATCTCCGAGTACCTACCATATTCAACGCTTGCTGCAGATGAATGTACGCAGCATTTTAAACATTGCCTACTGAGCTAACTCCCAAGACTTGGGTTTTGTGTAGTTTGTTTGTTTTAGGAAGGAACTGCTGACGCAATACTAAAAACAAGAGAACTGACAAACAGTAACCAAGTCTCATTAGTTTTGGGAACACTGTTTGGTAATAACGTAACAGACCTGCTAAAGCTGAACTGCCACTGAGTGCAGCCTCAAGACAGAAGGGACACTCGGGTTAATGGCAGGCCATCAACTTCAATGGCCTTAGCATCCAGCCAGTAATCAGTGGACTATCGCAGTACATTCCTCACTAACCGTGTAGATTAGTAGACAAGTGGAAAGGGCAACCTCATGAATTTGCAAATGAGGGAACCAAACTGATAGAGACAGGTATCTAAACAGATTTGTCCTGAAGGGGCTTTTTGCATATAAACCCAGCATGGGAAATGTCTAAACACGCACAAGATTTGTGCCCAAAGCTGTCCATGCACAAATGCATGTACTCATTTTTCAAGTACTTCAGAAGAATCTTACAGGCAGCAGAACCATCACATTTTGACTACTCAGCTCTTGAACTGTTCCTCTTAAACTCTTAACTCCTCATTTTTCGTTAGACATCCACATTACCTCACTTCACAGTTTTTGGGCTGATAACTCACACGCGTGCACACATCCACACAAAAATAGTGCTATTGCTAGCACGAGGAAGCTACATGAATTAAAGATAGTAAGCCATATATGAGAACATTGTCTCCGATATTATTATTATTTTTTTTTTTTTTTAAACATCTACGAAGTTCTGTGCGGAAGTAGTAAAATGGGTTTATTGTAGGGTACCACACCTGAGGAAAAAATAAATCAATCACATGGAAAAAATGAAAAGTAAGTCAAACCTGCTGGGAAACACGTGAAAAACAAAATATTATTGTCTACAGCAGGCATTTGAATATTCTACCTGGATTTTAATCAAGCTCGTGTAAAAAGTAAAAAGAATAGGGCAAAATGGCTAACTATCCAGGTCTGTATGGGCATACACAGTATTATTTTGACAGAAACAAAAGAAAGCAACATTTCAACATGAATAATAAATGCTGCTATTAATCATAGTAGCAACATGGAAATTCTTCATCTGAAATAAAATCTGCAAGAAGGCCCAACTAATTACATTAAAAACCTGATAAAGAGTACCTCTGACCTTTGCCTTCTGCCTTTACGATTTCTAAGACGGAAATCGCTTTATCTTCTTCCTCCTCCCAAACCAAAAAGGCAAGTTCTGTTTTAAACAACATGCAGTTTTAACAGCAACAACAAGGAATAGTTTGTGGCTTAACTCAGACCTACATATCAGGTTACTTTTCCAATATATTTGTTTTCACTAGTAGTCTGACCAAGTTATTTGACTTCAACAGCAGCTTTCATGACTTATTGTCATAAGATACTGTCGTACATCAGATCAGTTCACCTATCTCATCTGCAGCTTTCACTCATAACCGAGTGACCAGTAGAAAGCCAGCTTCCCCAACACCGAAAATTCCTGAAGACTTTCTCTCTTTCAATCAAAACACAACATTCACATATTAATCCACTCAAGCATTTTCTTACAAACTGTAGCTGTCACAATAGCTGCTTTAGTTATGCAATCCAGTGACCTGTACTTTACACCATAAACACCAGAAACACTGCTGATTTACACCAGATCAAGCTTGTTACTTCAGACTTCGTACTGTACACCATAATATTCTCCACACTTCACAAAGCCACACCTTAAATACAAACACAACTTAACCATCCTTAAACAGTAACTAATTTGTTCTTTTATGCTTGGGGGGCAGTGGGGGAGAGGAGGAGAGAAGATAATGAATATTCCTTTCCAATTTAGATTTCCTAGAAATGTACAGATTTAAATGCCATTCAGACAAGCAACTGATTTTCAACTACTTAATTGGGGCCATCTCAAGCTGCATCTCAAAGCACTGATAGCTTTGGGAGGGAAGAGTTGTTTTCTGGATAATGATTATTACTACTTATAAAGTTTAAATGAGGAAAAAGGAGGCTCTACAGTATCAAGAAATAAACTCCAACTAGGAAGAGGAAACCACTTTCCTTTCGTATGCAAAGATGTCATTAAAAACAACAATCAAAAAGTGGAGTTTAACAGGAAAGATATTGAAGCAAGTTGCACAGCTGCACCTACTGTCAAAATCACAAAGTCTGTGTAGGAGAAGAGGTAGCATCACCCTGTAGTCAAAGAAGAAATCTGTGCATGCTGTGCATTTTGTTAACAGATAGTTCTAAGGAATAAATACTTTCTCCTTTCATGTTTCGCTTTAAAAAGCGGCCTCTGGCAGTTAAAAAATAAGAAAAATAAAAAAATTTAAAAAGCGTTCAAACATCCTATAAGCTACAGAATACTTGAAATTAAACCGAGATCACAATTAAATCAGAGTGCTGGAAATGCCTGTACTTCATCAGCGAGCTCATCAAGGTCTTTCTGTAACAGTCAACACTGACTCAGAACACAATATAGAAGTTTGTCACTTCTCACTCCTGCAGAGCAATCCCCCTAGGTCAAGGCTTCGGTTGCTGTAACATTACAAGAATTAGGGTATATAATTCCACCAAGCAGTAAATCTCTACAACTAGAAATGTTTTGAATTAAAACCCATGGCTATATACCATTATCTTCTCCAAAGGGAATTCATTTGAGGTTGTAGCTTATGAGACAGCTGCAGCATATTGCTCATGATCAGTATCTGTGCTGATATACTGTATCACTAAAGGAATTCAAGGAAATTTACTCTCTCTCACCAAAAGCTAAGTATTTGGCATTCTCTCTTTTCCTGATCCAGCCAAGAAAAGCACGGGAAACATCATTCTACCTGTTCAGGAAGAGCAAGGTATAGGAGGGGATGGAGGGTTGAGCTCTGCACAGTAAGTTTTAGCTGTCTGGACATCCTTTAAAACACATTTTTGAAAAATAAGTCTAGAATATTTGCTTGAAAAAGAAAAAAAGATTAACTATGATGCATATTATAGGAATTGCTGTCTTACTTTTGCCAGTAATTTAAACTTAATTGTAAAGAGCAAGTGGAAACCACTTACATATTTCAGGAGAAAGAAGTAAAATACTTCCTCAGATGTCATATTTATTACGTGATTTTATTAATCAAGTGTGGTAGATACTCTCTGAAGAGTCTGCAAAATTACACAACTCAAGTTTTAAAATACATTTAAAAATAAAAAATTCTAATGTGTCACTAAAATTCAAGGTATCCTTTGAACTCTCAAAGGAACTATTCTGACACCGTAGGAAGTGAACAGGCAATGGTACTGCACAACCTCAAGGAGCAACTTCATTCCTCTATCAGCATTCTAAAAATGTTTTAATTAGCCTTAACTGAAAACACAACCATCACTTCCTTGTGTTTATAAAAACAAAAATATCACTTTGTTGTATTCCTACAAAATACGTATATATAGAATGGAAAATAAAGGAACTTTCTGATAATGTGGTTTGCTGTTAGTTCTTAAATTTCTCTTTCGGAAACATTAATAAATATAAATACACCCTGACAAAGAATAATATAATAAAAAGCATCTTTTAAAATATTACTCTTATTTTGTATTACAGGCTCAGCTAAAATGTCTCTGAAAACAGACATCAAGTGTACTTCAACGAAAACAGCAGGCAACAAAATGCAACACGTAACAACAGCTATTTGTTTACATGATGCACCGATATAGGTTCAATGCAAGAAAAACGTCAAAATTTTGACAACTACACAGCACTGGAAAATTGTATTACTGTGTACTGAACTAGGCTCCCAGAGGAGAAAGCAGAAGAGAACACAAAAATACATGCATCTTCTTCTTTACGTCTTATTTTGTTGAACTAGACACATGATGCTATGATCAACAAGGACTTGTACATGTGCCAGTAAACAGCTTCTGACAAATCACTACAATAATACAGTAGAATAATTCAGATCTAACTTAGATCTAGGAACTAGTGGTATCTAGCTAGTAATTCTTAAAAATCTAAGCCTTGGGTTGGGGTGTGCATTTGTTTTGCTTGTTTCTTTTTAAGAAGTTAGTCGCTACATCGTACATGCTCCTTAAGAACTGCATTCTAGAATATATCCTTGCATCAGGAGTACTTTGTTACCTGGTATTTTCCTTGAGTGTTTTCCCCTTTTATAAAGGTGCTAGGAAATACTTATTGAACAGGTGGGCTTTTATCAAACAGCAACAAAGAAAGCCTTCGTTTGAAATGCAATACATCAATAAACAATTTGCATGTCAGTACGACTAGAGATACTTAACACTTCGCTGTACTAGAACGCGTAGGCTAAGGCACAGAGGAAAACTGGTTAAAGTTAAGAACAAGATATATTACGAAGTCAGATCGAAACAGGACATCTCCAATTTTAAATGAGAATACGTAGAAGTGAAAGATTACCATCCAAGCACATTAAAAGTAACCTGAAACATCAAATCCTGGTTACATGACTTCTAAGTATCTCAGATGCACCTTACCTGATCCACTGAACTGACTGCTTCCCAGCGTGGTTGGTCTGGTTTTCCCGCTATTAACAGGTGGGGAAAACATCTGCAAAACAAGAAGATGTGTATAAGCTGGCTTTGAACCCCCGTGTGGTCCGCAGACGTAAAACAAAGTTCATAGGAAATGATTATTTGATTCCTATTTCTATTAGAAAATAAACAGAATGTAGGCTGCACATTCAGAGCCGTAAAGGCAAAGTATTCCTTTCAATTTATTTGTACCATTACACTCTTTTGTGCACGAACACAGCTTAAAATAAAAAATAAAGGCCTAATACTACCATGACAATTTAAAATATCTATTCAACTTAAATTTTACTACTAAAAATATATTTCTTGCGGATTTATGAAATTAAAGTCACTAGATAAAGCCAACTCTTGAAAGGTAGCAGTTTTCGCTTACATCCATAAGTCAAGCATTCTTCAAGATCTGTTAAAACAGAAGTATCAAAAAGAAAACACCTATAATTTTCTGAGACCGAGCTACTTACAGACATTAAGCGTTCTTTTGGTTTAAAGACAAACAAAAACAAACCACGAGGAAGAAGGCATATCGGTGCCACGTGCCAGCTTAACAAATGTTAATTATTAGATTATGCCATCAGTGGGTCAGCCTGATTTTAACCAGTTAAACCAATTGACCCAGCTGGTATTACGGTGTTAAATCTGGAAGTCTAGACGTGACATCAAAGTTCAGGTGTCCAACTTGGCTGAGACGAAGGCAGCCCAGCCCCTTACTCCTCCGTTTAGCACGGCGCAGCGACAAGAAGCCCCGGAAGCATGTCCTACCGCGCTGAAGTCCAGCAAGTCGCTCAGCTCCTTGTCGGTTCCTATCGCGGCCATCCTCTGCTGCTGGGAATTCATCTTCAAGCTCCGATCGCGTCCTGGGGCACGGGAGAAGGGGCACAGGGAGCGTTCGCCTCGGCAGCAGCCCGGGGGCAGCCCCCGGCACCGGCCGCACCGACGGGGTCAGCGCCGGCCCCGAACCGCCCAACTCCTGCCAAGTGTCCCGGGGCTCATCCCCCTCCCTCCCTCCCTCTCCCTCCCTCCCTCTCCCGGCCCGAGGGCGGACACGCAGCGGGGAGCGCTCAGCGAGCCGCGAGCGCGGCCAACAATGGGGCTGCAGCGGGGGCGGCGGCGCGGGGCCGGCGGGGCCTCGGCACAGCCATGGCCGCCCGAGCGGGACCGCCGGCTCCCGGCCCCCCCCCGCCTCCTCCTCCTCCTCCTCCTCCCCCCGCGCCGCCGGGGGGGCGGGAGCGGAATGCGCGTGCGGCGGGAGGGAGGGAGGGAGGGGAGGGGAGGCAGGGAGGGGGCGTGCGCGCGCTCGCGGCGGGAGGAGGAGGAGGAGGAGGGGGTGCGGGGGGGGGTGGGCGCCTTCCCTTGTGCCCGGCGGGCGGCGCGGGGGAGCGGCGGCCCCGCTCCCTGCAACTTGCGGCCGCCGCCGCGCTCCCCTCAGGGCCGCCGCGAGCCCCGCGCCGCCCAGCGCGGCCCCGCCGCCGCCGCCGCCCGCGAGAGGGGGGGCTCCGGGAGGGGGGGGGGCTCGGCGCCGCCCGGCCCCGCCGCCGCCCCCCGGGCTCACCCCCCCGTACACCCCCACCACCCCCCTCAGCCCCGGTGGCGGCCCGGTCCCCCCGCCCCGGGCGGCCCCGCTGCCTCCCCCCCTCCCTCCCTCCCTCCTCGCCCGGCCGCCGCCGCCTCAGCCCCGCCGCGCTCCCGGCCGCCGCCGCTCCCCCGGCCCGGCCGCCGGCCGCCAACTTGTGTCGGGCCCCCCCCGGCGGTACCTGGTGCCCCCCGGGCGCTGCGCTGCGCGGGGCCGGGCGGGCGGCGGCGAGCCGAGCGCTCCCCCCCCCCGCTGGAAGGAACTTGTGGGCTCCCCTCAGGCAGACATTTTTTTGCTTACGGAGCCTCAGCACCACGTTCGCGGCCCCGGCTCCGTATCCCTCCGCGCCGAGCGCCGCCGCCGCCGCCTTAACCCTTGCCGCGCCGCGCCGGGGGCGGGACGAAGGAGCCGCCGGCCCCAAGCAGCGCCCGGCGACGACGACGACGACGACGACGGCGGCGGGGCAGGGGCCGGGGGGGCGGCGCGGGGCGGCCTCCCGGTAACGCAGCCGCCCCCCCCCCCCTCCCCCGGTGCCCTGCGGAGCTGGGCAGCCCTCGAGGCGCGGCACGTGCCGTGCGGGGCTGTGTGAGGCGCATCCTCTGCGGGGGGGCGGCCCCGTGAGCGCCCCGAGCTCGGAGCGGGCCCCGGCCGCCCCCTCCCCAACCCCGCTGCAGGGCGAGGCGGCGCGGGGCGCAGCCCCCGGGGCTCGGCACGGAGCGGCCCCTGCCCCTGCCCCTGCCCCGCGGGGAGCCCCCCGGGCCGGGCAGCTGCTGGGCCCGGTGCTCGCTGCCGCCGCCCGTCTCCCGAGCCTGCAGAGCCCCCAGGTGGCACCTCCTCGCCACCACCTGGCTGCCGGCCCGCTCCGCGCCGCGCAGCGCTGCTGGGGTTTGACCCCAGTCACTGAGGGCGACCTGCCCTGAGGGAAGAACTGAAAGCGATAAAGAAAAGAAGCTACTGACACGGTACTCCTTTGGAGCAAGGGGACTGGGAACACGCAATGGCAGGGAAAAAGGCTTCCTAAAATCCTGGAGAACCTCAAACACTTGAGGGACACAGCAAGCGTGCTGCCCGCAAGCCTTCCTGCCTGCCCGGCGGGCAGCACAGCCCCCGGGGGGCTCCCCAGCCCCATGCCCACCCCCAGACCCCAGCCGTGACATCTTACGGAGGAAGGGGGGGGGGAGACCAAACTTATCCCCCCCTGGGCAAAATGGCGGCTCTGGAGCCTTCGGGCCTCTTCCTCCATTTTGCTGCCATAGATGCCAGTTCTGGATGATCATCTGGCCTTGGGATTCTGTGAATATTCATAGATCTGCCACCTAGAAATGCAGGAAGCAATTTGTATTAAAATATCAACACAATGCCTTCCATTCTCTGTGCCCCTGAGGAACATAAATATGTACTTTTCCCTTTGTAGTGTAAATAAGACTTCATCCAACGACAGGGATCATTGTATATTTCACAAGGACTCATCTGACACATTTGTGTTACAAGGAAGACCCCTTATTTATATACAGTGAAAATATTTTTGTTTCTCTCCAAGGACTACATTTGAAAACTCACCGGTATTGGTACTTAGTATCAATTGCTCCAGCAGCTACCCTCACAAGCATTGATTAGTAAACAGACTAAATGGAATGAATTGGAAGCAACAATGCCAACAGTTACTTGTACTGATGTGTAACTGTATTAAAATTAAAACTTAATTTCAAAAATTAGAACTTTTTATTTGCCCTCAGACCTAGGGTTTTACAGTTCACATTTGTAGGCTTTTATTTGTAGTTACAAAGTTTGAGTGGAAGATAATGCATCCACATAATCCATGATGTATGCTTTATATATATATATAGATATGTATGTATCTCCAGAAGGCATTTCCTTTGGTCCAAATGTCACTTTCTGATGCAGCTGCTGGCACCACGCATGCTCATTACCAAAACTCACTTCATAGCAGCCATTCTTCTGCACTGCAGCTCTACGGAGTTGACAACCCTCTTTGAAAAATTTCATTTTCAGACACCTGCAACGATCAGAACACAAAGTTTGCAGAAATTATGCCAGACAGCAAGTACCCAAGGCCTGATGGAAGGTATGCTTTGGCCCAAAACATACTATGAGCCTGACCTAATCTGACCTAATTTTACCTATTTTTTTCTGGATACCAAACATCTTCTGCCATGCTGGCCAGATCTGGAACCTTTAACCTATTCAGTTTGTAACCCCTCTTTAGTCAAAATTGATCAAAATAACAAGGACACTCAAACATGAAGGAACAATATTCTACATCCATGTAATACTGTCTTTCACCTATTCTCAATCTCCAACCCCTTTTTCAAGCTGCTGCTTACCTACTAGCCTTTCTTCTCTGCCAGTCCCTCTAAATTCCTCCTATTCCTTGCAAGGGATAATAGGTTAAAATAACCAATTAATGCATTACGTCATCCTTATCCTATCATAGGTACATAGAGATAAGGAAACAGAAACCAATGTGGTCAACATTAAAAAAGAAGAAAAAGAAAAAATAAAAGTTCTCTGCTTTGAGCTAACTGCAGACTTTTTGAGAAAATACAGCCAAGTGAGACTTTACAAACATTTCAAAACATCTAATGGAAAGCCATCGGAAACCTGCTGGCTCAGACAACTACTAGTTTTCATTCACAACAAAGAAAATACCTCTGGTTCTGTTCCTGCTTCAATCCATAGTTGTGGTACACAACTCATACAAAAATGAAGAGCTTTCAGCTTTGTTATGACACTACAGGACTTTTCCTTGCTCATGGAAAGTTGAAGTGCCAGTGCCTTCTGCAACTGTTCTACCCTTTTTTCTTTCACTTCTTCAAACATACTAGGTTTTCAGTACCTGGGGAGCAATGGATAGGACGGATGGCAGAGAAATATAGGAGCAATCAAAAATGCCAATCATTTTCTAGTGATTTCACTAGCAAGAACTCCAACAATCAGGGCTGAATTTCTGCAAACGCTTTCCTGTAATACTATCATCAATGAATTTTCTATTGCAATTAACACACCTTTTAGTTTTACAGATGAGTACCCTTCCCTTTGCGAATTTTCAGGTGTGTCACGAAGTAGTGCAGGGGGCAGGCATTTGAAACCCTTCATAGAAAGGCACCAGTGAACTCTGGGCTCTGGCAGAGCACACAGCACAACTGTAAATCTGTACGCTAACAGCCCTGACAGATGATCCACCAACATCAATATGGTCAGCTACCAACCACAGCACTCGGGGAATTGCTAGGTGCCAGATGGCGATGGCAGCATTCTTCTGCATGCTTCAACGTGGCCATGAAAGCAATGAAGAATTGCATCCAGGACATAAAAAAATTAAGAGGAATATAAAAACCGAATCACTTGAGCACAAAACCCTAAATATAATCACATACACACGCTGCTTCCAGTCTTCATGAATTGATTTCCATCCACTCCTTATAGGAAAAATATTTGATACAGCAGACAGCTGTTGTGCTTTCAGGGATGTAAGAAAATGTATTCTGTATTATTATTTAATGTATCGTGCCTGTGTGAATAAAATCATTAAGCTTGCATGTCTCCTTTTGTTTTATTTATTCTTATTTTTACACACATTGCATTAATTCACCACTGCCACCCAAAATGTATGAGCTCCTAGGGTGTTCCCCACCAGCATTTGACCCACAATGGAGGTTTTACTGGCACAGCTCCTTCAAATTAAACATGCACGCACCCAACCTGCATCCACAGCCAGCCGTTTATCCATGAAAAACGCTATTGCTCAGCAAATCCATAGCCCTGGAGAGAAGTCAGCAAACCTCCTTCTCTGCTCCACAGGCAAACTCTTACCCTCACCTAAGCCACCGAATCCTTTCTACTGCTTCCAGTAGGCTCCCCAGGACAGGCAGCAGTGCCCACGTGGAGTCAGTACTAAGGACAACACAACCTTGTGTCCTGCACTAATGCAGGCAAAGCGCTTGTGCTAGGGGTCGCCTGGGATCTGATTCCATCAGAACTAAAGATTTCCGTCACTGGTGCTTCAAGTGAAGCTCCTGGGGACGCACTGTGCTCTTCCTACACCTCCTCCTGAAGTAAACTTTGGAAAAAGCATCCTACAAATGAGCTAACACTGCCATGCCCAAGCCTCCTGGTCGCAGTGCTGCTGTCAGCACGGCCCACCTTACTGATAACTCGGGTTGCTGCCTCCCATATTTGCCTGATGGTAATTAAAATTATATAACGTACACATTATATAACGTTCCCCAACAGGAAAGACTTGGGACGTTTGCAGGAAGCGGTCACGGTGGAACCGCTGACCAAGTACCGCTGCTTGTTTGTTGGTCTGGGGGCGGACAGGGCGGGCAGCTTCACTCCTGTTAAGTCGAAAACTGCGTCTGTGGGGGCTGCGATCAACGTGCTGCTGCCGCTCACAAAGCGCCCACCGGCGAGGACTTGTGGCTAAGCGGGTAAAGCTCGAGCTCGCCCCGCAGGACGCTGTGAGGAGAGGGAACTCCTCCAGAAAGCCGCCAGGAGAAGCCCCCGAGAGGGGCGCCCCGAAATGGCCGCGCCCGCTCCCCGCGGCAGGGCAGGGCCGGGCCGGGCGGAGCGGAAAGTTGGGACGGGGCCCCGGGCCGGGCCGGGCCGGGCCTCCCTTCCCCGGGGCCGGGCGCCGGGCAGGGCGAGGCAGCCGCCACAAGTTGGCCGCGGCCGCCCGGGCTCCCCTCAGCGGGGCGGCTCCCCGAAGTTGCGCGGCCGAACAATGCGTGAGGACTATTTGTCCTTCCGCCGGCCGGCGGCGGCGGGGCCGCTCCCCCCCTCCCCGCCCCGCCGCCCAGCCAGCGGGAGGGGCCGGGGCCGCTCCCCGCCTCGCCTCAGGCTGCCGGGGCGGGCCGCGCCGCCTCAGCCCCTGCCGAGGAAGGGCCCGTTAGGGCGGCTGCTCGGGGGAGCCGTCCCGCAGCCCCGTCCCGCCGTGCCCGGGCCCTGGGTTCGCCGCCGCCTCACGGGGAAAGCGGGGCAGGCGGCACCGCGCCCCCTCGGGAGCCCCCGGCGAACTCAGCGCCCCGCTCACAGCCCTGACCGAGGCGGTGCCTCGCTGCGGGCACCGCCAACTCTTCACAAAGAGTGATTTTAAGTTCGTGCATGAGGCGGTTTAGGCACTTACCTTGTTCGTGCCAACCTCTTAAAATCACCTAAAAACAGCTAACAACTTTAAAAGCGACATAACGTTTTCTTGCTTTAATAGCACCTTATTATCTGAAGCGAAATGCAGGGTCGCGAGGTGGCTCACACTACTTTAATCTGCAAGTATGCTGTGTACGACTTGGGAGAGAAAAATCAGTGTTATACAGAGCTTCACCTAAACACCTAAACAATCAGAGCAGATAGCCCTGGAGAACTAAGCTCCTCTTCTTAAGAGTTCTTGACCTTTTTGCTGAGCAACCCTCAGCACAGCCACACCAATTCTTTCCGAGCTGAGTATGACTGCAGCGATGCAGCGGTGTTGGAAAGGCCCTGGCAGAATCAGGAGAGCCGGTGCCGCCAGCCTGGCGGACAGCTGGGCACGACGGCACTGCTGCAGCACGGACAGAGAGCCCTGGCTAAAACAGCGCAGGGCTGCACTGCTGCACCGCTTCAAAGTGTCTCAGTTTAAGAAAACTCGTTTATAAACTCAGAAGACAGACTGCAACAGAAACAGACTCGTGTACCTGAAATTATAAAGGGAGTTACTTGCAGCAAGGAAGTTAATATAAACTTTTAAGTTTCTTATGTAAACTGCGTGCCCTTCACTACGCATTTTATGTTAGATTGCATCATGCAGTTCACTGTGAGCAGTTTTGAAATATCCCCAGGCTAAGGGTTACTGCTGCAAGCAATTGGGGCAAAGCATCTTTCACAGCAAAAGATGTTGGTTAGGTAGTTCAGAATGGAGTTAACTGACAGGCAGGACAAAACAGAGAAGGAGGCTGAAGGTGGCAGTACTTCAGGAAACAATTAGCAAGACAACTACACGGTGTTCACATGGATGGATGCATTTCCCCAATAAATCATAAACTTAGTAGCTAATTTGAACCCAGTAAAATGAGGAGATCTCATTCACACAGTAGGAATGGAAACAGGGCTTAGAGCAGAAAGATGCTGTTGGTACAACTACTGATGGAGAGACTAGCGTGAGCCCAGCCATTGTTACTGACCAAAGAACTCAAGCACAGGATACAAAGCCAGGGGAACGTAACCTTGGGTAGTTCGCCTTCTTGCGGAACAACTTCTGGTATTCTGCCTGCCACTAGGAGCTGGAACCAGCTATCTGTTTTACATAGGTTTTTCTGAACATTTACCATCTCCTAAGTTTCACAGCAGCTAGAAAATAACTTCCTTTAATGGAATCAAAAGCCATATAACTCAGATAAAGTTTTACATTCTAAAACCACTTTAAAGACCGTTAACTGAAGTCTTACTGCAGCTATCCATCAACCAGTCCCAGATGGGCCTCTCTCATGCATGAGATTCCCACTGAACACTAATTCCCTCCCTGGCACAGAAGGGAGCAGGTTCTATCCCTTGTACAACTAATGGACCATTAGATTATGCATTCTGGGGAACTAAGGGATGACAGAGAAGAAAGATCAAATTTACAGAGGAAAATCACAGCTTTGGAGACTGTTAGGAACTCTTTATACCATCCACATACACAGCCACATTTTGAAAAAGCTTAATTTCTTTTATCTGCAGAATAATCATACACTGTGATTAGTATTGTATTGTCATTTTTGTTGTTGCTACATTTGCTTGTTTTTTTTTTTGTTTCTTTGTTTTAAACTTTTAGGAGGAACAAAGTTCAAAGATTAAGTTCTATATTGAAGACTACTGCAGCCTTGTCTTAGTTGGACTCTAATATGAAGAAAAATGAATATTCAAGTATTTTCATCCTCATATGTTACTGTGATTATTTTGTTCAAAAACATTATCTTCAGAGCACAGATTAATTTCATTTTTTTGAATACAATTATGAGTAGTTTCCCTCTTACATGTATGCATAATTTCATACTAATTTTAATATAAATATTTGTTAGAAATAAGGGACAATCCTACAAGTGATCTGTTCATAGAACTACCAACTGACTTCATTTAATGTTCTTTTTACATTTATCATTTAGGGTTGAACTCCACAAAATACATCTCACTCCCCATAATTTGTCCTTACGTGGCTATTAACATACTTGTGAAAGAGGATTGAGGCGTTGACTCAGTCATTCAACACCCGTAGTTAGCCAAGATCCAGAAAATCCTGGTTTTCTGAGTGAAAGAAACAGCTTCAGAAAATGTAACACCCAGAAAGGGTTACTGTGTATAGCACACTGCTGTTTGAGCATGCAGTATTCCCATGGCAGACATTCAAGGCCAAGTAACTTTGACGATGGTACCCATGCTTTTGATATACTAGTTTACATTATCTCAGCTGCTCCCCTCTTTTATCATATGTAGGTGAGGCATCTTGTGCATTCACATGGTTTTAGCATTGTCACATGTAGATACTTCTTACAACTGCATAGCTTCCAGATGCTGCAGAACAGTACAGCATCCTATTTAACACAACAGAAATCTTACGAGTTTACACTAAAAGTTGAAACTAACATAGAAAGTTATACGTGCTACACCATGCAGAAGGTAGTTCCATACAGCTCTTGCTAGTCTAGAGATAAACTATACTTCACAGAAATTGAATTTTCTAGTTTTTAAGGTAGGGTTCTTTGTTTGTGGGAGGGGGGGAGGGGAGACCTTTATTTATTTTCTTAACAGCATATTTGTGCTTTCTGTTCTCCTATACTTATACAGCACTAGTTATAACCTTCAGAGACATCATAAATCATAGGTAATTCTACCCTAGCTGCAGGTCCTGGAGAGCTGGTGTGTGTCAAACATAAGCTTCTGAATGAAATATGACCTTTAATCAAGTTTCAACAGCTTGTAAGAACAGAGAACATAGGAAAGGCCATGTTGCTCACACCAAAGGTCCACCTAGTCCAGTAGCTTATCTCCAAAACAAAAACCCAGTATAGCATCTGTTCTTTTTAGTTAGAAAACACTGCCTTTTCCTGGTATGGCAGTGTTTCCAGAGTAAAGAAAAAATAGCCAGACTGGGAAGCTCAGGGAAGTATAAAAGAACCAGGCATGAGCAAAGTCATGCTGTATCTGGCGTATTTCCACTTCTGCCAATAAGAAATTTAAGATTTCTTGAGCAAAAAGTTACATATGGTTATCATGCTTAATGGCTATTAAGGGCATATCCTTTATGAAATTATTTGGCTTATTTTGAATTGTTTTAACTGCTCAGCAGTTGTCCATGTAGAGAGATCATGGAAAAAGTCAACAAGTAATGCAACCTTTAAAAACTGTCCATGGGGCAAACACATCCCAAGAAGGCAATTCTTTTAAAGTCAGTACAGGAGATCCATGTCTTGAGGGGGAAGACTTGTGCTTGTTTTTCATGAAATACAGGATAAACATATCGCCACTGAAAGCTCTAAGAGCAAAGTTAAATTTCTCATGAAGTCTGAAATTTCGGTCAGTCATGTTATGTTCCCTACGTCACTTTATCTTTAGTTGTAAAATTAAGGTCTTACAATATGGAGCATACTGTGATTAGTCCAGGGTCTTGTGGTTAGTTTGCTCCTTACTACATGCAAGCTGTTTGACCATCAGGTTGTTGCCTCTTGGTAGCAGGGCAGATCAAGCCAAGTGGTTAAAGGTCAGTCTCTATCTGCATTTACCTTAGAAGGACTTGGGGTCTTCTACCCAGTTGTTTATTTTCATGAAACCTGCAGGGATTTATTTTTTTTGAGATAAGTACCGTCTGTTAAGCTTGATGAAAATTGGAAAATATACTCGAAAGTTGTTGCAGAGACAGGTACACAAACAGATGAACTGGTAGTGAGAAAACATAATTAACATAATAAATATAATTTCAATTTAAAAAAATGAAAGCAGTAAAAAAATGTACTTGCCATAATATTCTTACTGAAGTCTATGAATATGAAGCCACTGTTGTCAAAGGAGGACAACAGTATAGCTTGCACCATTCTCCATCTGGAACATTTCCAGTACAAACATGAATCCCTGTCAAAATAATTCGTATTAAATAAGGAATTTTTTTTAAGTTCTCTAAGAAAAAAAATAAATCAAACTTGAAATTTTTCTTTCCTAACATTGTTTTGGATCAACTCATTCTTTTTCAAGCTCCACAAAAAAATCCAAATTAGTTGCATTGCTCACAGCAAGTCCCAAAGTTTATATTCATTGTTGATGGTGACTGAAGTGATAGTTTTTAGAGACCTGAGCAGCTGTATTGCCATCAGGGTCCTGGCTCAGATCTGAAAACTGGGGGATTGCTGAGCCCAAGCTGAAGTTCAGAACATACTTTTATCTCTGTGAGGCAAGAATTATAGTAGAGCTTGGATTATAATTTTTTTTCAGCATTAGACTCAGTTTAAGATTATTATTTTTTTTAATGAAAGCATGATACAAAAATCAGTATCATGATCCCTGTTCTTACTTTTAATGTTAAGGAAAATCCTTTTACATCATGAATAAAGGACTTGGAGCAGAATCTTGCCTTCCTGAATGATCCCTAAGTTTTATATTTCTATTCAGTGGAATTTTATGATTATTTTTTGTCTCTGAGCTTTCAGCTTTACCAGTAATTAAGTAACTGCATAGGTCCATTGAATTTTTTTTATCTCAGTTGCCTCACACGTAAAAGAGTAGACAAGAACCTCTGTTACAGGGTTGCCAAGAGGAAAACTTAAACTGTAAGATCTTCAAATGAAACAGAAAGAAGTCTGTAAGTAATTTAACATTTAAAATTAGCAGAATGTAATATTTCACATACCTACATAACTGTACGTGAAGTTTAGATTATGGGATAGATGTACATACAGAAAACCGTAGGTGATTTATACAAGTTACCATTAGGGCTATGCTACCTTTAATTAAAAACCAACAAACACCTTTTAATGTTCATCTGAATGAAATAAACAAACAAAAACCCACACAACTCATTACTGTTATTTCATAAACAGAGCTTTAAAGAGATATTGTCGTACAACTTCTTTCACTATCTTTTCAAACTTAATTAAAAATGTATTTTAAAATTACTTCCCATAAAAGTATCACTAGATGTACATGTATATATATGATGTGTGTTTCTGAAGTTATTTTTTGGGTATAGTACAGCTATGATTCTACTCTCTGTGAAAGCAAGGATTATATAAATATTTTTTTTTTTTTGTATGTGAAGAACATGAATTTAACTTCCAGCGCAAAATTTTACTTAAAAAGTTTATATTACCTAATTTCTCTTAAACTGATTTAAAATGTATTAATTTTATTAGGAAAGTTTTCTGTAGTTACACCTGCTATCTAATAATATTACAATTTTATAAAACACATCTGCATCTGCAACTCAGGATCTATACAGCCTTTAAATTCTCCTTAAGTCAAATAACCGAAGAGGAACTATTAGACTATCAGTTAAGTGAGATCACTTGTTTGGGGAAGTGCTGATTGTTGGGCATTTTGTTTTTATGCTTCAGCTGTGTATTTGTATATTACATTTACGATAGTTAAGCTGGAAAGGTAAAATAGCATGAGGTATCAATATCTAAAAATAATTACTTCCTGCTCAGTTTGTGAGACAAGGCTGTTTCTTTAACAACTCGATGAACAAGAAGGAAGACTTATATTTTATAGACTTTTCCAGCTACGGAGAAAATATTTTGCTATAAAATAGCACAAATTATTACTTAGTTACATTTGACACCTTCAGAATGTATTTTTCACCTCTTCATTACAGGATCAATTCCTAAACTGCCCAGCAGAGTGTTAACAAGTCCACAAGTGTTGTATCTTGAGTAGACGCAAGTCTGGGAAGAAGGCTGTAGAATAGCTGAAGAAAGAAGTCTCCAGCTTTTACTTTCCATAGGAGAGGCTTTATTTTGACTGATAAGAGCACAGTTTAAGAAACTTGCAAGAATTTTCTCAAGACAAAGTTGATGCAGCTCTAGCAGCCATGACACCAGAGAATACCAGACCTGTTACCTGCATATCACGACGTTCATGATACTGGTCTTGTGACCTGCTTTGTGCCACCTTCTTGGTCTGACCTAGGTCTGTTCTACCTAGCATTGCTGGTTATCTCCACATGTCATTGGGCTCGTTGACCTTCTGAGGTCTGTTCCAACATGAATTATCTCATGACCTTGTGATCCTATGATTCTTCATATTAATTGCTTTAACATTTTAAGCCCTTACACTAGCAGAGAAATCGTGCTTGAAAAACTGCTATGGTAGGATCACAACATTTTCTCACAAAGGATGGTATCACCACGGCCTTTCAACCTACAGTCAACTTTCAAAAAGGTTAGCAGGAAGGTAACAGACTCTCAAATGTAGAAAAAACAATAAAAAACACAACAAAATGATTTGTTTAGTATGATGTAAAGCCAAATTAAAACTAGGACAGAAAGCTTTTGGGGGAATAGACACACAGTAAATAAAAGTGGCTGCTGCCACTACCACCCTGCAGGCCTTACAAGATATCATAGAAAGTGTCAATGTGATTTATTTTTATGAATTATTCCTATGGGCATTATATATGCATTCTGAAAAGATGAAAAGGACTTGTGTCTTTAGAGACACTGCATTAAGAATCACCATAGTCTAGCTTGATTTTTTTAAATAAAAGATTCTGCTCGCTGAAGATAAATCAGTGTAATAGAATATTGCATACAAATTGCATCACAAAGCTATTTGTTAGGCTAAATATATTTTTAAAAGCCAATAAAGTTAGAAATTAGAGACAAGGCAATAAGCAAAAATGTTTTCTAGTTTTCAAACAGTATACTCAGAAACGTATTTCTTATACTGCCTGATTTAATTTTTTTAACTCTTCAAGAATTGAGGAAGCCACTTCCACTGTTGCCCACTCTTTTTTAAGGAGACTACCAGTCTATCAGTTACCTGTACAGGTATCTATTTCAAGAAAATACGTAACTTCAAAAGCAAATCCATATCTCAAAAGCCCTATTTCCAGGACTGAAGGTGGAAGACATAAAAATTATCCATATTCCCACTTTATACATAAAGCAGATATCTATTTCTAAATCAGCAATATCTGACATGACTCATTTTGAAGGTCACTAGTTAATGTAATACTGGACACATAAAGAGAGAGCTACCAGAACTTTTTCATTTTTCTCTTACTTTTTATTTCCCCTCCCGTGTCTTCTAGTGCGCTGGGTTTAGGGTAGAGTCTTGCTTCTTAGTATCACTTTGTTACCTTCATCATTAAATTTAATTTTTTTTATGGTAGATCACTTACACATGAGAATATAGCTGCACTTGTGTGTTAGTTATATACACATCTACATACGCATTCATATGCGCATTAACTATAGCATATGGTATTTGAAAAGTTACATTATAAAATAGTTGTTTAAAACATTGTTGTTTTTTTTAATCAAAATTTGTTTTTAACATATGTGTCATGTACTTATTTGAGTATGAAGCCTCTATAAAATAATTTTAGTTTTAATTAAGATAACTTTCTAAAAATACTCAGAGACACAAAGGCAAAATAAATCAGGAAAATAGAAACTATAACATTCAGGAAGCATCTATAAGACAATTTATCATTATACTTATACATTATATATTTATAAATTATTATTATAAAGGGACTACAAAAGCTCACGAGTATTTAGGATGCAATGTATCAGAAAAGAAATCAAATTCATAAGTGACTGAGCAAATGTAGCAAGATGAGGCTGATCCTACATATCTTAGAAAGCTATTATTTATGTCTAAAGGCCGTTCTAAAGTATACTGGGAATCCGGAGAATGGAAAGCAGGGGTAACTCTTCTCCCATTTTATCTACATCTGCATTCTCATTATTTTGCTAATGGTAAAAATCTGTTGACTTCGGCATCATGACACAAAGTCTCCACATTGTGTATTGGGACCTGGAGTGCAGTAATAGGCCTTAATTAGCCTGACCAGCCTCACCTGAAGCCTCCCACAGCCTTTTACCACAGGCTCCATTTAAGCTCTGGTTGGGGGGCATTTAATTCTTCCTGAACTGTGTCTTAGGCATGTCTGTTCTTAAACCTGTTCTTGAAGGCATGCCTTGGTGGATTTTGGACTCTGACCTGCCTACTGCTCACTGGCCTGTGGAGAGGCTCCGTACCCATCCTGCTCTCCTTCCCTGTCTCTGGTGCTGTGGCACTGTCGTGTTGGTAAGGTTCTTACCCAGTCTGTGCTGTGGCCACCTCTAACTCCTGACTTGCTTTTCCTTAAAGAATAGCTCTGCTCTTATTGCTCCTTGATGCTGTGCATAAACTGCTTTCCCACTAGAGGAATGATTAAAAGAATTCCTGTAAAACTAGGACTGTGGGAAGTATAGATAAGTAACTGAAGTCTTTGGTACCCTCAGGGGGAGGGTAAGTTTCAGCAGGACCAATGGGCACTTTCTGGGCTTACAAATTGCATTTTATTCCCCAGAATCTTCGATAGCTCTGGAGTCTATGCAGACCAGTATGCAAGTACACAGTATGTGATACCACCCAGGAAGTCACTATAAACAGTAAAAGATAACGTATGCTTATTATAGCAGCTATCTCTTTATAATATTTTAGAAGACAAGCAGTGGGGCAATTATTGTAAAAGAACTAATGCAATAGGTATTTCAAGACAGGCTCATATTAGCCATGAACAAAGTCTTGACCATTGTGTTACGGTCTTGTTGGGAGACAAGGAAATTAATACTGTGTTTTTTTAATAAAACACGAACTTCTCCATATTATGTCTCAAAGAGTTTCAGGGAGGATTAAGGTTTATTTTGTCCATCTACTGCTCAGATGAATTTCTAATGCTTTAAAATGCTAAGTACTACTCAAAAATCTTGTGTCCACACAAAGGCAGTCTCATGGAGTGATTTATTGGTGAAGTGTTAGGAACGAGCCATAACTTTATGTAGTGACATTTTTCTATAATAATACAAGAGCTGGTCAAACAGCTTGCCACTGAGGTTTATTAAGTCTGCAGAAAGCACTTTCTTTGAAGTGTTTGCTTCAACTAACATAGCTTCAAGTCCAGTTTAGAGTTTGTCTGCTACAGTGAGTGGGAGAAAAATACTTTTTCCTGCCTTAGCTCTCTGCCATGAGCACCAACAGTGTCAACTATGCTACAAGTGTTAGTGGCTGTGCCTTCAGCAGCTGTGGAGGTACTTTGCCATTCTACCTTCATCCCCAACGTCAGATCAAGGAATGATGACTCTACATTGGGGTCCTCTCTATAGAGGCCCCAGTCCGTTTCATTTCTTGTATGTTATGACAACTACTTTCTCTTCTATAGGCTAAGAGGCTTAGATGTCTAACTGAGTTTACAGCCAGTTCCAGATCCAAATGCTTCTGCACTGGGCAAGTGAGTGCCCTGTCTCACATACGCCAAGCTGAGTATCAGATTAGTTACTTAATGAAGTGTCACTAGAGGGGGGAAAGAAAAAGGCAGCTGACATTGTTATGAAAATGACCAATGTGTTGAATTTCAGTTTAGTCCAAAAGGCTATGTGAGGCTTGTATCAATAAGACCCTACTGTATAATTCAAGCTTTCATCTAGAGAGTAGCCTAAACAAATGGTACAAGAACACAAGGAGACTCTGACTTATGTAAGTGGTGGTAATACCTGAAGGCATTCCCTCCTTCAGTTTTGACTTCATGATCCGAAGTATGCAAGGTTTGTAGGAGTGGTGATACAATCATTAGTTTGAGGGTTACCTTAAAACTTTGCACTACCTGGCTTGCATCTGAAGGATCATAAGAGTCCGTATCTGAATGTTACAATGAAAAACCAACTACAATATTTTCATACACCCTTCTGCAGACTTCACCAGTTTTGTGGTTCATGAGAATTAATAGAAATTGTGCTCTCTAGAAAAGATGTGTTTATTTGCTGAAGCCATAAAGATGCAGCAAGAAACTATAGAAGGAGAGGCCCAAGGCTAAAATAGCACGTGTTTTTCAAGCAAGAGAAGAAATCAATTGACAGCACTGTATGGGGGAATCTTGCAGTCTCTTCTTCAACCCTGTTTGGTTTAAGCAAGTGCTGGTGAACATCATTTTCAAGAAGTTAAAATTGTCTATCAGTTAAAAAAAAAAACATCACTTTTCACCATGGTTTAGAAAAAAAAGCTGGGCTTCCTAACAGTTTGGAAAAAATAATCTGGTAACTTATTGGATTCAAGCAAGAATTCATGTAACATTCCAGATCTCCTCTGAGTGTTTTGAGCAGCATATGGCTTTAAAATTAAGTCTGACTTTTTTTTAATGGCTCACATTTCAGTAGAAGAACTGTGGGTGGCATCAGGTGTTTAAGTTTTGCACTACTTGACAGATGTTTAATTTACTTTCTTGGGGGAGGAAAGTGAAATTTTCAACCAAATCACTAGATGCCACTTTAGCTGCAGATCACCGTTCTTCGTGGCATTTTACGAAGCATTGGTAACTTAATTTCAAGGGGACGGTCTCTGGATTTCTGAAATTTGTACTACTCAACTACTGTGCAGGATGCAACAGCCCCTCAGCAATAACTGCTGATCTTAATAGGGAAAGCGACTTCCAAACCCTACTGTAGGGAGATGAGGGCGAACGTAGTCCTGGGGGTTATTGCAGAGTAGACAGGATTAGAGCATTCCCCAGGTTGACAGCATCTGTTACAGCCAAAGTTACAAGAGCTCACCACTCTCACTCCTTCAATTCCTATCACCCCCCTACCTAGGGAGGTACTCATCACAGCAAATAACTGTGTACACATTTTAACAAGATTTCATGGTTGTTTGTGTTAAGGAATGTCTTTGTCCAGGAAGATGAAGGAGGAAGGCTACTGTTTAGGCTGATTGCTGTCTTTCATGCTACTCTTCATCAGTTGTTGGTTCATTATAGGCACTGTTAACCTATGCTCAGGATGGTCAGCATGAACATTCTTCCTGTCAGTGTGACTGAATTTTTATGCCATGGTTTCTTACCCATGTATGTGTTGTTCTGGAGCTAGGTTTTATCTCTAGATGCTATTAAACAATTATATTTCAAATGGATCAGGCACATACCTACTTGCTTTAAGCAGAGTAAGACCAAACTCTTCTCAGTGGTGCCCAGTGAAAGAACCATAGGCAATAAAATGAAATGCATGAAACCTAACAAATCACACAAATATTTCACATCTATCCTGACCTGAGTGCATTTAAGGACAGATCTAAAGAAATTGGCTAACTTCCATGTGAAGATTCTGGAACTGCCCTAAATAAGAGACCACATCTCTCCTGTTCTGCTCTGCACAGTGAGCAGCAGAGGTGACAGGGCTAGCTGCCTTGCCACTGGCAGAACAGTCTGCCAGAACTCTTTCCCCTCCTGCCAGCAAATGGACAGGTGTTAACTATGAAGTCTATAACTCTCCATGAGTTGCATAGCAGAGGTACTGTAGAGAAGGTTCTCTTTGGAGTTAGTGGGGTGGTTTTACTGTTTCAGAACTTTGGAAGGGAAGATATATCTTCCTCTTGTTGCACTGCATTTGTAGGTATTACTGGTTTACAGTGGGGTAACTTTAAAGAATGAGATCACAAGCACCCTGGTCAAAAACATTCTTTGTCTTTGTACATTCTAAATAAACTGTTTAAAATTCAGCTTCCTTAGATTCTGTTTTCTCTCACTAAAATGTCAGGGATCAAGTGTCATTTTAGATGTGTTAGAAATTAATTTATTTCCCTCCTCTTCAAAAGCTAACCATACCAAAACACTTGGCTTACCTTCAAACACAGCAGTATTAAAGGAAAAGCAAACTGCAGAATAAACAGGTTAGCAACGGCTGGAATTTAAAATGGTTGATACTTTAAAATGATTAGGGGACTGTTTTTATGTTTGTGGAAATGGAACAGGTAGAGCAGAGAGACTGTGAAAATCAAGTTTGTACTATGACTGGTTGGACTCATGAAATGTGATTAGATTATTAGCAATAAAATTTGCACAGATCAAGGAGTTAAACATTTTTACAGATGCCCTAGCTGTACTGGCTTGAAGGAGTGCACTTGCTGAACAAAGAATCCACAAACAAAATAACTCACTCAAAAATGTAAATGCAGAAAACTAGGGATTTGATGTTATGATTCCAAATGTGAATAGAATGTCCATGTTTCCTTGAGCTTTAAGAACTGCTTTCATGGAAGGTTCTAAAAAAAAAAAAAAAAAACAAAAAAAAAAAAACAAAAAAAAAAAACAAAAAAAAAAAAAAAAAACAAAAAACACACAACTTCTAAGCAAGTTGTTCAGTAACTTATAATGACATTGTAACTAACTGTACATATTAAATGTTTTAAATGTTAGTCTCAAAAGTGACTATGTATTTAGCCAGCTCTATCACTATAAAGTTAGAGGCATTAATACACCAGGATCCCCCTTCCCTATGCCCCAAGAACAATCACCTTTTTTGTCTGCGCAGTATAGCAAGCTCCTTGATCCATTTCCTTTTCTGGCTGCTGTTTCCACTGTTCCACTTTGATAGCTGACTGAAGTTGATGGCCAAGCCTGGTTCATACTGTAAGACTGGTGCTGTTCATAACTCCTCATTTCTGAATTGTCTCCTAATGTGTATACAATATCATTACACACATGTAATTCTGGAAGTGATAAATGTGTAAAGCATGAAAAAGGCTTGTTTTTTTTTTTCTTTTGTGGAAAATCAAATCCTTAGGTGTTAATTCACAGCAGAATTTCTTTGCACAGCATGGCTAAAACAGGTGAAGAGGACTGTTTTGTAGGTCGATATTTCTACCACAAGAAACAGGGAGAAAAATCAGTTGACAATGCTTACCAGTGGAAAGTTCTCAATCAATTGATCTATTGATGCTGTATGATACCAGTCAGTTTTAAATTGAGGTAAGAACAGTCATATTAGTTAATGCACAAATGGTGTGGGTCTAGGAGCAGAGATTATCGGCAATAGCAATTGTGCTCTCCAGACAATAGGAAGCCTGGTTTGCCTGGCCATCTGGTCTGCACTCTATAGCTACAGCTGTGTTAGCTAGCTCAGAGGAGGAGCTGCAGCTGTGTAATGAATATATACACTGTAGGAGGGTGTGACATTTACAGCAAAGATGAGGACTGATAAAGAAGTAGGACTGGACAGGGACACCTTTACGTTTGGGATGTCCTTTCAAATCCTGCTATGATTCAATGCTGGACATTTATTTCAGGTCTCTAAATATTTTAAGGAAGAGAGATAATTTGTAACTTTGCTGTAGTGTGAATAAATACCAATATTAGGAATTAATATACAAATACCCAAGTTCAATCTGCCTAAATATGTAGCTATATAAGCATGGATTTTTTCTGCCAAGCAGAATGATCAGAAGTCTTTGGTTTGATAGCTTACTACTTAAGAATTAAGACTTTGTTTTAAATAGCACGGAAATGTTAACACCTTAAGCACAATTCATGGATAGAAATCAAATTCAGAATTAGAGACTGTCTGGGTAGAACAACAAAGTGTCATCAACAAAACATCTTCATCAATGTAGGAGCACTTCATAGAAGTTATAACTTCTTGGTAATTACACTCTGGTAGGAGAAAAACAGAATTTTTAAAGGGACTTTTTTTTACGTTTCCATAAATATACTGATGTTAGAGACATTCTGCCTACTGTCACTGCTACAGAGATGGTGAATAACAAATTTGAACAAAATTGTCTAATGATATAGCTTTCTCTAGAGGGTGATGTTTGGCTGTCATGGGTAAAGGTATTTGTGATGGCTCATACCTATAGAGAAGTATTAACCTGCTCACCAGTTATTAGCAGACAGGAGCTAACACACAGCTGCCACTGCACACAGGACCAGCAGGAACTTAGCCTGTAACTGGGTGAACAAAGAATTGCTGGAAGATTTCCTTGTTATTGGCTTGTGAGAGAAATATACCTCAGATAGTAGGTACTGCCTTGGAAAAACATTCAGCTTAGAAGCCCTAGGATAAGGAATTAGTCACATTCCTGGTTGCTTTTCCTGTGCCCAGGAGATGTGTGCGACAAGCACAGACAAGTGTGAAAAGCTTTGATTAAAAAAAAAATCCAGAGATAACATTCATCTGAAGATTTTGTGTCCCTGGAGCAAGGAAGGAAAGCATTATTCTCTAGCATTCCTTAAAACACTCAAATGAAATGGGTATTAATCTGTCTACAAAGATATTCTCAGAAATCTAATTCTATTAAGTGCTAGGGCCTTAAGAAGTACTATGAGAGTTAATACCCTATGCCAGCAAGAAATATTTGTTCTCAGTGAAAAAAATGGGCCATAGTAAATCCTTAGATGTAAGTGTGGAGGTAAGCAGCAGGCATTTGTTTCTAGTTTGTGTTTATCTTGTTTCACTGCAAATTTTAATGCATCTCTTGCAAATGAATACGGAACATTTCATTTGCTGATCTTCTGCATTAATGTGGTCAATATAATTGGAGTTGAAGCGAGCTGTTTGCCAGACTTCCTAACTGCTGCCAAGAAAAACTTGGGTGTCATTTTAGAAAAATCCATGGGTGGAGGAGGAGGAGATCATGACCATCTGTCTTTGCATCAAAGGCTAAATCATTACGGGGAAAAATAACTTCTCTGTGTTTGCCAGCCACGTTTCCCCTTCAAAGTAAGTTCAGTTAGTAACTTTTGAAGACAAACACTCAAAACTGACTTGTGGGCTCAAACAGTTCGTGGAAGGAAGTCGGGGGAAAAAATCAAGGATCAAACTGTGCAGTTTGGAAGTGAATGAGATAGCAGGAGAATAATATTAAAGCAATACTGTGCAGTCCCCTTGGAATCTTCCTGAATGGTTTCTGTTGCATCCTTTTCAGTTAAATTAACGTTTAACAAAAGGACAATAGGCAGCATTTGAGAGATGTGACAGTAAATATGCACCTGGACCTACTTGAGCATTAGAACTTCTGTTGTCAGACAGGATAATAGTCTGAAAAATAAACATTCTCCAAAAAAAATTGTAAAGAAGCTGAGGCAAATCTATAGCATAGTTAATACTTGGGTCTTTTGATTTGGTTAGTTTCTAATTGAATTCACTGCAAAATTAAAATCTTGGCACCATGGTAAAAGTGTATTTTAAGGAGTTAAACTCCAAATGTCTGTGAAAAGCCATCAGTCCTTTAAACCAGGAGTCACTATTGCAGGAGTTCTCTGGCCTCCTTTCACAGTAGTCACTGTGACATAAAGGTCTCTATGATGAGAGTGAAATAACTAACCGAAAATGGCAGTAACCATGGGAGTTCTGTTTAGACTGCCACTTCCAGCATTGCTGCTGCTCCAGCTCAGTCTGCTATAGTAACCGCTTTAGTTCCATAAGTCCCAACTTTGAGCATAGTCTCTCATCAAAATATTTGCATTTTGTAGGGTATGATATGTAAGTCCAGACACTTAGTTAAAAATATTGCTCCAGTTTCTCCGAACAGGAATCCTTCATACTGTCAGTCTTCAAAGGGAAGATTTACAGTTCTTATCGGGAGTTCGGGGTTTTTCTTTGTATTGAGAATCTGAATTCTCTCCTTTGAAGATAAGAAAACTCTGCTATCGCAGACTTTATCTGAATACGAATGGGTCCCTGGATTTGATAAACTGTTTAGGACTACCAGGATCAAATCCTAAAAATGCGCACATAGAGTTCAAAAGGTGAATTAATTTCCCTTCTGCTTTCTATTCTTGATTCCTGTCTTGCCTGATAGTAAGTATGAATATTATAAAATGCAACTTCTTAATACGTGATTTTTTTTAGTTACACTTTGTTTCAGAATTTCAAAATAAAAAAAAAAAAATTAAAGGCAGATCAGGGTGTGACTTATGAGCAATAGCATATTTTTCCACTTTTAATTTAAAAATCAGGCACAAGTGATTTTTGATATGTAATCAGATACCAATAGGATGTTGAAATAGAACAAACACAATTTTCATTTGCAGTGCGATTTGAACAGAGCCATAGCATTCCATCACATCTGGAGATTTTGAAGAGAGGTACATATCACAAGGTTCTTTCTAAAAGCAAGTACAAAGTATTACTTCGGCTTCAGGTAACAAAATGCCAGCATGGAAATAAACAGAAAAATCTAACTGCCTAACTATGTTTTTAAGAGGTACTGACAATTCAGATATATTAGCCTTTTATATTATCCAAGTTAAATGACATTGAAAAAAATTTAATTTGCAAGTTCCCTATAAAAATGTCAAAACTAGGTTGCTGTAATGATTTGGGTGAGTTTGCTAAGATGTTTACATGAAGCTTCTTGCTTGAACAGTATGTTCATCTTTTTAAGCCTTTTGTCTTCAATTTTGAGTTAACACTGCAACAGGACTTGTGCTTTAAAAAAAAAAAAAGTAAAATCTAGTAATTGAGAGTTCCTGTGACCCTTGCATAGCCCCAGTGCTAAAGAATTAATGGTTAATTACATACTGTTTCTGAATATTCTCCTAATTTAAAAATACAACAAAAACACAGTAGATATCTTTATGCCCCATCACTGTGTAATACCGTACACACAGTCAACAACTAGTTGACCATGAATAGTAAAATTTTACTGTCTGAGCTGAATAATAGGATATCCTGTAAAGCAGGAGTGTTAGAAATCTGCATCAAGGATTGAATTGGAAGATTGCCAGAAGTTCAAGGGCCACATTTATTTTGCATAAAATGGAGCAGATGGTAGCTGACTTCATCTTTGATACCATAGTGCGGTCCACAGAGATTATAAATCCCAGCATGAAACATTCAATTTTTTGCTTACATTGAGCAGGTGATGAAGGAAGATAAAACATAACTTGCAGATATTTTGAAGCACCTACTTTAAAAATAGGCTTTATGCTGCATTATTCTCATCTAGGTTTTTCTAACAGGACTTCTGCTTTTAGCTCCCCCCAACTAATAGCATGCAATTGATTTGTAACTACAACTGTTTGGCAGTTCCTTGGCGACATTTCTGGAGCTTTGCCTACACTGGCACAGAAATGCACCCCGTTTTTTTTCTTTGCTACTTTACATAAACATTTATAAATCTTACACCACTAAATCTGATCTATCTGATGCCATTCACATGCATAACCAGATCAACCAATAGATCAAAGGCTGTAAGTCAGTATTTGAAATTCTTAGACACTCTCCAAGAGCTTATGGGACATTAACATATTGCTAAGGAAGGGATGTCTAAGATTGTCCCTGAGGACCATCATCTAATAGCTTTTTAACATGCCACGAGTGTCTGAGATTATCAGCTTTTTTTTTGTTGTTGAGAAAATGAGAGATTTAGAGCCTAATTGAACAAATCTTAAAATTAAAAATAGCTCTACTCATATTAAGCAAAGCAAGCAAACATTGAAAAAATTAGTATAAAAAGTCTGCATAGCATCAAAATCCCAAGAAACATATATATATATACACACAGCCTAAAGAAGCATGGTAGGAAAAAATGTCATGGATAGTATTGAATCAGTCACATGTGTAGACATCTGTGCTGCACCATATCAAATACTAACTCTCAGATCATATCCAATGTTAAAGGATTAGAACTGTTTTTAATTCTGTTGCTAAAGTTTGGGTACCTTATACTTCTCTGGCATTTCAGATTCAAGGAGGCTAAAATGTGAAGTCAAGCAAAATATAGAATAATTTTGCCAACTGTCCACAGCTTGAGTCAGAAATGCACTGGATGTCTGATAATGAAAACTGTTCTTCTGTCTTTTGGAAATGGTTATGCATTTTCTGACATAAGATTTAGAACACAGGTCCAACAATATACCCACACTTACAGAATATCCAACTATAGAATATTCATGGATATTTTACTTTCAGATCCTTAAATTGATGTATGGATTGTGATAAGATTTTTGGTGCAAGTACCTTGTAAGATGATATTTCAAATTTGATTACTGATAACCAGATTTCTTAGTAGAAAGAAGACCTAAAAAGTAACTAAAACTTGCAATTCTAGTGCTTCTATATCTATTTCCTTGAAATAAGGGAAGTGGGAAATGTTTTGACATCCAAAGTTGCAATTGTTTTTTTTTAACAATTGTGAAGCCCAACTGTCTGACTGCATGGAGCAAACAAAGCTGGGTGCTTTATATGGTGCAGATTTCATTGCGTGTCTTCCAGATCCTGCTCCCATTCTCCCAAGTAGGTGCCTCTGTATTCCTTGTCAGTGTCTTTGGCTAAATCTTGAAAAACTGTTCTAGATCTGAGCGAAGTTCAGATATGTTCTCTGTTGAAGCCTGCTGGGACTGTAGCTCTCACCATTACTACAATCCCATGTCACAAGCATTTCTAATCTCATGATGTAGGAGCAACTACAGATTCAGAGTTGTATCTATCGCTTCAGCTGGAAGAGCATTAGAACTGCCTGTGATTTATGTCAGTCTGACTCAGTGCAAAACCGAAGGGGTATCACTGAAAACAAAGGGGTAGTACTGACATTCACAGCTTCTGAAGAGAAGTGCTCTGAGCCTAGATAAGCAGTAATATTTCAACTTTACAGATGAAAGAACATTAGTGGGGTCAAATTATTTCTGTTACAGACAGTCTAGAGTTTAGGAATAGCTGCTCTTGTCCTAATGCTGCCATATGAAAACAAAAGATCAAGGGAAAAGTATTTAAAAAGAATTGCAACTTCCTTTGAGGATTTTGTTCTTAAGTAAGGGCTTCCTCTTGCTTTTAATATTGAATTAGTCATTTTAATCAGCATGGAGTTGTTCTAATTTGTTACTTCTATGTTCTGAATATGAAATAGAACAGAATTCGAAATATTTAATGGGAATGGGATTATTAGCCATGTGGCATTGTTGCATGCTGCATTGTTATCCTCTTTAGTGTTATAAACTACGTCGTGTACCTGTAGCAAAGAGACTCTGGTAGAGAATACAGATGGAAATGAATTCCTAAAACAGTCATAGGTCTGCAAGTGTTACTCTCAAGGTCTCTGTACTGTTGTCCTAGATTATTAGGCATTTTTCACTAGTGTTCATACGTATTTCTCCATCTTCTTTTTGACATAGTAATTCCACATTATTCAAAAATACATTCTATTCAAAGGTAAGACAAACGCTTCTAATATTCTTTGAGAGAAGTCAGATCATGCCAAGAAATTTTAACTCAAAATGAGTACACAGAGAAATCTTCTAATGTGAAATGGAATATTACAAAACATTATGGTGTAAGAGTTTGAGAATCAGGTAGTGAGATCTTTTGTTCATGTGCTAAGTCACTGAATGAAGACTATTATAATACAAGTACATGGGTGGAAAGACTTCTGGATTACTCACTGCTGGTGTTGAAAAGAGAAATCCATGGTCTAGACAGTAGCAGAAAAAGCTGACAGTAGGAAAAAGGACAAGCATTTTATAACCCCTAAGATGAGGTTTTCCTGCTGAAAGCACTAATTTTAGGCTGGCACTACATTTGCAATGGTTGAAATAAAAGTTTAATGGTTGCTCGAGAAATGTAGCAAATGAATGTGGGATTTTGATATATGCAAGGAATCAAAATAAAAGAGCAGCCCAAAACTTTCACTGCTCATAGGCTTTTCTCTGCATATCTGCCCAAAATATACTCAGGGCTTTTACTGATCAAGCTCTACCAATGTTAATCTGGCTATGGGAAGATCATGACAAAGATTCTCTTTATAGAACAGCTGGTGAGACCACACAAAGTTACTCATGACAGAAATAATTAAGCAGCATCCGTAGAAGTAGGCTGCGCTAAGTGGAAGTCTTTTTTTTTTTTCATAAGCGGTCACAAAAAACCATGAAATTTAACTATTTGTGAGTTGCTGGAATAAAGCAAAATGCATGATTTATCTGTAGTAAAAGCAAGAGCACTGCCAAATGGACAATAAGCTATCAGCTTTCTTTATACTGCCAGTTTATCCTGACCATAGCTCCAGCAGAGACAAAGATGGGGTTGGGGCAGAATGTCAGTCTCTAGTTGCTATAACTTTGAATGTCTCTAAATCACATCATTCCATCTGGGGCTACTGCTGAAGTTGGTTTTTCATCTCCCTGGCATCTTTTCTCACGTGTTAGACCCTGAGACCAGCTAGGTGCTGCACTCTACATTCCCTTCAGCCATCTCTGACTCTGCTGTACCTCAGCCACTGCAGATAGAAAACATGTCAAGGGCATCTTTGAAGTGTTTTCCTCATTAACTGAGGTACTTCTTACTGTGCTCTCAGCTTCCTTTTGAGGTTGTTTCTAGCTGACAGCCATATGGCCAGGAAAGCATCTAAGCTTTCTACCAGTCAAAAACAAGCCTTATGTCAAAGAGCATTGCTTAAAATTCCCATTATGTGCGCTTGCTGAAGAAACGTTTTTTTAAAAAGAAAGTCCAAGTGTAATTGGAAACCAAGCATAATGTTTGCATCAGAGAGGTGATATCTTTGAAAACGGTGGGGAAAAACTGTAGTTCTCAAAAGGTGACCATGAAGTCTAATACAAAATCTTTGTTTTTCATTGAAATGTGGAAAATGTGCAGGGTGTTCTTAGCATGGATTGTAACAACTTGGAATTAAGCTGGGACATGCTATGTAATAATGATTGACTTTTTCAGGATTGATACTCAAAAAAATTTGAGTGCAAATGTTACAAAAATATGTAAGAAATACTGGGCGAGAGGAAAAAAGTTAGAAAAGTAGTAGTTTTTCCACTGTGGAAAAAATTTCTGTATGGAATAGAACACTAACTCAATGCTGCTATCATCAGCAATACTGCTATTCTGAATCTGCCTTATTTCTAGTTGCTTAATTTAGTTGTTTCTCTTCTTGAGTCAGGATTTTAATTTGTGACCTGGTATAATTTTCTTGGTAAATTCTAAAATTCAAATTTAAAGGAAAAATTAGAGTTTGAATTTGGAAAACAGATTTCTACAATAGATGTCTAAAAAGAGCAGAGCGCAAACAGTCATTTTATCATCTGGTTCATATATCTGCAGGTACTAGGAATATAAACTTCAAGATATGAATATGCAGGGCTACTTTTTAAACTCTGTATTGCTAATGCAGACACTGGCAGACAGTCTGTCCCTCCACGTAGAAAACACTCCCGTTAAAAGCTCTATGGTAAAGGGGATGAATAAGCATGGAGGGTTAGGCTTAGAACTAATTTTCTTCAATCAGATCAACATTTGTTTTAAAAAATATATATATATACAGATTGTCCATTAAGCATAGTTTTTTATTAACACTATATAATCTTTAATTTTAGATTTTTTTAAATTGTTGAGACAGAAGCTACTAAAAGAAAAATTACCAGTCTTAATATGTCTTTCTTCCAAGCTATGTTTTTTCAGCCTTACATACCTCCTGAAACTATATAACTGGAATATAACTGTTTTGCTTTTGGGCAGAATCCCAGATTATCTTCTCAGAACAAGTCACTCTTTACATTTGTCTTACATTCCAGCTCCCAGTTCTCCCACAAAAAGATGAGGACTATATTCTAACAAACTAGGACTTGGATATTTTGGAACGCCTAATTTTAAAAGAATTGCATTTTCTCTTGTATTCTGATCTAAGGCCTATGTTTCTATCAGAGCCTTAGCAACCCACCCACAAGGAAAAAAGCCTGGGAAAGTGTAGGAATGCAAGAATTTCCCTTTTACATTTACATAGTTGTTTTTTTTTCTAGGTCTGGATTCTCATATATTGCAGTTCTATAGCTGTAGTCCTTTCATTTCCAAAACATTCTTCACTACTTCCAGAAAGTACAAGAAGATGAAGATCCTGATTGGTACTTTAGCCAAACTGAAAATACTCTAAATGAATTCAATGAATATGTGATTCTGTGGAAGCAGGATCTCATCCCCTATTGTAGATCATTAAGTGGTTAACAATGTGGATGAACATGGCTGCTTTGGCAAATCATTTCCAGTTAGCAGCTGAAACAGAGAATTTATCTGACAAACTGCTCCTGAAATTATTTCACGTTTCCCAAATGAGTACTTTGCTGTTGAACTAAAAGAGCAGTCCTGTAGCTTGAGCTACCAGAGACTGTTTATAATTAATGCCTAATTTTTCACAGGTGCATTTATTACCTATTTTGTTGGGGTACTGATATCTTACAGCTAATGCATATTTTGCCAAATGAAATTGCAGTACTAGTATGCACACCATATCTTGATAGAAACAAAGTGTGTTGTTAAATCCATAAGTCCGTCCCACTTGGTTAACTTCCAGAAGGTATTTTGTTTAAGAATTAACTTTTTGTATGTGCCAGTTGCCTCAGTTGCAGCGCTATGTGAAAGTTCTCCAGCATCATGGTTCTGAACGGAAAGCTGCCTTTAAGTATCACTTCTCCATACATGCCACAGCTTCCTGATGTTTCATCCTTATCTTTCCTGAAAAGTAAAATATTAGCCTGTCTCAAACCTTCAAAGGGATGAGCTGTTTTTCACTGACTTGTACATGGCCTTTTAAAAAACTAATTTTGGGGATTGGCAGATCTGGTGAGTAATCCTGGCTTTTAGTAAAGGATATGCACAGTGTTCACATTAGCTTAGAAAACATGAAAAAAATTTTTTGAATCCTGTCACATGCAGATAGGCATCTGCTTATTGTGTAAGTTTAATATCTGTATTCCACCTGTCTAAATAAAAGCAAGAGCAGTTGACTGATTCATTGTTCATGTTTCCCAGTGAAACCATATACCAGAAGCGGTATGCTAGAGAAAACTACTAGTCTGACATTGTTTGTAACAATGAAAATAATTACAAACCACAAATTGTTTAGGCCTTCAGCGTTTTGCTAGATACTGACGGTCTGGAAAAATAACTTTGTACTGCACATAGATTTGCATTAACATGTCAGGACAGTTAAAGAAATTCTCCTGAAAATGTCTGTTGCAGGCACATTTAAGAAACAGAAACCCCTTGATTGAGAAATCTGTGGGCTACAGAATGTTATGATCAAGATTTTTCACAGAATTTTGTGCAGCCTCAGCTTATCCATATTGTTTTCTAGGATAGATATTATTGTCATAGCATTGCCATACTGCTTGTTAATATAATCTATTTTTAACTGCTGTGGCACCCAGATCACGTTTCTGTTGACCTAAGCCACAGTAATTTTCAGCTGATACCAATGCAATGCTATTAATTGTAATGTCATACGAAAATTCCCGTTTCTCTTGGTACATCAGTCAAGGATCAAAAAGCATGCATCTAACTTCACTCTACAATAACTGTATTATTTACAACTCAGTTTTACAGTGCTACTTTGTTCTCCACTGTTAGCCATTAATGTGGGTCCACATTATAGAACTATCATCTTTACTGTAGCTGGCATGAAAAGTAACATTGGCCAGACAGAATCTGAAGAGGAAAATGAAAGTATGTTTTCACTAATTTTATGCATTTATGCAACACTGGCAGCTGGGGTAAAGTAATAGCAGAGCATAGCGAGAAGAAACAGCGCTGTGGGGCTCAAGAGGAAAAGGAACAAAAAGATACCAACTTTCAGTGAGGTTAGTACAGAAATGGCGTTTTACCTCCCCCTTCCTTACAATGTGTAAGGCAAGAAAGCTGTAGGTTCCAGTTTGAGACTTGAGATTATTATATTGTTACGAATCCCTGTAGCATGCAGAAAAGTAACACAAGTCAGCAAGAATAATTGTTTGCGATAAACAGCTAGTAAATGTTAGAGGTGATAAAATGACACAGGCTTTCCCATAGACTCTGCTGGTTGTGCTTTGGGAGCCGCCTCAGACACCAAGTGCTCATATGCATCCATGCCTTCATTGTTCAAGAGTTACTGGGATAATAATGGTGCTTTTTCATTCTTAACTCATCTCTGTGAAATCACAAGAAATTAAATCTGACTCGTTTGCAAACTTGGGTGGAAGCCACAGTTGTGGCATTTCTCTAATCTCTCTCCTATATAGAACGAGCATCTATTCATTCTAACTTCGGGTATGGGTACTCCTTACCTACCAGTTATTTTTACAAACATCTGAAGTTCTAAATTACTTTAAAGGTATCTATCCTTTTATCAAATTTGTCTCAAATCAGCCTATGTGCTCAAAACCTATTAAAGGTACACAGAGCGCACATGCTATGACAGCATAAATCTCCTTTCCTTAATAATGTGGGCTAAGTACCTCTAAGAAGCCAAATGAAAGTTTAATCTTTAAGTAATGATGTTTACAAAAAAAAATCCACTTCGTATGGAAGTCCCTACCAAATTTCATGTCATTTTAATATTGCTATTCAAATGTACAGGAATAAAATCATATTCTTTGTCAGAGTTCTTGACCCCTCCTCCACATTTCTATGTCAAAAACATAATTTTCAGTCAAGCCATTTAGGACGCTTTCACCTGAAATGTTACCCAGCAAACAGTTACCTTGTCTGCTTCAGAGCTAAGTCAATATTAACGCCAATGAAGTATGCATTACCATGGTATTCAGATGGACTTTGCATTTTGATTAGAGTACAAACATATCAGGGCTGCCAGACATGTGCGGTCCAGGTAGGCAGTATACCTGGTAGGCAATAAACATTCTGTTCTGTAATTTGGTGGGGAACCATGAACTGGCTAAATTTTAGTCAACCAAACATTCAAGAATCTGGAGATGATGGAGAGCCCAAACAATATTAACTCTGTTTTAGACTTACTACTCACAGCTTGGTTTCTTAAGTTTTCTTCAAGCAGTAGGGTAATTCCAGCTGAGAATGTTGCACACCCAACATGCAGGAGCCTGAAGGAAAGATAAACAAGTCAACTCTGCTGAATATTCAAAGAGGAAACAGCTGTGTAGATATGAGGGTCGTTGGCCAGTTTCAATCTTTATAAATAGCAGTCAGAGGATCAGAGAAAAATTCCTAAATCATTTTAAAATAAGCTCTAATTCTTTTAAGCAAGGTATTTATAATGCTACAATGGTATTGTTTTTAAGTTACTGTTTCATCATATGCTACAGATGAACTTTGTAAAACCAAGGAGAGAATGATCTCAATAGGATGTGGAAAAACGCAATTAAAGGGAAGGCAATGACTTGGTATTTGCATGAAATTAAATTTTAGAGAGGCCAATGCTTGACAGTTTTTGAACTTCACAGAGCAGTGTAAATGCAAAGTTCTACAACTTGACTGGCTAGATCTGTAGGAAAGGGGAGTGATGGCCGCTTTCACCCAAAAGTGCAAGTACTGGTGCTTTCATCGGGGATACAGGCCACCTCTGCCTATTTCCCTCTACTGTTTGAGAAGATCTGCTCACCCAGACTAGAAGGAATTTTGGAAAAAACACTTTTGTTTCACAGAAGTGTTCACTGAGTCAGAATGACTCAAGCCTGATGTGCAAACCAGGAATTGAGGAGGTGGGGCATCCTGGGCTTTTAATTCCTGCTCATGTGGACATTTAAACTTCTTAAAGTGGAATGGCTAAATCAGAAAAGCACCCCAAATATCCTCTACAGTGCTGATTAGATCACGCCTGTGGAAAGTGTCGCTTCTAGGACTACTAAGGCATGTCTCCTTATTGACTGTAACCTAATTGGCTAGTAGATAAGGCAATCCCTGTTTTTTATTTTTTGTTACTCTAGTACTTTTTTCCTTTCAGTTTAACAGCCAACCTGATTAAAAAAAATCAGCTTTGTCACAGATTTTTTCATAATTCATGGACATGTACTGCAGATGTGGTGACAATACCAAGAAAGCAGTTCCAGTTCTAGTTTACGAACAGCAACTGCCATGCAAATAAAATTCGTTGTAAAGAACATAAAGAAATCTAACAACTTCAAATAGTGCCGCAATCTCCATTTTCTTACTGTGATTTATCAGCAGTGCTGATACTTCAGCAGAAATTCTGAGCAACATTCTACTAAAACAAATGTTACATGTAACAGCTTTTCTTCCTTTATTTCTGTGTTACTAGTTCCTTACTTTCAGATTATAAGAGTGCTTACCACTTAGGAGTTGCTATGTTCCTTCATTTATTCTTCAGCTATTGTTAAAATCTTCCCAATAGCACCTCATTGTGATGCAATGTAAGTTATGGTATCAAAGACGATGCATGATTTATCACCTCCCAGCACTGTCTGCTGTAGTTTAAAAAGCTGCACTAGAGTATTGCATTACTACTAGTTTTAACTCACGTTTTTCTCTTTTGGAATGAATTTATCCTTTTTTTGTCTGCCTACAACAATGTGGTTTGCTCTTGAGATCCTATGGCTAATATTTTGCATAATAAGTTAGCTTTTACAAATAATGGAAAAGGAAGCATCAGAGGGGGGGAAAAATCAAACTAACACACATGCCTCTGAATATGTTCACAATATTCTAATGAAGCCGGATACCTTGGCAAAGCAATGCACTTTTCTCTAAGGAAGGCTGTAAGAACAAGTGAGAGGGAGAGAAACTGATCAAGTAATAGGACTCCTGCATTTCATGTCAGTATGACCTGGCAATTGCTGTCAACAGACAACTTCTGTAATACGTTGACATCAGTCTCACACACTTTTTTTCTTGAGCAGAAAATATGCCTATAAAATTTACCCGGTAGTGTCATTTTTCAACAAGAGTCTCTAGGGCATATGTTGAATTAAGCCACTTTTCATGCTATTTAAGGCTTCTGCCAAGTATTGCAACAATTTCGTCTGGCATCAACACAATGGAACAATGTTCTTTACTACTGAATTACTTAATTGAATAGAAATGGATTGAAAGGTTAAGCCAAATAGTTATCTACCTGGATTTCCTTACTATGTGGAGTATACTCAGTAGCAAACATCCAGGCTTGAATTTGAGGTAAATGATAAAAATGAATCAGACAAGGTGTACGTTCTGTCTCTGATGTGAGAGCTGGACAAGCAGTTGCAATAGATAAACAGGCGTATGTAGTGTTCATTTTCTAAATTCAATTTCTTTAAAAAAAAAAATAAATAAAAGGCTTACTTCATAATGTTCATCTATTAACTGTTTTGTTAACCTACTAACTTCGTTTTAACCTCGGTTCACTATGAAAAACATCTGGAAGCTGAACGTTTTCTTTAAGAAATATTCCTTGGACCAGATGATGTTGGAGGTCTTTTCCAACCCTAATGATTCGATGACACTATAGCTCTTTTCCATCCAAATAAACAGAGCAGACTTGTAATAGCAATGGTTTTGTTAGCAGACATTTTTACTGTAATAGAGTTCAGCTGATTCCAACATTTCTTGTAATCTCAGGCAGTTTAGAATGTGTTCTGGCCTGATGAGTTTGAGTAATGTTGACAGGAGAATTACCTGTGCACTAAAGGGACAGTGACTTTCCTAGATGATATATATTTTTTAATCCTGCGTGATGGTGTGTTGAATGTCTTAAAACTATAATTTGTTTTGGATTGGTTCCTTTTTTGTTCATTTAAACTTTTTTCTTCAGGGTTGCATGTCAGACTTTTCATATTGTCTCAAAAAGGAAAAAACAAACAAGTTACATATGCCTAACAAACATTATAAAATCATGTTATAAACAGATCACCCCTTAGTGTTTATACTTGTGCCAAATTCCTGAAGGTATGATACTGTAACAACAAACCACAGCCAGCTAAATGCAACCAACTATACAAGCATACCTTATGGAACACTTGAGTAAATCACACGTGTTGAATAGTGCTTGTTTTGTAGATGTTTCTGTTTGTGCATTCCTAGTTAAAGGCTTCCTGTCTGAACTTATCCATTCTAATAAAATTTTGGCAGCAGCTCCAATAACATCATCATGTGGATTGGTACTTGCTGTATGTGTGCAGTGACTCTAAGAATAACAAATAATATTGAACAAACCCGTAACTTGAATGCTAATGAGTAAGACTTCCTCAATTTTCTACACTACTTTGCCTACATATAAAATTGCAACTAGGCGATTGCGCCTGGATTCCCCGACTGCATTCGAACAGTGACAGCAGACACAACATGGACTCCTCACTCAGTAAGTTTTTGTTTTTACAAAAGTTGTCATTAAGTATTGTTTGACAGTAGTTAAGCAGCACTTAATGTACCAAGTCTGCTTCTGACATGCTGAAACTTGCTCTAAAAATCTTCAGTGTTGGGGACCTCGCATTCTCCTTAGTGTACTCCATCAAAGTGAACTTTGATGATGTTAATAACAAGGCACGATTATATGTGGCTTGAATTTAACATACATTTTTTTCAGGATTCTGGTCAAGACTTCTCGGAACATACTATAAACTTATTCACTCTTCAGTCATTCTCACCAAATGTTGGTTTTGTTCACTAAACTGACAGTGAAGAAAGTATTTGGGCTCATTTTAAAATATGAACCTGAAGCTGACAATTACATAAGAGGTATTTCAGTATCAGCAGAAGGGATGCAAGTGTCTGATGGATGTACTATTGAAGTTCTAATTTTTAAAAGTTCTGTTTTCCTAAGATGGATAAACTTAAGCTCTCCTAGTGCTCTGCTCATATTTCTATGCAGGCAAATTCAGGATCCTTAGTTAAATTCCCTGTAACTTTCTTTGTATGTTGCACTTCAACTGGTAACCTTAAATATTGTTGCTGGTGCTGTGATATTGACCTCTGAGTTCTAGGCAGAGTTATTTGAGTGCTGGTGGTAGTTTAACTGATGCCTGGGTTTATGTAATCTATAAACTTAGAAACTTGTAAGAAGCTTGCACAGTGGCAACTGCTGGCGCTTTAATTAAAAAAGAAATCTGAATTCCCTTTTCTGGATAGTCTCCCATTTACCTCCACTGTTTGTGGAGGGAGTTAGGGAAGTAGTCTCCTTCAGTCAAATGAAATTGGTTAGGTCATCCTAGTAACAAATTGGATTTTCCAGGATAAATATCAATAGCAATAGTTCTAGGAATTTCTTTATACAATCTTAATCCAAATATAATTTGGATTGTATATCTGATTTTGTGAATCTTACCAGCATGGTTAAAGGGTCTCAGAATCAGCCTGTAACTACAGAAAAATAAAAAACGAGCTTGCTTTATGAGTTCATGATAAGAGGTAAGGCTTATATGCCTTAAGCATACATTTTCGTATTCTTGCACAGCGAGGTTTCTCAAGTATCAACTGATATCCCTGTATCTAGCTCTTTAATCTGAGAATACAAAGCAGTTCAACCTAATTGTTTGTGTAGCTTAAAACCCTGATGGAGTCTGTGTGCCTTTTGGTTACATATGGATGGGACGGCTGTGGTTAAAAATTTAAAAAGTATGGTGCTGGAGTGACAAGCAATCATCAAGCTTTTGCGCACGTTGATGCACTGTTTAAAGACATGCCAGTTGAAATAGAGTATGAGGATTTTTCCTCTATTTTTTTTTTTTTTTACCATAAAAGAAAAATGGATAACTTTCTTGGGAACTCTTATACGGGGCCTTTTGGCTACAGAAATCAATGGCACAGACATATGCTGTCCCAGTGCTTTTCTAGTCTCTGTGAATCAATATGATGATTTTTTGTTTAACACTTCAGCTGAAGCAGTTGAAAGCGACTGCCACCTTATAAAGAATACCAGAGTAACTCTCTACATTTTTCAATGAGAATCCTATCTACTGTCCATGTCATTCCCCTTATAACCATAACCTGCAAGAAAATGTCTTCAGTTGTGTTTTTCCTAACAAAAAAAAAAATGGGGTTGTGCTCCATCCCAGTACAATCATACAAGTTATCTAGTTTTTAATTACCCCTTGATAAGGAATGCTTTGGGCTCCCATTTGCTGCCTGCCTCCCTCCCTTGCAGAATCCTCACGGTTAGCTGATTGACACTCTGGCCTTGAAATTCCTGAACATGATAAGCAGCACTTCTTCATATTATTCTTATTTTGCTTGATATGCAAAGTGAAGTTGTTAATTGTATTCATCATTTCTCACTTAGTGTACTCCTCCCTTCTATTACCTCCTCCAGCATAAGGTCAGAGGAGTAATAAAACAAGAATTAAGTTATACGCTCTGGTGCTGTTAATAATCCAGCTACCAGTTTCTGCTATTTCTTAACAAACTTGTGTGTGCCTTCTTGAAATGAGACTAACGTAAGGTCAGTGGCTGCTGAAAAGTGATGTGGGGGAACAGACCCCGGGACAGAACAGATGATAGTTTAGTTTACTGATGAACAGAAAGAACTGCAGAGTGGGAGAGGCAGACCGCACTAGCAACATAGGGAATCTACGCTTAGGATGAACCTATGAAGCTTTTTTTTTCCTGGGGGAAAAGTAAGAAAATGGCAGTGGCAAAGAGAAGTACAAATATCTAGCTGATTTTGGTTTTTGATTGAGCTTGCGGCTCTAACAGTTGCCAGAGTTGACTGAATCAATGTCTCCAGTTGCCTACATCTACAATATGTGTTAGCAATGAAGTTTTTGGCTTTACAAATGCAACTCTATTTGGGGGGGGGGGAGGGGGGTGTTGTTTGTTTTTTAACATGTACCTACCAAGCAACTGAAGCATTTTGGACCACTGAGGGATGTCATCAATTGGTCTTTCCAGCACAAATGCCTTTGAGACAAAACACAGAAACTGATGAGATATTACTGTCAGTAACTCTCAGCTGGGAAAGGAATGTCTCCTTAGTAATTTAGTTACAGGCCAATAGATCTCAGAAGTAGTAATTCACAGTAGTTAGATTTCAACTTTACTACCATAGCCAACAGTGTACTGCCCAACTGCATGAAACACATTCACTCCCTGTAATCAGCTTCTGCAATATTTCTCTTTCTCTTCTCTATCATACGTTCACAGTTTTCTAACTTTTCAACCATAGTCCTGCTAAAACCTTGTGTTACTTTACCAGTACCTCATTTTACATACCATGCAGCCTTCCTCCACAGTAGGTAATTTTGGCTGACATCTCCAGGACTTGCCATTTTTTCTGCTGTATTTGAAAATACTGAGTGTCTTCCATCATACTGGCTTTGGCAGGATAGTACAGTTTAATAATTTTTTTAGTTACTGAACAGTGATAGCCAAATGATTTAGTGGCATAATTACTAAGCAGCAATTATTTAATTACTAGATATTGTATTGTTTTTTCTTCCATTCTCTGAAGTTCCAAAGAACCTTGGAAACATCTCAAAGCTAAACGTAATACTGAAAATGAGCACAGTATTTTCCAGGCTAAACACAGCAATTTGATCTTCAGAGCTTAAGTTCACAAAGGACACAATTTTTTCTTCTGAAAAATACCTATAATTGAAAGAACTTACACTAAATGAAGTGGGCATGTCTGAAAGTAGCTATGGCAGAGGTCAGTAAGTTGAGGTAAGCGTGGACTGAAAAGGTTGAGAGATGCAGGTCACATTTCGTTAAGTATTTTCCCATTATTTACCTTTACACTTCAGCAGAAATGATTTAATATTTTTCTAAAAAAGAATTGTACTTTATTATTTTTTTATTATTATTTTTAATTAAGGTAGAATGGACAGCAAAGCTTTGAGGCAAAAAAATCTAAACTTGGAAGTATTCTTAAAGAGATGTTGAGATTATCGGAACTAATACCTGAGATGTCCAGGATAGAAGAGCTCTATTGACCAAAAAGCGTGAGGAAAAGCTGAATTTTAGTTACTTTGTGGTTGTGTTCTCCACAGGTAAGTGGTACTGACACGGCTCTTCCTGCACCACCTTCCCGGCCGGCATTTTCCAGTCGTTAGGGCCTCGCTGTCAAGCCAAGGCCTTGCCCAGCAGCCCAGCGCCGTTCCCTTGGCACCGAGGGCAGTTATTGCAGTCAGTGGGGGCCCGGGATGCTGACACTCGGTCCCGTTATTTATCCCACGGGGCAAACACCCCTCAGAGGCACCCCGGGCGCAGCACCCGTCCCTGTGAGCAGCCCCCAACCCGCCATTTCCTGCCCCCGGGCCGCAGTGACGCCGTTTTAACGCTGTTTTATCGCTGTTTTATCGCCGTTTGTGTCCCGCTCCGCGTGCCGGCAGCGCGGGGCGCAGCTCCCCTCAGGGCGGCGGCGGGGCCGTGAGGCGGCGGCACGTGAGGCCCGCCACATGGCGCCCGGCCCCGCCCCGCGGCGCTGCCCCGCGCCCTACCCGGCAGGCCCCGCGCCGGGCGCCCCCCGCCTCCTTCCCCCGGTGGCGGCGGCGCTGAGGTGGGGCGCCGCGCTCCGGCGATGTGAGGCGCGGAGCCGCTGCCAGCGCGGCTGCCTCCATCCCTCCCTCCCTCCCAGCCCCCTCCTTTCCTTTCCCTTCCCTTCCCGTCCCTTCCATCCCCGCCCCGCCAGCCCGGGAGCGGCCCCTCCGGAGGCGCAGCACGGTAAGCCGAAGCCGGCCCGCTCCCTGCCCGCCCGCCGTGCCCCTCAGCCCCCGGGGGCGGCCCCGGCGCCGCTCCGCTGCGGGCCGCGGGGGGCGGGGGGCTCGCCGCCTGCCGGGCCGGGCCGGCGCCATCTTAGGTCGCAGCGCGGCCTCGCGGCCCCCTCGCGGTGCCCGGAGCGCGGGGGCCGGGCCGCGACGGCTTCTCCCGGCCGGGTGCCGGGGGTCTGCCCGCGGGGGCGTCGCGGGGAGGCCTCGCTCCGCCCGCACGGGGCCCCCGGGCTGGGCGGCGGGCGCCGGGCCTCCTCCTCCTCCTCCTTCCTGCCGGCTGCGGCCCGCAGGCCTGGGCCCGGCCCTGAGGCGGCTCCCGGGCGGAGCGGAGCGGCCGCCGCTCGGCTGCCCTCGGGCCTCGGCGCCCTCCCGGGCTCCCTCCCGCCGCCTCGCAGCCGGCCCGGCTCGGGGGTGGGAACTGGGGGCTTGGCTGCCGAGGCAGCGGTGCCCTTCCCTAGGCGGAGCTTACGGCAGCTCCCGGCACGCAGGGCAGCGTTGGCTCCTTGGCTTTAGCTCTGTTCTAAACCCCCCCCCCCCCCCTTTTTTTTTTTTTCTTTTAATTTTCTGAGGGGAGTTGGTTTGTGCTTCGGCTTTTTAAAACTTTCCAGGTTCGGCTTCCACTTCGTCCTTGTTTCTTCGCTGCTGAAACAAACGCAGCGCCCATTGGAAATGCCATTGCTCGCCGGCCTTGCCAAGCTGCAGCTCACACCGAGCACAGTCACAGGCCGGGGGGAGGCTGGCAGAAAAACGCCCTGTAGGTGCCCACCATGAGGTCTGTGTTTTAAACAACACGACTTTCCCGTTAGAACTGGAGGTGCAAAGGACTGATGGGTGAATAATTCCCTGATAGTTGTCAGGAGGAGGTGACAAGCAAGGCTAGTCTGGAAACTTTCTGGCTAATGTAAACACCCTCACTCTTGAAGTATACCACCAACCTCACACCAGTGGTTCGGTTTCAGTTACTTTAAGCCAGTCCAAAGTATCAACCATTGGAAACGTTGAGTGTTGACCTTACGTGTGGAACAAGTGAACTGCATCTGAAGAAGTAAATGGGTTTTCAGTAACTTCAAATCTCACCGCAGCTGTATTTGCCATGATTTTCCATAGCATTGATCTGAGTGTCTGTAAGGTGCATTTGGACAGATTGCTTTCTGCTGGTTTTGCTTAGGCTGTCACAGTCTTGTTACATTTAGTAATGTTTGTATCACTTCTCTTGTTTCCCTGTAAATAAGCAATTGCAAATCCCAGTAGTAAAAAGCAGGATATAAATATAACTGGCTTCAGTAAAGCTACGCATGTTTAAATGTAACTAACATGATAAATAAAGATGTCCAACTTTCAAAATACTTATTTAAAAATACTTATTTTATCAGGAGCCTGATTTGTGCAATGAGTTGATGATTTTTTTTTTGTTTTTCTGTCAGATTTTTAGTTCGTTGCTTGCCTGCTAACTGTCTTCTGTGAGCTTTTGCAGGATGTTGATTATCCGCGCTAGCCTAATAAACTTCTATCACTAGCCTTAGTTTTTGCTGGACAGATGCATACAGGTGTCAACCACATGGTTGTGAAAATAGGAAGCCTTTTCATTTTAACTGCTGTTGCTTTTTTAAGCAATCCTTTGATATTATTCTAACAACACTTTAAAAATGTTTTAAAGAATTTGTTCACAGTTTTCATAGAATCACAAAATAGCCCAAGCTGGAAGGGATCAAGTCCAATTCCTGAGTCCACACAGAACCATCCCAAAATCAGACCATGTGTCTGAGAGCATTGCCCAAACTTTTCTTGAGCTCCTACAGGCTTGGTGCCATGACCACTGCTCTGGGGAACCTGTCCCAGTGCCTGGCCACCCACTCAATAAAGAGCCTTTTCCTAACACCCAGCCTGACCCTGCACTGCAGGGAGACGCTTTGTGACACTTTTTAGATTAAAATACTGTTTTAAACAGTTTATTTGATTATTTATGTAGCGTTCCATTGGAGTTTTGGACCTGCCTCAGATCTGTGGACTACTTCTGAGTAGATATGTGTGTAAATGTGTATTTGTGTTTATATGCATTAAAAAGAAATAGCGTAAATAAAGGTTATTGCCAGTGGGTTTACCTTTGTTACAATGGAGTCTGCACCTCCGCTGGAAAATATTTGTGGAGAGTGGGGGAAGAAAAGAAGTCACTGTTGTTGCTGGCTTTTAGAGCAACTGCTAGAAGGATTCCTGGCATGCAGGTTCTGCCTTAATCAAGTTTAAAAAGATGAAAACTTGGAAGCTGATTGTACTCTAAAGATGGATGGAGATGTTGTCAATGATGACAATTTGAGCAGTTCCTGCATGCCTCCTGTAATCAAACCTTTTCCCCTTACTGCAGTTGTAATTCTGTAGGCCACTAATTTTTTTGGCCTCTCAGTCATGCTGGTTCCACTGCTCACAGGCCAGGTTATTTTTAATCTGCATAGGTTCATGTCCTAGTCCTATGAGAAGCTGTGCTATCATGACTGAAGGAGGAGTATAGGAACAAGGCAGGACTCATTAGGCTCAGTAAAAGCATTGCCTTAAATTCCTGTTGTTGGAATAATAATAGTAGTAAAAGATCTGAAATAACTTGATATTCGCCTTTAAAAAGCGGTCCTACTTTTTAAGTCACCTTTTGAGAAAACCATTTTTATTCATAAAATGGAATTGTTCATAAGAAGCGCTGCTAGGTGGTGTCACCTAAATGTCCGTGCTTATGTTACTAAATTTATTTGGATTAAAAAAAAAATCAGCTGCATTCTGCTGTAACTGAAATTATCACGCATCTTGTTAAAACTGTGCTAGTATGTAGATTGTTTGTGCCTATTCTATTTTCTGTGTAATTTGTATGTGTTCTAACCTTCTCTAGTACATCTTGTATCCGATTACTTTTTTGAGGTCAAATAAAATCAGGTTTCTTAAATAAAAATACCCCCTACACAGTTCGTATCCATGTTAGCAGTTCCACGAGCCAAGTGTCTGAAAATGATCTTTCATTTTGCCTTGAAGTCTCCCAAACATTGTCTCCCTGTAAGTAAAACAAAGGCCTTCTGTGAAGGAAGAGATTGGGCCTCGACCTTCTGAGACCTGGCACGTGGCCTTTCTTACCTGTGTGAAGTGGACATTGGCTCCATGCTCTTCCTCTTGTCCTGTGACAAGAACCTAGTCTAGTGTCCTGTTCTCTTCTTTTCTAGCACTTTGTTTAACTTCGGCATCCTGATCTGATGAAGGAAGCGAGTAGTGTAGCTCTGCAACTTGGTGTTATCCTCAAGACATGGCACACAGCCATCCCACTCCCCTCTCACGCGCTTCACTGCAAGCAGGTGCAGGATTGTTGTGGCATAAAGACTACACGGACACCAGGGCTCTTTTAGGATCAGTAACTGCTGCTACTTTATTGATGCCATAACTTCGTTATCCGTGTTGCATCCCCATCTTGAGGACAGGCTCCCTTCTTATACTATTCGCCCCACAGCAGTACTTTTCCACCATTCATTGGTCAACAGCTTTGCCCAGCAACCACAAACACCCAGCAACTTCCATGCCATAATGGCTGGAGAACAAGCAACCTGAGACGGCAGGGAGTCTCCTGAATCACCCTTCTTTTTTCCCTCTAAACTCTAAATTCCTTGATGGCCTCATTAATAAGAGTTCAATTGTATCGCCAGCCATGGGGATTGCAGACACCCATGGCCACATTCCCACAGATTGTGACTGCTCCCCAGTGATTTTTGATAGCAGCTCATTGCTCCTATCCTGAAGTTGTTGACTCTTATTAGACAGTTTCTCACTCTCTGTGCTGAAGACTTCCATTTTAAACACTGTTGAGAGATTATGAGTATTCTTAACTTTGCATAGTTATACTTTGAAAAAAGAAACTTAACCCAATGTTTAATATATATGTTGCGCTTGATATACTTTTGGAAAAGAGAAGATCATGGGAAATTGCACAGAAAACTGTTGACTGAACGCCCTTGATGTGTTAAAGAGGAATCGTTTGGTTTAAGAAGTAGTAGTTTATGAATATAGCCTTGATTTTGTCACCTTGTATATATACAAGTATATATATATAGTCTTTTTTTTTTTTGGTAGTTATTAATGACATTATAATACATAAGCATTGTTTCTAAAAGATCTGAGCTTGATTTAGTGTAGACAGTTGATAAGTAGAAAAACAGAATCAAGATTTTAGAGATGAAGTTGAATTTTGACACTAAGAGGTTTGGTGTTAGGGCTGTAGGAATTCAAGGAAAACCAAAGTCAGGGTTTGTGATACGTTTCTGAAATCAACTGTACAAATAGCTCTTGCCTTCAAGAATTCGTAGCTGCCTCTGGGCAAAAATCTGCATGCAACTGTAGAAAACAGCAAGGCTTTTGAGTGTGTGGAGACTATAGCATCCATTAAAGGATACAAAAAAAAATAGTCCCAGCACACTTCCTAAAGTCTTTAATTATATTAATATTGCTATTTTACTACTAATAATAGGGAAAAGTTGTTCTCGTCAATATATATGTAGTAATGGTAAAAACAGTTTGTTACTTATGGTGTGAACAGGTCAGTTCAACTGCATGTTGCTGCGGAAAGGCAATATGCATTTTGTCCTTCCTTGCATTGCTATTAGAGCTACGGCCGTGACATCACACCAGGTGTAGGGAGTTACAGTGTCAGGCAACTGTCACTGTGTAATAGAATGATTTTCAAAGTCCAGCTTCCTTAGCTAGTTTGCTTTGTAAAGTAAATATTTCATAAGCATAAGGGAAGTATTAGTAATGGTTATGTGGCTGGGGCCTGATACAAGACAAGAAATACTCTTGTATTGATTGTGGTCTTCATGAAAGAAGTTCCTTGAGTTCTGTTCTCCAGTTTTTGTCAAAGCAGTCCAGTGATGAATAGAATTTCATGTACGTAACAAAACTATTAATTAATTTCAATCAAATTCTCTCTTAGCTTGAGGTACTGTTGGCGTCATCGAGCAAAACTGAGACATCAAAGTCTGTGAAGCTCCAAGTCTTAGGAAGAGCAAATACAATTTTACTGGCATTCTGATACTGGTTATTGCTGAAGCCATCACTTGGTTTTATGAAAATACTGGTCTTATTGTAATTTATTTTACATATGTATATTACACTCCAAATAACCTATGTTCTTATTTCCTGTATTGTTAAGAAATGCTTTTAAGATTATCTAACAGGGGTTGTGAAAAGAAAGAGGAAAGCTTTGTTAGATGTCACGGCTTATTTAAAGGCAAACAGAACCATTTGTGATTGGTAGCTCTGATGTTGATCTCTGAAGATCTACATGTATTCTAGATCAGGTCATGTTGAACCGGTATTGAACGTGGTGGGGGGAGACCATAATCTGGGAATTGTTGTCAAGTGCAGTCATTTCTGTTCACAGTAAAGCATTTGTCTCACAAAAGTACTGAATATTTGTTGTTGTTTTTTCTGTCTAGTCTCGAGATGGCAGAATTGTTTATGGAATGTGAAGAAGAGGAGCTAGAACCATGGCAGAAGAGAGTGAAAGAAGTGGAAGAGGATGATGATGATGATGAGCCAATCTTTGTTGGAGAAATCTCAAGCTCAAAGCCACCTAGTACATGTAAGATAACATTTTCCATAATTTAAAGAGGTATTTTAAGGTGTAAAACTTCCAACTTATATTGAAAATTGAGATTTTTAAAATCAGCGAGATTTAAGAAATCCTACATCTTAAAGCTGTTCTTTAGTTTGCTGTCTTACACTGAAAACTGGAATTTTTAGGGAATTCTGTCCTAACATCCAGGTAATGCACAGCTGTCTCTACCTGTAACCTTAAATCTCTCAAGGCAAAACAAGAACATTTGAAGGTTTTAGCACTGACAATGCTGAAACCGTGCAACAGCTCTTAATATAGTCAATATTTAAGTAGATACTTGGAAGTGTCTCTGCTAAAGTAACATGCATGAATTCAAGTCTTCATGTGGCAGTCCCTCTTCCACCCCCTGCTCCTCCCCTGCTCATTTCATGTGTTGATAGAATGTGTGGACATCATTTTGATAAAACGATGGTAACTGTCCAAGTGTGTATAATAAAGGCACAAACAGGAACATCATTTAATCTGAAAATAGCACAAGCCTGTCTGCTAAGTAAGAGATTTCTATTAATAAATTCATTACCTCCTTATGAAATCTGAGTTTTTTCATCAAGTTCTGTAGTTCTCTCTGATTACAGGTAGTGCAGGGAATGAGGTTAGGTGGTTGTGATGACAGCAGATGTATCAGAATTCCATGTTTTTCCTGTGCTTGGGCTTTGGCAGGTAAGTGAAGGAGAACATAATTTTTGTTATTAAAATTAATTTCAGTAATGGAAGTTTTGGATCTCTGTGTTTGGCCATCATGTAGTCAAACGTTAGGAGGTTTTACCTAAGTATTCTCTAGTCGTCAAATACAGAAGACAGCCTGGTAAGGAGGTTCACAGCTGCATGGTTTTGTCTTGTCTCTGCTATGCTTGTATCTGAGATTTTCATAGTCATTTTCTGAACGTTTGTTGTTTGCAGTAAAGAATTTCAAGGCAAAATGTTAAACTAGGCTCTTTGCCACACTCTGCTGCATGGACTTTGGAGCTATTCTTAGCTGTTCAGTCATTTTCATTTATAGTACCTTCATCTTGCATCTGAGCTCTGTTTTACTTTGTTACTCGCTGGGATAGTAAGTCTACTTTAATACTTCTTTCACTAGCTTAAAATTGTGGAAAATAACATCTTAAGTATTTGAGAAGCATTAAAGTTGATGTTAAAGCTCTCTCACCTAAAAATAGTTCTCAATGGTTGATGTTTTTGAATACTTGAAAAATAGTCTACATCCTCTTGAACCTTTGGAAGAATGCTTGAAATTTGGTTTAAGAAGTTTTCTGAAGTTACTAATTTCTAAAAAGATTAAAAAAAAAAATACCCTAACTGTTTTTTAGGAGGCCTAAAGACCTCTGGATTCTTGTTGGCCATTAGCAGTAGATCATGAAAGTCAACTATTAAAGTGCAAGACATTGGAGCAATAAATACACAAAGGTTCACTGCAGTCAGTATAAAGGTTATTTCCCAGTCAGAAGGATAGAAATACGTGTTTGAAGTGAGAACTATGTTTGTGATATAATTCAGCAGCTTCAAGAACTTTGGTAAAAGATACAGACTTGCAATGTATGCCTCTAATTCTGCTGCCCATACTCAGTCCTGACACACATAAAAGCACTTATGATATAACTTGTTACTTTCTCTTTTCCTTCCCTTTCCCCAACTTTTCTCTTTGTAATCTCCTACTTGACTATCAAAAACAGCTATGGAAGAATGACCTCAGTTCTTCTCTGGCTTGTAAGTAGTACGTCCTGGCAGTAGTCAGGCTCCAGTCTGCAGAATCGTTGTTCGTGATAGGCAAGCCACAATGAACTCAGCTTTGCTTACTGCTACTGTTTAGTTTTTGCTTGAGAAAATCCCTGTCTGATCAGATGACAAATGGAGATGTGCATATTGCTCTTAATTTTTCTGAAAGGTATGTTTTCTGCAATACATAGCAATCTTTTTAACCTTCTTCTGACAATGCAATTATCGATTTCTATAGACTGATGTTGAAATTGGGAAGGAAATAGGTAAGGGCCCCAGCCTTGACATGCTGGCCCAGTGTAACGTATGGCAAAGTGTCTCTTCTGCCATGCTGGAGGATTAGTTAGAGTGGGAGGAAAAGTAACTCTCACTTTGCTTGCTTTACTGTTTCCTGCAACTGCTTATTTCTCCTACAGTTACCGCTCATTTTTTCTTGCTTACTTTGTCATACACATAAACTTGTAATTTGTTGCTACTTTAAAATGTTATTCTCCATGTTACCTTGTTATTGTTCAGTACTGTTTTACCCAAACTGGAAAAATAATACTTTGAAGGGGGAGGGGAAACAGCATGTCAAGTCTATGAAGAATCAGTTGTCATGTGAATCTAGTTTATTTCAAAACACTGGTTTTCTGAAATGTTTTTATGAATAGTAAACTCTACCTTTATATTTTAGGATTTGAATTGTCTGTGTATCAGACTGCCTGGAGCTGAATATCTTTTGTGAACCATAACTTTTAAGTTTTTAGGGTAGCTGTTTTTTTGTTTGCTTGTCTGTTTTTGATTTGTTCTTTTGTTGTGTTGTGTTTTTTATAGGGGGGAGGGGGAGGTAGACAAAGGTTTTTGTTTTGGCTCTGGAATTAAAATGTGGGGTATAGATTTGTTAATAAACACAAAAATATACATATTTGGGTAAATCCTGAGTTAAGTTAATCCTTGCTCATAGACTGCGTCATTTGAAGTAAAAATAGTATTATTGCAGAAGTAAATTTCTCCTATCTTAAAAAATGCAAACTTGTTAGAATCTGCCGCTTGCAGCTGCTTTTTCATTAGTATGATCTAAATGCAGGTGACAGGTTGAGAGCTGTGATCTGAGCTCTGCTGCTGTTAGATTTATTTATCAACCTGGGGACTGAATACTCATGAGCTGTTGTCTGTGGAAGCAGCCTTGAGGTTATTAAGCACAATTTCCAGAAGTTTTAATACCTCGTTTGAGATCCTGATGTAATTTGACCCCGGTTTGAGAAGGTATTTTCAATCTTACTGATTTGGAACATTTACCTAATTTCATATGCATATTTTCACATGTCAGAGCAAGAAACTTGGCAGTAGCATTAAATGCATTGAGAATCTGGTGGTAGAAGAATATTTTAATTTGATCAATATTGCTGTAATATTCTGGCAAATACATTGTAATCATAGAAAAAGATGTAGATGGTTGGGGAATATTGCTGATACCGGTTAGGGAGTAAGCATTAGATCTAAGAAATTCCACTTCTTTCCAACAAGTTAGAACTCTGGTCATAGACTGCTGTGTGGGATATGTAAGAAAATCAATCTGATTGTAATACACTTCCAATATGGCTCCTGTAATTGCTGCTCTCTTCATTTCCTTTGGCACTGGGAACTTGAGATTGGTAATTGTTTAGTAACTGGTTTAAAGAAAATGATTCCTTTTCTGCGGAGCAGTCGTAGAGTTGGGGAACTTCTTTTCTGTGTATGCAACAAACATTAATGAATAAATGCATTTCTTAAAATCAGCAGAGCTAAATCTTTGTGAAGTGTTCTTATTTTGCTTACACTCTTACTTCTGTCTTAATCTCCAAGAAAATAAAACCTGAGATTCTTAAGTGAGCTAGCCAAACTAAGAAAAGCAGAGTAGAAGAGCATGTCTTAACTGGTACAAATGACATTGTGTGTTGTAAGGTTATTTGTTTTAGAAGTAATATTCTAATTCATAAGGCAGATCCTAATTGGCTTAATTAGTGGACATGAATGCTGCTTTTAATTTGCAAAGAGCTTAAGCTATTAATTTAACTGCAATTAAGATAAATGTAACTTTTGACAGATATATTGAACAGAGTCAACTTCGGCTCATCACGAAGGGGGATACAGAATGGTGCACCCAGTAGAGGTACTATATTGTCCTAATATGGTAATTAAAAAACAAACACACTCGAAACCACAAAACTTATGAAATGTCTGACCACGAAAGTATATAAAGATAACTTTGGAATCCTTTGCAACAGGTACTGTTACTACATTCAAGCCTGAAAGTCACCATTATCCGACATCTGCCTCCAGCCCCAGTGCCATGCCTGTCTCATCAGTCTTTCAGTCTGTATCCAGACCTACGACTAGCTCTGTAGCAGTTCAGCCATTGTCTAGACCAGTGAATGTTTCAGGAACTTCACAGACACTGCAGAGACCAGTTGCTGGATGTTTATCAACACAGCAGATGCCCCGGCCAAGTTCTGGAATATCACAGCCTGTTAGCAGACCTGTAACCATTCCAGTGACGACACAGCCAGTATCAAGAAATATCACAGTTCCTGTAGTGGCTCAACCTGTATCCAGGCCAGTGACTACTGTAACAACACAGCCTGTAATACTCAATCAGGTAAATTTTTATTCCCTTAAACTGTAAAATACTTAGTTTGCTTTTGAATAAATTAATGTGGAACATATGGACTCACTTAGTAGAGTTATTTGAAGACCTGCACTAAATTATTGACTATCATTATTACGTACATTGTAAGGATTCATTGACCATAACCTTGCTCTGCTTAATTATAGTATATATTTAAAATACTGATTTAAAAACTCTTACTATGTTTAAAATGTGTTACAGGGCTCAAGGATGGTAGCTTTACCTAATAACAGCAGAATTAAATGAAAAATCTTAAGCATAGATTGATGTGGTTTAGGTAATTTGTTTAGCTTATATGGAGAAATGATGCAAAATCCCATTCTGTAAGTTTTACAGAGATGCATTCTTTTCTTAGAGACGGATCCTTCATATTGGTGAATTAATTTCATTTTGCAGTGACTTGCATTTGGTGTTTAGCTTTTCCCATGTGATTTTTACAATGGCTCTCTTGGGGTATGGCTGCTTGAGAGAATGCTGTTGTGGTAGCTTCTTGGTTCACTTGGCAGCTGTAGTGAAACTGTGGTATAAGAACGGGGGTGCAAGCAGCCATAAGCTGTAGGGTGAGTAGCTGGAAGGCTCTAACAAGGTACTTGCTTTTTCTTAAAAGCCCAAGGGAATTAGGTACACAAGTCATATATTGTAGATCTTCAGGGAGAGCCAGGGAACCTCAGGATTCCCTCAGAACTTGAGGGAGTCAAGTTAGATGCTGGCTTTTTTGCCTTACCTGTTGGATGCTCGTGAGAGAGAGAGAGTGAAGATCGACATTCTATGTTTGTGTGAGGTAAACTATGGTGTGAAAAGGCAATGTCTAGGCAATGTGACTACTATATAACTGCTACTGTCAGGCTAAAATGAAGTGGGCACCATCTCCACAATCCATGCAAATTTACAGACCTGCAGTTGTCCTAGCTGCCAGTCTTTAAGTATAAATGAAAATCTTTCAGTCTTCATGTATTCTGCTTTTACTGAACAAGGAAATCAGTATGAATAAAGCTGGTAGAACATGAGAATTACTCTTCTTATGATTTGTGGCTAAATCATTGGTGGTGCTGGATTTTCAGAAAAACTACAATGGAATTGTTGCCTTCATAGCCGGATCTCTGGCAGATTTGTTAGGAAGGAACTCGTACTTTCCAATGTAGAGTCTTCAGGAGTTGATTGACAATTTGCAAAGAGAACTTTTTGGGCACGTCTAGTGAAACATGTTAATTAAATTAGTCTGTCGTGGCATGTATGAAGGCCTAAAACAGTGATATAATTAGAAGGCCAGATGTCAGTAGGACATGCAGGTTGGCTCTAAAGTCCTCTTAAATTTGTCTTTATAAAGCAGCCTGAGTTAATACAGAAAAGTCTGCTATTTCACCTAATGTATACACATATTCCAAGTCTGTGAGTTTTATCAAGGTTTACTCATGATGTAGTATGCTTTTTCAAATCCTTCAAAAGGATGTTAGGATGTCTTGCAGAATCTCTGTTGCATGGGACAGCTTCCTCCCATACTTCTCTCACATATAAATTCTGTGTTTCTGTTCTAATAGATAAAGCTGCTAGTGGCCTCTAAAATGGTTTTATTAGGAAACCTTTGAGTAAGCAGACCTAGGAAAGCTGAGCTGCAAAACGTATATGTAAGTGGGATGTAACTCACATGATGGTAATGTCTTCTGAAGGTTAAAGATGGTATACACACAGCACTTCTTTTTGTTGAAAGTTCTTTCTCATTTATCAAGTTTGCTTGCAACAGGAACGTCAAAGTTGACTTAGACAATTTCTTTTACTTTGCCAAAACCTGCAGGTTGTTCTTGTTACTGGTAGAGAGAGATACACCTATGTAAAGCAGTCGCAGCTAGAAATGCGGCTTTCAAGGTGCATGATGTAGGAAGGGGTCTCTAACTATGTATTAGGCTGTTCTGTCTTTATTCCAAGTTAGATCAATGTGCTTTACAAAGCAGAGCATCCTTTTGTGGATGCCCAGTGCATATATGTTCTGTGGTCTCTTAAAACTTACACAATTGAGACCATCTCATATTGTATGGTTTCTTTTCAGTGTTGGCATTTTGATCATGGCTTTCACAAGCTCTTTAATTTTTTAGGTGTTCTTAAGATGTTATTCTTGAGTACTGTTAGGAAGACTGTTCTGATGGTGGTTTTCTTCCTTGCTTAGAACATACTGAAGGTGACTCTTCCATCTCTTCAACTTAACTCTTCCAGATTCAGATTAGTATTTCCACTTTCAGCCTTATTTAGGATAGTTTGCTTCCTTATCCTTGTACTGTTCAGCCACTTGATTAAACCATACTTTGGGGGCGGGGAGGGAGAAGGCTTGATTGTTGTGCTTTTATTTTTAATGAGGTACTGTAGTTCAGGTTCTTGGGCATTGTTCTGTGTTTTTTAATATCACTCCTGACACAACTGTCATCTGCTCTTCTTAGTGTCATATGTATGCTCCTTTTATTTTGGTTCATGTCCTTGGCTAGAATTGTCTTCATTTAACGGCTCCTTAAGCTTTGGGTATTTTTTTTCCCCGTTATCTAGTCTTCCTTCTCTGGGGACCACTGCTTTATATTAATGTTTTTCTACCTTGAGCTTTATATGACACTTTCATTCACACGTTTTCTGTTTCTTCCCAACCTGATTCTTCTGTTTTGTGTTCTTGTTACTGCACTATTTTAAATCAGTTCCAGAAATTCTGAATTGAATTTGGCTTTGGTGGTACTGTCTACACCAGTCCTAATTAATTCAGAGCTACTGCTGTTGTATGATACCGTAAGGTTATCTTCTTCTTTAAGGCTCATTCATTCTCAGCGATGAGGATTTTCTATGATTCAGCATTCAGAATGCCTTCCAGTAAGCCCTAGCCGCTTCTGTCCATCTTTCCCATAATGGCTAGGCACATTCCTCAGCCTGAGTGTGATTCAGGTTTCAGTTCTTCCTAGTTAAATTTTGAAAGAGCAAAGGTCCAGTAACATGCATCATTCCAGTTCTATGTGGATTTGGTTACAGATTGGCGTGTCAGTTTCTACAGTTAGGAAACCCAGCATGCACATGGAGTCTAAAATTGTTACTAGTCTTCTGAAAAACAGAATGACAATGTTGTTTTTTTTTCTTTACTTGAGCCCTCGGAACTTCATTTATAATGTTGTTGGATTTAGACTTTCTACATGTGAGAGCACCTGTATGTGTTAATTTAGTTAATATGTTAATTTAGTTAATTTTGGTTGATTTTTTTTCATTGACATGGTAAAGCTGCTCTACTTAATTATTTAAAATGTTTTTGCTTTCTAAAGCATGATATTTTTTTTTATTTTATTGTATGTAAAACAACAGAACCAAATTATGTGAAAAGAATAGTTTTAAACAGAAGGGGACATTGAGAAAAAAAAGAGACTGAATTTCCAGGCTTTTACTTTCTTGCTCACCAGACGAGTTTAGTATATACTAGGGAGGTGTACACATGCCATCGAAATACCTAGTGTGTTGAAGAAAGCTGAAATGGTATCAGCACTTAAAAACAAACTGCAAAGTAGTAAGAGTGGCAGATTTTGTGTATATGTATTGTATTGGTCATATTTAAAGTGGTGGTGTGCAAAGTCCTCCACCCCAGGAGCCTGCAACAGGCTTACCACCTGAGCATTAGTTGCTTCAGAACTGGGGTTTGCAGGTTAAGGGCTTCACTTGTAATTTCACTGGCTAGTCTGAAGCCATCGTGGATACAGTAAAACCTGCTCTGGTAGGACTCCTGCTCATAGTTTTTACTTGTAACAAATACGGCAAAGAAATTTAGTAGTCAATGTTTTTAGCATTATCATGATTTCAACAGCTACACCTTTGCTTAACTTACTTAGATTGAATTTGATCGCTCCGGAAGAACAGCTCTGTGTTTTCATTAGGGCCCTGCAGGGTCTTTGTTTCAGAGCTCTACAACAAAAACAGGGTGGGAAGAAAAAGCTCTTGCTTTGTTCCAATCTTTTCTAGTACTTAAGAGTCCTAAAACAAATTATCATACCTGTCTGTGTATTTGTGCACTGCCTTTAGACTTGTTACCATCAAGTTTAGTCAAAATGGCGGTAGTTAAAAAGGTAACAGCTTCTACCAGGATGTTTCTACAATTGTGCTGACTTAGTGGAGTGGGAAGCATATTAAGAGACTTAACTTTACAGCAAAAAGCATTGTGGCCTTTGTCTCATGGATACATTGATGACAAAGTGTGTGTATGAGTGTTAGGTGATCATGTTTTAAGAAAGTGGGGCTAATTCTGTCTAGTCTTCTGTTTCACAGTACAGCTTGACAAAGTTAATGTAAGTAATTGCACTATTTCAGAGTAGAAAGATGAAGTGCCAACATTTTGCCATTTATACCTCAACATGGAGATTTAATGCAATTCTACCATAAGGTTTTTCTTAACTGATTATTGCTATTGCTGAAAATATTTTGTGTTCCAAATTGGTTTAGTTAGTGTGAACAGAGATGTGAGCAATATTAATGATCTTGGCAAGTGTGTTTTTCACCTACCACAGCCTCTAAATTTGAATGTTAATAAGAACTAAATTTGATGTTTCCTTCACTCTAAACGTTACCTGTTAGGTGATCAATGAAAGTGTTTAGGTATAAGTTTTCTGTGTTGCAGCTGAGAAGTGTAGACTCTGTTTCATTTTTTAGGTTATGGTAGTACCAAAGGGCAAACCTTTTAAGTTGAAGGGTAAAAGTATACCTGTATTTGGAGATGCTCAAAAGCATCAAGGTGCTGAGAAACACAAACCAACTTTTAGGTTAGCTGTGCTTTGAAAAGGGAGTTAAACTGTATTATTTCAAGAAATCTCTTATAAATTATCCTACATAAAAGAAAAAAAAAAATATCCCTTAGTGATACCATAAGTTTGAGTGCCATTCACAGTCACCATGTTGTAGATACTTCCTTACTTTCATTAAAGCTTGATCACTTCATAGAATTTGACTGGCGTAATCTCATCTTTAAGAGGCTTCTGCTCGCAGCAAGTTTGTGCTACTTTCAGTTCTGTTTTCTGTTCTTTTAAAATGCAGGTAGTAGCTGTTACACAAGAGTAACAGGCAAATGTCTAAGCTTGTATTGAAGGAAGAAAGCTCTACAGTTGTCAGAACAATTCAAGTGTAATTTGCAACATCATCAGACTTTTGAACAAAAGTAATTGCAATTAGCAATTCACATAGTCCTAGTAATATTTCATAAAATGGGCTTTCTTGGGTCATATGGTTGTTTTTTTTTTTTGGATATACAGCTATGACTAAATTAACCACTGATAAGAGTTGCAAACTTCTTAAAATGTCAAAATAAACTATTTGGGGGAGATTGTAATGAACTTGGTTTAGAGATGAGTACTTATGAGTACTTGTAAGCCGTCGTATGTTTTTAAGATAAACCCTTTGAAGCCTGCAAGTAAAAAAATGTTAAACCTCAAATTTCTTTTCCCTCTTGAAAATATCTTATTAGGATTATATTATGGATTCTCCACCAGCTGCACCAGATAATACATCTGGTATACTGTTTGGTGTGAGAGAGAACTCGGGAGTTCCACAGTACCAGACTGGGCCATCAGTGAATGTAACAGGTGGGTATAACTGTAGTAGTTGATAAGAGAAAGAAACAGCGTAATGTCATTTAACTGTAGTGCAGACCTTTGGGTTATAATTTTAAATAGGATTTTTAGAATATAGTATAGCTACTTTTTTTTCTTCCCCCTGTACATAACACTATATAATGTTTGATGAATTAAACTTCAGAGCCTTGTGTTGTCAGACTTTGCTTTTCATTGCATTAGACTGACTGTAATATCAACTGATGTCTTGTAATGGTCATTTAGATGGAAAAAAAAATATTGCCAGATACACTACAATTATTTTTGACAGTTAAAGGCTCATTTTCTGTATATCCAGCACTCTTCGACTAGCATGAATAGAAGCGGCTGTTAGCAAGAGAGGGGCTGTGGAACAGTGCCAGAAGAACTTCCTGAGTCTGCTGAGTGGATTCCCAATGATGATGGTCTTGGTTTCCTGACTGCTAAATATAGCAGTTGGAGTAAATGGGATCAAAAGGATCCTGTGCAAAAAGGAGGGGGAAGGAACAGACTGCAGTTTGACAACTAATTTTTTTTTTCATCTAGCTAAACCATATTTCAACAGGAACTATTTAACCTATCTAAACACAACCAACCAACCAACCCCCTTTTTTCATAGCAGGTGGAATAGAATTGAAGCATGCAGTGTATTCAATCTTAAACAGGCTGTAACTTGAAACTTTCCCTTTTTTTGTGAAGGATTGCACTTCTCTAGTAACTGAACAGAATCCTAGGATTCAGTCTGTAAGTTATAGATGACAAACACTTTCGATTCTTCCATAAGGTAACAGGCTATCTATAATGAATGGCTTAACCGGTCATACTAAAAGTAAAACAGAATGACTGGTAGCTTCTTCTGTTGCTTGGTATGATGATTTTGCATCTCTAGCTAAGGCATTCACTGCAGCTACTGATCAATGAAGGTAGTGTATTTCTTTGCATGTGTCTATTCTGTGATCTGATTCTTGTCTTAGTGGAATAAATAGCTTTTTGTAAAGCAAACGAGGCTTTTATTTATTGCAAATGGTTCAGTATTCAACCCTAGTTCTCCAAAGCCACAGGTATTTAATTTTATTTTTCTAATTCATGACACCTGCTTGCATATTTAACAATTACTTATATTAGGCTCTTATCAGGAAAAATGATGTACTCAAAGGCATCAAGGACTGTAATTCAAAGTAATATACCATACTTAGTCTGTATATTTCAGTAAGATACACAACAGAGAAAATAGATGAAAAGGTTTATTATTTCTGGTTCAAAGTTGTGTCTCTTTCATTCCTGTGTGACACAGGAGGCTAATGTAATATTTAACTTAATTTCCCAAGAAGTATCTGTGTGTTTTGTGGTTTGGCTGGCGTGGTAAGGTCACGTAAGGCTCTTACATTTGGTTTGGTTGTATGTGCCGATGCCTACTTGCCTGTGTTGGCGTTGTGCTTCCTCTAATTCATGGGCAGCACTGCTGGCACAAAACATTCTGGAATATGGTATTTCAAAGTGCAGCCTTAGTGGGAACCAGCCTGTGGTACTCTCTGCAGAGTAGTTTAACCTCTGCATGTGGAGTCACTGAAGAATACACAACTTTTAGCTCAACATAGCATAAATGTTTGTTTCTGAGGTGTGTGAACCAGGCAAATGAGGAATTGCTGACAGACACTAACCAACCTTTTTGCTAGGCTGCTAAACAGTGTTGAGAAGTTAAACTGTACTGATAGCTCGTACCTGGGTGTTGGATGGGCACTGGGGATGTATGTGAAACTATGCACTTGGAGAAACCAGAAAATGCCATAACCAACAGAAAAACTGTTCTGTGGTATTCAAGAGCTGTCTGAAGTGTATGCATCCATTCATATCACCAGGTTAATGAAAGTGTTGGTGAGGGACAGGTCTGAGAAGGCTTTTATGTCCCGATTCTGTGAATTTGATGTGATTTATCACATTACATAAACCACCTCTATTCAAGGTTACCATTTTTAATATATTTTACCGTATTGTGGCTTCTTTTTGCAGTAATTCTCGATATCATATACAGTGATGCTGTGTGTATGTTAATAGGCAACTGTTTCATAATAACTACAAAATAGTTACAGAAGTATTTACTAGTAGCGTGAAGTGAAGGTAATAGACTTCATAAGCAAACTGCAAAACCAAACAGCAACTGTGTGCTCTGGGCTCCAGTGCCTGGAGTCCCTGACAATTTCAGCTTGTGGTATGTTGGGTGGAGCATTGGACAAACTAGCCTGGAGCATCAGTGATCTGAGGAAATTTGGTGTCAATGCACCAGCCTAGAGAGGCAAGTTGAAAAGACAAATCAGTCAGAACAGGGACTGATTTGCATAGGCTAGATATTAAATAATATTTAAAATAGTTTTGTTTATTTTTCACAATATGCCTTGAAATATTTCTAATGAGCAAACAGTGGAATTCAAATGCAAATGTATATATGTTCTCCTAGTGTTATCACTTTTCTGAAAGAGGAAATTTATTAGATCAGAGGTGTATAAACCAAGGTAAGAATCCTTACCTGTATGAATATAGAAAACGAACTTCAATTTTTTTGTGTGTCACAGATATGTCAAGCTTATTAAATTTCAAGTATTACCAATTTTGTTAACCTGTAAAGATTGTCTTTTTTATATATCAGGTTTTCCTTAGTAAAATTAAGTATTTTACTGAAGATTCTTATAAAATCAGACCTTCTGTCTTAACCCAGTCCCTTCTTACACAACACAGATATGTAATTATATTTTATTAAATTTTGCCTGCTGTGGGTTGATGGCCTGGTGCTCGAATGGCCTCAGTGATGCAGAATTCAAAAGTTATACCAGTTGTATGAAAACTTTTTGTGATCAAGGATAAGTAAATGTAAAACAAACAACATCTAGGAAGTAGTGTCATCTAGCAGATGACCTGTTTATTTTGTGTATGCGTTGTCTTTGGGAAACAATGCACAGGCTGAGATATTTGAGCTTAGTATCTTCATTTATGTCAGGAAGAAGTGGTTATTATGGAAGGGTATGCTCAGAAGGAGAATACTAGGATCATTAAATGCATATATAACAAGTGAATTACGTTTTCCTGTATATGAGGCATAATGCGGTAAATGTCCAAATGCTCAAATGCCAGCATTCCCTGCTGAGATTCTTTGGATTGAACAGGGAGACTGTTTGCTAGCTGTAGATAGCTAATACAGGATAAACACGACTTGGAGGTGAACCAGTGGCTTGGTTTTTATTTTTTCATAGTAGTTTGAATAATTTTATGTAACACAAGTTATCTCTGATCATTGGAAAGGCTTTTAAAGATAGTAGTTCATTTTTTATTACACCCAAAGAAGTCATTGGAGCAGTTAGATGGCTGGGAGGGAAATGTACAAGAATGTCCTTCCTTGATATCATTGTGTTTGGGAGTTATTTTCTGCAAGTCTTGGCCTCCTCGTAGATCATCATACTGTAAAAGCTGTCTGCCATCTGTGCTGTCACTTCAGAATTACTGAAGGCCTGTACTATCACCTCAGAATTACTGGTATGCAGCTGTGCTTCAGGTCTAGTTGAAGATTGAGCTCTGTATCAAGATTATATCAGTTGGATGATTCTCCAATCCAAGGATAATTTTACAGTAACAGAGATGGTGGTTTCAGGACAAGAGAGAGACAAATACTGAAGGACCAGTTTATTAGGCACTGAAACTCTGAATTTCAGAGTTGTTTATAGTGTTTTATTTATTTTTAGAAGTACTGCAAACAATTAGTGAATCAGCGTCTTCATCAGAATAGAGCAAAATAGGCATACCATGATTGCTTATTAGAAATTACAACACAATTTTCATTTTGGGTAGTATTTCGCATACAAACTGAAGTCTCAAAATGTTTTACAGAGTTAAGAATCTGTTTGAGATGAGTCTGGGTCAAGATACGAAAAGCAGGCCAAAAAATTCAGTTGGTCACAGTATATTTTACTTGTTTTTACAGATGGGGCTGTGTATCTTTCACCTTTACCCTTTTCTTCTCCACTGTCTGAGAAAATTCTGAGTCGGATATAGTTTTCTTAACTTCTGCATGGATTATGATGTTAGGGAAATCTTAACTGCTGTATTTGGACTTGCCCATCTTTTAAAGTATAGGCATCAGTAATGTGTTTGTAATATACTATGGAAAAAAACTGAGGTTTTTTAATTTAAACCACTAGGTCTGAATGAGAGTGTTTTTGTATCTAAGCGTCCTGCTACTTCTGAAGGCAACAGTGTAACTCCAAAAAAGGCCAAGCCTAATGAGGTTGGTGCTGGAAGCAATTCAGATGTTTCACCTACAGTTAACTCTCCAACAGTAACACCATCACAAAATGTATCTTCAAAAGGTAGGGTAGATCCAATGGTCTAGCTGTCCATCCATGCGTCTGGTTCATGGAGAAAGCTAGCACTCTTGCAATGTTTAAGTTGATCATTATTCTCAATGCTGTTAAGGCAATGTAAATAAGTAATTGTTCTGCCTTACAATAAATAAAAAATAAAGACAAACCTTTCAGTGCAAGAATTTATATACCTTTACAAATTAATTCAACCTAAGTTACTGCATATTCAAACTTCTGGCCTTCCTTGTTCGGATGTTTGACTTCAGTGAAGTGGAGACTAGTTGAGTTGTTCAGTAGCTGTGAAAACAGACATTCAAAACAAATGCCCCTGAACTCATCTGATTTTTTTAGCTCAAACAACTTAATGGGGTTGATACTTAACCAACTAAAAATCAAGGTTGAAAGAATTTTGTGACTGCTGAATTTATCAAGTATTTAAAAGATTAGTTAAAAGGATGAAAACAATTAACTTTAGGAATGCAAGATGAGGGACTTGGACTATGGAATCTCTGTCCTTGGAGTTACTGAGAAATCAGCTGGATGGCTCTGAGCATGCTGATGGGGTTGCATGTGCTTTGAGTGGGAGGCTGGACAAAAACACCTCTACACATCCCTCCTAAATTCTGTGATGCCGGTATTTGGAATAACTATTGCAAAGTGGTTTTTGCAGTTCCGACCTTTCTTTTGCAGTGGTGATTTTGATACGGTTTAAAATAGTAGTAGGAAAGGAGCAGGGGAATTTAAGTTTCAGGTTGCTCTGAATGAACTTCCCCTCCCTACAAGTAGAAAGGTAGTCTGGCTGTTTCAGCATATTAGTAATCAGGCACGTTTCCTCCTGAGCCAAAAGGTGCTTTCCAGCTGATTATAATAGACCAGAACTTCTTATTGACTTTGAGATATTTCCAGCCACATACTCTTTCCTATAATATTAAAATGAGAAGCTACCCACATTATGATTAAATTGCTTAGAATACTTTTTTTTTGACGTCCCGTTTGCAGCTGTTCTCTTCCTTAGCAACCAGCAGGAAGTAGCTATAACCCAGAATATTGCTGGGAAAAAAGAATTCCTACACCCTGTGGTGGGTAAAACAGATACTATGCTGCAAAACAGATACTGTGCTGCAGCTTGCAGCATACAAAAGATAACCAGAGGATATTACTAAATTCAGTAACAAAGGAATAGATGATCATAGTTACTGAGAACCCATTTTTTTGAGTTTGTCTCTAGGCAGTTCCACGATCCCATACAAATTTCAAATGTCACAAAATCCAGCAATGAGGCACCACAGAACATTACATTTTGCTGCAGAACGTTCCAAAATTAATTTGCCCTCAGCAAACTTGTCAAAATGTTTTACAAACTTTAATGCTGAAGACTTGCAGCACTGTTTTGTGGTAAATCTCTTGCATGGTCATCCACTCATTTGAAGGACTTTCTGCTTAATTACGATTCTTAGCAGTAATGTTATCCTCATGGAAAAATACTGCTTGATCTCTGTCTAGCTTGTGGATTATGCAAGATCATTTTAATGACAAAATGTATTAGGCAGTTGCATGGTCATCTCTTAACCCAAACTTTTCCTTGTTACAAGGTGGATGTATTTGTGCGTATATTTTTTATTACATTTTTTTCATAGCCCTGGCACAGTACATTTGACCCTGAAGTTAAGATATTAACACTTCTCCTGTGTTTAATCTGTTCTAAACTGCTTATTCTGCATGGAGTCCTCCAGATCTGTGAATGACTTGTAAATGCAAGAGAACTTGACCTGGAAAAGTAGCTCTCACTGTCTTTTGGCAGTTAGGAGAAAACTGGAAGCTTGGCTTTATTCATTGAAGTTTAAGATAACGCAAAGGTTTTTGTTTTTAATTTGCTTGAAAAGTATTAATTTGTACTGATAAGAGAATATTCCTTCCTTCCATTCTTGGGAGTAATTATTTAGAGGATTTATTGTCCAGGTTTTCCAAAGACACCTTTGCTCAACAGGAATGATGCATCTGAATAGGCTCAGGGTTACAACTACTGCCAGAGAACTATAGTCTTACTATTGAGAATGAGATGGTGAAATTCCTTTCAAAAACAGGTATCTGAACCCTATGTGATGGTGATCAGGTCATGGCATAAAAAGTTTTGTACAATTCTTTAAAATTAAACCTCTTTAAAAAAGAAATCACGTAATCTGTTTCATCTGGGGGCTTAGGGGAACAGAATTAATGTTTTGTCTCTGTTGTGCTCCTATTACCCTCTCCCATTTTTTCCTTGTTATTTGCTAAGATTTTATATATGTTTATATCAAACTGAATAAAATGATTTTGGAAATTAAGAACAGTATTTAAAAGATGGTTGTAAAACCTTGCGTATGTTCACTACAGCCACATCGGTTGAAATAGTTTTTATTTCAAATAGCATGTTTTGCTAGAATAATAAACAATAATAAATTAGTCACTCTTGATTGTGAATTCTGAATCTTAATATGTTTTCCAGGTACTAATGCTACATCAAGCAATATTAAAAACGGAGGACCTTTTCCACGAGCTTGTCCAAAGTGCAATATTCATTTCAATCTTATGGATCCTTTAAAAAATCATATGAAGGTAAAATATTTTGGGGCTGATAAACTTTGTAATAAGTTTATGTGGTCTTCTGGTTGGTTATGAAAAAGAGTGCTATGTTTTGATGTGAAGATAGTCTGCCTGCTGGCTATAATCAGCCAGGGCCCAAATGTCTCGTAGTCACAGAGATAAAGAATGGAGATGGGAAGCTCCAAATGTTGCCGCTTTTGACCATATTTTCCCAATGAAATGAGGCACATGTGCTGCCTGTCTTCTTCAGCTTCAAAATACAATTAAGAAGCATACATAATAATAATAGTAAAAAAAAAAAAAAAAAAAGTTTGATCTTTATCTAATCACTGTTTGTAGAAATTGCTTTTGTACTTACTATACTAGCTGAATTAAAGAACTGTGAATTAAATAAAGTGACTTTTTTTTTTTTTAATTGCATGTCAATTTACAGTATATGGGGATAAGTATACTGACTTACATTTCTACACTAGAAGATGAACTCTGTACCAGTAGGCTTATAGAAAGTAATAATGCATAATAAGAACTGTTGTCCAGCTGGAGAGAGATCTGTTCAGAAACATTCTGATTTTGTTCACTGTTGGAAATTTCATATCATTTTCTATATGAAGTAGTTCATACTTTTTAAGTTTATTATTACAGCTTCTGGGTTAAGCAATTCATTATCTATGCTTTTAGGTAGAAACACATAAATAATGTGTCTTGTGTGATGTAGGATTTCTGAATTTTTCACAATGCTGGAAATAAAAATAACGCTGTTTTTAATAAATGTCCTCCCCAAAGAGGTAAAAGATAAAACATTCCATGAGGTGCTCTGTAAACTTACACTTATCAACAAAGTAGTTGCATAAAAGCTGATTTTTTTTTCTTGTTAGATTTAAATTAAGTAGACAGTTTTCTAATGAGTAAGGAACCACTAGGCAACATTCGTATTCTGATTTGAATCTTAAACTCATTTTACGTGAAACTATGAGAATAATCCCTCTTCGGTGTTAAAAATGCACTGTATTTTATCTAAACACTACCAAAAGATCATTTCAGAGTTAAAAAAGCGTATGTGAATTTGCATGGAGTTAGCGTGACACAGAATGGAAATGGAGCTTTGCATGTAGCTCTAGTTAGCAGGTGGCTTCAGTTTTTAAAATGCTGTTGTCGTTGATGCAGTTTGTTCGGAGCAACTGATACCTTTGTCTGTCTCTTCATCTCCCCTTTTCTATTCAGTATTGTTGTCCAGATATGATAGATAATTTCTTCCCTGGAGTGGCCAAAACAGAATGTTCAAGTACAACAAGCAAAATCAATGAATCTGAGAAAGGAAAATTGATTATGTTAGTTAACGACTTCTATTATGGGAAACATGAAGGTGATACCCAGCAGGTACAACAGGAGCAGAAGACTCATACAACATTTAAGTGCTTCAGCTGTCTGAAAGTTCTTAAAAATAACATAAGGTATTTGAATTCACTTTCTACACGTTTTAATAATTTACAGCCTATAGCAATTAATTTTGTACATTCACAATTTGTCTCTTTGGCATAGAAAGATTTTTGGCTCCTTGAAAACTGATAATACTGGGTAATTGAACAGAAATTGAATTAGTTTTTACTGTGCATGTCCATCCATATTTTAAACTTATTCACTGATCAGAGTACGAGTTTTAATGGTGTCTAAAGGAAATGGTTTAGTTTTAATGAGAGCAGCTGTAGGATTTGGGGTTGAAAAGGGCAAGCAAAGTATTGTACAACTTGCCATCCTGATTGATGGTGATATCAGTAGATGTGAGTGTTAATTTTCTTTAGGGATTTCCAGTGACTAATAGTTTGTGGTTTACTTATGTAACAACTGTTATTTTGATGGAATAATTTTTCTTCCAAATGCCACAAAAAGCTTCAGTAAGCTGTTTTAATGGGTAGACCAACTCATGTCATTGTTCATTTGGAAGTTAAGGTCATTGTACTTTTTTACATGCATTCTTCAAGGGAAGCTGAAGTAGCAGAATGTAAAACTGAAGAAAAATGAACTATTCTTTCAAAAGACACAGTCTGCAGATTAAAATGAACAGCGTTATGCTAACATTAAACCCATATTATTAAACAAAACAAACGTTTCTTGTAATTACAAACATTAAACTTGCTGTAAATCTTTAAGTATGTGTCTGAGTAAAACTGCCAATATTTCATCTTAAGCAGTTAGGAAATCTGATGTTGTCAGACGTTCAAGAGAGTTTACTGCCATGACTTAACGGTGTCAATTCCTTTCTTCTGCTAAGTATCTGGATATTTTCAGTTCTTTTTTTTTTTTTTTTCTTTTTTTGGGTCTTTTTAAGCAACTATGTTATATTAGAAATCTGAACTCAAGTAACTATTCTCTTTATCACAGTAAGGAACTGTATTTTTATTTTTTTTAAAATTCCAAGGTCACCACTTTGAGAAATGTATTCTTTTTGTGAATGTGACCTACATTTAATAGCTCTTTTGGCTGTACTGAAATTAAGCCCATTCAAAATAGAACAGTTTATGAAGTTAACAGTGGTGGGTTATGCAACTAGCATGTCCTTTTGGCAATTCATTGCTCCACAGATAACTGACCTGCCAACAATGTGCGAAGTGCTTAGTCTTCTCAGGTAGGTCCTCCTGCAGATAGTTGGACATATTAATAAGGAAAAGGTGGTGACTTTCAGTAGTGATGTACCACCAAGTTTCTGATAACCTGGTTATCAGCTGCACAGTGGCATTCTTTGATAACTGCCCTTCGTAACATATCTTCAGACCTAAATAATTTATAAAAAGGCAGTTCTTGGAATGCTGTCAGTTCTGGATGGAGGTAATTTCAGATAAAGCTGTGAAGGTCCTAGTTGCACATGAGTCTTCCTGCTTAATAGCTTTTAGTAGAGCTGCAGTTCTGCTTGCTCCAGAATGTGGATTTGAGCCTCTAGTGGTGGTGAGGTCTGAATGTATTGTTGCTGTTGCCTTTGACAGTTTGTGTATTTCAAGACTGGAATTTTGGCTAAACAAACATGAAAGATGCAATAGATTGCTTAGTTTTAGAGCGTGTTTCAGACATGTTGCATATTCCTTGTAATAGTCAAGATACCTTTTTTAGCTTTGAGACGTGATTTCCAGCATAGTCAGTTTGCTTAACTTCATTGATTTTTGTTTGTTTGTTTTAGATGAACACTTCCTGCTCTAACTTCTTGAAATTGAGAAGTGCTTTCCGAGCAGTTTTTCTAAGGGTTCTTGTGCATTTTGCATGGGATATGTCATGGATAGTGTTAAAATATGGCTTTTTGCACCTGTTCACTATCATTCAAAGGTTTATGAACCACATGAAGCATCACTTAGAGCTTGAGAAGCAGAGCAGTGAAAGCTGGGAAAGCCATACCACCTGCCAGCACTGTTACCGTCAGTTTCCCACCCCATTTCAGCTGCAGTGCCACATTGAAAGTACACACACGCCTTATGAGTCGTCTAGTAAGTTGACTTATATATCACATTGAACCTTTTTGTGACCTAGAATTTTCAGATATTTTCTGACTTTTGATGGTTAATAACCTTAGAATAAAGGTATTGTACGTTAAGAGCAATAATCATGAGGTTTAATATAGAAGCTGGGCAGTCATTCAACTTATGTCATAACAATGTATCTGGAAAAAATATTTCTAAAAGCTGGGGGATGGGGAGTGGAGGCAGGCTCTTTTTTTTATGATTGAAAGCCCCTGATTTCAAGAGTTCATATTGTTTAGGGGCCTTGCACTATGGGCTTCCTGAAGTTGTGCAGAGTGTTTAACCTGAAAAGTAGAAAGATTGTTAGATTCTTTTACCTTTATAGAGTTCGCTGTTCACATATATGTATGTATTGATTTACTTTTGATCCCAGGCTAATTTTCTAATGTATTTTTCTTGCTTTTCACTTTTTCTAGCTATTTGTAAAATCTGTGAATTATCCTTTGAAACAGAGCAAGTTCTTTTGCAACATATGAAGGACAATCATAAGCCAGGTGAAATGCCGTATGTTTGCCAGGTATTTCAGAGTGACTGTTTTGTATTTAGATTACACCGCCCTCCCCCCCCCCCCCCCCCCCCCCCCCCCCATGAACACTGTCTCTACTGTCAATAAACTTCTAACATGAAAGTCGAACTTCTTATTTTAGGTATGCAACTACAGATCCTCAGCTTTTTCTGATGTAGAAACACATTTCAGGACAGTTCATGAAAATACAAAACATTTGCTGTGCCCATTTTGCCTCAAAGTAATAAAAATTGGAGCACCGTATATGCATCATTATATGAGGCATCAGGTAAACAGATATTTTTCTATCCTTAATTGAAAAATGCTAAATAATTATAAAATGAGTCTCTCCCTAAAATAAACAACAACAACAAATAGAACTGATTTGTGTAGTCCTTAGTGGATAAGAATAGTTAATAAAGGATGAAGCCTTATAACTTCTTCTTTTGAGAAGTCTTTGAGTGAATTGTTAGACTTTGTCATGTTTTTATATGACAGAAGTTCCCTGTTTAAAAATCTCTGAATATTCTTGAAAGAATCTCTCTGCTACTTGGTTTCTTCACCAAGTCATAGTGATATGTTCTGCTTTTCTTGAAGTTAATAGCAAGGCTGTCAGTGATTTAACTAGAGAAAAGATTGTGACGTACTGCATTGACTTAGTTTAACTGTCAATCTCTGATTCCCTCTTATAATAATATTACATGTGTACACAGTTGTCTTGTCTTTGTACAATATTATTAAGAGTTTATCAGGTTGATTTTTAAAAATCAGATGACCATTCCTTGAGAAATTCTAGGGCTATAGTTTTGTTTATCATAACATTCCTGCTTACTATATATTTATTTTTTCCTTTAAGAAAAAAGGAATATACCGTTGCACTAAGTGCAGACTGCAATTTTTGACTTGCAAAGAAAAAATGGATCACAAGACTCAGCATCACCGAACATTTAGAAAACCTAAACAGTTAGAAGGATTGCCTCCTGGAACAAAGGTAAGTGTTTGTAAAGGAGAAGTAGAGGGGCAAATGAAGAAAATGCCTTGGTAGGGAAAGGGGCGAAATTAGAAAGAGATGCTTTTCTCCTTTCTTGTCCAAAGCAAAGAAATTTCTGCTGCCTCTAAAACTAAAACATCACTTCCTTTTGGAAGAATTGTTAGGAACAGTTCATGGTTTCCTCCTGGTGATATGTATTGCTGTTCTGTTTCATTCTTCAGAAAGTTATCTGGAATAAATAGATTGGCTAATCATGAGGTAATAAGACACTTTTTTAAAAAAAAAAAAAAATCCAGGAATTGATAGGTTCTTTTGATATTCTTCCTAACAGGTCTTATTATTCAGACCTTTCTGTTTCTTTTCTGCTACTACTTCTTCTTCTTGTTGTTTGGTTTTTTGTTTTGTTTTGTTTTGTTTTGTTTTGTTTTGTTTTGTTTTGTTTTGTTTTGAGAACAGGATGTAGACAGTTGCAGGTCTGAAGAGAGAGCAGTGTTCTTTGTCATGGCTAATTATTTCCAGAAAAACAAACTTTTTAAGCATCCAGTTGATTAAGTTTAGCATCCAGTTGAGATTAAGTTTACTCTAGTCAGCAGTATTTACCTTTTTTTGAGACAACCTTTGCTGAGGGGAATTTCATATGCTATGTTAAATTGTTAGTTCTCTTCTAAAATGGCTCAAACTTTGATGTAAACAGAAATGGGAACTTGAATAGTTTAAATGAAAAAACTTTTAATTTCATACTTCTAGGTCACTATTCGAGCATCTCTTGGATCTCTTCAGTCAGGATCTTCTGTTAGCACGAGTACATCCACATTTCAGCTATCACCTAAAGCTAAAAATACAACCACTAGAAATCATAACAGATCTAATACAAATAAGTCAAAAGCAAAATCAAAACCATCAGCTACATCGAAGAAGCAAAATGCATGGACCAACAGCAGCAGCAAAAAAAAAAAAGTTACAAATACAGCACTGCATAATCTAAGGTAAAATATTAGCATTAAAATATATGTAAGTATGCTTTGAATATAAGTGGTCATTTCATTAATTTTTTAGTAACTCACGATATAGCAATATAGAACATTCAACCACTCCATTTTGTAGAAAGCACATACTCATGAACTTTCCACGTGTTGGTATCGTGATTATAATTTGAAACCTTCATTCTTCATAATTTTTTGTCTGGCATGTATTCTGTGTGGCTCTGACATGTATTCTGTTCTAAATTTAGAATCTTTCTCTGCACAGAGCCCCAAATGATTTAAATACTGGTACACCAGGCAGATTTACATTAAAAGTGGCCTTTGGAGGGGGAATACATCTGTTGGGGTGTTCTTTGCAAGCTTTCTTATGGAGGGAAAACTGTTTTCCTCCTTCAGCTTCTGAAGGGATTTATTTGAACCCATTATTCAAAAGGTGAAGTCTTGTCTGTCCTAGGAGGTACCTTAATTTGGGGAACTAACAAAAGAGTCAAAGTAAATGCAGACTGTGGAGAGAATGCTCTCTTTATATTTACAGTGTAATGTTTTTTGCAGTCCTTGTTAATAATTTAATGGGTGTTTTATGGACTTGAATATAATTTCATTGCCTAGCATGAATTCGTAGTTGTCTTTGACAAAGGTTATGGATGCCTCCATTTCAGTAAGATGCCAATACTCACAAAACATAGCTCTTTAAGACATCCAAAAATAGCCAGCAAAACTGGGGAAGAGCAGGATTATATTCTTGATCTATAGATATTTCAAAGCTTGCAGAGGATTTTGGGTGACAGGAAAACCACATGCTCTTGTGCTCATAGCGGCAAATGAAGCATTTCTTTGAAATCCTTCTAAAGTATGGAAAGATAATGCTAGCAGCTGAAATTGGAGGTTCTCACCTGCAGGATCTTGTTTACAGAAATGCCCAATAACAGATGTTTATATTAACTTGCACTTTTTTATTAAGGACGTTAAGTTAATAATTAAAGAAAAAAAACCATTTTCTTCATAAGTACTAACATATCCCATAATAAATATTTAACTAATACATTTTTTGAATTCTTCTTTCTTTGTTTCTTACTGTTAAAAGACTTAAAGCAAAAAGTTTGAACTAGTTATGTTCTAAAGTGTTGATGTTAACTATCAACTTTTTCATGTTACTGTTAGGTATCGTTTGGGAGCTCACAAATGCATTGAGTGTTACTCAGAAATAAAGGATTTTGCAAACCACTTTCCTACATATGTCCACTGTAGCTTATGCAGATATAATACTAGCTGTAGCAAAGCCTACGTGAATCACATGATGAGGTGAGAACTCTGCGCAGTTTTTATTGGGTTATCAAATACTTTCAAAATTCATATAAAGTGTGTTATGTGTGTGTATTAACTGAATTTTTAATTGTGTCATAGGACCAACAGGGGCATGTGTAAGGTTGGATTTTCATTTTTTGTTGAGGGCCTACATCCAGTGTTCTTGTTCATTGTTTTTGCTTCGAGTTTCTGTGAGATCTTTCATAATTATTTCAGTCAAACTTAACAAATAATGATTGATTGTTGTATGTTCTCTGGGAAGCCAGTCTCCTGTCATTTGTCTCCTTGATGCAGTCTTGATTGTTGCCCCCCTACTTTACCTCTTGCAGCCCCTAGCACCTAAGGAACAAGGGGTGATGAGAAAGAAGGCAGTTACAGGGAGGATGTTTCTGCAGCAGCCTTTGTACTCAGCTGCTTGCTTTTTGTTTCATGTGGGAGTACAGTGTTGGCACATACTTAAACTGCATGTGAAATAACTTAAGGTTTTCTGAAGATGTGATTTTTATCTCATTTAAATCTATCTCTTTAGGGAGCTTGAATTCAGTAAAGCTTCTTCACCATATAGCTTTGCTGTGTAGCTTCAGCTACGGTGCTTCCAGACCTAAAATGTGAACGGAAGTAATGTAACTACGTGCAGGCAGTACTATGCCAAAAAGCTAAGTCTTGTCCCTCCCAAACTAATTATTTACTAAATAACTCAGAAGGAGTAGAGATGCTAGATGTTCTTGAGGTTGTTTGTCTCTTTTGCTCTTGAACACAGCCATGTGGGCTTTTTGTTTGTTTTTGATTTTACCAGTTTTGAGCTGGAGGTGAGATTCAGAAGCCTATAAAATTTCATTAATTTATTTTTTTAGAGTAATTCAGGTCAGTAGTTGAGTATTCTATTTTTATGCCTTGTCATAAAGAAATTGCAGTACTGTGTACAGTACGTACGGGATATGTGGAGATGTACTCCAGAAAGCTAGTTTAAGTGGTAATGTTTTCTTACATTTAGTTTTCACAGTGCTCGTCCAAGTAAAAGATTTTGGATCTACAAGAAGCATTCAGAAGAGCTACGGTAATTCAGCTTTTTTCAGTTACAGAACATTATGTTTTTAGTTTTTAATAGTAAGATAATTGATTAAATGAGATTAGACCCTCTTGAATTTCTACACTTACACAAATTAGAGCAGAAAAGGGAAAATACTAGCTCTTTTACTAGCCAGGTTCTCTTTTGTAACAAAAATTTGTCCAAATTTGTTGACCTCTTTCTCAACGCAAGGCAGTTCGAAAAAAGTATTTCCAACTCTGTTTTCCAATTATTCACAATGTGCAAAGTCTGAAAGGAGAGGGAGGTGGGAAAACCAATAAACTCAAACTTTACAGATAAAGTTCTGTCAAAAGTAGTATTCTTTGTACTACATCAAACATGGAGATGTCCTAGTCAATGACTGAAAATTCCGGGTGCTATTTGCCGTATAAAAAGTAAGAATACTTCTGCGAGTCGCCTCATCTATAGTTGCAAAATCATTTTTTTCTGTATAGTCTATCCAGTAGCTGTAAGCTAAGAAAGCCAGAAGTATGTTATGTTTATATGTACTTTTTACTTTGTCTTCTCTAGAGGTGTGACTGTAGTATGTCTTAACTGCGATTTTCTGACCGATGGTTCTGGCTTAGATAGCATGGCCACACATCTGAGTGAAAGCCACACTCATACTTGTCAAGTTATTATAGAGAATGGTGAGTACACGTAAATATAAATACTTACATGAGGATGTCTTTGTTACAGCAGTCCTTTTTCCAGTTCTGTTATCTTTATGTGCTTAGATTTGAAAATGAGTCCTTGTGTATTTCCACATTTTAAAATGTTTTTAACTAATTTTTTTTCATTTTTATTTTCAGTTTCTGTAGATTTGCCAACTGCTGAACAAGTATCTGAGTAAGTTTTGTTTTACCACTCAATGTTTCTTTTTTTTTCCTATTAATTCAGTGACAGATGGCCAAAATTTGCACTTTGAACTTGGGTTTCTTCTGAATTCATTAGAATAGAAAATGTACGGGAGGCCCATGCTTTTACTTAATGATTTTTGCTCTTGAACACATCCAGAATTGCAAGAATGGGGAAATAGTGATTAGTGAACTCATGAAAAATAAACAGTTCTTGCAGTATTAGTACTTCTCAATCCTGACTTCTGAGTCTAGGCCTAGTGGGACTGTAAATTCAACTTACTTTTATTGCTAACTATATTAAATAAGTGTTTGTTCTTCACATAATATTGTTATAAATATTAAAAAAAGAAAGTTGTGGCCTTTGTGGAAGTAGGATAAATTATTTAGAAATTATTTTCTAAATGATATAATGATTAAATGATAAAAGATATGCTGTCTCATTAATTTTTAATGATTTGCAAAGAAAAATTAATATGGTGATTTTGGCTTTCAATTTTTTAAGGATTTGGAAAAGAACCTGCAGTATTGTGGAGCTTGTGTTTGTCGGGTTTGGGATTTTTTTAACCTTAGAAGGATCAGGCATGCTAAGCCCTTCCTTGGTTATACTGGGACAGTACCTGAGGATTTACAATGTATCTTGTGAAACTGTTTTTGCCATAATGGAAAGTTCAGAGGTGTGTCAGCTGAAACAAACAGGAGTTCTCTCTAAACTCTTTCTAAATGCAGGAATAAAGATGTTGATTAGACTACAAAGAAAGAAACTTTAAAGGTGAAAGAAAACAGTTTAACCCAGATTTAACAACAAGGTGTCATTGACTCCATATAGCCTATAGTAGGCTCTCTCTAAGGGGATTAGAGATTCTCATGCATGAGGACTTTACCAACAAAGAGAATTTCTTATGCCTCTTGAGCATAAATCAACCTTCAGTGAGTAGTGTAAATATCCCCAGTAAGTTATATCTGATCTAAGGAAAGATGTCCCTGCCCGTGACAGGGAGGTACTAGAGTACTAGATGACCCTTTAGGTCTCTTCCAAACCAAACCATTCTATGATTTCATACCAGTACATTAAATATTTTCTTTCTTATTTTCCATAAAGTGGCCAGTAAGAGGAGATACAGGAAAACTCTCTCATCTGATCCAAGCATAGAAATATTTTCTTCAGTTACGAATAATAGTGGAGCAAAATCTATGCTGCGAACTTCAAATCTCTAGTAGTAACTGCTTAACGTGCTGTAATTGAATAAAAATGATGTTCTGATGGAATGAATAATAGACATTATTTAAAAGAATAGATGTTCTGGGAGGAATGGACAGGAGAAGGAAGTTAATTTAGGAAACCGTTCCAAAAAGCCATTTAAGAAGAAAATGAAACTTCTGATTTTGGAGCACTGCTTATTGAAATCGGGCAAAACACTGGGAAGAGTCATTTAAGAGGGTGAGCTATAATCCCCTGATTAATCCGGGGTGGCTTGTGTTCTTAAACAGTTTGGATTTTGGTGAAAGTCAAACGCAGGAAAAATAAGAAGTGTTGAGCTGTGATCCAACCTTAGTTTTTTCTACGTGGAGCTGTTAATAGGTATTTGGAATTAATGTATGCTGGACTACGTGTAAGGAAAGATTCTAGGTGTATTGAACGGTGGGGAAAGGGGTACATCTGTGGCAAGCTGTCAGTACTGCACAAGAACCTTACTCTCTTAAAAATACAGTTGAAGTGTCTGAAAATATTTTAAGGATGTTAAATATGTGAAGTATATTTATATAATATTAGGCAGAAACAGGTGGGTGAGCACCAAAGGAAGAGATTGAAGTAGAGTTGAAAACATGTACAGGTTTGTTTCTGCAAGCTGTTAGTGTGTTAGATTAGGGTAGATGCAGATAGCTGGCTTTTTTGAGAGCTCTGATGTTGCTGTAAGATTAGTTAATGGTTGTACATGAGGTGATATCTGTGGTTTTTAAAACTGACATGTTGATAGACGTTAATCTCAGGAAATCTTGTCCTTTTCTATATAAGTCTGATATTTTGGACAAGAATGTATCATTGCTGAACCTAAAAGCATGAGCATATCTCTGTAGCAGATTTTTGTATTCATTATTTGCAGTACAGAGTAAACACAAATAAATGTTTGTGGTGCTCTGCATTTAGCTTCGGAAGAGGAACCTGTAAACAGTACTCATAACGTTTGCCGTGTATTTTCTCAGTGATCTACGAATGTTTCTTCCCATTCCTTGACCTATACTGTGATGAGGTATAACTTGTTTGTGGGACTCTGCAGAATAACCATCATTGGACACAATAACACACATAGTACATTCTTGGAAGCTTTTGGATCTTCTCTTGCATCTTTCAGACCTTGATATCTTCTGTGACATATGAGACTATCAGTATGTGTTGTAAAACTCATCTCTATTGCTAATGACTAAACATGTTCTACAAGCTCTGTTTAGTGTTGATGACACCTGTCTTTGGACCAGAGTCCTGTCATTAGTAGTACAGATAACCTAGCTGGAGATGTTCCAGCAGGATTTTCTTTTTAAGTTGTTACTCTACATAAGTTGTTTTGTTGTTTAGTGATCTACCTTGTGCTGAGGGAATAAGGCGTAATAACTGTGCGAGCACTCTTCTTTCTTTTCTCAACTCTCTGCTTTGCGCAACATTAACATATTTTTAAATGAACTGACAGTAGACATTTTTGTTGCAGGGGAGTTGAAAGTGAGCAGGTATCCTATACTGCCTTGGCTCACTGATACATCATTGTGGAGCATCAAATTGAACCCAGTCGAGCTTGGGATTATTTTGGTATGTAAGCGAACAAGCATCTGGCCAGACCTTTTCTTTTTTCTTCATGCATTGAAGCTGTGGTATTTTTCTTTTTCTTTTTCTTTTTTTTTTTTTCCTTTTTTTTTTTTTTAATGTCTTTTAGGCAGCAGGTCTGGTCTTTTCTCCCAGTACTGTAGTCTGGCAAAGGCTCTTCTGTGTTGTTACTCTGCTTTGCAGCATTAACTTACAGCTTTGGGGGGCAATACTCCTTGGAAGAGAGGCTTAGCAGTGGTTTCCTTTATGTGATGTAGTGTTTCTTTGCTGCTCATTGTCTCCTCAAGTCTGTCAGTAACATCCCAAGCTAGAGTAGTGTATAAATGAGGATGTATACCTGCTAGCACCAAAGCCCATTTTGTTCTGAACTTGATCCTAGATTTTTAAAGTAAAGGGATTTGTCATTCTCTTTGGGTATTCACTAAAACATGCAAGTCCTGATCTGTTTAATATTCAAATAAGTTGCATTTTGTCTGCCAATGACTTTGCCATATACAGTAGTAAATATGCTTTCTATCACACATAACTGCATAAACTGAATCTTGGCCAAAGGAATTTATTAGCTTTACTCTAGTGGCTAAACTTCTTTTTGCTCCTAAATGGTATCGGAGGAAAGCATGTGATGGAAGCAGATATATTTATTGAGGGTGGAGCAGCCACAGTTCATTCACACCTTGTTCTTTTGGTATCATCTCTCATCTTCAAGGATGCTCTACTCAAGCTGCTAAGACATCTGCTGATTTTGATTTCACTGCTTCTGACTTCATCTGTAGTTGTAGATAATCTGTGGCAAGTTTATCCATCAACAAGTTGTCTGAATATATGATGAGCTTTCATTTTGTCATGATGAACATCTAGCATTCCTACAAATTTAACCTTGTGCTTACAGCGAACTTTTTTCTTGGTTGAATTTCTCATTTAGTGGCTTCCAGGGAACTTAGCAGATAATCTTACTCTGGCATCAGTCATTGTTACTACCTCCTAGTTGTAAGAGATTTCTAATGAATGCAAGTTGGTCTTGATTTGCAGCACTTTCTTTTTCCGCATAATCGAACTCCATGAGATTAATCTGTTTTGACTGATATTTTTGTCCTCTTCACTTTTCATATAGAAACAACAACAGTTTGGGAGATAGTGAGCTTCTGCAGCCACTGTGTTATTGCTAGTAACAGCAAAGATCTCATCATCAGTTTGTCTTTTATGCATACGTTGTGATTAAACATCCACGCAGTCAATTAGTACTCCTAAGTCTTGTTCTTTTTGCTGCTTTTTCTTTTTATTCTGACAGAAGGTATGTTCTGTCTTGCATGCTGTTGTTCAATTTCAACCATCAGTTACATAGCACAAGTTTTTCTTGCAGGACTTGTTTCTGTTTTGTCACAATAGCATTCAAAAAAGCGTAGTGGGATCATTATTTCATTGTGAACATGCTGTTGTAACTCAGAGGAAGTTAAATCTGTGATATCACACTTTCATTCAGGTTTTTGTCAGCAACCAAAACAGGAGTATGACTGCAGATTTTTGTGGCTTTCAGAAATGTTCTCTAAGAATTTCCTGCAAATTACGGAAGATTGGTACTCTGTTTTGACATTTATGTATATTGTTTTCACAAGCAATTTATGTTTATAATCCTTGTGTATAGTTGAGCTGGGTGGCTGGAAGGTACCATGAGCCACTTAGATAACACAAAGTTGTTAGCTCCAGCTGGGACTACTGATTTCCTAGGAAAAGTTCGTTTTGGTTAGGGATGGACAGGAAGGGTGTGTTTGGTGAACGATTCAAGCTGTTTTTTCAGTGCTGCTTACCCAAAAGAGCTGTGGGAACAACTATGTGACTGTAGGAAAACATGACAGATCACTGGGAAGACAGTGGTTCATGATTTGAGCTCTGTATGTGCACAAATATAGATACATTTTATTATGTGAAGGCAGGCAAAGCTATGAGACTACATGAATTTCAGAAATAATGACAATACCCTTAGCTATGTTTGGATTATGTATCTTACAGTCTGCTTTTTTCAATGACTCTAAATTTGTTCCATTAGCCCAAGCTGATTCCTTGCATATCAAACAAAGTTTCAGATCAACCTGACTTCAGATTTAAAGCATCTAAAGGAATGTTCTTAATTACCTGTCTTTTATTCTATAGTCAAAGCCTGAACCTCTTTAGTTTTGTGGCCATTACTTCCTCTTAACTATCTCAGTCAAGCTGAAATTTAGTCGTCAGCTGTTAACGTCTTGGGGGAATTTTTATTTGAGGGATTGATAATCAGGAGTCACTTCTCATTGTTCTTAAATTAAAGTTTATTTCAATGTACGATAATATTTGGGGAGTTTTAGAGAGGTTTCAAAATTGCTCAAAATTGTGGACCAACAGGCTGTATTTACCACAGATCACAGAATCACAGAATTTTCTAGGTTGGAAGAGACCTCAAGGTCATCGAGTCCAACCTCCAACCTAACGCTAACAGCCCTCCACTAAACCATATCCCTAAGCTCTACATCTAAACGTCTTTTGAAGACTTCCAAGGATGGTGACTCCACCACTTCCCTGGGCAGCCTGTTCCAATGCCTCACAACCCTTTCAGTGAAGAAGTTCTTCCTAACATCTAGCCTAAAACTCCCCTGGCTCAACTTTAGCCCATTCCCCCTCGTCCTGTCACCAGGCACGTGGGAGAACAGGCCAACCCCCACCTCGCTACAGCCTCCCTTGAGGTACCTAAAAAGAGCGATAAGGTCGCCCCTGAGCCTCCTCTTCTCCAGGCTGAACAAGCCCAGCTCCCTCAGCCGCTCCTCGTAGGACTTGTTCTCCAGGCCCCTCACCAGCTTCGTCGCCCTTCTCTGCACCCGCTCAAGCACCTCGATGTCCTTCTTGTAGCGAGGGGCCCAAAACTGAACACAGTACTCGAGGTGCGGCCTCACCAGAGCTGAGTACAGGGGGACGATCACCTCCCTAGCCCTGCTGGTCACACTGTTTCTTATGCAAGCCAGGATGCCGTTGGCCTTCTTGGCCACCTGAGCACACTGCTGGCTCATATTCAGCCGACTGTCCACCATCACTCCCAGGTCCTTCTCTGCCTGGCAGCTTTCCAACCATTCCTCTCCCAGCCTGTAGCTCTGCTTGGGGTTATTGCGCCCCAGGTGCAGGACCCGGCACTTGGCCTTGTTAAACTTCATGCAGTTGACCTCAGCCCATCGGTCCAGCCTATCCAGATCCTCCTGCAGAGCTTTCCTACCCTCAAGCAGATCGACACACGCACCTAACTTGGTGTCATCTGCGAACTTACTGAGGGTGCACTCGATGCCCTCGTCCAGATCATCGATGAAGATATTAAAGAGGACCGGCCCCAGCACCGAGCCCTGGGGGACGCCACTAGTGACTGGCCTCCAACTGGACTTGGCTCCATTCACCACGACTCTTTGGGCCCGGCTATCCAGCCAGTTTCTAACCCAACGAAGCGTGCGCCAGTCCAAGCCAAGAGCAGCCAGTTTCTTGAGGAGAATGCTGTGGGAGACGGTGTCAAAAGCCTTGCTGAAGTCAAGGTAGACCACATCCACAGCCTTTCCCTCATCCACCCAGCGCGTCACTCTGTCATAGAAGGAGATCAGGTTCGTCAGGCATGACCTGCCTTTCATAAACCCATGCTGACTGGGCCTGATCGCCTGCTTCCCCTTCAAGTGCTGCATGATGACTCTCAGGAGGATCTGCTCCATGAGCTTTCCTGGCACTGAGGTCAAACTGACAGGCCTGTAGTTTCCTGGGTCTGCCCTCCGGCCCTTCTTGTAGATGGGCGTCACGTTTGCTAGCCGCCAATCGATTGGGACCTCCCCCGATAGCCAGGACTGTTGATAAATGATGGACAGTGGCTTGGCCAGCTCCTCTGCCAGTTCCCTCAGTACCCTTGGGTGGATCCCATCTGGCCCCATCGACTTGTGCACATCTAAGTGCCGTAGTAGGTCACCAACCAGTTCTTCATGGATAATGAGGGCCACATCCTGCTCCCCATCCCCTTCCACCAGCTCAGGGTACTGGGTATCCAGAGAACATCCGGTATTGCCGCTAAAGACTGAGGCAAAGAAGGCATTGAGCACCTCCGCCTTTTCCTCATCTCTTGTAACTAAGTTTCCCCCCGCATCCAGTAAAGGATGGAGATTCTCCTTAGTCCTCCTTTTTGTGTTGATGTATTTATAGAAACGTTTTTTGTTATCTTTAACGGCAGTAGCCAGATTGAGCTCCAGATGAGCTTTGGCCTTCCTAATTTTGTCCCTGCACAGCCTCGCTACTTCTTTAAAGTCCTCCTTAGTGGCCTGCCCACTTTTCCAAAGCTTATATAGATGGACAGAGACTTTGTTTTACTTTCATAAAGTTCTTCCCAGAAGTATGGCAGCTCCAGATACATGAGAAAGGACATTGCCTTTGTTGCTTTTTGAGAACTACGGGAGACGGAACTCTTCAGAAACCAAACTGTTAGGCCCCAAACATTTAAGATTTTTTGTAAAAGTGTTAGGGACATCGCAGGATGTTAGTCTTCTGTGGTTCAGTATCCACTTAGGAAACTTGTTAATTACAAATTAGAAGGAATTAAATTCTAAAACCTATTCCTAAACAGAAGTAAGGTTGAGAATATCAGTAATCCAAGGTGAACCATATTAAAAAAGACGTAATTGTCACAAAATGCTATAAACTTTGTTCACTTTAAAAGCAGTGTAAACTATCCAGTTTAAATCTGTTTTCTAAGCTATAGAAAGATAGCCACAGAAATCTATCATAATTTGATCATGTAAACTATTTTTAAAAATATATTTACAACAGTGTGTGGTTATTGGATTCAGTTCATACCTGTTTATTGTGGTGGCAAAACTTAATCTTCTCATACAACAAGAACAAATACTTCTCTTGCCCAGCAAAGATGTGGAAGCCCATCCCTGCAGGTGTTCAAGACCAGGTTGGACGAGGCCTTGGGCAACTTGCTTTAGTGGGTAGCATCCCTGTCCATAGCAGGGGGTTGGAACTAAATGGCTTTTAAAGTCCCTTCCAACCCAAGCTGTTCTGTTATTCTATGCACAGCATGTCCTGTGGTGTCTGATTTCTTTGCATATAAATTGTTCTTCCTTTTCAGAAGTGAATAGTGTTTGTTTTTAGACAAATTACAGTTTCCAACCTACTTGTTTAAATTCTTGCACAGAAATCATTAAAGCAGTAAAGCCAAGTTAAATATCTGGTGTTGCACCATCTTTTACCAGTATTGATGGTCATGATTCAGAGCATTTCAAGTCTCTGACCCAATAAATGTGTTACTTGATTTACCCTGATCATTGTTCTTACTGATAATTAGATGAACATTGTTACAGTGCTAAAATAGGAGTTATTGTAAAACAGACTTTTTTCCTAGTTATTTTTGCAATGGTTTATTGCAAATTACAATGTAAATAGTTGTTTATACCACAATCCAAGTAGTTGCCTACCTGCTAGACCTTTAATGTTAATCTAAGGCGTACATGGTGTGCTGAAAGTGTGTGTTAAATTCTTTAAAGGGTCTGCTTTTAGCACTGCTTTTTCTTGGATTAATGTAGCAAAATAGATGTGGTACCTAATATTAGTATACGTTTTTCATAAAATTTGAGTTGATAAAGGTGTTTCTTCTGTCAGGCATATTGTACTTTGCACACAGCCATTAACACTCAGTGAGGTCATGAATAATTTAAGTTATGATTTATAACAGTATTTAAATATAACAGAGGCAGCACCATACTGCAGCAGAGTGTTTGTCTTTAATGCAGCAATAACAAAGATGATACAGGCATTGCCAGTTTTGAGGGGATTGTTCAGGTTTTTTTGTAGGAAACATTTGAAAGGTTAGATTTTATACTAGAAGTGATGACTTAACAAGGTTTTGTAGGAGACACACATCTTGCTATCTCTGCAGTAGCATTTACTTATATAAACACAGAAAATCAATTTTAGTGATGTTGTGATAAGTTTAATTAATGTGGTTTTAGAAGTCAATAGATTTAAATAATTAATAGCTCATCTAATATATGGACTGTACCCGTGAAGGTATTTTGAAGGAAGCATCTCCTCCAAGTTGCAGTTGGAGGTCAGTTGCAATGTTTTACAGTTGCCCTGTAAGTAAACTACAACTTTGTTCTGGGTATTTGGGTTGTGGTAGATGTTTAATAAATAAATAATCTTGCTTAGAATGTAGCTTTATACACTTCTTAAAGAGTACGTTTCAACAAATTTATCACTTCAGATCTTAAATCTTCAGTTCTTGTTTAAAAGGCCTTTATGGGAAGGAGTTCTGCCATAGAAGTACCAGTAACTTTCTTAAGACTGCTGATGTTCATGAGGTGATACAACTGGAGCAGGTTACGTGAAACAAATTTATCTCATAATTTTTGTATAACCAATAATAATACATATTGAAATCTTGAAACACTCTTGTGGAGCTCTGAAGTACATTTAAGCTCAAAAAGAAGTATAAGCTTCATAAACTGATTTCAGGTTACCAAGTTGCTTTCATACTGTAAGCATCTTCATCCGTTTTATCTGTGTTTTAACCAGACACTATTGAAGACGTTGAATCTTAATTCATTATCCACTAGGTTAAAGAATGAAATCTGCATTCTAGAGAGAGAAGCTAAGTTGGAGGTAATGTCTATTCTTTTCTCCACACAGTCTAAACAATATCTCTGAACTTTGTAACTAGTTTGAAGACGCCAGGCAATTCTATTTTAACTATACATACACTACTACTTCACGGAGTTCTGAAGATATACGTAGTGCAAAGAGCTAGCTTTCTGTGTTTTAGCACAAAAAGGTATCGCAGTGGTGGAGGGATGTCTTTATTATGTCTGCCACACAACAATTTCAAAATTTTAGTCAGTCCAATTCGGTTGATTTGTACGCCAGATTCCAGTGAAGGAATGGCTTAGTTGTCTTATGTATGTATCTTCAGTGAACCCAGAAACTGACCTGAAATATAACCTGAGAAATGTGTAAATGTTGATTCTGAACTGTGACTTTTTGACTTTTTGCATTTCTTTAAAGAGGAAAATCTCTGGAAATGCCTCTTTAGGCCTGAATTACTTTCCTTCTAGGCATGTGTACAAATTTCCTCATGCTTTCTGCCTAACATAAAGCTAAATGATCTCACAGTATATACACAACTTTTTGCAAAAACATCATCTTTGGATTTAGATTTTACAGAATTTTCTTGTGTAACAAGTTGTCTTTTCTGTTGGCTTTCTAAAAGGGCAATTTGTTATGGATATTCCATCCAGTTAGAGAGAGAGAGAAGTCCTCAGACCTAGTAAAGATTGCACTTCTAATGTCGCTTGCTTATTCTCTAAAGTGGAAAAGGTTTGTATCAGAGTTTTGTATCCGAAGCCAAGATTATGTAGCAGTGTGATAAGCCTGTCCATCTTTATTCAGTGCTGTTAAGCAAAAGAATTCTGAAACACAAATAGTAGCATCGTTTCTGTCCACAGATTCCATTACCACTTTAGATGTGTTTTGCCTTTACTTTCCATCTTTCATACTTTTGCATCACATACAATGTTTGGAATGCATTTCCTGCAGGCTCAATGGGGACCACGTATTTATGAAATCTGTATTTCTTCCTCCACAAAATTATGGTCCATAATTTTGGTTTGCATTAAAAAATACAATAAAAAAGGATGAAAAAAAGGCATGGAAAACCACCATAGTCCTGGTTGGAGAAGGTGGAGAATACAGACAAAACAGGCACTTTGCTGTTAGATCTCAGGTTGGACATGAAGTCTGAACCAGGACCTCTCAGAAAGGTGAGCTGCCTTTCACTGGGGATCTTCTGGTTATTTTTTTCCAAGATCCCATGGAGTGCTTGCTGTTTTGTTGCATGCTGGTGCTTGACATTTTATTCACCAACCCCGTCAGGATCTGCCAGTAACTGCATTAACTATGGTCATCATTTTTTCCTCTGTCATGTGGAGTCAGCGGAAGTGCAGTGTGCACCCTGGCCTGTGGGAATAGGTAGCAGGAGGTCAAAGAACAAGCAGGGTGCTGAAGAACCAAAAATATAAATTGATGATTCGGGTTGTTTAGAATATAGTGTATAAAATTCAGAGAGTTAAGCCAAGAAATCTTCCTTTCTTCAGAGTTTCTTGGGCAGAGCAGAGGAGGATGATGTGCAGAGAAGGAGGTTCTGTGGTAGGCCAGCTAGAGGAATACAGATCAATAATCTCCAAGATGTAGGGAAGGGCACAGAGAGTACAATAATTTGAAGTTGAAAAGTGTTTCTTATTATGGATCGTATGAGTTTTGTAGGACAGGAATGTAACAAAATATGATAGAAGTATTGTAAAGGGTATTTTGGAAGACAGAATAAGATTAAGTTTAACATACAACTTCAAAATATTAGCTGAATAATTTGTCTTCATTGAAATAAAATACACCATCTCTGTGGGGAGAAGTATACTAATAATATATAAAACTAATTATGCATTTTTTAAATATATAAGAGTTTACATATAGGAACCTCTTATTGTAAAACCAGAATTCACTTAATAGTTAAAAAGTTAGACCAAAAAAATTAACAACTTAATTTTGTCACTTAAGTATTTTTTTCTGTAATGAGAGTAAGAGAATATGAGCAGAATGCCCTGTTGTATTGAAGTTTCTATAAAACTGCTTTGACCTTTTCTCAGTGGCAGTCTTCAGTCACTTTTACCTTCTGTCATTTTAAAAATTAGTTTAAAAAAGCAACAACACAACTTTGTTCATGTTGTTCAGAGCTGAGAAAGTATTTCATTCAGTAACTTACATTAGACTCAAATGTCTCTTCCATTATAAGAGTTTTGATAAGAATCTTCCTTTTAAAATCAGTGTATCAGCATCTGTAGGGTAAAACACTGCCTAAAGCTTATAAAAATATACTAACCTCAACTTTCTCTTTCTTGCTTTTCCCTTGGCTTTTTAGCAACACAAATTTAGTGGGTTTGTTTGTTTGTTTGTTTGTTTTTGTTTTTTTAACCACCAAATAAAGCACTGTTAGGACTTAACTCTCCAGATCTTATTCAGTAAGGTGTAATTGAAATGATGTACATGAAGAAAGGCTACAAGAGTTGCTTTAAAGTTCTGCTATGCTTTTTTATGTTTTTTTTTGTTTGTTTTTTTTTTAACTTGGAAGACTGTTTGCAAACAACTTTGTTATGATCCATGCTCAATCTCTACTACCTAGGAGATGTATGAGAAGGTTGGTGTAAATTTGTTTCTACAACTTTATTGTAATCAATTGGTCACGGATGTAAAATAAAAGAAGTATCATTAATTATTACAGAAAAATTCAAGACCTAGTTTATCTGAAGGAAAAACAGAAACACCAACATTTAAAAGGTAAATATAATGATCAGCTACATCTTGAAATTCAAGTACACAAAATAACACATGCTGTGTTATTTCTCAGGTAATTGGGTGGAAGTATTTTAAATGATATTTTCATAATGTATATTTTCTGCAATAAAGATTTTTGAACAGCGGTCATAATGTATTTACTCAACAAGGCATTTAGAATTTAGGTTCTAAATGTCAAAATGTGTTCTTAGTAATGCTTAAACTGCAAATTAGTCAAAATTCATAAAACAAGACATAAATTGTATCAAGTGTTAAAAGAAGCATTTTGTGTAGTACTGTGTATGAATTAACAGTATCTCCAGGAAAACTGGAAGCAATTTTAGCATACAGCCCAACATGTTAGTTCATGGGGATTCATTCAGTGTCATGACCCATGTCATTTGTAGAAAGCACACTCAACAAAATTATTAACTTTAATTTGTTGGGTAACTGTACCAATTACCGATCTATGTAAAATAATTGAAATTGTGGATTTTTAACGTTAGTCTGGGAAAATAACTGAGATCTAATACATTACTTTGGGCATGCAGTGCGGGCAGACTTATACATCATGTAATCAATCTAAATTACTACTTCAGGTCCTGTGGCCTGAAATCTCTTCTGCCAATTAGTAGTCTTTCACAGTTGTTGATGCAAATTTAACCTTGAAAAGCATAGTCAAAACACAACTACGGTTATTTTTTATAGGTGCACTTAGAGTGCTTTAAAAATAAAAAGGAAAACTGTCTGCTTTCAGAGTCTCTGTAGGTTACTTCTCTTTTTAGAAAGGGTTGTGTTTTTTTTTTCTTTGTTATAGTCTCATGCAGTGAGGCAAATCATTTGAAATTTTACTTTCATTTAAAATGCATACTGAAGAATTGAGGCTATAAAAAGGTTCAGGTATTAGAACATAACTTCATCTTTAATTTACAGATCGGTCAACAGTCGTTGTAATTCTAATTGAATATTATGTGCTACATTCTCCTATCCTTGTGTTTAGGTAGATAAAAGTCACTTTAATTTATAAACCTGTTCTGTGTTTCCTGCTAAAACTATTCATTTGATACGTTTGTTGATTTTTATGACCTCTACACAGACATCTAGAGTATTGTAGCTCTAGTGCCAGAGGTGTTCAGTCCTCAAACACTTTTTTTCAATTTTTAAGCCAACATAGCTATGTTGGTATTAACAAGTAATCAGTCTTGTAGGAGCAGATGAGTAGATCAAAGCAGTTGGTTCTGAGAAACCTACATCTTTGCCTTGTGGTCTGAAGGCATTATTTGTGGTTTGAAGGACCAGTCTTGTGTTCCCGGGACAGAATGCCCGTGCTGTGCACATACTTCAGAGCTGTGTGAAACAGCCGCTCTTGGGTGGGTTCTTGAGGACTCCACTAGGAGCTGGAGCATGGTTGGTGCTCTCATGGATCAGAGCTTCCAATTCAGTTTCCTCACCTTCCATACACCAGAGCAGTTCTGTAAACCAAGCCGGTATGTGGGAGCAGTCAAGGAATTTGCCTCAAAACCATGCTGTTGTTTCATACCAACATGTTAATGTGAATGCAACCACGGTACTGATTTTGTTACCTCTAAGTACAGCCCACACACTGAGGGTCTGCATGCAACTACCATGTATGCAGATGTGTGTCACTTCATACTGCTGTTCTGAAGTTGTATGATTTTCTTTATTGCAATATTTTTTCCTGAATGTTTTAAAAGCTTAATATAAAAAAATACTAATAATCTAAATAATAAGAAGTGAATATGCATAGCAAATTGCAGCAAAAAACTTCAAGCTTAGTAGGATTTCAAAACAAAACACACACACATGCAGAGCTGAACTTCCCTCAGCCTCACTTGACCCCCAGATCTTATATTTTCTATACAATGAGAAAAAAAGAAAAAAAATCCTCTTCATTTCTAGCCATCTCTAGCTTGGTATGTGTGTGCGTTTTCACTTAGTAGGTTCATCTCTTGTTCTTAAAGCTGTCTCTTCCACTAGTCCCCACTAGTCTTATTCTAAAGCCATGCTTCATACAGGCATATACCAGCTAATTCCTTAGTATGGCCCAGAATTGATACTCTCTAGCCATGGTTGATGTAATGCTTTAGAAACTTCAATTCACTGATTTATTAAAGAACAGTCAAATTTTGTATTCTAATCACTGAAATTCTTGTTTCTATATACTGTGTATAGTTTCTATATACAGTTCTCACATTTTCCAGGTATTCTTGATTTCTGAAATTCTAGTGTTCTTACACTGTAACCAGTGTTTGCAGGTACAGTAGAGCATTTCATTCAAATATTAGTTAGAAAGCTGTTCTTTTTCAGCTACTAACAGAATGTTCTCTTGAAATCCCATATAATTTTTTTTTTATTGCGGGTTTTAGTGCGTCACAGCTGCTGAGTTTTGCTTATTCATCAGCAGTTCTCAGCAGAGGTAAATCATTTAGTTGAAGAACTGGTCAATCTAAATGAGCTTACTGATGTGTCTAGCAGTAAAATATCACTCTTTTCTGGATATTTGTTTCCGTGATGGTTATTGCTGTGCAAAAATTTGTTCAATTGGTTTTTATACTGTGTTTTATTGGTAAGAGACGGCTTTTTTTCTGCATGAGAAATAAATATATAAAGATTTTTCTTCCTCCCCATCCCCCCACCTCCCATGCTTCACCAAAAATGAGTTGTAGTGAGAAGACTTGGTTTGGTCAAAGCTGGGGGTTGATTACTAGAAGGTGAGGGAGTTTGTGATGGGTTCCCTTCAGACGTTAAGGGAGGTTTGTCCTTCTGAGGAATTTCTCAGTGTGAAACGTGTGTGTACATACATGTAAGCCATATAGGATTCACAGTGTGGAAGCACTGTTGTGTGTGCTGATGAGGTATTAGTCATCCCTTTATTTAAAACCTTTTTTTTTTTTTTTTTTCATACCTGTGTTCAAAACTGGCCAGGTAAAGCATAATATTGTGCTTAATTAACTCTGCAACTACTCCTTGCCCTCAGGCTGCTCGCTGAAAAGTAGTAGCTAAAGTAGCTCATGTATATGAGCTACATACACTCCCATAAACAGTTGACTGGATTTTCATATGAATGCGTTTCTAAATATTTACTAGAATTTAATTAAGGCTCTGTATAGCTAAGTGTTTTGCTGGAATAGGTACAGTAATTAGGAACAGGTGAAGTAAGGCTAATTATGTTAGCCATGGATGTTATGTGGTTCTGAGTGGTGATGCCTGTGCTAGAACCTAGGCTTGTGTTTTCTCTCAAATATTACGCTTTTTCCACTTTTTCTAGGAGTTTGGGAGGGAGGACAAGAATTTGGCTATGAAAGTCTATTGGCAATTGTTGTTTATTGTTTTAGTACAATAAATGAAAAGAAAAAAACACACCTTTGTCTGGCAGTGGTAGCAAATCTGTAATTGCAAATTGTAATTTAATAAAGGTTGACCTGTCCCTTGAGTTAGTTCCTTATTATGAAGAAAAACTGGTGAAACGGTGAAAATTATTATTTTGTGGCCAATGAGATTTCACAGTTCAACAGTATTTCTGTAGTCTCCTATCCCTGCTCAAAATATTCCCGTGTTATAAATTCTAAGTAGGAAATAGAATATTTCCGAATTACCCTCCTTAAGTGACAGTAAAGCTTGAAAACAGACTTATGGATGTTTGCAGTATGTAGCACCTGGACCAGACTAACCATTTTCTGTGCAGCTCAGCATCACCTGGCATCTAGGTGAACCACATGAATTGTTTCAACTTCCTACATCAGTAGGAAAACATGGTTAGACTTCTCAGTGTGAAAATACATTGCAAAAACTTAATAACAGGTAGTTGGTTATTCCTTGTAAAAGTCTTTGAACTGTCTGTTGCTCATCCAGTGTTAAAGGTGGGTTTAGTCAGAAGTGACTTCAAATCATGTTTAAAACTACGTGAAGAAATAAAGTACGAATTATTTTTTGATTAATAAGATACTTGATGATACTATCTGTTGCATCTCTTATCTGCGTGTCACTGCTCAGAGGCTATTTTCAAGTTTCAGATTCAAAAGTTAAACTGGGAGATGTACTTGCTCCTAATTTCACTTCCTATGTAGAATTTATATCTGAAATCAAACTCATTCTTTCATCTCCCCTCCAATCCTTCTCTTTTTTGTTTGTTTGTGTTTTTTTGTCTATCAACATCACTATTTAAGGTAATTAGAACTACTTCTCATTCAGAAAAAAAAAATTGAATGGGTTTAGAATGATGTTTTTACCAAACTTAAATCTTCACAGCAAAAATAGAGCTCCTCATTAAAATAATGAGAGAAGCCAGTGGTTCCTGTAACAAATAAAAAGAAATATCAGAGTAGAATTTAGGATTTTGGCTCTTATAATATAAACACATAAGCAAATTGTGTATAGCATGTGACTAGATGCTTTCTTTTATGGGTAGAGGTGGCATCTGAAATACACGGTTCAGTCTCTTTGGAGAATTTTATTCTCCCCCCTCCCTAATAACCTTAAAGGACTGCATGTGGCTTTATTAAGATAATACGAGACTTAAACTGCAGCTACTTTGTATAAAAGTTCATACACTGTGTTTTAGATCTTATTGTATAATAAGATTCTCATTCTTACTTGTATGTCAGTACTGTTCCTTCCTATTTTTAATCAACATGCAGTTTTACTCTGAAAAATGGTCCTCACAGATTTACTTTTTCAATGAATTCTCAAATTTCTAGCTGCTCCACTAAATTTTAGATTTAAATTAATGTTGATTTCCAACTATTCCTTTTTCTCCTGACTGCCATTAGTACTGCAGAGTTAATTTGGCAATATAAAGGTCCGAACTGGCTTCTTTTATTTGTACATCATCAACAGAAATTCCCAAATAGCTGTATCGACATCTGCATCAAAGGGGAACTTAATGGTGTATTTTGAAAAGTTCTACATCATAGAAGGGGAACAACTTTCATTTCTGGAGATGAAATGCAAGAATTGAAGAGTCCTAAGGCTGAGTTTGTAAATGGTTAAGAAAAATGCACTTGTTAAATTCAGCCCATCTTGCTATGGAAATACCAAATAGGAAATCTGCAATACCAAAATCTGCAAAGTGTCACTTTGCAGAGCACAGCCATGTGTTGCTTTATTTTAGCTGTTATAAAAATAACATGTTTTGTTTTTTCAGCAAACAAGAGCATGAGTCTTCAGAGGAAACAAAAGAATGCAATAGAAATCAAGCTAAAAAAGTTGCATCGGTTGAAAAGAATGAAGACAACTCATCATTCTCAGATACAAAAAATGTTCCCGATTTGGAACTCCATGACAATAGCTCCAAGAATTCTTTGCATGAGAAAGGAGCATGTTGTGATTCAGATAGTAACAAACAATTAGTAGACAAAGAACAAAAATGTATTCATGGCGAAAGCGAGTTGAAAACTTGCCAAAGTTCAGATGATGGTGTCTTGACTGACCAGACTAAAGTACAAAACTTGGATGAAACTACACTTTCAGCAATGAACGCAAAGGACTTAAAACTAACGTTGGGCGAAGATGTTAGTTTTGAGCAGTTCTTGAGAAAAAGAAATGAACCTGAATCCGTTAGTTCAGACATTAGTGAACAAGGCAGTATTCATTTGGAGCCTTTGACTCCATCAGAGGTGCTAGAGCATGAAGCGACTGAAATTCTTCAGAAAGGTAATGTTGCACCTTCATCAAAGAAAGCTGAACGACCCTCTGAACGAACAGACGAGACTTCTAAAGAAAGCAGTCCCAGCAGAATGGAAACAACTGTAAACAAGACAGACGAAAATGAAACAAGCTGAAATTGTGTTCATTTTATTGTTTATTATAACTAATGGTAGGAACACCATGGACCATTCCTGACAAGTGTGCTCATGGTTGCTTGTAGGGTTTTTTGAGAGCGAGAAAGAGGCACAGCAGGGAAACTTTGCATATGAAGGTAGCATGTACATGTATGTACAACTGATTTAACTAAGTTTATGAAAGATAACACATTTCAATTTGTCTGCCTGTCTCTTCTGTGTGGTATATCTTAATAAACCAACATTTGAAAGGAGGAATAAATTCTATTTTTTTAATCTCACATAAAGTGATTTGCTAGTCAAGACAAGATTTTTAAAAATCCTTAAGTGAAACGGTGGGATTCAGTATGAATTCAGTTCTGATGCTGAAGTGGAGCACACTTGTAGCAATGGTTGTTGGTCTACTGATAAATTGGGTAAACGTAAACCTTTGGATTTGGTGTCACATTCCTGTCTGTAAAAGCATGTAAACAGAATTATATGAATCTATGCACCTCTGTACAGGTGTAATCCTGCCAGACTGTAAGCTTACCTTAATAAACTTTCAGTGAAAGTGGAAATATTATGACAAAATATATATATTTGTGGGGTTTTCAATGTGCAGGCTGTGCAGAAATACCGAGCATAATTGTATAAAGTAGGACATACTGCTGAAAGTACTGTAGCTGTTAGGCTTTTACCATTGTTTTAAATATTCTTAGTAGTAGACCCATAGGAATGGTCTGTAAGTCAAACCAAAGTATGGTTTAATGTAAAAATTGTTTTAAGCAGAAAGAAGGAGAACCCCAAACTGGAAATACCAGCTGGCATACGTTCTGCCATTTTGCAGCTGCTACTTGCTAACTGTTACAAAAAGGACACGAGAGCATAGGAGTGTACAGTTTGATTTCAGGACTTTTGTAGTTTGTTATGTACAGAAAGATAGCTGCTGGTTTTGGGTTGTTTTTTTTTTTTTTTCTTTATAGCTAGCAGCTAGGTATAGGAATGCAACTGACTAACAGTAGCTTGCTCTTAGGACTTCATTGCTCCATTTGAAATATTCAGAATGTGCTTTTGACTTAGTCTTATTTCTAATGAATGTTAAATGTTTTGAACAGCTGTTAAAGCACTGCTGTAAATTATTACTTTTTGAGTAAATATTTGCAACAAAATTTTGTCTTTGTGAATAATTTTATTGCTCAGCTTGAAACTTTGGGCATAGTCTTCCCACCTTTTTAAAAAAAAAAAAAAAAAAAAAAAAAAAAAGATTTATTAGCAGATTCCAGAAATTATTTCATTTCAAAATTGTGAATTTGACACTTAAGTAAATTTTTGAAATAAGCAAGTGCCTATGCATAAGCATATTTTTGTAGCCGTATATTGTGGTTAGATGCGCCAACTTTTCCAGATTATATAAAGATATTTTTCTGGGCCATCAGCATGCTACTGAAGTCTGCTCTGTCCTTTTAGGTTAACTAGCTTAGCTGCTAAATGGGTCTAATTAGCAACAGTATTAAAATTTAGAGACCATTCAGCTCGTTGTTGGAACTTCTAAATAAACCACATCTCATCATCTCAAAAATCGCTTCAAACTCTTAAAAAGCTATATGAATCAGATGTTAAAGTGCTTCTTAATTTTCCTCCATGCAGGTTTAGAAGCTTTTTAGAAAGAAAAGTGGAACGGCTTACATAGTCACAGCTCTCCAAGATCTGCTGCTTAAAGAACTCCAAATAAGAAACAAGTGAAAAAGCTGAGAACAATAAGTTGCAGTATTCTTCTGATCTTTAAGTGTTGTAGTGAATTTTTTAATTTGAGGTAGTATGAACAGGTCTAGTGTCTTCATGCTTGTAGGCATGAATGATTATAAAACACAGCATCCCAAAAAGCGTATTGCAGAGTTCTAAACCAGCTGTAGAACTTGGTGTATATGTTACTGAAGGAGTTCCTGTGTTCATATAAACCAAGAGAAACCTGTACTATTTTTAATCTGAATATTAATTTTTACATGCCAATTGATTATTTTGAATAACAATCTGATATGTGGTGTTGGAAAGCATTACCTTCAGGTGGAGCCAGTTGTATGGTACTTGCTCGGAATGTCCTCACATTTGTCTTTTATTATGCAATTAAATTTTTAAAATGTTTACCATTTTAATAATACAAATGTGGATGAAAAATGTATAGTTTGAAAGCTACTGTTGAGAAAGTTTGGAAAATCAAAAATTAAAAAACCTGAGTATTTGACAAAAGTACATATGTATTCTTAGATATTTAATATGTAAACTCTTATTTATTTCAATCCATGTAGAGAATCCATATCCCTTAAAACAGTAATGTTAGGCCATAGACCCACAAATGAAATATCACCCACATATGAAATATCAGCGCTTCCAAAGGGAGAGATTAGAGAGAACTAGGTTGTTCTAGCAAGACCATGGGATAACTTTAAATAGGCAAATAAAATGTATCGTGAAAGCAGTGACATGTTATTCTGTGAAGGAGAAAATCTAAGAATCCATTGCGGTTTTCCTATCTGAAGTAATTTGCTGTTTGAACGCTGCAGGTGGTTGCATAACGATGAAAATTACTGTCGTGTATTCAGTGGGTTTCCTAGAGCTAAGTTAAATTGGTGCTTTTGACTGATGTCACTCCAGAAGATCAATTAACACTGACTGCATTCTGAGCTATTTGAATGTGATCAGTGTACATAACTCAATATTTTGCTTTCTGAGTGATGTAAAAGTTTTTTTTTGTTGTTTCGTTTGTTTCCCATCCAGCCATTGGTAGTTATTCTGTGCCACCATTCTTTGAATTTAGAAAGACATTTTACCTGAAGTTTACCTTACCAAAAAAAGTAACTTAAGGTTGGTTCTTGGTATCCACACCAGAATCACTGTTTCCCTTCTGAAGACATTTACAATATGTGCTTGAATAACAACTTCACCTTTGTTTATATAACTTTGTATTTTCAAGGAAGTCACATGCCACACATGTTCTTTATTTGCATTTAATGAAAAGCTCTTGTAATTAATAGAATATGCTCGGTGATTTTACAGTCACTTGGCACTTCCTCAAGTATGGCAAATGCCTCAGTTTGTCTTGTGCGGTTTGTGAAAGAAACTTTGGCTTACCTAGAATTCAGTTCTTTCAAAGAATGCATGAATAAACCCAGGAAAATAATCAGAATGAATCATAGTTCACAGTGAGTTCCAAGAATAGGCTGATGGATTTCAAATTGCCATTTTAAGCAAAACCTAGAAGAAGCAAAACATCAAAAACATTTTTATAACAAAAGTCCATTTTTACTTATTGGAAGTGGAGAGAGAAGAACCCCAGGCAATAGGTGTTAAGTCACGTTCTCTGGTGCTTTAGTGACAGAAGGCATTAGAAACTGAAGGGCTGAGTTAAGAATCCCGAGTAACACTTTTTATTCTGCAAAACCTTACATAAAAAACAAAAACCAACCAAAAAAAAAAAACAAAACTCAAAGCTTTTCTGCAGGTGTAAGCATTGTTATTTATATGCTAGCATGTAGAAAGCAATGAATTATTTTTTTAATGCTCTAAGGTATACTAATATTCCACCAAAGACTGTGGCCGGATGCTGTCACAGTAGAGTTTTGTAAGAGACTGTTCAGAAATTTGTGTAGAGCAGATTTTATACCTGATTGTTCTCTTGTTCTCTTTAGTGTTTTATTTTTGAGGCTTGTGAGCTGAGCTTATTTTGTGTAGTTGCACCCTGTATTTTTGATGTATGCTTAATATAATATGCCTCTAATAAAAAATTTGGTAAGTATGTTTTATGATTACTCGGATGATTTTTGCTTTTAATAAAACTTTTGCTCTAATTTTAATGTAGCTCTAAGGAACAGTGGTGATGAAGCCCAGCACGTTATCTCCTTTGAGCATTAAGTATCGAAGTATAATTTTGACTACATATTATTTCTGTTGGTTCACCGCTTTATAAAAATGAAAATATGCTGACTGGTATTTCATATTAGTTTACAGAGGTTGCACAGAGTTTTGTGCTGTGTTCTTTTAGGTCTCAGATCACTGTTCTTGCTTTAAAGCACTCGACTGAAATTTTGTATTTAGTCATTTTATTGATCCAAGCTAAGCATTCGAATTTGTTTTCTTCTGTACTGCACCAGATACATATTAATAAAAAAGAAAAAGGAGCAGGGGGGAGAAGAAAATGTGGAAAATGTTTAGCTGTGAAACACTTCTTTTTGAGGGAGATTAATGTAGTTGTTATGCCTGCAAGGCATTATAAAGTGTGTTTATGGATGTAAAAATGAGCTGGTTTTGTTGAAGTTTATTTACTGTTTGAACCATTATTTCAGAGAGGCTGAGGTTTTTATAACAACCACAAGAATAACTGTGATGTTGATCTGTGTATCTGCATTTAAAGTGGGGGAATTTTTTTTTTTAGAATGACCATTGCTGAACAAATGCCTTGTGTTATGAAGTTAATGTAAATAAACCTAGGGTTTTTTATTTTAGTTCACTAAATTCTCAATATTAAACATTTAATTTAAAAGAGCTGTTTTCTTTGGAACAAAACCTTTGGTGAAAGGCACAGCATACACGGGTATCTTTATAAAGGAGATTGTCTTCTCATATTGATGATGCAGCAGCCTTGGAAAATGTAGCTGTCATTCCTCAGTCAATATGTTTTATGTCTATTTATTCTTATGCATGGAGTACTGGGCTTCTTTCTGCCTGTGACCATCCTTTTGTATCTTGGAATGTATCTTTCTTGATGGTTGATGTATAATCAACTTTTAGGTTGTTGGATGGAGATGGAAAGCAACAGACACAGAAGAGAAGCAAAAGTAAGTTCAAAATTTTAATCATGAGCGTGTTACACGCAGGACAGGTGGTTTAACCTGCTTTATCTGATAAAGTGATGTGTTTTTTTTTAATGTTCCTAAAATTGTAGCTTGAGGAAGTAGTGCAGTTGATTTGAATGGCTCTGAAAGATAGCAAAAAAACTTGAGATATGCCTATCAGATCAGAATTCACAAAAGGATCCTGATGTGGGGAAGCTTTTCTTGTGGTTGTGTGACTGTCCTCTCTTTTCTTTCCCAGATAACATACTGGATGCTCTCAGTTGTCCTAGAGGAGACAAGTGCTTTTATGATCTTCCTTGATGGAACCAAAAAGAAGTTAGCAAGTGGCATGTATGCAGTTTTATATTAATATATTAAGAAGTGACTTGACATTAAGATGTGAATAGTAGCATTTTATTCATCTGTGCTACATGATGAAGTTCTGCCAATTCTTCCTAAGAGTGTCCTAGCACTAATACTTAATATAAACATCCTTTAAACTATAGTTTGCAACTTTTTTGTGACCTTTCCCTCAAATAGCAAGCTAATAAGTACCCCAGCAGTGAAGTGTAAAGACAGACTGTCAGCCTCTGTTTTAAGGCTGATAAAGACTTACCTTTTCTTGAGGTTTACCTATGAAATTTCTCCAGGTTTGCTTCAATGCACTGAACCTGTATTGTTTATATACCTGCTTGGCACTTAGTATTGATTCAATTTAAAGTCGTAAGATAAAATTCTTAAAGCAGAACATACTTTTTAATAACCTAAAACTTCTGTCCATTCAACAAAAGAAACCATTTACCACGAGGCTCCTCAGAAGGCAATCTTGTTGATGAAAAGGAAAATTGAAGTACAACCTATATTTAAAATACAGCAAACATACCTTTTTTTTTCTTTTTTCTTTTCTTTCCCCAGCAGACATTATGCAAGTTACTTGTGGATGGGAATGTATAATAATCCACTCTGCCTAGATCTCTTCTTCTCAGCTTTATTCAGTGAAATGCTTTCCCTTTGCAGCTGTTAATCTTTGCATATTTAAAATACTAGTGAGAGTGTAGTGCTGGTATCAAACCAGACATAACAATGGTACCGTCTTTAAATATCCGAAGCAAGGTTTTCATTTGAGGTATTTGAAAGATGAGTGTGGAAGTAAAATTAAAACTCTGAATAGATACTAACAACAGTGGACTGAGTACAGCATAAATTTAAATATTGCAGTAAGAATTTTGTCATCATTCCACTTTTAGTTTATCCGTGGCTATTTCATAAGTGATTTCTTTTCCCTTCTGTAGATGTTAGGACCTTCCTGGTTTCTCCCCTAGCTGGTGCCTATTTGTGGTCTTCACCTGCCTTCTCTTTCAAACTGTGGAATTGATGAACATAACAGAATTCAAAATAATTATTTCCAGCTTGTACTTCGTGGTTTGTTGCTTCAGTTTCACAACCCCAAGAAGGGCTGTGTACCTTAAAGCTTATCTTTCTCTTAGAGCCACAGATACAGTTGAGGTGAAAAAGATGATTCTCTTCCCTTCTAAGCCTGCATCTTGACACACTTTGGGCTATTATACTGTGGGAAACTACAGCCTAAAAAAATAACGCTTTTGGAGTAATCTGTAGGGGATTGTATACAAATTCCTATTGTGACAAGGGAAAGCATTGCCAGAAGAGGAATAAGCACAGTGAGCTTTCAGTATACCAAACAGCTGCAAGTAATGAAGCTATTGGGTCTGTGAGACTGTCTGCTTATTAGGGCTGGGTCTCCAGAGACGTTATTAGTTTTGATCAACTGCTGTCACTAACGGTGGAAACCTTTTTTTGGAGTAAGACCTATACATCTTTCAGTGTAGTCTTTAAAGGTCATAATAAAGCTTCTGTTATTTGCATGCAAGTAATATGTTTTTAGATGTATGCAAATTCAATATATTTGGTTTATCCAAACAAGCATGTTGCAATATCCTATTGTAATTACAGAACATTCATTTTAAATGTGGATTCTGAATTCAAATGTTATTTGCATAGGATTTTGTTAAATAAAATCTAGTCTGCCACTCAGGAAGGTACTAATCAATCATACTTTAATTTTTATTTACTGTATAAATGAAATGTTATTACTAAATAAATCTGGGACAGAATGGAGGGACTCAACATGATTCCCCGTAGTATAAGTAATTATAAGATTTCAGCTTGGAAGGAAACTCAGAAAAAGCTGGACTTGGTGGAGGGTAAGTGGTTGTCGTATAGGAAGTCAAGTGAAGTCTTAACCACACTGAACTGTTACTGCATTCCCACAGGTTTGCCTTGTACACGCACACACACATCTTGTTTATGTGCAACCACATTGCAAATATAATTGGGTTTTATTTTCCCTGATGTAGATGGAGAGTTTAAAACAAACAAACAAACAAACAAAAAACACAACACAGCAACTTATTTTTGATCATGTTAAAAAGAGGGTGGAGTTTAGCAACAATCCTTACACTCTTTTGAGCACAAACTTACCTAAACAGGTTGTCGTACACTTGCCACTATACTTGATTTAGAGGATTCTGCTAATCAAAGTATGCTCCTGGCCAGATGAGCTACCCATTGGAAGGAAATAGGATTTCATCTTCACTCTCCATAAAATAATTCATATGATCAATCAGGTTGTGCTACTGAGGTGGGGGCTACCTAAGGGCTCTGAGAAACATTGTTCCTCTCCAAGACACCTTTGCTCTCAAAATATTTGCTAGACTTGTGCACTTCCACCACGCTAAAGCTGGCCCTTCCTAGCATAGTTGTCTATAGATGCTATTATATATATATGGGAAAGGTTATTGTTGAAATCAAACCAAAACAGAGTTCCATATAAAAGGGGATGCCTTTCTTTTTCCTGACTGTGAGTTAGCACTGAGTGATTTAACTGCACTAGGGATCTGTGGCTTAGCAGTGTTTTAACATGGTGTGACCTCCAACTGCCACTTGTATTTTGGCTGTAATAAAAATATGTTTTTTGTCTTCTCACATCATATGTGGTTTAGATTAATGCACTCATTATTTAATGTGTTAACACACTCCTTACAAATGCATTGGTTCTTTCCACAATAACAAAATATATTGTTTGAGAGAGCTTACAATCCACTTAAACTGTGAGAGTTTCTTGCTTGCATCTCTTTTATATCATTTTGTATGTGACCTTCATCTCTGTAAAATAAACTGAAAAAAATGCTTAAAAAGTTGTTCTCCTGCTTATCCAAATGAGAATGGGTAAAATATATCCACCCTAAACTTCTGTCTCACTACAATAACAGGTATATCCTCTTTATTTATAGGTCATGCTAAAGCTGGTAGGAATTCTGCTGAAGATAATCTCCAGAGAAGATACAAATCAGCAAATGAAGAGTGTCATCGGTTTGTCTAGATGCATCATTGCAATAAAAGATCATTAAGAAGCAGCAGCAAATGGGAACTTTACTGTGAGTGGTACAAAGAATGTACAGGCAAAATGTTTCTGCTTTTAGTTAATGAGAGTAGAGGACTCTGTCAAGAAATATTAGATTCTGTTCAGCTTCAGACCAAACTGTCTGTTACCTGTGGCCTCACAGCAAAAAGAAATTTGACCTGACTGTAATCTGATATTCTTGAATATAATGTACACCAATTAGGTAAAGGTCAATAATTGACAAGGTCACTCATTCTGAACTCGGGTAATTCCTGTCCATCAAGCTAAATACATTTCACTGCCAAATCTTGTTCTGGGTAGGTGAAAAGTGCTTTCTACACATCAACCACTATTGTATCTATCTTTTATTTAATCTGCTGAAAAAAAATAAGCACAGAGTAGAAAAACGTTGTTTGCTGGAGTCAGTCAGTAATGTCTTTTTATTTGTGCAGCGCATCAAATTCTGAGGATGCTGTAAAAAACAGTTTAACTATCCTGGTGTTCATTCTAGCATAGAAAATGGACTTACTCTACTACATTGTTTACTGAACCATATCTTTATTTTTTGCGATCAGTTTAAGAGTATATATTTTAGTTATGCATAGTGAAGTTAGTAAAGCTGAGGTATAAAACCAAGGAGACTTAGAAAGAAGAAATAGGTCTATGTATTTATAGACCTAACACTCACCAATTTCATGGCACCTCTTCTATAACCCTGAACTTTTGAATACTGTGCCAAATCAGTTCCAAGATCAGGAACATTCTGAGCCTCACTGGGGGAAGAATTGTCTTTATTTTGGTGACAACTGGAATACTAGAGAACCAAAAACAAAAATGAAGATATCAAGAAAGAAAGGAAAAAAAAAAAAAAAAAAAAGCCCAGCAGTCTACCTTTCCCACTGCAACAGTAGGCAGGTAGGCAGAACACTGTGACTATACAGTAATGTCACAGAGCAGCTGTTCAGGCTTTTCCATTAACTACCCAGTAGAAGCTCTAGAGGAAGTTACTGAAGCTGAAAACAGGTAAAAGAAACGCAGATCTAATCATTTAAGTCTCACAACAGCATCCTTTAAAATTTCACTGGATTCTGCTTCAGGTGGTTATATTTTTTACCATTACCATCTCCAGCAAGGTCTGTGTTACAAATTGTGCATGACTAGAAAAGTTACAATGTAGATGCTGATCAAAAAAATTGCAAAAAGAACTATTTTGTTCTGCACATAATTGTGCTAATAAACTTATTTGACTAGGAACATGTATATGTAAGGAAAGATTCCTAATGCATGTGCTGAGCTTGAACAAAGAAGTTAGCAGCCACTCTATTTATTGCAGAAAGATTCTGTGTCTGCACATGCTGTTAAGGTGAAGCAGACAAGCCATTACGGCATGTGTATGGATAGCTACAGTAGTTGCTATAAAACAATAGCTTATTCATCTTTGCAGCCTTTTATAGACTGCTTGAATATGTGATGGAGTAAATGAATTTGCAAGGTTAACCAGCTGCATTTGTGAAATGTAGACATGTTGAACTAGATGTGATTTGAGATGTAAGAACTAAGGTCTCTACAGGCAATCCAGGCAAGGATTGCTTCTATTTCTGTAGAAGCAAGAGGGTAATTTTTTTTAACGATACAGTATGTTTTCCAAAGTATGGCTGAGAATCTGGATCAAGCTCTTTAAGGTTCAACTAATTCAGTAATGAATTAAGACAGCTTGGTGTGCAGTAGCTTTACTTATAATGGAGTCTGTAACCACTACAAGATATTAGCAAAATTGGAAATAGGAGTAATTGGACCACCTTCAGACTTCAAAAAGCTCTTTGCAAAAGAATAGAGACAGCAACTGTAGAATATGCTGGTTTTCCTAAACTTATATTCAAGAGTGTTGTTGTCAAAAAAAACATGATAGGCTTATTAAATATTCTATAAAATACCATATGAGATGGTTGTTTTTTATCTAATCTATTTTTTCTCCTTAATTTCAGCTGTATGTATGCTAAAGCAGCTTCAAAACATCTGGGTACAGCAATTTTTTTCTTTTCTGCACCTGCAAGTGTAAGTACACACATAAACAAAAAAGAAATTAAATCTTTCACAGAGCCAGAGAGGAAAAACAACAACAACAACAAAAAACAGTGAGCCATGAAGCTCAGGGGAGCAGTATGACAAGTACTGAGCTGTAAACAAGCTTGAGAGGGATTTAATTCTTATGACAAGCGCCAGTGGTAGAATCTCACATGGACTCAGCATATGCACACATTTCAGAGGAGGAATCACAGAGGACTTAATGCAAATGTAAAAAAGCTTAGAGCACATCAGCCTATACTGTTCTAAAAATAGCTTCACAAATCAGGGTGAGCTAGGGTTGCAATTATCTTGATTTTTCAGAATTTTGCCACTTGTAAGGAGGTTTCTGGTTTCACAGTAATTAGACTTTATAACACAACCTGCAAACTCTTTGGGGCAGGGATTTTGACATTTGTAGGACAAGTATAGAACCTCATTTGGTAGTATTTTCAGGGTGATAGTACAATATAAAGGCTGAGTAATAGCTACATTCAGATTTAAACAGGCTTATTTTAGGTCATAAGCTTTTTTGGTTGCTGTTGTTTGTGAAGGAAAAAGAACTGAGATATAATTTGGTACCCTAATTAAATTTTAAAAGCCTCTAATGCACACTTATTCCCTAATGGCAGTCATGTCCTTTCATATACGCTTATTACTTCCTTGTTAGTCTAGCAGCATTCTGAGAAGTACATACTGCAAACCATACCCTGCAGCCTGTACTCAAGCACATTTCCCCATGGTATTTGATGAGTTCATGCTGCAAGGTGTAGCCAGTTTTCACATAACCTTCAGGCAGGTTTGAGATGAGTGGTGTGCTCCCTGTGCTCTAGCTGCTACACAGGTTTGACTTATTTAAGAAGCCAGAGCAGTGCTCTCTTCACCTTACATCTTCAGTCAAGCTGCTTTCTTTTCTGCTTTCCTCAGTCTGCAATAAATTGCTTTAAAGGTTAAATTTACTAGCAAAGGATTAATAGTCCTGGGATGCATGGGTTTGGATTGTCTGTAGGCTGGTCCAAATTCTGCCATGCTTGGCTGTAGCTAGCTAAAAAATTTTTTTAACCATACTTTAGATTTCATAGCAAAAGGAGGCAGTCTCTATAAAAAGGGAGTCTCTTAAACCCCGTCATTCTTGCTCGATTCCAGTTGACAATTAGAAGGAGATAAACTGTCGATTGCTGAAGTTCTATTATGTTTTTAATTGGATTTTAAATAGTTTCATAATACCACTATTTGCGTTTTTAAATAAGAGATTTTTTTTCATGACTCTGCAAGTTTGTTGTGCAAATTACCTTTCATTTGCATAATGTAAATACCCAGTTTTTTTACCTTGTTTCTGGATATATGTTTTGGACATCCCATGTACTACAAATGATTGAAAAAGGCTTTGTATTTGCAGTTGGTATGAATAACCTTCAAAATAAAAATTAAGAGGCGTGTCTTTACAAGCAGAACTTTTAGCAAGAAAAGTTAAAGCTGTTCTTTCCTTTGTCTCTCACAAACACAATAATATATTTTTCTGTTTTAAAAATACTTTTTTAATTCTGATTTTCATTTTTATTACTTTTCTCTTAAGACGTAAGTATAAAAGAAGCTAATTTTGTTTTGAAGTAAATATTCTAATATTTTGCAAAACTGTAACCTGTAATTATTTGCTTTACTGATCTAAAATTACCTGGGTAGATCAATATATGGGAGAAGAGCAGAATATCAAAATCCCCCCCCCCTTTTTTTTTTAACCAGGGGACTAAAAAGAGAATTTTCTAGCTACCTGTTTGTTACCAGAAAAAAAAATGAAAGACCTGTCCAGTATTTGCAGAACTTTTAGGTCTAAATAAAGGTTTGAATATTGATGTAAACTTGACAAACATAAATATCCAAGCACCTATGAATCTTGAAATTAGATCCCAATGTACTTTGGATACTGTAATATTTATTTTCTTTTTAAATTTTGAGCATAGTGCTGCATACTGTAGAAAGCCATGTAGCTATTTCCCCATAATTTGGGGTCTTTCAGGAGTTCTCAAGTGAAGTAAAGACAACAGTTTTCACACTCAAAATGCAGTTCAAGATTTAATATCTGATCTAAATGAGCGAGTTATGGTGACTACATTTATACTGCAATCCTTTTAAAGGAGCATTTTGCCCCTTTCAGCAACTTGTTCTTTATTTCTGGCAAGATAAAATTATATTATTTTTCTGAAGAGCGTCTAAAGTGCTACATGATATGTAATGGCCTAAAGGGTCTTGCATTAAAGTAGGCTGAACTGTTACTTTACATGCTTTATGGATTCCTGATTCTCCAATATCATAACTTCCCCACGAAGAGAAGGTCTGGGTTATGCTAGGTATCTCCTATTAATTTTCAGAATTAGAACGGATTCTAATGTTCTACTTGTCTTGCACAAGTAGACGGAAGATAGAGGAGGGTTTAGTGGTTGATTATGGGGTCATCCATATACATCTTCTAAATTGATGTGGGTAATCCAGATAACGCTTGTTTACAGACCACTGGATAAGCATCTCTGCCCATGATTGGTTTTGTGGGTTACAGCTGCTTATAGAACACGCTAAAAAAGCTACATCTCTCTTATGTATTTCTTTTGCTTCTTTTAATTTCCTCTATTTTGTTACTTTTCCAGTATTTGTCCTTCTATGTGTACAGTAGGAGCATAGAGGAGTTGTACTGGAAGGACACTGAATATTCTGTGTGGCAGTAGAACTGCTCATCGGTTGTCCTGGGATTATGATCTATTGAAGACAATAGACAAGGCCTGTTGTAGGCTGCTGTGTCCTAGGGTTTTCTGTTATCTTTAATATCTTCATTTAGGTAGTGATGACTAGATATGTACTTTGATTCTTGATTCTTGTTGTGGAGGACAAGAAAGCCCCCACTCACCCTGAGATTTGAGTGATGAGTGGGTATGTGAACACGTACATAGTAAGCAATTAAAATGCATCTATATACTACACTACATTATTCTTACGATGTTTTTGTGTAGTATAGGGATAGACAATGACAAATAATGTGTGTATACGGGGCTGGTGTTTTGTAATCTTTCTGTACAGCCTGGTTTGCTTAATTTTATAACTTGATTGAACTGAAGTTGCTGTTTTGTCTCTTTCAATGGTAAAACATTGTATTTTGAAGAAGGGTTACTGAGGTATGAGATCATTTACATTTATTCTAGACTTCCTTGTGCTTGAGTGCTTTGCAGAGGGAGCTGTGTGTGCCTGCCAGCCTGCCTCAGACCTTTCTCTTTCACCTCTTGTGTAGCCAGGACAGCCAATGGAAGGAGCAACTCCAGGCCAATCCTACTGCAGATGTCTTTGTTTCATTTCTAGTAATCTTAGCATAAAGGCTGCTCCTTTCATAGTAGTGGGGATAATTTCTATAAACAAGGTGAACATGTGGTTCTCTACAAGGGCTTCCATTTTTTCTAATTAACAAACAAACAAAAAAGCTGATTCAATAGGTTTCATACATTTTATTATGAACCTAACTAACCCTTCTAGTTCGATAACTAGAAATAAATGGACAGCAAGCTGCCAGTGTATATGGCTACTTCAAATCTCTTACAGTTTAAGTCCTGCTTGTGCTAGATTTAAGAGTGAGATGACTTCTAGACCTCTGGCTGCATCTGTTGGTCTGAATACTCAAAAGGCTGAAATACTACATCTTACTCTGCTTCTACAAAAGAGAGATTTCTCAGAGTGAAAGACAGAAACTTATTCTGCATGATGAAAATGAGAATTGCCAGAATACAAAATTATCCTAAACTCATTGGCTGAGATTAAAACTTGCTTCATTATTTTCAGCCCTCTGTGGATGCACAGGCCAAACATCAGTAACCTGCAAGATTTGTTAAAGGCTTTAGTATTCTAATTCCCACTGGGGTATTTTAATGACAGCTGTTAAAATTCTCAGACTGGAGCTTCACATCCGTATTCCCTTCCTCACAGACACCTGTAATGGGTTTCATCTGTTTTCTTTGTTATTCCCTCTGCTCATTTAAATGTAATGTGCATTTCTCATCACACCACTGGATTAACTTTTATATAAATTACTGAAATGCACAGATACACACACACACATGCTTATCCCAGACGAGCAGAGGATAGGATTTTAGGCTTGAGTATTAAGCTGGCTAAAGAAAAATACTGTAGTAAAATCCTCATGCCTTTCTTTAAAACAAAAGAAAATTTGTATTATGTAGCCAGTAAGGTGAGGCCTTTTGAAGCTTCTCCTGAAGTTATCTTCCCTGTCCCCTCAGAAATGAATGCCAGGAATGAAGAAACTCACTCCATTTATACTTCTGCCGTGTTACTACCAGTCACATGGTCTTTCTACCTCTTCCCTCCAGTCCCTCTTTCTCATTTATATTGGGTAGAATCATGGCTTTGCTATCTTTTGGGATGAGTTGGCCAGATATTGGGAAGGTATTGTATTGCCTCAAGGATTATTCATTTCTAGGACCTTTATTCTGCAAATGATGTATTAATGGGATGTACTAATAGGTGTTTTAACCTGATACCTGATAGAAATTCCGATTGAACCTGCCTTGGTTTATCTGTGACATAGCAAGTCAGGGTGCCAGCCTTGCATTTGCACCTGAGTTAACTCAAAGATAGCTTGTGTACAGTGGTTGTCAAAGCAGAGGCGGGGTTGCTGAACAGTCTGAGACAGAGACGTTAAACTATAAGCTTTCTGCTGCCACAACTGTTCTTTGCAACACCTCACTCAGCACTTTGAAGTCATGTGGGTGAGTCTCCACTACTGGAGTCCCAACAGGGATCACAGAATAGATGCAGCTCATGAATTAAAGGTATGAGATCAGCTGAGATGTAGTCATTAAGAATCTAATCTGCAGAAGATGCATGCTGCAATGCTGGTCAAATTCAGTTTTAGTAGGAGGCCAGGCTTGTATGCATCTTATTTAATCCCCTTACTCAATGAGCAGGGAGCAAAAAAAAAAAACCTTAATCTAGATGAGTCAGTGTTATCTACCTCTTTGCAAACACTCTTCCCAAACGAGCAGTGTTGCCCACTTAGCTGGAAGAAAGGCCTGCTGTGATGCCTCTGCTATCGTACTCCCTTTTACAAACTGTATATGAGGCTGGCAGGCTGTTCTTTCTTCAGTCAGGCATTGCTCTTGGGATAAAGTAATATTATGGACTTGGATGAAGATGTGGTCCTTGTTGCTGTTGACAAGGATGGGAATTACATGAGACTGGTAAATGGTGTAGTGGTCTTGGGAGGAAAAATGCTAGTGCAAAAATGTGAATTAGTTTGTTTGAACAAAACCAGTTCTCCTTTGCCCTGATTTTTTGGTTTTAGACTTAAGGAACTAGAAATAAAATCCTGCTATTATAACTATGCAACTTTGGCATTTTAACTCCCAGCAGTTACTGTTGTTGTTCATTTGCACTACAACTGCATGCAGAGGCCCAACCCAGATTTATAGTTATTTTATATGCCTAGCTAACAACAACAACAAAAAAAAATCCTGTCAGAAGTTTGCAGTGGGAGGTTGGAGAAATATTTTAAAGGAACAAAATCAGAAACATGGAGAGCAAGCAACCTCCTAAAATTCATCCCCAATGAAAATCAGATGAAGTCGAGCTTACATGGTACTTCTAGCAGAGCTTTTATTTGGATGTTGTAAAATTCAATCATATGTGCATATTTAAGGAGGAAAAAAATGGCATCTTATAGAAGGTCTTTATCTGTCATACCTTAAAAGCAAAGAAAAGAGTATCTAATAATAAAAATGCTATTTTTAATAGACAGACTACTATAAAGTTGTTACCTGTGCGTAAAGCATAAAGAATACATGTAATGCTATCTTGTTATAATGTGTCAAAATAGTCTTTAATGAGGAAAGGTATATAAAATGCACAGAGCAGGGTACAACAGCTACTAATACCTTCATTATTGTCTGTCAAAAAATGACAGTGCTATCAGTAAATGAATGAGCTCGAAGGAATAAACAGACAGCTTGTAGAAATTGCTTTCGCAGTGATCTCTAAACACAGAAGATGCAGTTTAAGCCTTCAAATTTCAGCGTGGTCATTTTGGCAATAGCAACGTATGAGTATGTTAGGTGTCAAAAATGTTTTTCTCTGTTTTCTGTAGCTAGCGACTTGGAGTGGTTTTTTTTGGATTTAAATAATGTTCATGAAATATAAGTACATTCTGCTCACTAAAAAATGGCTTAACCACTAGCATTATTCTGGACTGCAGAATTCAACCTACTAATTACACTTTAAACAAGTACACTTGTGGGGTTTTGTCCTTTCAGAATTAATGGAGCTCTTTGTCTTGCTTGAGGCATATCAGAGCAATACCATGAACAAACTGCTAATCTGACCCTTGGTTCCAGGACATGGTTCTGGGGCTTCAGCATAATATTTTTGAGGCTCATTCCAATAATAAATTACAGTTTTAATGATGGTTCTGCTAACATATGGCAAATATAAAACACTTTCAATAGTTTAAGCAACATAGCTTCCATTAAACCTTTGCAAGGACTAAAGAACAGTAAATTAACAGCCCAATTATTCATTCGTTGTTCCTTGCTGAATTATTTAACACCTTTCTCTTTCCCACTTTAGTGAATAATCTATGTTAGAAATACTATTACTAATCCAGTTACCAAATCTTCAACTATATTTACTGCTCCATTTATTTTACATCTGTACGTGATGTTTACCTGAGAAGCAATGAAGGCAGACTCAATTTCTTATAAATTTTTTCAAGCGCCTGCCCAAACTGATGATGTTTAAACCAGGACAATTTAAAAAGATGAAGTAAGAAACTCATGAAAATTTCTATAGAGGAGTAGTTTTTTTTTCTGACTTCTAACAGCCTAATTATTTATGAATTTAAAAGTAAAGTTTACTTACTGCCAATACTTCTTCTTGAGTTTAATGTTCTTGGCTGTGCTTCAGATCTTGTGGTTAGCTTGTGCTCTTAAGAGAAGACTCACTGCTGTACAGAGCACAGCAAAGGCTGAAAGCATGACAACTCTGGTAACAAGGATATGTATCTGTAGTATCCCTTGGTAGTAAGACTCTGGCTAAAGTATCTGATTTTTCTGTACACACTTTGAAAGACAAAATCTTTGCTTAATGGTTAAAGATTGAAGTCTGAGACATGGGGGAAGAGAGAGCAGGGGAAAGGTGACAGTTTATTTTAAAAAGGCACATTCCAACCTTTACTTAGTTTATGTCTATTTTATACAGTTTAAACTAGCTAAATTTTGGTACGTTTGTTTTAATGTACTTATCCAAGCCATCTGTCAGTTACCTAGTAGTGTTTATTTACAGATTGAATTCTGGTGCCATCATCTGTTGAGAACGTATAATTGCAACATGGGCAGACTGGGATCCTAAAACACCTAGATTACATTTATATTGCTTGTTTCACGCCTAACTTCAATTCTTGTACTTGCAGAAGGGCATTCCATATGCTATTTAAAAAAAAAAAAAAAAAGTTGCCTATGCAATGGAGCAGCCATTTTCTGTTGGGTTGGATATCATGTGTGAATACTAGTAACGACAAAGCAGAAGTTTTGCAAGGAGATGAACTAAACAATGTGAACTTCATAAGTGTGTGTGTAAAGTCGACTTCACGGAGCCACTTTGTCAAAAACTACTGTCCCTGAAATTTTACAGCAAGAGTATGTGTTGCAGTTATTCTGTTTGGAAACTGTTACTCTTTGGAATATTTTTTGGAAACTGTTTTGTTTTGGTAAAGAGTTTCTGACCTGCAAGAACAAAGCTATTTGAAAGTAGTAAAAACTGCTTGAATTCTGCGGCTCTAGATACTAGAGCTCAAGCCCTCATTCTCTTTCCTGGGAATAAACTATCCCAGCAGTATTCTGTGTTTTCTCCAATACCAGCATCTGCAGAATGGAGTGTGACTGGTTTATTTGCTTTAGCAAAATGTGTGTATTTAAATTCAGAAGATCATCCTGTGGCAAGAAGATTCAACGGGTCTTACTTGCTGGTAATAGATGCCTGCAGTGTATCAGACATCTCTAGTTGTGAGGTGTGGTCGTAGGAAGGTTCCTTTCTACATTTGTGGCTTATTGCCACTGAATGATAAACTTTTCTTTATTCATAGGTTCAGTCTCAGGCTCAGTTTACCAAGTTAATGTTTATCAGAGTGCAGCAAAAGAAATGAGTATGCAAATGGTGGAGAGATGTCTGGAGTCACATGTATTAGAACAAAGACCAACACGTGGTTATACCTCAGGCCTGAGTGCCTGAGGTTTGTGGGTGAAAGTCACCTGTCCAAAGATGTCTGCATCTGTGCTGAGCTTTTTCTGGTAACAGCCAGTGAAGAGAGGTGCTGTCATGCCCTCACCCTCCGGTAGACATAGCAGGCAGGTGGATCTGCTGCTCTGTCATGGCAGGAGCAGGAGCTCTGACAGCTTCAGCCGGAGATGCTGCCTTAATGGTCTGAACTTTGCTAAAAACGTGTCCCATATAATACATCCATGCTGTTGCCAGATTGCTGCTGTAGAGAAAGAAACTCCATGATGAATATCCACAAAATCCTTAGCAACAAAATATTTATGTATCAGTTATAATTCAGTGAAAGATGTGTGCTGCACTTTAAGCTACCCAGGTGTACTCAAAACTTGTCGCTGATTTTTGCAGTCTCTTAATCTTCCTGTTTATTCCGTGCTTCATTAAAGTCAATCTCTGCTGGACAAACTGTCACTCAGGCTAGGCCTGTCCTGCTGTCTGCAGTCTCTGGAGAGCACCCTTCATCCTGATAAATGGTCTATTAGGAGAGCATGTCAAAGAGAAACCCTCCTTGAAGCTAAATAGATTACAGCCTCTTCCTTCTGAACAATCTCAGCGGAATGGGGTAGGCACAATCATTAAAGAGGATTTAGAATAAGACACTTTTCTTCAGGATGGGAAATTGCTCTGAATTTACAAAGATACAGATTAATTCTAGTAAATGTATAAAGGGGAAATTCACAGCATTAAGCTCTTGCCACCGGAATGGGCGGAGTGTGTTGTCCCAGAAACTGCTGAACTTGACTTGTTCTTGTTTTTTTCAGGGAGTCAGGGAAATGTTAGGGAGAGGAGGATCGGCTCAGTTATCTTCCTCTGAGATGAGCGGACTTGTAGCAGAGGTTGGCTCAGCTCTCTTTCAGGTCCTTGGAAGCAATCCCAAGCTCTTGAGGCTGGTCCCGGCCTCCAGGCACTGTGTTGCAGATATTGAGTGTAGAGCCCAGGGTCCCTACACATGCATGCACCGAGGCTCTGACTGGGTAAGCAGAGATTTAGTTGAGCCCCAGGATCCAAAGTGCTGTGTGCCTTGTAAACTTAATTAAAAAGATGTTAGGTGCAAAAGCTTGGCTGAGGGGGAGATTTACTGTGTACATATATTTATGAAAGTATGGAAAGCTTGGCTCGCTGTAAGCCTTAGCTGGTGGCGGCGTTTTTCCATAATAGACTGCTGTTCCTGTAACCCATGTTTTTGTTTTTTTCCTCTCACTTTCTTTTCTGCTGGTGCCTGGGGGAGGGCTGGCCAGGTGCTGAGCAGCCAAATGTTGCCAGTGACCGAAAGTCAGTCCCTGCAGGTGGGCATTTGAAAAGTATGCACTGCTCAAAAATGCCTTTTTACTGTTCCTAAACGCTCTTAGAGTCTCTCTCCTTTCCTTTTGTAGGGTTCTTGAGTCTTTTTTTTTGTAAGAGCTATTTAAAAAAGAGAGAGCATTTATATTCATACATATGTATTTTTTTGGTTCACTGGAAATTGGGATGCCCTCAATGATTTTACAACACTGGCTCAGATTTTTCTTCTAGTACACAGAAAAACGATGCTTTTGGTCAAAAGAATATTCCTTTTGTTAGGGTAAATTTAGCCTGACCTCTCAAATTTTAAATATTAATAATTTTACTACCACATCCCTTTCTCTGTATTACTGAGTAGGGATGAGGAGGAAAACCATTCAGAACTTTTCCCCGCATATATTTGTGTCCTGAACATCCTTTTCTGTTGGCAGCACAAGTCTGCATTTATCTGGTCTTGAGATTATTCACTGTTCTGTGGGTGTTTGATACGTTGCAAGGGTGTGCATGGGAAAGGGAGAAGCCTGTGTGAAGAGGAGGCAGAGGAGATCACGGTGCTTTGGTTTTGGTCCTTGTAGGAATTAATGTTCCGAAGTTCTGATTTTCACCCCTGCTGGACCCAAGAGAAGTCCAACAAAACTGTCCCACTTCTGTCAGCACCGAAGAGGGTGGCAAGTCCTTCTTGGTGGTGCTTGTGCGAAAATGGGGCTGAGGGGGATTCTGCCAGACTCTTGAGAGGCGAGTGGCTATTTTCCTGAGAGAAGATAGAAAAGGATTATTCTGAGTGATGTTAATTTTAAACAAATTAAATGCATATCAATTTGCTTTTTTCTGGTAGAGCATCTTCATGAAAGAAGGAAAATAATAAAATAACAAAAAAGCAATAAACAGCAAATGCAACATTACTTTTAGTGAAAGGCTAAGCAAATATAATAGATTTTTTTATAAGAGTAATAAAAAAGCATGTTGAAAACTCGTGTAATCGCATGGTGTTATTGTTTCTGAATTGCATCTTGTTTCTTGCAGCATTAATGTATGCTCTGTCTGCCTGGGAATATTTGGCAGACAATGACTGCAATGATAGTACAAAAGTTGAAAGAGGTAACACAAGGGAAAGGGTGTTCTGGAAGACTCTTTTCAACTCTTTCTTTTGTTGTTATTTATTTAAATGCAAATCTTTCAGGAAAAAAAAAAAAAGGCCCCAAATCTGATAAATATTCAGTAGCCTTGGTGGATTCATGAATGTGAAGCTGTATGGAAACCGCGAGTCACACAGGAAGTCGTCCAGGAAAACAGATCACTTTTCCTATTTTTAAATTAAAGGAGGAGCAGCCTTATGAAATAAGCTAAGGCGTATGGCATATTTTTAGAATCTTTTAAGAATAAATTGTGTGGGAAAAAAATCCCTTTGGTTATCTTCAGGCAGACCTAAGCAGTACTGAAGCCAGACAGCTATAATTAGTGCAGCCTTCTGCTTTGAGATCTGTGAGTGACAAGGGCCTGGTATCTTATTGTTAAAAAGCGGGTTGTTGTGAGGTCTGGGACCAGGTCATCACGCACAACTGAAGTGGTGAGCATGGTGTCTAGCACTGCCATTCTGCTATGAATGTACGATTTCACGTTCAGTGGAAGTAGCCCTCTCTTGGCTGAGATCATCTCCCAGCACTGGACGTGTTCTGATGCAAATAGGTGGAAAAGCTCATCTTCCCTTTCTGTCCCTTGGTAAGACAGTGCTTGTACAGGGTGGCTTTCACTCCCCAAGCAAAGCACAGTAAAGTTGTGGCTTCTCCAAGTGACTCGTGAAAAAGGAATTAAAACTTCCTGCAGTGCTGGGGTCCTCAGGAGTCTCTCAACTTTCCTGTATTGGTCATGAACAGGGTATGAGACTCAGCTCCTTCACCTGAACAACATTATGGCATGCTCTAAATATGGTGATTCTTTAATACATTAAGGTTAAAACTTACTCAACCTATTTAAAATTGTCACTGTTTCCAAGGTATCAACAACAAAAATATTTCATGAAAGAGACCTACAGAAAAGCTTGGATGCATTTTTGCTGCAAGTGTCATGAATGTCATGTTATTTCACAGCTCTATTTTTAAGCATCTTAATTACTGCTTCTACTTACACTTAGAAGATTACCAACTAGCAAGGATTCTAAACTTTGTTCAAGTGAAATTGACATAGCATAAAAAGAACTCACAGAAAACATCTTTGGGATGTGCTTTAGCATTTATTGTGTCTTGGTATTTTTATCTTTTTTTCATGTTTCTACCCTATCTCATTATGAGTTTGTTACAAGGGTTTTGCATACTCACAGTACACTACAAGTAACTTTGTTTAACGTTATTGTTATTATATAAGATAACTTGTAAGTTCTGCTTATTTTATTATTAGATTATACATTTTGAGCAATATTTTTTAGAAAAAGTGTTGACAAATGCCAAGGATTTTTTACGTTTTTACTCACATTAATTTTCTGTCTACTATCTTAACAGTCATTATATAGCACAGACTAGACTGGCCAGAAAATTTGTACTCAAGGAAGGAAGTATTCGTGCCATTTTGGTATGAAATACATCTTATTTTTTCACTACTGCTATAGGAAAAAGAAACGAATTCTCTGATGCAGCTGAGGACAGAGAAGGTAGATTTTCTACATTTAGGACAGATGGGTATTGGATTTATTTAAGATCATGTACTGTTTATGACATCTAACTTTATAGTCTCAACTCTCATATCCCATTTTGAAAGCACGTTTTGAGTATTGTTGTTTGTTTTCCTGCTTACAGTTGGGGACAAACCGCTGCAAAGCTCCTTGACATTATGCCCAAGCTCAAGGTGTCCAGAGGAGGACTTGTACAGGCGTCTCCCGTCTTATGTACACCTTGCACCTGGACTGGCTTGGACACCATTCTCTTCTGACTGTGCACAGAGTAACAGGGTCCTCTCCCATGACTCACTAATCCAGCTTGGGAGCCAAGCAAGGTGGGTATTTGCTTGACAAGCTGCCTGGAAGGCTAAGATAATCTAATTTTTATTTTATTTATTGGGGGGAGGAAGGGAAGATCCATATTTTCAAATACTGACATTTGTAAGAAGATCTTTCTTCTTTCTTTCTTTCTCCTTCCCTAAACTAGGTAAAAAAAATATACAGATTTATAGTCCTTCAGGAAACTGGCACATTGCATAACAAGTAGACGAGAATGAATTGTTCATTTAAAGTTAGTTTTAAAAAAGGAAGAAAGGACTTTTTAAAAAAGAGTGAATATTGCAGTCTAGGTTACAGCAATTTTGTTTTATGCAGCTGGTAGGGAGGAGTCTGATGTCAAAATGCACTGGTACGTATAAGTAGAAATCAATAAACATGAATTATTTAGGAGACAGGATAAAAATGGGTAAGTATTAAAATAGAATCAATTCACTCTATAAGCACTGAGGAACGTGTTTGAATTCCTAGCAATTTTGCAGCAAATCCATTTAGAAGCTCAATTTATGTGCATACAACCGGAGTGTAAGTGAATATTTCATTATCTAAATGTAAATGAATTATCTATAAATTTCAACTAAACTGCATGAACTAACTGTTAAAGATCGAGTATCTTAAGTTAGAATACCTCTGGTGTATAAACGCAGAAGTATCTAGCCAAAAGGTGTGAGAATAAGGAGCAGCTGTATTTCAAATAACAAGCATGTACAAACTGTGTGGGGTCAGTCAAGGAGCAGAGGGATTTGACTGACTAACAAAGTTTAAAACTACCTGGGAGGAAGAGGTGAGACAGTTTAGGAGTGACAGCTTTTCCTGTGCAACTGGTAGAAGGTTTTAACATTGCTTCAAGGTGGAAAAAAAAAAATCTATAGTAGAAATGGTAGCAAACAAGACAGACTGAGTCAGGCAATTTACTCTGCTAGACACCAAATGCTTTTCTGAAGCCGTTCCAACCCAAGCCATTCTCTGATATGATTCCGTGATTTCAAAAATGATCTCAGAACAAGTGCCAATGGCCAAAGAAAACCAGAAGAAAGTTTCTGTGTTGGTGGGGCAAAGAGAAGGTCCCGTTTAACTGAATTGAATTGCCTAAACTGCTTTTAGGGAGGATGCTTATATACATATATACAGCTTATAGACAGCCAGAGACACAACTAAGGCTTCTGCCTTGCAGCACAGCACTCTGGCTGGGAGCATGGTGTCTCCTCCCTCTGCTCGGGGTATCCCTAAGAGCCCAGACTGCCCTGGGGCCCTCCAAGAAAAATGGCCCATCATCTTAGAAAGGTTATGGCAGTCAGACCATGAGAACAGAACTGCTTGGTGATAAGCAGAGAGGCAGATGAGAATAATGGCAATTAGGTACCTGGGGAGGTGTGTTCAGTGATAGCCTTTAGGAGGTGGTGGTGTACCCATTCAAGTGCAGTACAGGTATAAACACACTAATCTGCCTGATGTTCCTGCTGTCCAAGTATAACAAGCACTGGAGCAAAGCAGTAAGGTAAAATAGCTGTCTGAATGCCATGCAGCAAATTACAGACAAAGCCAGAATTTAGGCACACCTAATCCTTAGTCTGTCCAATTCTACTAATTGCTCAAAGTCTCTGTGTTGTTGTCAAATACAAAAGGTAATTACATATCTGAAAATGTTCCCTGCTATTTGCTTGGCGAGCTATTAAAGAACCCACATGTGAGAGATGAACGAGACTAAATTTTTCCATTGTTCAGCAGAAATGCAGGATGGGCAAACTGTGTACAGAAATAGTGCTCTGAATAGCAGAAGAAAGATTTTAGAACCAGCCTTTACAGTGGAATTGACAAATTTGAGGATTATTAGTCCACAGAATGTAAGAAAATGACTGTGGATGTTCCAGGCCTTCAGGTGTTTAAAATCTCCATTATTTTTGGAGTCTGCAGGATTAGCCCCTGGTTTGCAAAGGAAAAGCCTTACCTGCTAGGCTTTCAAGGAACGTTCCTCTTTGAAGAAATAATTCAAACCATCAGTTCATTCTAGAGCGTTATTAGAGACCTTCATCACTGTGCTGCAGATATTGGTTTCCTTGTGCATGGAGTGAATTAGTGCTATGTTTCAGCTGGATTTCATGACCGTATTATCCAGTCAGTATTAAAATCCATTCATGCCAATCCTTTGAAATACCAACCTGTTGTGAATGCAATGTCATGCTTCGTGGGAGCTAGTTACATTATGAAAGAAACAAAATGTTTGTACGGTAGGCTGCTTAGCTCTTCTTTGAAATGCTATACCCCTAGATGAGCAGGAGGGGGTAAAAAGGAAAGAAAATCTGAAAATCTCTGGGTAGGTTAAGTAGCAAATTACTGATTTCTTAGCCATATTATTCCCTCAAAGATGAAAACATCCTGTCTTCATTCTGCTGCTGGAGTTGATCAATTTAACAAAGCTGTCCAAGCAAAGAATTAAAACTACTGTATGACTCTTACCACTGAGCACTGAGAATTGTGCAGGCAAAGAATGCATATTTCTGCCTCCTCTGCCTGTCTGGTTCTTGCCCTGATTCACCACAGCCTTGTGCTCATATGTACATGTTCTGCAGCATCATCAAATTATGTACTTATTATAATTTTTCTAGCTCCACTAAAGTTTAAATTCAAAATCTCAAAGTTCCTTCTCCTGCTATTTCCTTTGCTTCCTCTCTTGTGATACAATTAAAACATCTCTTGTCCTATAATCACAGGTAAACGAAGCACATTGACACTGCTTCCAGACACATGTGCTATCTAAAAGGCAAGCCTATGTGAAATATTTTTCAAATAAACTTGGTTAAAATTTCAGAAGTATAGATGTATGTGAGATGGGGATTTCCTGTATATCCAACAATAGCAGAAAAGTAGAAACTGTAATTACATACCCTATAAAATTCTTTGGGTCATCAACTTCAGGTGACGCGCCCTTATTAAAGCACCAAAATGTTTCTGGACTCATTGCAGTGAAAACAAAGTTGTCAACAGCAGTGTTCATCTACTAGGACAGCAACCTGATCACCAATTCCTACATGAGTAACAGAAAGGTTAAGAAAAAGGTTTCAACAGGAGGACTTTTTTTTAGTCACAAGGGACAAAGGAGGAGAAAAAAAAGACTAAAGAAAGTTATATACAGAGAAGCCATTTAATGCAGATTTACCATAAGGCAAGATAACCATGCTTGAATGTTATGGACTGTAGAAACTCTGTGAACGCATTGTATTTTAAACACTTAATCTGTTTTACAAACTATGTACATTCTTCTGCTAAATAAGATGAATTGGGATTCAAGAAGCAGCACATCCTGACAAATCTCCTCCTAAAGGCATCCATTAATATAAATCAACAGTAGCAATTTTGTTTGATCATTTATTTGCGAGAATCATTAAGGTTTATTAGCATAATTATTCCCTGTGGGACTTCATGCCACATAAATGAGAAATGGCATTATCAATATTTAAAAGATAAGTGTGTAATGTTCAGAGTACTTAAACAGTACTCTGCAGGTGGTGTCCAGCTGTAGCAAATTAGAATAGGTTTGATTTTTAAATTGTAGAAATACAATTTCAACTTAACCATTCATTTCAGAAAGTACTAAGTTTGCATATTGTACAAACCATAAATGCACAACCAAACTGTAGTTACTGCTTACATCAAGTGTGTGTACATTGTCTGCTGATGTCAAGTGGCCAACTTGTCTTAATACACCAAATGGGAAGCAAATGTCTCTTACTGGTTGAAGTCCTTTAGTTATTTTCTTTTTTCCTTTTTACAGTTCTATGTGATAACCTTTCTCAGTGAAGGAAGAGAAGAACTTGCTGCCTCATCCTCCTATCTCCCTCCAAACCGAAGAGCAGTTACGGCACTGTCATATCTCCTCATCCCTACAGACAGCGCAGGGCCCTGCGTTCCTGCCGTAGCTTTGTGACCAAACCCAGCTGGTGCCTCTGCACAGCTCTGTGATCATCTCAGTACTAGGAAAGAGATGGTTTATGTGAGCATTTTTTGAGGCAGACAGAAGGGACTGACTGCTCAGCGAAGCTGCTTGGGTGAGATTGTCCCAGTCCTGCCCCTGAGCCGACTGCTGCCTGAGGCATGGCATGGGCTCCAAGCTCACAGCCCGTGGGGCAGGTGCTTTCAGGCTTTTGAAGGATGCCAAGGAGGTCAGAGTTAAGAAAAGAGTATGTGGGAATAACAGTCAGATTTGAGAGAGGTCAGATGAGTGAACTGACTCCTTGTGATCTGATCAGGAGGAAAACTGTGTCTTTGGTTCCTCTTGCTGCTGCTAGAGCAAGTGCCAAACAGCAGGCACAAGCCTAGAGTGCCTGTTGCTTTCAGGAAGAGTTGCCAAAGGTTCCTGCACAGACCACCTACCATCTCGGTTCTGTTCCGTGTGAGACCTGTGCCCTGAGGGAAGGGACAGCTCAGAGACCAAAGGTGGGTTGGGAAGGGACAGCTTTTGGGGCTGGGTGAGCCCCACATTTTGTGGCATACCTTCAGGGTGTGAGGTGGGGAGCGTGGCGCTTAGCTGCGGCCACCTAAGGAGGCCTCTCAGGCCCTCTCCATGGCTGCAGGCAGTGCCGCAGTCCCCCCAGCTATGCAGCCACTAGCACCAGTGTGATCCTTCCAGGGACCCAGCAACCGAGTCGGGCTGCGAGGCAAAGGGCTGGGGACACCTGGCAGCTAGGCCTCTGGGGCTTCGTGTGGTCCATAGCAGCACAGAGCGATTCACCAGTTCACTGGTGATTTATTTTTTTCTTTGAGCACAAAGTTGCTGTTTTATCAGCGGTGAAATGTGTCATTAACTATTGTGCCCTCTTCTTTTCTCTGAAGGCTTTTGAATAAAACATCAGGGAGCCTACTAAAGATGCCCCAGGACTCCTGCAGGCATCCCCACACGGGGCAAGGAAGGCAGAGCCTTCACCAGCCCAGGGCTTTTTACAGAACTCTGCTGAGCTGACTGGCAGGATGAAATGCCAGAGCAGGAGATGGACACAGGCTTTCACATTGCTCTCAGCCCTTTCTGGTGTTGTTGTTTGTTTTCTGTTCATAGCCCTTCGGTTGCCCTTCCCATTGTTTTAGTGATGTTGTGGCTTAGGGTTACAGTTACAGACTAGCTTGTTAAATACTTTGTTAGATGCTGAATTTTGAAAATGTCAGTTTTCTCCTGTTTTCCCCTCTCTGCTAAACTCCCCTTTAGAGTTCCTCAGCTTTTAATTATACACAAATGTTAAAATGAACTCTTTGGAATTACTGTGTTTGGTGTGTCTTGCAGGAAGGAGGGGGGTTCTGCTTTCTTCTAAGCACATTTCTTTGTGCTCTTTTGTACACAAAGTAGAAATATATACAAACACCTGGGCTTGGTGCTTCCAAGGAATTAGGCAGTCCAGGGAGCATGTGCCATCCCACCCTTTTACTGGGTACACACTTTACTATGGGGGCTAATACAGGGAGGATGGGGAAGAGTAAAGCTCAGCATTTGACAGATTTTTCTCAATATCATCTTCAGTCATGAAAAGGATAAGTATTCCTTCCAGAGATGTGCTTTCTGATGGTAGTGCATTAAAAATGCTGGAAATGGAAAACATGACCAGGTAGAGTGCTTAAGAGGCAGGCAGAAGCTGAAGTGCAGGATGATGGCTGGGTTGAAGACAATGACTGGTTTTCCTCTGCCAGTCCCTTTCCCCATCTTGGCAGATGAGCTGGTTGCAGGATGGTCACTCAAATGTTTCTTCTGAACCCCATGCAGAAAAGACAATGAAAGATAAGAAAATGTAGCATAAATGCAAGTTTGTTACTTAATCTCTGTTTCCAAATTAAATGCTACAAATGGATCTTGTTATCCTGAAGGGCATTTCTTAACAGATAAACAGATCAAAGCGCTCACATAGAAGTCTGAGTAAGCTTCATAAAACTTTCTTGATGAGCTTTTGTAAGCAGAATTGTCATACCATAAACATTTAGATTCTCAACTAAACATCACTGCTCATTGTCATTAAAAAGAAATTGGTCCTTTTGCTTGAACTCGTGATCTCAATTCTTTTTCAGTTTAACTGGGGGAACAAAAGTTTGAATTGAAGTGGATAAAGCTCTTGCTGCACAAACAAGAATGTCATAGTGGTTTTATGATCATCTTGACACAGAACTCTGTTCTGCCTAGGACATTTGCTTAACAAAAATATGATTACAGGTAAAGCAGAAAGCCTGGAAATTGCATCTTGTATTTTCCCCTGCGTTTGCTAGTTGGATTAAAAAGAGCGTGGTGGACATGGCTTTCAAATTATTTTTTAATCACTGAATGCTAGGAAAGTTGTGCCAAATACACTTGAGAAATTCTCTGCTCCATAACCTGAGCAGATCTACTAGACAGGCAGCCAGTTGGCAGGAAAGTTCAGACTGTTGTGTGCTGTAAAAGCTCATTTCCCAGCTCACTGAATGGAACACAATCCTGTTGGCTGTTGTACAAAACTTGGCTGACGTTGATGGTATAGGTAACCTGAAAAAAGACAGCTATTATAAGAAGCAGTTGAACTCTGTAGTATAGATTAAAATAATAAGAAACTATAGAATATGTAGGACACTTACAAAACTACTAAGCAATGTAAATAATGTTGATTGAATGAAGGGTTGCAGAAAGCCACAAACTTAGTTTGGTAGGAGTAATAGGAATAGGACAGAAACTGCAGAGACAGAGGCACCCAGAGAAGATACAAAAGAAAACAGCCAGTGAGTCTAAGGCAGCCTCCCATCGTAACCCTGAACAAAGCCTGACGGGTTGAATGAAGTTTGGAAAGAGACTTGAAACTTAGTGAAGAAATAGTGTCTTGATTCCCTGCTTTTGTTCACAGCGTCCAAATGAGTTTGGTTTGCATGTTTCAAGAAGCACTTGCTTATTATGGCACTGCTGATGTGGAAACAAAGAATTGACAAGGATATTATGGAGGTAAGACACCGTGGGATGAAGAATGGTTTTGTCAACATGTAAGCCTGGAAGGGACTATCTGATCATCTACCTGCGTGAAAGCAGGATCAAGTGTCGTTGCACTACCTTACTGGTTTTATTTTTAAAGGTCCTCTCTATAAAATAGCTAATGACTCTGTTTTAATGTAAGTCTGCCCTTTTAATTAAAATAATAATTATTTTGTGTCCAACCAGCAAAAATCTCCTTTATAAGAAACATTGGAGTGCAATGTTATCACTGTGGAGTAAAATTCATCTGTAGTCTTCGGAATTTATGTATTCAGTTTTTTAGAAACTCTGTGCTTCCTCAGAAGAGCGGGTGGGTGCTTTAAGAACTTAAATAAGCCAGTAATAAATATTAATAGGAAATATTAAGAACTCCGAGTTTACTTGGCAATATATGCTGTGTATGATGCTGTGGATATACATTCTAATTGGCTTTGCTACATCAGCCTTTAGATGCTCACAACATTTACTTTTGACTAGTACAGCTGAGCAGAAATGGAGACCTGAAACTGAAGCAAAGAGCATACTGCCCCTGTAAGACTAATTGCTGTTCATGTCCTTTTCACAAACATCCTTTCTGGCCTGAGACTCCGTTTATTCTCTTTATTCTTTGAAAATTATATAGCTAAATATTTATTAAAACCACATTTTCTCAACAGGAGCAGCTGTATTTTTGCTGAACGAATTTGAAGCACAGAATATTTTTGTTCCTTGTAATATTTTTGTTTACAATCTATAATGTCATAAGTAAAAGATCACTTCTGCCTGCTGCTGCCCTGGGACATATTTTCCCTTCTACTGCAGAATAATCCTCCCCCCCAAAAAAAAAATAATAAAAAAAAATTGTAGTATTAGTGCTCAGATTTTCGTGACAGTGATAGCCCCTTAGCTGCTAAATCTGCTATCCCATCCATCACTAACATCAAGGAGAGCAAGCATTAGTTTCTCTGTGACTTATCTAGGTCTTTAGTAGATCAATACCACTGCTCAGATGTTTCAGACTCTTCCCTGTTAATTCACATTTATCTTTTCATCTGAAGAAGGTAAATTGTCTCACAGAGACACCATGTTATCCCCAGTAGTGGCTTATACTGTTGCAAAGTCAGCATGACCCACATATCTTATCTCAGCTGGAATGCATTTGTCACTGTCACATGGTATGATCATCTGGTAAAATGCCCTAGAAAAGAGGTAAACCTGCAAAATGGCATCACTTTTTTCATTTAATGACCTTATCTGCTTTGTGCTCCTGCATAACCTTTGGTTTAAACCCCTAAAGTAAAGGAAACCTTCTCTTTCCCTTTAATGCTCCATTTTGTCATTTTTATCATGAGCAAAATTGTTGTTCCTCCGCAGTCTTCCTTTCTGCAGTGGTAGGTTGATCAGTAGGTGGTGATACTGAGGCTGAGAACTGAATGGTTTATTAATATGCTCTGTTAACCCTGAGAAAGGGCTGCTGAATTTAACGCTTCACTTGTACAGTTGGCTGCTGGTTTACCTGATGCTTTTCAGGCCCTGGGAGTTTTTAGTGGTGTTAGGGAAAAGGAATGAGAAGCAGGTTGCTGACCAGTAAGCTATAAACAGACTACTGCAAGAAGAAATGCTGTATGAAACAAGGGTTTGATGGTAATTACACAGCTGGGACTCCTTCCTTTCCAAACTGTAGTGAAGTAGACATTTCACTATCTGTTATTCTAAAAACTTGGTAATTTATATTATGGAAAGAAAACGTAAGTATAAACACACTTGACAGTAAGGAGTCTGATGTAGCCGGCTGCAAAATGACTATGTTTTCACTCTGTTCTTTCAGATGTGTTGAGCAACTCTGTCCAAGACTACCAGTGTGGCCTTTAACTGAGAAATTAGCTGGTGCCATCCATCAAGGAGGGCTGCTTTTTGACATAAGGAAAAGGTAGGTCCACTTTAAACACAGGGCTAGACTTGTTTGCAAATAAGAATCTACCACAGAGGCCTCTGCTAGGAGCAGTGAGCTGCTGTGACCGCACAGCTGGGAGGAGCAGCAAAAGCAGATGCTTCCCGCAGGTGGAAATGGATCATCCAACGGAGACAACCTTCCTGGGGAGAAGGGGAAGTGCTAGGGCAGAGGAGAGAAGTGCTTGCTCAGATGCAGGTGTGCTACCCACATGCCTGCATGGCCAGCAAGTTTGTAGATGACCACAATGAGGGGTGCGGTCAGTTCTTTGGTTGGGGGGGGACAAGACGACTGAGCAGCAGCCTCCCAGAAGCTACAGGGAATGTATAGTGGGAGACTGAGACACTAATGAAAGAAGGGGAAGTTCTGGATATAAAGGGGAAAAAAAAAAAAAAAAAAAAAAAAAAACAACACAGACAACCAAGCTTTAGGACAGGAGCCTAAGTATTCTCTAAGTATTTAATTTAATAAAAGGAGTAGGGTAAGGGTTGTTTTTGTGGGGCTTCTAGAGTATTTTCCCCTCACCAATACACTATGTGATTGTAATGGCTGAAAGGTTGCTTTCTGTTTGGAGATCTGTGCACACAGTATGTTTTTTGAACTTCACCATGCTTAAGTTATGTTGGAGAAAACTATGATGGCATTAAAGATAAGAGTTTCTGAACACAAGCTGCCATAAGATTTGAGGATAAAAGAAGTCTCTGGTTGGATTTCTTTTTTTTCTTTACATTATAAAGTCACTGGAGCAAATCTAAAATGTATGGGAAATCAAAGAAAAATGAGGCACTGAGGACTGTAAACCTTCAAGTATTTTCCATACTAGATGTTAGTGCTGTGGTCTGTCCCTTCTGTGAAAGAAACACTGCTCATGAATACTGTTGATACACAAATGCAAGCCACCTCTTAATTTTAAGAAGGACTCTGTGAACTGACTTGCTGTTTTCATGTATGTTTTTCAAACACTTTCAATCCCAGTTTTCTCTCCGAATGCCTTGCTCTCCTGGAGACTGAACCTAGGTATACTTAATGTGCTTTTCTTTAGTGTTGCTGTTCCAAATTAAGGACATGTGTGCAAAAATTAAATTTTACATCTGAAGGCTATTTACTGTTGTTTCCAGAAGTAAGGTGAGGGGAGCTGGTTTTATTTTCTTTGGCAAGAAAGAAAATTCCATTTAACTGAGGCATATAGCTGTTCACTCAGGGAGCAGCAGCGAATGCTCATGGTGTTTCTTGCTGCCCCAGCTCAAGCCCCTGCTCGCAGCAGTTCGGTTCAAGGTGGCCTATAGCTTTTGGGGCAGCTTGTTCTTCTCAAGCGTTGTGGGAGAATGTTTTTCTCTTGAAAGTGTGAAGAATACCCATAGCTTCAGAACGTATTACACTAATCTTGGGCATTCTAATAAAATATTGGAAATTGATTTAAAATAATGAGCATTCCCATCCCACGTATATACAGATTGAAGCATACCTAGTACAGAGTCAATAGAAACAGGCAAACTTTTTGTTTTACCTGTTTCTGAAAGGTTTTTGTCTTAAGGTTAATTGTTTTAATTATCAAATAGGTGACAATGAATTTTAAATACTATTTTAAATGAGCTTAAATGCCTTTAATCTCTCACTCTGTAGAAGGGAGAATAAAGATGAGAGAAGTGGCAAGAGGTAGTTAAGTAGAGTCTGGGTTGATTTCCCTCCAGCAGCAAAGCCATTCGGGAGAAATTCACGGAGTGAGCAGTTGTGTGCTGCATAAGGTGTCTGTGGACGAGTTAGGGTCAGATTCTCCTTCCTTTTTGCCTATCGGGTTGGAGCGAGGCGCACTGAGCACCCTTGCCGGGACTCCCCTCTTGTGGCGAGGGCCATGGCTAACGCTCCGCCACTGCTTCCCCTTGGGCAATCGCCACGAAGGACAGAAATTCCTAATTAAATGCTGCCATCTAGTTCGTGTGCCTAGAGATGCGTGAAGCGAAGTGGTGCTTCAAGTAACACTTCGGGGGGGAATCGCTCCGGGAGCCCTTCTGGAAGCACCCCCCCGGCCACCATTTTCCCGAGGCCGCCCCGGAAGGCGAGGCCGGTGCCGCCGGTTGCCATGGCGGCGCGGGCGGCCGCGGGCGGGCCCGGCGGGAGGGATGGTGAGCGGGGATGGCGGGCGGCCGGCGGGCTCCGTCAGGGCGGTGTCAGGGCTGTGTCGGGGCGGCCCGGCGCCACTGCCTGTCTCTTGTCGCCCGCAGGACGCGGCGGCGGAGGAGCGCGGCGGGCGGCGGCGGGCGGCCCGGCTGTGGGCTGCGGTGGAGCAGGAGCGGCGGCTGGACGAGGCCGTGCGGAGGGTGAGGCCGCGGGGCCGGGGCGGGCGTCGCCTGAGGTGGCTGTGGCAGCGCGCCCCGGGCGGGGGACGAGGTGTGACGGGAGCTCTGCCCCGGCCAGGGCGAGGAGAGGCAGCAGCAGAGGGAGCGGCAGCTGCAGCAGGAGGAGCGGCTGGCGGCTGAGCTGGCCCGGCTCAAGCACGAGAAGCTGAAGGACGAAAAGATGCGGCAGCAAGTGCGGGAGAACAGGTAAACGGGAGAACAACAGGTAACGCCGCCAGGGAAACCCCCACCCATCAGCTGTGCCCGTAAATCAGCCCCAGCCTTGATAACGGTAGCGTTCAGCCTGTTGCATCTCTCAGGTTTGTTTTTCCTCCTTTAAGTTTGGACTGAGCCTCAGATGCAGCAGGGTTACACTGTGGGATGGTTTCTAGCAATGGAGAGGAGCTCTCAGTACGTTCAAATCCAATACACACAATTTACTATTTTAGAACAGGCTTTAACTTTTTGAACTTCAAAACTTTTCTTTTTCTGCTCTTATATGACCATTTTTTTTTTTTTTTAATCTAAAGTCAGGCTTTTCCCCTGAGAAATAAAACAAATGTTTTGTTAGATAGCAGCATATCTTTTATGTAACTTCCTTTTATTGTTTGTATCACTGGCTTTCCATGTTCTGTATCTGTTAAATTCCTGGTGTATCCTTGTAATATTACTGAAAGAACAGTAAATACAGTATTGTGCTCAGATTTCTTATTTGTACAGATGTCATGGGTGAAAATATTTATGAAGATAAAAGAAAACCTAAACAAAACTAAAACCATTTTCCTTTTCTGTAATACATTCTAAAGAAACTTTCCCAAGGAATTACTTATTTAAGTTTATTTTAAAAGGTATTACCTTGACTTGTTTCAGAATAGTTAGGAGTCTAAGGTAATCCTTGAATGTATCAGTGGAAGAAAGAAGTTCTGTGACTCTTGCAGTGATTACTCTGGGTTATGGTCAGGTTATATATTCCATTAAAATGTTTTGGGAACATTCTGGTAACAGTCCTTGTGTCTTTCCTGACTACTGTAGCTTTTGCCTCTGGGCTCTGCAGATTTCAGCTTCCTGAGTTGCTGCACATGCAGACACCGATGTTCTCCAGTGGTTTGGCTGGCTGGTTCATATCAACACTCATTTTAACTTTGTTTTCTGTTACTGTGGGCTGAGACTTCACACAAGAAATTTTGTTCTTGACCTCAACGGGATGAGAGATTTAGCATGTATATTTAGAAATCTTTCATGAAAATCCTTCTTTTTCCTTCCCTTTGTTGTACATATGCATGATATGCAATAACATATCTCTAATTTATTTGCACAGCTGAAGAGCATTATCTAATTTCTAGTGAGCTGTTGTGTTACTTAACCTTTATTGTGGATACCATAACAATGATCTACAGTATGAAACAATAATATTCAGTAGCAAATGTTCATCAGTTTATAATTCTTGTTGTAGTATTATTTCAAACCAGTTGGTATTTGTGGTTTAGTTTTATTGCCTGTTCAGTGGTTGTCTCATTGTTTCTTTCTGTTTGACAATTTGCGTCATTTCAACTCCTGTAAAGAGATTTGATCTCTCCATATGCTTTCAGTGGTGGAAGTTTCTTTTTTTTTCCCTATAGATACCTTGTAATAGGATAAACTTCTTTTTTTTCCCTCTAGTCTTGAACTTCGAGAGTTAGAAAAAAAACTGAAATCTGCTTATATGAATAAGGAGCGAGCTGCACAGATTGCTGAAAAAGAAGCTATACAGTATGAGAAAATGGTAATTAGTTTCAGTGTATCCTAGCATGTGGTTTTCAACCAAGTCCTATTTTGTTCTCAGAAGCCACCAGAGTGCTTTAACTTTTTGTGTACATTGTATTAAAAATTCTCTTTGAGACTGGCCTTTTTATCTAGGTTATTGCTAAGTTTAAGAATTCAGTGTATACTGAAATCTGTTTTTTGCTGTGGAGAACTAACTAGCCATAGGCTAGTTAGGCTTGCTAGTTAGGCTTGCATACTAGGCTTGCTTTGCCACGACAGCTGAAGTAGTAGTGAATTAAGCTGTGTGAAGGGATATAGTTTTCATTTCACTGTTTTTGTAATGTTTACTGAAGTTGAAACTATTATACACAGTTTTGTGGTGAATCCTTATCTCAGAAGCAGATGGTTGAAAATGCTTTTTACTATTATTAAACATAAACACGTCTGAGTAACTTCAAAAAAGAACTGTGAGCTTTTATATACATACAGGGTAATGTTGGTGATCAGGCAGGTGATTCTAATTAAATTTTGCATCAAACATTAATGTAAGTAAATTGAGTAATTAAGTAAATCCTCACTTTATTGAGGATGTTCTGCATAGTTCTATTACATACTGGTCAATATGCCATTGTGAGCTAGTTTCACTCATATTGTTAATGCTCTACTTGGTCTTAGTAAAATATATGGCTTCCTTGAAGTATTGTTAGTTCTTCTCAAGTTGTTTCAATAATGGGGATTCACTTCAAGGGTTCTACTTAAGGCATGAAGCATGTTAAGGCACTATATGTGTTTGTGTAGAGGGAGAGAGAAAGATTAAGGTGGAAAACATTCTATATCTGTAATGCAATATAATTCTTTTTATATGCGATGTAATTTTTCACTGCAAGTGGAAGCAAAAATGAATCTTAATTGCTTTTTTTTTCCCCTTGTAGAAACGTGATGCTGAAATAGCCCAAAAGATGAAGGAAGAGTATGAAAGGGTAGCAAAAGAAGAAAGTTCTGCAGAACTAAGGCGAAACAAGGAGAAAATAATGTATCAGCAAGAACTGGAGAAACAGCTTGAGGAACAAGAGAGGAAGAGGCAGGATGCTTATGAAGAGTTTCTAAAAGAGAAACTCATGATTGATGAAATCGTAAGGAAGATCTATGAGGAAGACCAAATGTTAGTTACTTTGAATTTTTATTATTTTTTAATTTAAACTTAAAACTGTGTATAATTCTACGTAGAAAAATTAACTTGTATATGCCTATTTCACAGGCCAAGGGCCACTTCAACAAATTACTCCTATTCAAGAAAGATTCTCTTGGTCCCACTTTAGTAACAAGAGAGACACTCGCATAGATTTTGCGATTTTGCTGTGTAAGATTCTTGTCATTTCAGTCAATCTTGTCTTGTTCCCCAGATACAAAATCTTTTTTTTTTTTTTTTTCAAGGAGCGCTTCCATTAGGCCTGTCATGCTGGAAATGGCTGCGTATCACAGATTTCTACCTTGCCTTGTGTCCTGACCTTTTCATGATACCTGTTAAAAATGAAATATGTTGTGTGCCATGTCTTAGGGCCATGGATAAGAAAGGAGTTTTCTGAGGGCATGATGGTAGTGGGGTGAAAGTTTAGTATAAATGAATAAAAAGGTTCAGGGCTTCTGAGGCATTTGGGCTATTGGGCTTCCTTCTCTCTGTTGTTTGGATGGAGCATGCATAAAATAAAGTAGTAGTGAGCACCTGTGTGTTCAGTCTGTCCTGAAGGAAAGGTATTAAACATGAAATTCCCTTTCTGGGGTTCATTAATTAGCATTTATAATTCAGGCATCTGATTTCCTGCTGAATGGGTAAGGAGAGTCATCTAAATCTTCATCTCTGGAATATATTGTTAATGATGAGCATACGGTGTGTTTAATGTCACTGCGGTATGTTAGATGGCTATTTATGCACTTTCACTTTTTTTACCTTATACAGGGAAAAACAACTAAAGTTAGAAAAAATGAGAGCAACTCAGATGTATATCGATGAATTTAAAAAAGAACAAGCTATCTGGAGGCAGAGGAAACGGGAAGAAATGGAAGAAGAAAATAAGAAAATCATGGAGTTTGCCAACCGTCAGCAACAAAGAGAAGAAGATCGGATGGCTAAAGTTCGAGACACGGAGGAGAAAAAGCAAAGACTTCAAGCCATGGTATTGAAATTTGATATTATAAAAGAGTACTTTGTATATTCTTGTCTTTTGTTGAGAAGTCCTTCCTTCTTGTAATAGATTGCCCAGAATCTACAGAGAGAACAACAGAAGCGTGAAGAACTGGAACAGCTACGACAAGAGCTGTATATGGAAGAACAGGCCGAGACAGAGAGGAAGAAGGAGATGGTAAGTGTTGGCAGGTAGCTGCAGTAGTACCTCTGTACTGCGTGGGGGGAGATTCGCTTTGCCTGGACTTCTGCAGATACTCGTATGGATGTTTTGGCACTTGGCAGGTAACACTTTTTTACATGTAGAACATGTCCTTTGTGCATAAACTGTTTAAGGGAGAATGCAAGTGGAGAGGAGTACTGCAACTTTGCCGTTATTCCTGTAGAAGATTCAGGTTAGTAGAGCTGGTCTGGATGAAACTTCAATAAAATAAAAACAGAAGTGTATATGCAGAAAAATATAAAATGTATGTATTACTTACGGGTAAACTAACCTAATTTAAACAGACAGGATATGGAAATTTTAACAGGAAGTGAAACCACTCGAATTGCTGATCTGAAAAATAATAAGGTGAAAGCTGGGGGACAGTATTTTACCCAGTATTCCTCTGTCTGTTCATTTCTGATGTCTGTGTGATGGAGCAGCTCTCCTTTAGTCTCTAGGAATTGTCACTACAACCACAACACTTACAGAAACATTTTTGTGAGACTATATCCCATATGCAGTTCCTTCTGCATCTGAGGATGCTCTTCAAAGGCCAAGTAACTCCTGTTTCCAAAACTTTTCTTCTAACAATGCTGGCAGGGTAATTCATGGATTTTTTTTATTTTTATTTTTACACTTTGGATTTTGCAATGTCTCCCGTGTTCATTGTGACTTTGGGATGGTTTTGAGGGACTTCCTTAGGCCCATTTTAGTATGTGAGCTGCCTCAAAGCAAAAGCTCAGTTCTGACAGGTTTATTAAATTAACTGAATTTTATAGAATCATAGAATGCTTTGGGTTGGAAGAGACCTTAAGGATCATCTGGTACCACCTCCCTGCCATGGACAGGGACATCTCCCACCAAACCAGGCTGCTCAAAGCCTGTCCAGCCTGGTTTTGGGCACTGCCAGGGTTGGGGCAGCCACAGCTGCTCTGGGCAGCCTGTGCCAGTGCCTCACCACCCTCACAGAAAAAGAGTTTCTTCCTTATAGCTGATCTAAATCTCCCCTCTTTTAGTTTAGGGCTGCCACCCCTTTTCCTGTCACTACACCTCCTGACAGAGTCCCCCGGTAGGTACTGGCAGGTTGCGGTAAGGTCTCCCCGGAGCCTTCTTTTCTCCAGGCTGAATGACCCCAGCTCTCATTATGTTTTTTCTTCTTTCTGTTCTGGAACAAAGTGTTTCCCTCTAGCAGACTGTATTTCCTAAATGTACCATGCCAGACAAGCAGTTTGTATGTAAACTCTAGTTTTTGGAGGAAAAATTCCATCTTTTGAATTTCCTTTGCCATCCCTAAGGTTTTTGTTTTTCTTTGAACCAGGAAGACAACTGAAGGTTTAGGATACTCTCATGGTCCCCTTTATACATTGATTTTATCTTAAGAAGAAGCATGACAGTAACTTGCAAGTTCAGGTTTAAGCGAAGCAGCTTAACTGCTTGCTTTTTACACATCTGTTTGCTTTTTCCTGCCTACTCTGACTCTCATCAGATTTTAGATAAAATCCAACACAGATAATACGTAACGCTGTTATTCCCAGGGAGCTTGCAGGAGGAATGTCTTGTTGACCCACTTCATGCTTGTGGAAATTTTTTTTTTTTTTGACTTAATTTTGACAGTCTTAAGACACTTGCCAAATTGGTTAATACTGGAGACCACTGTTAAATATGGAATGCTTGCTCCACTCACGTATGCTAGAAGGTAGCAGCTACAGTAATTTTTATCTGAGACAAATCAGGTAGATTGGCTGAAGTTTAAATTTTCCAAAGTATTTTCAATAAAAAGCATTTTATTGAATTTCCTGTATAGGCAGAAATTGAAAAGAAAATAAGGCAACGTCTAGACTTAAAGCAAACACATGAAGAGCAATTTGCTTTAAAGAAGATAGCGCGACAAGCTATGCAAGAAGAGGAAGAAGCCTTCAGACAACAGATGTTGGCCAAGCTTGCAGAGGATGATCGCATTGAACAGATGAATGCTCAGAAACGAAGAATGAAACAGCTTGAACACAAAAGGGCTGTGGAAAAACTTATTGAAGACCGTCACAGGCAATTTATTGCAGATAAAGTAAGTGAAATGTTCAGTTTTGCTGTTGGTCTGAGCCAAAACATCTTAATATGAGAATACTTTCTCTATCCTATGTAACAAGGCTGTTGTTACACGGGAAAGGTGACAAGGGAATTACAGAGAAATGGCTGAGGGCAGAAGGTGGAAAGCAGGCCTTTGTTTTAGTTTGCTGACAAGAAAGAAGTCTTTAGAGACAACTTATTACAGCTGAAAAGGTTAAAGCCTTTAACAGCTGTAGATCCTGGTGTACTTGACATGCTCTGCAAATAGCTCTTCAAGAGCCATATGATCAGTGACACAACTGTTGCCCATTTCAGCCTCCTTCATCAGGCAGTACTGCTCATGATATGTAAGAAGGGGAAAACTCAGCCTTGATTTCAGATTAAGTATTTCCAGGTAGCATCTGAGGAAGAAAAAGCTTGGCATAAACTAAAAACCACCCATGGAATGCTACGCTGTAGTTTTCAGACTGCACACACAATATGAACTGCAATTTCTAATCATTGGCATAAGAACACAGGCCTGGTTTTCCTTTTCCTGGACTAGAGCAGTGAGACAGGAACGGACTAAATCAGCTGAGAGTCCACAAGGAACCAGACCTTGACTTACCAAACTTTTTCAAAGGACTTTTAAATAATTTAATTATAGCCCAAATCTTGGTATTCACTCTTCTATTTTGTCTGAGACTTTTCTTGTAGTTATCACTTATTGTTTAAATAGTCCCTTTTTACGTATGCTTTTTCATCACTTTCAAACTAGTTTTCCCATGATCAGGATTTAAAATTAATTAAAAGAACTAAATTTACTTCATAAAAAAAGTCTCCATAAGTATAGTATATATTGGTGGGAAATAAATCTTGACAGAGCTGACGCTCAATGATTAAGAAAATTTACTTCTTTATTGTAGGAACGTGAACTCGAAGAAAGGCAGTTAGAGGAGAAAAGACAAGAAAACATTCGTCTAATTGTTGAAGAAGAGAGACAGAAACTCTTGAAAGAGCACGCATCTAAATTACTGGGTTATCTTCCTAGAGTAAGTAAACTGTATCTGAAACGCTTTAAATGATTTTTTTCTATAAATCACTTTTCTCTGGTTGTACAACTGTATAAATTACCTGGAGTCAGTGGGTGTCCTTCTTGTGTCAGCTCTCACATGTTCACCTTTTCTGAATTAGGCAGCAATGAAAAATACTCTTTATTGCTGTATCACTGCTTGCCATATTGATGCATACGGAGTTTGTTGAAAGCTTCCCCAGCCCTTTTTGCACATACAAAGCTTTTTTGGGGATATGGAATGTAAGTTTTTAAGTAGGGCTCTTCCAGCTAGAAACGTGTCCACTGTATCTAAAAGCTGGTATGATTCAAAATGCCCGTTTCACTCAAAATGGATAAACACCAAAGCTCTGCCTCATTTTGAAGCCTCTGATACAGCTGTAATTTGTAATGTTTTTTGAAATGCTGCAAGATACATTCTGTGGGTCATGTGCATTTTGAGAAAAGGAAAAAGCTGCTTTTTTAGAAAAAAGCAATTTTATCAAAAACTTCAATAAGATTTAATTAATGTTTCATGTACTGGTGTTAACTGGTGTCTTTCTTCAGTATGACCACTAGAATTAGGGTTAGAGACTTTAATTTCTGGGTTCCAGTCCTTCCCTTCCCCAAAACACACTTAATCTTCCAAAGTATAATTCCTGTTAAAGTTGTTCAAGTATCACCTGATTTCCGAAATAATTTCTTTGTGTAGGCTAATTTCAACACAACGTGATAAAGACACATCTTACCCAGTGCCTCTTTTCAATGTAGTTGCTCGACAGCTCCAGGTTAGCACCGAGTGCAGCAATTAGAAACTCATCCAGTGAAGTTTGTTGATGGTTTTCAGAGCTGTTTGTTTTTAAAGAGAGTACTGGCACTATGGATAGATAAAAGCTTTACAACTTACACAAAAGGATTCATAATCATCTTTTTAATTTGTTTATCTTCTACGTGTGTTTCTTTCCCCTTATTGCAGGGAATACTCCAAGGTGAAGATGACATTAACATGCTTGGTGAGGAATTCAGGCTGGCTTACCAAAAGAGAAGAGATAATGCATTTTCTGAAGAGGGATGAAATTTCCACCATCTCCTCTCCTGGTTTGCCACTAGATGTCATCTGACTTCTAATGAAAGTTTCTGTTGATGTTAACAGCGAGGAGCTCCTTTTTATTGTCAAAAAGCCTCCATTTTAAGACTGGAAGATCTGAGGGATAGTGACTTTCATTTAAATGTGTATTGTACTTGCATTTTTCACCAATAAACTGTTAGGAAGTTGAGTTATTATTTGTCAGTTACATTGGACAATTGAGTTTGGGGGTGAAGCAATGTTTAAAGATGTTTTCTCTAGCAACTGAACAGAAACTTAAGACCCTGTAAATTCAGATGGATATTTCATAATAGACTATAACATCCTGATGCACTATTTTTGGCTTTAATTTAAATATTTATCTATATTGGCATATAACACTATTAAAACACTACTCTAAATGTTTCTCCTTAGAAATGGTACATCTGAATTACGTGTTCAGTGCTAGCTCATGTTACTTTACTAGTACAACCTAAGGAGAGAGAAGTCTCATTGTGAGGTCAGAATCACCTTATACTATTACTCATGCACATAAATTTACTGTTTGTTTGTTGTGTTTCTATTAGGTTGCTGTGTAGGAGGAATACATTGAAATAGCTGAGATTTGACAAAGATTCATGCAGCCAGGAGTGACCTTTATTACTCCCATTCATTAAGGCACACAGCTCATCTACACTCACATTTTTATCTAGTTCTTGATTATAACGATGACATAATAAAATCTTCAAGGAGATAATGCCAGTAGGGCGCCTGTGAGTATGGAGCCATCACTCCTGACAGTATCCATAAGCAGCAGCTGATGGCCAGGGAAAGAGGCAAGTTTTTTTACTTTGACTAAATCAAGTAGAAATTTTGAGCAATACAATTCTTTCAGATCTATAGAATCACTCTGGACATTGAGGGGCAATTCTCAGGTATGTTTTTGCCACTCAGGCTGTAAGATGAACAACTAAAACAAGTTATGAATGTTTTCACAGAAGAGCTGTGAATGCTTGAAAAGGATGTGACAGTTTTGTTAACTTGTTTCTATTGCAATAAGGAATTTTCTAAGACTAAACGCTGACTTCTCTTTGGACTGAGCATTACCTTATCTAACAAACATTTCTGAATACTAAAACAAACAAAAATGATAACAGTTCCCTTGTTGGAATCTTGCTTGCATTCTCAGTGCCTCTGCTCACCACAGAATGGACAGTTTGACTTGAAGCTTAGCAATTTGTATTTCAAGTGATACTGCAATATAAGCTAGCAGGCTTCTAAGAGTTAAATAATTTCAACATAAGCAGAATCAACAAAAAACAAATCACTGTGATTTATTAACAAACATTTTTAGTGCCAAAAGGTTGTCTCATCTGACTTGTATTTCAAACATTTTTTTTTTTTATTGAATCAGTAATTTCCCCACTCAAGAGCTTTCATGAATTCCTCTTCAGTAAAAGAAAGCATCTTAGCAGCTTCAATGTGCATCTCGAAAGAAATAAAAGAAATCAGGATCAGAAGACAAGCTAGTACGAATGACTAATATAAAGTCCTGTGTAATTGAGATAGCTGAAAGGGGCTTCAAATTTGTTCATATTTCCTGCAAAATTCTCAGTTTTTAGTGTAAGGATATTGCGGTTAGTTTTACGCTAAATAATGCAACCTCACCTCTAGTCAAGTGGGATCAGTAGTTTTTCTTAGTTCTTTGTATTACTTTAAAAATATGTTTTAACAGGGCATGGAAATTACCAGAAAATTGACACCTCCCATGACCCCCAAAAAAACATCTGAGAAACTGTGTATTCATTCTTTCAAGCTGATCAATATTCAGCTAACTTTAAAGCTAAACACATCATTGATTCATTCACAGTACTAATGCTTCTAAAATGCATGATTTAATGTTGAGTATTTTAGCAAAGGAATACAGTACCAGTAACAAAGAGCATAATCAGCATAAAACAAAGCATAACATTAATACACCTTGAGAGATATCTGGAGCAGACTACTCTGTTATATTGCCCTGTATCTGGGGTTCATTATGGCATGTCTATATAGGATATAGCATATTATATAGGATACTTTAAACAGAACCTTGAGTGGAACAAACAGAACTTTAAAACTTATTACAAGGCTATTTTCTGTTTAAAAAAAAAAAATGTAATTGCTTGGAAGAACATCATCCAGGTGATTGCGGAGAGAACAAGTACTCAATGGCTCGCACATTTGCACAGAGCTGCCAATCAGAAAGGCACAGCAGCCAGGAAGCCCTGCAAGCTCACTGGGTTGCAGCTGCTGTCAGCATCTAGCACAAATATGCCACATCCCCACACTGCAATAGCCTCTCTTTACTTACCAACACTGCAAGTGGCAAGGACCATGTCCTATCTAAGCAGTTCTCATTCAGAATGCACTTTTTAATAGAATGGCTATGTTTTAAAGAACAGGAAACAGGTCTGGGCTACAAGGTATCTGATCTTTTTCTCACTATACAGACACATTGTCAGTTCCAAACAACAACAAAGAAGCCTAAGCAATTCCCACTGATAGTGTAGCGCCCTCCAGCTCTGTAAAACCCAGATGAACTCCCTAATTTCCTTTTAAAACTAGGATTTTCTATGAGTTTCTCTCTTTCGAGGCAAGCAGAGAATGGTCTAAAGAGTCCAGTTTGAACACCAACACCTCCTTGCTGCCAGCTGCAACTCATCCTACTACTCTGTGTTTTTTTTCCTTTATTTTTCTTCATGTGGTAGCAGCATATCGTAGCATATCCTCACCTCCAGACTATCTGTACCTGCTTTGTGCATCTCACTACACATGAATACTACACCAATGACCCAAACTAGGTTTTCCTCATTAATTCAACAAGAGGTTGATGTAAAATCAACCTGAAGGTCTTCTGGTGATTATGCATATTGGCCTCAGGTGAGTGTTAGTGCACTTCCCAGCTCCTTCTGCTGCCAGGTATAAAAGGCAGCGTCAGCACCATTTTCATTCAGGTTTTTCTACTTGTTGCCTGTTCAGAAAGGTCAACAATTAACAACATCCTTTTTCTGTGAGTACATAATGTTTTTAATAACAGAAGCTAAGTTGCTTTCTCTACTATCTGCAGTTCTCTTATGGTATTCATATTTTTTTAAAAATGTGTTAAGTTTTGTTTCTTAAGTATTTTAAACTATTTTTTTTAAATGTATGGTTTATCTGATACTATGTTTCTGGCTCAGTCAAACAGAAACACCGTCCCTGGACACACGTTTCAGTGAGACACGCATTTCATGTTCCAGAGGACAGTGAGCTAGCTCATGGAAATGATCTTTTGAGTGAATGCTACATTTTGTTGTTGTTGTTCTCAAAATAACATTAAAGAGCTAGAAAGGCCAGACAAGGCTAGTAGTATTTCTGTTAGATGAACTCCCAAGATTTCCTCTTTAATTCTGCCAGAAAAACTCTTCTACTGGAAGTACATGAGCAGTCCCAGTTGTTCTTATTCCAACTCTGTTCTCCTTTGTCCCGTGTTGGAGATGTATTCCAAATTCAAGGGTGTATTTCCCCACTGCAGTTCTCCGTTCTTGGGATAAGTATGTGCGTGTTGTTTTATGAAGTTGCCACTTCATACAGGGCTGTTCTTTCTCTCTGGAGGCTCAACAACTTCACAAGTGTTTACAAAGTGTCTGCTGATCATTGCAGCACTCTGAAGGGCACATGTTCTACTTTCTTACCATAAAGGCTACTCCTTCTAAGATCCTTCTGCTCAACAAGTCGCCATTACTTGCTTTCTTTAGCTGACAGCTGTGGTTTGAGTGCAAAAAGCAGAGCCTTAACTCTATCACTGATACTTTCTTCCTACTACACTCTGCAGTTACTGGGATTGATAAAGATTCAGCAGTGAGCAGGAGTGAACCGCTCTACCAGGTTAAGAGCCTATCTAGAGAACTCTGAAGTACAGAGCTCTGCAAACCTTCCATGCAACATCAGAAGGAAAACCGATACAAGTAACAGCACGTGAACCTAACGCAGTCCTTTGAGGGAGAAGTGCGACAGAACTCTGAGACCTACATGCATTGACAGTAAGGGGAGAGACTTTCTGATTTGGGCAACATCTCTTAATGTATCTTCCTTTCCCTGTAATTTGCTTTCATGAAAACCTACAGGTTCTTTCAATTTGCTCCATGCAAGCTCATTTGATAGGTGTATGCTGAAAATGTATTTGGTATTTGGACACTGCAGAGTAGGTAAACGCATTTTTCAAAGTGTTTCAGGAACAGTCTTCACCAGTGATTCCATTCAAAATGAATTTTTAGCAAGTATTTTACTACCTACTCTATATTCAATTTCAGCTTCACATACTAAAGAAAGCTGAAAGCAGAAGCCCCTGTCCTTCTTTCTATGCCCTCAGAGAGGAAGTGAAGGAGATATTAAATGAATATACAAACAAATGACTTTCAAAATAAGGCTAGGTGCCAGTGCCATGTAGATAGGGAACCCACGCGGCCATGTAGATGTCATTGTGACTCCAAGAATGCATGACATTCCAGGAGTTAGAAAAGGATGTAGATCAACTCCCATCCTTGACTCTAGTAAATTCACACCTAGGCTAAATACTCTTCCCCTCACCCACTCTTTTTTTTCCATGACACACAGGGAGATCTGCACTTAGGCAGATTTGTACATGTGTATAAAGAAGCAGGATTAATTGCAAAGGATGCACTTTGAGAATCCAGGAACAATGCGAGTCTGAAATGTAATGCCTTAATCCTGGGAGGGTGCTATATTATAGCTGATGATATACAAGTAATATGCTGGAGGAAAAAACAAAACAAAACAAAAAACTCACATGCTAAAATGGATTCTATTGATACAGCACTGCAGGGAGCTGCTGTTACAACCTGAACAATATTTATTCTTGAACATATATTCTTTGTCTCCAAGCTCGTCAGTAGTAATCTTTTACCATAACAGGGTATGTTCCAAATTAGGAATGGAGTCAATTCAAAAGAGGACCAGCTTTTACTTTAAAGAAAAACGTTAGCAACATGTGCTAATAAAAGCTGCTGTTCCTTTGTATTCCAACTTCCTGGTCTTGGGGCTCTAGCTTACATTTATGTGAGTACGTAACTTGACAACAGACAAATTCAGTTAAGAGTTATCTGAAATACAACAGCATTTGTGTCCTTACCTTTTGTCTCTTTAAAATATCAATTAACTTGAGCTGCTTTTTGAAACCTGCAATTAGCTCTCCTTTTTCTTTCTGCAGTTTCTTGTTTTCTGTTTTTAATTCTTCAATTGCTTTGAGTTCTTGGTTAACTACATCCTACCATGGGAAAAAAATGAGAAATAGATTAGTCAAGTGAAGCTTTAAACAGAGAAACTTGGCATAACATAACAAAATGACAAATAGTAGCCACAAATGACATTTCAGACAAGTAAATGGATGCATCAAAATTAATAATGTGGTTTGCCTGTGTTTTTATTAGTTGTGTATGTGTACTTTCCCCCCTTTCTAGGGACATCTATTATCCAAAAAAAAAAAAAAAAGGCAAAAAAAAATGAGAGGCTATCATTTTCTTCTATGCATTTCTTCCTCCAGCAGTATCATCAGAGATAAGTTATCAAGCCCCTTGATGACTTGCTGTTAGTAACTTCTGAGACAGTCTGTAAAGGACACCGTACTTCCAAAGCCATTTGTCTCACGTCAGCAATATTGAGTAATCACAAATTGAAACTTTCTTCTGAACCACTGTACCTTGTTACTTTGCTTCAGTTTATTAAGCTCCACTTTATATCTTTCTGCTTCTTCCAAGGCCCTATTTAAGCGAACCTCTGTTGCACTCTGACTGGTTGCAGCCTGCTTTTGTACACGCTTTAAATGCTCTAGTTCCTATGTAGGAAGAAAAGGTTAAAAACAAACGTTGTGAATCATGGTAATTTAATGAATACCATACAACCAAGACATTTGCAGCAAGGCTCATCCCTGAGAACTTAACGGACTTCTGTGGCCTGTGAATAGAATCAAAGACCATTAATACCACTGTTATCCCCTTTTTCCCTCCTCCTTTTAAATCCTGAAAAGTCTTTCTAAGCTCTCTTTTAGCATTCTCTTAGAGTATTGTGGAGCTGATCATGGAAGTCCACAGGATTGATACAGGAGACCACTGCTATGCCCAGTCTGAAAAACGGGGCAAAGTGCTGCCATGTTCAGGCTGTGGCAGACTTCAGAGCAGTGGCTAGTATTCGCAACTGCTTCTTTACCTCTTTTTCTCACAGCTTATCACATGTAATTACAAACTAGAAGTTAAAACAACCTACCCTAATGCCTCAGGGTAGTAACTATTTCATCTAGCAGAAAATAGTTCATCCAGTGTTTATGGCAACAATCAAAACAGTTCCCTCTTATCTCTGATGAGGGTATTTCATAGTGCTGTAAGTGGGGAAATAAGAAAAAGAGACCAAGCTGAGAAACAGAGTAATGAGATTAAAGATCAGAGCATACAGATAAAAGACAAAGTAGAAGAAATAAACAATTCTGGCAGAAAGAGCACATCTTGTCATTTGTGAAAAAGAAATAGACTTTTTTTTTAAAAAAAAAAAAAAAGTGTATCAAATTTTGTGTACAGAAAGATTATTTTAAACAAACTGAGGTTGGGGGAGCATCTTATTTTTAACCCTTTACTCTTAGGCTCTCATGTTCTGAGCAGTTGTTCCATTTCCTTAATTCCACACAAGCTCTTGTGGTGGTTACTTTAAGTAACCATCAGTTATCCAAGAAATACACTTTAGTATGCTTATATTGCACCCAGGTACACATCTAATTGACAAGTATAACCAAAAAAAAAAAAAAAAAAGGTAAATTATGACTGGACTGGGTCTTTCTGGGAAGCTGGAAATCTTCTCCAAAATGGATGAAGAGGAGAGCAAGCTGCATCTCACTAACTCTTCAAAATGGTATTGGTGAATCTACCTCCCCAGCAGCTGGCAAAGATGTTGCTTCAACTTTTTTTTTTTTGGTGCTACCCCCATAAAACACTTGAGAGAAGATGTTTAACATTGATTTTCTTCAAGACAGGCCATAAAATCCCTGCACAAAGTCTTGAAAGGATTAAGAGCAAAAGTTTGATGTTTCCCTAAACTTTATATGACATTATAACTAATTTGAGTTAACAAGTGGGAGAGAACATAGAGGAAATAATATTCTTCCAACCAGGCAGCAAACAGAAAATGGTGATAACGCTTATTAGATCACCTAGATGAGGGCAGATGCTTAGAAGAAGATAAGAGTCAGGGAGACCAAAAAGCAGAAGAATGAAACATAGAAATAAATTAATTACGATGTTTCAGGTAAAGTGTGAAAACTTGGTGAAACTCTTTGCCTAGGTGCGTACAAAAAAGCAACTGGGAGATTAATGAAGTTGCTTAAATTGCTGAGAATCTAAGTAAACTTGGTATAGAGACCATATTTTGGATATGGTAGCTGTACAGCAGATGTGAATCAAATTTTAATTGCAATGGATGCATCTTAAATGGTGGGATAAATTTTCTAATTGTGAATATGCAAGAACCAACATATATTTTCCTGACAGAATCAACAATCAAGGTACGTACCTGAGTGAACTCAAAATCTCCAAGTATCTGCGCAGAAACTACACACAAGCTTAGCACATTTTAGTTTTAAAATGCCAGGACTTCGTAACACTAAGATGAAAGAACACCTATACAGTTGCATAGTACAATACAATGGAGGTATAATGAGGCTTTGTTAAGCTACAGGTTGCGTTCTGCTTTCCCCACATTCCTGACTAACATTCCTGGTTACATTACATCCATTATACACTACTATATGTAGTGCAGGATTTTGATGTCAACCTCTCTAGCTCTCAGTAATTAAAGAAAAACACATGCTGCTCTTCGATGAAGTTCCAAACAAACAAAGCTGGGTATACAGGCCATCTGCTGTAACTAGGCACGTATACAATTCTGCACATGCAGCGTGCAGGAGGAGCCAGGTTAATTTTGATACATCCAAATTGGAGTGGCTGATTTTCAGATAGTCCATTTCAAAGAATAAAGAGACATCCTTTCCTCTACCTGCAGAGCATACTAAAATGACCTGCAGTTTTGTTGGTTTTTTTTTTGTTTGTTTTTGTTTTTTTTTAAAAAAACTTCCACCAGGTTCTGCGATTTACCACAAAAGCATCATTAATTTTTAGCAACTACAATTAAAACCAGAAAAATACAATTTCCCTGTATTTTCAAGATTTCTTTATGGCTTTGACAGCAGTCACAAAAGGTGGCTTTGTCTCCTGCAGATCTTTCACACAATTTTAAAATACAGAATATACGATAGTAGAAACAGAAGAAAAACAATTAACAAAATGTCATTTCTTCTTTCTACAAAGTGATTAGACCATATTAAGATACATTTTCTAAGACTGTTACCAAAGATTGAAATGCTAATGAGATCGTTGGATACTAATCTGCAAAACTAGCCTGAAGAGGGTGATTTGATGCTTTTTTTTCCCTTTCATGAGATAAATGAGACTACTATTTGCAATACCTTTCCTAGTGCAATGACCTCTTGTTGTAATCCTTCACTTTTTTTGTTTGCTTCTTGTGACAACATTTTGTACTTTTCATTCTGTGACTGTTGCACACTGATTGTTCGTTGCAGCCTAGTCTTTTCTTCCTCAGTACCCTTAAGCCGAGACTTTAAACTCTGATTTTCATCATCCTGTTTGACAGCAATTAGCAAAAACAAAAAACAAATTAAAATGTTGCAAGGAAGCAGTAGAATATTGTGATAGTAATATTTCGTAAATAAAACTACAAGTCTATATATTGTAGATATAATCATTTTTTAAATGCTGTTATTTTAAAATTTTTAGATGGTGATAGATTTCACAAGGCTTTGTAGACAAACTAAAGAAACAGATCATGAGTTTACCAGAGCAGTACTTCAAAAAATATTTTTCTGCTCATCTAATTTTCTGCAGTCTTTAAGTTGGGACTGCCTTGTAGTAATACCTAAAACATGTAGTTTCCTGTAACACAAAGGCTGTGAGAACCATCAGAATGTTACAGAATTATACGAATAACAATGGCACATAGATATTTTGTGACATTTTTCTGAGAATAGCTAAATGCACACAATTAGGAAAAAAATCTAGCAAAAAGAAGGGCATATAATTACTGATAATCCATCCTTTATGTTTTAAAGGATTACCTGGTTTTGACTTAAAAGCAAGCTAATGTTCCAGGATGCATCAAGTATTCAAATCCAGGTTTCTCTCAAGATAAAGTGAATCCTGTACTAGCTTCATGACCTACTGGCAATTATATCCCACATTAAGCCTTATAATTTAAAGGCATTTTACATTTATAACCTTTTAAACACTGCAAGTGAATACTAATGTAGGTTATTTCAGAGCTACATTATGCCCTTCATTTCTTTATCAAAAACATAAGAAGGCATGCACAGAAAGTGGAGTTTCTATTAAAAAAAAAAAAAAACAAAACACAACAGGAGTCTCTCCTACCCTCCCAGCCCACAGCAATACATGCTTCTCACACAGGAAATGGGTTCTTAATATTGAGTGCTTGGTGAACATATGCACCTCAGATATTCCCATTCTTTATATTTAAAACAGGTTTCTTTATAATAATTGTACTGTGAATTGAAGCAAAACTCACAGTCTGTCTCGAGGCTTTGCAAGTATGTTCTTCCTGAGGCCTTCAGAATGTAATAAAGTTATTTTCACACCACAGAAACTACATACAGAGTCGTATGGAAGCAGAAGTAGGTATGAGGTTTTCTCCTGTCATCTGCTAGAGTAACTGAACTCCATAGTATTTTTGTCATGGAATGCTGAAGTTCTATAGCTACTGACAAAATGGTGTTTAATCTGAAAGTGAAAGTGTCTTGAAAAGCTGATGTTACAGCCTTTTTCTGATCACAGCATAGATATATAGAAATGCAGAAGTAACCACATTGATAAATATTAAATACGGTCTCAAGTACAGATATAAAATATCAAAATCTAATTCCTTCTACAGATTTTCTCTAGGTACCTATCTCCAAAACAATTTTAATATTGTCCTGCTTCTTAACTCTCAATCAAAACTTTGAGAGAAAAAAACATGGGTGGTTTAGCATATGTTCTGAATGTCATCATAAATTTGGGCCTGGGGAAAAGGAGGAAAAAAAAACATTCTGAAGTTAAGAGACCACAGTCAACAATAACGTAATTATATTAAAAAAAAAAAAAAAAAAGGCAAGTTAGTTCAAAATCCTTGCTTGGTTCCAAATGCATGAAAAAGAAGTGATCCCTCTGGCAGACAGACAAGAACTATTTCAGGTTTTACCTTTCTAGAGGTGTTTTGAGCATCACCTGAAAGTATATTGCCAGACAGTGTAGATCAAAAAACTCTTTTGTAGTACACTGTAGCAGAAGGATACCAGCACAGTCTCCCCTTTCCTTAAATTTATAACGTGATTCACTAAACTTGTAGCCCCAAATGCAGTCCTTCACAGCAAGAATGGTGTCCTGGGAATGGGAAAGCCTGATTTCCATTTTGTTTACAATATTCCACTGAAAGTGGATCACAAATGAGCTGTTCCACTTTTTTTTTTTTTTTTTTTAGTTCCTACCAAGGACCCCCAGAGTACCTGACTAAATTTCACAAACTTGATTTACTTCTCATTCCATCCCTCTCCTTCTATTACCCATCTCTGGGTACTACTCATCTTCCCTCTGTATATATCATGGGTCTGTATTTTGACTCCTCCTCACTGCAGCACCACAGTGTCCCTACAGCTGGGGCACATCTTCAGTACTAATCATTCATTTCTGTCTCAAATTCTTTTTCATGAAGTATGCTTTAAAAGCTTATAGTTTAAGATTATGTTTATACAGAAATTACTACTCTTGATTTTTTTTTTAATAGAACCTTAGTTCTTTACTAACTGAAGAGAAAAAAAGGAAAAATAGAAAGCCTAATTAAAGATAAAGGGATTCTATTCTGATTATTTGTAAAAGGGGGATATACTCTATTTCTACAGATAAGAAAACTCACATCTTACCTTTTCCCTGCATTCACTCGCTAAGCTGTCCAGCTCTTCCTGCATAACATGTAGCTTGGCCTTAAGAAACCTGATTTGAGCTTCTGTGAACATAAACATTTATTATTTAATACCCACAAGTACTCATGACTCAATGCAGAGAAGAGGCAAGACCAACACAAGAACAATTCAGTTTCATCATCTTGTTTTCAAAAACACACAATATTGACTGTTTATTAAGAGAAATAGGCAAGATAAAAGTAAGGTTTATAGATAAATGTTTCAAGTTTCTCATTCTTAGAGTTGCTTTAGATAGATTTTTCTTTTTTAATGACTGAACACAGCATATTCAAACTGCAAGAGGCTCTTCTCAAAACAGAAAATTACTGGAAGCTCTTGTCATACTGTACATTATAGTATGTTTTGAGTTTAAAATCAAGGAAACTATATTGCAGGGCATGCCTACATTGCAATCAATCTGTAGCTGTAATTTGTGTAGTTACACAAAAAGTAATTTCATGCTGCTCACAACAAGGAATTACATGTAGACTGCACAACCCTCCTAATAGATTAATACCACTCCTACGCACTAGTGCACTTTCTGTGTACACATAAACACAAGTTTAGCATCATAGGATCATGTATTTTCATTTCCTGAGTGAAATGAATCAAGTTGTATCCACAAATCAACATATGTAAACATTCAAATGTCAACTCAGAAAGGAGGAGATGAGGATAAAAAAAATAAATCAGTTTTTCCCGTGGTTATTCCTATGTGATCTCATCTTTCTTTAGGACTGTATGAGAAGACAAACCTTTTTGTTTTACCATAATATAAATTAAGGACTTCAGAACTTTCCCTGTAATGTCTACTACCCCATCCCACCCCACCCCCTAAAGAAACCATTACTAACAGTCAGGAAGTAAGAATAAAGTATGAAACCATATGAAGAAACCTACCTGCTCCGATTTCGTTTCCAATGTTTGGAATAATGTCATCATCTAGACAATCTGGCAAGCATCCTTTATCTAGTTTTTCTTCAATTTCACTTATTGTTTTTGCTAAAGAAAAATCTATGCAATCCTCCAGTACTGCAACATGATCAGCATTTTGTGCTTCCAGACTTATTTCTGCACTAAAAAAAATAAAAAAAATACACAAGCCCTAGATGTTAAATTTATAATTTAAAAAAATACAAAAATATGAAGTATTTCCTATACCTACAGCAACTTTGTTGCCATTGATGCATCTTAATATGAAAGAAAGCAACTTGCCATTTTCATTATGTAAAATACCTTTATTGTATTCCACATAATTATATCAGTTCATGTATTACACCACGGGGGGCAGAGAAACAATACCACTTTCTGCTAAGCTTTTAGTATGGTGTTTTTCTCTGACAATTTCAAAGCTAAATCAGAGTAAGAGAAATAAACAGAAGAATGTTCTTTTGGTCTAAACTACTATCTTCAGCCTTAAATTTGACTATATCTTCCCCACGCTGTTAACTTCTCCAGCTTGGTTCTCTCTACCTACATTCCCACCTTACTGCCACAACTCATATATCATTATGCCTGGGTAGGAAACTTCGTTAATCCTTACGGTTGCAGACCAGAGCCTTTAATGACATTGATGAACACAACATACATGACAGCTGCTACAGAGGCTATCTCCTCAGCTTTCTTTTATAAAACAATGACATTAGTTCCCGCATCATCTGAAGCTCCTAAATCTTACTCAAATGTATCCTTATTACAACACAGCCTCAAAACTCATGCCAGTTCACTTCTCCCACAACTTTGCGTTCATCTTAAAGGTTCTCCTTGCACAGCTCTGTTTCTAAACCTCATGAGATGGTGCCATCAAGACAGCCTCACCTGAGCCAAAGAGGAACAAATGATCCACAAGTGACTTCTAAAGCCTAAAAGATAATACTGGCCTGTGCTAATTTCATATTGTGCCATCTTGCAGACAGTTTTCATCCTATTTTCTAAGTCTGTATTTTCTCTTGTAGCCACTTTCAATTGCCCCCAAGATTTCTGTCATGACTTTTCTACTCTTCTTTTGTCCAGATCTCGAATTTTTGGTTATATGACCTCAAATTTGCTGTCTACAGAGCTGAAGCTTTTCAGCACTTGGTGAAAACCCCTGAAAGCTGTGATACCATTACCAACTCTTGTCCCGTAAGCCCATGATTCACAAAAATAGCAGGGACCCTAGATAGCATCAGGTATCTGATCACTAATCAGCCTGCAGCACCAAAGTGTGCTCTCTCTCTAGTTGCCCCAGATCTATCTCCCACAAGCATGCTCATTAGGCATCCATTCGCTGAAGGAGTTAGCAGCTTAACTGTTAGCCTTGAGAAGTGCTTGGGCAGAAAGCAACAGTTCAATTGTCATAATCAGCTGTTTGGGAATGATTTCAGGTGCTCCATGCAAGTAAACAGAGACAGCTACACGGTGGAGCTGACTACAGAGGAAACAGTTTGGTGCCTCTGTGTGATAAACCTATACACAGCAGCATATATGAATAAAAATAACCTGCAAGAAAAAAACAGCAATTAAATATTTTATTATAAGCAAAAAAAAAAAAAAAAAAGAGATACATAATATACCTTGAAGTTGTTCTGTTCCCCTTACTTCCAGAATATGGTCTATTGTGAGCCATGGGCGCGGAAGCACATTTCTTCTTGTTTAGTGGCTACAAAATTTTCCAGAAAGCAGTGATTTTAATCAGAAATTACTACTTGCTAGTATGTTTTTGTTTGTTTTCCCCTCCTTTTTCATATAGAAAAGTATCCCTGAATTTGAGTAAGAACGATTTTCAAAGCCTCACAATCTCAGGAGAGCACCAAATCTCTTCAGTTTTATTTGTACTAGTGCTTATCTTGCATGTTTTATGTCCATATGCCCAAATTATAACACGTCCAATAGTTACTTGCCTGTGGGACCTCTTTCAGACATACTCATAATAAATGAATGCATAAGCAAGGCTTTCAAATATTATTGAGACATTATTTGTCAACAGACTGCATTTCTTTGGACAGTGCTTATTATGGTTTCAATTTTTTTTTAGAAGTGTTATTTTAATGTTATAAATTCCCTGTAGAAAAAAAAACAAACAAAAAAAACCAACACAATATTTTCTTACTTTCGTCCAAGCAATTAATCTTCCAAAATTAGTTTTCTCTACTGTATTCTGATAAATGACGGAAAACAACATTTTGGAAACTTTAGCTCACCTCCTAAAAGACTCAATGTAAATTGGAGGCTTTTGAGTTTTTACAGTTTGTTCCTAATCTCAATCCCCTTTTTCCACTTTATTTCCCTTGCTTTAAGTTATTTTGACTATTAGTTTATTAGTACAACTAGAAAACTGCAGCACTGCCTCTAATACTATCCTGAGCAAGGAAGACATGAAATTAGGTTCTAATATTTTGCACTTAGAATTGTTAAATTGATGTTCAAAGCACTGAACACTTCCATGAAGTGACAGATATGCTTTACAGAAGAGAAACTTAAAGAAATTAAATGTGATAGAAGTCCACCTAGCTACAAGTGGCACTGCAGAAAAAAAATACTGGTCCATCTGTCCCTGCAGCACTTAGGTTTGAACACCATTTTTCTTCGGCTTCCCACCCATTTAAGTCCCCTGTGTTGCACAATCTCAAAAACATAACTGATACGTGGAAGAGAAATTAACCAGCATAATTTTGACATTGATACCTTGGCATGTGAGTGTGTAAGACGCGAAACTTCAGGAAAGAGTGGATCTCTGCAGGAACAAAAAAAGAAAATACACTGAATGCGTATATAAAACCATTTTAGGATAAAACTCCACCACCACCTGAATGAGGAGAGTAATGTTTTATATACCTACAATCAGCAATACGTAGGAACATCTACCAAGTTCAATCATCAGCTCACTCGCATTCTGTCATTCCATTCTGTCTCACTCGCCACGTAAATCACCTGGCGAGCCTGAGATGTTTATTCCAGTATGGTCTCCAACATAACAGTTTATTTATGTACTGCAATCTGAATCTCATCTCTTGCCATTCAGGTGACTGCAGCAAACACCGGGTTGTTTGATCCATGATTCCCTGCACCAGGGAGTACTTTGCCAGCTTGTGGAGTGTTAACAGCTTCAACAGCTGGACTGACAAACCATTATCAAAGATCACCAACAGTTCAGTGACTCACACACTTACCTGACATTCAAGCCTCTGAATTAAAGCAAAGAAAATGATGATATAAATCAGTGTCCTCTACATCCTAGGAGAGAGTGCCATAGTATGCTTAGATTGACTGTTGTTAAGTCAATGGACAGCAACTGTCAAGTGAATACGAGATGGGAGTAATTTATACCAAAAAAAAAAAAAAAAAAGCCTCAGAATTTTGTCTGAAATGCATATTACAAATACTGTATCCATTTTACAGATAAAAAACAGGAATGAAAGAGCAGCTTTCTTATCTGCTTATTTGGCTGGAAACCATACTTCTTAGCAACTAAACTTCAGGTTAAATGATTATTTTAAAATCTCTTGGAAGCAAGAATAAAGTATTAGCACGCTATATGCTATTAACTTCAAGTTTCTTGTCATACATATGATTTATTTTTAGCATCTGAGTTCTGTAGATCTGTATTAATGTACAGAAAGATGACTTTTTAACCACCTTTTACAACTTCTAGCTATTCAATTAACATGCAAGCTTATAAAAGGATAAATAAAAATATATGTAACAAAACTTAAAATCTAGGCACATCAAGTCACCTCAATGATTTGGCTCAGCAGATTTGAGCAAATATTTACGTCTTGTCTTTACAAATTTTAGACACCCATCAGTCATCAGCAAGAATTATCTGCACAAAGCTCCAGATTAATCAAAAAATCATCTGTGCGGTTGGCAACAGACTTCAAGAATAGGCTGATTAGTTTTTGTCTGTTTACCCTATTTTCCTCATGCCTCCCTCCTATTGGCTAGTTTCAGGAGCGTGTGGAAGGTGAGGATTTTCTGCCACAGAAATAAGTTGCATATTATTCTGAAAAATACGAAAATCCAGCACTTGATGCTGAGGAAAACAATATTCTTCTTTCCATCCATAGACTAATTTGATCCTACCATTTCTGCTGTCTCACGGCTGCCTTCACGAGACAAAAATGTAAAACAAAAGCCTCATTGTTCACTGAATTCCTCAAACTCATTTAACATTTTTTTTTCTTTTTGCACACAGATGACAATACATTTTTAAAGCCTTGTAATACATTTCTATAGTTGGTAAGTGAAATTAATGTTTAAAACCTGAAAAGGTATACAAGTAAACAGCCGGGCGATTGTGGTGACACTGAAACAGAAGCTAATGGTTAACAATTCCATCTCGGCATGTAAATACGAGGTGCATGTGCATGAGCAAACCCTTTGTTTGCTAATCCTATTCCAAGCCTATAGCGTGCCTGCCCATGCGCATACAGATCCCAGCGCCATGAGCCTGGCAATGCGCTGAAGAGTGAAAGTGTAAACAAGAGCTGATTTCAATGCAGTGTCACTGGAGCGGCTTTGTCTCCATGTTATTCGAGTTTCTCTGCAAAAAATTAAACTATAAAATCCTGAATGACTTATTTTTAAAACACATGCTGACTTAGAGAGTGGCTTAAATATTTTTACCTTTTCTTTTTAACTTTTCTTACTATTTTTTTTTTGCACTTAACCTGTCTTTTTTTTTTCCTGATTCTATTTCCTTCTTTGCTTCAACGTTTGCCCCTCTTTCCAGTTGCTTTATCGTTCATTCTCCATAAAGCAAACAATGAAACTGGTTTCAAAATCATCTTAAGTGCTTCCTTTAGATTTGTGGCATATTTGCTTGCATAATTTTGGAAAAAAAAAATATTAAATACTTGGAGCTAATCTAATTGAATGGCCTCAATGTTCAGTCATGGATGATCAGCATGCCCAATTCTTTGCACACATTTCTATTATTTTTTTCCCCACTACACCATGGGATTTCAATTCTTCTCTTACATAAATGTTTACTAGAACACAGACTGTGGTTGTTTTAAGACCTATTAATTTACGTAAGTAATTGGTAGATTAGCTGCTACTCTGATGTGCTAATTGCCAACATTTTCCTAATTATTTCAGCACTTCCATTTATTTCAAATGCATACAATCATAGCTGTTAACTCTCTTTGTCAGGCTGATTCCTCTGATCACATTACCTTGTAAAACAGCCCTATAACCAAACTCTGGTTTGAAGTTCCTAAAAATCTTCTGTCCAGTAGTCAAAATCCATCCAGCAGAACACAAAACTAAAGAAAGATCTAGAGTAAATTTGCAAAGCACAGCTCTACTGATAATACATGTGGTTTTTGTTTTCTTCCTCACCTCCACAACTGACGCACACAGCCTCAAAACGGCTCAGGAATAATCATAATTACAGCAGTGAAGTTTTTTGCTGGTGTAGTCAGGCTTCCATCACAGACTCGTAGTCATTCATTTTTTGTGTACTGAAAAGCTTTTTTATGGTCATTGAAAACTTTTTTTCACTTTTACTTTGCACAAAAGTAATTACTTGATCATCTCTAGAAGACTTTCATATATACTACTTCAAAACCATTTCCCAACTGCAGCTTAACATTTGAAACAGCTTGTAGTCTGACCCTTGTATCTTTTTAGGAATCTGCCAGCTCAGATCTTTGATTAAACTGCATATTAGTGTATCTCAAATCCACCCACTTTGTGTGTTATCAATATACAGTCCCTTGAACAACTGAGTAAATAATAATGCCCCTGAACGTCTAAGTAAATATTGTCGGGTATCCAGTCTAGAGGTAACAAATTTGAACATACAGGCCAAAACCTCCAGCTGTGCCCAATTCAGACAGACCAAAGGCATGTGGGCCTCAGAAGTGTAATGATATCCAAATACCAGAGGGTGGCAGCTGAAGGTTTGTCTATTTTCATTTTTTGTGTTGTTTGTTATCACACACTTCCTGTCCCATAAGCATTTAAGCCAAGTTAAATTAGAACGAAGAGAACCAGCATTTCTTTGTTTTATCAGCTGAACTGGTTACAAAATATCTACTGCTCAGTGTCTACTGGTTTGTATTGTAAAGAAAACTGCTACTTTTGCTCCTACTTTTACAGATGTCAGAGCTACTTAGCCTCCTAGATAGAGTATTTCAGCAAAATTAAGACTTCCTTGAAAACACAACAAATAGTTGTTTAATATCAATTATTTCAAATAGCATAAAATCCAGAATCCACTAATACAGTATGCTGCAAAAATAAGACAAAACTGGAGCACAAATAGGGCAAGTCAAGGTGTGCAGATCATGGCCAAAGATTCGCCATGAATTATACAAAGCAATTGTAAAGCACATACCTCTGTCTGTCATCTTCATGTAACTGAGTTTGTACTGAAATTGGTCTAGACAGTGTCTCCTGTTGGCTTTTCTTTATTAAAAAGAAAAGAAAAAAAAAGAACAGTATAAATCATTAAAGATTAATTGTATATTCTTAAATCATAGATCACAACTATAGTCTATGGAAAAAATGGAAACTTTAATCTACCATAGAAATTAATTTTTCAAACATAGGAAAAGATAGCTAGAAATTAAAATACCGCTGATATCCCCAAGCATTTATTTCTGCTCCACAACATGTAATTACTGCCTTTTTACCATAAAACTTTTGCCCAACTTATCATCTGAGATGCTGTTACCCTTTCTTATTTTTTTCTGAAATGGAAAAGCAAATGCAGAGCAGGTGAAACAAATTTTCAATTTTATTTATTTTAGAGTAACCCTTAAAAATAAATCTTTGTTTTATTTTATGCAATACAGCCATAATTTGGACACTGATATGCTTTATGTACTTAAGGAAACAATTTAGTCTATCTAACATTGCACATTCAGCTAGCTTATGTTTCTAAGTTACAGTTAGAAAACATAACTAAATGCAGTTGTCCTGTTTAGTTTTTCTTTTTTAAACTTAGACTTGTTTTTCTTTTGTTGTTATATCTGTGCAGTCGGGCAGTGCTATGTGGTATATTAAGTGTCCCAAGAATATCTGATCTGCTGCTGCATTTAGAGGAGGGGAAAAAAGTGGTTTTGTTGTTGCTGTTTTTCTAAATGGAAGAAACTAGATGCTATTTTGGATGTTTCACCTGCTTCTGCTCAAATGCCAAGCAGTTACCCTCAGTTTATCAGAACTCAAGAGTGCAACATGTTTTCATAGGACACAAAAACGAAGTTTCAACAGTAGACAAACTACATGTACCTTTCCAGAATATTTAAGGATTTGGGTTCTAGGCCTTTTCTGAAGTGTGACATTATAATAAATATTTCTAATATTCAGAGCACCTTCTCTGAACTGTTTTGGGTATAAACCAGACCACCCCTGCTCCCTTTTTCATACTTTGCCCAATTTTAATATAAAAATTGGTATACAGCCAAAACAATTTTAAAAGATACTACCAACAAACAGGAAATTTTTCTGTTTTAAGAAAGCTTCCTTTTAACTAACTACATATTTTCTCTTTGTTATTCTTTATATTCCTTTCAGCTTGAACAATGTAGATCTTATTTCACTAGGATTATTGTAGAAGTATCTGGTTTTCAAATACTAAAATAACATTTTATTTAAGACATGGAAACATCTGCAGACACTTTACTTAAACTTCATAAAATGTTTTTATGTGATTTTATGTATAAATCTGCGCAAGTGCTCTATGCATCTGTGAACATCTACCTACCTGATGAACTTACAAAGAAATTATTCCTGCATGTGTCTTTAGTAGATGTTCACAATTTTGAAGGAAGAAGAGAATAGGAAGTAAAGTGTAGACTGAATTTGAAACCAAAATACCTTTAGTTGTCATGGTCTAAATAATTTCTTTTGAAACTTGAACCTGTGCGCATGTGAACCAAGGCTAAGTTATGTAACAGTCTGCATAGCATACTCACCATTACTTCTTCAGCCTGACGCACAAGTTTTTCTGTTTTTGCTTCTAATTCTGCATTCAGTCGCCTGAAAGTACAAATGCTTGTCAATGACTTTCTGAAAGATTTGAGATATAAATGTAATTATGACAGTATCTGTCTTAACTAAATGAAATTGTAATAACTCCTACAAATGAACTACCAAATATACTTCAGGATATTATTAAAATTGATTCAGTTTCCTGGGTTTCTGTCAAATCTATAATAAAATACCATATACATATTCAACAGTAAGGTTTAGACTATGATTCTGAGAGGGAGAGGGAGCCCCTTACTTTCTGTTATGTCATTGCTTAATACACATTTAGGTCTTCAATTCCTCAACACTTTTGTTTTTACTTATAATGCTTATCTTACGTGTACTTAGCAGCAGGGGTTGGGTCAGGAGTCACATACCTTTTAATTATATATTCATTTAATTGTATCACCATACATATACATAGATTAAAATATGCTCATGTTTTTGCATGTGTCATTTTATGGCTTTTCACGTAGTGTAACGGGACATTGGATCACCTCCCTGCTTACAGGAGCTGGGCACTGAGAGGAAGGAGTGCGCGTGCTTTTACACCAGGGCAGCAAGGTGTTTACTGGTCTAATTGGGGCTGCCTTTTGGGATCCTTGCGTCTCTCTGAAGCTTCAGAACTTTTAAGCCTTTTTTAAAACAATCTTAAGCACTTAGATCTTCCTAACTTAAAAGTAATACCTCTTTTATTATTATTTTTAAGCAGAAAAATCTAATGCCCATGAGTGACTTAAGGCCTAGCGCAGCACGCAGTCAACCCCGATGCTCCTGTGCAAAACGGCGGTAGGAAGGCTGCACTGCAGCAGCAGGAGGAAAAAAAAAAAAAAAAAAAAAGTTCCAACCCCACTTTTAGTACTCTCATCCGTGCATTTGGTAAAAGCGGTTGAGAGATTCCGACGCCGGGGATGAACCGCAAGCCCCGCTGAGCGAGCGGGGTCCGGCGAGGCGCTGAGGGACCGCCGCCCCCCGCCTCCTTACTTGTACTCCGCCTCCTTGGCCAGCAGCGCGCCGCTCAGCACGCTGCTCCCAGCGGGCGGCGAGGGGCCGCCGGGCGCTCTCCGCACCTGCAGCGAGGATGAGTCAGAAAACGGGACGGGACGGGACGGGGCCCGGCTGAGGCCGCCTGCTCCTCGCCGTGCCCGCCGCCCCGCGCCCGAGCCCGAGCCCGAGCCGCCGCCGCCTCACCCCGGGCATGCCGCTGCCGCTGCCCCGCCGGACCCCGCTCTTGCCGCCCGCCGCCATTTTGTTCGCGCGGCGGTTGCTGCGCGGCGTCGCCCTCGCCCGGGCAACCGGCGGGCGCCGCTCCTTCTCCGGCCGCGCCGCCGGTGTTTTTGTCGTCCCCACCGCGGGCCGTAGCCCTTGGCGAGTCTCTTCTGGCGCCGCTGGGTCCCGGGGGCGGGGGCAGTGCCCGTTGCGGCACGTTAGGGCACTGCTGCAGCCAGGTTTCGGCCCCGGCTGCCAGGCGGCTGGGAGCGCTTGGTCGGCCGTTTCCTCACACACACCGTGTCCGGAGCCCCCTGACAGAGCCTGCGGCCTAAGAGGGGCCGGCTCCCTGAGCAGAGGACAGAGATCAAGCGGCTCCCAGCATCGCTGGGCTGCCAAGAGTTTGGGTGAGGGAGAAGTGGTGAGGTCTGAGGTGGCATTACACCCGTCGTTGCACTAAATAGTTATTAGAACTCTCCCCTTAAGCCTTTTGGCCTCACGTATCATCCGTCATCACCTTTTCAATATGGCAATTGTTCCACTCCTACCCCATTTACTGCACTCGTGCTCTCTCATCTGTGCATTTTCTGTTCTTAGTTTTCTGTGATTGTTGTCTCTTTTTAGCCTTGTCCTCTGCTATGTTTTTGAATCTTTCCATTATTTTTGTCCCTCACACCCACGCTGTTTGATTTTGATGCATTTCTCCCTCCCAGTCAGCTACTGGCTCGTTCCCCTTTTCACACGTGGTTTGTACTCCCACTCACCTGCTCATTCAGCTGTTTTCCTTTCACACGTTTCTAGATGATGATGCCCTACTGTTGATTTCCCTCCCTGGCAGTTTCTGAACCCTGCACCTCTGAGGAAGGATCAGAAAAGCAACAGTCTGAGCTGCATTGAGCCTAAGGGTCAGAGATCTGGATCTGGATGGCCTTGATGGGGTTAGTTCATTAACATTTCTGTCTCTGCAACACATGTACAGTCACATATGTATACCTGGATGTCTATACAGTAACAATAGTATACCCTGAATTATATAGACTATGCTTTTAATGAAGAGATATGCACAGAAGAAATCACAGGGACTTAACTGACTAAACACAGAGGGTCCATATAGTTGAAGAATACTTCTGATTTCTGATATATAATACTTCTGAATACTTCTGATTTCTGCAGAAGTATTAGTTGCAAAACAGAAGAAATGCTTGGAGATTAACTTTGAGCACCAAGACATGAATTGTAATGGGATAAATGGCGATGAAATGAAAGACGGGACAAATGTGATTAGCGGAAGGCAAAAAATACAAATATCAATATAGAAAATGAAAGTACTTAATGTTAACATTGGTATTGATACAAAGGGGAAAGGGATGAGCCTATGAAAAAGAAATTGCAGAGCTTTTGGAAAAAACAATCAGACAAGAATTCAGTCCGTTACAGGCTTTTTTTTTTTTTTTTTTTTTTTTTGGTCAGTGAGAATGGCAAGAGGTTAATGGGTGGTGGCCTTTGAAAAACAAGATGCAGAATTTAACTCTAATGGTTAGGCTTTTGGTTTGGAGAAACAAGGAAGAGAGAGGTCAGTAGACGAAACTGGAGCTACACCAAGGGAAAGACAGGTTTTGTTAAGTAATAAATTGTCAATTCCAAGAGAGATTAAAGCATCATAACCAAAATGAGGTTTTGGGGGACTTTAAGAGAAACAGAAAAGCTAGAGAATACCAACAAGGTGAAAGCTATAATGCCGGTATGAAAGCTATAATGTTGAACATGCTCGTTCCAAATGGTAACAATTTTTTTTTTTTTTTCAAAAGAAAAGTATTTTTTATTCTTTTTGCAGACAAATATTTTGGTAATATACCCACTGTTTTTGAAGTTTTCATCCAATATAACTGTAAAAGATCATGACGTTAAAAATGGCATAAACATTAGCTAGAGGATCTCTGCTAGTTAGGTATGCAGGCAACAAGATCACTGGTTGAGATTAGAGAGATTAGAGCCTCTTTTTTTAGCCAGCTTTTAGCTAACTTGATAAACAAAAGTGGGGTAATTTATTGTATCATAAATGATTAAATATGTTAACAAACACAGCAACACAGTTCTTTTTGTGTAGAGCCCTCTGGGAATGATAACATACATACATATTAGGATTGCAGATTTGCACATTTCTCTATGATCCACAACATGATTTATTTAATACGATTTATTTTATTGAAATATTTAAATCCAGTTGTACTGGATTTAAAATTCAACTACCTACATTTAAAATAATATGAAAAGATGAATATGTTTAGATAAGTATTTTTTGGAGAACTTTAAAGTATTTCTCCAGAGATGCAGAAAACAGAAATAAAGAGATTGTTATATTCTTTATCCCTTACTCCATTAAGGTTTTACCACTTTGATGTTGACTTGATGTGACCTTAACAGTTGTGGTTAATTCTATAATACTTAGTTGGTAACTGGGTAGAGAATAGGCTTATATTAGAAGGGACAACCAATAGCGAGATACTTACAGAGCTAGCAGAATTTATTTAATTTATCTGAAAAAAGCACTTGAAAACAAAACGTTGGTATGGTCTGAGATTTATCTGACATTATTTGTTAGCAGATTCCCAGTTTCCCTTTAATCATTTCTAAAACGTTAACCTAAAAATCATGATTATAATACCACGTTTTTGTCATTTTGAAACAGAGTGCAGATTTCAAATGGATCAATATTTGTGATCATTTTGAGCAATAGTTGAGATCTATTGCTAGTATCCCTCCATGATTAGTGGTTGTAAATCTTCATTCTTCTGTAGCTTCCAAGTACTGCATTATTTTTAATTTTATAAGGTTTCTTCAGGATGATGTTGTTCTCATAACCCAATGGCTCTAACAAAAATGCATGCATTCCAAGTTAAGTGGTTCACTGCATTGCCATTGTTGATCTTTCAGCAAAGGAGGAGGCAGATCATAGAACAAAAGAGCTCGATCAGTATAGCTGGTAGGAGTGGTTCAGGACAGAAGGGTATGTGTTGCTGATATGCTGTTAGAATAGTTTATTGCAGAAGACAGCTGAGGATCAATATACAGTGTTTGCTTTTGATTAGATCAAAGAACATGCATTATTTGTTACCTATGGCCCTCTTCTTTCTGCAGGCACAAGTGTGGACTACTTTCCTTTTCAAAATAAAAATATAAAAACTTGAGTTTTATATATTAACCTGTTCTTTTTACAAGTTTAGATTTATTTTTTTTTTTCCTCCTAGTACATTCTTATTGGCTTAGTGTCTTCAACATTCATTATATAGAATTTTCCATGCCTCTCATAAAAGTTGTGACATTTAGTAGAGACTTGAATACCATCCATAGCTAACAGTGTAGGAAAGCACAGGATTTCCATGCATGTGCATACTACTTGTCAGAAACAGAGGAACAATAGTGTTTAGGAGAAGATGTTCCTCCATAAAAATCCTTGCAAATGCATCAGGTCAAAGAGACAGCAACTGATACCATTGCTGAAGGTGTGTTTTGTTTATTTTTAGGCCCGTGATAAACAAATAGCCTAAATAGCATCACATATATGCAAAAGGCTTACCATTTTTAGATCAACAATCATATTAAGGGTTGTATATTGTCCTTGGTAATGTGGTAGAGCTAAATTCAATTGAACTCGCATATATGAGAGAGGCCTGTGATAAAATATTACCTGAGTACAACTCTAGAAGGAAATGGCTTTTACAGGACTTACTGCAGCCTGTTGAACCCTCCACACTAGGAAAGAGGGATGCTTTACAGAGGCAAACTGTGTCATTCTTACATGTACGCAAGTATCTTTGACCAGTACAGTCTGTACTGCTTAGATTACCCAGCTCTGGGTTGAGCAGTCATGAATAGACTGTTTACTGCACTATGTTTACATTCTCAGCTCTGAATACTGGTACTTTTCTCAGTCAACACCCACGTTTTTAGGCAAGTGAATCCAAAGCAATCCAATCCACTCTCAAAGGAGGTCTGTGTTACTGGGGCTGCCTCTGTTGCAGCAGTGTGCCACACAACGCTGCCATATCTCGTGGTCCACGTGACATAAGCTGCCGTTCACACCATGCCTCTTATCTGCTTGCTTCACAAGCAGGGCATGCACAGGGAGCCTCACACAGAACAAAAACCACAGCCTGTGCAGGCTGAACCAAGCAACAAGGAAGTAAACTAGAGACAGGCTGACTGTAGCACATGCAGACAGGCAAGGAATGTAAAGCTAACAGGCAACGGTCATGTATCTATCTATCTATCTATCTATCTATCTATCTATCTATCTATCTATCTATCATTCTATCATTCTATCATTCTATCATTCTATCATTCTATCCTAAACATACCACAGAGGATGTCAAACTTGCATCCAATCACATCATTGTAACATAAGCCACTGCAACACTTGCACCCACCCACTTCACACTAGAATAGTTTCCCTACCTTAAATTTTTGTTTCATTTTTTCTAGTTCCAATTTCCTGGAGGGGCAAGGAGGAAGAGCAGAATTTTGGAATGAATTGTATGTGAAATTTCATATTTAGCAGTTTTCTGAAAAGTCAGGGGGGTTGGCTGCACTGACCCATCTTAGTTTTTACTTTAAAAGATAAAATTGGTATTTTGTACATACTGTGTGGAGTACTTTAGGAGTAGTAACAGCCAATCTCACCCCCAAATCAGGCTAATTTTAATAAAATACGTAATTTTGTGCAATTCCAGAGAAAATAGTGCAAACTTGTTTACCAATGATCATTTTCAAACATTAGTGGAGTGGTAGGATCTAGACAACGTTAAGCTATTTAATCAATAATCCAGACACTGAGGGAATTCCCAGACAGCTGTTGGATTTTTCTCCCAAAATCAGTAACAATAATCCAGTGGTGTTTGAAATGGCATGATTGCATATTGTAATGTATTAAAATACCTTTTGTAATGTATAAAAATACATGCTGATATTTCCTCATGGCTCTCTAATTCCTCCACAAGTATTATTAATAGCCACGTATTTCTTATGGAAAAGCTGCTAACTGCTTGGGCATAGGAAGTCTGCAAAAAAATCTTTTGATTTTACCAGCAAATATCCTAAAACAGTTTACTGTCAGTATAGACTGTTATCACATGTTTTTTAGTGTACTGACACTGATGGATGTTAGTTGTTATGCATCAAGTTTGTGTGGCAGAAGCAGAGGAGGTGTGCGTGAACCGACCACATGGATTTCGAGAGACAACAGGCCTGGGGGATGGGCAAGCTGACCTAGTAAGTCTTTTCCATATCCAGTGCCTCCAGTTCTGCTTTCATACGGGTTTCGGTTTGATGGAAATACTTGTCTTGTTTCCAGTAGCTACGTAGACACATACACCATCTAGTTGCTATGTTGTTCTAGATGATGATTATATAGCTGTAACTAGCTTGCTTAGGGTGTTCAGAATGCTGTTTACAAATACAAACATTTTTCTTCTTCTCTGCTTTGCTATTGGAGCTTACGTATTTCTGTGTCATCCTTTCTAACCTAATCCAAACAATAACCTTGGCTCAACAATTTAAACATATTGAATCCCCAAACAGAGTAGTTTTTCCTAGTAATACTCTGATTACAGCAGCTTTTATGTCTGAACAGGAAAGGACCTTAAACACTAAATCTCATCAGAACTGTAAAAAATAAGTGGTGAGCATCAGTCACATTTTCTTGAAATACCACAAGTCTTTCTTGAGGCCTAATCCTTTAATCTCTGGATTTTGGGCACTTCTGTTCTGATTACTAGGGATCAAAAGGTTTGGCAAATACTCTTCAGACCGTTCTTCAAAGTGGCCACTGTAATGTTACCAGGTTATGACAAGTTTATGATTTTTTTTTTGTAGTAGTAGCTGGTGGATTTTTTTTTTTTTTTTTTTTTTTTGGGGGGGGGGGAACAAGCAAACCAAAGCCAAGAAAAACAAGATAATCAGTCTGTCTCACTGAAAATTAATAATAATTAAAAAGCACGTGGTCCTCCAGTGTGGTGGTTCAGAAGATTCCAGAAGACAGCAACATTAAAGTAAGAGAACTATCTTTCACTGATGATGGAAATTCCTCCTACTGCGTAAGACATAACATTTTCTAGTTGATGGTACCCCTAAAGAGCTGCCAGGATGTATACAAACATTTTTCCTAGCTTGTTCCCAAAGCAACAATTCATTTTACTTAAATTAGAAATCTTACACTATTTCCTATCTGAAATGCTGTCATGTGTGAAGTTGCATTTAAAAAAAAGTGTTTTGCAACCTTAGACCGCAATCAGTCCCTTAGACCTGGCCCTTAGATAATTCTGTCGAATGTTCTCTGGAAAAGTACACCTTTTTTTTTTTTTTTCTCTCCAAATCAGGTTATTTCTTCATCCTATTTCAAACAAAGGCTACATAAGTTTAAATAAATCAGTGATTCCTTCTTCCAAAATTTAATTTTCATTATAGAAAACCAGAAGTAACATAGGGCTAAATATTTTCCCAAATATTTCTTACTTAATCATTGGAATTAAGACTGCCAGTTTATATGTTAGTTTCTCTGTCTAAAGAACACAATTCCATCTCCCTTAATCTTAAGGGAGGCAACAAGCTGCTATGAAGCAGAAATCACCTTTCAAAAGAATGGCATGCTACTGACATGGTAAACTTTGAAAAAGAAACCATCTTGTCACCCAGTGCAGAGCCCTGCAGTCACTACAGGAGCAAATGCAAATCTGGCCATGCTGTTCCTGCTGATCCCATTCATCATCATTAACCTGCATTTATTGTTACTGTCCATGCTGTTGTCAGTGAGAAATATAATCATGTATTTAGTACCAACAACCATATAATCTGAAAGAGCCAAATACTCTTCTGTTCTTTTAATGCGTATTTTATTTGCATAGGTGTGTTGTGACTTGTATCCAATTCTTTTCCACTTGGAAGAGTATGTTCTGCGCATGCTATGCGGCATAAAAATTATTTAGAAAACACATTTTTTTTATCGTTGCTTTTATGAGACTTGCCACGTTGTATATTTGAGTGTGTATATCAAGGATGAATGCAGATGAAGTCTTAAAATCGCTATGCCATGTTGACAACAGCAAACCAGGTCTGCCTTTTACTACTAACTTGCATATTTTTATTAACTTTTCATTCGGTGCAGAGTAAGATGTAATCTAAAATATTTGGTGACTCTAGTGTGGCATCACCGAGCAAATTAGTATTATCTAACAAGTACAAACAAGTTCTAACGTTTTAAAAGTGTCAGTGTTAGCATTCACAAATAATATATTCTCAGTGTAGCCTTAAACTAGAATAACACGTTTTGGTATTTGCTCATTCTACGTTGCTCGATAAAAGAAATGCTAATTCAGTCTGCATTGTCAGTTCAGCCCTTGGCTCCTCTGTTAATTCCCTCTCTGCGATAGAAAACCCATAACAGTGTAATAAAATGAAGTGAAAGTCCACCTGCATGTTCCTGTGTAAAACTGCCAGTGTGAATGCATGTGACTCGTTAGTGCATTAAACTGCTTTGGGAAATTATTTCAGCTTAGGTGAGGCACAAACGTTTTCACTGAATATAACTATATGTATAGTTCAGTGTGGGGCAGAGCAGAGAATATTCGTTTGTTATTTTTTTTACCTGTTTTCATAAACAAATGCCAACAGTGATTGTTATTATTTGCAGAGCCAGCAAAAATTCATTTGATTTTTTTCTTCTTCTGCCACACGAAAAAGAGATGTTATTTTAACAACACAGTGTTTGATAGCTTTTAAAAATACATGGCCTAATTTTTAGGCATGCTGAGCACCCACAATTGCAATTGAAGTCAGCTCTAGCTGAAGATGCCCCACAGCACTCTGAGGCAGTCCCTCAGATTTGAGATCCAAGTACAACATTAATGAACGTCTCTGATGTGAGGGTAGCTTCCAGGAAAAGCACGAGGGGGTTTGTTTTCAGTTCATGGACTAAACTTCGGCTGAGTCTTTTGAGAAATACATATATTGAGCACGTCCAAAAGCTTGGCCAAGGTATCATCGCAGCAATCTAACTTAGCAGTAATTTGTAAGTTAGCTTAAACTGAATCAGGACTTCACTAATGGGAATTACTTTGTGAGGGGAAATGCATAGATCAGGATCTGGACATCTACTGTGGGACAGTAAGGCACAGCTAAGCATCTGTCTTTCAAAGAAACTACCTTGCCATGGCAAAAATAACCTTGGACTGAATACTGTACTGAATTTGCAGGCTAGGACCATTTGGCAGGGATTTAAAGGTTTTTGTTGTATAGTCACAACTTTTTTTTTCCTTAGAGCAGCTACGATTTTCCCAGGATTCATGCTTCAGCAGGCAACAGCAGATAACTGGGAAGGCCTCCCAGAAAAATAAATGACACAAAAAAATTCAAATCCCTGACAAAAATAAATACATAAATACAAACTTTCCTAGATGTAAATGCAACAAAGTGGAAAAACGTCCTTGCTTCTGTCTCATCACTCCTTACAGTCCTCTTTTCCAAGCGGAGTTGAATCCCTGCTGTCATTTAGGTATTGTACATGTATTGAGTGCCACAGGACAGATGTACAAGCAGTATAGTGGCAAGTGAAAGGCTGTATGTTCCTTTAAAATTTATTGTCAAATAACTTACTAGCATTATTAAATGAACTGCTGTGTTCACATGCTCTGAACTTTTGGTTAACAGAGTAGTGGGAGAGGAGAAAAACTGGCTAACGTTAATTTTGAATGAATCAGCTTTTATGCCTTTGGCTGTCCTGAGTAAAAAGAGCACTCCAAAGGCATTTAAGTTCAAAGGCTGCATTGTGGGTTCTTTTCCCTAAAACCTGATCAAAAGAAAAAGATCCATTGGAACAGCTATTTTGTTTACTTAGATTTAAACAATCTTCTCCAGTGTTTGCAACTCAGATTTTGCAAGATCATGCCACTGCATAAGGAACACAAAGGGGAATGTAGAGATGAAAGCGATTGTTATCAAAGAAAAGTTGAATCCTCACTGTAAACATATAGCTCGAATAGTGAAAATATTCATTGTAAAATTATTTCTGGTTTCAATAAATTAAGCAGTTCACACTTAAACATTAGGTGTAAAGTTAAACTTAATCCATTTTAAATGATATAAATCAACATATTAAGTGTCTGTGGTTATAACCATGTAGTGCTGCCTTTCACTTACATTGAGTCTTAAAATGTATTTAAATAGAATTAAAAGTCAAAATAATAAAATTCTGCTCTGAGATGGACATAAGCTTTTGTCATACCTCCCGCATGGTGACCTCACTTCTGTGAAGATCACTTGCCTATCATTGCGTAAACAGAACTAACAGCTGTATTGTAAATGATAGTTTTAGAACAAAAAGAAAGTCCAAAATTGCACTAAGCCAAAATAACGGATACTGTTCACCATGAAAACTTTCTGTATTCATTGTGAAAATACTGTTTGTAGAGGAGGCCATTATCACTGGCATGAGCTTTAATGTATTCCGTCACAAATGTATTTGAGATTCCTCACTTAGGGACGCTCTCATTAAAAGTAATGTGTCACGCTGGTCATGTAAAGTTGCTGAGGTCTCTTTATTAATCTTTCAGACCTCAGAAGAGAACTTTATAGTTTAAATTTGAAATCTTATTAAGAAGATATTGAATACAGTAAAATCATCTTAATAGTTTTTAATAAACTAACTCTTGTCAGAGGATTTGAGCAAACCCCCAAATAACCAGGTGTTTGCTCTCGTACAACATTGCATGTGAAAGAGAAAAAAAGCAGCTTATGACAATGAAAAATAAGTTCTTTTTTCCTTTATCTTTGAAGTCAGTACAGCATGAACAATCATGGGTCCTTTCCCTGTGTTGCTCTGGCGCCATGACTAAGTGTTGGCCTGTGTTAGAGAAACCACCTCCACAAAGGTTGTGGTTTATTTTCCATGCAGCTTTTCCAACGGTGTTGACATTAGCAGTAAAGCTGCAAATGATGTTATTCCATGCCATGGATAGCTGTGTTCCTTATGCAGTCAGCAGTCCAATAGGAAACGAACATAAGCTGCCCCTTTCCTGGGTCGTGTTGAACAACCATGAGATAACTGCTGGCCTCTTGTGTCTGCGCATTGAGCGCTTTGTGGAGGAGTGTCCAGGTTTGTGCCAGCGGAATTCTACAAAGCTACCTATGTGACAATGATGGGTGGTGCTCTGCTAGAGCTACAGGAGGCTCTGCTCAGGGAACAACTGAAAACATATTCTTCCCTACCTGCCTACCATTTTTGTAGATCTCCTCTGAAAAGATCTGAGTTTTGTTGGAGATTTATGTCAAACTGGAATACTTTTTCAGGAAAGTGGTTAAGCTCATATATAGTGTTAAGCATGTGAGCTGTTATCTAACTGCAGTACTGAATCAGATTTCTAAATTTGTTTCATCTCCTTTTGAATGGAAATTGATCCATCTTCTGAAATATTGCTCATGCTAACCAAAACATATCTTTGTTTCCAGAAAGACATGCTAGTTGAGTTAATATTTGCCTTTAAAGTTTGGTTTGTCCAACCAAACTTTGGGGAATAGTTTAAATTATGTCTGGGTTACAGTAGAACAAATTTCATAATGAATACATAAGAAATGGGGAGAACCAAATCTAGCATTCCTGCAAGAAATAAGAAGTGCCCTATTTTATTGTTTGATCTATAGTTGTGCAGTGCTGTTTGAGATTAATAAATTTACTTCTTTCACTTCAAATCTTTTCTTAATGTTTTAATCCCACAAAGTATTTATTCTTTAAATTAGTAATATAGTATGAAACCCAAATGTCTCTTTCCAAATTCTTTTAGAATTTAATTTCATATGTTTAGCTCATTTTTAAGACCTCACGTAAGCCCTTTGCAACCTGTACTCTTGCATTTGCTGCATCCGTTTTTCATGTTTTTCTATCCTGTATGTTATCTTTATGGCAGAGACCACCTTTCGTACTGATCCTGTGTAGACTGGAGTCTTTGCAATGTGTTTTGAAGGAGTTGTAGACACAGAGTAGACCCGAGCTCATTACCTCAGCTTTCCACCCTTGCAGTGATACTTGTGGCTAGGTGGCTTTAACCTTAATCTGAAAATACCTCGATGTTACTGCTGCTGGTTCAGCTCCCTGAGACCCCTACTCTGGAGACAGTTCATGTGAAAGCTTTTGTGTTTTAGGTCAGCTAGTACCCAGACATTCATCACAAAAGCAGGTAGAGTAGTGGGAGAAATTGTAAGAAATGACTCCTTTGGTTGAGGGAGAACAGCTGAAGAGCAGAACCCACATTTCCTTGTCAAACACCAAAGAAGGCTGACAATGCAAATCTGTTCCCACATAAGCACTGTCTGAGAGTAACAGCTATCATGCCCAAATGTCAATGGCATATATTCAGGATAGCCTCTCCTCAGCAGAAAAGCAACATTTTGGTGCTCTTTCTAAATTTGATACCTGCTGCAAATGTTGGATCTTAAAAGCCGGATGTGGCTGAACTCTCTGGCTAAGGCCTATTCTTTTATTTGTTCATACTTTGACCAAAGGATTACACTGACAGTTTCACAGGATCCAAAATTGCATTTAATCTGTTTACAGAGCTACATACCTGATTTGAATGTGAAAGAAGGAAATGAAAGTGACTATTTCTATGTCATCTGATATCTGTTCACAGGGAGCAGAAATTACTGTCTAGCCTTCTTCCCCAGGAAAGCCTACCCGACTGTGCCGTGTAACTGTGTGGTGCTTGAACATGCAGTATAGCCACACAAAATACCAAAAAAAGCACTAGCGAGCTGTAAAAGGACTAATGCACACAAGTAGAGTTACAGGAATTAGAATAATCCCTGCATGACCATAACTGAAGGTAATTTCACTTGCAGTTGTCAAACTGAGCTAAACTGGCAACCAAAGGAATGTGTATTTGTAATCCCTAGCGGTGCACTTGCAGTAAAAGAGACTCAGGCATGGCACACTCAGACAATATCACCTCTTCCAAATTCACTCAGCCTGTGCAGTACCCTGCACTTTTTCTCTTTGCTTTTTTTGGTCACAGCTCACACATCTGTGAATCATTCAAGGGGAAATTTTGAGAGATGCTATGTGTCAGGTCAATCCAGGTTCATTCACTGTATGTCCTTAGAAAGCCAGAAATTCTGGTGTGTAAACAACGGGGGAGGGGAGAGGAAGGTTTAATAAGACAGCCAGAGTTGATTTTTTCTCTACATATTGCGTAGAGATATTTGGTTTTCTGATTTGCACTAAACTACAGTTGTATTTTCTTTAATTCAGTTATACAAATGCAGAAGTCAATTAATATTCCTGCACTGTGTGTTATGAAGAATGCACAGAGAAAACCTTTGTTATTTTTCTGCTGCTAAAGGAGCTGTTCAAGTTAAACCGTATTCCTCTACACAGCAACAGCAAAGTAAATGACAGCATTAATTCAATCCAGAGTGCTTGATAAATTGAGAGGGGTTGTTTACCTAGTGTATTAAAAAGTCTCTTGGGATGGATTTTATTGTGATCTGCATAGTCATCCATCTTCCTATACTGTCTGTGCTCATGTTTGTGAGTAAAACATATACAGTAATTTAGCATTCAGATAATCCCACAGCTATAATCCAGACAGAGTTAGCTCAAATTTTTCCAGGATTTCTATTATCTAGATTTAGCAGCGTGGTGTTGACTGGATATTTTAAATTGCCGCAAATGCTTTTTTCTGCAATAAACAACATATTTTGATGATCTCATAATTGAAGCTGTGGATTCTTCCTGGCATTAACCACATGAAAAAAAAAAAAAAAAAAAAAAAAAGTATCTTTGTGAGGACTGTGATTGCACAGCTGGAGCATGGTTTTAATGGATTCCAGCTATTTGACTACATACTATATAAGATCATACAATGTTTATGCGAAAATCAATGTAAAATGTTCCTTCCCTGTAGTAGTGCAGGTAATCTGAAGAATGTTCATCTCCACAGATCATCTATTTGAAAATGAACTCAACTGCTTCAATTTTAATAATGTTTTGCTACACTATATTTTACAACATAATAATACAGAGCCTGGCTCTTTTATAGCACTTTCAATAAACAGATTGGAGAGCTTTTATTGTTTTCAGTTTCCTCAGACAGAACTTCTACTTTTTCTCATTCAGCAGTTCCTAGGAAACAAGGGAGTCCAGGAGGAGGGAAAGCATCATTATCTGAATGAAATAAGGGTATATTGAAGTCCAAGTGCACTGGATACCTTTCGCAGTAGACCACCCTTTGTAGTAGGTTCCTCTGATTAATTGCAAATGTATTCAAGGGAGCAGAGCAGACATTGTTGAGAGAGTCCAAATATGCTTGTACCAAAAATGCCAGACCTCCCACACTTGCTAGCATTGGTGGAGCTGCAGGAGTAAGAATGCTTACTTATGTGGGAGATTTTGGGGAGGGAAGTGTACTGTGGAGAAAATTTTAACGCTGCTGTTTTTACCAGAGTAGAGCATCTGAACTGAGCAGGACAGGGCAGTGCATGCAGTGTGCTGTGCCTAGCAATTCTGTTGTAAATGTGAAAAGTACATTATTAACCCTAAGGACAGATCTTTTGGGAAGCGGCTTGTGCGCACCTGGCAATACTTTGATGCTAAGATTGTCTATAAGTGTCTGAGAAATTCAAAAAAAGCAAACTATATGAAACCCTTTGTGAGATTTGGGATGCCCTGAGTCATACTATTGCTCCCCAGACTGGAGGATTCAGATGCAAGTTCACTGGGTAAATTCAGGTATGCTCCTCCTGAAACCATTGTGCTGTGTTTCAGATACCTTCTCTGACCATACACTATTGCCAGTCCTAAAAACTTTAAAAATCTTAAAAGGGGTTTTAAATGTGAAAAGAGAGAGAGGATGCTCATGTAATTGCTTGTGATAAAGCTGTTGAAGATACAATACTTTGCTTAGTCCCCAGACTTCAGGTTTGCCAAAACTATGGAAAAAAAAGAAAAAAAAAAAAAAGAGAGAGAGAGAGAGAAATACACCACATATATGTGGCAATACTTTTGGTTTCGTACTTGCTGTGAGGTATTCTTTGCTGTAAATGCTATAGTAATTGGGTTTCAGATGCAGCAGTGCTTACGTACTTGCAACGAAAAAGAAACTAACAGACCATTCACTCGCCTCACCCATCTGCTGCCCCTGGTAAAGCAGTGGGACTTCTGCTGTTGCGCTAAAGAGAAAGCCCCGACTTCTGGTGAGAGAAATATTTATGCTCAAATATCTATCGATATCCAAGTTGCATCCCCAGTAAGTCAGAACTATGAAACTGTAAAGCCAGTAAGATGGAAAAGCAACCCGATAGCCCTTAAACTGCTCTTTCTTCCTGGCAGTGCCTGGGACACCAGTTGTTGTCCCGGTTGAAACAGTGGTTGGGAGTTTTCAAGCCCCAATTCTTTCCTGAAAATAATTTCCTTAGACCCCTAAAAAGTGGTGTCAAAACCATAGATGAGCAGATTTAAAAATAGCTCTGATATTCTTATGTCATAACTGCATCTTGATTTGAACAGAAATTCAAAACGATCTTAAATTTTACAATCAGAGTCTAAGGAAGTTGCAGATGTACCCACAGGCCTTCTTGTTGCTACACATAGGGGATTTTTTTTCTACCCTATTATATCCTGATCCCTCTTTCAGCAATTACTTTGAACCATGCTAAGGACACTTTTTCTTACTCCATTTAGATTCTCACTTGCTAACGCAAATGCATCTTAAAATATCATCTTCCCAAGTTATTAGATCCAGAGCTTGATGCTGCATACTGGACTAAGTTGAAGCATCAGACTAGCAAAGAAAGACCAAGACATGAAAGAACATCATGTAAATATTGACATATTGTTTTTATGACTAACCTATGATTATTCTTTAACTTACCTATGCTTTCAGAACTAAAGGGAGGAAATTTGTATAGCAGAGCAATGTTTTTCTACAAATAGTGACTAAATACTATGAGTATAAAACTTTCTGTTCAAGCAATCCTTCAAAAAAAAAGTTTAGAACAACAACAAAAAAATCTTACAGTGGGGTGGATCTGCTATGTTTAAATGTCACATCACTATTTTCTGTCTGCATATGCCATTTGAGATTAAGTGCATTGTGAACAAAATTTAAAACATCGTATTTTCTAACTATCTACCAAGCCATTTACAGTATTTTGTTTCCTTTTTAACAGATTGGTAGTAACGAGGCTCTGTATCTCTGCTTTGATGGTGTTTGTCCTCAGAGATGGTTGTGCCACTATATCATACGCTATAAGCTGCAGCAGCACAAATAGGGCAGAATTTGGGCCTGTAGCATCTAGTTAATTGCTCTGCGTGCCTTCAGCTGAACTGATACCGTTCCGCCCCCTCCCCTACCTCAGTGCCGGAAGAATAAAGCAACTCAAAGTCAAACTAGTCAGTTGCTGTAATTCTGGAAAGATTTTTTGTGCAAGAAGTTGCCAATTGCACAATCATCCATTTTCTCATCAAGTTGCAAACAGCCAGAAGGTACCAAGCCCCTCTCCCTGCATTGCAGAGTGAGGAATCTCAAACATCGCTTTGGTAGCTGTGCCCTGCTGTTTTAACCCATTGAGGTATTTTCTAAAGATGCTCTTATTTCCATGTGCTTGGCTGGTGTTATGGTGACCATGAGTGCATAGATCAAGTTACTGGTATGGGAGCAGCCTTGCCAGGAAGCCAGAGGGCATATTCAGTGCAAACTGTTTTTAGAAGCCTAAATAGGCACAGCTCTAAGTTGGGTGCCTGCTATGTTAATAAAAGGACTAGACATTATTTCTGGCCAACCTACCTCCTGAATGTGGATAAAACACAGCCTGTATTTGGGAAAAGGATTGGTCCTGGGCTGATATCACATTTAGCTATCTGGCCCTCACAGGACTGTGTAAATGGCAGTATCTTAAACTTGGCTTAAACGGTTGGATTCCTCAGCTTGAGTTCTGCCAGAATTCAGGGAGAGGACTTTGTTAAAACCTGAAAGGAGAAGTAAACAAACCTCAACCAAACAAAACTGCCTAACGTGAAATTTTAATTAACAGAATGTGATCAACTCACTCTACAGGTTAAAGTGAAAATGAAGAGCAGAGGGAAAGCTGCCCCTGCTCCCTCTCTTACTGATGTTGAAAGAGATCTCTCTTCCTTACTTCCTAAAGGAAAGAAAATGATCTGCCGCAGGAAAATGAAGTTAGCAAGGTGACCTGATTTATTTATTTTCTCCTTCTTGTTTGTAATGGTAGTGGTAATAAAACACCCAGGTCTGAAATGTGCTGGTTTGTAAACTGAGCTGCTCCCGTAGAGCTTATTCAGATTAAAACTGCTGAAAATCTCTGAGTGCTATCCCAAAGAGTAAAATCCATGATTTTATCCATTTTAATCCCCACACTTTGCTCCTATGCTCAAATTATATCAGTTGTAAACTGGGAGCTTTTATCTGAATTTCTATAATTTCACACATAACGTTAATTAAAAATCTATTTAAATATATCAGCCGTCTCTTGGGTTCACTTTAAAAATAACAGAGGACATGAAGTCCTCTCTCATATTGATGTTTATACTTTGGTCTATTTTTCTTTTGAATTGTTAGAGAAATGTTAGAAGCCTGAGAGTCTGAGAACGGCTGTTTCTTGGCTGTATGTGGTATTGATTTGTAAGAGCAGTGACATTGTAACTGTTAAACTAATTAGAAGTTTTGGCAATAAACTGTTAAGACATTGATAAAGCATCTTGATAAAGGATGCCATTCTTCTCCTATCTAAACTGATTTGCTATTGATTTTTTTGCTAGGTTGAGGATCCAACCCAAACACATTGGTTATGACCGCAAAGATTGTTGAGTACCGAGAAGTCTGTGACCACCGCTGCTGACTCATTCACTGCCACACTCATCTGACATGGGAGCCCATGCCTCCCCTCCCACCCCCATTCACAAATTATCTGCTCATGGACTGGGTTCCCTCAAAAGCTATCTGGCTTCATCCCCATCTCAGTGGTACCTTTCTGATACCTTGATTTTGACTCTGAGCTAAACCCATTGCCTAGGAAGGGTAAGTGTGAGTTCAGCCAGATGAATTATGAGCAACATTTTCTTTTCAATTTTCTTGTCTCCAATCCCACAGAAGATTATTTTAGTCCAACAGAATACAATCCTGTCCTTCAGGTAGATGAGCCAGTCATTTTACATCAGCATGCAGTGTAATTATCCTGTGTGTTCCCTATAACAGGTATTCTACTCAGAGTTTTTTTCCACCTGAAATCTGGATGTGCTGCTGACTTCAGGATCACATAGTGTGAACTTTCTGCAAAAGTAGGTGAAGGCATTAAGAATCTAGACCTCTGTATAATGTCATAAACAGAATTAAACAGTCTCTCATTTCTTACATTGCACCCTGATAAGAAAAAATAATGTGCATGCTCCATTGAGCTCTATGCTGGTGAGGAGAACTCCGTGTGAAGTTTATAAACACATTCAATCCAAGTAGATAACATGACTATTTTTTCCCAACTTGATTCAGATTATTAGTCCCCAAGTCCTCACTGAGTAATACGGCATTTTTAATTTATGCTGAGGAAGACTTTTCAGTGGGATTATTTGCAAAATAAGACTTTGTCAGCTATTAGAGATGGGATCATTGCAGAGTTACTAACGTTTTGTTGCTACTTACCACAGGCAGCACAAATCTGCCTAGCATCTCTGCTAATTATTTAGATTGTAGCAGACAGAAAGTTAATAGAATTGCTATTGGAAGAATTTGTCGTCTATTATGTAGTGAAAGTGATTTTGATCTATGAGCAGTGTTGGAAGGAATCATCAGTGCAAAAACTCAACCCGGATCTGTGTGCACAATTTTCTTGTCTTGCAGGAAGTAGTGGGAGTTCACATGTGAAAAAGAACTGTTCACAAATCAGTATCCCTGGGAGCTCTCTGAATGACTTTCCCTGCACTTTGTGGTATTCTGCAAAGAGAAATATCCCCTTTCTTCTTCATGTGCCTTTTTACGGCACAAACCATTCACAGAAAGCCACATGTGTAGCAGTTCACACTGGTTCATCTGCAGAGGATGCAGATTAGGATCAGGTACAAAACAAAGGTTCTAGTCCATAGCGGTGACTACAACTACTATCCTTAAAGCAAAGGTATTCTCAAAACAGTCTTCATTGTTAAGTGATAGGACATGAGGAAACGGTCTCAAGTTGTGCCAAGGGAGCTTTAGATCAGGAAGAATTGTTCACAGAGAGGGTGATCAAGTGTTGGAACAGTCTGCCTAGGAAAGTGGTGAAATCCCCATCCTTGGAGATGTTTAAGAGGTGTGTGGACATGGCACTAAGTGACATGGTTTAGCATTGAGACTTAGTAGGTCAGGCTAATGGTTGGATTTAAAGATCTTGAAGGTCTTTTCCAACCTAAATGGTTCTATGATTCTATGATTAAAGTCTTTCCAAATTATAGTGTGATGAATGCTTGGGAAGCTTTTGCCTTGCCTTTAATCACAGCTTAACTGGAATCATGAACAGTTTTCATAATGAAGTCCACAGCTTGCAAAAGATTTGTATACCAAGTGTATGTGTAGACCTTGTTGTTCCAGATAGTACTTCTTCCTTGAAGCATGCAGTGACAAGCTCTTCAGTATGTTTATTACTGTACAACACCATGAGCCAACTAGTGTTTATTACGGGCTGTGCATTGGGTCAGTGCAGAGTTTCACCACAAGAAGGTACATTCTAGATGGATTGTGCCTGAAGGGCACTATCCCTTATGGATCAACCCAGTGGGGCGAAGAACCTCTATCTTAATAACGATGCACCGAGCTCCCACCTCTGCCTCAGGGGAGAGTAGGTAGAGTGACAAGTCCTGTCTGTGTACTTCCCAAGCACAACCAGTCTTGATTTGTACTTGGTCTTTTTCCAGAGCTCTGGGATGGAGAAAATCCTACTCATGTCATGTCTTACTCCATATGGCTGCGCTAAAGCCAACTTCAATTACTGCTGTGAGTATTACGTTGAGTAATTAAGTCTATGTAATGCCATTATATATGCGTGCATTGCACCTATGTTCTCAGAGCAAAGGTGCATCCATAAATATAGGTACCAGACTGCTACATACGTAGAAGAGAAATGGTATTTATTCTACATTAATTAATGTTGCATGCAGATTTTCCCACCTTTTTAAACATCTTGAATGCCCATTTTTAGACTCTAAATGTACACATTGCTTTGACAACTTACCATTGTAATCTATCTTCTTTCAACATATGTAGCCATACTTTGTTAATTTAAGTACTATCTTGCGCATCCTCAATCTAAGTGCCATTATTGTATTTCTGTTTCTACTTAAATAAAAATAATCAATTGATTTAATCAATTTCAATATGGAATGCAAGTAGTGGTACTCCCAGGACTCCAGGGAGTTAATAGGTCAAGTTTGACAGGAGTCAGGTGTGCAGGTGTTGGCTTTATTGGTCATCGCCTTCATTTATAGTTTGTTTTTTCTTAGCTGCTTGTTTCAGATTAACATTACACATTAAGGATAAAATGTGGCCACCGCTGGGATTTTACTGTTCAGAGTAACTTGTTCAGAAACATTGCTTGAGATACGCAGTCTTTGCCATTGTATTCTTCCGCTTGAACATTTCTGCCTTAAGACTACAGTTATACACAGACATAGCTAAAAACAAAAATGCAATGGCACTATCATGGATATTAAACCCTGTTGCTTTAAGGGGCACCCTCAACAAAACTAGGCCAAAAACTTGACCTATTTTAAAATACATGGCAATCTGTTCTTTTAAAAAATCATTCACACTTCATTGAGTCCTTCTCTCTCTCTTATGCCATGAAAAATACCATACAGTAGCAACATTCAGAACTCTTCTGTCTGTACAGTTTCCCAAACATGTATTGCAAGCTTAATTCTCCAGTTTGACAATTTAATTTTTCTCCATCACTGATCTTGAGAAAGAAACCATCTTAAATACTAGCAAATGCGTAAATTGAACTAATTAGCCGAGCAAAATGGCTACATCAGTACACTCTCTCCCTGTTATTTACTGTGATGAACCCATTTGGCAACCAAGGTCTTAGGATCCATACAAGATTTTTGCTTCTAGGGGCTTCCATGTCTTGAATTTGAAAACTGGGAGCAGCGAGCCATATTTCTCAGTTATTTTGTAGTTTGAAATCTGGCTGTGAAACTCTATTTACTTTGTGTTGGACTCCTGCCAGAGGAGGCCTGGTTTTAGCAGATGGTCGTGGAGTGGATGCCAGACGTTTCCTGCTGCATCCTGACCAGGCACTGACAGCAACGCTCCTGGGCCCAGGCAGTGCTGCCTTCAGCAGCCACCGATGCTGAAGTTACAGTGACTGCTGGCACAAATGCTGTGAAGAGTTGCATGATGCAGGCCTTCGGGCTAAAGGCTGTGTGGAGGAGAGGGTCCTGACAGCTTGGAGTGTGCGCACGAATAGACATGGTGCTTGGAGGTGGTGGAGCTGTGCGCCAGAAGACAAGCAGGAGGAGAGCTGAAGTTTTGACCAAAAAGAACCGAAGTGTTAAAAACAGATGGACAGGAACCAGTAGCGATGAGATGAGTACTTAGATCTTAGGCAAGACACATTACTGTCTTGTTGGGAACTTGAAGAAGAAAGAGATGAGATGAAACACGAGGCTATGGCATCACAGTGATGTGTGAGGTTATCTGTCTGCTCTGTGAGCACAATGTGCAGGTAGTAGTTTCCTTTCCTTTCTGGGGAGCAACTTCTCTGAGAACAAAAATCTTGAATGTGTCCTCAGGCTGGTGTTTGATCTTTGAAGACACTTCCTGCTCACCAGATGGGGAATCAAAGGACAACTGCTGTAACCACAAGCACTTGGGTTTCACTGGATCACTGTCTTGTCCATTTACATACAGGAGAAAATGCAAACAAATTTCTCAGGAGGCTGTAGGACTTGGAAATCCTCCAGAATTCCTTCAGGCAGCAATTAAGACATCCATCGTTTATTTATTATTGCAGCTCTTGGCCCAACATAACTGAAATTGATGGTTTCTTGGGCTATGGCCTGTGCCACATGGCTCTGAGTCTGGGGATTTGGTGCTCTCCCATCCTCTCCTATCCCGTCTGGAATTACTGTATTACCATGTTGTGCAGTGAGCTTCTCTGGGTCACATTTCTGTGCAGGTGGCCACCACTGCATGCAGCAAGGCAATTCGCAGGAGGTGCTGAGCCCCCGCAGACAGGGGCTGACCCAGTCCTTGCGGTCAAGCCATTTCAGGCAGGCAACATTTACTTTTGAATCCTCCTGCCTTTCCAGAATACTACTGAATCTCAAGAGGAAAAGAATTAAAGACTGAGGTGTTGTTTGCTTTGTTGCATGAAACTTGCATGCATTTCTCTCTCCTTGTCTTTGATTTTGTTAGTCTCCCTAAAACTGAGCTTCTGGGTCAGCATGAAAGACAGCTGACAAGACTGTCACCCCCCCATCTGCATAGGGGTCTGACTAAAAATATTTTCACCCCTAACTTTTACCAGCAAGGTTATCAAATATTCAACATAACTGAAAATGGAAAGATGTCAGTGCAGAACCTGATTCAGTTAAGTATCAAACTCTGGTATTTCTGTCAGTGACAACCTCCCTTCCTACTTATCAGCCTTGCTGTAAAGGGCAGTCCGAATCATTACTTTCATGACCCACTGTCCCTTTTTAAGTAGTTTTCTTAGGCTGCAGTAGTTAGTGCCTATTTCTTCTTTATTGATGCCTTGCAGCCTGAAGACAGCTATGTGATACATAGGAACACCATACTCATAACTTTCTCAAACTCAGCACCTGATCCCATTTGAAATTAAATTGAGACAAAGATTTGCCCCAGAAAACTTTACAGATGAGGCAGTCTATGGAAACAAAAAGTTTCAAACTGTCTGTATCATTGAAGAACTAGGACGGACCTTGGGAATTTCATCAGGTTATTGTGACTTCCAGGATGTGAGTGATCTGTATGGTATCCCAGCAAGACACCACACTCCTTGTCTGGCCTGTCATGGTAAGCTATAGCCAGGCCTGTGTGAACCTAGACCCTCGGTATCTTGCTTCTGATGATCATCTTAATCTGCATGGAGTAAGGGCTGCACAACCGTTCCATTAACATCTTACACACACTGCTCAGATGCTGCAAGAACCAGGACAGTTTGGCAAACTCCTGGCCAAGCGGGCTATCCTTCAAATTCAGATAGCCCCTTTGTCACGGTGAGGTTTGAGCGCAGCCCAGTTTCTCCTGTCAGTTGATGTGACAAGAGTTTGAAGATTTTCTAGGTAAATTAGATTTTTTAAAATAATTGAAAACATAAAAGCTAAATTACAGATGAAAATTGGTTAGGTGTACTATTAGTTATTGCACTCTCATTTTACTAGTGCTACACATGAATAGAGATAAGAAAACAGTCAGAACTGGGGGGAGATGTCTTGGGCATAGCTCAGGAGACCTGGAGACAGACAACTTTAGGGAGGAAGAGTTGCAAAGAAGGCATCAAAATGGGGTTCAGTTGAACCAGTGTTTAAAGCTTTTAGGAAGTGCCTTTTTTTAGCAAGGTTTTAAAGGCAGTTATCCTCACAGAATTTGTTTTATGCTTTTCTTGAGGATGAAGATAGCAATATTCCATTATTTATCTGCCTCTTACCCTCAGTGTAGTCTCTGAATGTGCAGGCCTCTCCTTGGCCCTGCGTTGGACACAAGATGGCAGATCTGTCGCTATTGACAGGAAACGGGGAAGAGCACTTGCCCCTCCGTGCTGGCTGCTCAGCAAGGGCAGCAAGATGTTCATTACTCCTTGAGAGCACGAGACAGTACATTCCCCAGCTGGCAGAGACAATAGGCTCCAGCACGATAGGCTTCCAGCACTTCTGAGTTAGAAAAGACAGGAATTTCAGCACTAATACAAAATCATCCCTTTCTAGATGAGCAAAAGCTGTCTGCAGAAAGGGAATGTCTGGAAACAGAGGCACAAGACCAGAAAGCCCCTATCCTACCTTGTCTGAGTTCAGCTGCTGCACTCCTTGAAAGACATTTGGGAAATGGGAAAGTAAAAGTAAGATTCCAGTCCTGCAAATACTGTTCAGGTTTCTGACATGCTTAAACTTAACCACGTGCTTTTGTTTACAATAAAGGGACCTAAAATTAACCTCTTTATGTTTTTATTATTATTTATTTTTATTTTTTATTGTACTGACCAGGAGCCTCAATCTACATGTCCAGCAAAACTATTCAAAGCTAGAAAGTACAAGGGCTGCAGTAGAGGGTTGCAGTGGTCCTAGGTGGATATTCCTGGAAGGTCTTCAGTGCTCTGTCAGCTCATCTGAGAACAGGTTAGTCTCTTAGCAGTTAAATAATCCTCCTCAGCGTCTTCAAGTTAATTGTGTCAGCACAAGCTCCTCTTTGTTTAAACAATTATTCTGGATCTATTTCTTCTTTGTTTTAGTTGTATATTACCATGTAAACTGCATATAAGAAGCTGCCATTTTTCTTTCATGCATTTTGCAGAGGTACAAAGGCCGTATGAAATACAAGGCAAGTTCAGCTGGTTGTGCAGGAGCCAGCTAAGTGGCCTCCATTTATTGGCCTACCTAATACATAAAGGGAAGAAGCCCTCATCCAGTGTTAATACAGGTGTATAAAAAACCTGGGGCAAACCTTGTGCTTTATGGGAATGTGAGAAAAACACTGCAGTAGAGTTATTCCTAACATAAAAAAAGCTTTTGAAGAGCAGAGCACAGCCCTCTGTGCTGATGCTATTCTATTCTATAACAGACCTCTCTGGATTTTGTCCTTTAAATCTTTAGCAGCAGTAACTCCCATCGGCTGAATCAGTCACGGGGGAGGCTCCAAGCAGGCCAAACAACCTGAAAGATAGTTTATGCTCAGGTAGCACAGGGGGCAGTTTGCTGTGGCCGTGTGCCCCGGGCAGCTCTCTGGGGCACCTCTCCTACCCAATGTGTGCTGTGCAGTCCCTCTGGTCATGCCACCAGCCACCGGTGACCTTGCTGGAGCTGGAGCATGCCCCCTTTCTTGCAAGATCTGGCTGAAAAAAACTGTTACATTTTTCTTTACTGCTAGGTCTAAAAAGGAAGTATTTTCTTTACACCCAATTTTATTTGGGGCCTCTGCGTGTTCCATCAGAACTACTCAAACCCAGCAAGCAACAGAAATGGACTTATAGCTGAAAGGCTTCACATCAAAAAAGCACAGGAAAAAGTATTTAAAAAAAAGGTGAACTGATGGTGAGATATGGGAGTACAGAAGTAGCTTTTGAAGCCTAGTGACCACTTCCACCACAAAAATGCAAGCTGGGAGTCTGGCCCACTTAATTAATTTGGTGCCAATTTAATCACATTCTGCCCTAAAACACCAGGTGTGATTACAGGGTGGCAGTGGTGGTGCTGTGGTGCCTGTGTGTGTCCAGCGCAGCAGATTTTACAGAGTAGATGTGACTAATTTCTTTTTTGGTCATCTGACGCCAATACAGCTATAAATAAGTATGATCACAATTTGACGTTGCTGGGAACTAAATTCTCAAGGAACTAAATAATAAATATGTCTTCCAACTGTTGGTTTAGGCTGAAAGCAACACTGAAATTACATATATTTTTTTCGGTTTATTGTAATAGTCTCTGGTCCTGCAACCATGATGCACATCTGTTGAACCTTATTCTGATGTGTGGGCCCATCGATTTCAATTAAGGGGAGATATGCATTTGCTCGAATCTTTTTAGGGCTGGGATCCAAGTAGGTTAAGCTCCGGCTCAGATTTCACGGGGTCAAACAAAAGATCTCAACAGAGGCAACCCTGACCCTGTTGATACAATTTGTATTAAGTGGAAACCAAACTAGAAAACATCACCAGGAACACCTTTGTTTCATTTTACCAGCTTGCAAGTGTGTTGATGTAGTTTTCCTTGCAAAAAGCAGAATAGGTAGGGATTTTGAATCGATTGCCTTTTTGTTTACTTCTGATTACAATTTTTATCTTTCTTCTCTTCTTGGATGCCCTTCAGAAATTTCCAATTAAAGTTAAAAAAAAAAATGCTTTTAGTAGAAGGGAGGAACAAGAGAAAGTCGTTTTCGTAATTCTGAGGAGAGGTTTTACGAGGAGCAGAAAATCACCATCCTTGGCACAGCCGCTGATGACCTTACTTCGCAGCAGTGGGAATGGGAGCGGAGATGCACTTTTTGAAACACTTGCTTTGGGTGGTGACACCGGCATTTTCCAATACCGGCCTCCTAAATCGCACAATGCCGTGTGTAGGTAGCGCTTTACCAGCTGCGTTCAGGCCTGCATTTTCTGGGAGCGGCGTGAGCCGGGCAGTCACCCGCTCACCCTCAGGGGCAGGGAGCGCGAGCACCCATCCCTCAGCCCCGGGCCGAGCACCCGCACCCGTCCGGCGCTCCCTGGGGACGGCACCGGGGCTGGGGCTCCCCTGGGGCCCCCCCGAGCCCCGTCCCCGTCCCCGTCCCAGCCCCCCCCGGCCGCGGCCCGCCCGCTGAGGCAGCGCCGAGCCTGCGCACTGCGCGCCCGGCCGGGCAGGGCGGCCGCGGGGCGAGGAGCGGCGGCGGCGGCGGCGCGGGGCGGGCCGGGCCAGGTGCTGCGGGGCGGGGGAAGCGCCCGGGCACCCTGCGCCGAGCGGCAGCGGGAGGAGGAACGGCAGGAGGAGGAGGAGGAGGAGGAGGAGGAGGAGGCCGGGCCGCCATGCGCCGTGCCGCGGGCCGGGCTCGCCATCCTGCGGCGTAGCGGCGGGACGCGGCTCGGCTCCCCGCCCGTGATGTCCCCCGGGCGGCGGGGGAAGGCGACTGACGCGAGGGCTGCGGCAGAGGCCTAGTGCCCGCAGCGGGCAGCGCCGCGCCGCCACCCCGCCCGCCCGCCCGGCCCGGCCCCCCCCGGCCCCCGCCGCCGCCTCGCCCCCATGGCGGAGGAGCAGCAGGCGGAGGGGCAGCCCCCGCGGCGGCCGCCCGGCACCCCCGCGCCCCCCGGGGCCCTGCCGGCCCTGGTGCCCGGGCTGCAGGGCGGCGAGGCCAGCGCGCTGCAGCACAAGATCCGCAGCTCCATCTGGTAAGGGAAGGGCCGGGGGGCGCCGCGATGGGGGCGAGGGGAGGGGAAGGGAAAGGGAAAGGAAGGGGGGGGGGCGCGGCCGCTTTGTGCTCCCCCTCCCCAAAACACAGGTGTGCCCCTGCCCGGCTGCCAGCCCCGCGCCTCGTCACGTTTTGGTGGTGTTTATTTCTTTGATTTCTGCCCCCCCACCCCCCCCCCCACGGACGGCCCCGTGCGCTGAGGGGCTGCCGGGCTCTGGGCTCACCTGCTGAAGGCGTTTCGCTGAGGCGGCGCCTGGCGCAGCCCCTGTGCTCGCACGGCCACCGCTCGCTTTGGGGCTCGCCCCCCGGCGCGGCGCGGTGCTGCATTGCTCGCTGCAGAGCCTTGCAGCACGAGGGCATTTTTCCAGCCTCCTCGTGCACCCCTGCTCGCTGAGTTTTTCCAGGCTGGCGATCAAAATGCAGTTTTGGCCGAAACTTGTCACGATGGCTCGCACGTTACTGCCCGGTAACCCGTCCCTCCCACCCCCCAATTAAATAAAAACTCACAGAAAACCAGCGTTTCGCTTAAAAATACTAATTCTGCATGCGTTTGGGGTGAAGAGATGAATTGAGTTTAACTTGCTCTGCAGAGGAAATATTTTGTCATTCCCCCCCCAGCCCCAATCCACAAGAGGCTACCACCTGCAGTATTTACATTTTCTGTATGCTTTTAAAAGCTGCTTTTGGCTGAGGGGGCTGATACAGCATTGTGAAACTGGGGAATTGTAAATATAGGTTACTCATCATAGATCATACTTTCCATATATACGCACCGTGTATATAATATGGCTAAATACGTGTGTTCATCCTAATAAAAACATACTGATGTAGCGTGCATCTCAATTGATACTATAGTTAGCTTTTATGTTTTGAATCCGTGTGGCTGTCAAAGAAAAAAAATCCAAGTATAATTTTCCCTTCAGGTTATTTTACTGAATGGCATACTGAAATTGTGTCTATTGTTTGGTGGTTGGTTTTTTTTTAGAATTGAAACAGTAAGCGATAATTCACCCGTCCTTAATCAACACTTGCTACCTTTTGTTTTGTTTTGTTTTTTTTCTGCAACATGACCTAGAGAAGAAATACACACTGCAGAATTTCCTGTCTGTTTAGATCATGAAATCTTCACGCTGTCCTAATTTATTACGGTATTTTGTGACGTCCTTTTTAGATTTTCTTCTCTTTCCACGAACGTGCTGTTTGGAAATGAGCCTTAGAGAGCATGTTTACATTACATTCAGATTAGGTATCATGTCCAAGTTGAAGACAAAATGGCTACTAAGCAAAACCTCCCCTTTTATTCTGGGCTTTCTTTTCAAGGAAAAAGAGCGCATACGTTAGCATTTTAAATGAAGATTGCTTATTTGATTCAGGTACACTTGATGAATGGCCTGCCTGCCTGTTCGGTACAAAGGAATGCAGAGTTTTACCCGATGTGAGTGGCTCGCCTGGTGCCAAGTGCCTGTGACCAGCAGAGGTTTTGCCAGCACCTTGCAGCCCTGTCTCCTGGGGTAGTTTCACAGACATTCCTCCCATGAGCGTGACCTTTCCTCCCTGGCTACCTGACAGCTCTCTGCACGGGGCTGGAACTTCCCTGCCACTTTCAGACAGAGTCAGTTCCTCGCAGGTTTTGCTGCAGAAATGCAGTATTTGGAGATCAGGTCATTTCTGCAACATAACCTGTTCTCTGGCATCTCCAGAGCTTTTGTCTGTGACTGCTCCGAGTTGTGTGTGTTTCCCTATTTCTGTATTGCCGTCAGCCAGACCTCGTTTGGAGCTCGAGTTCTGTGTCAATTCGCGCTGTAGTGTAGATGCAGTTGTTGTTTTTGAGGAGCAAGGCTGAGGAGCATTGCCAGGGACGTCGTGCATCCTGCACCCAGAGAAAAGAGTGGCAAGTCGCCTCTTCTGCAGTTGCAGTCCAGGATCTGTTGTCCTGTTCGGTAGGAGCCATGTGCTGGTAATGAATACACAGTGTGAGAGACTGTGGGGAGGGCTTGTGAAAATGGCAGAGCTCTGCTGCTACCAGAGCTAGGTGCAACGTGCAGAAGAGCTTCCTCTTTTCTGCTTTCCCTTCTCTTCCTCCCCTCCTCCTGTGCCTTGCCAGTTGTGTGTGCTGGCCAGTTGGCATGCCGGAGTCCTCGTTTCCTTCCCCAAGGATTTAGCACACCTAGATAAGCACTCGTCTGGATTTATTTTTGCCTCTTTTCTCACAGGCGTTTGTGTGCACCGAAGGGATATTTTTAGTTTTGTTTTGTTTCTTTAAAAAAAAGTTTTAGTCTTCAAAATGTATTGTCAATGAAAATAGTGGAGCAAAATATAGCAGCTACTGAGCTACTGGACTTGAGGCTCACAAACAAGTCTGTGCATGTCCTTCCACCGTACAGACAAATATAAATATAGTATGTGATGTAGGCCTCAAGGGGGACAATGAGTTATTCAGCATTTCAACTCATACTTAATTTATTCTGTTTATTAGATTAAAATGGAGTTTGACAAAAGTAGCTCCAGTAATTGTGAACATGCAGAGTCCCTTAAAATCAAACAATAGGTTAAGTCCTGCTGGTTAAAACTGAAGGCCCAGTCAGCATATGTGCTGAAGATTTTAAAATGTGCTTGGTAGGAGTCCAGTCTGGGCTTTGTTTTGTTTTCCCTTCTATATAAAGCGACTATGAGTGTGGACTGAGGAAGGGGAGAGAAGGAGTGTCTTAGCTGTGCGTAAGAACAGATCGGGAAGCATTTGTTCACGTTACAGCACCGTGCACAGATGAGAGCGGGTGTGCTGCGCGCTTGCCGCCGATGAATTATTTGTAGCCAAACCCAAGTGAAAAGTTCATCGCTGCCTCGCTGTGTTTTTCCTAGCTGCCCCACTCGAGCACATCCAACCCCGCCGTGTCTGTTTTTGTTCGCGTTAAGCGTGTGACTTGCTCAGACAGTCGGACGTGTTCTTACGGTGTCGATGAAAAGGACAGAAATAATATTAGATGTCTTTTCCCACTGACGGATTAGAAGTCTAGTCTAAGAAGAATACGTCTTTGCGGAGCCCAGACGACCTGATTAATGTCAGTTTGGGCGGGTTCGTGAGTTGCCCTAGTCTTCCCTGGACACTGGGCCTTAATCTGCCTGTTTGTATTTCCCTTAGATTCATTTTCGAGCTTTTATATTTATTAATAGCGTTTTGTGCAGACGTTGGAGCCCGAGGCGGGAGAACCTCCCCAGTCAGCTGTCTGAGCATATAGACTAATGGGGTTTCAATTATTTTCTTGGGGTGAGGGTACTGTATTTACAAACATGTGATGTTTGTATGGGATATTTCTGTACCCAGACAGATGCTGGTGAAGACCGAGTCTACTCCTTATCACATTAAGGTGCCAAAAAACATCCTGTAGCTGAAGGCAGCCGGTAACGTACCTAAAGGAGCATGGCACGAGGACTGGGACAAGGAGATCCCCGGGGAGAAAGGTGGTGGCTGAGGTTCTCTGCTCCTGCTGGGGGGGATGAAAAGGACCAACAGCTTCAGGCAATTTCATCCTTTTGCTCACTGCATTAATCACAAATTCAGTCCATAGCTATGAGAACGGAAGAAATGGATGGGTTTGTTTTCTTGATCACCGTTGCAAATAACTGGTGATGGCTCTTAAATGAGTACTTGTTTACTGGTGTACATAGTAATCTGGTGCTTGTGTCTGTGTGCGAGCTGGTCCCGCTTGCTTTCACTTAGCCAGGATCTCAGCTCTTTGTCCTAAAGGCATCTGTTGGGATTTGAGTGTCGTAATTCTGCCCCAGAGATTAATTTCTCACCTCCCCGTCCCCAATATCTCCTGTGTGAACCGTGCTGAGGACTGGGCAGCAGTTGCAAACTCCAAGCATTGCTTTTCTGGTCTTTTGAACTGGATGTGGGTGTAGGCTTCAGATCTGTAATTTTTGTCTTCAAATCCCTCCCCTAGCTAGAAGTTGTACTGGAAAACCATGTGAGCTGGGCCACATAGTGCTAAATTACGTGGGTCTAAGGCCCGGTTTGTCTCCTGTTGAAGGGGCAGGAGGAGGGAAATTGTGCCTCGGTGAGTTCTGGGCTTTTTGTATTGAGCTGGAAAACCAGATTCGCTGAATTGAATATCACTATTTTCTAATTTTTGGGAAGTGCCATTCTTTGTCATGACTTAGGTCACTCCTGCTCCCGCAGTTGCATCTCTCACTCCTCGTTAGTTTTTGTCGGCAAGGGTGCGTCGCCACTTAGGCTGCTGGCTTAGTAAATGCTCCCCAGTTTGGGAAATGCCATTGAGGGTTTTCGTAATAGGAATTACTACTTATTTGTGTGGTTGGGTGAGTGGAAAAAATGATTGACAGTCTTAATATTTTTAACAAGATACCTGACAATGAAGAGGGAAGCTGAGAGCGTGTTTCAGGCTTTGAGAAAATGTGGCTGCAAACACCTTTTTGGTAGTTTTCTTCTACAGTTGAATTTCCCATAAAACCCCTTATGTATATTTTTTAAGATTTTTCTTTTTTGAGCCAGGTTGGATTCATCTATAGACTAATCCATCTGCTTGTACAATTTTTCAGTTTTCTGTAGCTTGAGAGAGGAAGACGGCGAATAAAAGCAAAAGAAAAAAAAAAAAGCCTCTACATTTTGTTAAACGGTCTATTGAAATTGTGTGGAGAGCTGGAGTTCCTGTAAGTGATTACAGGCTCTTCCTGGTTATTCTGTGCCCCCAGCCCAGAGAGCACCAAGCCCTCCTTCCTTCTGGCCAGTTCACTGCTGAGGATGTAAAACAAAGTTTTTGTAATTCTTTAATAATAAAAAAATCTTTAATAAAAGGTTATTGGTGAGTTTGAGGAAGAGCTAAAATAGTTGTTGACAAATGTACAGGCTACGCTTAATCCAGTAAGTCTAAGTAACATCAGAGGTGTGTTTAGCCCCTTGGAAAAAGTAATTCCAGCTCCTCAACTGAGAGGTGTTGTGAAACTGCAAATACTTCTTGTCACTAACTCAGTTTTCCCTGTCCTTATGGTCTGTTGTTTGCAGGTGATTGTGAGACTTCCCTGTCCTGAATGTATTTCCCAACGTAGTATATAGGCAGTGAAATACACAGGCAAAAACTGAGCTATGGACCAGATTTTAGAGTAGTTCTGGGTGATTTCAGGAGAGGTTGGCCTTCCGTGGACAGAGCACCTAGCAGCATCTCATTCTTCTTCACGCTCTGCTTCCTCAAATGGGGAGGGACAGGCAGTGGGGTTTGTTACACTCGACTCCTTCTGTTTCCACGTGCATTGCTCGAGGTCGCTCCCGTGTTGCTGTTGCAGAGAAAACCACGCTTGGAAGGTGAGAGCCATCTCCTAGGGACGCTGTTGCCATAAACCCATTTGTCTGATCATTTTCTGGGCCTGTTTCTCCTCGACCATAAGCAAATCCTGAACAGTGCCAGCGTGTAACCATCTGTGGTGTAGATCTCTTGAGGTGGGCTAAATAAAACCTGCGCCTTTTGGGGGGAAACCTTCCTTTTGGGGGAAAGCTCTGCTGGAAGAATCCCTTCTCCCTGCAGGGGCTTGAAGGAAGAGTTGCCCTCTGCTGCAACGCCCCCCTTGCTGTGGAGAAACCCTTCCTCCCTCCCCAACCCGCCGGGCACGCGGCGCTCGGTGCCAGGGCGCTGTGGGAGGAGCAGCAGCTTGCCAGAACGGGGCACGGCCACCATGCTGCTGGAGTTTCTAGGTCAGCAGGTGTGGAAGCCAATTTGGTCTGCAGGCATTTTTACAAGGTTAGAAAATAAACCCGAATAAAATGAATGCTGACCTTTCGGTAACCTTTGGAGAATGGAGTTGAGGTTTTATTGAATATCCTGGCTCTGAGTTGGGTGGAACGGCTTTGCGGAGAGACGAGCTCTGTAAAGCTGCCTTTAGGAAGAGTGGGGTTTTCGCCCTTGTTCGTGGGCTTTGTTTTTCTTTGTTCCTTGAAACAATAGGATCTAATAAAGTATGTGGGGAGAAAAGCAGTATTCAAATAGTAAGACTCGGCTAAGTTCTACTGCTGTTCATTTAAAATGCATAGGAGCACGTGAAATTGTTGACTTCACAGGACCAAACATACGCAATTCCTTGTTTCAGCAGCGTTTTCCTTACCACCACAGGATGTCTCGCTGTTGAAGCAAGTCAGACAGTGTGACATTGTGGTTTTCAGGGTGGCATTTGTAATGAGTTCTTAATAAGCACAGAATTGCAGGTCTGTTACCTCAGGCCTCTGCAGGTGGGTTGCTTGCAGTTTGAAGCAATTGTGTGTGATTTGCACGTGTGTACACCGTGGCAGGTAGGAATCCACACTCAGAGCCATCCCCCAAGTTTTCTGAATGCTCTTTAAAGGAAAAATAAAAATAAAAACAATACAACTGGTTAAGATGTCAGTATTTCTCAGGTTTGGGTGATCAGATTTATACTGAAGCTCTGATTAATCTTTTTATTAATTGGGGCTTGGGGTGTTTTGTGTGTGTATGTGGTTGAGCACAGGGGTTGAGCTTAATGTTTTTATACAGATCCCATAACTTATGTATGTTGCCTTCTCTTGTTACTCCACTCTGCAGCTTGCCAAACAGAAGTATTTGGAGAAGGGCCAGAGCTGCAAAATTCAGATCACGATCCAAATTTGGATTTTTGGTTCAAGTCTTTCTAATATCTAATATTGCAAAGCTTCATATATAAAGAAGAATCTCATTATTTCAAAATTCAAAGTAGGAAATGGATGTCACTTCATAGCATTCCTCTAGAGCAGTCCAGATAGAGTGCTGGACTGCATGTTTGAAAGATTATTGTTGGATGATTTAAAAGGTAAATTAAGTAGATAAAATTGCAATGATCTGTCATCCAGAAAGAGCCCAGACAGAAGGCTGGCACAAATCAGTTCTTTCAAGCCAGTGAGAAAAATCCCCTAAATACATCTAAAAATTCCAGAGTTGTTGGAATGCTGTCTTGTGCTCCTCAGATCTATGGGAATTTTAAGATTTGGTTTTGTTTTGAGTGGAGTTAGCCGGTATCTCAATTTTAATGCTTTCTTGATTTAATGGAAAAAGGATTATCTGTCATCAGGTAGGGCGCTTGTTATCGGTTGCTGTACCATCAACAAGCTCTCAGTAAGCTGCCAAGTATTTTCTGGTTTTGAATATTTAATCATTAAGACAGTGGAAGAACATTCAAAACTTCCTGAATGTTTTCCCTGTTGCTTGTTTTTAATCGCTCCTGGTTGATGCGGTGACATTGTAGCAGTGGAAGGGCAGGGAGGCTCCCCTTTCTTGCAGCCCTGGTAGCTGGGGGTGGTCTCTGCTGGTGACCCCCGCTGCAGGAAGCCAGGCAGAGGGGACCTGAGTGGGTGAGAGACGTGCGCAGCTCTCCTTGTACAGCCGCTTGGGATCACACCTAGTGAGTGGTGCAGGTTTTCAGCTGAGAGCAGGAGGGATAGGCTTAGGGTACGCAAACTATTTGTAGTGTAAAATGAATTGCATGTGTTGTTTAACAGCCTTACAATACCCAAGTCTTGCTTGCTGTGTAACATGTAGTATTAGTTGGAGTTGGGTTAGTTGGCGGGGCTGGGGGGCTGTTGCTGTATGTCATTCGGTGAGAGCTGGAAATGACCCCGGAAGACAGGGTGGATTCTGGTGGATTTCTCCTGAGGCTCCCCACCCCCAAAGTGGCCATTTAGAGAGGGATAATTTTAAGTCTGTTCTTCAGTACAGAAATTCAATATAATGTGCTCTCAGCGCTGTAGGAGCAGGTGAGGATGGGAACCTTTTGCCTGTATTGCTTTAAATATTTTTTCTTTCCCTTTCCCAATTCCTAAAAATTCCCAAGTCACTTAGGAAACAAACAATCCCTAGTAGCTGGGATTAGGTTTAAAAATCTGCCTGAATAACTAGCTTACTTTTTTTTTTTTTTCATATGAACCAAGTTCTCTTTTTTAACATAAACAGGTATATTTCTGTGCTTCATCGCCTGCATTAGTTCTAGAAAATTGAGGTGTGTTTTGGTTCCACCTGTCAACATCAGACTGTGGCTTGGGGCTGCGTATGGGCTGGCTGAGTGCTTACAGTGGGCTGTAGATGTATTAACGTGAGCTGGAGCACCCGTGCCACCTTCATCATCTTGGGTAACAGCACATTTTAAGCACATCTTCTGTATTTAATGATCCTCCGGTACAGCTGCCGGAGAAGGAGCTTTTTATTTTGGTTTTAGTTGAACCCTGTATGGTAGCTATGGTCAGGAGCAACTTCCTGCTTGCTGAGAGTGCGTCGGCTGCCTGCTCGCTGAGCTGAGGCCGTCACGAAATTCAGCTCGGGGGTGAACTTGGGGTACTTTTGGTGTGTTGAGAGTGACAGTCTCCTGGTGTGGCTTCTGTGTAAAGGAGGTTGACGCGGTGGACACTGTCCAGGGTTTACAACGTGGCATCATTTCAAGTTTTTATCTTGTCCTTACATATTGCTGAGGTTGCATCAGCTGTTACCTTTTTCTAGCAGCAGCCTCTAAACGTATTGCGTGGTGAAAGGCGGGGCTGTTGCAGAGTGGGGGGATGCATCTAAGGAGGTGTGTTTCTCAGGATGCACCCGTGCTCCTCCAGAATGACAGATCCTGCAAAGCTTTTCCCCGGAGCTGGACGTGGACGGTGTCGCCTACTGCTTGTCAGGTACTTCAAGTCTGGGAAGAAAATCTTGTTACTGGGGAGAACTCGTTTATTGAGGCATCTTTGTATCTCCCCTTAGAGGAAATTTGTGGTTTAATGTCAACGTCCGTAATGTATGGCTGTCCTTTTTGATGGATAGTCTCACGGGCATGGAGGCAATCCATATTTCTTAGTCAAAAATTCCTAAGTGCCAGTAAAAAGGTTGTTGGGACTTTTGCCAGTGGAAAAGTTGGATTGCATTGGACAGGAGGAATTCCAGTTCATTACTTTGGTTGCCTATAAAAGAGTGAATTAACTTATTTTTAAAGCTGTCAGCAATACAGACAAACTGTTGGAACTTTTTTCTTAATGTGAGGTTGCCTGCAAGTGTCTGCCTCAAGAACATCTCTTAGACAAAAAAGAATTAGCTTGTGACTGAGGTGTGCTGGATTATAGGATGGGCAATTTGTTCTTCATTTTCCTCTGCAGCTTCTTGCCCTTGTTTGGAAGTCACCTGGAAACACTTGGAGTATATAATAGTCTTTGTGACTTCTGTGTGCTTTCTCCCTTCCTCTCCAGAAACATTGCCACACGGAAATACAGAAGGCAGTTTTTCAGTATCACAAGTTAACAAGTTTTAAGGTATATTTAATGCAGTGTTTCTGTGGATGGAATTTTAACTCCTGTTTGGAAAAACAGTGAATCCCCCCGCCTCTAGTACCACGTGCTGTTTTTATTGCCAATTCCATCAAGCAGCTTGGGCGTGCGTTAAGGTTGTGGGAGAGCTGGGCACAGTGCTGCTGGCTGGATGCTGACGAGCAGGGCCTGAGGTGTGTGGAGGCAATCTGAAAGTGGGACTTGAGGTTTCAGCTTCAGGGTCAGACAGACGGCCATTACACAGGACCTTTTGATCTTTGGTGACATTGATGTGCAGGGTGTAGTTCCTCTGGCAGAGCATGCAGGCATCTGGTGCTGCCCCGTGAGAGGCCCCCCTGCAGGACGGGTACCTAGCTGAAGCAACCTGTCTTGATTCTGACCCAGCATCATCATCCACCTACTCCTGCAGTCTCCTACGCTGTGGATTTTGTTGTTTCATCCTTCTGGCAGTGTTTCTCAACAAAAGGTAAACAACCACTCTGCAATTCTGGGGCTGGGTTATAGGAAAGCCCATAGCTGCGGGTAGGGCCCTGTGACGTCTCCTGCTTCCCGTGTATGGAAGCTGCAGCTCTTTCTACTGGGATGAGAGGGTCTGAAACAAAGGCCAAAAATCATTTAACCTTGTATCCAAGCTCTGAAATACAGCCTTCTTTTTATAAAGGATACATAAAAAGCTTGCCTGTCTCCTTTGTTTTTATTTATTTTTATTAAGTCTGTATTTTAAATGAGAAGCTGTGTTAGGGACTACAGTTGCTATTAGTAGTCATGTAAACTTATGAGGCGGTTGATATTTAAGAGTCAAATTAACTTGCTGTCAGTAATCACTAGCAGCACACCTGGCACCCCAGCGTGCTTAAGCATTGGGGCAGCTTTTGGCTCCAGGAGCCTGTTCGGCAAAGGTACATTTGTTAATGCTTGACTCTGATGGTCCTGTTCAGTGATGAACTTGTTAAAAGTTGAGAAATTAATTGGCAGCTGAGAGAAGAGTGTATTTGTCTCTTCCATTCAACAGGTGAGTGAAGCGGGATTGTCACATCTAGTTCCAAACACGTCAATAGGGATATTCTGAGCAGAAACCATTAATTGAATTCAACAACTAGAGAGAGCTTACTGAGTCAAACTGGAAAAAAAAAAGGCATCAACAAATGTGCTTAAGGCATAAGAAGAAAGACTTTCTTTTTACAGCAATTTGGAAATGTTGGCTTCTGTGTGCTACATTGGGCAAAAGTTTGTCTAAATGCACTTTATAGTGAATTATCAATTAAAAAAACCTATCTTGTAAATTATCATTTTCTTATGCAAAAAGTGCTAGAAGCTGACCGTGAAGATTTATTAACCTATGTAATTAAGTTCCTGATCCATGAATATATTCAGACAGCTATCTCTGTACACTATAAATAGTCAGTTTTCCTGGTTAATGAAGGCAAAAAAAACCTGTTGTACTATTTACAAGAAAAATGAAATCCACAATTTTTTGTTCTTCTATTCAGTGCCATTGAGTTTAAGCTGTCCCTCTCCAGCTTTCATTGCACATATTCCCACGGACTGCATCTCTCTTTTCCATTCTTTTAGCTTACTTCTCTTGGAGGGATTAAGAACAAGGTCCCTGTACCATCGTGGTTGTACTTGTTGAAGTTGGTGAAACTTGCAGCTAAAATAAACTAAGAAGTTCAATCGCTTGAATGAGTGGAAGCCCTGTTTCTGTAATCCCAGACACATGCCTATGGACTTGGATCTTGCCTGGCAGTAGCTCCAGATGTTCAGGGTGAAAATATTTACCGTGGGGAAATGTTTTCAGTGCAGAATCTAGTAATTGTTATTTGTCTATTCAGAGTGATTCTTGGCACTTCAGAGAATTTCATAGTTACCACTGAATACTTCAAATACCAGTAGCTCTATGTCAAATTTGGCTCAAGGTAGGAGCAGGAGATAGCTCAAGTGCATTCTTCTGGAAGACATGGGCCTACCTAAATTTGTCAAACTCAGGTGAGGTTGACTCAATTAGTTCAGCTACTCAGTAAAGGAGTGGAAAAGCAGCAAATAGCTCGCCTTAAAAATTGAAGTCAAACTGCTAATGATTGGGAAAAGACGTTTTCATTCCTTTAGTGCAGACATCTGCTCTCCTGCTGGCATGTTGACACATTGTGGCTCACAGGAATGAAAATCCAGACCAATGAATTCTGTAGTGTTAGACCAGGTCTTTCTGGAGGGATCCATCAGACAAGACATCGTGGTTCACATTAGTGTGGGAACAAACGTAGCTCAGCAGGTTGTTAGATGCTCAGAGGTGTTAGCCAGTTGTGTGCTGCAGCCTACAGGTGAATTTCAACGGTGCGGTTGTCTCAGTGAGTATTGCTTTAGTAACTTTCTATATCCAACCTACGCTTAATTTTCTGGTGCACTGATTTGGGGGAAATTCAGAAACTTAATGTAGTTTTTCTTAAATCTGTAAATCTGCTTCAGATTTAATCGAGGACAACCTTTTTTTCTTTCTGACTAAATAAGCTGTGGCATAACTTTGCAGGTCTTTGGGACGTTTGGCATGGCCATATTGTGAGTAATGACTCCATGGAACTGTTCTGCATTCACAACATCTGCAGTTGTCCTAGGAGGGTGCTGAACTCAGTTTCTGACCTGCAAGGCTGCAGTTTCAGTACTTCAAACAAGGGCAGGTCACATGCCCTCTGTTTTTAAAAGAAAAATTTAACAAAACGAGAACTTTTAAAATAGATACCAGAGTGCTTATGGAGCAACAAGCCCCAACGGGGAATACTGAGTTCTGGTTAGTTGCCTGCTGTCCATGCTACCCATTTAGAAGTTACGTGCTAGAAGAAATAAATCATCTGATAAACTTGTTTGTTCATTCATTGCAGTTGCAGTGAAGGAGGCTGTGGGTGGAGTGAGGGTGACTTGAATGAATGATGCCCGCCTGCCCTGCGCTTGTAGTCTGAGCCAGTGCAGCTGTCCAGGCTGAGCTCTGTAGGTACAAATTGAAATAGATGTGTGCAGGTATGAACTTACATGGCTTTAGCTTAATTAAATTTTGTGCAGCTTTAATTTTAATCAAGTGCAGCTTGCAGGTTTAGACAAGCTCTTGAGTCTGCAAGTAAACTAAAGTTCACCTGGGCTGCAGGCTAAGGGAGCTCAAACTTTCCAAACCAAACCCTTGAGATGTGGAGTAGCTTGTGTTTGTTACTCTTCTTAAGATCTTGGTTTTGGAATTAAATAGTAGGGTGGAAAGCTTACAGGATGTACTGCTGTGGTGTTCAGTGAAATGATGTTTGAGGTAGGCAAGAGACTTCTGGCTGCTTGTGACTTTTTGTACCATGCAGTTCCTGTGTCTGGAGTGCGCTGAAGCCTGGAAGTGGAGGTGAGAGAAACATCCCCGGGTGCAAGTGTGAGGCTGAAGGATGGAGGCTGGAAGGAACCCGTGGCTCTTGAACAGCAACGAGGAACTGAGAGGGTTGTATGGCTGCTGCTGCAGGCAGTGGTGCTGTGGTAATCCTGCATGTAGTCAGTTTTTAAATTTTGACCCCTACAAAAATGCCAGGGGTAGGAGCAGGGTTACAGGATGTGCCAGCAAACGGCGTGGCCCACGGCAGGGAGAGGCCTTGCTTTTCCCATGGTCGAGCACCCATGCCCGCCTAGCCCGAAAGAAGTGTAGGCAGATGCGTGGAGAACACTCCCTGTATCCTGGGGCAGTCAGGACTCCTTCCCAGGTGGGTGACGGGAAGCCTGCAGTTGTTGATCCTGCTGGGTTTGGAGTGGGGACGGGTGTGTGGGGCACCCGAGCTCTGTGGGATCCATCCAGTGGCGGTGGCGGTGCCCAGCGCTGGGGCTCGCTCAGGATAGAGCTGGGGTACAGCACTGCTCAGCAGGTGGTAACCATCCTGGCTGCCAAATTAATAGGATAAAGAAGAGGTACAACCAGGAGCCAACCTGTCTGATACCAACAAGCAGCTAGGATGGCTGCAGGTTGTGGAAACCTCTAAAGGAACTACGAGAAATGAACAAAAACTCACCTGTTACCAGCAGGCGTAGATACGCTGTCCTGGCACCTGTACCAGCACTGGAAAACCTGTGCTCCCAGTCTGGAGCCCTTGTGGTAGCACTGGTAACGCTGGGGGCTTGGATGTGTTTGATGGCCTGAGCTTTGTGTAACTCTGCAGAATAACCATAAACCAGTACACATTCACACGTTTCTGGTTGTGCGTTAGGTGTAAGCAGTGTGCACCATTCCCTGTTTCTCGTGGGTGTATGCACACCACGGCACCTTGTCACCAGCCTTTTGTGGCCGTGCTTTGTGGAGGAGAAGGTGGGGAGGCAGGGCTGCATCCTGCGTTACGCTGCGCCCTGTCCTGGTGCTCCGCAGGCAGGTGATGTGCTTTTGTCTTTCTCAAGCTGATGGTACGGAGGGGTCTGTGCACCTCTGTGTTGTGGCTGCGTTTCCTTGTTTCTGTTCTTTCAAGTGCTGCCACCCCTTCAGTTTCCCTAGGCATCCTTTCGTGGAGCCATGTGGGAGAAAGGCTTGAGACAAACCTCGTCGTGCTTCCTAGCATCTCCCAGTCAGGCCCTTTAGAAATACAAACCCTGAGGAATCAGATTGTAACTGGATTGGGCTCCTGCTGACCGGGGCTGGAACTGCAGCAGCAGATCTCACAGCTATCTATGACTGAATTCAGGAACAACAATGGTTGGTTGGTTTCTCATTAGTTTTAAAGGCAGTTTTCATTGTGAAATCTGTGACCCGTTGTGATAGGTGATTTGCCATTTAGCCACAAACCTTTCTGCTTTTAGCAGGACATGCTGCAGACACAAAGACTTCTCCAGTAGGACTTGGTTCATGTAGTTTTATGTAGATCACCCTGTGCTTTCTGTGTTGGGGCTTTCCAGGCAATTGATCCACGCAGACTGATCTTGGAATACCCTGCAGTGCCTCATATGGGTTGTCAGCAATAAATACAGGATGCAGCTCCTCTGAAGGCGTTATCATCTGCCCACGTAATGTGCAGAGGGCATCACAGCTTTGGTACAGAGTCCTGCCTGAAAGTAACAATATACACTGACTTTAATTTAGATCAGTGCTGAAAAAAACAGAGGTGAGAAACATATAAGACCATTTTCTTATTTCTTCTAAGAGTTCATTCAAGTAGTTTGTAGCCAAAAAGTGTATTTTAGTAATTTAAAAGAGAAATACAAAACAGGAACTTCAGTGACTGTTGTGTTACTGGAATAGAGCACCTGGCATGCTGTGGCTGTGGCAGGCTTTTCCCAGTTATTTTAAGAATTGTGGAAATGAGTCTTCAGCATTTGCATAGAGCTAGAGTTCCTCAGAAAGCTAAAAGAGATGTTTATATATTTAATTTTCAGGCCCAGGTATTCTCATGTCTGCCAACTGATTATTTCTCAGCAGTTCTTACTTGGCAGTTCATTGTAAGGGGCTACATGGGAGATGGGTATTTCATTAGCAGCCTTATCTTCCTTCTTTGTTCAGCTGTTTGCATCGTTGGCATTATTAAATAATGTATAAAATAATCATAGTCTCAGGAATTAGTAGGGATTAAATAATTTTTGTCCTGTATGCAATATTTCTCTTGCATTTATATTAGTAACAAGTGTTGAAGTCATGCGTTTGACTAATTTTAACCTGCAGTAACTTAAAATGTAGTGGCATGCTGATCTAGTGTTTTTTTCAGCTGCGTGGTCCAGTGTTGCCCCTTTTTGTGTCTAATTTAAACCCGACCTTGGGTTTTCTCTTCTGCAAGTGGAAGGACGTAGATTAGGTTACATGGAAGATCAGTTGGTCGCAGCTCGGCTTGGCCCACTCTTTTATCAGTTTGGTGTTTCTCTTGCTTCCTTATATTGCAAAGAAGAGTGTTTTGGCTTGGATTAAAGGAGTCTGCCTTCAAGCTGAAGAGCCAATATTTACAAATTGGTGGCAGCTTTCTGTATTTACTTTTTTGAGGCCTTAGTTAGATACTTTGGTACATTTCCAGCGGACAGAACTCTGGCTATTTTTATGCTTTAGGGAAATAACAATACTTCATGTGCTTCCAAGACAGAGTTACAGTCCCTGTACCTTCTATCTGAAATGAGAATATACTTGCTTTTGAGTACTGGGAGATTTAATTTGTCTCGTATTAATTTTTTGGTTGTGTTGGCTTGTGTTTGTGCTAGGTTCAAGTAGTTTAATTGAATAGATTGAGGTACGTTCGCTGTTACTGGCAGTTCTCTTGTTTACAGATCTGGGTCTGTTCACGTCCAAATCTGTCTTCCTTTGTGACAGTTTCATGATACGACAGCGCAAATTGGCATTTGAGAAGTCAGCTGTGCGAGCTTAAAGGTGAAATGCGTGGCAGGGGACAAGGTACAACCAGATTTGATAGAAAACTGCTATTGCACATAAGGTCCATTTCTACGATTCATTTCAAGATTAACATCCTTATTGAAGAAAATCTTTCCAAAAAGTTGTTGAGAGAACCTGGGAGAATACACAAAATAGGATAATGGCATCTTTTCTGCAAGTAAGTTGAGCTCTGTGCCTGGAAAGACTTGTCACTTGTCTGATGAAGATTTTATTCCCTGTTTTAAAGGAGTCTTCAAATACAGGCAGAAGAGTTAAGTCCCTGTCTTCAAAACTTGTCATCTGAATCTCACTGCTCAGTTGCTGGTTTTTGTTGTTGGTGGTTTTAAGTGTTTGAAATAGTGTCAGACCTAATCACTGTCTCCTCTGATAGCTCGCTGTGGCATCACTAGGAGGGTACTGGGATGTTACGCTGCCAACGAGCTGGTTGTGAGCCATCGCCGAAATGCTGGAACCTGCAGCTCTGCGGGCTCTGCCTCCCGTTGGATCCCGGGGTTGTGGGATGAGCTGCTTCAGTTAATTGGTTCGGTGGGAAGCTCGTCTGCATTAATGAGATGATAAATTTTCTGTTGGATCAGCAAACAGATCCGACTCAATGAAATCCAGCTCAGCTCAGGCTGTACAATTTGCATGGTCTGACATAAAGGCACTGACACAGAAAGGAAAATGAACTGGTCAGCTGAGAAACAGCTTGCAGTTCAACTGGATGCTGCTGCTTGAAATGGCCTCTACAGGTGAACACGGAGGCTGTGACTTCATCTTTATACTGCCGTGGGCTGTTTTTCCCAGGGCTTTGGTCCCTCGGTTGCTTTTTTAAGTAGGCACTTGGAAAAGCTCAGCTTTTGTGGCGGGTTCAGCCATCCCATGGCACACTATCACCTAAGGCACTGAGAGCTGCAGGATTTACAGGTCCCCAAAACAGCCCGTAGTATTTTGTACTTCGCCTTTAAGACATCAAGTTGAATTATCTGCAGGAGAGAAAGTGCAGGCAGGGAGAGAGCCCCTAGGTGGCATCAGAAGCCCTGCTTTTTGGCTCTTCCATGCCTCACTGTGAGAGGTGAGGGTGGGAGGGGATGCAGTGACTGATGCCAAGGTTGCCTTGTGGAAATGCCCTGCTTGGGTGTGCTTTCCTTTCACAAGAGCTGTTCCGTACCGGCCTGTGCTAGCGAAAGCTCTGCCTCCGTTAGCTAAGCGGTGTAGTCATCAGTGCAGTAATTGAAACAGATTTCAGCCTTCTGCAGCTCTGCTTTCTAAATATTTAGTTGAAATGCTTTTACAACCATTTTACTTCTTTATCAATATGAGCCAAGCCAGACAACGTAACATGGCATATGTTAAGATGTTAATTGAGTAGCAACAGACATAGGCGGCTGTTTTCATAATTTTCTCCTTAGATGATCCTTGGCTCCAGTTTAACATTTCTTTGTGCTTCTGAATGGAAGGTTCTATAAAGATATTTTTAGAGCTGTTACTCGAAGAGAAGCATTAATTCAGTCAGCCTAAGAATTAAGGGCCGAATCCCGCAGGCAGGCAGTGTGATGATAATACCTCTCTGAGGGTGCCACTTGCTGTCGTGTGGTTGGTGGGCCTGTTGCTGGGTGCTTCCTCGCAGCATTCAAAATAAATGGACTTCTGTGAAATGTCGTCTGATGTCCCCAGCATCCTGGAAGAGAGATCTGAGTCTTTTGGAAAGGGTGGGTGTTCAGTTTAATAATTACTTTAATTAATTTAATAATTATCCCTTCTGTTTTGACATGGCTTTCAGAAAAATGACTTGCCCTGAATTGGCACGGTTGGTATTTAGTAACGGAGGCTGACTTGTCCTTGGGAACTAACGAGGTTTTTGGAAGAGGCAAAGAGGCAGCAGGAAACTGAACAGGAAGAACTCTGGGTTGCTGCCAACGCTGAAATACCTCCTGTGCCTGGGAGACAGCAAGAGGGGCTGCTGCTCGCTTGGTGCTGTTCCTCCACAGAAGGAACAAGACTACCTGCAGACCCTGTCGTTGAGTAGTTCGGCAGACAACCCTTGAAGATGGTACGAGGGAAGGCTTGGTGCAGTGAGAAATGGAGACTTTGCGTAGCTGGATAATTTGTAAGGGGCCATGTGACCAAAATAACTCTTCCTTGGCAGCCAGCTCTCTTACCTAGGTACCTTCCACTTTCACACAGAAGGCTTATTTTCGGGTATCTGCCTAAAAATATTGGGGTAGCAGCATGTCGCCTACGCGTGGGCTACAGGTGACTTTCTGGGAGATCTCCTGGTGGCTGCTGAGCAGCCTCTGGAGCTGCACCACGTTGGTGCTGGTTTTGTGCTGAGCTCTCCAGAGAAAAAGCTTGTGGTCATCCCCCCACTTCTCCAAAGGAAGCTTATTTTAGAGCTTTATAAACCTCCCTCTTGGCATAATTTGTCTGAACTGGTAACTGCTTTATCATCTCTGATGGTAACTAATTAGCAGTGCTGGGAGGTACCTGCATGCTGGGGTTTTTGTTTTCTAGTTGCAACTTTTCTTCCTGCATCCCCGTGTCGGGTAATGATGGATCTCAGCGTGTGTGCTCTGGGAGCTCTGCAGTGGGAAATGCTTCTGCCTGCTCAGGTTGTGTCCCATCTCCGTAAGGTACGGCATAGCTCTGGGCACTGATGGGAAGTTGTTCCTTGGCATAACCTGCAGTAGGGTTAGGCAGAAATAATGTTTTTCCTGGGCTGTCCAAAATGCACCAAGCACGTGAAGCAGAGCTCTGGAGCCCGTTCTCAGGAGGCTGTTGCAGTCTGTGCAGGTGTTTGCAGGACTGTGCTGAAGAGGATACAGAGACTTGTTTCAATCTCACTGCTGGAGTTAAAGCCATAATGAAGAAGGGGCTCCAGGCTTCCTGAGGCACCTTACTCAAACCATTACAGGATTTTGCACTGCAAATCCTGGCTGCACTTGTCTCCCGAACTCTGTGAAGCTGGACTTCTGTTGCAGTTGTGTACAACTTCCTCCGTCTGAGGATTAAGTCTGCAGCTAGTGCCTGAATGATGGGAGCCACGTCCTGTGCGGCTTTTGAGGCTGGGATGTCCTTTGCTGGGGTAAAGGGCAGTGTCGTGGAGGTGCTGCTGTCCCGCTCCTGCCCGGCACAGGACCGAGAGCCCCTTTGCTGGTGTCCTTTGTGCACGGTGGCTCCCCGAAGAGGAGCTGCGCTGCAGCGGCCGGGCGCTCACGGGGCGTTTGCAGCACGTGCATAGATGTTCCTCCAGCATTCACTGCGCTGATACTAAATCAATAACTCACTGTTGGAAAGCTGGTGTTAGTTCCAGTGGTTGTGCTGACCTGGAGAAGGTTTATGGAGTTAACTGAGCAGCAGCTAGCAAGTTGGAGGGCTTTGTTTTACCCCTCCCAGCTGCCTTCCTCTTTCTGATCTCACAGGCATAAGGCCTCTCATATCCCCTGTGATGATACGGCCTGTACTCTACAGCACTGAGGAAATAGTAAATGTGCTCAGAGCAACTGAGTTCTGCCATATCTTACAATAAGATACTCCCATACTGCTCAGAGTGCATCAGCTACGTGTCCCTGTACCCAGGGTGTTGCTTAGAGCAACGTTTCAGGAGCTTGCCAGCAGGGCTCCAGCGTTCAGGAGCTTCAGTTGCTGCAACATTGAACAGTGAGCGTGCAGGAGCTGTCACAGGGCTTGGGCCCAACGACTGAGTCAGGAGCTGAGTCCATGAAAAATGCTGAGAGGCTGTCCAGTAAGGCTTTGGTCTGCGACATGAGAGCTGCCCGTGTATTCCTGGGGAAGGTGTAGGGCTGGGGGGCTCTGTGAAAGACAGAGGCTTTGCAGAGAGCTGCTGGTCCGCTTCTGTAAAGCACAGGCTGAATAATCCCCCTTTGCCTTGCTCTTCAGCTCATTAGAAGAAGCTGGGCTCTTGGTTTTGAGTGTTCCAGCTGACGGCTAAGGGTAGTTCTTCAGAGGGGAACTGTTTCAGACTGGTGTTTTGGGCAGAGCTGGTGTTTTTGAGAGGCATTTCTGTAGGCAGTGGGGCTGAAACACATCTTCCTGGAGTAGCCGCGTGTATCTGAACTGTCAGCCGGCTTCGCAGCATCCACTGAGTAAATACTTCACTGAGTGCAGTAGGGTCACTTCGTCTGTTTTGCAAAGGTTGTAGCTTTGCTCCCAGGTTCTCGTGGAGGATCAGGACCTCAAGCTGGTGACTGAAGGCAGCTGTCAAAAACAAGCGCCTTTGTTATCGCCCCTACGGGACAGCTGTCCCCTCAGTCAGAGGAGCTGCTGCTTTCCCTCAATTCAACTGCTTGGAGCAGCCTGCATGAAGTTGTAGATGGGGTAAGGGAACTCGTTGGACTCGAGGGAGACTTTCAGCATAGGGGGCTGCAGAAGAACGGGTGCCGTAACTGTGCCGCGTGCTGCGGGCACTCGCTGGCACGGAGGGTGGAGCAGCTGCCCAGGAGGAGCAGCGCTAGCAGCGTGGCCTCTGAAAACTAAAATGAGGTGGACGTAGGTCACTAATAGATGCAAATGGTTATTTTCCTTAGCAAGAACATCTATCACTTTGGGTGCTCTTCCACAGCTGGTACTGGACACATAGCAAAGTGCATGGGTAACAGCCCCAAAATCCAAGTGTTAGGCATAGGTCTGTGGGCAGGGTCTGAGGCTGCCTTGCTGTTGTGATTGCGGGTGGGAGAGCGACCAAATGAACTTTTGCCAGAAGTCTCCCAAGACAGTTGACCAAATTAAAATTTTGTGCCTGTAAAGCTGAGCCTGACTGGTGCAGTTACTGCCATTAAAGTAGTTATTAGGTAATAGATGCATTTGGCAGAGACAGAATCAGGCTTATTTATTGAGAATTTGAAAACTGTCAGCTTTCAAAACACATCTGTCTTGTAAGCTAGTGAAGGAAGAAGTGGCGTAAAATAAATAACATTGTCAAATACATCTTAACTGGGGTGGCTGTTACTTCACCACATTTGTCACTTGTCCTTTTATCTCCTGATAAGATGGAGATGCTTCATCTTGTAATTTCACCAGAAGGAGCTTTTCTGTGCAGTGCTCAGGACCATGCAAAGATCGCTGTCCCAGCACGTTCCCGGCCAAAGGGCTGGTTCTGCAAAGGGCTGTTGTTGCTGTACTTTGACGTGGATCAACTCCCCTGCAAGGTAAATAAGAAGTGTTTCTCATCAGGCACAGGCTTTATGAAGTCAGCCTGTGTGAACCTGGGATATGGTTAGGGTAAAAGAAGCCTCAGTTTACCAGTGACAAATTAGAATAATGTCCTTCTAGAATACCAAGGAGCACACAGCGGGAGGTGAAAAAATGTCTGTTAAAATAGACATCGTGCGTACTCCTGCTAGAGCCCTGGGACCTTTGCCTTGTAAAATGTCACAACATCTGTGTGGGGATTAGAGGACACGAACTCGACTATCCTTTTTGTGCCACCAGTTGACAAAAAGAGAACAGAGAAACTGCACTCACTGGTCTAATTATTGCTCTTTTGCTGTTGCTTCTAGACAGTGTTGATCAGTGCTGTCGGAGCAGGGGTCACAACTGGAAGAGTCTGAACTGAATTTGAGAATTTACATTTACTGACTCAGCCTGATCTTTGGAGATAAAAGGACAACTCCAGGGATCTCCTGCCCAGCTGCCTCCTGGCACTTTGCCTCTTTCTTTTTGCAAGAAGAAAATATCAATGCAAATGGGCATGCTTATGGGTAGTTTGGCAGAATCTGCCCGGGCTGTCAACTGTGCTGGCAGAAGCACATCCTTCTGAAAAACCCAGCACAAAACATCATGAGCGAGTCCGCAGAGAAAAGGCGGTGTTTGGACTAAGTTTGGTCTGCCTGTCCCCTGCGTCCCCTTACCCTCTGTGTTGCTTTTCCGCATTAAGCTCTCACGTGAAGCCATGGAAAGGCTTCGGTGCAAAAGTGGGCACGTGTTGTCTGCTGCTTTATGAAAGAGGCTGCGGATCCGTAGCACAACAAGCATTGTGAAACCCTGCTAGGGGCAGGAGGCAGTGGGGCAAGGTGGAGTCCAGGGCGAGAGCTGTGCTCTGGGAGCAGCCCTGAGCTTCAGTACTGCTTGGCTCAGCGTTGAGTCGGATGCAGTGAGACCTCTTAGCAGCAGCAGGTTTCCATGCTTGGTGTCCGTTGACTTTCTGGTAAGATGGTGGTTTATGAAGAGTGAGATGGCATCTGGATGCCCTTCTCCGATTGTTCCAGTAGGTGGGAGCCCCTTCTAGGCAGGGAGAAACTTCCACTTCACTGCCTTTAGCTGTCTGTGTTTGCACAAATCCCCAGCCGCTCAGCTTCGCTCCTGCCTTAGCATTCCCAGGTGTCTTCCCAGCTGCTCGTCCTAACAGCAGGCCAGCAGCAGCAGACGTGACCGTTGGATCTCCATCGGTGGCCTTGCTAGCCAGTTTTGCCTGTTGATGCTTGTTGTTGTATTGCCATTATCGCCGTATCTGCTGCTTGTACGGGAAGGGGGGTGGAGGGGATCGGTAACAGCAGCTCCTGCAGGACATACTTTAGACCTTCTGGTTTCAAAATGCGATGCTGTAATAACCAGGACAGCCAGGCTCCTGCCTCTTGGAACATTGGACGTAACATAGGAGCTAGAGCAACTGATTCAGCACCTATTTGCACCGGGCACTAGAGCTGTTTGGCTTGTTTTAGCTGTGATTTTAGTATGTCCATTGGATACCTTACTTGGCCTTTCTTTTGGATGTGGTAGCACCTGTACAAAAGTAAAACAACTGGAAGTTCTCTGTTTAGTTCTGCTAACAGGATGTTTCATTATGTTCTATCCTACCAGCAGCGAAGTGTTTCCTAAACTCACACTGGTTGTTCAGTGCTTGTTCAGTAAGTGTTCAGCAGTAAGGACTATTTATTTCCGCATGTTAAAGCTCATTCTCATGTTCAGAGGGATGATTAAATGCCTTCAACTGACCCGCAGTCCAGCGGAGCACACAGCATACAGTACTCTTCAAGAAACACAAAAGCTGCTTATGGGTGTGTTTATGTGAAGTATAATAAGTTCCATACTGTACCTTGGCACATCTACTGAGGTCATTTATGGCAATTTTTATTTCAGTCCCCACCCAGTCCCTTCTTAATAAGCCAACTGGGAGGTAGTGAGACTAGAGGGGAAAACTTCTAAGTAAGTTGTCAGTGGGATACAGATTGTCTGCTTTGTAGCAGCTCTTTGGAAAACTGGTAATAAATGCATTGAAGTGGTGGGCTTTAGTGAAGTGTGGGGAAAAGGGGGGGGGTGTTAATTGTGTTTACAGATGAACAAATAAAATGCATCTGAATTGTGGAAGAGTTAACAATAAAAGTAGTGAGATCCATCCTGGCTGCTTTGCAGCTTGGGATAATAGTTCCCAGTTGCAATGATATTTCATTTTAAATACACTTCTTATATAAAAGGGTAAAACAGCAAAAATTCTAACAAATAGCTTTGTTTGCAATGACTTTCTACCAAAAACGTTGCAGATGAAGTATGCTTCCATAGGCTGTCATTGCATTTTGTAGCAGGAGATTAAGCCTATAGTGATAGCACTTCTAATATGTAATATTTTTGTTGTTACTGCTTAGATTAATTCAAGATTTCTATTCTCTCTTTCTTCCCTCACGTCTAGCAAAACTGTACAATCTAAAGTGGACTGCATTTTGGTAAGTACAACTCCAGAATGCTTTTTAATATTTGATAGAACTGTAAGACCAAAATAGACAGCTCTGGAGACCGAGAGTTGTTATCATGTCGTTCCTTGGCAATACTTTAAGGTACTACCTCTAAATCTGTTCAAAAGTAGTTCACGTTGCCCACCCCCCAAAACAATGCATGGTGTAGGTTTGGTACTCATTTTCCAGGGAAGCATTGCCCTCTTTCTAGCAACAGCAAGTGATTTCCCTTTGCAGAGGCTATCAGTATAGATATGACTTAGAAAGATGCCTTACTGCTTTTGTCCACATGTTTTTGTTAAAAGAGGTGTTATGGATTGCACAGATCAGAATCTGCAAGAAGCTAATTGTGCCTTCAGGTTCCATTGCTCTTTAGGTTGCTAATGACAATGATTATTGCTCTTGTTGTTTCCTTGAATAGTTAATTCATGGCCAGTGCCACATTTTAAGGAAGGAACTAGATTGAACTGCATGTTTGCACAAAGCCTGTCAGATGAATGCCCTGGTCCGTGAAAGTCTTGCTCATGTCATAATTGTCAGATTATTTGTTTATTTTAAATCTTGCCAGCCCCTGAAGTTGTGCACTATCTTGACTACCTTCCCAGAAGTGAGCAATGCTGCAGGTCCTGTTAGTTCAGCTGTACGTTAAACAGATGCTTCATTCCTTGAAGAAAGGAAAGCCCTTGAAATACATCAAGATCACATTCCTTTGTGCAATAAAATAACAGAATCCTAGCCAGTGAGTAGAGGTAATTTCTGGGAAGCAAATATCTAGGACAAACTGAGAGGATTTGTTTGTATTTAATAGTGAGCAATAGGTTTCAAGTTTCTTTAAATCAGAGTCTGAGTTCATAAGTCTTACGACTGGAAGGGACTGCTTATTCTGACTTCCTACCTTTGGCATTTCATCCAGAAGTACCAGCGGGTAAGATAAAAACATGACATAGACAACCATCTGGATACTATCAAATAGAATCTGTTCCGCTATATGGCTGAGCTAAATCAGAATATTCCTTGAAGTCGTGTTGTCAAAGGCTAATTCAGATGGCACTGAATTCTGTTTCCTTTAAATGTTACCTTAATTTGTCATGGTGAGAGATTTCAAGGAAGCTTTATTGTTGTTTTGCAAGCAGACTTTGGACCTGGTTTTACCTATGCTTAAAAGAATTCCTGGATGCATCCAACTACACGTGATGCATGATGTCATTTTTGTCCTATTTATTCCTCAGTGGTGTCTGCCGATACAAAGCAGGTGAATATAAGATCTTTCGTACATGAGCCTTCATTTGCAAGAGGGCAAACTGCACCTGTAAAATTCTTAACACCAGCTTTTTCTGCAGTGAAATAAAAGTCTGGTAGGAGTTCTTAAGTAGCATCAGAGAGTGAATAAACAATCAGCAGTTAACTTGTCACCTGCTCTTGGAAACCTGTTTTAAGAAAACGGAATTTACAGTAGGACTGTTCTTGCATTAAATTCTGCAGATTCATGAATCTAGGATACTTAAGTAGAGATTTACAGTCGGTGCAAGCCAGTGTTACCATTCATCTGCATGGGTCGATGGTGACCATCCACCAGGTGTTTTTCTGAACAGTGCTCTTGCACGCAAAGCAATCTCCATAGCTTGGCTTGGGACAGAGCGGGGATTTCCTGATGGCCCGATTTTCTGTTCCAGTTGCTTTCTTGTCTGTCCTGCTGATGAGTTCAGAGGAGTCCTATCAACAGTGGAAAGGTGACTGTAGGGCAGCAAAGGTAGATCAGATGCTGTTCAGGTAGTTTGAAAAAAGCAAAATCTAAGACCAGAATAGTTTCAAGAAACAAAAATGAAGCTGAATCATGTCAAAACAGTTTCTGCATTTTACATGCTCTTGGAAAGCTGTAAGCTGCAAGACAGAATGTAGAAGTACGTTAAGCTAAAAGGCTGTGACCATACACCTGGAGATGAATTGTTTGGAGCTTCCTTGCAGACCTATCCAGTGCTGGCCTGTAGAAGGCAGGATGAGGAGGTTTCCTCGCTGTTGGACTGTGTATGGGTTTGTCCAAACGGCCTGTGACTGCGGTGTTTGGACCTGACCAGTACCAGCTGCTTGCTGCCCAAGGTTACAGGCAGGTCAGAATGCTTCCTTCAAGTGCACTTCCTTAGATTTGGGTCAGATAGCAACGAACTCAGGGCCCCTGAATCAGTCTCATGAGGTATAAAGGGCCAATGCTCATCCCTTGCATCTTTAACTGTAAAGGGGAGATCTGTGACCGGCTTTCAGTTATGTTGAGAGGTACTGGTAATGGCTTAGAGCATTTAAACTTTACCAGTTTGCTAGTAATTGTAAAAAAGAAATACATAAAAAAATAAATAACAAAGCTCAGCCTCTGCTTGTTGCCATTTGTGTTTGGTAGCCGCAGCCGCGATGTGCAGAGCAGCACATGGATGCCCTTTAGAACATCAGCTGCCTAACACAGGATAGGAAGAAAAAGGGAGAAGAAACAAAGGTGATGGCAGTTGTCTCTGCAGTGGGGAGCTAGCATCAGAGGACTGCAGAAAACAGCTAGTGTAAGGGCACTAGGACTGTAATTTTTATTTATACAAGAGACGAAAGTTATCTGCCTCTTACTTGTTACATTGCACCATTTACAGCTGACATACTGTCAGTTTCTGGAAGATCATAAGAATATTGTATGCCGTGCAATCCAAAAAAAAGGTAATTAGCAAGAATTGTGGTGTAAACAGCCATTAAAAATTCATTATAACATCTTTTTAACTGTAGTAAACATGTCTGGAAGTCTCCTATGACTTTGCTTGTTACATTTCTTGCCACATACTAACTGAACTCTTGAACCTGCTGTAACGAAGTGTACGCTCCATGTAGTTGCTTAGCAAGGAGGCTAAGGCTGCTTTCCTTAGTCCTCTGAAAAGAGCTGGGTGCTGGTGAGAGGTGGCTGGATCCATGGCTGTGCAAACCAAAGCTGCCAGTGGCCGGAGCAGTGGCAGTGTGGGCAGCAGCAGTGAGTGCGCTGTGCTGGTGAAGCAACCTGCCTCCGTCCTGCTGCGCTCAAGGTGGGGGCTTGGCGCTTTTTGGCCCTACAGGAACCAGGCAGAAGCTCTGGGTAGCTTTGGCTGCTGGCAGCTGTACTTGGACCCTGTCGGTGCTGAGCTGCCATGTATTTTTAGGGCTTGTTTTGGAATATTTAGCACCTGAAATACGTTTCTGCTTCTGTTCATCTCAAGCCTACAAAATATGTTTATGAGCATCTCTTTAGAATAATAGGTTCTGTTTCAATTTAGCTATCTGCTTTCTGGAGCATTGTTCCAACAAACCATCTGACCTTGAGCAAATTATTTAACCTTTGCTTCTTGTTTCTCTCTTCACACAGTGGGGAGATGATTGCTTGACTACTCCGCTATTCTTAGTCTGGTTGTTAAATAATAGATGTTTGTTCTTTTGAAATATGACAGGTTTTAGAACCAGTCTGCCAGTATGTGCAAGTTACATTGCCATTGGCATAGCCTTTTTTACTTAGATTAGAATATAGTTATATATAAATAGTCAAAATGTGAAGAGAAATACTAAGATCAGTCCATGCTCTCTAAAATAGTAGTATTGCAAAATGCTTGCAGCGGTGCCCCTGGCCTTCAGCTCATTTTCACCAGAACCTTAGGACAGAAATAACCTGTAATTCTACCTTCATTGTAGAAGTGTAAAATAAGTCAAAGTTAAATTCAGCCTTCAAGAAACTGTAATTCTGGTAATTGTTGCTTAGTGTTTTTTCCCTCTATCTCATTTTAAGTTGGGCCTGACTTAATGTTTTCTTAAAAAACAAAAAACAAAACAAAACTATTCCTTGGAGTTTTCCATGGTAATCCATTCTGGCAACAATAAGATGAATTTTGAGTAACACTTGTGACCTGCCAGTGGATCAGCAGTTGGAGAAAAACAGATAGAAAGATTCAATCCATCGAAGTCAGGAAACTTCAAGTGATATTATGTGAATCTGGAGACTCAAGTTGAAGTCTGGCTTCTCCAAGCAGGACCGTGAGTCTCATGTTTCCTGCATTACAGATGAATTCCTTAGCTACGTTCTGTGTTGAACTGATCGTTTGTCTCTTTGTGCCATGAAAAATTTCGTGTCTAGCTAGTGTCAGTATGGAACCAGATGTCAAAAACTATTTTTGATTAAAAAAAAGTTGCTATTACTTTACAGCTGCTTATTTGCTCAAAGAAAATGCCTGTTGGAATTAAAAAGAAACTTGCTTGTGTTCCTAAGAGGTCCTTGTTCTGTATTGTTCGTAGTCAGTAAAAGGACAGAATCATTTGGACCAGATCTATATTGTTTGTATGCACAAATGGATTTCTGGTTTAATTTATTTGCTCCATATTTTGTTCATTTCTTTGGTGAACTGTCTGTCTTGGGTGACTACCAAAATGAAGAAAAATGCCAGAGACTTCTTTATATATTACCGTAAGGCTTTCCTTGTCTGTGACTTGAGATTTCTAGTTCTTTGTCCTGTTTTTCTGTGTAAAATTACTAAAATATTTTGAATACTTGATGTGTTTTTTTTGGTTAAATTGAAGCCAAATTGTAAGAAATAAGTATGAACGCTCCTTACTCCCCATCTTCACAGTATCTTCCTTTGTTTGATGTGGTTCCAATTACAGGAGATAAATATAATGTGTGAAGACCCAGAATAGCAGAGTGGGGCTTTGTGATGGCTTTACACCTCAGCCATACAACCAGTTTAGCGCTCTCATGCGTCTTTCTAATGCAGCTTCAAGAAGTAAGGTTTATAAATAACCTTTGGAGAATTAAACATTCTTCAGCTGATTTGATAGAAACAGTTAAGGTCTGTTAAATTCAAGCAAAAGATGTACTTAGGTCCTTTTAAGTAGTGAGGAAAGATTCCCCAGACATTTTACATTCTGCGTGGATATTAAAACTACTGTAGCATAAACTTTAAGTGGCTACACAAAGGGGAATTTGTCCAAGATGATGCCGGCATTGCAGTTTTCCTTTTGATGCTCTGACTCTTTTCCACTCTGTTCCATGTTTAGATTTCTGCCAAACGTGATATTGACCTATTTTCTTAGTCGGAAATATGAAGAAAATTGGTAGTATGTTTTGAGTTGTGCTTTCTTTTCATTCATTTTCATATGTATCCTACTTAAGACAAAGTGAAATTCAGGATGCATTAATTTTTTTTTTTTTTTTTTAATTTGGTCAGAGATCTGTTGTGAGTAGGCCAGCTGAAATGTTCCTCTGCTTTCCCAAATGCTTTTCTGATTGCATTAAGAATTAGAAAGTTTTGATACTTGGAGCAGTCACAGTAACAGAGAGACTACTGAATTCACTGGAGCCTTACCACTGAGAGCTGGTAGGTAAGGGCTAAGGTTCGGTAAGAAGTTGTACTTAATGAGGCTGTAAATAAAGTTTTGAGAGTTTTAGGAACATTCAGAGAAAACAGCCTAGGCAAAACACAACGTTCAGAATTTTTTAAGCAAAACATTGTTCCCTGAATCTATTAGCAGCGCCACATTCAATGCCTTTGGTGCAACTTCTTCAGCTTTGAGATGTTTTTGTCTAAGTAGATTCAGTCTCATTTAATAAGCTTAGCTTTATCTAATTATCACCCACGTAGGATTACCTCCAGGAACTTGCTCTGCATCCTGGTTGCGTGTTTTCTCTCCCGTTTGATGGCAGGGCCTGCCTCCCCAGGAGCTCTGCACAGCCATCGCTGCAAGCTGGGGGAGCTGTGCAGGAAGTGCAGCCTGTGGAGAAGAGTGGGTTTTCAGTGAAAGCAGAGGGAAAATGCTACTGTCTGGCCTCTGCTGAGGACATGAGAGCCCTAATCCTCAGCTGCCTTAGCCCCAGGGATGCAGTTGTGCTGGTGAGAGTCGTTGGTTCACTGGCAGCTTCTGAAAAAGGTTCTGCTAACATAATCCCATCAGATTTCTTCTCTACACGTAAATCAGGTTTTGTTTGAACGAATGCTTGTCAGAGGGGACCTGCATAGCAGCGTCTGCAGCACGGGCAGGGCCTTTGTTTGCAGCCCTTTCCTTCAGCTGGGAGACAGCAGAAGTTGCTCCAGCTGCAGTGGGCGCTGAGGCTGCTTCAGCATTTTCTGGTGAAAGTCTAAAACCAGCCCTTACGCTGCAAAGTAGCACGTTAGATTTGGAAACAAGAGGTTGTTTTCCACTTCGATATCAGGGTCAGTAGGGCTTTTTTGTTTGTTTTGCAGAGGATCTCACCTGACCCATGTCTTTTGGTGATCTTTAAAATCCCTCCCAGCCCATGCTGTGATTCTCTTGATTCTAAGCACATGGAAAACAAGGAAGTCTAATAAACAAGTGGGAATTTTCTTGCAGCTGTTTCATTCCTACCTTTTCATAAATTTTTATTTTCTCTAAAATGTTTCTTTGGAGAATGATCTCAGTAGTGTTTTTTAATAAAACCATTAAACCATTATTGATGGTGGAAGGACCACCATTACAAATGCCATCATGTGTGCGGGGAAGGAAGAACAGAGAGAATTTTACGAAACACACCTGTTCAGAAATACCACTTTGGATCTTTGGTGGTCTGTGCACCATTGCTGTGTAAGCTGTTATAGATGACAGACATCAGTGTCAGCACATCTCAGGAGTGTGCGGGGGGGTGGGGTTAAACAAAAACCTAATGTTGTGGCTTGCTGAAGCTTACACAAATAAAAGCAACAATACAGTGCCTGTTCCCTGGCTGCTGTTGGCAATGTTTCTGTGAGCTCTGAGAGTATCTGTCCTAGCGCTCTGCTTATTTTATTGCAAGACCAGCAAGGAGGAGGGGGGAGCTCACCTCTGGCTAGTTCTCTTCTTAACTTTGTGCCAGTGGAAGTGAGATACTTCTTGACTGGAATGGGTAGGGACCCCAGTTGGAAATGAAGTTCAGGATTTATTTTCCCCACTCTGTTTGTTGTTGAAATAAACAGACAGGCTTCACTGGCTGCCGGTCCCATTCTCTTCCTTTTGGAAAAGGTTATGTTGACAGTAAGACAGCAGTAAAGGAAAATAGAATGAACTGTAATCAAAAAGCTATATTCTGAATTAAAAAGAGATTGTGGTATTCTTAGCCTCTGTGCTGGCAGTGCACCTCTCACATGGGTTCTGCAGCATCTTCCGGAAAGAATCTGTACTCGTTGCTGCGTGGCTTTGCTCTGGCTGCTGCTGAGCAGGCTGGAATACCTTACCTCAGCTGATGCTGCTGGTATGTCGGAGTCGATGTGGGAGATCTGGAATGACCCCAAAGTGGCTCATACCTAGCATTCACTGTTTGCATACAGCAGGTAAAACTCCCTCTTGTGTCTGCTGCTCTGCTGGGATCTTCTGGAGTAGGACTCAGGCATCGTAGGGATTCATGGTAACAGAATGGCTTATTTTCAGTAGTTGTACAATAATTCTGATTCAAAGGAAGCAAATACATCATGTATTTGAACGACATTGAGGTCTGTGACACAACTATTGCTGTGGTGGTGTGGGTTACAGGATCGGGACTGACATTCTGCATAGTTACAGCCTAGCTGTATTTTGATGCTTTGTTCTCAGAGGTGCTTCAAATGAGCTCTGAGAATATAATGGAGGTTTTCATGTTACATGTCCAGTTACAAAAGTGTTCTCTTACTGTCATTTCTCCAGATCCTGCTTTTATTGTGTATGAATTTTGTAATGGTATTGTGGAGCTGGCATTGTGGACAAGTGTTTTCTAGGGTGTAGTGGTGTACAAACAGAAAATCATAGTTCTAGGCCCAGAGTACTCACAGTAGCATTCTTTCACATAAGTATTTTTCTGTTTGAAAGTATATTATTTTGGAATACAATGTTGGATGACAATTTTAGCTGTCAAGCTCAACTCTTACTGTTTGCTCTTTCTACCCCCACCCTCTTCTTTTGTTTTTAACCAAAACACCTTTGTTATCTAGCAAGAAGTTGAGAAGTTTACAGACCTAGAGAAACTCTACCTCTACCTTCAGCTGCCTTCGGGTCCCAACAATGGAGACAAAAGGTATGTGTGTGGTAAAGGTAAGCAGCTGGTGCTGAAAACACAGCTTCCTGTGGCACTCATTATGTGACGTGTTTGGTAGCAGAAGCTGTCTTCAAATATTAAGAACTTATTTTTTGGTGAAGATTGTTTTTAATATTTGAACTTTATTGCTCAAATACCTTGTAAATATAAACCTCCTAAAATGCATGGCTCATCAAAGAATATCTTTTGCAGCCTAAGTGCAATCGTTCTTTCACATTTTACATAGGAAGTGATAATATAGCAACATAAATGTGATGCTGGGGGAAAGAAAGAACTAACAGTATTTCTGGTAGCATTTGTTTGATTAAAGGAAGCTCTAGAAAAACAACCTGAAGATCACAACATCATGAAATTAGCATCTGTTCCCAGCAGGCTGCCTACAGGAAGCACTTTGAGCACTTGCTGAGAAAGTTGAGTATTTGCAAAGGGCAGTTGGCAGACGGAGTGGGCAGAAGCTTAAGAATGGTCAGCAAAAATAAATAAATCAATCAGGAGGCAGGCACACTCTAGCCCATCACTCTGTGTGTGGCTGTGTATCAGGCAAGAACCAGAGTATGGAGTCTCTGTTGAATTGTGTACAAAAAAGGGAGATAATGCTTCCTTAGCCTTAAAGAATAGCTGCATGTTTGAGGTACTGGCCTTTGTTGGCTGTCATCTTTCTGCCTGTGCAAATACAAAAACTAGAACTGAGGAGGAACTATGGAGTGAAGTCCTCATCAGAGCTGTTTCTTCTTTCACTAGTGATCAGATCTCCATGTCATCCAGCCGTGCACAGCAGATGCATGCCTTCTCTTGGATACGGAATACCTTGGAAGAGCACCCTGAGACATCCCTTCCCAAACAGGAGGTTTATGATGAATACAAGTGAGTGCTTCGGGTAGTGCTTTTGCATAGTGCTTACAAAGTTGTAAGTAGTTCTGTGACACGGGCTCTACAAGTGCTCCGTTGGCATATATACACAAGTGCACGTGGAAGAACAAGGCCTTCTGTGCTTGGGTGCTAACCTAACTGAGGCCAACTCTATTCAGTAGCTGTGCCACTGAAGATAGGACTGTGCTGGTTAAGTGGTGCATTACGTATGCTGAAGTAAATGTGCAAGTATTTCTTAGCAAGGAAATATCAGTATGAATATTGTTTTTATTTTTTGGACAGAGCGGCACAAATTAAAAGTGCCACTTGCTGTCTTAGAGTGCTTTTTGTTCTAATTATATATACGTGCACATGTAAATGACTGTCTTAACAAGGATGAAGGGCTGAATTGTTCCTCCTGGAAAGGCAGGTATTTGGCACATAAGGTCTAGACAATGGTACCTTTCTCTCCAGAATAATACATAAGTATTGGGCTTTCCTGCAGCAAACCTGATTTCTACAAAGGCACAGTATACCTGAATATGCATGAAACCAGTAACCAAGGCCACTGAGAGTCTGTTTTGTCAAGTCTCGAAGCTATCATGTAATGAGAGCGATTAGAAGCAAGGGAGGGCGAGCTGTCTGGCAAAAGTTGGATTTGGATTCATTTACAAAATGTTCCCCATAGGGGGAAAAAAAAAAAAAAAAAAGGCCCAGATGCCTGAAGATGAATAACAGATTCCTGACCTAGTATGAATATTTCCATAATCTGAATGATTCCAATAATTTGCAGGGAGTTGAGTGCCTTCACCTCACAAATGCCTACAGGATTCAGCCCTTGGTAGTTGTTGCAGCGCTGCATTATGTGAATGCCTCCTTTTAATTAACTCTCTCTGGCAGAGTTGTTTTGCTCTGACTGAGCTGCAGCATGATGGCATTCGCTTGCCTGGGGTTGATAAACACGCAGACACCTATTTCTGAAGTCTCCCCATTGAGCTGAGCGGTGACGCAGCCTGGAAGCGGGGCCAATAGCACAGACGTGCCAGGGCAGCCAATCCCCGAGCAGGAGCTGCTCCCGCAGACACAGCAACAGCGGCAGCTGCTGTGCGGGAGAGAAATGGAAGCGTTATTCTGAAATATATTTCTTATTTAATAATTTATGGCCTGCTTCAGCAACAAATCTGCTTGGCTTCCATGCTGTGCCAAGCTGCAGATGCCCAGAAAAATCATCATCTACAGATTGTTGAGTGTGAAATTTGGATGGCTTTTGGATGTAGCTGCATCAAGTATTTGTGTATTGTATTTTTTTGCCTAACAAAATAAGGGTGGAAAGCAAATATTCAGGAAAATATCAAATGTTTGGAATCTGTTCTCTTTTGAAAGCATCTGTTCTGTTTTTAAAACATGTAGTTTCTGTGAGTGTATTTATGAGCTATTCTTGCACACCAAAGGAAGAATAGCTTTGGAGTGGGAGGTGGGGAAGAGGCGTATAAATAGATGAGTTAGTTTTGATAAGTCATTTTTCTTTACCTAGGGGCGTTAAGTCCTCTCAAATCTCACTTCTCTCTTATTTACAAGTTATAATTTCTCTCCTCTGTGTGCAAAGATAAATGTTGCATGAGCTCATAGTGAGGAAACTTGTGCACTCTGCACATAATAAATCGAAGTTAAAAGGCTTCAGAAGAGTGCTGCATCATAGCAGCGTTTCAATGCCTGCTGTAAATTTTGGTCGAAATTTTTTTTTATATATATATATATAAAAATACTGCTCTTCTGTATCACCTTTGTGTTTTTCTTTTTTCTATTGAGAGAAAAAAGAAGCTTACAGTGCACACCGATCCAGCGCTGGCAAACGTTGATAGCATTTCCAGCTCCTTCACATTTCAGTAGCCTTGCATCCCTCATCTAAGTTAACACAATGATGCTTCTTTTTGGTTTCTTACTCTTTTTAATTGTAAATTCACATCTCTAGCTAGGTAAAAGTGAATGAGTATATCACTTATTTTACCCCCTTCAAAAGGGAGATAAATGCATCGTAATATGAGCCAGTAGCACTTGGGACGGTTGAGAGCTTGCAGCTGAATTTCAGAAAGGAGGTAAATGAGAGCTATTTCACCTCTCTTGTTGGCACCGCAATACCACTTGCACTGACAGAATATGCTGTGCTGTAAGAAGCTGTGTTCCAGTGCACGTGGTGCTTCTGCCAGCTTCCTTTGGAAGTTATAGGGGAATACAGTCTGGAATATATTATTGGGACTCATGGTGAGCTGCCTAATCTCTTCTGTAGAGATCTTCTCTTCTGTATTCTGAAGAGAATAGTTGCTGCTTCCCATCAAATAAATCCTTTCAGTGTTTTCTCGTCAGTCAGTTTTACTTACATATCTTTGCTTTATTAGTAAACACCCTTCTGGAGGCTGCCAGGTGTAGATTAAGCTGAGTATAGAGAATTAAGATTTCAAGTCTGGCAGTACTTACACAGAAAAAAAATCCTTGTTTGTCCACAAAATGATTTTTGAGCCTTCAGTAAGCACTTTGGTCCTCTTGCTGCTACTGCAATGATGCAAGAAAAGGAAGTTATGTTGTTCATATTTATGCTTGGTGCCCTGAAGATTCACTTAATACACTTTAATGTAGGTTAGGAGGTCTTTGAGTGAGCTTGTATCTCTTATCTGGTCTGTAAATCATTAATCCTTGATTTACTGGCTGCTGGGCCACTTGATGCATAGGTTGTGTGTGTTAAAGATGTTAACTAGCAAGTGGAAGAAGACTATTGAGAAGCTGGAACAGAAGAGGGCAGTAGGTACAGGGCTACCATGGACATTAAACAAATTAAAGATGTGAGATTCATGCTAAGCTTGTTTGATAGCTTTTAACCAGTGTTTTACTTAAAAACTCCCTGATAGGAACTGCATGGGACCTGTTGTGTTGTCAAGTCTTCTGTTGTAACTGAGTAACTATGTATTTCTTTTAAAAGTTGATCAAACTCCCATCTAAAGCAACTGTTTCCTGGCTTTGTTACTAGTCCTAAGAATCTGATACAGAATTCCATTTCTTTGATGGTTTTCAGACATCTCTATTCCATCCTATGTGATTTCTAGGACTTCTTTGCCAGCATTGTTTGTTAGCTTAAGGAGAGCCTGCCTCTTCCTAAGGTTTTGTTCTAACCCGTTTTTTAGAAATCAGTTACTTCGGGTGGATTGGATAAGCCAAGATCTTTGTTTTGTTTCATGCAATAGGTTCTTTCCTACTATTCATAGGGTTCTTTCTGCACCCATCTTGTGTTGAGTTCAGCTTTCTTGAACAGGGTGTGCAGAATATGTACCATGTTCTCTGTGGGATTTAGCCTGTACGTACAGTGACAGAAAAATTCTCCTCAAGTAATGCTGCTGTTTTACTCTAAGATTGTATCCACCTTGTTATCAGCTGCTATGGATATATCATAATTAACAACAGGATGACTAACATATCCATTTTATCTTCCGCTGCATTCAGTCGATGAGTGCCTACTTCACAGCAGCAGCACTTGTTAATTCTTGTGCATTAGTTTCCATCTCGAGCTGTTTAATTCCATCTTTTTTTCTATTCTTGTCTTTTCAGTTTTTGCATGTAACACCCCAGTCATTTTGTTTCAGTGATGCCTCCAGAATCAGATGGTTTTGCCACATTTTTTTCTGACAATTTAATACAATATTAAGTAAGGAGGATAGATTTTGAGGAACTGTGCGTAGCTTTCCTCTGAGCCTTCTGTCTCAGTGTAATCCATTACCTCCATCTTATCCAGTTCTTTGCCCGGGAAGCTAGTTAAGCTGGGCTGCGTAGCCTGACCATCCTTGTTGGCTTGTAGTTGGTTAATCTTTTTTGTGGTCTAATTCAAGCGCACTCCTGTTGTATTTTCTGTCTTGAGTACATGTAATTCGAAAATGGACTTCCCTTGCCAAATTTACTGTGTAGGTGCGCTCTGTACAAAGGAACATAAGCAGTGATGCACCCATTGTCGCTCCTGTCTCTTTGTAGACCTTCCCTCCCCCATCTGTTTCCCACCCACCCTTCAAATAAGCAAAAGAGCTCCTGGGCTCAGCGATGTACCAAGAGTGCAAGTAGCAGAGAGAAGAGCTTCAGGGAAGAGACTCCTGGTATGTCTTGTCAAGTCAATGAGAGATCGCAGATGGACATGTAGGATTCTCGGCCAAGCCAGGAGGAGGAGGGGCCATATGGAAGGATCTGTCTGAAAACTGAAATTACAGGATGATAATAAGAGCTCGGAAATCACAAGCTTGCAGGAGCTGCCAGTATGGATTCAGGGGGACCATATAACTGGACACTTGGTGCTGCTAGCAAGTAATTGTCTTGAAACAGATGTGCTTGACTCGAGGAACTGATTTTTTTTCTTTATTCTTTTTTTTTTTTTTTTTTGGAGAGGGAATAATTTTATCTTTGAAGTTGATTGATTGATAGGTTCCTAATTGTGTTGTTTTGCTATTTTAGGTTTTTTGTTTTGTTTTGCTGACATTGTTGAGTTTCAGTCAAAAATACTGCTGACTGCAGCAGAGAAATTCGGAGAGCCCCCCTTTACATGGTGGTTGAGACTTCAAGCCCTGTAATCAGCCTTAGAAAGTGACAAAGACCCACCTTTTAGGATTTTTCAGAGGGAAGTTAAAATCCAGTGGAGTCTGGTAAGACTTCAGATAAAAAAGCACAGAGACGTGTCTAGAACAGCATTATGCATGAAGCAGCCTCTGATTCCTAAGAAGGTGCAGCAAGGCTGGAGCAGCATTCCTTTGTATCAACTTCAAAGGGACAAATCCAGAATCCAGAGAGTGTGACTGACATGCAGTGAAATGAATTTTGTTGGTATATAAATCAGGTAAAAATTTTCCTGATGTCTGATACAGAAACATCAAGTAGTTGGAGGGAACCTCTGGAGGTTACCAGGTCCAACCCCTCACTCAGAGCAGGGCCAGCTTTTGACGTTTTGTGATGTTGCCTTATCCCAGACCATTTATGAATGAGGGAAACCAAGCACTGGAATGGGAGCCCAAAGAGGGTGTGAAATCTTTCTGCCTGTTTTTAGGACCTTACTGGGCGAAGCCGAGCAGCCTGGTTTTGACCTCAAAGCTGAGCCTCTTGTGGGCTGGTGTTTAGACTGAAGTCTAAAAGGGTGCTACCAAGCGCCATTCCCACTCTAACTAATCTGTGATGCTATGCCTCCAAAGGTGGAGCTTCCAGTGTCCAGCAGCTCCTGTTCCTGTGGTCTGTCCACTTTCATTGGGAATGTGTTGGGGGCGTTGTGTCCCATCCCCTCGCTTCCTTTTCAATAAAGAAGAAAAAAGTGAGAGTTGTCACGAGAATGGGCTGAAAGTTTTGGTAAGACTGGCTCCTCTGCACTACACTGCATTTCCTTCTTCATTTTGGAAGGAGAAACAAAGGTCTTTTATTTCTGTCCCATGGATAACAGCAGTCTACACAAGTTTGCAGACAGAGCTGGGGAAAGTAAGGGCACACAAGCTCTATGGAAGAATGGTAGAACCAAATAGAAAAACCTTGCTGTTTATCATCAAAATCATAACATTTGTGGCAGTGCTTTGCAAAAGGAGGATACCTACATACAGCCAAGGTAAAAGCAGCATATAGCTGCTCTGTAATAACTGATATTTTTACAGAGAAAATAAATGCAGTGGAAATATCTCAAAAATATCTCTCTGTGTAGCTACAGTTTTCAGAGAAGGCTGTTTGTCTGGACTCCTTGGATGCAGGTGCCATTGCTGATTGTGACTGGTTCTACCATGTGATGCTGGGAATTAAACCTCTGTTTCAGGAGTGATGCTTTTTGTTTTCTTCCTTGATGAACAGAGATTTGTTTGCCTGCATGTACCCAAGTTAGAGTAGTGAGCAATGCAGTGTGTGAAGCGATTGTCTTGATGCTCTCTGCTATGATGCCCACACAGAGCTGTGTACAGTCACCTCTTCTGTTCAGAGACAGCTTGGTTCTGTGTATTGCTGGTGGGCTGCCCACAGGAAAGGAGCTATTGCTGTGGTGCTGACTCTGTGACCGTAGGAAGTCTGAAAGAGAACGCTTTACCGGTGTGCTTTTGGGCCTGAGCATGTCAACAGCTGTGAAATACTACGGTGCTCTTGAACAAAAGGCAATCAATATGTAGTAGTGTTGGTATCTTTGTGCAGCCTCAAGCACTTGCTGCGTAGCTGAGCGTTCCAGAGCAGGTTGTTTTTCTCCTTTGCTTTCACGTGATTGTGATTTCTCAGAATGTTCACACTTGGCAGTGTAATCAACAATTCTTGCTCTCTGCCTTAAGGAGATATTTTTCTGAATACCTCAGGTGTTGAAACAAAACTTCTGGTGTTCTTGAGAACTGAAGACAGATAATGGTACCCATTTTACTAGAAAGTAAATTTAGCAAAATGAATAGCTTCTGTTGCTTTTTTTCCTGTGTCATCAACTTGTTTACTCATTTGTGCGAAGATTAGCAGATCCGCATTTGTAGAGGCAGTAGAAATCTGTGAATTTAGGGCTAGTAATTCATGCAAGGATATCTATAATTAAGCAGATCTTATAGTTCAGTGTAGGCAAACAGTTGCTAGGAGGACTAGGTCCTCAATACCTGTTTTTTTGTTACACCTATAAAGGTGAAGCTGGTTCCATGGGAAGCTACGCCTCATGAAAATCTGTGCGCTAAGTTGTCTCAAGTTGCAGCTGTGCAGGCAGACAAATCTCGGACCTGCTGCTTTTCAAATACTCCAATAGGACTTCAGGCCTTCCCACACACTCAAGCCATACCTCTGGCTAGAGCATGTCACTGCTAAGTCCTACAGTAAGTGAATTGAAACATAATAGCTTCAAACTAAGTTGTGGAGAGAATCTTAACTGTGCTCTAGTTAATGCCACTACTTGTTAAATCTCCACATGACTTGTCTTTGAACTCAGTAGAGAACAAGGCAAAACCGATGGTATTAATAGCTCTGTGTATACATTTTTTATGTATTCAGTTCGTTGTGGATAGCTTCATTAATGTTATATGTGGTTCTAAATATGGATGGGTTTGAGTGTTTTCTTTTTGAAAACCTTTGGAGTCTAGCATGCAGGCTGGCCTTTTGTATTAACTTTGATTCCATTCACGTTTTATTTCTCTTTGTTGCAGGAGCTATTGTGACAATCTTGGCTATCACCCATTAAGTGCTGCTGACTTCGGAAAGATCATGAAAAATGTCTTTCCGAATATGAAGGCCCGTCGTCTAGGCACAAGAGGCAAATCAAAATATCCTTTGCTAGAACACTTCTCAGTAACTTCTTCTGCAATTGCCTGGAGAGCATCTGCTGTTACAGCTCAACTACCAGCTAAACTTAGAAGTAATGTTAAATAAAATATGCAGACACTTTCCCAAAAATCTTTAAAGATTATTAAATGCTATAGTGTTAAGTTGCAAGATACCACTTAAGAAACAAGATAGTAAATTTAGGTTACACTGTCTTTCTGGGAAGCTTAGTTGTCACAACAGCGAGGAACCAAAAAAGCCTTATCACATAGTGTGAAGAGGAATATTGAAGTAGAGGAACTTGCCTCACGTACATACAATAGTATTTTATTAGCAGTTCAGAATTATCAAAACATTTCTTGCTTCATTATATACTTGTGCACACCAGTACTTTAAAAGTTAGTTGTAAAGCCACAGATCCTTCTTAAGAGGTGCTACAAATCTCTCATAAAACTGCAGCTCCTCAATCCACTCTTTCGATTGTTTGAAAGAGAAAAGGGGATTACTGGGAAGCAGTCAAAAAGCTGATTATAGACTTGGAAGTCACTTATTGATGGCATGTCCTGCAGGGGTGAGGGGAACAGGCTGCTTCCTTCGTGGCATGGTGCATACTTCCTGAGACAGAAAAGACAATTCAGAGCAAGTGCTAGGATGAGAAGCGATGTCTCTCTCCATTGACTGTGGTCTCATTCCCTGTGCCCACAACTGGAGTCCGCTTCTTTCCCTTTTTGCTTGTGGTAGAGAAATTCACTCTCCCGAAGGGTATGCAAAAATACTATCCTGTTCAGCTGTAACTTAAAGCAGAGCCTGAAGTATACAGCAAATTGGTGTTGTCATAGTGCAGGTAAAGATAGTGTTACAGGCATAAGTATGCACAGTTAAATGTTGAGACAGAGTAGTTTATCAGCTAACAGGCAGCCGCTATGAACAAGTCAGGGCAAGTACTATGGAAAAGAGTCAGCTTATATCACTGGTGGTTCTGCTGTTTCAGTTTAGGGACAAGAAGCACTGCTGGGAAAGAAGTGCAGTAATCAAATCAAAAGGCTACAAGGATGTAAATTTTTCTCAGGCTTTTCTGAGATGAAGCTATGGTTTCTATTTATTGCACAGGTAACTGCTTCTGTCTAGTCTTTAGCAAGCTGAGGTATTCCATTAAAAAACAGAAACTGTTACTGATTTTCAAAGTAAGTAGTTTCATCTGCAAGAATTTAGTCTTTTCCAAGTTGAGAATTGCACTTTCCCTTGAGAATCTTTGGAAACTGCCATGAAGCAACCTGCTGCCTGCTGTGTCCCACAGGGCCAGCTCTTGCTCCATCAGTGTGTTGCTCTGATGCAGTGGATAGATTGAGCTACTGCAGGAAGTGAGGATGGGCTTCAAAGGGTGAAAGACCTCAAGGAGGTTGTACGTTCTAATTAAAAAACAATCAAAAGAACTACCTGTAATGGACTGACTGTAATACTGTCTTTTGCCAAGGTTTTACTCTAAGCATGGTAAGCAAAGAGAATTAATGCTAGCGGGCAGCCCAGGATTATTTATCGTCTTCAGAGGGGACCAAAAAAAAAACACACATAATTGTACATGAAGAAATTATGTCCGTTATTTTTTTCATTAAGTACAGTGTTGGACTATCTAGTAATGGAGTCCAAAACTTTATAGCAGCATTCTGAATGGAGCTAGACAAATTTTAAGGAATAAATTATATGATGTAATTATAGCTTGACAGGATTGTCTTTCAGTTCTGTTTCCTAAGTTTCTAATTCAGAGTGATTAAAATATGACTTTATTTCACACTTGCCTTAATACCTAACCACCCTACATTTAATTTACTGTAGTTATGCTCTGTCCACGTTAGTGTAAGAAAATGTAAACTCTGTGGTCTAGGGAAGAGAAATACACATTTAGAGAAAATGAAAAATCGGTGATTTTGACAAGGATTTGCTCATCATAGAGAAGAGACACTGTATGTGAACTTTTAGGCTGTGGATTCTGGGCTGTTGTGAGGTTATGTTTAATGACACTGAATATGAGAGCTGTGGCTGAGTTTGGGTATAAAGTTTATGAGAGGTATAGGAGGAATTACTGCCCGTCCTCCCTACATGCCACCTAACAAGCAGAGATGATGTGGACCTTAATTCTTGATCACATATTGCTACAGTGGACTGAGGAAGAAGGCTTTTGTTCATATGCCAACACTGCCCAACCTTGACTTTCATAAAACTGGAGATGGGGTATGTTATATACTTCTACATATTTGTGCAAATTAACATTTATTATGTTACTTATACTGTCTTAAGTTTTTCTTACTATCTTAAGTTTTCCAAGCAAATTGAAGAGCTGTGTAGTTTTTCATAATTTCTTTATGATGCTCAGCTTCTAAATCATTCTTTGTTTGTTTGTTTTCTATAAAAATCTAGAAAGAATTGTAGTACTAGTATAAAAAAAATAATACATCAGAGGTGAAGCAGAATTCCATAGTACTGCTACCTACAAGGTGTGTTTATATATGTATTTAACTCTGATCCCGTTTCGGCTTTACTGTATATTGATAATAATAATTCACCGTTAGAGGAGAATCCCCTGGGAAAGAAGCAGTTCCTGGGGAACAACGGCTGCTGCAGTGACAAGACTCTGGTTGCAAGGAGGATCAACTGTAGGTGGTCTGAATGTTGGGATTCTTGCTTTGATTTTCTTCCAGAAGCAGCAATTCCACATGGTCCCTTTGGAAACAAGCAGCAGCATATAATGTTTAGTAGCATGGATGTTGTGGTCTCATTCTCCCAATTTCATGAAGAACTGTGAACATCCGCATTCAGCTTGCTGTGTGCTTTTGATCACCGTTTGCCCTGTGTTCCTGTGTTCACTCCTTAGTGGCCTTTAATAACGAAAGTAACCATTCCTTCTTTGTTTGTTGTAGTTGGATGGGACAGAGCCGTCTGGGCAGCTACAAAGTGCCGATGAGGAAGTTGTCTCTGCGGCCTGCCGGCTTGTTTGCGAATGGGCCCAGAAAGTGCTAAGCCAGCCTTTTGATACAGTCCTGGAATTGGCTCGTTTCCTTGTAAAAAGTCACTACATCGGCACCAAGTCAATGGCAGCTTTAACAGTAATGGCAGGGGCACCAGCAGGTAATGAGTTAAATTCATTCTGAATCGATGAAATGGGGGGTGTTTTTTCTGAGAGTAAGGCATTTTAAATCAGAGGGATTTCTTTTAATCTTAATCTGGGGTGACCAGGAGGAGTTGAGGTGTCTGGACAGCTCTGGACCTTTAGGGATCGATTGGGTTTGTCTCCCCTGCTTTGAGTAGGAACGTGTCCCACTTCAGACCTTGGCATTTTAGTCCTCTCCAACAGATGTTAGCTGAACCAGACTGATTTCAGTCTGCATTGCTTTAAATTATTTTCTTGAAAGTAGTCGGGGTAGGAAGATTTGAAAATAAGCAGTGTTTTCAGGTTTAGTTCGTGATGGTAACCTTTTGCTTGCCTGACAACTTCTTGCTGCAGTTTAGATTTGTGTTAATGGTCGCGTAAGGACTGGGTATAAAAATGTCTGGTAAAATAGAGTCGTGCTTCTTGAGAACTGCTTGCTGCCTGAGGGAGAGGTAAAGGGAAGGGAAGTGGGGGAAGAGAAACCTCAGTTGGTCTTAAAGCTACTACGTAATCACAGTCAGTGTGAAGTGTGGGGCTGGTCATTGAAGAGACTTCAGCAATTTCTCTAGAAGTCCTTACAGTTAAGTAAACAATTCAGCAACAGAAATTGAAGCAAGAAATTCTCTGTCAAGGAAATTACTAATGATACAATTTGAGTGGTCTTGTTCAAGTTGGTTTCCTAGCTCATATTCTCTGAGGTAATGAAAGGTAGGCGTTCATGCATGGTGGGAAGCAGTCAGGATGTGGGGCTTCCAGTCCATCTTGGCCGTTCAGGTCAAAAACCCCTGCACGGAAGGCAGGGATGTGTGCGTGGTGCTGTCATGAGCTGACTGGTGATTCCTGGGACACGGCCTGCAGTGATTGTCTGTGGCACTTGGATGGACGCCTGTCTCCCCAGACTCTTGCCAAGGTCTTCTCCAATTCCTCTGATGAGGACCCTGGTCTTACGAAGCACTCAAAGGCAGGGTTAACTTGAGTTAACCCTGCATGCGAGTAATTGTACCGAGCTGTACTATGCTAGATCAGGATTTGGGTGCCCTGACAGTGGGGGTTTGTAGGCACGCTGCTGGTGTAGCTGTGTTTGTTTGATGACTTGTCCTCATTTGGAAACAATTGTCCGTCTTAATTTTCTCTCCCGAGCAGATTTTCTTACAGGCATTTCTGGTATGTCAGATGCAAATTTTCCTGAGATGTTTGATCTGTGTCAGGTAGTAAAAGTGTGTCAGCTGTTGTTTTTATAGATTGTACTAGAGATAATGGTTTGAGGGGCACTGAGAGGGACAGGAGAGCCCCCTCCAGAGGCAGTTTGTGTAACTGGGATTCCAGCACTTGATGTCAGATCTTTGTTAAGGATCAAGGTAAAGAGGAGAATTACTTTGTATTTCACTACATCTCAGAGAAATGGATTTCAAATTCACGCATTTCAAATCGAAACTGGTGGTCAAGGCTGAAGACAGGGGTGATCCCCTTCTGGATCCCCTTACTTCCTTGAGGAGAAGGTGGTGTTTCAAGGAAAAAGGTGGTTATTTCCAATGCATGCCTGTGGAGCTCAGGTACTCATTTCAGGAGAGGTTCTATGGTCTGGCATGGTAAATAAGATATTAATTCCCATTCCTCTTTATCATGAGGAACTATAGTGTTTCTGTGTACTAACTGGTAGGGAAAAAAATAAAGCTTTTTTTTTTTTTTTTAAGGTAAAATTGTGGTGTTATTTTCCTGACAAACATTACTTGCTTTCAGTATTCAGACCACATATTTTCCAGTAATAGCAATATATTTGGGTGTTTCACTGCTCTGTGAAGAGGGAATTGAACACTTAACGTGGAGACGTGTTGTAGAGTTCAGGCTCTTGTGGTCCATGCAGGCTGCTGCTCAAAGGATGGGCTCCCAGAAGACGGTGTTTGAGCTTATACTGGGGATCTAAACCCAAATTACTGCCCTTAAATGGTGATGAGTGATTTATAATCGAGTTCTTTTAAAGTAACGGAGAAGCCTATGGAAATATAAATTAAACTGGTAAAGCATATTTAGAAGGGCAATTCAAGAGAATTGGGCCATTCTTGAGAGAGTGTGCTTATCCTCTTGACTGTTAATGAATGAAAGATCATAGATGCGACGTGATTTTGTAACAGGAATTGGTACCAGCTGCACAGACAAGACCAACTCCATAGTGTTCTCCTTGGAAGCACCATTGCTTGCTTGTGATTAGCAAAGGCATTGTCTCCAGAAAATAAATAAATAAATAATTCTAATTTCCCTCATTTTTCACCTTTTTCCTTCTTTTGTTTTCTTTTCCTCCCTTGTCACTACTCTTCTTGCCCTTCTTTCACTGCTGTCCATGATCACGTGCTGGTTGCAGTCCATTCTGACATTACATGTAGGTAGTATCTGTTCAGAGGTGCTCCTCTGTGACACAGACCCACAGCTTTCTGGAAAGATTTTTCATTTTTAAAACTGCTTTCAAGATAGGTAACAACAAAAACATGGTAGATGATGGATTTTAAAGATTCCTCTGAAATATATCCACTGCCCTCTACTGTCAGTTAAATTAATTGCATTGTTTTTAGATGTAATTCAAAATACGTACCTTGGGGTTACTAGAAAAAAGATGCCAATACATAAAATTTATCAGCTAGTGGCCAGCTTGCCTAACAGATAGGAGTTTAGACACAGATACGGAAAGAAACTGAAACACTGAATAGATTCGAGCATGCACAAATAGATGAGGTGTTCCCTGAATGGTTGTGGAGATGCCTGCTATGTATCTGCAGTTGGATACAGAAGTGGCACTACAACAGACTGCGTATGTGTTGTTATAATTCATTCTTCTTCTTCTGTGTTCAGGAATAAAAGGGATCCCCCAGCCCTCAGCTTTTATGCCTACTGCTGAAAGCAATTCCTTCCAACCACAAGTGAAAACTCTGTCATCTCCTGTTGATGCCAAGCAGCAGCTGCAGCGTAAGATCCAGAAGAAGCAGCAAGAACAGAAACTGCAGTCTCCTTTGCCAGGAGAGTCCCCAGCAAAGAAAACGGAAGGCACTGCAACCAATGGTGTGACGAGTATATCGAATGGAAGCCCTGCAATCCTGTCTCCTCAGCCCATTGGTATTGTTGTGGCAGCTGTCCCCAGCCCGATACCGGTAATCTTCTCCAGCAATTCTAGAGAAACCCCCTTATGAAAGTAGTTAAATAGATATGTCAGTGGGAGGGAAGAATGTTGCTTTTCGTTCAGACTTGGGTCCCTCGATGCTGTTCTGTCCCAGTGACTGTTACACCACGAGTGGTGTAACGATGTGACTGAGTTTGGGTGAGATAAGGAGGCAGCAGCATTCTGATCATATCACATAGGTCTTGTTCATCTTTGAAATCATTGATAGTGGGATTTCAGCTACCAATATTGGTTATATGTGGGCATAATGACCCTTGGGATGAAGCTCAACCAGATGGGAGAGCCAGCACAGGTCATGTGGCTCACTGAGCCCCTCATTTGGAATCCAAATTGACTTGCATTGGCCCAGCATACTTAGGTGACACCAGCAATTTTGTTTTTGCATGAAACTGAAAATATGGAGCTTCTTTGTCTTTCAGACAAAAAAAAAAGGAAAAAAAAAAGGGGGGGGGGTTGGGAGGAAGGTTATTTGTTTTTAGGTTTTTATTTTTTATTAGCTGTGCTGTTTATTTCAATAGATAAGGGAGTTTTTCTGCCTGATACTCAGCTTAGATTTGATTTGCTTTTGAAATCTTGAAAATGAGCAGTTTTGAATGCATCTTCTCCTCTTTGTCTTTTGTATTTCTGTCTTTTGTTCTATTTGGTGAAGGACTGTATGATAATAATCCTTTCTTAAGCCTAATGTGTAGGCCAGTGCCTTGTCCCTTAAAAACTGAGGCCATGTGTCTGCCCACCAATCCTAGGCAGACAGATACCAATTGCCTGGTACGCAGTTGAAGAGCTTGCTTTGTTTTGAAGTCACTAGCTTTGCTGTGTTGAGCTGCGTTGTCCTTCACCTTTTGAAATGCGTGGGGATGAAGTAGTCTGTGGGCCTGGAGGACTTTCTTGCTTCATCACCACACCGTGTCTCTTCCTCTTTGAACAGGTGCCAAGGACCAGGCAGTTGGTGACATCTCCAAGTCCTATGGGATCGTCAGACAGCAAGGTCCTGCCGCTCAACGTTCAGGTTGTCACTCAGCACATGCAATCAGTCAAGCAGTCACCAAAGACTCCCCAGAATGTTCCTGCCAGCCCCGTTGGTGACCGCTCTGCCCGACATCGCTACCCGCAGATCTTACCGAAGCCAGCAAATACCAGTGCTCTCACCATCCGCTCTCCCACAACGGTGCTTTTTACCAGTAGCCCAATCAAGACTGTTGTGCCAGCTCCACATGTGAATTCCTTAAATGTGGTAAAAATGACAGCAATATCTCTCGCCCCAAGCAGCGGTAGTGTGCCTGTCAAACAGACACCTTCAGTTAATAGCACTGCGGGAGCAGTGGAAGAGGGGAGAGCTGCTCCACAGGTGAAAAATGGATCTCTTGTCTCACTTCAGTCCCCAGGATCCAAACCTAGCACTGTTGTAGCTGCATCTGCAGTTGAGATCAAAATGGAACCAGAAGCACTGCTGGATGAGAACCCAGTACAGGGCCAAGAGAGCTCTGATGTATCTAAATCTATAAAGGCAGCCCCTGGCCTGCCTCCTGCTCAACAAATAAATTTTGAGGTCACAACCTTGAAGGTTTCAGCTGATGGTGTTGTGGAGGCAAAAACAGTTAAGGGCTGCGATCAGGGAGCTGAAGAAGCAGGGACCAAATATAAAACCCAGTCTAATGAGACGACACCAGTTTCTTCAGCAGGCAATAATCAAAGCACTCAAAAGCTCTCAGTTGCCAGTCACTTGTCCAGCACCAGCATTGGTTCACCTCCTACTGGTGAGTCTACGATTAAAGACAAAGTATGCACTAAAAGTCCAAGAAAGCGACAACCTTCTACACTTCAAGATTCCCAGGTACCACCTGTAAAGAAACCACTGGTGGGGCAGCTTTCAGCTGGTAATGCTGTGGAGGGTCAAAAAGCAAACAGCGTTAAGAAGGCCCCAAAGGTTGTATCGTTAGCTAGCGGTGACAATACTGCAACACTTGCTCAAGTTCCCAGCAAGGTACCTGTAAATGTACCCGTACCTTCCACAGCTCCAGCAAACGTAGCGACAGACTGTTCCTTGAGCACCAATTTAAATACCAGTGATCCTACTCTAGGACAGCAGCTTGCATCAGCATCATCTCCAGATATAAAAGTGAAATTGGAAGGAAACATGTTTATCATAGAAAATGATTCAAAATCTGATGGCAGCTTTAACCCGAATGCGTGGCACCATATCACCAAAACCTCTGACTTTGCATCTGTGAATTGTGACCAGCAGCAGGATATCAGTGTTATGACTATCGCAGGACATTCTGGCTCTAGTGACTTACAGGAGTCTGCGTGGGAGCCGGTGCACTGTGAGGGCATGCAGCAGGACGTGTACAACCAGCAGCTACAGAGCCAGCTCCAGGACTCCTCCTTGGGTCAAATACAAGCACAGTCTTCGAATCAGTTACCTCTGCAGTCCGAGCTGAAAGAGTTTGAACATACAGTCCCCCAGTCGAATGAGAACTTCTTCTCATTTGATGATGACCTTACCCAGGACAGCATTGTGGAGGAGCTGGTGCTCATGGAGGAGCAGATGTCAATGAATAATCCTCATCCTTACGGGGGTTGTCTAGGAATGGCACTTCAGAGCCAGACAGCAGCTCAAGGAGCTCCTGTGTCATCTCATCCCAGCAGCACACACTTCTACCATTCAATCCATAACAACAGCACTCCGATCCACACTCCTACTCCTACCCCCACCCCAACTCCCACTCCCACCCCAACTCCGACCCCCACCTCAGAAATGATCTCTGGATCTCAGAACGTGTCACGAGAGAGCCCTTGCTCCAGGCTGGCTCAGACGACTCCCGTAGACAGCGCCCTGGGAAGCAGCCGGCACACGCCCATAGGCACGCCGCATTCCAACTGCAGCAGCAGCGTCCCTCCGAGTCCTGTGGAGTGCCGAAACCCGTTTGCGTTTACTCCCATAAGCTCCAGTATGGCTTACCACGATGCCAGCATTGTTTCCAGTAGCCCCGTGAAGCCGATGCAGCGGCCTATGGCTACCCACCCGGACAAAACCAAACTCGAGTGGATGAATAACGGGTACGGTGGCGTCACCAATTCGTCAGTTGCAAACCACGGCATCCTTACGAGCTACCAGGAGCTGGTGGAGGATCGCTTCAGGAAACCTCACGCGTTTGCAGTTCCTGGCCAGTCGTACCAGTCTCAGCCACGCCACCACGATACTCACTTTGGTCGCGTGACTCCCGTTTCACCTGTGCAGCACCAGGCAGCCCCTGTAAGTAACACTACCAAGCAAGAGGGTTTTGCTGTTCCTGCTCCTCTGGACAACAAAGGAGCCAGTTCCACTCTCAATAACAGTCTGAGATGCCGGAGCGTGAGCCCTGCTGTCCATCGCCAGCGTAATCTCAGTGGAAGCACCGTTTACCCTGTTTCAAATATACCGCGCTCCAACGTGACGCCTTTTGGGAGCCCGGTGACTCCAGAAGTTCACAATGTCTTTACGAATATCCATGCAGACACCAGTGCCAATAACATAGCGCAGAGAAGCCAGTCGGTCCCGTTGACTGTAATGATGCAGACAGCCTTCCCGTCTCTTCAGAAACAAACAAACACTAAAAAAATAACCAACGTGTTGTTAAGCAAACTTGATTCTGACAGCGATGATGCAGTGAGAGGTTTGGGAATGAACAACATGCCCTCAAATTACACGGCCAGGATGAATCTCACTCAGATTTTAGAGACATCCACTGCTTTTCCTAGTGCCAACCCGCAAAATATGATTAATTCCAGCACTTCAGTTTATGAATTCCAAACACCAAATTACCTCACAAAAAACAGCAGCACCGATCAGATCAGTTTCTCTTCTGGAGATAACCAAGCACAATCAGACATCGGAGAGCAGCAATTAGATTTTAGCAGCACTGTAAAAGACCTTTTAGGGGAGGACAGTCTGCCAACAAACCAGCAGCTGGTGAATCAGGTGGCATCAGATCTGAACGTTACATCTGTCTTTTCCAGCGACATCAGGTTGTCTTCCGAACTCTCAGGCAGCATTAACGATCTGAACACTTTAGACACAAATCTACTGTTCGATCCAGGTCGTCAGCAGGGACAAGATGATGATGCTACACTGGAGGAATTAAAAAATGACCCCTTGTTTCAACAAATCTGCAATGAATCCATTAACTCAATGACTTCAGGTTTTGAGTGGATGGAGAGCAAGGATCATCCTGCTGTTGAAATGTTGGGTTAATCTTGTTTTATAATATGTATGTAGCACACTGTATCTGAAAGACAGACGTATTGTATTTGTCTTAATGGAAGTGCCTCCTGCAGCAGAAACACTTGCTATGTTTTGTGGCATTTAAAAAAAAAAGTTTGCTGTAACAGTTGCTCATACTTGAGCAATGAAAAGGCAGTCTTACCAATTTTAAACAAATCTCTGAAGGTGATGGGCTATCAAAGAGCCAGTATTAAAATTTGAATTTTATAGTGTTTCCCATTCAACATTTATTATTGTAGTAAATAAAGAAGTGGTGAATAGCCAGCCAGCAGTGACAGCAATGGTTGAGGCTTTGGGTGGGTGTTAAGTCGAGCTTGTTAGCAGGCTTTCCATACTCCGCATTGCTTGTTACTTCTAGTAGATGATCCTTACTGACCTCTGTTGGTGAGGTCTGAAGGGCAGGGTGCCTGCAGCTGTGTAGGTGATGGGGAGTGGGTAGAGGTGGAGCAGGTGACGTGCAGGTGCCTGACCATTGTGTAGCCATCTTGAGTACTGCTCAGTGGTGAGCTGTGGAAAATCTCCGTAGCACCGGTGCCATTTACATCTCTAGTAAGATGCAGAGACAGGAAAACTAACAGGAATGATCAAGGAAAAAAGAAAGATGCACTAAACTTTTTATTTAAGAGATACAGATCTATGTAGTTATTTTATCCATTAATGTTCCTGACGTTATACTTGGTATTTTAGTGTTCATTTCAGTGTTTTTATATTAGGTAAAATTCATGGGAAAAGATTTTGAGCACTGAGATGTAATCTAGGAGTAACACCCTATTTTAAAATGATAGGTACTATTTGATTATTTATCAGAGCTAAAGAAGTAATGTGATGTTTTTCCCTCTTTTTAAAAACAAAAGAGCTGTTGGAGCTCATTAAAATACTATTTTTAAAGATTCGATTTTAAATTTGCTCTTTTTTAACATAGTGGAGGGTGTAGGAAGATGTTATTTTCTCTGTGTTTCAGTAGGTTGAGCCTTTCTGTCTTTCTGTTTTAAACAAAATACGACTAAAATATTAGAAAATGTGGTTGATCTAAAAAGACTTCATATAGAGCCATAATACTGCCAGGCACTTTACAGATACACAGTCAGATGTGATCTTTCTTTGGGTAAAACTTTTTAAAGTGCTTACTGTTTTAGAAGGCTGAATTCCATTTTCATTGAATGATTTGGGAAGACAGATGAATCTAATTTTTGCTAATACTCCTTAGCTAGAGAATGGGATTTAGACTTCTACCTTACTAGTTCCCTTAACGAAACAAAAAAGACCTGTTGTTTTATCAGCATGAGATGGTTTTCCCTAATGATGAAAAGAGAGTTTCTTAACTAGCCCGTGACCCTGTTGTTAGAAAGAGGACTTGCAGGGGCAAGCTTTTACAAATGAACTGTACTAAGGATGCTACAGTACCATCCCTTACGCTTAGTATAAAATCGATTATTTATCTTGTGAACTGGTATGTACAAAACTGAAAGTAGAACTGAAAACATCTTCCTCTCTTGCATTCCTTCTTTGAATGAGCTGTCATGAATTTATGAATAGGAAGGCACAGTAAGCCCTCCTAGATTTATTGAGGAAGAGATGCTCACATTTTTAGGTGACTTTTTTTTCCCCTCCTTCTTGAGATTCTGGTAATGTCGTGATCTCAGGACTGGATTTTTTTATTTTTTGGCTGTGCTTGATTCAAATTGTGATGTTGCATTGGCACTCCAGGTGTACCATGGCTTCTTTTGCTCGTGCTCTGATTGACACCCAGTCTGTGGCCTCTTCTTCAGGGATGAGCAGTTGCGATAAGCTATAGCACCTTACATGTGGCCTGATTTCACTGTGCTTGCATCAGAAGTTTTGACGCTTCATTAGGAACAGACTTGGAGAGTTTGGATCCTTCCTTAAAACGCAGATGTGCGATGGTGTGGTTTACTTTCAGACCAAGTGACACTTTTAATTTTTTTTAAGGAAGTGGGACTCCAAAAACCGCAGTGTAGAGTTCTGTTAGTTGTCTGTCAGTAAGGCTGGAACCATTTTTCCTTTAGACAGAAGTTGCTGAAGGCAGGGCTTGAATTCTCTACCTGCCTGTGGCCTTTAGCCAGAAAGGTGCTGACCATCCTCTTGTTGACTTCACTGGATCTGAGACACATCCAGCACCTCTCTTTTCTGACCCTGTGCAAAGTGCTGTGAATATGTAAACCCTACCTGCCAGGGGAGAGTGGTGGGCAGGACAGGACGTCTGTGCTGCAGCCATCTGCGTCTGCGTGCTGTGCTGGCCTCACCTCCGTGGCGCTGGCACTGAGACCGACGTGGGCTTGGTGTAAACAAGTTTTTGTCTAACTTCTGGTTCTTCAGAACATTTCTCAGTAAAGCAAGAGTAGATTTAAAAAGCTGATGCACTCTAAATTATGCAGCCGTCACCAAAGGTTTTTAAAAGTACCTTTTAAATTATTTTTAAATACAAACATTATATTGAAGCTAACACATGACTTAATTAGCAGGTATATTCTATAATCAGTGGATTTAAAGCAAATGTATATTAAATTTAAGAAACGTTCAATTCAGTAAGGATTCTTTCAAGTGAAACCCAAGGCATAGGCACAGCTTTGTACATAGGTGTGTGTTAATTTATAGGTGTTCGTATGTTGATGTTACAACTAATATTCTGTTAGGTCCCTATACTTAGTGCTAGTTAGTTCTTTACATTGAGACAGAGCACTACTGCACACCAAAGTATGCAATACCCAAAGGAAAATTCTCTGATTTTTAACAAACGGAAGCCTGTGTCAGATACTCCAAAACTAAGAATTTGAGACAGTTCTGACCCCTTGTTTACATAATTGGCTTCCTAATAACATTAGAAATGAATTATTTTGCTAGCAATTTTTGCTAAAGTATATGAACTAGTGAATTTGTACCCTGTGTACTGTATTGCAGCAAACACTTTAAATTTGGTTGGTTAGTCCAGCAAACTTTCTGGGTTCATATATTGCACTAAAATTCTGTTGAACCTGTGGCAGGCACATTCCTTAGGATAAATGCAACAAATACAGCCCACAGATTAAAAAAATAATAATAAAATAACAAAAAACACAAAACAAAAAAAAAAACACACTCAAAAAAAATTAAAAAATAAAACAAAAAAAACTTTCTAATGTGTTTCATTATTAAAAGGCAAAATGTCATTAAAAGTGACAGGTGAAATTGTCTTATGTAGCAATGTGCATTGATCTCAATGAGATGTCTATTTCTTATTCTCTTACATGAGAATATTACAGCAGGAAAAATTAAGTTTAGTTTGCTTCACCATGTTAATACATGATCACAAAATGTGCATGAGTGTTAATGACTTAATCTTGTACAGTACTAGATATATTCCTGTAACCACTTTTATTTTTTTTATTTTGCTGTATTGAAACTGGTTAACCAGTGTTAACCATGTGAGCATAGTTATTCACAAGTTATTTACTTTTTTATGTTAACTAATTCAGCTTAGTTATTGTTGAATATGTTCTTTTCTTGGATTATTTTTTATTGTTCGGGTGTTGAGAAACATTTTTGCATCATTTTATCATGATAAGAATTCATGAAGTAAATAATTTGCAAATAATTGCAATAAGCACTGACTTCTGAACTGAAAAGAAGGAAAGCATTTCTTGTGCAGTGCATCTGACGTTCATATAATAGTCTTGTACTATACTGTGCTTTATTTACTGCACCGTAAAGGAAGAAAAATCCCTGTTCCATGTTTTCATTTAATGCAGGAAATCCAGTTTTCCCCCTCTTCCCCAGTGTTTTGTTGTCTGTTGTACTGCTGAAACTACAGTAGTTGAATATTGCAGTAGCATTTCAGTTATTTTTTTTATTGAAAGTGCTCAAAAATTGTTTTTTAAATGTTTTCAAAAACAATAAAAACATTTTATATTAAAATGATTTCTGGATTTTTTTTCTTCATGTGTATGTTAAGGCGGGCCTAAGATACAGAGCATCCTAGTTTGTGTGAAGACATCACAGCTGTGTGGTTGTACTGACTGGCTGCAGGTGCTGAGCCCAGGCTTACACTGCAATCTGTGCATGAAGGTGAATCTTCCTGCCTTGGAAACCTTGAGTAGTTTGTGCCGTCAGAATAATCTGTTGAGAGAATTTGCAGAATTTATGTGCCAGTTCTGCAGTTACCCCTTTTTAATGTGGAAATTTCTTGTGTGACAATACTATTGAATTTGGAGGGAAAAAAGAGGTTGAAACGGACAGGTCAAATATACCACCAGACGTGAAAATATTGTTGTCTGAGGCTGTACTTCAGAACATGGTGGTGATAGTTCTGCCAGTTGCCTTGTGCAGCTTCTCAGTGCTACAGGAATCTCAGTGTGGATTCGGGTTCAAGTATTAGATTTGTGTCTGGGTGGTGGATTTTGCTGCCATCCTACAACATAGCGGTGCTGCTAGAGTCATCCGCTATGGCAGTGCTTGGCTGGTTTACTTCTCTATACTGGTAAAGCAGTCTTACAAGACACTGTTATGATCCATCTTGACTCGCCGTAGTGGAAAAATATGCTGTTGTGATGTATGGAGTCCTTTACTCGTGTTATAAAAGCAAGCAATGCTGCCAGCATAGCCTACATAAATACAACAGAGAAGTACTGCCGTGGAGTAAAAGCTGGCGCTGAGAAAATGAACGTGAGGATAGATACTCAGGTTTTGATGCCCAAAAGATGGCACAGACTCCATCCTAGACTATGGAAGTAGTCACACGAGTTGGCAGGTGGCAGATTTGATGGTGGCAAAAGTAACTTAGTTCAGTCCACAACAGAGAATCGTCAGGGAGACATAAATGAAGCAGCATGAATGAAGAAGCATCAGAAAGATGAATTTTACTATAACACCAGAGGGGATACTGTTAATACATCTCACTGGGTTCTAAATTAACATTCCCCCAAAAAACATTTTCCACTATTACAAACAATATGCTGACACTCTTTAACCATGTTCCACAGTCATAAAAAAATGCAAACTAAAATTTGCCAAGGAATGGAGTGGAAAATAGTGTAGGAGATACAAAAACTTTTTTTTTTTTAATGTTTTTAAACATTTAAAAAAAAAAAAACATTTGGTAGATCATCTGAAGTTTTAATCATAAGAGCAAACAAAGCTGTGCATGGAAATGGAATAGAAATGACTAGATGTTGGTGTTTAACCAAGACCATCCAGAGTAAATTGTATAAAAAAAATAAAAACCAACACCACCACCAACAACAAAAACCACTGCTTGGAAGTATTTTCACATCTCCAGAAATACCAATCTGCATCTGTGAATGCAGCCAGTATTCTAGTAAACAGAATTTGCCCTCTAGGGTGATAAGGACTGCTGCATTAGTCAGTGGTTCATGTAATCTATACAGCGACTCTGGGACTCGGTAACATCACCTTCTCCAGAAAAAGAAGCCCTGCGTTATGAGGTGGTTGCAGAATAAACCACCTCCACAAATGCTGCTCTCCCAGACCCAGTAACTGGATGCCCAACCTTGATACAGTAGTAGATTAGAGCAGGGTCTGGGATTAGGTGACCTTCTTTTCAACCTAGCTCCATCAGTTTGTGTATCAAATTGGAGAGCTGAGGAAATCTAACTGAATCTGGCTTTGTAGCATGGCTGCTCTCAGTCAGACGAAGCTTAAGCACAATATTTGATGATCACCAATTCAATTGCCAGCAAGCTTTTAATTATTTAAGCTTCATGTGATGGATAAGACAGAAATAATCAATACTTGGATCTTGGCTGCCCTCTTCCCCCCTGTTAAAAATGAGTGAGTTAAGCTTGGATAAGGAGATGAAGCACATGATGAATGCATAGTGAGACTTAGAAATTGTGCAATAACTGAAAACCAATTTCAGACTTAAGAAATCAGCAGTGACCTGATGATGCTTAAGACGTTTCTAAACAATGCTTACACGGAAGTGCAAGGAAACTTACTGTTCTGGTGGTGTATATACTGTTGACCTGCGTGGTGTTTCCAATAGTTACCTGTAGCAATCCTGACATGAAGACTGCTGCACAACAAGGAGTTAGTGCTACACATAACACTCAGCACTTAATCTGAATAGGTGCAGGGTGCTGTCTGTACAGCTTGGATTCATGCCTGCGTTCTGCACATAACCCCTGGTTGCAGGGGAAATTTGGCAAGGTAATTGTAATAGAGGGGCCTGCCTGCAGCTCCCACGTGGTATTGGTGATTACACTGCCTGTGTGTCCTTGTCTTTATTTAAAAGTGCAGCAACTTATGTGAACATCCTTTCTACTTGACAGTAGAAATGATGAACAGGGTTGTTTTCTTGTAAGATTTTTTTTTTAATAGCCCAAGTGACCAAAATGGGGTAAGTTTTCAACAGACAGTGTCTGCACAGCATGCTCTATGTGAATTGGAGGCATGTTCATAGCATAGTTTGGTCTTCACAGCATCTGAAAGTATGTAGAACTATCTGTGCTGTCCTCGCTTTCTTCATAGTGCTAGCTCTAACAAATAGCATTTTAAGCAATACTTTACAGTACCTCTACCATTGCTAACATAACAAACCAGCACCTCCTGCTACCTAATTGACGTTGACTAATAAAATTGCAAATCTGTTAGCTAAAAAAAAGGTAAAATATAAACTAAGTAAAGCTGATTCAGTTCAGTCAAAAGTCAGTTCAGTCGAAAGTGAACGGAGCACATGAGAAGTTTGCTTAGAAAATGTATAGTGCTGAAAAGACTGCAATTATTCAGTGTTTAAATACTCAAAATACAAGACTACCTTGATATAACGCAGAATTTTATAACCCAGTGGTTATAGTTCTTGATAGGTCATAACATTTCTGCTACGTGCTTTAAATATGCAGGAGATATCCTACTGGTGATGTCAATACTCAAGATGGTTGCCTTGGAACATTTGCATATCTATTCACCAATTGCTTTGTCGTCTATTCTCCCTTGGCCTGCCTACCTGTTTTCTAAATCTGGTAATGCCTCATCTCTGCAATTATTAAAAGGTTCTATTTTTGCCCCCATGGTTCATCTTTCCTCCATTGTCATCTTCCTTTAATAAACTGCTGCTTTTTTATGGACTATTGTAAATTATGTATCATTTGAAACTTTGCCTGTCCATACCAGCTGATCAGATGATGTCCATTAGAGTCATATTTTCAGTGGACTTCAAGCTGCTCTTTCAAATGTTTTTAATTTGCAATATGCTACTGATCTGGAATGAATTCTATTGTATGTGCATTTTTTTCAACCCAAACTTTAAAACTGTACTGGAAAAGCTAGTCCAAGGGTGGAGATGAGTCTGAGCACTGAAAGAAGGGAAGTGGTCACGGCAGGCTTCTTTGAGGAGGTGACCTACTCATCTCTACAACTTTGGGCTTCTCAGCATGCTTACTTTACAGAGCTATTGGGCTCCCTCTTCTCAAATATCCTTGGTTTGTTTTTGTTTTTCAGTATGGATGGATACCCACAGATCTATAAATGTATATCATTGTACACTAACTGATTAGGACTCACTCATCTGCTTTCTCCAACAAAAGTATCCCTGAGTCTTCAAAGCACCTGCTCCGTATCAGTACTGCAAGAGGAGAGCTGTGTTCCAAGGGCAGTGATAATCAGACCCAGAGAGTAAAGCCCAGTTCCTCCTTGCCGTGAGACAAGAAGTGGAATGCACTCTGAAATGCACTGTTCAAAACGCTTTGCATAAGCAATGATTATTTCTGACCAGAACAAACTGCTACTTGTTTCTGTTACACGCTGCATTGAACATCCAGACAATCTCTCCTCCTATGTACGTGTGGATAGAGGGGAGACAAAGCTCCTGTGTCCAAGAGGCCCCCATTCAGAGGTTCTTGAGCAAATGGAATAACTAAAATCTACTCTGCCTAGGATTACTCGTGGAAAGAAAAATTTACGCAGAGAGAGAAGTAAAGACAGGAATGCATAAATGCTGCTCAGTCACCCACCCAGTCAGAGCAGTAGCTTCCTGTAGTCTTAGCAATGTTTTAGGCACTAGCAAAGAGCATCCAATATGTACTACTTCAAACACATATGGAGAATGATAATCTTAAAATATCTGAAGAAGAGAAGTCCAAATACATAATCTCTGGAAAGATCTTACTTCTGTGACATTATGAAGGGTTGAGCTGCTAGCAAAAATATCCACAAAGACTGTGTTAACCATGGGCTCACTGGCGGTGAATTAAGCTGGGAACAGTGACAGCAGTTGACTGGAGCTCAGCACCTCCGGTTTCTGTTCTGGCAGCTCTCCTCCCCCTCAAGCTGAAAATAGAGAGAGAAAAATGACATCTGAGTGATGGTGATTCAGACAAGTGTTTACTGCTTCATTCAAATGCATATGCAGAAGATGAGTATGACTTCCCACCTCCACCATAGTTGCTCTTCTTACTATGCAGGTTTGCTCATCAATCTAAAGAGATTTCTAAAATTGCTTGTAAACTGTTATACTAGTCACAGAAATTAGGAAAAATGTTTCTTACTGTACATCTTCCCCTTCTCATAGCCTCCCCCGGTGAAAGCTGGAGATTTCAGCAGCTTTCCCAGGGGATGGGGATCTCCGTGGGGGGTGACAGAAGGAGCTGGCCTGGAGCAGGTGTTAGTGTCTCGGGAACATGGGCCCACACTTAGGGAGCAGTGTGTGGAGAGGTGCTTGCTGCTGGTGTTAAATTTGGTGTGCAGGCGGCCCTGAAAAGGAGATACTTGAGTGGGGAATTTCTGGTTCACATCTAGTCCTTGGGAATAACAACCCAAAACGGGTTGAGAGGGAGGAAAACTCAGGGGGTGGAGCTATATTTTTTCTTGTAATAGCTGCGGCCATTTGCAGTCGGCCATTTCACTGAAGGTTGGCCCAGCGGTGACACTGCAAGTCAGGAAAAGTTCTTCCCGTGCAGCAAAAGGTGCCCAGACAGGGGTGGCCCCATACTGTTAATGTGTATGAGGCATGCAAATGCTTCACACGCTTGTTGTATTTGGGGAATCCTGAAGTGATTTTGTACATCTTCATCCTAGCTTTAGTCTTGGTCTGGTATCTAGGCCCTGAGGTGCTTGGATTGCTACGTTTGGGAAAATTGCCTTCGTTCCTTGAAGTACCGCTAAAAGCCCTTATCTTGGTCTCTTCCATCTGCAGTCAGTGCAAGTTCAGTGCCTCTGCTGGGCCCCTGTTAGCAAAAGGGCAGAAACTACCCAAGCAATGCAATCGTCTTTGTTTTCTACTGGGGCCCAGCCTGGAGCTGGGCACTGTCCCAGCGTGCTGCTCACGCCTTGCTGCCCCTCAGCCTGGACAGACGGGACTGCTGGGTTTCAGGCAGCTGCAGGCAGTGCCGTGGCACCATGCAATGCACAAAGCAACAAGCATCCAAACAGAAGACGTGTTGCTTTTAAGGGAAAGAAAGGTAAGTTGAAGAAAGCAGAAGTAGTGACTTAGGAGAAATGAGAATGAAAAAGGACCAGTAAGGGACTGGGAAAACCTGAGAGGGGTTAATAACAGTCTAGGTAAAATGCAACTCAGACAATAGTCAATCTAGGGTCACTTTTACCAGGCTGAAATTCTTTCTTCCAAAATTTAAGCTTTCATCTTTATATCAGTGTTGCATCATGGTGTTTGAAATCTAGTACCAAGTGCCAGGAGCTGTTATGTATTCGCACTTAACTGTGTAGCCAAGAAGAGTGCGAAGTCTTGGGCTCTTAACTCTCTCTGACATTAGTCTTGTTAGTGAGTCATTGTCACTGTAGTAGAGAAATTGAGATTACAAGGCTATCAATAGGTATTTACTTATCTTAGTCAGAGCAATGACTCACTAACAAGATATATATTTTCTGCTAATTTCCTCTTGCATGTAGTCTTCCATTTACCTGTCACTGTGATGCCATGAGTGGATCTTTGTACCGTTTCCTATTGTATGACTCAGTAGAACAAAAGATAATAGGATAAAAATCTATATGTGTGTTATTTGCATCAGGCTGATTTGTGTTGTAACTGCAGTTAAAACTACTTCTAATTCCTTTGGTTTAAAGCATGAACAATGAAGATAATTTATCTGATTTAACTTAAAACCCTCTACAGCAAAACTGTATCCTATTAATATAGGACATACTTTGATGTCACCTAATGTCCTACTGGTAATTTAACCATGATCATGGTTTATATATATTATTAAACTAAAGATTATTTTATTATGATAACCCTTTGGAAATCTGAAACAAATCTTCTTTTCCAACATTATTTCCTCCTTAACGACTGTTTTGTGTTTTTTTTTTCAAAGCGGTTCAGTACTAGAATGTATGGATTCTCTTCAGTCCATAAACGCCTCTACTATAAAGAAAGAAGTAAACTAAATATTGTAAATCAATATAGAATCTTGACCATAAATTGAGTCTGTCAGGTTGGATGCCATCATCCAAGAGACGGAAAATATTTTTAAAATGGTTTTTTTTTTTTTGGTTTTGTTTTTTTTGATATTTCACGTCAGACAAGGTTAATGTAGATGGCAAGGGAAGTCAAATTTCTCTGTTACCAGATGAGAACACACCACTGGGACAGAGTAATGAGATTAAATATTCATATGTTTTTAATGGTCTTGATATGCAGTTAAAGAGTTCCATTGCACTTAGATGATCCAAATGCAGGTAATTCTGTGTAGCTGACCATCAATTATCTGCAGAAAGAAAAGGAAAATCTCTCAGAAGAGTTCTTTTCCTATTTGTCTGTAATTGCGTAAGACCATAAAATATTAAATGCTGGAGGTATGTATCTTATATAAGAACTGAATGTTTGTTAACAAACAGATTGTGGTTTATTTTCCCATGTTTTTAAGTAAAAGATAGTTTAAATTAAAATTCCTCTATTTTGAGTGAACTGCTTGATGTCTTGCTGGAATATTGAAGATAGTTCTTGACCACAGTGAAAATGTACATAGACCTTAACTTAGCATATTGATGTCTCTGTCCTTATCTCAACCCTTGAGCCCTTTCCTTCGTATTTTCTCCCCCTTTTCTTTCAAGGAGGGGAAGTGAGAGAACAGCTGTGGTGGAACTCAGCTGCCCAGCTGGGTAAAACCATCACACCATTAGAGAAGACGACTAACTTTCTTTTGATGATTGGTGCATTAAGCTTTTGCAGAAAGTAACTGATGCATGAAATGCCTTGTTGCCTGAGTATTACTGTAGGTAAGGTTTTAAACAGAAGACATGGGGTGCAACTGACCACGGGGCCAATGACTATATATCCTCTACAGCCGACTAATTAGAGATGAAAACTTCCTATCTCCAGACAATCTATCAGAGTGATGACTCTGTGGAATGGGACGTGCAAACCCTGCACGAGCTTGCCCATGAGCTGCTCAGGGCTTGTCCCATCCCCATAACATGCAGCAGCTGTCGGGCTGCAAGGGAGCAATCAAAAAGAGAGCATAGGTTCACTGGTGGGAGAACAAGCATCCTGGGAGGTCTAGCTCTTGTCGAGATTATGTTTGCTCAGAGCTTCCTGCTAGCCCTGGGAGGAGACCAGGAGTATATGTGATAACTGGCACAGGCCTGGGAAGTTTCGGGAAGTGTTACTTACCAAGATTTTGTCAGTCTGCTTGGGGCATAGTCCAGCGAGCTGAGCCTGTCTGTGTTTGCTTTGGAAAAGGTGGGATTTCTCATCCGAGGATGAGAGAGCTTGGTCATACAGGTCATGATGGGCCGGCTGGATGAGCTGAGAGATGATGAAAGAAACTGTTTCCCTGCCAACATTTTTCCCTGCCACATTTGCCCATTTTTTTTTTTTTTTTTTTTTTTTTTTTTAGCAATGCACATGATTTTCCACACATTCCCCTAAAATGAAGTTAAACTCTCTGCTGTCGCAGGCTGCTCAGCACTTGGAGGAGTTTGGCTTGCAGACAGGCTCACAGCTACGGAGCTCAGCCCAAACCACCTACTTTACTTCCAGGTTTCTTACCACAGCTCTTCTGCTGCTTGGGACAGCCGGTGGGCTGGCACTCCTGGGTGATTTGCGGGCTAAAGGCAGGATGAATCCAGGCCCTTGGCAGACCTACGGGGAAAGCCGGTCCTTCAGATGGGAACGGGTGGGACTGTGGTATCTGTGGGGATCTGGGACCGACCTCAAGCCCTTGACAGAAGCGTCGATGCGCTCCCTGACTGACACCGCTACCACCTGCAAGTACCTCAGGCTGGAGGCAAATTGTTCTCGGCGGGCCCCTCCTCACAACCCCCTGCTTTGGCCTGGGACCCAGCTGGAGCACTATTGCTCCTCCGGCCCAGCAACCGTCAGGCCAGCTCCTTGCACACCGCAGGCTTCCTTCCTGCCCCACAGCCCCGCACTCCTGCTCCTGGCACGCGGAGCCCCCTCAGCTCCTCCGGGCCTTTAACGGTTCTCAAAGGCGCCCTGGACGCCAAGCACTGCGGCCAGGAGCCCCAGGGCGGGCTCCCTGAGGTGCAGAGAGCCCGTGAGCGCTGCGAGGCGGGGCTCAGGGGGCGGCTGTTGGGAACGGGGCGGTTTTTACCCTCACGGCCCCGCCGCCAGCAGCGGGACCCGGCGCGGCCGCCCTGAGGGAAGCGGCGCCGCCCCCCCCGCCCCGCCCCGCCCCGCCCCGCGCGCCCCCTGAGGCCTCCCGCGCGCCGCTCGTCTCCGGGCGGGCCGCGGAGCTGGGGCGAGCCAATCAGCGCGGGGCCCTGCGCGGGGTGGGCGGTGCCGCGGGGCCTCCTCCGCCAATCGCGGGCGGGCGGGGAGGGCGCGGGGAGAGAGAATGGGGTGGGGGGGCAGCGGGGGCGCGCGCGCGCGCTCTCGTGCTGCGGCGGGCGGGGGCGGGCCGGGGGCGGCGGCGGCGGCGGCGGCGGCGGCGGGAGCGCGCGCGCGGCCATGGCGGCCTCAGGCGCGGAGGTGCTGGGGCTGCCGGGCCCGGAGGTGAGCGGGGGGGGCGCGCCCGGCCGGGGGCTGGGGGGGGCTTCCTGCGGGCCGCGGGGTGCCGAGGGGGGGCGGCGGGGCGGGGAGCGGCCCTGCGGCCACTTGTTGCGGCTCGGGGGCGGCGCGCAACTTGGGCTCGCCCTGCCGGGTCCTGGCCGGCTTTGTTGCTCTGCAGCCCGGCAAAGGGGGGCTCGCAAAGTGCCCCGGTCCCTGCTGCAGGCGGAGCTGGGGGAGGCGGGGGCTCGCTGGGCGTGCGGCGAGGCCGCGGGGCTCGGCTTTGTCCGTGGTTCCGCGTGGCCGAACTGCTTCGGGTCGCGGTGTGGGCAGTTTGCGCCCTTTGTGTGTGCGCAGGGACCGAGCGGGGCTCCCCCCGCTCCGCCGCGGGGCACGGTGCGAGCAAACGGCGCCGCAAGGGGCCTCAGGGGCTGCTCCGTGGCCGCTGCCCTCCTCCCCGCGGTGTTTTGGGCTCCTCTCGGTGCCTGTCCGCGCTCTGCTGCTCCCCCAGGGCCATGGGTCCGCCCGGGCTGTGAACCAAAGCTGCGGTAACACAAGAGCTGTCACCGGCAGGGCCGCGGTGCTTGCCGCAGCTGGTGCGCGGGGTTACGAGGTGAGGTGGGGAGCAGGCTCTGACCCCTCAGCCGAAGGCAGCGTGACAGCCAGAGTTGTCTTCGCTTCCCTCGCCCACCGAGTTTATTCATTTATGGCTAATTTCTCGGTTGATGGTGTGTTAGTCACTTGGACTTAACGCACAGCATCGCTAGCGTGGTGTTGCTGGCACAAACAACATGATAGCGAAGGGGCTGGGCTCGGGAGGAAGCTGTAGGTGAGGTTATTTGGTGTCCAGGTGGTTATTGTGTGTCTATATTCGGGTCAGTGCCAGGATCTAGCAGGTGCAGTTCTTAACTTCTCTGGTTCAGTTGTTTATCTATAAAATGGATATAACGTCCTTCTGTCACCCACAGGACTTCTTGTGATTTGCGTGGATACTGAAATAACCAGCACCAGAAAAGTCCGTGGTGAAAACTAATTCTGTGTGCACAGCAGGGTCTTAACACTGTGTGGAAAGTGAGGTCTGGGGTCACGTGCTGAAAAATGAGGAAAGGAGAAAATACAGAATAGTTTTGAACAACATCAACTTTGTTTACTTGGTAAGGTGTCTCAGAAAAAAAACCACAGTTTGATTGTATCATCAAAAGTTCTAACGGGATTAATATGTAGGAACAGTATTAGAAGAAATGTGAACGCTAATCAAGTGTCGACTTTTTTTTGAGCTGTTTTACATTGCAGGTGGAGTATATAGAAAAAAGGCAAATGGAACAAATTGCACTTCCTACTACAGCAGGTCTCAGTGTAGGAAAATAAAGAGCTTTAAGAACAGTTAAATGATGGCTTTCTGTCATCTCGTTAACCTTTTCCAGAAGAGGAAAGCAGTGCCCTGATGAGCTTCTTGCCACTAGGTCAGGCCTTTTGCGGTGCTTGCACCACCTGCTGCAGCCTTTGGCTTACCCGTGAGGTGGGTGCCTGTGCCTGTGTGATCGGGATGCACCTGCCTCTCCACGGAGCTCCAAGCGTTGCTTCAGACCTGTGGGAGCTGACTGACACAGCTGCTGCTGCTGCTTTTCTTTGTCATAGTAGTGGCGACTTTGCTGGAGCTCTTAAACGTGCTTGTTGAGGTAGGGTGTCCTTCACTACAGTGGTTTCCTTTGGCTGAGGGACTTTCTAACACAAAACCTCCAGGTTGTTCAGGCTTGAATTTGTATAGAGGAAACACTGGGATCTAGCATTTCCTAACACTGCACCACTCGCTTTCAGTTAGTGAAATCGGCTTTTGGTTAGTCAGTGATGGCAACTGGCGGCCGTAATAAATACAGCATTTTGAACAGCAGTTGTCAAATGGTTTTTCAAAAATTGGGGCAAGACTAGTTGGAATCTCAGCTGCTGTTCTGTTAATGCTGTAGTTACAGAGGGAATTGCATTTTTTAGTTAGAGAGGGAATTGTAGTGGGAGCTTAGAGGCAGGGAGACATCGTGCCTGACCTACTCACCATTTTAGCAGTCACTGGAGAGCTGCCCCCTGCAGAATGAGCGGTCTGGTTTTCTACAGGTCATGGAAGGTTTCGCAGATGCATATGGCATTCTGCTCTGGAAAACTTCAGATATACTCTTTTGTTCCTTCAGAATATACTACTGGACCAGTTTTTTAATGACTACTTAGCTTGCTGCTGGTGAACTGAATGTCTTGGACTTACGGTTTGTCTTCTCCACTTCTGCGTGCCTTCCACCAGAGCCCTTCTCATAGCACTGAAATAGAGATGATGCTGACAACCAGAAATCTGACAGATGCTGTTTGGAGGCTGTCGGGGCCTATTCTTCCTTTGGGTTGCTTCTGATGAGAACAGTAATTATGCCTGGCTCGTTACCGTCTAGGCTGGAGACAGCCTAGTACTTCTGTTTGGGTTCACACCCTGTGGCCTCCCCAGCACCTCTGTGCTGCTGCCTGCTCCCTCTGCCTGTGCTGCTGTGGGGCACCCAAACACTAACAGCAGGCACGCATCCCAGCTCCAGAAATGCTCAGAAGCTACAGGTTGTGAAGGCTTTACCTACCTTCTGCAAGGCAGAAAAATTCAGTTGACAAAAATCCAGTGTATGTATGTGGTGTAGCTGAGACACTTACAGAAACAGTGATGGGTTTGCCTTTTTTTTTTTTTTTTTAAATATAATTTGTGTAGATCTGGTGATTTCAAGAAGCTGTCTTACGGAGTTGTTCTTGTGTGTTTAAGCCTTTTTCTTCAGGGTGATCTAAAAAATGCCAGGTGTGACCGTTGTGGATATGGGGTTGTGCTTGTTGAAGAGTGATCTTTTGTCTTTTAATAAAAAGGGAAGAAAAAAGATAGCTTAAAAATATGCTGGCAGACTTTTAACTCCATTAGTGGTCTTCTTGAGTTTTTCCTTAATTCAGAAGCGGAGGCATTAAATACAATCTATAGCAACATCGGGCATTTGGGGAAGGATGAGGCTTCCCTACTGGTGAACACGAAATGTTCTGTGGCACAACCGCGTCCAGGCTCTCGGTGCGTTAGTGAGACTGGACTGCAACCAGCAGATGGAAGTCAAGGACCTTGTGTTTATCAGATTGATTGCTGTAGTTCTGCAACAGGAATCTTCCTGAGTCGAAAACTTGCCTGGCTTGCCTGGAGAGAATTTCTTTAAAGACAAAAGGTCCGGCTGTGCCGTAAGTCGTGCCTGCTTCCTGCCTCCTGGTGAAACGGGCTGGTGGCGCTAAGCGAGCTAGCGGTCTGCACAGGTCACCTAACGCACACATCGCAAGTCTGCCTCACCTGCAAGGTGACAAGCATCAGTGTCTTCTCCTGGGCTGCTTAAGGGAAAATATTCTGTGCTAACCTCAGTGCAGATAATGTAATAACGTAGATACTGTTTGAGTTGAACAGATGGCTTATCGCTCAAGAAATGCAATTAAGGAATTTGTTTTTGGTGTGAAACGCTAGCATAACTTCTTATGGTCACTAATGATCTCGAGGCTTAAAAAACAAACAGACAAAACCTTTAACTGAAACATGAAATAAGCAAAGTGCACTTGGATGGGAGAAACAGACTGGGACCCTTGCTGAGATGTGTGTGTTTTCTTTTTGCTTGTTTCTTTTTAGCATGTAGAAACAGCAGTGTCACCTACTAAAACAGCAGAAAGAAGCTATCCATTCAACACAAACATATATTTGCTGTAGCTATCACTTGTTTTCAGCCTTATTTCCCAGCTGCTCCTAGGCTTCAGAGCCTGTGATGATGTCCTTGTATCAGTTTGTGCTTGGAATACAAGGTAACAGTACAGTAAAACTGAGTACCTTGATGGCTCTCAGATGTGAGATGCCTGTTATAAAACAAACTGTGTATCTGTGGTGTCTGTATTTAATGCTAGCACTTATTCTATATTGGGGTCCGTGGGCTTTAGTGCCTTTCAACCCATGCAGGTGTCCTGCCTCTTCTTGCTGTTTCCTCATTAGTGAGGTGAGCAGTCTGCAGATGTGCACTGCGGAACCCCGTGTAGTAGTTGATCAGCTCTTTTCTTCTGCAATTTGCAGACCTCGGTACACGGGACGGGAGGGATCCCTGTGTGCTCTGTACAACACATTCAGCCCCTCGACCATCCCTTTCTTTTGATGCCCTGTCGCTAGGCCAGGCTGTATACTGGTTTCAGTTGTCAACTTGCAAATTGTTGGTATGTTTATTTCAGCTTGCCTTATCTGTATGTACTTGAAGCAGTGTCTTCTGTTCTCTTTTTGTCTGTGCACTTTATGCAGACATGTTATGAAACTTAAGAAAACTGTAACGTATAATTTCAGATATTACCAAAATCTTTGAAGGTGTTGCTACTGCACTGTTTTGTAGTTGCAACATCCTTTGATGCTTCTTTCTTGGCTAAATTTAATGGTCGTTGATTCTTGACCTATCTAACTGGAACAGAAGAATAACAGGATGTTATTGCCTAGAGCAGTTGTTCACTACAAAGTGTGCTCTCTGTAAGGCACGCCGACTTTTACATTGGCTTCCGCAAAAAAGCTGTTTAGTAGCCCAGCATATAGTACCTTTAATGTTTCATGTTAACAATCCATTTTTTGCTGTCTCCTTGTATTCTGTATGAATCTTTTCTGTAGAAGTATATTAAAAATAATCAGAACTTGAATCAAAGATTAAAGAAAAATCAATAAAATTATTTTTTCAATACTAATCTAATATGTACTGTGGAGAACCCTTCTTCTAATCTAAAACATTTGTCTTTATTGCCATACAAATTTTTAATGAGAATTTTACCTGTGTCTTGCATGAAGTGCTTTTTCGGTATGGTAGCTGGTCATGCGAGTCTGACTCAATGGCCAGGCAGCTGTTGGAGGTTCAGAATGCCTGGAAGCATTGTTCAATCCGAAAAATGGATTACAGCTTGCTGAAAGCTCTGGTGCAATTTTTTTGGACTCAAGGTGTTTACGTTAACATCAAAGAACATTTACAGGCACTGAATTAGATAACACAAAACTGTGTGTGTTGTCTTCCTTGTTCAAGTGAAGAAGGGTGATTAGTAGCGTAACACAGTCGTAGTCAAATTATTGCATGTTGCAGACATGAATGAGTGGTAAAGGCAAATGCCTTGTGCTGGTGTAACATTATAATGTTTCAACACACAAAAAGAAAAATTTGGAACTTTTTTCCCCCTCCCCTGTGTCAGGTATAGGCAGCAGCTGAAACTTGTAAGTTTACAACTTACAACTCTGTGTTGTAATCTGGTTGTGAATCTTTTCACCTTTGACTTGTGTGGGCCACGTTTTATCATTTGCTGTCTGTGGGCCTGGCAAAGCACTCAACGTACACACGTGCATGCCCACGCTCAGGGACTGGAATCTGCCTTTGGGGGTTTGTACTAAGCTTACACTTTATCATCGCTCTCTGGATTAGTTGATATCTTGTGCTGCAGTCATTGCCATGTCATCACTTCTTCATTTGTGCCATCTTTCTCACCCTTTCATTCCGTATATGTCTCATGGTCATTCTTTAGCTCTGTCCTGGACTTTCACCACTAAAATGATTGCTACTCTGCCAGTCACTCCTCCAAGCTGTCTTTAGGATTGATTTCCTACCACATGAATTTGGAAAAGTTGGAGGTGGGTATGGACGGTGTTAATATTTGTATCCCTGGTCATTGATTATAACTAACTGTGCTGTTACCACACTATTCTGGTAAAACCATTCTATTCTGGTAAAGCAGTGATGAGGTTTTCAGCTTCTTAAATACTTGCAATTTCTCTCTAAAGGCTCCTTTCTTGTCCAAAACTAAATCTGAGACCTTCTCACCTTAATCTGTATGAATGGAATCTAGGTAGATTCATAGTGACTTCAGTGGAAATGAAACGCTACTTTTAGAAATGCAAATTTTATCTTTATTAGTTTGACTCTTGCTTTGCTATGTAGGGAATGCATTTTAAAAACTACTTGACACCTATTTTAATAGGCATACGTAAAAATGTATGCTGCGTTGCTATCCAAGTATGGCAGGTTGGCAGGCATTTAAATCTTTATGTTATTTGATTGTCTATGGATCAGCACGTAAACCATCTATTTCATGTTCTTTTTGTTATATACAATCTGTTAGTAAACAGAGCAATTGTTAGTGAATGTGAAAGCGACACGACAGAACGAGTTGGGTTCAATTTCTGTTAATTCGACAATTTGGATGAGTTTGTGGAAGCGTTCGGTGCATCCTGGACTTGGTGCAAAGGAGAAGTTGAGAGTGGGTGTGTCATGAGATTATTCTGTCTGGCCATCTTAAAGGCCTGCTCACCTTTTTATCTTCCCTTCTAGTTAATTTCAGGAGTGCAAAAGCATTGTTAGGCGTTTATACCCCGGAAGAGGCTGTTGAGGAGATAAATTGGACTTAGAGAGCGGTTTCCTGAGAAGCTGCAGTGCTGCTAGGCATGGCTGGCGTGTTCCTGCCTGGCTGCCTGTGCTGCCTCCTGCTGCAGCACCGCTGGAAGCATCGCAGTGGGAAGAGTAGAGAGGCAAGCCTAAAGGTGACTGCAGGCACGCCAGACAAGGTGCTGCTGCAGCCCCACTGTGGCTCCGACCACGAAAACTCTCAGGCTGTAGCTGCCTGTGGGTCTACAGAAGCACTTACCCGTCCACCATTTCTCCCACGTTTGGCTACGAAGTGGGCAAATACTGATTTCCTCAGCGTGGTGAATGAAGAAGACAAGGCTCAAAGTTGCTTTTGAAGCCTTGAAATCTTGGTTTTGAACTTGGTCCCTGCAGATGTGTTGAAGTTAGCTCTGTCTGCTAGGGGAGCACACAGCTGCCTAGTAAGGATGTCAGGAGTAAGGCTGGGACACAGAGTGCCAGTGAGGAGATGCTGGAAAAAAACGGAAAGTACACCCTTTATTATTATTTTTCTTTCCTTCAGACCTTGAAACAGGGCAGGTCAGAGCACTGAGTAGGGCATAGCTGTTTCAAGGAGAGTGGAGTAAGCACAGGTGTGGTGCGCTGCATGGAGCTCTAATATCTCACAGCTCGACTGTGATCAGCCAGGCCCAGTTGCTGGTACACGGGGAAGAAGAGGTCATACGGTCGTGCTGCAGACCTGTATCCTGTCAGCAGACCTCTGTCCTCTGCCAGATGATCAGGGCAGAATGAGTCACTCCAGGGCAATGTCTTTCTGACTGCTTTTGGGTCAACCTGTCTGAGTTTCTCATGGTCTGCCCTGCTCAGTGGTGTGACCAGAGACTGGGCAGCTCCTGGTGTGAGCTCACATCAGTTTAAAAAACACACATTTAAAACAAACAAACAAAAAAAACCACACGTGTGTGGTGGTTGTTGCTAGATCTCTTGTTTCTGGCCTATTACATTTCCTGTTAGGAGACAGTTTTCTCTGAGGTGAATCTGGGGGATATATTTGTGGTTTGGCTGGGATTGTCTGGGCTGCTTGACCGTTTTATTGTGCAGGTGGCTACGGTTCCTCTCAGCCCCCTGGCAATCAGCTCAGAGGGGGGGAGAAGGCCTCAGGACTAGCGCTCTAATTGCGTCCATCAGCTCTGTGAGCCCCTCCCGTTGGTGTGGGTTGGGGAGTCCAGCCCTGTGGTTATATGGGAGCCTGAGGACAAAGCAAACTCCCCTGAGTGCTCCCTATGTGTCTCCTTTTGAAGGCACTTTCTGTCTTTCCCAAGCCTTCTGCTTTCCCAAGAAACGGTGCTCTCTCCTCCCCTGAGAGCAGCTGGGCCTTTGCTCCTGAATTCCACACCTTACCACAGGAACCCTGCACGACTGTGTCTGTGCGTTTTTGTTAATTAGCAGGAGTGTAATTGCAAGTCGAACTTATGTGTCCTTGTCAAACTGTAATCTGAATAATGCGTGGCTGAAACAGTGGGTTGTTTCTTGTTTTTTAGATCTCACAACTTGCTGACACAACTTAAAAAATGCCATTTTTGGGGGGCCTAGCCTCTCTGTGCTATAAAATAAAAAATACATGCCCAAGTTCTTCATTCTTAACTTTTTGTTTGTTTGTTTCTTCACTGCTTATCAGTCTGTTCTGACAAATTTGATACCCTTTTACTTCCTCCCAGAAAATAAATTTATTGTCAGAGGTTATTTCCCACCTGGTTATGAATGCTGGGGTGCTATTAGGTAAAAACCGCATGTTTTTGGCTAAGTGCATAGTCCAAGTGGCTTAAATGGCTAGTGAGGTGTAAGTGACAAACAGTGCTTTGCTTCCTTCCAAACAGAAGTCGTGACAGTGGTCGGTGTGCTCTCACAGGGTCCCTGCCTGCTCTGGTAAAGGGCAGCCAGGAGCTGCCTGCAAAGAAACAGAGGGCTGGAAGCTGCTCCTGGATGCTCTCCTTTCCATGAGCAGCTGGGAGGTGGTGAAAGCCGCCGGGCTCTGCAAATTGTGGCAACAACAGCTCGCTCTTACTTGCCCTTGCTCTAGAAGGTATTTGTGGGTGTGCTGTGCAGTATGTGCAAACCGATGGGAGTATATTGCAAGGCTTTTGGGGGAAATGGTGACTGCCACCGCCGGGCTAATTTATCTTCATCTTGTTTCTGAGGGGTTTTTAGGAAGGAAGGCTAGCAGGGACAATTGTATGCTGTGTTAACGATTCTGTCCTGAAGGATGGTGATAATACTTGAAAAGAGGTTAAAAGTAGAATAAACTTGCTACTGAATTTTAGGGCTGTTTCTATCAGATGAAATACCTGCATTACTTGTGTGTAGTTCTCAGTATGAATCCAGAACTGTACCAAGAATTGCTTTTTAGTTCTATAAACAAAAAATAGATCTGAAAAATAAATGACTGAATACATCCTGAATTTTATGTTTTAGGAGAACACACGAATTGTCAGGGTGAAGGTTATAGCTGGAATTGGTCTGGCCAAGAAGGATATTCTAGGAGCCAGGTAAGGAAAAAATGTGGTTAATGTCTTAATGGACAGCTGATTCTTTATTTTGTTTCCATAGCTATTTAGATCTTAGTAAATGCTACTATGCCTCTTTCCAAAAAAAAAAAAAAAAAAAAAAAAAAGTGTTTTAACTGGCACCTTATAAAAATAATCAGAGGCTATATAAACATGAAGGCGTCTAGTTTCTTGCCCAAAAGTCATGTGGACAGATCTATGCATTGGCAAAACAACATGTGGGAAGGCTCTGCACGCTAAAATAATTCCGTCTTGGAGGATGGATACAGGAACATATTTTACTTCAGTTAGAGTGCAGCTAAAACAACAATAGTTCAGTTTTAATCAAAATTGTCTCATCTGTACTTTAAAGACTTGGAATGAATACCATACTAAACAGTGGTAGCAACAAGAGTACTTTAACTCCAATTATGTGCAGAGGAACAGCATCCACCAATTCCACAGATGTGGTAAACCCATGCCAGTGGCTTCAGGCATGTACAAATTTAAAAGTTAACAATCTGTATAAGGAGAGAAACAATTAAAATGATTTAACATTTACCACAGTAAAGATCAGACTTTGTAATTGGAATGTATTGCAAGATCTTGTAGAATTGGCAAGTGGTAGCATGCAGCTTGTAGTAAAGTTACTTTTTTTTTGTCCTATGAACGGAGTGTCTAAAAAAGTACTGGTGAGTTTAATACTAGTTCTGCTGTCAGCTTTTTTTTTTTTTTTTTTTGAATATGTATAGGAATGCTGTTATTTTACCTCTAGCAGTGTTGTTTTTACATGTGACATCAATTTAGCATTAGAAAAAATTTTCATGCTACTCATATTTTTAAGCCAGATAATCTGGCTTAAAAATAAATATTTGTTAATTAAATATATTTAAATTTAAATATATTAATTCAATCAAATATAATTACATTTAAATAATTTAAAATATTTTTTCTCACATGCAAATTTCTTACTTTAAAAAAATCAACTTTTCTCATTAATTTAATATGTGAAAACTGTATGTTCTGTTGCATGGCAGATGGTCCTCATTACCTGTTTTAATAGTTTATTTGAGCAATTGAATGCCTTGTTTCTGTTCATGCAAAGTAGTTACTCATATAATGTTTCTTGTACCACAGGAAGGAAAAATATCTGAGGCAGTAGGCTATTTTAAGCTGTCATATTAGACACTTTCATTAACAGAAAAATTCAAGTTAAAGTCTGTGAAACAGAACATTTAGTAAAAATACCAAGTCTTTAAGGAAGTACCTCAAATTCCAGATGTTCGAAATTCTTTTTGTCTAAAACAAGAAGTTTAATAGTTAAGATTTTTCAATCACAACTGATTTTTGTTCAGGTATGTCTTGTAGAAATGCATTAAAATTATTAAATCTTTTCTCATGCAATTAGAATTGTGCAAGAGGAAAGAGAACCAAATTGTAGTGACATACCGAATGTAAAATGGCATAGCTACTATGGTACTAGCTACTGTTAGTAGCTACTACTAATCAAGCATTACTACTGATTATCTCTAAAACTATTTAGAAAATGTTTATTATTGGCAATGGATATGGTGTTTGTAAATAAATTGTAACTAAATGTAACTTTCATAGCTTCTGTTAATTTAAGCTTTTTAAAACTCAACTGCTAATAATGCTATAAATAATAATAAAAAATTATATCTAGCAGTTTGCTTATCTTTTTCTCTTTCCCCCAACAGTGACCCATACGTGAAAGTGACAGTGTATGATCCAGTGACTGGAGTCCTTAGCAGTGTTCAGACAAAAACTATTAGAAAGGTTAGCATTCTTGTCTGTGTGGGTGTATTTTTTATTTATTTATTTTTTTTGATCAGACTCTCAGGGGGAGGTAAGAATACAAGAAATAGAAGGATTAATATGCCTCAAGTGAAAGGAGTGTTCCACAATCTACCCTATTTCTCTGTTTATGGTATTATTTTTAGTATTTTCCATTCAATAATTTTATTTGTGGAAGATAGAGAACCACTAAAGAACGTGAGGTATGTACTGATCCAAAATTGAATAGTTTATGGACATACTGGGTGGTTTTGTTTGTTTTGGGTCTTTAATGTCTCTTTCCGTACAACTTTTCTATTTTGTACATTAAATCGTGCAGTTCACCTGAACCGTGATAGTCCTGGTTTCTCTAGAATACCTGCAGACAAAAGTCAGTGTTAGAAGTGATAATTTATATTAGATCTACTAAAAATGGAAAACTGAGAGATAAAATATTCTTCCAAACTGCTGTTTTCAGATAATGGCTGTGACTTGTATGATGACTGACCGATACGTTTTCTCTTCTTGTTGATAATTGTTAGGTTAGCTATGGTGAGAGTGCAAAACATCTAGAATATTTCTGAAAATAACCACAGTTGAGAAAGGTGTGTGGCTGAGCAGATTATGTTGTTTGGTCGATCTGTGCCTGGTTTTTCTAGATTACATTGGTGAGAGATCTGGCATTTGGTAACAGTTCATAATTTCAGGATTAGTTTATGTTTGTGTGAAAGCAGTACAGATAGTGAATCTGGACTGAAGGGGAAGCAGTGACTGTTACTGAAAACATACCGTGAAATAACTGTTTTGTATGACATGCCTTTTTCTGCATCCTTGGCATCAGCCAGAATCTGAGAATACTTGTGTAAATTGTCTCCGTTCTGCCCTGCAATAAACAGCGTAAGGCTCCTAAGACTTTTATCTGCAATAGCAGTGTTAAAGCTTCTGTGCTTTTAGTGTATTGTTATATGAGATAAAGCAGACATAAAACAAGTAAGCAAAACAACAAAAGATACCTGTATAGAATTGTTCCTATAACCCATGTTGTCTTTTTTTTTTTCTTCCTCCTACATATAGTCCTTAAACCCAAAGTGGAATGAAGAACTTTTATTTAGAGTAAGTGTTTTTCCTTTTTTTTTTTTTTTTTTTTTTTTTTTTTTTTTTTTTTTTTACGGTCTTATTACCTGTGTTGGTTGTTATGTTAACAGTAGGAAAAATATTTTCTTGCTTCTACAGCTTAAGATCAGAAATGCAAACATTAGAATTAATATTCAAACGCTAACAGACTGCTTTCCTTAGAAATACATTTATTTTCAAGACTGAGAATTTAAATATAGCACAACTAAAAATCTTAGCTTCTTTGTTCCATGAAATTTAAAAAAACATTTTTGGGATAGCGCCAATCTTGTCTTATTGGTTCTGGCGTAAAAAGCATAGTATTACTTCTATTTTAGGAGCAAGGTGTAGATTAGATGTCTAATTTATGTCTTACTTGTCCAACAAGCACACAAGCCGTTAGAACATGTACTGTATTGTTGAGAAATTCGTAAACCTAGAGGCCCCAGTTTAGAAAGTGCCTAGTCAAGGGCTCAGACTTCTGTGTTTTTCAGCATGCCTAATAAAGGCAACTTTCTCACATTCAAAATGATGGTGAATTTCCCTCCTCTTATAAACAAATCAAAACTTGATTTATGAGGAAATTGTGACTTTATGTAAAGTAATGTGTAGCATCAGCTTCCAGTCAACAAATTTTATTATGTGCTTTTCTGCAACATTAAAAAAACCTGTACTGTCTGATACCTGTATACGTACAGTTAGTCCTAGAAAGTGATCCTCTGCCCCTTTTTGGTCCTTTCAGACCTCTAGTTAACACAATACACTTGCATTCATTCTAAGCTGCTATTATTAGAGAATCGGTTTTATAATCAAGAAGTCAAAATCATTTAGTTAATATTTTGGTTTTTAATTTGTTTTCCGTGATTCAGAAACTAAATTATCCTTGCGTGTTACCTTGTAGGAGAGCTCATTTAGGCTTTGTCAGAAAATTTGTCCAGGCATTTCTTGTTGTCAACAAAGATTTATGTAAGCATTCTTTACCAAATATATGGTACCATCTACTAAGTGTCATAAATTTTCCACGTAACTTGCTTTTTTTGAATAGCAATTCTTGATAGCTGTAACTGCTGATTCATGTGCTCAAAATGAAGGAGCAATTTCTTCATCTTTGGCAAAAATGACTATGCAGGCAAGTTAGTGGACTTAAGAAATAATTCCTCAGAAAATTCAAAACACCTATGGGTCTTTAAGTATTGGCATACTCCTTTTTCCATGGTATTTTGAAATCTTGCCTGATACTTTTCTGTGTTGACACACATAACAGGTGAGATATCTTTTAACTTTGTTGGGACAAATGCTTCCTGTGGAGAACTGGAAGACCGGGGGTGCGTGCTTGTAGCCAAGGATATTTTGAAAATGTTCATCTTCCAGAATAGAGATATGAGGGATTTATTTTCTTTGGTGTGTAAATATGTATGTATATATAATGTTAGCAATGATACGTTCCTGAACTTGCATACCAAGTTCTATGAGAAACTTTTTTTTGAGTTTTTATTAGTTTTACCGTGTTTATGCAAGAGAAAAGAAATTACGGCATTTGCCTGAAAACAAATAGTGGAATTCAGTGTATATTTTAACTGTTAACATCTTTCTTTTTCCTAGGTTAATCCTCAAAAACACAGACTCCTTTTTGAAGTATTTGATGAAAACCGTTTGGTAGGTCCTTCATTAATATTGCAATTTACTAAATGCTTGAATGAAATTAAGTTCACCTGGATTCTAAGCTCAAGATAAAAGCAAACAAAAAAGCATACCGACATCTATAATGAAACTTAAAGGAAACCTGATTTGTTAATGTGTCTGACACTACCATATTTTGATCTGAAGCAATCATACTATTGCTCTTAACTTCTAATGTGTTTCAACTCAAAAGCATCATTTTTTTATAGTTCGTCTCAAATGATATGGCCAAATCCCTCCCTAATATTGAATACTATGCAATGAATGTTTATTTTTACTACAAATTAGTATTGAGAATGTAGGTATCTGTGTACATGTGTGAGAAGTTTCTTCAGTATGTGAGGAGTAGCACAGAAAAAATGGTGTACCCTTTCTTTGAAAATCTCAACAAGCAGACCCTGGATGCCTATCCCAGGTATATGGTGTCTTATTTTATTTTTTTAAAGCAGTTTTAAAATGCGTCATCAGAATTTGTAGTTCACATGGCAGGTTAGGTTAAATGTGAATTTTCAGGATGCTCAAATGTGTGTTTCAAAATGATGTTTTGGGTTATGGTCTATTCTTCGTGAGGTAGAAGTACTTTGTAATTAGTCGTTGGAGCTTTGCTGCCACCCTGTGGAAGTCAGGATGCATGAATAGAAAATCAGATCCCTAATTTTGGGAAGGCCAATGTTTTCTTTTTCGTTTTGACCAAGAAAATTCCTTACCGTTCTTTCTCAATTCCTTACCGTTCCTTCTCTGATCTAAAGTAGATGAGCTGTTTGGCCTGTTTTTTTGTTGTTGTTATTTTTTTTTAATTTTAATTTTTATTTTTTTATGGGAGAGGAGCCAACAAAACATCGTACTGGATCAACTTGGAAAAGGTGCTTTGTTTCCTACATGTGACTGCATTTAGAGATCAAAGCAGCATGCCCTAATCAGTCACTGTATAGTTCTACAATAACAGTATTTTTTTTCTTTCCCATCTCATCATTTGGTCAATGGAAAAGGCTGCCTCCCTATTTCTATTTAGCTTCCTCTTTTGTGGTGAAGACTAAATTTCTGTCCCACATGTCTTGAACTACTTTAAGTCAGTCATATCGTTGCCTTAGCTGTGAGAGTTTGGGATTGATAGACTCCCCCACTTCCATTAATTTATTTTCACGTCATAAATTATGGGTGCCTTGTGCTTTTTCACTAGGATATGTACCTATGATCAAAAGGTGTTTCATCTTTCGTGATTTTAGTTGGCTTGAGTATTAAGCAGCATTTCTTCTGCCTATTTGATGACTGTTTAAAATCTAGATGTGAGCAAGCTGATGGAATTCTTTTAGAGCTGTGAGACTGTCCTAATGGGTGATTTCCTCTATAGAATTTTGTCCCGTGTGCTTTTATTCCTGGTGACTTTTGGGTAGAAATTGAACCTTGAAATCTTAGTTATGCTTTTAAGAAATGTTGCTTTCCTGAAAACTGGGCTCAAAACTCTTCAAAGTCCTGCTTCAATTCCAAGTCCTGCAACATTAATTAAGACTCCAATTGTTGGTGGTTTAACATCTTTCTGTACTAGCTTTAAGACTTGTCAAAAATCACCTGGTTTGGATCTGATTTATTAAGGGAACACGGAAACTGATTTGTTTTGCTGACTTGATGCAAGCCATTAGTAGAATAAATGGCTTGACCCGTTTGTGGAATGCTCTGTTAGAGCTGTCTTTAAAAGCACATTAGAAAAATCAGTCAGGAAGGAGAATGAGATCGTTTATGAGATGGGCCAGTGCAGGACCTAGCTGACATCTTGAAGTCTTTTCCTGTCTTACAATAACTTGTCCCAGCTCTGCATATTTCAAATGAAGTACCAGAGCCTATGTTATTTGGTAATGAAGAGCTAAATAATATTAAGATTTGCATGGGGCTACAGGTCTTTCCTTTTTTATTAATATTTATTTATTTATTATTGTTATGTCAACTCTAATTCAGTAGGACAGAATGTTGCATTTAGAAGTCATTTCTGGAGTGATTAAGGAAGCTGTAGCTGGCTGGCTATACCTGCAAAATCATAGCTAAAGAAAAATGACATGCTGAGAAATGTGGTTGAAATCTTAACTTCGAGTTGCCAAAATATGTCAGTTTATCATTTACTTACGGATTTCTTGGGAAAATTGGGGGGAAAAAAATCAGATTATCTGTTGGGGGCAAAGTGTTGCTTTTTTTTACTGAAAGTATTGTATCTAATAAAATTGTTGCAATTTGTTGTGCATCACACTAGCATGCTACAAACTGCTGCTAATAAATGTGTTGTCAGGACAGAAAGGGGCTTTAAGAACTGCATTGTTTCTTCTTCGTTCACACATCTTAGCATGTGCACGCTTTTTTTTTTTTTTTTTCTAGTATATTGGTTGTAGTTCAAATGTGACTTTTAAAATCTGTGACCAAGAAAGGTTTTATGGTGTTTGACTTTCCTTCCTGCCCCAACCCCTCTCCAGCACGTAACGTTAGAAGAAGTCCAGTTGGTGAAGCATAATGAAATAGATGAAGTATTGTATTTGTTGGCTTTTATGAATAAGCTAGTATTCGTTTACTGCTGCATTCTAATCATGGAATTCAGGTAATGGAGGTTAAGTAAGCCCTGGAGTATAATTAGAAAACAAATTTGTTGCTTGCAAACAGAGTACTGTGAATTCAATTCTTGGCTCTTATTTGGGAAGGAGGTTTAAATGTTAATTTTATTGCCTTCTAGCTTAAAATACAGCAAAGGTTAAATAAATATGGAACAGAAAAAAATCTAGTAGTATGACCTATAAAAGTATAAATGGCCTAGTGTTCTCTTCTGTTTGCACTTTTTCAGCGGCACTAAGTAATTTCATGTTAGTGTGGTAGCGTTTAGTACTGCATCATATATGGCTTCTGTGTTCAAAAGTACGTTCATAACCAAATATGTTTAAAACACAAAAAAATACACTTAACAGTAAGATTGTCTTTTTTCAAAAGTCCCACTAGATGCCAGCAAAGGACCTCTTCAGATAATATAAGACAGTGAAACATCTGTAGGAATTCTCAGTACCATTATTCTTACAAGAGTTGACAATATATTCATTTCTTTGTGCTGTTCATTTTGGTAATTTTATTGGAAAAGAAATTAGTAGTTAGCTATGAATATATGAAGTGGTTTGTTTATAATATACAGAATAGGTTTCTTCTGTAATTGTGCTCTGTAACCATATTTATCCTAGTACGAAATTCTCTTGGTGTTTCGTAGTTTATGTAGCTGGCCATATATTTGCATGTCATTATCAAACAGTAATGAATGTTCACTTAATCTGGACTTCAAGCAAACAAGATGGTAGCTTGCAAGAATATTTTTATTTCTTTCTACCTTTAACAGCTGTAATTTGGAAAGGTTAAAATATTATTTAACATGGTAGGCTGAAAGTCAGTGCTGAATTACTAATCAGGATAACTTGTTTCTAATTCAGTTGCATCTCCCTAAAAAATATTAACTAATTGGCAGGAGAGCTTTTTAACGTGTGCAAATCTTTACAAACTGTGATTGGTTAACAACGTGTAGATTGTTAGATAATGTCAGATTTCTTTCAAGTTTTATTTAAATAGAGTAGAAAAACTTCTATTTTTTTTAGGGGAGAAGGGTTATTTCCCTGGTTTATGCATAAGTCAGACCTCAGCAGTTTGCTAGCATGGTTACTATTTGGAAATTCAATCCTAGACTTGATACTCAATTATATGGGATTTCATTCCTACCAACTTCCTGTAATTCTAAACCTACGGGTAAAAATATTAGTAGTCATACGCTGCTGAGGAAAGTACGGACACATTGACTCAGCTAGTGCAGCTGCAGCAGGCGTTGCTGGTTTAAACTTGAAAATACTGGGAGTTTATTATATTCATTTATGCAGATTACAGAAGGTATAATTGAAACAAGGTTGGTAGTGTTTGTCAGTGTGTTGCAGCTGAGGTCGTTGGAACATAAGTGCTTTATAAATGAGTGCTTTCTGACTACGAGCAATCAAAGACGGTCCAGAAACTGCAGTTCAACGAATGGCTGACTTATTTCAAGAGGTACAGTCTTTTTTTTAACGCTAGTATCTTGTAGAAATTAGGACAAAGCTTGCTACTTCTATGAGCTTTTACTGTTGTGATGTACTAGCTCTAGGTTCTGTGCAGCTGCCTGTAGCCTTCCCGTTGAAGGATTTTTCTGGTTTTCATTCACTAACATGCGTGGAAATGAGAACAAATGGCACGACGGTTAAGACTGCATTTTGCAACTCAAAGAAGTAACACAGATCCGCTATCAGAAACCTCCGAAGATGTTTTGGATAGTAACCATCGGATGTACTTCAAAAGGATACAGAACTCTGAACCTAATGTTGCACAAATGAACCTGACTCCTAGACAAGTTGCTTGTGCACCTGTAATGCAGCAAATAATTAATCAAGAGAGAAAGGCAAATATTTCTTCACTGCAAAAAAAAAAGAGCACCTCACTGCATATTTCTCTACAGTCTAGAAAGCATAATGGATATTTTCGGTCTGGTGATGGCGAAGACACTTCATTCATCAGTATTGGGAATGAAGGAAGTTGTGGCACTAGAATTGTGGTTGATCATCCAGCTAATGACAGCCATCTGAGCAATAGCGCTGCATGCAGCGGCAGTCTTAGCAGTATTGCAGCCAGTGACAATGGATCCTTGAGCAGCGCTGGCAGTGACTATGGATCATGTACAAGTACCACGAGTGATGGAGGTTCATACAGTAACAGTGTCATCAGTGACAGTGGTAGTGGCACTCTTTCGACGGGCGATGGCACTTACTGTAGCGGTGTTGTTCATGGCGACTTTTCATATGGAAATGTTTCTAGCAAGTGTAATCCCTATAGAAACAACTCACCTCAGGAAGAAGTACAAGTGTGTAGAAGTAATACTACTTTTGACCAAGATGTTTTGTCAGTGAGGAAGAAAACTAAAATTCCACTGCGGCGGTGTTCATCATTGGTAATTTTCCCTAGGAGTCCTTCCAGTACTCCCCCAGCTTCTCCCATAACCTCAGGTCAGCTCCCACACAGAGGTGCCTATCAGACATCACATAAACTAATTATTTCTCCTAGTGAGCCATCACATAAAGAAGATCAAACCATTTCCAAGGGTTTCCTTTCAACAGCAGTCAATGGACTTCGACTGTCTAAAACAGTTTGCTCTTCTGGTGAAGTTAGAGATGTTCGACCGCTTTCCTTGAATACATCATTACAGGACAAAAGTAAAATTCTGAACAGTTCTGAGCAGGCAACTTGTGAAGAAGTAGCTGGTGGCTTCTCGTGTATTTCAGTTCATCTGACTCAAAGAGCATTTGCATCAAGCAGTGAAATGGTTAATGGCTGTTGCAGTGCAGAGTTAAATCTGAACTCCAGTGCAAAATACCCTCCTTTAAAACTGGCACGTAGCACATCTGCATGTTTACCCTCAAAAATAGATTCAGAATACCAGATGAATATAAATCAACTGGAAAGACCAAATGTACAGACGAGCAAAACCCACCATGTTTTGCAAAGAAGTGTTTCATTGGAAGGATCACGTCAAAAAGTTTCTTGCTGTTTATCCAGTCTTAAATACAAGTGTCATAGTGCAAGGACGTCTCAGTTGCATATACAGTTCAAGCCTGGGAATGAAGGAAAAACAAGTGGTGGTAACAAAAGATATGGAACCTCTAAAAGGGAAATATCTAGCACTTCTTTGTGGAGGCCCCATAAGGTGAGTGTTCTGGTTTATAGAAAAATCTGACAGTACTTTAAAGCTGAAATTATACTGGAAAATAATAAAATCCATAATCAAGGTTTAGCACAGCTATTTCAGAATTTCCTAATGGTGTCAAACTGTCATCATTAGGGAGTTACTTTTTATATGATTTATATCTTGTTTTTTAGTTTTGTGTCTTAGATTATGGTACTCCTTTGGTGAATAGGTCTGTGGAATACCTGTATATAACATGTATTATAAACTATAATTTCCAGCTTACATAACATGAAGGGATTTTCTTGTCTAATTATTCAGACATTGGAGGTATTTAAACTTCAGTTTTGTAAAGTTTTAAATACATAACTTTACTGCCTAATAATAATTATTATTAAAATTGCATATAAAATGGGTAAAAATTAGTAGATCAGAGGCTTTCAGGTTTATTTCTTATAGGCTTTATTTTACAGTACAGTTCACTCTATATAGAATTAAAGATAAGTAATATTTGAGCAGAGAAACTGTAAATACCATTTGTTTCTGTATACACCCTGAACCACAGGAATTTTCAGAGTTTCCTTTCCTTTTTTTTTTTTTTTTTTTTCCTCCAACCACTACTTCAGTCTGAGCAGTACACTGTAACTTAATACCTCTCCCAACAACATTGCTGTCCAAATTATAGTACTTCGCTCTAGATAAATATATTTTTTTGGTAATGAAACTCATGTCCAACTAAACTTCAGAAGTGTGTTTGCTCTTATTAACTCTTGAAGCAGTTTATATTAGTGAAGTATAAGCCATGTGAAATGTGGATTTTAGAATTTGTTCAAATAACATTGTGAAGATATGAACAACCTGAATATTATTTATTGGTTTTAATTATGAATGCTGATAAAAGAGCAACAACTAATATTTACGAAAGTTATTTCAAGTTTTAAGACCTCATGCTCCATGAGTTAGAATTACTGTAGTTTAATTAATTTACTTGTAGAAGCAACGAGCTTCATGCCAAAGTTCTATATTACTGACATCTCCTTTCTGAACTAGAAATTGTATTACCTTGAAGATAATACCCTGCAATTTTCATTCTGTCACTGCCTTTAGTTAGAGTAGTGCCTGATGATTCTATTCTTTTTGGCTTCTTTCAAGTTGTGTATTGCTTTATGGAAAAAAGAAAAAAAAAACAAACAAACACGTGTTCTTTTTATAGAACTGTGTTTTCAGTTCAAGCTTCATTTTAAAGCTCATGGTGGATCACAAGTAACCACTATGTATATTATTTGGCAGTTCCTCATCCCCAAATCCAACTGTTAATGGCAAATTCCACGATAAGCACAGATTATGACATTTTAAGTAGTCTGGATCTAGTTATTCTTAAAAAAAAAAAAAAAAAAAAAAAAAAAAAAAAAAAAAAAAAAAAGAATGGAAAATGTTGAGTCATGCACTTCAAGTACATTTCACTGCTAGCTTCTGTGTTTAATGTCAGTAGTTGATATGTAAAATACAAAATGCTTAAATACTGAATGAATTTAATTATGTTCCGTCCAGTTAGAATCCAAGTTCAGGATTAGTTTGTTAGTAAACATTTCCAGAGAACCTCATAGCTCAGTGGACTGACAGGTTTGTGTCAGTTCCCAGTAGTGGTGTTCACAGTGTATTATCATGAAATCTAGGCTAAATTTAACTTTTTAAGCACTTTAGAGCATGCTCCTGTTATAGGAGAGCATCTTTGCTGTGCTAATGTGGCAACATATTTTAACCTTACCAATTTCTTAAATTTTTTTTATCTTCCATGTAGAAAATGACAGAGGTGAGTCTTTTCTATTTGTTTGTTTAACATAAAGATTGTCTGAATCCCAAATTGTTGTGGTTACGTTGTACCTTTCATGCATTTGCAGATACTTGGTTTGTGCCAAATATTTGATTTGTCCCGTGACCACATACAAATTAAAAAGGTTTCTGATACCAGAAAACTGGACACTAAAGGTTTTATAGTACTGTGTTTGTTTCGGATTCCTCTGAAAGGCACAGAAGCATATCGCTCTTGAAGTGGCCCTATCAATCTTAATGTAAAATCAGTTTTTGTACAATATCCTATGTAATAAAAATTTAAAGGCTCTCCCACCAAACCAAGCAAAAGCCATAGTGACTTTATGGCAGTTCAGTAATTCACCAGAATAAACTAGATAAGTATTTTTGTGTTTGCTGTTACAGCCTTTGAAAAATATAATAGGTTCTACGGCAATCATTTAATTATGTAGTCCAATTAATTATCATGGTGTGTTGTGACTCATTTAAAAATAAACAACTCCCAAAATATTTCTCTTGACTCCAGTTAGTCTGGCCTAGTATATTGATATGCTGAGTCTGAGTTCAAATTTAACAAGTTGATACTGGAGTAGCATTTAGTAATGTCAGCTATCTGTACAGAGCAGGCATGAAATCAAATCAGTGCTTTGGTCACAGACTGCAGAGTCTGAAGCAGTGAAAGGTCTAAGCATTCTTTTCTTATGTGCCTAGCTACTAGCCTTCAGCCACCCGGTATCAGGTTTCCTGCTTTCTATAATCAACAGCTTGTTAAAGGCTCACTTAAAAAGAGAGAGAGAGAAAAAAAATCAGAAAATCAAAACATAATTTCTGTGACAACTGGCCTTGGATTATTTTTAATTAAGTTAAAAAATACGGGGAATGGTGATGGCCTTGCATGGCACTGCTGATCTTTACTTGAAATATGTTGAATAGGTTCTGCAGCAGGGAGTGGAATTTCGCTTATGCAAAGCAGGAGGAAGAGGTATACAAGTGCATGATTGCATCATTGACAGTTGCCCTTGACTTTGTATATATGTTTTCAATGTGTTTCTTTCAGTGCGTATGTCTCTTGGGGTGGATGTAAATCTATAGCTAAAGCACTTTGATGTCACTGGTGTGAACTGGGAGGGTAGGGCTGAGTAAGGGAACAGGTTACATGCTGCATATGCAGACATGAGGAGGTACAGAAGGGCAGTGGCTACAGTTCCACTTCTTGTTGGCCATGAACAAACTTTCTGAAACAAGAAAAAAAAAAGCTATACTAATCTCTTCCACAAATACGCTATTATGGTGACATCCGTGTTGATATCAGCACTTCCTTCCAAATCAGTATCACTGCTGGTTAGAAGATGTGCGTATCATAAATGGACTTGCAAATGTGTTAGTAACTGTATGTCTTTAACATAATTTCTTACACAATTAACAGAATTGTTATCTTTTTGCTTACGAGTAGTTTTGCTGAAGTTTTGTCTTCATTGAATGAAACTCACACTGAAGAAAAAAAAATAGAGGTGATTTAAAAAACAAAAAGGTTTTATATTGTCAGATTTACGTGAAAAAAATAAGTTGTAATTCTTCAGCTATTTTCATCAGGTTCTGGAACTTCACATTTCGCTTTGTAACAGGAGATGCTGTTTGAATAGCATCAGCCAATTCTATATCCGCCAAATAGTCATCCATCAAATCCCTTTCTCACCAATTTAGAGACAAGGGACTGTGTCAAACAAAGGCCTTGCAAAAGTACAAGTAGCTGATATCAGTTGCTCCAGCACAGAGGGCCATTAGATAGCATTACATACCCTTGGTGAAAGCCCTGCTGACTGCCTCGAATCACCTCCCTGTCTTCCATATGCTGTACCATAGCTTCCAGGAGGCTCTGTTTCATGATCTGCCTAGGCACAGAGGTGAGGCTGACAGGTTGGTAGTTCCCATGGTTTTACCTCGTACCTTTTTAAAAATGGCTGTGACGTTTCCCTTTTTCTAGTCATGGGGAACTTCATCTGGCTGCCAGGACTTTACAAATACAATGGAGAGTGGCTTGGCAACTACATCAGACAGTTCCTTGACTTGGAGTTGTCTTTTCTGCACAAATTGATCTCTCTTTATACTGTTATGTGCTGATTACCTTCTCACCTAATCACATTCATCTTGTTCAGAATTGCACATCTTGAAGGATGGTGCTACTGGGCTGCCTATTGCCCATTCTGTGTTGTGGGATATCAGCTCAGTCGAGGAGAATTAAAAGTTCCATTTGGCAGTGATGAACCATGTGTAATGTTCAGGATATTGTCATCCTGAAAACAACACTGTCTTGGCTCTAGCAGAATACTTTAATAACTCTGTACATTAAAGCTCCAGAGCTTTTTAGTCAGCAGTGAAAATTACAAGTACATATTAAAAAGGATTTTTTTTTTGTTTGTGCTCTGCACAAATTATAATTAACCTCATTCTGTTTATAGTCTGCAATTGAACTGAGTTGGGGTAGGTTTCTCATATGCCAACCAAAGGGAAGACTAAAACCACAAAACCATGTGGAGCAGAGCTCCTGAAACAGCTATATAAATTTTTAATTACCCAGTCTTCAGGTTGATTCATGTCCTTTTGATCTACCACAAGAGTGGGGAAAAATTCATAGTGTGGCTTCTTTAATATAGCCATAAGCTATAGTTACTGTCTCTAAGGCTTACTGAAAATAAAGAGTGTGTTATAAAGTAAAACTTTGCTCCCAAGGGAAGACAGAGACATTTTTCCCTTCAATGCTGACTAGCTAAATAACTGAGGCTTTCAGATACGAGACTGTGATCAATGCTATGTTTTGATGTCGATGTTTAGTGGTACATCACTTTCACTTTTTGTGAGAAATTGAAACCACAACACATGTTTTTAACCCAATATTTATTGGAAAATGTGATGTAGAAATCAGTCTCTGTAAGCATTATGGCATCAGACAACAAAGCGAACTGTACCTGCAGGTATTCGTCCAAGAATTGTCAAGAAGGTGAACTAGAAAATTATTAAAATACTAACGATGATATTTTTTGATCTATTAGGCTGTCTTACTGAAGGAGGGTGGCCAATGTTTTTAAGTGACTGAAAGGGAAATGAAGGGAATTACAAGCACATTACAATGTGCCAGTCTGGAAGGAAGAATATAGAGAATAGGCTCGTTAGGTGTGACGGGATTTTTTGTTTACAGGGAAGGGAGAACGAGCTTGGCTTTCATAAAAGGAAGCTACGTCTCACAAATCAAACTAACCAGCAACATAGGAAAATGAGTGATCTGATTAATACAGGACACTTAAATTCTCAAAATATTTGCCGAGAACCCTTAGTAGAAGTTCTGAAAAATAGTCTCAAGGCGTAAGTGTAGAAAATGCTTCCTCACTGGCAACAGGTAATTGAAAGGTAAGAAACAGAAGTGAGAATTAAATTGTCAGCTCTGAAATTACAAAAAAATAAAAATTATGGTAGTGAGCAACTAGACAGAGTGGATGATTTGAAAATCAGTGTTGATAAATGCCGAGTAATGCACACGGGGAAAATAGCTAATGATGCATGCACAGTAATGGTCTCTCATACTGGTCAGGAAGTATTTTATGTCATGGTGAATGACTCCCTGAAAATGTCAACTCAAGTCTTCTTGACAGCTTAAAGGCAAATCGAATGTTCATTTTTATTAGGAATGGAATAAAGGAACAAAATGAAAAACACCATTATGGAGTTGAACAAATCCACGTATGATATACAAGTTTCAGGTCATCCTCTTTCAGAAAGCATGTCTAGCTACTAGAAAAATACAGGTCACAAGATTGGTGTAAGTTTTCTGTGAGGAGACTAAGACCAACAGCTTTTCAGCTTGGAGGAGGGAGGGGAGAAATGATGTAAAGGGTGTTTAGTAAAGTTATAGTTCAGGGGAGGTGAACATTAACAGGGAATTTACTCTCGTATCGTAAATATATTCTCTGAGTTGCTTTTGCAAGAAGTTATGGGTATCGGAAAAGAAATGGATTTCAAGTGAAGGAAGGTCCATCAAAATATATTGCTTTCTTGATATAGAAAACATCCCTGATGAACTACTTGAACCTGGAGGATATATTGGGGGAAGTACTACTCTTACATGCTGCTCTTATTTCCTTTAGCATCTGTTCTTGGCCATTGCTAGGGTGAGGATACAAGGCTACGTAACATTAATCAGACTCCTGGGTTCTTTGGTGCCCGCCCAGCCCTTGCAGACGCCTAGGATCAAATAGTAGAAATGCTCTTTAAAGTTCTCGCATCAGCCTGGGCTGAGAGTTTTCTTCTGTGTTCCAACACGTTTTTTTTTTCCTTGTGTTCTGTAAGTGAATGAATTTCACAGACTGAGCAAGCAAGTGAAGCTGACTGGCATTTTCAAGCGAGTCAGTAGCTTACAACTTGCCTTTTACCCTTGTCTGAAGGGGACTGCCCTGCATTTCTGCTAAGTGTCTGTTTCAAATGAACTTTCTTCCTTGCTCCTTGTGACGAACAGAACGCACTGCTTTGGGAATGCAGCCAGCAAAATGTTTGTAGCTCATTTCAGTGCTGTTTTATGGATCCGTAATCGTCCACATTTTAAGAGATCACTCGCTCTTGTTGTATTGTGGCAGTTCAAGGTAAACTGCAAGTCTGCAGATGGATGCAATTATCATTTAAGACGCAGGGCTGCTTTGGGCTGTATTGACTGGAGCATAAGCAAACAGAATTTAAGGAGGACATCAGCAAGTTCCTGGCTGAAATGATATTCAAGCTTTAACTGGAGTCATTGAGGATAAGGCATATTAAAATGCAAATGGGACACTATGGCAACTCAAGCAGAGGAATGTGGGAGGAAGCAGAACTGAGTTCTCCTAGACCTGCATGGCTTCTCTGGCAGCCTGATTTTCGTGGCATAAGGGAGAAGGCTGCATTCAGTAACATGAAAGCACGGCTTCCCAGCGAGGTTTCCAGAACTTAGAACAGTGCTTACTGTTTTTTTTTTAGTTTCTGCCTTAGCTATTTGTTGTGTTTGCCGTTGTTCCAAATTAAACTTACTAGGAATAACAAATACTTAAATAGAAAGAATATATCCAAAGTGGGTAACATCTGCAAATTATAGGCCTCTGAAAACTATCTCATGTGGGAAGTGTCAAGTAGCTTTCATAAGAACTGTTGAGCTGATCTGAAGTAAATTGTTATACTACTCTTGTAGAAATGATTGCAGGTGGGTTGTTTGTGTCATAGAGGTTGAGGCATCCAAGGTCAGTTTGGGCAGGACAGTTCAGGCCTGATGGGATTTATTAATTTGAGCATAGCACAGCTTAAGACAAACAGTAAATGCTGCTGTTGCCAGGTCATCTGAGGACTATGTTTAGGGGTTGGCAGCAGTAGATTTAGGCTTGGGAGAGGCCCCCCCCCCCAATTTTATTTTGTTTTATTATGTTTCTTGTGCTGAATAACAAAAAGTGTACTGTGTGTATTGAGTGTACGAGTGTATTTATTAGCCAGTGTGATTAACATCTGTGACATTTGAAATAAGAAACAGATCAAACCAGGAAGAAAATCACATGTGCATTTAAATGTTTGATAGGTTTTTACAGTTTTAAGTGTTTTAACCTTTATGTTGTTAATTAGTGCAGGTAAAAGTGCACCTGTAATTGTCACTACAAGTGTTTTTCTCAACCTTTAATTGAAGTCATAAGGCTTGGCACAGAATCTCCCACAAATAGATGCAAAAGTTTTATGTTTTTTATACTAGCAGCTTGTCAAAGTAGTAACTTATCAAATATTTGGTACTGTTTTCTGATTTTTTTTAATGCTTATTTAAAGCGTTAGCTGCTTGAATACAGAAGGGCAAATTTGGATTTGCTCTTGACAGTTATAAACTGTAATATTCCTGCTTTTCTATATAGTAGCTTATTTGGCACATCTTTCCATAAAACCAACTCAAATTCCTGATGAATAAAACACACCCTTCACTAGGTTTTGACTTGTTCTTTGTTTATGTTGTGCTTAAGTATGCTTCGGTTATATTAGACATCAAATTATCTTCCTGTGACCCATGTGAAAATGAGTTCTCATACACCAAAAAACCACCCAAACCTATCTTGAATTACTTTGTTAATGACTATGTAAGCCCAGGTTCTTCAAGTAGCAAACGCTGAACGGAGTAGTATGAATGGTGTGTTAAAATACCTGTAGGCTAAATAGGAACTTCCAAGGAATCTACCTATAGAGTACTTGTGCTGTATAAAAAGTATAAGCTATAAATGGAGAAACATGATATTTTTGCTCTGGTCTTTGTGGAGCAGGAATTCTCTGAAAATATCTTTAAAGGCGAGGGAGAATTAGTGAAAATAACTCATGTCATTTCTAAATGCTGTCTGTTAAACAGATGGTAAAACTGCTGAGGCATGTTATGCTGACACCTTTCTCTGGAAGCAGCCAGTGGGGCTGAAGGTCCTGCAGAAACACACGTTGTGTAATAACAGCTAGTGTTAGATAGATGGTTATCTCTTCTTTGAAAATGCCAGTGGGTTCTTATACCTCAGTAACTGGCAACTTGTATTTGATCATAAAGGCCAGTTAAAAAGAGATGCCTGCATTTTGTGGAGAAAAAAAATCTCTCCTCACCATCTGCCTCTGCCCCATAAAAATACAGGTACAGGGGATTGGGACTTTAATGAATTCTGGGCAGTAAGGTAGTTACAGCTTTGCAAGATAGGGAAAACACTGTTTTTAGAATCCATGAACTTGGTGAGATCTTACCATGATCATTCAGTTTGCTCATTTGAGATGCCTATTTTCCTGTGATGAGTTGTGTGTTGTACAAAAAAAAAAAAAAAAAAAAAGCTCAATTCTGTTTATTTAGAGTTCAAGATAGCTAAATAATACAGTCAGGGCAGGCAGCATGAAAAGAAAAATACTTGATGTTGCTAGTGTAGCTTGGGGAAGTTTGTTTTTATTTTCAGTGTTTTTTCATTCTCATCAAGCTTGTAACTAACATTGATGTTTGAGTGTTTAAGCAAGAAGAATGTTGGTTTTATAAGGGATCTATTGAGCTCTTGTTTTCTTAAGCAGCGATAGTCTGGATCACTGTTTGTTTTTTCAGTTTGAATTGACACTTTATATTCTGTATAATAAAAGCTGTGTATTTTCTCCTTTTCCCATACAGCTGTAGATTTGTGTGTGAAGACCAACATGTACAACTAGTTGTCTGTTTGCTCAGGAAAAGAGTGGGAATATGCTTCATGCACTAATACCAAGAAAAACGTAATCACAAAAGTTGGTAGAGAAAATGTTATTTCAACACCATGGTCTTGTACAAAAGCTGTTTCACATGGCACTGTGATGAATCCAACAATTAAGAAAGGCATGAAATTCAGATAACTGCTCAAACCTGATAAATCATGGTCATGTTCTAAGTATTGCTCTTTAATGTGTGACTCAGTACGATGACACTGGGACACTCAGATAATCACGTCTGGTAGCAGTTTAAAATCTGTATCCAATTTATGATAGGAAAAAAATCCAGCATCTTAAGTGCTAAGGCTTATTAGGGGTGTGTGTGTGTGTGTATATATTTATAAAATAGATAGGAATGAATTTTGGACTTCAGGTGTGTCTGGATTACTTTTTCAGTGCTTTTACTCTGTGAGCACTCACTTTGGCATTGCATTAGAGTTCTTCAAATGTATTGTATATAGCAGCTGTCTGTCCTTGCATGTTTTTAATAACTTTCTATAGACTAAACCACTGAATCAGTAAAATGAAAGGCCTCTTTGTTAATGTAATATATCATTAATAGAGGTTTATGCACTTACGGTTTGGCAAGCGGAAAGTTTGAGTTCTCTGGCTGTCAAGAAGTTAAAAGTTGACAAGAACAACTGGCCCACTTGTCTTTCCTAAAGAAACTGGGATGCCTGCTCTCACGAAACAGATCCAAACATTTTGAACTCCATTGACATTTAATTGTTAATGTGTGTGATGTCTGTTTCAAAGCTTCTTTGGCACTTCTTTGAAGGCAGTTAGTCAGCGAGGCACTCTGCTTCAGAGCATTCCTGCTATCTGATCTATGCATTAGTAGTTTGGAGGTCAACAAAAATCTCCGCTGGAGGATTTTACTCGCTGGCTGGAGGAGAAAGTACTGTTAAAGGTTGGTTATCGAGGCTAGCTCTACTAAAAATAGCAGGAGAGACAGCAGAATAATAAAGTGAATAACAGGAGCCTGTACTAAAATAATGCTGGTAACAAACACAATGTTCTGCGGTTTTCTAAAATGCAGCAGACTTTTGTCCCACATTCCAGTAATTTATTTGAGCGGCTTGTTCCACTTGAGGATTGCCAAGAACTTTACAAATACTAAGTCTTTTAACGTGTCTAAGGTATGTGCTGTGCCATTTTAAAAAGAACCTCATAGGCAGAAATGATAGCTATATTTTTCCAGAAGCTTGTGGTCTGTAATAATACAGAAAATTTTCCTTTACTAGGTCAGGGAAGCTTCAGACTCTTCTGGTATGAAAACCTGTTGTAGCTTTCTATACCCAACCCGTTTGTGAACTGAAAAGCAATTTACTTCTGCTTTGTGTTTGGTTGTTCTCCCTCCTCTCCCCCCCATCTGAATATGAGACATATATAACCTTAAGTTAAATTTATAGCACGTATCTGTAGATTTCTGGCATGCGAGATATGTATGATAAGCTCTGCAGTCCAGTTGCATATTGTGCTTTTTGGGAGGTATAAAAATTAAGGCTTTAAGTTAGTATTGTCAAGTAACTCATACAGGTATGAGGCACTGTTTCTACTCATACACGTACAATTTAAAGATGAAATGGGTAAACCTGGGACAACAGACCTAAAGAAAAGAGGTACTAGAAGGATTAAGGGAGAAACACCTATATCCTTTAAAGCCAGATGTTCAAATGGAGAATGCAGTCAATGAGACAAAAAGATTGGGTAGAATTGGATGGGAGTTTGTGTCTTGAAACTTAAAAATACAGTCATGCTTGCAAAAAGGTGAAATGCACAGCTTTGTCCTGAGGCAAAGGGAATAGATTTCAATGAGATGCAGAAACCGGGGATGGAAATTTATGGAAGAAGACCATCAAAATCCTTGGGTGATGAGTTAGAATAAAAGCTTATGGTACAGCAACAAATTTAGGAGGAAGGTCTGTAAATAATTGTATTGTTCTGTGAGAAATGCTTAGTTGTTTAAGTATAAAACAAGACAGTTATTTTACTTGAAATAGCTAGTGGAAGTGCCTTTACATTTTGCCCTTTAAAATGATGTTTCTGTTAAAGATGCCGAGGATCTCAGTCCTGACTCTGAACAACTCTTCTTCTGTTTCATTAGCACTACTCCATATGATCTAAATAAACAAATAAAATCCAAGTCCCTACCCCCAGCTTTGTCAAACTTCATTTATTTTGAGAAAGACAGAACTGTCCAAGGCTCTGAGAGTTGGTTCAATCAGAGTTTGTTCTACACAGAAAAAGTGTTCTTGTCTATGCTTCAAGAGTGTCTTGACATTCTTAAAAAACATTGCTATATTATCAGGGGGTTGAAACAGTATTTTTAAATACTTCACAACTTTAAGGTTTTTGTGCTTTTTCCTTGTGTTTTATTTTCCCTAGACTCGAGATGATTTTCTTGGACAAGTGGATATTCCTCTTTATCAGTTACCGGTTTGTATTTATTTATTTATTTATTCATTCATTTTTGTTTTAAGACTGTGAAAAAGTGATTTTGTAAACAATTGTTTTAGTTATCTAAGAAAGTAAACCTTACTCATGATATAAGTGCTTGAATTCTCTTGTTCTGGCTGTGTTTACAGCTGATATTTATCAAGAAGTTTACCTTGTATTTAGATAAGGATTTCTGCTGCTATGAGAGTTAAAAATGCTTTTGTTTTTTTCAAGAATAAAAATGAAAGGTTTTAAACTGTCTAAAAGCCAAGAAATTATAATTAGTACAACATTTCTTAAAATACTTTGTTTAAAGTACTTTTGTTGCTTAACATTCTAAGCAAAATTACTTCTAATATTCCTTATTCCTATAAACAAATACACAAGAAGGTAAGTGGGAAATAGAGCTTGTTACAGTTTTATGTTGTTGTTGTTTGTTTGTTTTTACATTCCTTTTGCAAAGCACATTGTTAATTTGCAAGGAAGATCACCAAGAACTCCAAAATAAGTAAGACCTTTCATTTTCTTTTGAGGTTTCAAAACATTAGAGTAGTAGCAGTTTTATCAGCAGCTGATGTAAAGATAGGATAACAACTCTAGCAAAACAAACAAACAAACAAACAAAAAACAACTTTCCAAGAGCAATGTTCTCTTTTCAATCTGGTAAGAGCCGTGTTAGGAGTAGTAAAAGACCTGTCCTGCTACCTGCTGTAACTGGGGTGGGAGATCGCACAAACTGCTCTCCCTCAGGGCAGGTAGTTTGGAGAGACTGATGGTAATGCCCCTCTGGACAGGACTGTCTGCTTTCCCTTCCCACTAAGAAGCTGGACAGCAGTATCACAGACTTCTGGGGATATCAGTGCATTATCTTTTTTTGCTTAAAAAAAAAAAAAAAAAAAAAAAAACTAATTTACAGAGTCTTGCTTAAATATTTTCATGTCTGTTTTCTTACCTTCCTTAAAAGTCAACTTCTCCCTGTCTACGCTTTGTTTCTATCTTCCTGGTTCTTAATTACTTGGTTTTGCTATCTAAATCTAATGTACTTTATTGACCCAAGCATAAGGTGATTTTGTTTTACTTGAAACAGTCTTTCATTTACATAATAACTAAATATATCTTGGATAAATGAAATTATCGGATAAATGAAATTATCAGATAAATAAAATCAGTCTGTTACAAACTCATCATTGCTTGTGGTTTTGATTCCCGTTTCATTTTCCTTGAGACTATGCAAACACAACTGTTCATAACTCAAAAGAGCTGGTAGTCAGGGACATGTTAAAAGGATAACTCATTTCTGTGGTAAGATAGTGAAGAGGTATTAATTTAATCTTTCCAAAACCAAACTCTATTGATCCAAGACTAATTAGTATTGAATCCAAGGCAACTCTCCTTTTTGACAAGTCATAAAAGTAATTACAAAACTTAGATTAGACGACAATGTTTTTTCTTTTTTCTCATCTGATGTAGTTCCACAGTATTTTAGTGTGTTCTGTTCAGCAGTGGAAAAAAAGGACAGCTTAGTTCCATTTTAATTTCAGGGAAGTATTTATCTTAGTATTAATAATAGTTTACACTGAAGAAGTCTGTAATGCAAGGTGGCATTTTTCTGAGGTTTAATGTAATAGCTATTCAGTAAAATTTAATAATGTTAAATTTCCATTTCATAACATCTTTCATGATAAAGACACAGGCCTTTTCCAAATAAAATTCTAAAATCTCTAATTTAGTAATGGCTAATCTTAGATTCTGGAATATTTTGCCTCTTTCCAGTCAAATATTGACACACATTAGACATTCTTTGAAAATACCATTATGAAATCAGTTCAGCCTTCAAGAATTCCTTAATCTAACATTTTTCCTTAAGTCCTACAAGTATAGCAAGTGCAGTTTTTTCTCTTATTATTATTTTTCCTCTTATTATTTCCTCTTATTATAACTATTATTACTTTTTGAAATGGTTAAAATGTATTAACTAACAGGAGTCTAGAGTTATACCCCAGAATTCACAAACAGCTGAAATAACAAAATCCATTTTGATTCAAGAAAAGAGATTTCCAAATGTTCCTCAATACACAGTATTGTAAAAAAAAAAAAAAAAAAAAAAAAAAAAAATTGTAAGAATTTTAGAACAGCAGCTAGGTTATTAATAGTTACATTAACCAGAAAAATAAATATCTTTTTGGTTAATGGTCATTCATGCATATTTCTCTACGTTGACCTGGGACATGTATTTTTAAAATTGTCTGTTTACCACTGTGCTTGTTTCTGTTGAGCAACTTCACTTTCATGAATTAGAGCAGAGATGATCTCAGAGTGGATTAATCTGTGTTGTTTTTTTTTCATCCAAGTCCTAAAGCTTTTCATATCTCTTCTGTATTAAACATATGTGAAAATACCGAGGTAGGAAAAAAATTTATGGTGGATCTTTTAAATATGGAAACTGAGAAAGGATTTACCAATTTAAGGCTAAACAGTTATTTTATCTTGTGCTTTAGAAACTAAAAAATTCTAAATGCTTCAGTGGCTAGAAATATTGGAAGGTAATTTTTTTCTTGAAGTGGGGATCTATCTTTATTCTGAAGACTAAAGCTGATGATTGCCAGAACTTTGACTGAACCAATACTTTAAATATAAAAGCTTACACAGCCTTTAAGGAAGTCATTAAAAACTTCTGATAATTTTCCTAAACAAGTGTTTGATACAGGTTTTTTTTTTAAAAAAAACTTCTCTTATTCCAGACAGAAAATCCAAGTATGGAGAGACCATATACATTTAGGGATTTTGTTCTTCATCCAAGAAGGTTAGTAAACACCACCTCAAAATTCTTAATTTCATATGTAAAAAATGCTATTGTATAAGTTCTTGTATGTACGTAAATATTGTCGAGGTTTTCATGCTTTCATTAATGAAATTTAAAAATCAATGGGGCAAGATATTTGTGATTCTACTAAAAGGCATTTGTTTAGATCCTCTTTCAACTTGAAATTGTTTCTTGCTTTCCTTTAAAAGATGTCTCTCTTTGCCTGTTTCACATAGTTTCATGTGACCTTAAATAACAAAGCTCAAATTGAAAAGCTTCTCACTTTTAAGAAGTCCTGTGATTTGAATCAAGGAATTTTTAAATGATATGTAATGCTTCCATGTTAAGTGTTGCACACTTCATGTTTGTTTTAAAAAAATATATTCTTAACCTTAAATCTGAGGAACTCATAGCAATCTTTGTTAGAAAAAAATATATAAAAAGCTTGTCAACATTTTTCAGATACTGCTTTCCAATTCAGAAATAAGATCAGAAGATACGGGAATCTGTAGATCTTTGTCAGCCACGTTGTTAGCAGAAATAGTAATTCTGAAGTATTCTGCATTTTTTGATTTTAGATTGAATGTATTTTGAAGCTTTGAAAATTTGGTACCATTACAGAATTCTAAGAAAAACTATAGAAAGTCAACTTTGTGCTGAGAAGCTTCAGAATAATCCTCCAGCTGTGTTTTCTTTAGCTATTTTATTCCTAGGTAACAACTTCACAAGTGCACAGTAAGAACAGTTATTTTTCTTTCTCTCCTGCAGCCATAAGTCAAGAGTTAAAGGCCACCTTAGATTAAAAATGACTTACCTACCTAAAAGCAATGGATCTGAAGAAGAAACCACAGAACAGGCCGAAGAATTGGAGGTGGGAAAAGTTGTATTTATTGCTGAGAAACCTAGCAAATGGTTGGTCTTCAGACAGTCAGAGTAGTTACCATAAAAATGAATGTTAGAAATCACTAAGCTGTAAACATTATTTTTATAAACAAACCAGTTAAATCCTATTGCTTGTATCTTGCTCTAAATCTGCATAAAATAGGTTTTTTGATGGCAGCTTTTCTAAATAAAGGAGTGGTTTGTCAGTGTATCTAAAAAGGAAAACACCTTAGACTTCTGATTTTGTTCTGATACTGTGTTGCCATATTTCCATGTAACCTTTCTTATTTTAGAATTAATGGCAGTATCAATGCCCAATATTTTTACTGCTGTTTAACGTTCTTTTGTTTTAATTTAAGTGTAGTCAGCCAGACACTGACATCTTGCTTGTTTTAGAATTTCACCTTTCTCCCATTTATAGGCATACTTCTGATCTTAACTGTTTTACTTTTGTGAGAAACACTCCATAGCCAATAACTTAGGCTCAGGCGAGGATCTCAGTGAAGTAGTAATTTATTCGCGATTGCAATGGCGGGCGCCCCACAAGCAGGAGAGAGCGCATCTACTAGTTCCAAAACACAGTTTATATACCTTTTGATGGCAGGACCCTCCCCTGTTTCCCCACTGAGTGGGTAATCCAGATTCACAATCTATCTGATGCTTCACAAACAATGCATGGCCTTCAGTCGCCGGCCTGTTAAATTTCAAATTTCTTTTGACATTTTTACTGCTTGAAGTGGTAATGTTTCTTCACTTATCTGACTTGACTTGACACCGTGATTTTCACCTAATTGTCCTAAGGAGTCTGATTGTCTGCATTTTACAAGGTTGCCTGCTAAACTTTTCTTATCACTGTAAGCATATCTCAGTACCACATTCCCTCCTTCTAAACAATGTAACTCTGCAAAAACAACATTTCTATTCCTACAATTCCCCCCTTTTCTTTTTTTTTATAAACTGTTGATTTTTGCAAAAACTCTTTTTATTTTTATTTATTTATTTATTTTAAGTGTAATTTGGTAAATATCTTCCTGTTCTTCACTTTCTTTGCTCTCCATTTCCTCTAATATCATTTTATCTGAGTAGGGTGGTGGATCTATGGTCATTTGTTTCAATAATGTGGTTTCAATTAACCGCTGGACAAGTCCCCTTACACAGGGGATAACGCAACAGCCAATAGCTGTCAAAACTCCTGCTACTATAATCAAGGATGTAAATATGGACATTACCATCCCTTTCCATTTACCAAACCAAGATTTCAACCATCCTGTGATGGAAGTGTCTGCTCCCGAATTTTCTGCTAATTCATTGGCAAGGGTGGTAAGCCCTTGCAATGCTCTTGTTACTGTGCCATCCGGGGCAGTATTGTTACGGATAAAAGTACAATGGTTGCCCAGCATCACGCATACATCACCCTTCTCCACAAGCATCATATCTAATGCTATCCTGTTTTCCCAAGCCATTTTGCTGATGGCATCTAGTTGTTCAGCGATTCCTCTCATCGCATCCTTGGTATAATTGATGAATCTCTGCTGATTATAATAGAAATAATTAATCCAATCCACATTTTTATTGATTGTTACCCACCAGAACAGTAACTCAAACCCTGCAGCAATTTAATTTCTGGCTTTATATTCATCCCGAACTCCTCTAGGTACCCCAACAGAATCTATGTATACTCTATCATCAAATGATATTCCTAAGCCTCCTTTACTTCTTCTGGGTATTTGTGATGTTTCTCTTTCAAATGCCAGGGTGAAGGGTATAGCTGATTGAACAAGTGCACAAGTGCCTTCCCAATTAGATGGTAGGGTGGACCGTAAGATCTTCCCTCCACCGTACCACCAGAGATCTGCCCTGGGGATCTCTAGTCTTGAGCAGTTTCCCATCAAGTCCTTGGTAGCACAAGGCAAATTCTCCCAGATGCCAGGTAGCACTCACACCCTGCCGTGAGAGGCAAGCTGTATGGTTACCTATAGCTGTAGAGAATGCAGGGGGAACTGTGATATTGTTATCATGCAAGAAAACAGCAAAGAGAGACTTACAGGCCTCATTTCCCCAGGCAGTCTTTTCTTGGTACAATGCAATCATACATCGCATCCCCTGGGAGTCTTTGGTCCACCCCCATGGGAAGGGCACTATCTGGGCAATCGGTCATCCCGAGGCACAAGCATAGCAGTAGCTATGATTGAGACTCTGGACAGTATATTTGACCCATTCTATCCAGGCATTCACGTCCCCATACCCTGTTTGAATCTCAAATGTTTGAACTGCCACATTTCAGAGGGCCTCCTGTTTACTCTCCTGTTTTCTCCTTGAGTTTCTCCCTTTCTCTGATGGCAATAGAGGATTGTTTCCATACAGCTATTCTCAATCTGGCTGTTGTGTCTCTCCCAGTTATTTGTTCTTTCTGCTCAATTGTCATTGGGCATTTAAATCTCCACAAGCTAACACCTCACAAGCATCAAACGTGACGGCTTGTGGTACATAACCCTCTGTCACAGTCACCCATATTTTGATGGGGTATCCCGTTTTTGCTATTATCTGGTCATGCCTTTTCCAAGTTACCAATTGACCGAGGCCTTCTCTGAGGCCTAGAATCACTAAAAACAAAATTAGTAATCAATTTTTCCCTGTCATTATTTTTAAACCTTAGGTTTCCAAATAATTATCGATACAAAAATAAGATGTACACTACTACTATAACAACCCCCCCCTTGGGAGCACTGCAGTTCGCTATAGGTCTGTCCTTTCTCTCAATCACAAGTCACACTCGTTAGTTACCTGTGAAAATAAAAGGTTAGTTTACAATTGTAAGCTCTTATCCTGCTCAGAGTCCACTACGAGATTTTTCTCTTCAATTTCAACTTCCAACAAGTCTTTTGTAGGAACAGCTTCCCAGGTACTAGTGTCGACAGATGCCTTCACTCAAGTATAGTGAGTCCAACCTTTTTCCGCAGTTCTTACGGCTGTTTCAGTGGTCAGTAATTGTCCTTCCCATTCAGGCCGGAGTTGACTCTTTCCAGGTCCGAATCAGGACCCAGTTTCCTGGATGATGGTGGTGAATGGGGAATTCCAAAGGTGGGGTTTGAGCCAACAACCCACAGGTCCTGAGAGATGACAAAGAAGAAGACAACCCCAGAATACAGTTCTTAAGGAAACTCTCTTGTTTTGAATTGTGGTATCTCATCCCTTCTGCCCAGATAGGGCAATCTGAACAGCATCTCATATGGTGAAATTCCTATATCCTTTCTTGGTGCTGTTTAAACCTGTAGGAGTAAGCATTTTACCAAAGGAAGTTGGGTTTCTAACACTAGTTTAGTTAATTGCTTCTTTAATGTCTGATTCATTCGCTCCACCTTCCCAGAAGAGGAGGGGTGCCAGGGGCTGTGAAAATCCCACTCAATCTCTAAGGCCTGCTTTAACCCTTGCAGGAAAGCTTACACCCATCTAGTCACGTGGTCAATTAGGACAAACAAGTAACTCAGTAAAGTTTACCTGTATACTTTGGAAAGGTCAAACCCCTGGCTCCCGTCCCCCTCTAGATGGGTTACAGAACACTTTTTTATTTACCTTTTGACATATGGTACATCCTCTGCATATGTGCTTCCCTAAAGTGTATATTCCTACACAGACATACTTTCTTAGCACAATATCACACATTGCTTGCACCTCCCAATGACTCTTTTGATGTAAAACAGTTAATATTTGCCTCATTATCACTTTATTCAGCATTTCTCTCCCATCAGGGAGTATCTGTTTTCCTTCAGACTTCATGGCTCCTGATTCCTTAAAAAAATCATTCTTTTAAAACTTTTTAGTTCTTTCTTAATTTTCAACAATTCCCTGAATCCTCTCTGGATTTATTCTTCATTTTCCCTCAGACATTAGATGCCTTAAATACCTGACTTCTCTTTCTCCATATTGTAACTTTTTTTTTTTTTTTTTTTAATACTCTCAAGCCCTGCTTTCCCAGAAAGTTGAATAGCTTGTTAGTAGCTTTCTTCACAACTCTTTTCTCCTGTCCTGACAATAGAAAATGATCCACATATTTGTAACATTAATACCTCCTTGGGAGGTTGTAATTGCTCCAAAATCTTTTTTAAAACTTACCCATATAGATAGGTGGCCCTGTAAACCCCCCAAGGTAAAATTGTCCACCTATATTGTTGCTTCCGCCCCCATTTCAGGGTCTTTCCAGTCAGAGGTGAATATACATTTGCTCTCAGGGCCTGAGAGCACTCCATTAATTACACTGTTATTCCAGTCTAATAATTTACTAGTTGAATGCCCAATTTAATCATCAAATCCCTTCCCAACAGATTAGTCCTTGCCTTGGGTACATACAATAATTACCCAGTGATCATTTTATCCCCTAGTCTCAGCTTGGTATCCCCCCCAAAGTGGCACTGTTATCCCAGCCCCACTTTTTAGGGTTTCATTAGTTAATTTAATCCCTGATACTTTACAAGTCAGTAATGACCTAGCTGTTCCCCAGTGTATTGGGTTTGATGGCAAGGTTCGGGGGCTGTGAGTAGGGGGGTGGGAAACTGCAGTGGCAGCCCCCGTGAGAAAAAAAAAACCGGAAGCCTCCCCGTGGCAGATAAGGGACAATTTCATCTGGCCCTAAGGGGCCCACTGCTGCCCAGAGCCAAGCCATGAACAATACAGTCCGTGCCTCTGTGAGAGCACATCCACGAAAACAAACAAACAAAGAAACAAACAAAAACCTGCTTCTCAACAGCAGTTGAGAGAGCGAGAAACCCCCCCGCAGACACCAAAGTCAGTGCAGAAGGAGGGGGAGGAGGCGCTCCAGGCGCTGGAGCCGAAACCCCCCTGCGGCCGCTGGAGAGGCCCCTGGTGGAGCAGGCTGTTCCCCCCTCCCCGATGCTTGGGAAACTGAACAAACACCACAGCAAATATGCAAATATACCAAAACTTCTAGACTGTTACTTAGATAATGCCTACATCCTCTTTCCCTGCTCATTCAACTTCAAACAGCTCTGTTAAATATTACATGCCACACCTTTAACACCTTCAGCAACTCTTTTAACACTTCCTTTATCTTTCTCCAGCCCGCACTTTTCTAATACCAGCACCAAAGGCTCAGTCAGAGTCCAACTTAATTCCATACCTTTTCCCTCCAAGATACTGAAACAACATATCAATATAGCATATTTCATCCCATTTTCCTTCTTTCCTCCTTCTTCCACTCCAGATATTCCTATTCGAAGTGGCCAGCCTGGCCACACTTAAAACATCTTATCAAAGCCTGTCTCTGCTAGGACTCAGGCCACAACACAGGCAGCCCTCTTTGCCTGCCATTCCTTCATCTCTCTTCCTCTCCTTTCCATCCTGGCACTGACTCCCCCTGAAGATTTTCTTCATCTTTCTCCAACCCTCTGCCTCACTACCCGCTGCACTGTCAATACCATTAGTTTCGCTCTCTGCTTTTCCTTCTCATCTCCCCTCCGGACACACACCTCCAGGGCCTCCCGCAGGAGGGTCCCCCAGTGACTGTTCACTACATCCCCCCACCTTCTGAAGCATTTTCTGCATATTTTGCAAGGCTTTAATCACACAATGAACTTTCAAGAGCCCTTGGGATACTGGGTCATCAGGTCTCATCCCCAAGTACTTTCTCATTCTGACCCCAAGTCTCTCATATGATTTCTGTGTTGCACACTATTATTATTCCAGCCAGGATTGGCAAGTGGGTATTTCTGCCCTGCCGGTATTACCCCTGGTCCTGGAGGATGAGCTCTTTCCCATTCTTGTATAGCAGCTCTCCTCCTGATCATTCCCATTTCTTTCCCTGTAAACAACATACTTATAGACATAATTCCCTCCCCCAAGAGTATAAATCAGGTCGTAGGAACTGGTCTAATTGTTCAGCTAGGCTGTTGGGGTTCTTGAATAAAGACTTCCTCTCCTTCTTAAAAGTCCTAACCTCTCTGCTGGTAAGGAGGAGGGGGTAGTTCACCTAAGAGGATACACAGTTAGTGTTAGTACTGTTAGTATCAGGGAAGGCAAAATTCTCAACATATCTTCTACCTTGTTCTAATTCTTGCCAGAGCCTAGAGTACGATCCTTCTTTAGGGACAGTGTTAATTACAGTCCCTGTCTCCCTTCCTGGAGTGACTGCTGCTGCCACCAGTTCAATATTAAGATTATAGGGAGCATAACTTGGCTCCTTCTCTGAAAAAGGAATCTCATTGTTTACACATAAATTTAAAGCCTGAATTTTCATCAGACCCGTATTTTGGCCAAAATACTGCTGTTTCCTTAATTGATTCTTTTGTCCAGACTGATACACAATGTTTAACCTTTTTTTTTTTATTATTTTTTTTTTTTTAATTACTTTTCTTTTACAATCCCTCTAATTTTGGGATTATGTTTCCAATTTCTTATCATTTTTCAGGAAGAACTATTAGTAGGCACTCCCCCAGGGATATCTCCCTGTCCCCTGGAACTCATATTTTCCCATTTTTCCTAACCCTCGCCAGTATGTGCTACAGAAATTTCCCTTCTGCAGTGTACCACACACCAACGTACTGAAAAATGGGGGTGTACCGCCAAGCACTTCCCCGTGCCAGCGTTACCGCACACCTATGAGTTTACCAGATTCCCTGGAACTCGTACTTCCCATCTTTCCTAACCCTCGCCAGTATGTGCTACAGAATTTTCCCTTCTGCAGTGCACCACACACCAACGTACTGAAAGATGGGGGTGTACCGCCAAGCACTTCCCCGTGCCAGCGTTACCGCACACCTGAGTTTCCCAGATTCCCTGGTGTACTTCCAAGCACTTCCCCGTGCAAGGATTACCGTACACCAGATTCCCCTGGTGTAGTGCCAGCACTTCCCCGTGCAAGGGCTTACCATACACCAGATCACCCGACCCCCAAGGCAATACTTAATATTTCTTACCTTGGTCTGTGCACAGAGTTACCGGATCGATTCTTAAAAACCCGGAGTGCCTACCTTCTTCCTTTCCCCACTACTTCACGGATCCTGCCTCTTTAACCAGTCTCGGGCCCTCTGTCAGCTTTCCGCAGAACCGCCACCGTCGATGCACAGGACCGCTGAAATCAGCGGGGCATGCCTTCCTGCTGCTGCGGCGGTGGGGCTCCCCAGTAGGTGACTGGATCCCGGACGAGCCCCCAAATTGTGAGAAACACTCCATAGCCAATAACTTAGGCTCAGGCGAGGATCTCAGTGAAGTAGTAATTTATTCGCGATTGCAATGGCGGGCGCCCCACAAGCAGGAGAGAGCGCATCTACTAGTTCCAAAACACAGTTTATATACCTTTTGATGGCAGGACCCTCCCCTGTTTCCCCACTGAGTGGGTAATCCAGATTCACAATCTATCTGATGCTTCACAAACAATGCATGGCCTTCAGTCGCCGGCCTGTTAAATTTCAAATTTCTTTTGACATTTTTACTGCTTGAAGTGGTAATGTTTCTTCACTTATCTGACTTGACTTGACACCGTGATTTTCACCTAATTGTCCTAAGGAGTCTGATTGTCTGCATTTTACAAGGTTGCCTGCTAAACTTTTCTTATCACTGTAAGCATATCTCAGTACCACATTCCCTCCTTCTAAACAATGTAACTCTGCAAAAACAACATTTCTATTCCTACAATTTGGAATCTCTAGTAAGCACATCCAGTTTAGATCAGTGGATCTCTTTTCAAGACCTTAAATTACTCTAATTAGCATAATCACTTCTGCTGTTACAAAGTATTATGCTCGTCTGACTAGTATGTTGCAGCATGTGTATGAAACTATTTAAAAACAAAACAGTATTCCATGAATCCTGTTTATTTTCCTGAACTCCTAATGCTAATGTGTTTAAGGAATTTGATTTTTAAGAATATGACTTCTGCACACATCACCTGTTCTCTCATTTCTTGAGAAATATACACAATAAAACTAAGAGCCTAAGATATAGTAGGACTTCACCTTAAAAAGGTGGTGACTTAATAAATTGGAATACTTTTTTCAACTTTGTCAATATTAATTAAAAGTTGTTAATATTGTACCTCTTAGCCTGGGTGGATTATATTGGACCAACCGGATGCTGCTAACCAGCCACAACAGCAGCAGCAGGAATCTCCTCCACTGCCTTCAGGCTGGGAAGAAAGGCAAGACATCCTCGGCAGGACCTATTATGTCAATCATGAATTCAGGAGAACACAGTGGAAAAGACCAACTGCTCAGTAAGCCTTTTGTCCTGAAAATTCAAGCCTCATATTAATTTTTAGTCTACACTGAAAGCAAGGGGAACTGGAAAATATATAACTTGAAAATTAGTAGAGACCTTTTGACATTTTAATCTTCAAGCCGATGTGTAATGGTCATTGACTAGTGGTCAATTTAACTGCACAGCACCCTTCCTGCTCTCTGGAAGTTGATACTCAAATTGGAACTGGTCACAATTGTAAGACATAATCATAGTAATGGAAAGAACTTCTATTTTTTTCCCCCCAGATTTTGTCCCTTAGCATATGAATTACAAAAACAATACCTGAAATGCTATCTGGCTCTTTAGTTTTACTTACGCTTCCTATCAACATGAATACTTCTCTTTAAACAGATTACATTAATCTGTATAGCTCGTGACTGCTTCTCTTTTTTTCTTCCAAAATGACTATAATGTATGTTTTCGTTTTCGGAAGATGAAATGACTATGTATGCTGATACATATATATATGTGTGTGTGTGTGTGTGTATATATATATAATAATTTATTTTTTTTTCCAATAGGGACAATGTAGCTGTTGCAGATATGGGTAACATGCAGTTGGAAGCCCAGCATGCATTCACTCATCGGCGACAGATATCAGAGGATACTGAAAATCTAGACAACAGAGATTCCCCTGAGGTAAAAACAAATATTTCTGAATATTTCTGAAATGCAGGTAGATTTTTAACTTTAGTCAAAAAACTTGCTTTAAATATCAGTAACTTATACCTACTCTTAAAAATGTTTTTGTTTTTTTTCCTCTGTTTTCTATTTAAAGAGCTGGGAAATTATAACTGAAGATGAGGCAACAATGTATAGCAATGAGAACCCTCAAATACCTCTCCCACAGAATAATTGTGATGTACAGACTCATCTTGCAGAAGAGTTGAATACCAGACTTACTACCTCTGGAAGTTCAGCTACTGGCCAGTCAACAGCCTACATGGTAAATTCTTTTTCTTGTTGTTCATATAGAAATATTTAGAATATTTTACACAATATGTTACTACTGCTAGAAGTAGATGCATGAATACTGTGTATTAATTAATATATACTTAATTTTATCACAGATGTTGAGAAATTAAGAGTGATTTTACGATAGAAGCCCATTTAGGCAACCATTGTATTGTTTACCACTTCACTTATAGGGAACAGGAATTTCTGCCTGAAACTAAAACAGACTTGTCAGCTATTTTTCAGCTTCTAAATCTACCTCTTATTCTAGTATTATGCTGGGTTGATTACTGCTGAAAAGCACAGATAAAGAAAGCTGTGTATGATTATCTTGATATCTAGGGAAATAGTTCTGTACTGTTAACTTTTTCCCCTAGGACAAGTTTAAAAATAACTAATTTCTCATTATGAATATTGGAATGACGTTTTATGACTGGGCTGAGTAAACCTGAGGACTACATAGCAGTGAAAAGGGGACCTCACTCTTACAGTTCTACAACCTTTGCTCCAACTGTGAAACCTGTCTGGCCTCCTAGTGGGTCCATTCAGGTGGCTAAACCAGCAGAAAACACTTTTCCTCTCCAACTGTGTTTTTTTGCTGTTTTAGCAAGCTGGAACAGCACCCTAGGTTGTCTAATAAATGCTATACCAGCAAAGGCAAAGTAGCAGGAGGATACAGCAAGGAGCGAGACTTGTCTTTTTGGTGGCAGTAAGCAATTAAATAAGCTCAGCTGTCTTGTGAAACTTGAACCTCACAAACGGCCTTGTAAACTGATATATATAAATACATGACTTAAGAAAACCACTGTTCATTGAGGAAAGACTACAGAGGTGAAATCATCAGTTTTTGTGATGCTCACATTGCCATTCCTAGTATGAATTGAAGGTAATTTTTGTGTGTGTGTGAGAGATTGTGCAAAGGCGTCTCCAGTGTTTCTGGCAATAGCAAAATGAGAGCAACAAGACTTGATGTGTACTCAGAATCTTATGGAAAATATTACTTCAGCTTGCTTGGTGGGTAGCTTAAGCACAGGACGAAGCAGATGTTCAAGTTATTTGCAACAGCCAATTAGAACTGACAGTCTTGCATCCCCTCACCTCCACCACCTGCCCCACTCCCCAAAAAAGAAATTTGAAAACATGCCTTTTCTTTGAAATATCCTAAATGGGTACATTGATAGGGAATAAACCTTTAAGTAACTTTGGAACTTCTGGAGCAAGATGAAGTACAGTTGCAGATGAGATCTAAAAAACACCTCTAGGCAGAAAAGCATGTGCCTATGCAAACTACAGGAATTGAATCACCTTTCTTGGAAAGCGGGTATCTCAGACTCTCATATCTTACTATGGATTTAATCTGCTCTCTGTAAAGTTGTGTTGGCTCTCATGTATTGTAGGCTTTAGTCTACTACAAGATAATGCACTAAGTTCTATATTGTAAATTCAATTGGAGTAAAACTAGTTGCAAGTAACTAATGTTTTAAATGCCAAAATGGCTATTGTTTTCAGAAGTTTCACAAACCTTTTTAAAAAATTTTCTCTGAAGTTACAATAGACACTGAGAACTTAATATTTCTAGTAATGTTGTATTAGTTTACAAAATGTTAAATAGATGTTTCAAAACAAATCAGACACTTTGTTCGAGATGAAAACTATAACATTCTTAAGTGTGATATTCCTTGTTGACTGTTTGCTGCCATCCTTAAAGTTACAGTAACACCTCATGTCATTTCTCTCCCATACTTCAAGAACCATTCTGGCAGAAGAGGTAGTCTGCAAACATACCGAGTTGAAGAGCAACCTGCACATCCAGTGGTATGTCATTGTCCAAAAAACACAGGCTTGTGTAGCACAGAAGTTGGAGGATGTAAAACTTTTTTTTAGCTATGTATAATGTCCTTCTGGTAGGTGTCTTGTACAAATTGCAATTATGAGAGTCTAGCAGGATCGTAGTTCATTGGTAAAGCTTCCTTCTTCCAACTTCATGTTTTCAGTTTAACATTAGTTTAATGCATGAATTGAGCTTGCAGAAGGAAGTCATCCTCCCATGACATTTTGTTTTTAAAATTGCTTGCTTTATAATAAGAGCTGTACCGCCATTCTTCTATTATGTTTTCATGGTGACACTGCAAACTTGCAATGAGTTCATAGCCAGAAGTACTGGGCTGGATCAGCCATGCCTAAACCTCGAATCCTTTTACTCTTTTACTCCTTTTAGATAAGCAGCTTGAATTAAAAACAAATGAGTAAAATGATTCGGTCACTTCATACTTCAGTAAGGATTTCAGTACTTCTCTTCCATTGTATCCAATTGATAGTAAATCATGAGCCTACTGTTTTTTTTGTTTTGTTTTGTTTTGTTTTTTGTTTAATTCAGTAGAGGAAAACCTTTTCATAGTCAGTTTCATAGTTTTCATAACCATTGTTCTTCTGTTATCATTAATATTTAGTTACTGCCTACTTCGTCTGGATTACCCCCAGGCTGGGAAGAAAGACAAGATGAAAAAGGAAGGTCATACTATATAGATCACAATTCTAGAACTACTACTTGGATAAAACCAGTTGTACAGGTACTTTCTGTATTCTAATTATTAATGTTTTCACTCATGCAACCTTTTAAACACCTTACATAATAGAAGTAAGGTTTAGAGATCTCTTTGAAATAAAATATTTGAAAGGAATAAAATGATAAAGCACCACATAAAATATCTGAGAGAATGCAACTAGAGCTAGGAATAGTAATACTTACAGCAAGTCACTCTACAGTTAATGTACCAGGAAAGCCTTCTGGAGTGTGGTAGCTGTTGGAGAAGCCTGAAAAACTTTATCTCTGGTCACATTATCTGTAATTGTTAGTTAATGTTGTTGATAAACAAATCTGTGTACTGTCTGGCATTTGCTTTATGCAACTGCTTTCATGAGTCAAGAAATATTGGTACCTTAACAGAAAAAATACGTTGCTCCTAAATGGCTTATGTTTTTTTGTCTTTTATCCATAGATTGCTGTGGAAGCGAGTCAGTTGTCAACTGCACAAAGTACTTCTGTAGCAAGACAACCACAAGCAACATCAAGTGATTTACCACAACAGTCTCCTAATCAGCAGCCTGAAATGGAGCAAGGTTTTCTCCCTAAGGGCTGGGAAGTTCGACATGCACCCAATGGGAGACCATTCTTTATTGACCACAACACCAAAACTACAACATGGGTAATGGAAAATTATTTTCATGGACCAAAATTCTAGTTCCTTTCAGTTCAAAGTTTTGCTGCTTTCAGCAAGATTGTGTGGATTTCTTCAGTGTCAAGATTTCATTGCTGGCATCTTTTTTATTAAAAAAAAAAACAAAAAACAAAAAACTACAAATGTGGATGTGACTTGTCAGCGAAGACGGTGTTGTGAGGCTGACATCTCACATTCAGGCAAAATAGCTGTGTTGTCTCTGTTAAGGAGCATATGTGACAAAAATGCAAAGTCATTTAAAATACTTTTCCTGAGTAGAACATCATGAATTTTACAGACTGTATTATCACTTGAAAGTTTAGCTTGGAAGGAGGAAAACGTGTATGGGAATGAGTTTTGCAGATGCATCTCCTAAATGACATTTCTGTTATAGCAGTAGAACTGTGATAGCTTATATGCACTGTTCATAGAAATGGGATTTGTAAACTTATCTTCCAGCAAGAAATCCATTACCTTGAGCCTGTCGCACGCAGTAAAGCACACAATGCAAATTTCTGTGAATTCTTGAAGCAGGTCAGGTGCAGCTGCAATATGGATGAGGGTGTTGTACAGCTACGGTTCCACGGAGTGGCGCTGCATACCACTAGTCAGTGCTATTAGATTGTCTTAAGCATTTGAAAAGTAGGTCAGTATTACTGTTGGGTGAAAGGGAAATATAAAGAAATATGTGAAACTGATTCAAAGTGAAAGTTAATTTTTTCAGGATTATGGAAAGACATCGCTTAATACAAATATTTTTCCTCCCACCCCCCAAAACACAAACCACAAAATAAAATTTAAAAACTAACTAACTAAATAAATAAAATAAAAGCACAAGATGTCCCAGAAAGCCTTTGGAAAGATTAATTTTCTCAATTACATGAAAACTGAGTTGAGTGAGGGAATTTTTGATATTTAGAAAAGTGAGAGAATTTGAATAAATTTTAGTAAAAGATTATGATTGTAAAGTACTAGAAGGCTGAGAATCCCCAGGGAATCGCCTAGCTGTAGAATATGCAAGAATTATATTGTTGGTCATAGGCATGTTCTTTACATTAATATTAACAAGGAGGAAAACAAAATTAAAACAACACAAACCTCAAAACAGTTTTAACGTGCTTGTTATTTTGCTTTCAAAGGAAGATCCAAGACTGAAAATTCCTGCTCATCTGAGGAGAAAAACTTCCTTAGATCCAGTAGATCTAGGGCCATTACCAGTAAGTAAGCCATTTTACTCAAAACATTTTACTTGTTTTTCAGGTACAACAATTTAGTTTAAACTAGTACTATCAAAACTTGTACGTGAAAAAATGCAGCCTGCTTTTTTCATACAAAACAAACAAACAAAAAAACACTAAATTTTGAATTCCACTGTTGAGAATAGGGGGAATGTGGGACAGGGGGAATCCCCACAACTGCAGATCACCTGGGTTCTATGCAAACTGTATGGTTAGAAATTTATATTAAAAGTGCCTCCTTTTTACAGCCAGGTTGGGAAGAGAGAACTCACACAGATGGAAGAGTATTCTTCATAAACCACAGTATGTACAATGTACTGTTTTCCTACCACTCATAATTTTATTAGTTAATGTTACCTAAATTAGCGTAACAAATTATGAAATACCTTGCAGATACAAAGAAAACACAATGGGAGGATCCTCGACTGCAGAATGTGGCAATAACTGGACCAGTAAGTTCTGTTTACATAGCTTTAATCATACTCTTGAAAACTGCATAATAGAATCCAAACAAACACTTATCATTTATCAGGTACCCTGGTCTAGAAGACAAAACTTCCATGATATTTGAACAAGGCATTTTTATTTCTTGAAAGACTGTTCACAAGGTTTTTTGTGGAAGTGGTCTTTAAATGCTAGTAATAAAAATCATTTCAACAAGAAAATGGCTGTAAAAAGAATGAAATTAATTTCCAACGGAAAAATAATTATGTAGCCTTGATACTTAATCTGAAGTGCAAAATTACCAGGACTAATTGCAAAGATGGTACACATTATAATTATAGATGGGTTTTAGTGTTCAACTGATATCTGTGTTTATTAATAGCCCACATATGTAAACAATCTTCTCTGTCCATGGAAAATAGAGGTGTTTGTAGCCAGGTTTCTCATGATACAGCAAGGAAAGATTATGTGTTATATAAGTCACCGGACATTTGGGCACTTTGATCTAGGCAAATCAATGATTTTAATCAGTTACATCAGTTAATAGTGAAGTACAGAATAAATTCTGTGGAACTGGTAGAACAAATGTTTTGAAAAAAGCAGTACTTTTCATTTCAGATGTTTTGAGCTGTCCATAGATTGATACATTGAAAATACCTTTCATACTTAGTAAAAATATGTATTCTTGTTTTCTCATAACTTAAATATATTTTGTATGTTTTACAAATATAGACTGGTTTCTTACATTAATTGTTAGAGTATCTGAAGCAGTTTTTCAGTTTTTTTCTTCCCTTTTTTTTTTTTTTGAAGGCTGTGCCTTACTCCAGAGACTATAAGAGGAAATATGAGTTCTTCAGAAAGAAATTGAAGAAACAGGTTAGTAATCAGCAGCAGTCTAGGAGAAGGTTAAGAGATGTGTGCCCCTACACATAGGAAAGCTTAGGTTACAGTAAAAATAAGTTGAATTTCTCTAACCTGCTTAGAGAATGTTAGAAGGACTTTCTGATTGCAAATACACTTACGAAGCAACAACTTGTTACAATTAGTGTTTAATCTAACAGTGAGGTTTTTGACTATGGAGCCGTGAGACTGAAAGCAATCTAATTGAAAAGCAGAAATTCTAAAAGATTAAAAAGTTAGCCTAGAAGTAGCCTGTCAGCAGAAGAATTGGGAAATCTCTGATACAGCATATAATAGTTTTTGGAAGTCAAAATTTGTCTCTAGCCTTTCTGAGACATACACACTTTGAGATGACCTGTAAATTGTATGTAATTACATACACGTTTATTTTTTTTGTGTTCATAATTAAAACAAGCTTACCATCTATTCAAATGAAATTACCCTAATCTGAGAAGTGATAGACAGCTCGTGCCTACAATATAATTGTAGCAATTTAAGAAATACACGTGTAGTTTGTAAACCGTACGTTACCATTGCATTTTAAACATTCACAACTATCTAAATGGTAATTAAAGTAATAAGTTGATTTAAATTGAGATTGACTTATTGAATACTATTTTAATCAGTTACATTTAGGTTTAGAAATTAATTTTACTATTCTTTGAAGTTCTTTTCTGAAACGTTGATTAGCAACTCAAAATAAGATGTTTGTATTCTTTTGCTTTCTGACATGATGAAAAAGACCTGTGTATTTCAGCCACTTTGTAAATTTGATATATAGTATTGTACATTATTTTGCAGTTTAGAAAATGTCACATAATGCACTCTAATCACCCCAACTTAATTATTTTTTGTTTGTTTCTTGGACCAAGCAAGTTTTGGATATAAATAAGCATTAGGTTTAAAGGCAGCATTCCCTTTTTATCTCCCTAATTTGGGCATTTCTGCATTCAAAAATCCACTATTTCTATGCAACATATGACTAGTGAAATCTGAAATATATTGAGTTCCATTGCATCATTGTAATCTGGCAAAATGCATTGAAACTTTGTTCCATTTTTATGAATTTCTGAATTTTGCCTAAAGTAATTGCTGAAGTAAACTGGCTGAAAACAAGTGATATCAAGAATATATTCTGTTCTCATGTAATGTTTTAATACTTCAGCAAAGTTTTATCCCAGGTTTATAGGGGGCTTGATCTGAAAGCTCATCAGCAAGTTATGAGCTCCTTGGATATTTCTTTGTTTAAACATTTTCGTATATGAAAGTAAATAGAAACCTTGTGGCTTGTTCCTGTGACTTCAAATGCTAAGTAGGTTGTTTTTTCTTTTAATATTGTAGGAATACTTTTTTGTCTCATTATTCTGTTTTCTTATTGCTTTTTGTTTCGTATTTTTTAGAGTGATATTCCAAACAGATTTGAAATGAAAATTCATCGCACAACAATCCTTGAGGATTCTTATAGAAGAATTATAGCTGTAAAGAGAGCAGATTTCCTTAAAGCAAGACTCTGGATTGAATTTGATGGTGAAAAAGGTTTAGACTACGGAGGAGTAGCCAGGGAATGGTTCTTCCTTCTCTCTAAGGAAATGTTTAATCCTTATTATGGATTGTTCGAATATTCAGCTACGTAAGTAATGCAGGTCCAGAAGACTTAAGTTAAGGAGATCGATTCTGTTTCTCCTGTGTATTTTGAGAATTGAGTTACTTTTTTTTTTTTCCTCCTTTCTTCTCCCTCCTAAACCATGTGAGGGTTTAGTTGATAATAAATGAAATACTCTGTAACTAGTTCTTAGCTTGTCAGAAGAATATTGTGGAAACAATACCAGTGTTTTTTTCAGCTGTAAGCTGTGTCATCTTTACATACACAAAGGTACACCTGCAACCATCCACTATTTACAGTAAAAAGAGCCAATATTTAACATATAATGCTGAGAATATTATTTTTACTCCTTTAAAATTAATCGGAGTTAAGCACTTATCTTTGATATATCTCTAACATTCAAAGGTAGTTTGTGGTGATTAAAAACTTTTACTTCTGCTAAGCTAATAGAATCTTCCAGTGAGTATTAGTTAATTATTAGGTTAGTTATTTCCTAATCCAAATACTTTTTTTCTTTAACTTCATGAAAAGTTATATCTGATTTAATTAATGATACCTTTCAGATCTTCTAATGTGGGACCATTCTAATAGTACAAAATTTTGTGTTTTTGTTTCTCTTTCCTGCTGCTTCTCTCAACTTCAGAGATAACTATACTCTGCAGATCAACCCAAACTCTGGACTCTGCAATGAAGATCATCTCTCATATTTCAAGTTTATAGGTCGAGTAGCTGGAATGGCTGTTTATCATGGCAAACTTTTGGATGGTTAGTATTTATTTTATGTTATATGATGTTTAGATTAATATTGTGTACATCTTGAATTTTGTTACCGACTGTTCAATTTATTTGTTCTTCTTTAAAGCCTTTTTTATTCGTCCGTTTTACAAGATGATGCTACAAAAACCAATAACACTTCATGATATGGAGTCTGTGGTATGTAATTTACCTATCTCATATGTTAGGTTTTCATGTTAAGTTTTTCCTATATATCATTAATGACATTGTGAAAGTTGAAAGTGCACAATTCAAGGAAATTTTAGGATACAGCCTTAATAAAACTAAGTTGCATAGGAATTAAAACTTTCAGTGGAAAACAGACAGGCCTAAGCTCTGTTCTAAGTCAGTTACGCTGTACTGAAAACTTGATGCTAAACTTTATGATATTGCTAAATGTATTTTTGACAGTAAGATTCTTAGAATTAAATATAAATACTAACATCTCAGGGATCCCTGTTGCCACCATGTTTTTTAAATTAGTTTGTGTATTTTGATTATTAAACAAAAACATATTACTCAAACTTCCAGAGGTTGAAAATATTTACTAGTAATTCAGTATACTATTTTCAGAGGAAAACAGCCTTTTGCTAAATTTTATGTGTTTGTTTCCCTGATAATGGTTCTTATCTGGAGCAGCTGTGGCAGAGTGATTCTCTGTTCAGTCTCTTTAAACTGTTACTCAAATTTGAGCAGTTAGTATCTGGTAAAGGAAACAAGTATTTAATTGTTCCATTTTTTGTTCCTGATGCTTACAGTAACTGTGCTTTTAAGAAGCGCAAGTTATTGTGCTTTAATAACAAACCAACTAAGTATATTTCTCAACAATTCCTGAGGCTGAGACATTAATGATTAAATACAATTATTGTCAAACTGGCAGCACTCCTCTCATACTTAAATTTGAGCAGTCTTTTTCAGAATTACTAGCTTGTGCATCCAGTTTGAATCCTGACGGAATTTCTTTTTATTTGGCCGTTTTTCTTTGATGAGCTGTACTGTAGCAGGAATGTCTACATCAGAGCTGTAGAAGTTGTGAGCTCAAATATGTGTAAAATAAATACTCAGGCACCAGCTAGGCATTACATCAGTTTGTAAACCTCATAGGCTTCTTCAAAGGTCTATGCTGGAACACCATTCATACTAGTGCCACCTTTTGGCACCAAAGTAGTTAGACTGTCATAGTTCTTCTAAAACTAAACCTGACACCAAACACTGAAAGGTTTCCCATCATTGTTCTGTACAACTGTGCTTCTTTAAACAGAAGCTTTTCCTAATGCAAAAGACCAGACCCCATGATGTAGTACTGTATCTGGAAAGGGAACGTTATGTTCTAGTTTGTCATGTCCCCATGAGAATATTGACAATAGTGAATGAAAGAAACAGGAGAAAATCTGCACTATAGTTTATTCTTGAAAAATATTTGTCATATATAAAATGCATTTAAATATGTTATTTTTTCACATTTTCTTCCCAAATTTTAAGCTACACGCTATTCTGTTGAGGATTCATTGCTAGAAGCTTTCCGATATATCTGCTTTTCAAGGTCCTTGAAACACAATTCTTCTCCCTTTAGTAGAGAAGTAGTTGTTGTTGGCTTTGACAGTTAAATACAATGAAATCACTATCGCACTTGGTCTGCAAAAGACCGGAAGTTTTTTAATCCAGTTGGTCTTAATTTAAGAAAAACTGATTTTGCTGTGCCTACTTCAGATAAATCTTCTGTATTCATTCATTAAACTTGTAATTTTCTCTTTTAGGATAGTGAATATTACAATTCTCTGAGATGGATTCTTGAAAATGATCCAGCAGAGCTGGACCTTAGATTTATAGTTGATGAAGAACTTTTTGGACAGGTTAGTATGCTTATGTTAAGCAGAACAGACAAATGAAACAAAACACTTGGCCTGTGAAATTAGCTGATTTTATGGTATTAAGAACACCTTAAAAAAAATAATTCACAATTCAGTCATGTTGGTTTGTTTACTCAGCTTCTTCCTTCAGCTGGCATATGCTCATTCAGTGCTTTGTTAGTCTGGCAGTGACGTGACTTGGAAATAAGCACAGCCTTCAAAACAATAGCTTATGCTTTTATCTTAATACTTGCATTAAAATGTAGCTTGCTGTTTCTGTGAATGCAACTAAGACTAAAATATCCATATACCCATTACTTAATCTAGGGGATAGATTTTTCTTACATGATTCACTGAAAGTATGTGCCCTTTTGGAAATGACTGGAGTTGTAAATTTCCCTCAGAGGTAATAATAGTGTGTGTGTGGGGGGGGTGTTTGTTTATTTTAAGCTGTGCAAGATAACTATGGAATAAACCAGTATAGTGTTACGTAGAATGCTGCCTAAGATGCAGGTCACATAGAAATACCTATAGTATTTCTAACTTACAGGGGCCAGAGAGATTTAAGCCTTTGCGGTCTTGTACAGCCCAAGTAGGAGCATGAAAAAGTGCATTTGTAATAAATTGGAAAATCAGGTATTTGTTTACTGAGGTTCTGGTGGTATGAATCATTCAGTAACTGATACGCATATAGATTCACTTATTTACTGGAGCAATGGCTGGAACTGTTCTGTAAGTGTTTTTCCTGGAAATTTGGAAAAAAGGCCTGGTCATTGGATGTGCAGTTATTGAAGCCAGCACTATTGAAAACCTGTGTACAAATTAAAGAGCAGCTCCAATCACTGAAGCAGGTCAAAGAAAATCAACATTGCCACACTGTATCCCTGTCTGCTATCCCTGAATAATACATTAGGGAAAAAAAAAAATCCATTTATTCACGTGACCTGTGAAACTGGTTCTGTTTCTCATAGATTTCAAATTCTGTATTCAAAGTTACCTAAGTTACCTAATATTAATGCATGAATTGTTACATATGTATCTCACATAAGGCTAATTCTATGTACCACATTTAGACCCATCAACATGAACTGAAAAGTGGTGGATCAGAAATAGTTGTAACCAACAAGAACAAGAGAGACTATATTCAGTAAGTACTGGTCACCGTGCAATGTATCTTGCTGGATAGCCCCTTGATAATTGGGGTTATGTGTTGGCTACAGTAACAAAATCAAGTCGTTTTGTGTATAAATTGTTTTTATTTAAAATGTTCAATTTTTTTTTTACAGTCTTGTAATACAGTGGAGATTTGTGAGCAGAGTACAGAAACAAATGGCAGCCTTTAAAGAGGTATAATTATAAATACAAAAGGCATTTTTAGAATTTGTTGCATATAATCTTAAGAAAAATTTTTTAGAATGTGGCATCCTAAAGACCCATAGATAGCTTTGTTACAGGTATAAAAAAGGCAGTGGAAATTATTGAATTTTCTCAGTCTTAAGTAATTTTGGTAAATGTTTACTGAGATGTTTAATTCATATTGAAAAGTTGGCTCCTTTCTCAATCCTGGCTGACAGCTTTAGCAGTAACGCAAATTATTTAATGAATTCTGAAAAAATAAAAATGAGATCAGACTAATAGGATTAAATTAAACTAGTTGGTTTATCCATATTTGTATAAGTAATATTACATATATGACATTCAAAGTTACATGTTCACCATTGAGTGGAGCACAGTAAAGAAATGTGAAATATGTCAGAATTAAGTGTCCTATGATCACACAGGGAACTGCTGGTGTCCAAAGATTGGTATTTGATGTTTAGCTTAGACTCTATTTACTACAACTGAAATATAATTCTTAGTAAACGAAAATGTTTAAATGTTAACTTGATTTTAAAAACTTCCTTCACCTTTTTTAGGGCTTTTTTGAACTAATACCTCAGGATCTGATTAAAATTTTTGATGAAAATGAGCTGGAGGTAAGTATATCATGGAAAAGAAAACAAAATACGCTGGAAGTTAATGTTACTGACTTACACTTTTCCTGGTTTGATCATTATTATTTTTTTCCTATTTATGTAGTTGTTAATGTGTGGACTGGGAGATGTGGATGTGGCTGATTGGAAACTACATACAAAATACAAAAATGGCTACAATGTAAACCATCAAGTAATACAGTGGTTCTGGAAGGTATCATGAAATTCTTTTCTTTTCTTCTCTCTTTTTTTTTTTTTTTTTTTTTAATTTTATCAAGAAAACCTGTTGAAAAGCTTAGGCTTTTCAGCTTTCCTCTATGTTAGGCTATCATGTGATTCACTAGTAGTTAGGTAAATATTTGTACACTAAAACCCCTGAGAAAGTTGGTAAGAAAACCATACATGAGATGCACGATAAAAACATAATATGCTACTGATAACTTACTTATAAAAAAAAAAAAAAAAAGTCAGGGGTTGAATATTTCTGTGTAGTTTTCTGTGTGCTGCTATACTAAAGAGGCATTAAAGTCTTCTGTTTGATAAAACAGGAATTTGGCTGCTAGTTCATCACATCAAGAAACTTAAAATAAAAAAAATACAGAGGCTGAATCTTCAAGGGAAGTATTTTACAACTTGCAAAATGAGTAACCATATAAGAATATGGTTAGTGCCACATTAAAAATTGCTGACTTAATAGCTATTTAGCAATAGGCAAAGAAGTAGACGACATGTCATTAAATATATATATTCTTATATATATGAAAAATAAAGAAAAAATCTTCTGTGTAAAATCATAATTTAAACTTCTCAACTAAAACTTTAATTGTAATTATTATCATACACAGGCAGTCTTAATGATGGACTCTGAAAAGAGAATAAGATTACTGCAATTTGTTACTGGCACATCACGTGTACCTATGAATGGGTTTGCTGAGCTGTATGGTGAGTACTTATGACTGTGTTCACAGTTAATTAATAAAACATGATACTGAATGATACTTTCACAATATTTGACATTAAACATTTCTTTTTCAATTTTTGCTTTAAAATGAATGTATTCTGACGGGTATAAGAAGAGTTAGCGAAGACTCACTTAGATCACACACACATTTCCCATGTTCTAGAAATACTTCATTTTAATTCTCTTTTTCAGAAAGTTTTTAAATGTATAGGACTTTTCCAATGAATCTAGATTTTGAAGCTCTAAAGAGCTGCAAAAATCCCTGTTTAATCCACCTTATTCAGCTTACAGAAGATTCTGTTGCATAAAGTGCAAAGACGTGCTGGCATCAGCAGTTAACTGCAGATTCTTGAGTTCCCTAACTGCTTTTATCTGCCTACAAGCCACACTTAGATACAATTGTTTGTAAGGATATACTGTGAATTGGACTACTGAAATGACGTGAGTTAAACGTAAAGACAAAAGAGAAGTAGTGAGCCTACCATACGGAGGGTGGAATAAGCAGATGGCTGTGGGGAGTAGACTTTAATAGCAAAGCCAGAAAGCCCACTGTGGTAAGACTGTGGGCAAGCAGATAGAACAGCCCACAAACGGTGGGGATGTTTTTGCTTCTGGGAAATCTGTTTTCAGCTGCCATCAGCTACTATGTTTTCTGCTAGACTATTTTATTAAGGCTAAAATGTGAATGCAAATGAGTGAACAATGAATAAACATTTCCTTCTTCGTAAACAAGACAGTGATTTGTTTATGAAACAGCAGAATTATGAACAAATACCAGCTGTTATTTCACCTTTCCTATTTGACCCTGTCATCATTTCAGTCTTAAATACTTGGTTTACTTTTTTTTCCATTCCATCAGTGAATGACTTGTGAGTTCCGATGAGAAGGACAGTGTCTGCAGTGGACTTGAGCCATGTGTCTGCTGTTGCACCTGATCTATGGTACTGCTGGAGCTGCAGTACATGTTTATCACAAAGGAACTTGATCAAAATTCTGCCTCTGGGATTTTTTTTTATTCATCTAAAAATACTGCCAGAGGTAGAATTAAGGAAAGATGTATGGAAAGAAACTGTTGAAGCTCTTAGCTCCCTGCTGCCCAGGGATTGCAATATCCTTAGGCAGTTTTCTGGCATTTCTCTAGTTCTGTTCACTCCTGATGAAAAATTCGATGAGCAGTTGTCTTGCACAGTGCTTTTTGTTTCTTTCTTTTACAGTTATTTCTGCTTTACTGTGGTCAGCATGCCAGCCTCACTAAACCCCAGTATTGAGCACAATCACATTTCCAGTACCTGCTTGTATTTGAAGAACTGTAGGTGGTTCTTCAGCGCTCCGTGTTGGTACGTGGCTTTTTGCTGCTGCCGGGCTGCCACTTTTTTTCCTGCTCCCCACGTCTGGGCTGTTCCGTGGGGCTTGCTTCCTAGCGGCACATCTCCCTCTGGTGGCCAAGCGAGGGATTTCTGCTCAGAAAAACTGCTCATCGACCGAAATTCGAGATCTAGGGAACAAAACAGATGGGGCTTTCTTGTTTGTATTTCTTGTCTTTGCCCCTGTTCTGCCTTGTCAGCCTTCAGTTTATGAGTTGGACAGCTAAAATACAGGCTTACTTCCACGTAGCTGTTAAAAGGGAGTTTCATCTTCATCTCGCATAGTAGAATGCATTGCCAGGTATATAGAGCTGCTTCTCCACTTCATCCTTCTTCTGGGCATGCTTTCTCATTGCCTTCTCTAACCAGCCCTTTGTGCTGAACAACCATGGAGCTGGAAATATTCCCACAACTACTCATCTATCCATCCCACTTGATATTTTAGGATGAAGTGCTCAGTGTCTGTCAAATTATTTCACTAAACTTGTATGTAGCGTAGTTTCTGTGCACTGGTTGCTATTTCCTGCCTTTTTGTGTATGCTAATAGTAGTGGGAGGATTTTCCCCTCCTCTTGTTTTATTTCCACTTTGGGGATGTATTGTCTGTCGTTTATTATTTTTTTTGATATGTGTTGGCTAATATCTTCCAAATCTACTTCTGCAACTTTGTGTGCAGTAATCTTATTTATTAATGGTATACTGTGTATATTTGTTATTAGCATTATCATTTCATTTTATTATGAATACACATCTTATTGTATATTGTATTGAAGTGTATTATGTATACACTTCTTTTTTTCATTTCTTCATAAAACCACAAATGAAATCTTTTTGAACTGCTAATTGTAACTTCTATAGTTAAAAAAAAAAAAAAGCATTTTGGAGGAGTCATGAAAAAAAGAAAGGTAACAATCTGAATTCTAAACCTGAAATACTTTGTAGGTGTTGTGTAGAGTACCTTTAGCCATATACATCAGCTGTCATTACTACTACTCATCTGAAACGTTTCACATCTTCCATTTTAGAGGCAGAGGGCTCCTTTCTTGGGAGCTTCCTATTTGTATTCGTGGTCTCCTTGTAGAATAGTACCCAGCGTCAGAGATCATCTCCTGTTCTCTGACAAAGCAGTGATTTGATATTACATGGTCTTTTTTCAGACACACAAATGCTCTCAACATCTTAAGGAAGTGGTTACAAAATACCCTTGTATCCACTTGGGGCTAGTTGATAGATTGAAGAAACTTTCAGTTATGACATGCTGTAAGACACTTGCTGAAGACACAGGTGTAGCAGAAGCTACAGCTGCTAGCTCAGGTGCCTATCTACATCTCTGGAGTCACATGTACGGTCTCTGCATTTCAGAAAGTTCTCAGTTGGCTCTGCTGTTGCCTAGGTAAAGGTAGATACCAAATAATTTCTGCCAGGTTTTAAAGCTCGGCACTTTATGATAAACATGTCTAAATTTTTACATGAAAAAATATATATTTATAAAAATGTGTTTATAGAACTCTCTTCTGTGTAAAATTTTCAATGCTAGACACTTTATAGTATACTTTATACTTTATAGTATACTTTATACTTTACATACATATACTTTTAGCTCTTAGACTTTGGAGTTAAAAGTGTCAAAGTCTCTTGAAATTAAGATGTAGCAAGAAATAATTATAAGTATCAGTAAATTGGGATTGATAACCATTGTATACACTGCATTTGATTCACACAGGTAGTTCCTGTACTAAAGTCAGAATTGGATGACAAAATAACAATATATTTCATAATTTGAATTTCTAATGATTAAGGAAAGAATCTTATAATCAGGTGAGAATTGAAGTACTCTTCCCTGCAGGTTCAAATGGACCACAACTGTTTACAGTTGAACAGTGGGGTACCCCAGAAAAACTGCCAAGAGCTCATACCTGGTGAGTATTTAATTTAGGTAAACTATGTCTGTAAGTCAGCAGTAAAAATACTTAAAGAGTTTTCTTCTGTTTTTCAGCTTTAATCGCTTGGATTTGCCTCCTTATGACTCCTTTGAAGATTTATGGGATAAACTTCTTCTAGCGATTGAAAATACTCAGGGTTTTGATGGGGTTGATTAAGCCACAGACAAAAATCGTATTGGTCCAGTGCTGCAACTTCATTTTAAGGGTTTACAAACAGATTTGAATTTTCCAGGGACTACCGTTGTATTTAGCCACGTGGATATTAAATCTTCATAATATCACTTGTAAAATAAGTATTAAAAAAACACTAACTTTTGAAAATGCATATTGCCATTTCCACAATTTTGTGTACTTTGCTGATAACTACAGTACATACATTGGATGGGCCAGTACCAAGTAAGTCAAAAACTAAAATGTTTTTAAGCAGTTGCCTCTTACAGTATTTGACAGACTGTCCTGCAGTAAACTACTGAAGTAAAACTGTGAAGAAATCTTTGCAGAGGTTGTAAATTTGAATTGCTGCTTTAAGAGAAACAACTGAAATTATTAATCAGTTAAAAATACACACACACTTTGTGTAATGCAATATCATCATCTGTGCTGCTTCAGGCTGTTTGCTACAGATCTGTCCAAAGCACCTTATAATTCAGCATATTAGGTAAAACATTGTAAAGCATTTATTTGCATCATCAGCTATCAGTTTGCAGAACACTGACTTGCTTACACATTTTAAAAAAAATTTGTTTCTATCTTGCTTTTGTTAGAACTGTAACAAAATCAGGACTTTTTATAAGACACAAGCAGCATAAGTCTGATTTGTAATGAGAAATTATATCCTTTTTTTGTCTGAATTTGTATACTGTCATTGGTTTATTGAGTGTTCATCACTTTTTTTGGATAAATTTGTAGTTCAATGATGGATAATGTTTTCAATTCAGCCTTTTTGCAACAAATTAATCTTAAAGCAAAATTTTTATGAGTATCACAGAGTATTAGTTACTGGTAGTTAGAGGCCTTTATTATCCATTCTTGCAGTATTGCACTACATAACAATAAAGAACATGTTTACAGGGTTTTCTGGGCCAAGTTCAGCAGTCTGATATGTGCAAACTTCTCAGAACTGTACAGCGGTTATGCACATGTAACCAGGGGCAGAATTTGGTTCTGTAATATGTTTACAGGTTATGCTAGTTTCTATAGCTGCGTTTTTATATTTTTTCTCCACTGTTAGTCTAGAAACCAAACTTGTTAATACAGTATAACCAAAGTCATAACCAACAATGTGCAATTTATTGTAGATCAATTTGTCATATAAATATCAGTTTGATTTCTTTTGTAAATGTGGACTTTTTTTGTATTAATTTTAACTTTCTTTTTTGAGCAAGTGCTGGTTAAAACGAATTGCCAACTTGGTTCTAAAAGAAAAAAATTATATACCTGTCTTGCTCTACTTTGAACATTTTGTTACCAATATGATCTGAGGATATGACAGTACCTAGCTTTGGCCAGCAAATTTCTGTTTAGTCACAGTCTTTACAAATATGCAAGAAGGACGTGTAGCACATCTCTATTAAAAGTATGTAAATTATGTAACAAACATAATGGGTCTTACGGGATATTTAAAATCCCACTTGGTTTTATTCTTTGACTAGGTTGTTACAGCTGAGAATACTACATGTAAATAGAGGTAACTTATACAGATTTCCCAAATCTATATGCAGTTTTGTAAAAACATGAATGATATATCAGTAAATCTGTATAGATTTGAATGTAGCAGTATTTGTTGCATACTTTAAAGTATAAAATAAGGATCCTGAGAGCAGTAAATAAAAGTTTATTCTAATAAGTTGTGGCTTGGTTATTTGAAGTGCAAGTCACTAGTCTTGAACTAAAAGGAATTGATTGATTTATTATTATTTTTTTTTTAGTACTGATAAGTACATTACAGGCAGTAGTTCCACCATAATAAAGTACTGCATTTATGTAGCTGTTGAGGTGCAGAAACAGTGTTTCCTTGCATTCTGCTCCTGGACATGGAATCTTTGAAAAATTAAAGAAATATTTTTATAAAAACTGTAGCTAACTGCAAGCCTTCATTGTATTGTCAGCCTAGAAACACTACACAGCAGAAAGGCAAAGGTGGATTCCCCACAGAAACTCCAGCTGATTGTCTGGCCCTGTTCACCTGCTGTGGGAACACCCTTCTCAGCTGGTCACAAGCACACAGCTGACAGACATCAGTGGTGAGTGCAGCAGGGCAAAGAAAAGGGCCCAAAACTCTGGTCCTAAACAGCACGGACTGCCCAGTAGTGTTGGGGATGTGCCACAGGACATGGTCTCCAGTGCCAGCCATGGAAAGCACCCTGGTGTGCCAGAGGGAGGGGGCTCCTGGGGCAGGATGCTGCTGCCATGGAGTGCCTGGTGCCTCTTCTGGGAGCTGAGGACTCGCTGGCCTTACCCACAGGAGCTGTGCTGTGGGCAAGGTGCTGAGCTGCCCAATAGAAGAGCTATAGGAGAAGTAAGCAGACTTCACAGCATCAGGGAGGATGAACAGCAGGACGTCACCAAGGTCTTCACAAAGACCTTGTGGAGGCAGATGAGCAAACCATGCAGTGAGAGTAAGAAGGGGCAGCTGGAAGTCATAGGTGGGCAGGTACTGGATGGAGATTCCCAAGATGGGCAAAGCTGGAAGCATGTGATTTCTGGCAGCAGAAGAAAGGCTTTTTCTCCACCCTAAGGTATGAATTGTCAGAATTGTTTTGGTGCTGTTACAGACTAAGAAAGGAACATGTTAGGGGAGGGTTTGTAGCCAGCTGGGCCTGAACCAAGTGTTCACACTGATAAGTGGTGGGTAACAGAAGGTGAAGAGTCCCCTGCTGCAGGCTTTAAAGTAGGTTTGTTGAGGGATGGTAATAACAGCCGGTTAAGTGTGAGAACAGGATCAACGATGCTAAGTACTGAAGCAGGGTGGTGGGACACAGCCCTTCTGGAGGACGCCACAGCCTGAAAGCAACCCAACTCTGGTGCCTGAACACAAGTGCAGGTAGGCAGGGGGAGACCGGGGGAATGCAGGCACAAGATAAAAACGAGGAACAATGTGACAGCTCATATGGTTGTGGGTGCTTGGATGCATGGAGATCTTCAGAAAGGACAAGAGGCTGCTGCTACAGAGTCTTGTGTTCTGGATCTGAAAAGACATCCCTATGGGTAATAATATCCTGGTGAAGAGTTGGTCTAGGTCACCCAATTGTCATAAGGAATTGGGTACTGTTGTCTTGAAGCATCTCATGGAGTCCTAAGATTGCAAACCGTGACTTTTACAGGAGACTAGGTTCTTTAACCCCTGCCAGAAGGCTACCACATGGGGATGCGAGGAATCTTGGAGGTTTCTGGAGGGTTGGCAGAAAAAAAAAAAAAAAAGGTGCTGGATTGACCAACCAGGGCAATACTGTGCTGGATCTGCTGCGTGTCCCTTTGTACTTGTATTTTGACACATCCACGTTCCCTGAAACATGCACTCGGATTTTTGGAGGGTGACTCTAAAGATACCACTGTGAACACTTAGGAAATTTTGTCACCAGAAACTCTTCCAGGTATGGGTCTGTGTGCCAGCTGCAGCCCCCTTACCAGAGCATTACAGATTACACCTAAACTGCTTCCTTGTACGTTCACCACCTTTGTTCACAATTCCATTACTTCTAACGCCCAACAGTGCCAGATGATAGCCAGAAAACATTTCCCAGGTAGGTTTGAGCTAAATATACCAATCCATTGATAAAAGTATAGAGTGTTGATATTTACAAAGTGCGGATTTGATGAAGAAGCATAAACTTGTAAAGATCTTTTAATGGAAGACTTGAGCAAGATGCAGAGGATGGAGCAGAAAGCAAGGGATAGGATGGCTGTGAAAGGAATGGTTTCTCTTACTTAATTTTAAACAGTGCCCTGAAAATCAGTAGGTGCTTTTGATATTTTTTTCTGGGCTTCGCCAAGGGTGCAAGCTGTAAGCAGTAGTGTTCACTGTCATTGATAGCGGCTTCTGCAGAGAATTACAGATTCAAACCGATTTTAATAGAATCTGAAAAACATGGCCAAGAATCTTGAGCTTTTCCTTGCGGAATGATGCTGAGCCCCCTGGCTGATGCCTTCCTTCCTCAGCAGTCGTTACCTCGTCTGTTTGACTGGTTTTTAGCAACACGCAGAGCCTGAGCTCGGCCGCCTCCCCCCAGCTCCTGCTGCCCACGGCCCGGGGCGGCCGCTCGCCGCCAAATGGAGGCCCGGCAGCGCTGGGCGCCAGGCCGCAAGATGGCGCCTGCCGCCGCGCCTGAGGGAGTGCTGGGCTGGGAAGGATGCACACACGATATTTTTAATAATTCCTATCCCGTTATTATTATTTTTATCCTGGTTTTGATATCCCATCAATAGGAAGAGAAAATCTGATTCCTGTTACCTGAAGTGGAACGGGAAAGTGATTTATACAGCAATCTTCTTACAAGATGTGGTTAGCTGTTCCAAGCACAGTATAAAACCTCTTACAAATTTTTCAGGAGCTTAACTTTTCTGGCTCAGTTGAACCATTTGTTTCAGTGTTTAACCAGGATGACTGGTGAAATTTGTTTGTTAGTTACTATAGTTATATAGCAACTGGTGTATCTGTATTAACTTTGTTTAGTGTTAAGCCTGAATAAATAAATGTAATGCAAACAACTAAATTATTTAGCTTAAAATAAAATAAAGTACAAAATAAGCTCAACTAAGAAATGCACAGGGCTTGTGGTATAAACTGGTTTTAATTCAAAGCTCTACATAGGCAAGGTTTTTACTCACTACTGTGAGTGAGGTTTTCTTAGATTTTCAATCTATATCAGTAATTTGATTTGTATTGACTTTTGGTATTTTGGTCTTTCTCTAGAATTGTCTTTCTCTAAATTTCTCATTTACTCTAAGGATTGTTATATATGTGTAAATGTTCTGTGTTGTGGTGTTACAGAAATGAGGCTTTAAGTGTGAATAAGAAATATCCAACAGTAACTTAGTATTTGGGGAGGGATTTTTTTTTTGTATTTATTTTTTCTCTTTCAAAACTCATCTCTTTTTATGCTAGGTTTTTATTATCTCAGATCTTTCATTTTTTATCAAGTGGTGTGATCATCCGTAACCTCAGCATTCTTACTGCATCGTGAGGCAGAACTGTGGGTTCTTAGGAGGCTAAAACAATTTATTTGAAGTGCAACTGAGGCTTCACGTGTGCTACTTGAAGGAGACGTGACTTAAAATGTTTGAATAGTATTAACGAGTCGTATCTAATGTATAAACTTTTTATTTTTAACTAGAGACATGGTTAAGTATATCATGCATCGAATGTAGGCAAATGATTTTCCTTCTTTACCCTGTTTTTCTCCTCTCTAACTTCATTGTTTCATACATAAACTTACTTTGCAAACTACCAGCTGCTTGGGGGTTTGATTTACTCTGTAAATCCATACCACAGTTGTGGTGCTGTTTCACTAATTGACTGTCTTTACCAAAATCTGTTTGTGTCTCATGGAAATCCACAGAAGTCTCTGGCATACCTTCAGCATGAAACGTGACCTGGATCAGCACAGATTTCCTTTTTTCTTTTGTTCTTTTTTTTTTTTTTTTTTTTTTCTTTTCTCTCCAGTGTAGCTTAAACGTTACTTAGTAAATACATGATACTTTTATCAAGTCCCCAGAGTGGAAATTACATCATTAGAATGAGAACATACTAAAACACATATGAAATATTTAAAACTGAAGATGTGTGTTTTTAAATAATGTTTTCATTTCATTTTATTGTGTTTTACATTTGACCACACATTTCTTCATTTCTTGTGTGGTCAAAAATAGTGTAGATTGTTAAAGCAGTAGACTAGTGTTTTTTTTTGTTTTGTTTTGTTGTTTTTTTTTTTTTTGTCTGTCATTCTTCATACTGTCTATTTGTGTTTTCCTTTCTGTTTCTTGTTAATTAGTTTGTTGTGGTGCTTGGATTCTTCACATAGGATCTTATCAAATGATTTCCTTTGTATGAGATTCTGCTTTTTGGGTGCAGTTTATTTTAACATCTCCTTTTTTAATGAACCATTTCTTTAAAGGAATCAACATGCAGTTCTTAGGATGTGAACTGAGAGGAGCTCATGTATTTATCTGCAGTTAGACCACCACTAACAACAACAAAACCATACCTCTGGTGCCACAGAAGCACCTTATTGAAATGTCTGTACATTTAAAGGGCAACCAATACCTACTATCTTCCATTCTTATCAATGAGAATTAAGCATTTAACTAGCTGCTGCGTTGCTCTATGTCATCACAAAATCAGCATGAGAAGCAAGCACAAGCTTTGGTACTCTTATACTAAGTCATTTTGCTTTGAAGTAGAGACTTAATTGCTTTTTCTGTGTGAAACATATATCATTAGCACACTAATCAGAATACAAACAGCTCACAAAGGGGATAATGAGGGAGAACTTCTATGTAATACTTGTTTTACATCCACGTGACTCTGTAGAAAAATGTTTTGTTTTGCTGAGCTGTCCTTAATTTGAGGTTTCTTGCTTAATGAGACTTCAAACAAATTCTGCATTGTAGGTTTCAGGTTTTCGTCCCAGAGAGAGGCTTGGGATTTCGGGGGGAGGGGGGAAGCAAAGTGCCTTGGAAAACCTGAACAAACATTAAGTGAGCATGCCTCTTGAGGAAAGACAGATAAGGCAGCCTTCCTAAATGTGATAGTGTAAAACTTTCAGCTGAAATATACCACAGACTAAAACGTGCATCACAATTTGTGTTTCTTAAGCCCTTTTGAGTGGAGGTTTAACGGAAAATGTTTTTGTAATTGTCTGATAGCTTTTCTGATATTTTCTACAAGTTGAAATATTTCTTACTCAGATTTTTTTTTTTTTCAAGGGCTGCAAAGTATGACCTTTTAGAGGCTGCAAATACGCATGTCTTACTATGCACTGCTGCTTGGGAGTAAGTAAAATGCTAAAGGTTTAAATCAAATTGCCCTGAGGACTGGTTACTGACCTTTTGAATGCAAAGCTGTCAAAACCTTCAACTAGACATCAGCTAGAGAAGAACACTTAAGGCAGATCAATGCAAATAGAAAACAATGTGGTTCTGACTTTTGGTAATTCCTAGTTAGTAAGAAACAGCTACTGTGCTATAAGAGCTGTTGGAAACAAACCTGCGTTGCCTAGGAGTTGCTGGGAGTAACAAGTAACAGGGTTGTTTGTTTGTTTGTTTTCAGGGAAAGCCTTCTATAAGCTGCTTAAGAAATTAAAAGTTTTCATTAATTGCCAAATCCTGATATAGTTATCTGAGCAGGATGCTGCACTGACTTCAAAGGGATTTTTGTCTACTTAAGGAATGCAGGGTCAGGCCCTTAACTAGTGATAACTTTCTTCAGTGGGTTGTCAGATATGACAAACTATGCCACTTTAATAGAGGTTACCCTCTCCATGCCATGCCATCCCTTTGTCCTGAAAGCCTGCTTTTTTCCCTTGCTCAGGTAATTGAGTTTCTGGGTGGTTGCTATATAGAAAAGCTTGGAAGTGCCTGAAGCTGCAGTTTCTGTGAATGTATTTTCTTCATGCTGAATAGCTATCGCACATTATTTTCTGGTTATGACATACAATAAATGCAGTTGCGGAAAGTGTTTGACGGATTTATGACTCTTCCCCCCATTCTATGAATTGCTGCCCAACAATTAGTCATCCATCCTTAATAATTTCATTCCTAATTATTTTTCATTTACTATTGCTTGCTAAAATGCAAATTTTTAAATAAATGCCTTACTTTCTCTGTCAGCTTATAGAAATGGACCAAAAAAGAGGGGATGAAGAAACTGTTCATTTGTATGTAGACTCTCAGTCCAATAATTGTGGGTATCCTCCTGTGTTAACAGTATTAAGCAATCATATATATCCTATGCTGAAGATTCACAGACTAATTATTTTACAGGTTAGTAAAAAAAAAAAAAAAAAAAATCACTATGCTTAATCAGAATCTTACAAGTGCTTTTCTGTTAGTGTAATTCAAAATTAACTATTAAAAAATAAGAGGTGCTGCTTCATCCAAGACAAAAATAATATAGTTGAGCTCAGTTAACATGGAGCTAAAAATTGTGCCTTTTTTTCCCAAAGTAATTAATTTTTACTGTTCTCCACAGTGAGAATTCAAAGTTTGTCAAGACTGTGAACATTTCTAAAACCTAATTTTCACTTGAAAAAAATGTAGACATTTACATAAGTGAAATAAAATGAAATTACTTAAGTACATGAAAAATTTCAGAATTAGGAAAGCAAATATGTCAGTTACATTTTGTTTAATATTGAAAAAAGTCTAGTTATGTAATTGATTCGTAAGGTGCAAACAGGCTGGCTCAGCTGGTCTCTCACTGTATGAAGAAACTAATCCTAGTCGTGTTCTATCTAACATGATGACTGAATAGCTGAATCTGTTCACTGGGGGCTGCAGACTGGGCTGCAGCTCAGCAGGGGCGGGAAGAGATGGGGACGGGGAGCTGAGCCACAGGGTGTGACTCAGGGCATCCCACACTGGTGGTGCTAACAGGGATGGGGCAGTAGCTCGCTCAGGGCACCTCAGAAAGAGCATTTGTCCCTTTCCGTCTCTCCTGAAATCGGCAGGAATTTCAATACTCAGGAAGATTTGGATGGCTCTCTGCTTGGTGAGGGTTTTCTCATCTGGTTAGTCTACAGCATGATGGTTTAGCAGCTGCAACAGCATGCTGACATTGAGTGGGATGCTAAGTTTTCCAGGCCATAACTTGCACTGGCCTGCTGCTCAGCTGAGCACATCAGGCCAATTTCGCTCACTTGCCTGGCAGAAAACCATTCCACACACAGTTTTCCTACTTACCTAGGGAGGATGAACATTTGGATGTGCGTAAGGTGTGTATTTTGTACATGCGTTATTTGCCTGATGCAACAAGTTCTGCCATGTGCTAACATTTGGCCACTGTGATCTTCCAGAGATACCAGAACATGAATAACAGCAAAACGTTATTTACTATTTAGGAAACATAATCCCGGGGTAATTATTAGATCCTGGATAGCAGCGCGGCTGAAACTACCAGCAGCCTTAACTGCTGGCTGTTCTCCTGGTCTCCGTGCTCTGCAGGCACATGTGTGTGTGCCACATGCTAAACTGAACCAGGGACTTAATGCCAGCAAAAAATGCTTGTAGTTTCCCCCCAGTGTTATTTCCATCAGGTTCAGCTGACTGATCCGATTCCTTGCTTGGCCACACAAGCCCTTGTGCCACCCCGGTACAGGCACAGCATGTTGCAAGGCGCTGAACTGCACCAGATGAACCAAGGTTGCCTGTGGCTGTGCTTGCAGGAGAGCCGCACGGCAGTGCTCCTGCCTCTGATCTCCTCCTGCTGCCCCCCAGGGCACCGCGATCCAGCCGTGCCTCCTGCCTTTGGCTCTTCCAGAGCCTCCAGAAAATGAGAAGTCCCCATGGGATCCCAAGTGATTCCAGCAGCCTCGCTGAGATAAAATCCCAGTGACTGTGGGTGATGGGGGTGGTAATTTCAGCATCAAAAGAACCACCCCCTGTGCTGCCCAGCTTTTGGCTCCCCTCAGCTCACCCCCCTCCCCTTGGCTCACTCCTTGCACCTGGGTGTTGCCTTTAGCGGTTCGGCCCGAATTCTTGGTGAAGGCGTGCTGCTGTAAGTCACAGCTTCACGCGGCCCTTCAAACATCTTCGTATCCATCCCCAGAGCCACGTCATGCATGGGGGCACTTGCAGGATGAGCCTGTGTGCGTGTGAGGGGGAGGAGGTGCTGGGAACATGCCTTGAAGGCTTCAAATCTGTTTATCTTCACACTCCTGAGAGGCGATCGCTCTCCCGTGACAGGGCAGCGCGCTGGAGGGAGCTGTGCTGGCAGCGAGGAGATAAACCTACGGGGCACAGGCTGCTTTGGCCAAGTGGCCTCTCCCTGACCAGCAATTCCTTATGTCTCTGTGAGATGAAATGGGACAGGAGCAGCAGGAAGCCTCCTCCAATCCTTCTTTTTAATAGTTCCTCAGGATAAATAGTAGATAAGAGGAAAGGCAGCATTGTTAGTAAGCTGAGAACGCTAAGACAAAGAAAAGAGCTGTGGTCTTTCACAGCAAAAATAAATAGGTATCTGTAGTGGGGTATATTCAGCAATATGTCCAACTGCTAGTTGGCCTCTGACTTGCTTTGTTTTTCATTTATTTTATTTCCAGTAATTGTTTCCTGATTGCAAACATATAGAGGAAAAAAGACAGAAATGATTTGCGTGTTTCCTGTTGTAACAGCAGAATGAAGGTAACTTACACAGGGATGAAAAGAGAGCATATTTCATGCCTGTTGCTAAACAAATAGCTGCAGAACAGTGGGTTGTCACGATAAACAAGAAAGACACTGACAAAAAGCTGCCTCTCTCTAGAAGGTTTGAGAGATTCCTTTGTAGATTCAAACAGAAAGCGGTAACCTAGGAGATAATTTCTTTCTGTTCATTTCTTCTCAATCTGAGACTTATCAACCTGGTGTATTAATGTTTTGATTTATAGATTATATCAGAGTACAGTTCTGCATTTTCAGGATTTTTACTTTTGTTTTGAGAGAGAAGCCTGTATTGTGCTATTTATTTATTTATTTATTTATTTATTTTAAATATTACGAATGCAGCATATGGGGCAGTTTTCTTCCACCTGCTGGCTGTTCCTCTTCCTCCTTGCAATTCCCACATATGCATAAAACCTTAATGAAGTTATTCCATGTGTTTTGGTGCACAGACACCATAGCTGCTGTTCTGTGCTATTGCTGTACCTTCACCTGTATGGTGCAAACTTTGGTGATTTTCCATTCATTTTATGCTATGATAAGCCAGGTCAGGGAGATAAACCAGGAGGAAAGAAGTCCTATCAGGGGGTGGAAAAAAAAAAAAAAAAAAGATTTTTCTGGAAGGTTTGGTGTTTGGAGGAGCTGGAGGACCTTACTGCAGGCAGTGGAGCATTGGCTCTGGCACAAGTGCTGGGAAGAGAGAGCTTGGGGTTGCAGCGCACCCAAACCCTACTCTGTTAAATCTCTGTGCTGTGCGTAAGAGAAGAGTACATCTGGGATCAGGTATGCTCTCAGGTGTGCGCCTTTTCTTTATGCAGCTGGGGCTGTGTGGTTTGTTAAAAGCACCAAGAGGAGGTCCTCTTTCTCCTGGCAAAGCTCACAGCAGAGCCCATCTTCACCCTGGTGTGGCCAGGACAGGGGTGAACTTCTGGAGGCTGCCTCCAGGGCACAGCGAAACAACGTGGCAGAGGCACACCCACTGATTCAGGCCAGCAGATTGGGATCATGGAGGGTGTCTGGAAGGAGGAAAAAAAAAAAAAAAAAAAAAGAAAACACGCTAGTGTGGCAAATAATTGTATTTCTTCCACTTTGGTGTTTGTTGGTTTATAACCGTATGAGATCTGTGTTAAAATCCCTTTGTCGAGGAGGTGTGCTTTTCCTGTACAGGAAGGCTCCCTGGAGAGAAAGTTCATTAGCATCCCAAGGGCTCAGCCCAAGGTGTGTTTGCCCATCTGCTCAGGGAAGGAGTGAATCTCCTTTGAGAAGGCAACCAAGATGGTAACTGTACACGGGTTCAAAATGAAGCAAGAAACCACTAAGTGACCAAATGTGCTGAAGGTAAACATTTGTATAGTGGATCTTAATGGAGTTAGCTTAACATATTGTAAATCTGTGAATACAGTGGTAATTGGATCAGGAGTTTGGCATGAGCAGCAAGGAAGTGGCTACACATGCCTCTAGTGACACCAGATCAAAAACACTCGGAACAAGAACTAAAGAAGAAAGGGGCTTCCCTGAGCAGAAGGGTTAATGATGCTGCACCAGGAGTGCAGACGCAGCCCGTTAGCTGGATTTTCAGGGCTCTGCTGGCTAAAGGCAGAGCTGAACCAGTGCAAATCACCGTAATTCCCCTGCAGTTAATAAGGCTCTGCCAATTACCACTGCTCTCAGCCTGCCCTGAAAAACGATTGCAGCTCCAATACAGCAGCAGCTGTGCTAAAGTGCTCGTGCTGGCTGTCCCCTGCCCTGGGTGCTTGTAGCTACACTTTCCCTTGTACCAGACAGACCCCAGCAGCTCCTGTGGGGACCTGCTGGCAGAGCCAGAGGCTGAGCTAGGAGCTGGCGCTGGGGAAGGGTTGGCTGAGCGGGGCTGGGAGCAATGGGAGCACCAGGAGTGCAGTTTGGATGATTATATACTGGCTCAGAAATAGGTGTGGGCCACGGGGCCGCACTACTGACTCTTACAGATACTATTCTCCACCCAGAGGAGCTCTTCCCTGTCGTTTTCTTTCCTGTAAACAGGGGACTGTCTCCCATGAAGCAAATCTACTTCCCCAGGTGTCTCAGAGCTTCTTGGGTCAGGCAGATGTGGTACTGCAGGTACCCAGCTCAGGCAGTTTGTGTCCAGGCCAATCATATTCTGTCACGGCCTTTCCCAGACAGCCAGGATGAGACAGCTACCACGATGCTATTCCTTCGTCTCTGGTTTCTGAGAAGGAAAAGGTAAACTGAGCTGAAATGTCGAGTACAAAACTGTCCACAGAACAACTGAACTATTTCTGGTTCAAAATGAAAGAAATGTAAGTGGTTTAAAAAAAAAAAAAAAATAATAATAATAAAAATATATATATATATATTAAACTGGAAGAAAACCACATTCTCCATCTGTGGCCTGGACCTGGGGCCCGTCGTGGCTACAGAGATCTTATAAATATGGAGTTCACCAAGGGGAAATGCAGTTGCAGGTGAATTTTCAATTTTTCCTTTTCCTGAGGCTGCCATTTGCCATCCCACTGAAGAGTCCTGCCTGTTAGCTTCTGTTCCAGAACTGTTGCCAGCACTTCAGGCAAAGTGCATAAACATCATGGTCATGAGACTTCATTCACCTTTGGAAAGTCCCTCTTTCTTCTTGCTGGATCATGATGTGGCCAAAATTTTGGATTTTAGCAACCACACACACAGAAGAGAAGTAGAATCAAGACCTGAGCTAGATTGGTTAATGTCAATCTGATTTTTTAAATTGTTGTTTTCAGGAAACATAAGCTGTGCTTGTTAGGGCTCGAGCTGAGAGCGAAATGCATCATGAGGTCAATCAGGTAATTCACAGACAGCAACCTGGACAGTGTGCTGGCTTTCCAGCTGCTGGTAGCACTTTAAAAGCGGTCTTGCTCAGGTCTTAAGGCATTGAAGTGGTGACTGCTGAAGTCACCACTTCACAAGTCACAAGTTGTGCACACATTTCAAAGAAATAATCTCCTTTGCAGACCCCAAAACCTAAGAGAAAGCACAGAAAAGGGTTTACGTGGTCTGAAAAGAACCACAAAACTGGGAAGTTTACATAGCTTCCCACATATGCCAAAAGTACAGATTGAGGCAAGTGTAAAAATCTGTGTTGGTGGGAGAAAAATTGCTGCCCTGGAGCAAAGTAGGCATAGATTTGTTTATATTGGCTGGCAATATCTTGGACCCATCCTGAACTGTCGTGGTTTTCTCATGATAATGCTTCTGTGAGACTGTTAGCCAAGTAGATAATTGTGTTTATTGGCTCCGTGCTCACTAACACGGTGCATTTGACAGAGCTCTAGCTGGCAGTGCCGTTAAGCTGTGGCTCAATGGCTTTATCAGCTAGTGGCGAAGTATGAATTTACATATGTTATCACAAGTCTGCCCTATCTCTGATCCCATTAATTACTGGAACACGTGTTAAAATAATGACATCCAACAAATTAAGGAGGGAGAGTTTGTGCTGATCTAGTCACAGCACTGCTTTATTCTAAGGAATTTATTTGTTTTGCTCTACAGAAATATGAAAAAGGAACTACTGGTGTTGTAGATGCCTGGATGCAGGCACAAGGAGTGCTCCAAAGGGACGCGCTTTTCTTTGCTAAGCCATTTAAGACTAACATCGTATTTGATCTCAGGAGTCCAGACCTCCTGCTGGCACAGCATAGTGCAGGGAGATGGTAAAGCAGCTTCACTGCCACAGCTGAGCACAGCAGCCAGCACAGACACAGTTAATGGAAACCAGCCCACATGTGGGACTACGGCTTGGTCTAAGCTCCCCTTCTGAAGGCATATTTGCCGTGTTGCCCACTAGGACCCATGCCTGCCTCAAAAAGGGCTGGTGAATGGGGAGTGGGACGGTGTCCTGTGCTGGGCAGCACTGCAGCACAGCCGCCCACCCGCAGGAAGTAGTGCCCTGCCTGAGGCTGTGCGGAACAAGGGGCTGGGGGGAAGTAACCACATCTAACAAGGGACAGTTTCATCCTACCCAGCGACTAACCAGAGCACATGATGCAGAAATGTTACCGGATAACTCAGAGTTGTGTTAATTTTGCTGTGTTAGTGATGCATGTTAGGTAGGTTAAAGGGGAAAATGTCGGTGCAAAGTGAGCAAAAATATCCCTTTGTAGTGTCAGAAAAAATATTATTTTGCCTCAAACTATGATGCTAAACACCCATGGCACTCCCTTTCTGTGTATTTCCTTCAAATCAGCATCCACCGGGGAGTTCCTGTATCCTGTCTGGAAAAGAAGCCTGTGGTAAGATCTCTGCAACGTGCACAGTGCTGGAGCAGCGCATTTGCCAGAGTTCTAGGTGGTTTCAGGAGTCACTTGTGAAGTGCTGCTCTGGGCAAGCGGAAACTCTGAGTTTTTTAAATAGGATTGCACTGGAGGACTTCAGTGGGTCCTTACCCTACCAAGGTAATCACAGTGTGGGCCTACAAAAAGCACCTCCAGGATTCTGAAACAAAAGTACTGCCAGGAGCGGTGTCCCTTCTCTACCTCACTGCTGTTGGCCATCCGGGAGGTCGCACCCAGCCCGTGTGTGAGCAGTGTCACAGGGACGCCCCAGACACAGGCAAGAAGTCTTCCAAGGGGCCCTGACTCCCACTGCATGGGGGGGCTTTGCTCTGTCACTAGTGAAGGATGTGGAGGGGAAACCCCTGGAAGCAATACGTCAAATCAGAACAGATCAGAAACGTATCTCAGATTACATCTGCAGTAATGGGAAATCCATATGGAAAATCAAGCTAACTGATAAATATTTGTTAGATACTCGTTGAAAATGCCTGCACTGTTTTTGTCACAACATAAAAGTGTGGGTTTCCTGGTCTTATTTAATGGGTGGGAATTGCAGTGCTGACTGAAGGTACATATTTGATCAGATTTGCCTTGGTAAGATGCTGTGGTGAAATGTTTGGCATCTCTCCAAAGAGCTTTAACAAGTGGACATGTTTTGTCCAAGCCTTGGAATGCATTTTGAATTGCTGTTTGTTTTGGAAATGTCACTGTATGAAGGTCTCAAAACCATTGATTTTTATCTATTTGTTTACCTTTATGCAACTTTAAATGCCTTAAATATAACCTTAATATCGACTTTTCGAATTAAGTAAGGAGAATTGCAGAAATATTAAATACAACTTTCTCATTTTATTAGCATTATTTGGAAGCATTCTGTTTAACACCCAAGTAGTTTTCCACAATTCCTTGGTACGCCTGATCTGTGAGGTCCAATGCATTCCTGGAGCATCATGCTGTGTGTAACGGTCATTAACCACTGAGGAAAAAAAACAAATCTTTAGATGTGTCCCACACTGTTCAAAGATAATACCTAATTTAGGACATAGCTAGAAGGGGAAATCGCAGATAGAAGTGTATTGATATTTTGTTGTTGGCACTGTCTCCGTGCAGCCAGTGAGAGGGTGACCATGGGACTTTACACCAGACACTTCAGGTGTATTCCCCGTTGGTGTGTTTGTCTTCTAGATGTGCTGAGATCATCTAGCAAATCTTGAATTCTGGTCACTCTGAGCAGTCAGAATTTAGTAGGAGAGAGTACAGTACTGGGATGAGCTGCAGATGGAGAGTGTGAGTTTGCCACAGGCAAGAATGAACTTTATGAATAAATTCATAAGCAATTTTATTTGGATTATTTTTGAGTTCTAATAAATGATACTTTTTTCATAATTCACACTCTTATCTTTAGTGACTGGATAAAGTAAAACACTGAGTAAAGTAAACACTATTCAAAAATACCGTGCTAAGGGGAGCCTGTTGCTGTACGTACCCCTATTCAGACACCAAAATGGTGGATGTTCGGTTCTGCTCTGCAAAGTGACAGTGAAACTGTGTGGATATCTCTTGGGTAACTGTGATTTGCATGCAAAGCTAATCTTTCCTAATTACCTTCCCCGAAAACTTACGCTAAGATCATAGCAATCTGGAATCTTTTGCTCATGTATTTCTGACAAGTGAGAAAGGTGATGTAGGTCAAACTATGGCTTACGTTGCATTTTTATGGCTTTGATTTTCTCCTGAAGGCTTTTAGAGGAGTCAGTAACTGAGGCTGTAGCCAGTCCTGGTGATGATGCAGCAGAAGGGACTGAGGTTAGCTGCTGGCTCCTGGTTCTGTGAACTTTGCAGCGCTGGCAGGAACAAAAAGCAGTAAAAACTTGCCTGTCACTGAAGTCAGCAGCTATCACAATGAATGCAAACAGGGGGCAAATCTGCTGAGTAAGAAGATGCCTTCCCTAGGTCGTAACTTTAGCGCTCTGAACAGACAAAAAAAGAGCTTAGAAACCACGTTTCCACACTGGCTGCCAGGGTGGTGTAAAATCAGGGGTGAAGCTGAAAACTTAAATTCTAACAGCAGCTTTTGCTTTGATGCCATCTCCCAAACACATCGCGTGCAGGATGCTGGTACCCTGATTCTCCAGCCCCGTGGTTGCAGTTTCGGCTCCCTTTTGGCGAGCTCCCCCGCTCGTGCCCCTGCTGGCACCCAGCGCTGGGGCTGCGGGCGCCGGGCGGGCATTGCCGGGGGCTCCCGGGGCTGCCCCGCGGCACCTGCGGCGGGCACCGCACGCCTGGCGCAGAGCTGCGGGCGGACCCCCGGCCCCGTTTCCAGGTGCTCCGCTGCCCACCGCCCCTCTCTGGGCGCCGACAGGAGCGAGCTCGGGACCCTCGCCCCGCTCCCCCGACGGCGGGCCCGGCCCCAGCGGCCGAGGCGGCGCCCTCGGGGCGCGGACCCGGCCGGGGGGCGGCCGCCCTCGGGTCCCGGCGGGGCAGCTCCGGGGGTCGGCCCGGATGGCGCCGGGCGCCCCTCGCGTGCGGGGCCGGCTCCGGCTCCGGCTCCGGCTCCTGCCCCCGCCCGGCCCGGGGGCATTGTCCGCCGCGGCCCGCCCCGTCCAGCCGCGGCCCTCCCCCGGCCGGCCCCGGCCCTGCCCCTCGCCCCTCGCCTCCCCGAAGGCCAATGGAGACGGGATGCGGAGGGTAGGGCCGGGACGGGCGCGCCGGGGCCGCTCCTTGTCCGCCCCCTGTCTCCTCCCCTCGCCCGCTGACCGGGCTCTCTGGCGGCGGCCGGCGGGGCACGCGAGCCGCGTCCCGCTAAATGGCGCCGCTCCGCCGCCCGCCGCTGCTGCGGGCGCTGCTCCGGGCGCTGCTGCTGCCGCTGCCAGGTGAGTGCGGGCCGGGCCGGGCCGGGTCCGTGCCGGGTCCGTGCCGCCGCCGCACGTGGCTGCACCGAGCCGGCACCGGCGGCCGCGCGGCTCCGCGCTTTGTTCGCCCCGCGACGGGGCGGGCGGGCAGCGGGGGGGTGCGGGCAGCCCCGCCGGCAGGGGGCGGGAGCGGGCCGCTGGGCACCGGCCCCTGGGCGCCGTTAACCGGCCCTTGGGTGCCGTTAACTGGCCCCTGGGTGCCGTTAACCGGCCGCGCGGCCCCGAGGGCTGGGCGCTGTGAGGGGCGCTGTGAGGGGCGCCCGGGCAGCGGGGACAGGACGGGAGGAGCGGGGGGGTAAAGGGTAGGCTCCGCTCGCCGGAGTGAGGGGTTTCCTTAACGCTTTCTTGTAAAATTAGCCCTTTACGACGCCCCAGCTCCTGTGACAGGCTTGTAAAATTAGCGAGCGGCTCGGGCGCCCGGCGGGTGCTGGCGGAGCTCCGGCGGCGGACAGGAGTTGGCACCTGCGTGGGGGCACGGCGGGGACCCCAGCACCCCGCTGCCTGCAGCACCCCGCTGCCGAGCCGGGGCTGTGCTGGAGGCACCCGTTCCCACACTCATCCCACACCGGGATGTGTCTGGAAGCCGGGAGGCAAGAGGCTGAGCAGCCTGGACCCCGACGACTTTACTCAGCTGGAAGGCAGTGGTGCAGCTTTCCCGGAGGGGGCTGGGGTGCAGCTGGAAGGGCTGGGAGGTCTCGGAGCCTTTAATAGCAGTAACGGGTCTGCCTCGTGTGTGTGGGATTGCTCACAAGTGCTCTGGGTAACAAGCACGGCCGTACTTACAGTCAAAATCTTTTTCTCTCCCTTAGGAGTGTGGTGCTTTAGTGAACTGTTTTTTGTGAAGGAGCCTCAAGATGTTACGGTCTCAAGGAAGGATCCGGTGGTTTTAGACTGCCAGGCCCGTGGTGAAGCTCCTATAACTATTACGTGGCTGAAAAATGGAGTCAAAGTATCTGAAAATGAAAGGATCTACACTTTATCCAATGGCTCTTTATACATCAGTGAGGTGGAAGGAAAGAAAGGAGAGCTGTCAGATGAAGGATTTTACCAGTGCTTAGCTCTGAACAAGCATGGAGCCATTCTCAGTCAAAAAAGTCACCTTACTCTAGCAAGTAAGTTCCAGCTCTTGTTTGTTAACCTGCTCCCAAGTCTGTGGCAACAGCTCCTGACCAGCACAAAACAACCTATTGTTCTGATGTTTGTGCGCATGAAAAGACAAATCACAAAAGCAAATAGCGAGGCAATTCTGCAAAACACTTGTTTCTTTTTGTATGTGTAAACATTATGAACAAATCTTGTCATGCCTCCGTTCAAGTCTGTGATGTGGCCGGAGTGGCAGAGCCACCTGTGAGCCCTCGTGATCGGTGGTGCCGTATGTGGTTCGCTCACCAGAGCAAGCTGTGCTGGTAGAGTGGTTGCAGATGATGCAGAGCCATGCTGCTACCAACCTTCTGGGTCTCATTTCACAAGTCCTGTTCTTGAAACTTTGCAAGGGTTATCTACAAATCTTTTTTTTTTTTTTTTTTCTTGTTCAATAGTCTGATGTTGTGATGAGTAGTGTTGGGGATATCTTGGGGCAGAGTACAATAATAATAGAGATGGCTCTCTTTGGGAGAGGAGAGGGGAAAGGTTTTCAGGGCCATCATGAAGATTAAATCAGAGAATCATTTAGGTTAGAAAAGACCTCTAAGATCATCTGGTCCAACCTTTAGCCTAGTACCGCCAAGCCCACCATTAAACCATGTCCCTAAATTACCAAGTCCTTGCTGTTCTGCTGTCTACCTTCAGCCAGGCGGATGGGTACTGTCCCTTTTGGAACTGCTTCAGGGTTCTGGAACCTGCCATAAGGACCTGTTACCTGGTGCCACTGCTTTAGGGTTCTGGAACCTGCCATAAGGACCTGTTACACAGTGCCACTGGGGGAGTCACACTTGTGGGCACTCCAGGCCCTGCTGCTGCCTGAGCGGTGAGGGAAATTGTTGCGTGTAAGTGCCTTTATAGCTTTAATGGTCTGACCCCAAGCGTGTGTTGCCCTTGGTTTTCCTAGCATCTTTAAATGTATTGAGCAAGAGATGTGCGTTGGGAACTGAATGCCATGCCTTCTTCCAGGACAGTGCAGAGTTTTGCCAGTAGGCTGGGGTCATTTCAAAGAGAGTATAACACAGAGTACACAGTTTGTGTAGTCCTCTCATGTTCCCTCTCTAATAGGACTTAACTGATGAACTTAATCTAATAGGAAAAGGCTCCCTTTGACCTCTTCAACCCTGTTCTTCGTGGCAAGTTGCAGTAAACTGTGGCACTGATACCTCTGTGGAAACTAGGCTTTGGCTGTGAATTGCAAGTTTTATCAAATTCAATCTGAAATTAATTAGTTAATACAGTTAGTACATTAACAGGCATTAAAAAAGTCTGAATGTTAAACTTTTTTTTTTTTTTTTTTTTTTTTTTTTTTTTTTTCCCCCGTGTGCTTCTGAACTGAATATAAAAGCTGTCCATAAGGTATCTCAGGAAGGTGTGAAATACCTTGTTCAGTGATCTGGAGCTTCAGCAGTTGAAGACCAGCCTGGTGGAAGCAGGTGGCTCCAGGAAAGTTACGAGTTTTCACATGCTGCAAGAGGCTGTGAACTCTCAATTTCTGAAAACTGGCTATTTATTACTTTGTATCATGGCATCTTACTCACTTTAAGGATTAGAGCCTTGGTAGTTCTTGGATACTTTTGACTAAATGATGAAAAATGAAGTATTAATATTGTTGACATTTACATTCACAACGTTAGGTTTCAAAGTGTCAGCACCATTAATAAACAAACTGAAGAAAGCCTTTCTTAAGAGGATAGGAATCTCATTTGTTATAAACATAAAGCAAAGCAGTAGATGATGGATTCTGGGTATAGGACTGAGGGAAAAATTAGGGCAATATTAAATATGAGACATTGCAGGATGAGCTCTGTGTTCCTCATGTGAGAGAACTTCTGGAATGGTATGGAGCACTGTAGTAGTAGAGCATAGTAATACATTGGTATGATCTTGTTGGTTTTTTTTTCTTCAGACAGGATTGAACTGCCGTAAATGTTTGTTTCTCACATACACGTCATTTCACCAGAAAGATGGTTTCACTTTGGTTTGTTTTTAAATAATGAAATCTTACCACCAGGGAAGACACACAAGCAAATAGATTGTGTGTTGTGAATGATACTCTTGTTTTGCAGCCTTTTTGCCTTTTTTTTTTTTTTTTCTCCTTCCCGTAAGACTATGACAAAAGGTTTCTTTTTCTTCTTTGAATGCTTAAAAAGGTTTCTTATGGCTGTTGGAGAAAACTAGAAGAGATAGCGGATCTGTAATGGTCACAGTAGGTGATGTTGACTTAGAGATTAAGTGGTTAACTAGTGACCAGACGTGAAATTATTCCATGCAGCAGTTTATTCCTTTTTGTCGTATTCCAATCTGCTGAGTTTCAGAATGTCATATCTTTACTGTAAAGCTACAAAAAAGGCAATATTTGGTGTCATTACCACTTGTATCACTGACGTCCAGAAAACACATGCAAAATTGCTTTTCTATCTCATTTTCCAGTGGCTCTACTGGCTGTCATGACTTGCAGAGGTTTAAAGGAAATGAAATTTGAAGTTATGGGTTTTTTTTAGGCTTGTAAGTTTTGTTTAGAATCAGTTGTGGTTGCTGCAAAAGCAAATTACCTTGTGGTCAGGCTACAGAAAGAACTATACATATTAAACAGGTGGAGAATAGGCATTAAATGGGCATTCTTTCTTGGGAGGAAAAAAGCAAATGCTCTCTTAGGTCTCTGGTAGCAGCAGGGTGCAAGGATGTTCTTTTACTCTGCCTGATCAGAGATTTTGCTGGTAAGCTTATCTTTTGCTTCAGAATTGTAATGTTTAGTGTTGCATTTGGAAACCAAAAACTTTAATCTGTCCAAGAGTTTAAGATTTGAACACACAAGGAGATCAGGTCTTGGTTTCTAAAGTTAGGAACTGGAAGCTGAAGGTTGCACTCTTGGCAAGAATTCCATTATTCATGTGCAAATTAAGAATTCACAGGGTTAAAAGGTTAGAAACTGGCCAGGATGAGGTTTACCCTTGTGATAAAGAGCAGATGACCCTCATTCATTGGCCAAAGCTTTCATGTAGCTCCTCTGCAAAGTTAGTGATTGCCATGAATTGTTCTTGAGGAATGCAGAAATTCAAATGTGAGCAGGCCTTTCCTTAAGTGTCACTATGGAGCCTTATCTCCCGAGCACATCAGAGTAGGTCTGCAGGGACAGGGTTCCTCCCCAGAGGCCCCAAGGCTTTGCTTTCCTGTTGTTCATCCATGCACAAAAGAATTTGACTAATTTAGGGCTTTTTTTTTTTTTTTTTTTTGTAAGATCTCCCCACTTTTTTAAAGGAAGCTGTGGAGCTGAGGTATTGCTTAGGTAAAACTAAATATTCGTATCGGTACATGCTTATAGTTGCATCCAAAGCTGGCTAGTTGATGTAGGGGGGAGAGAGGGAGGTTCCTGTGCGGGTCTTTGTGAGGCACCATGTAGGGGTAAAATGCTAATAGTGAAGAGTAAACGACTTACACAAAATTCCCCTTATTGCTGCCACTGCTACTAGGAGAGATCTCTCTAAACAGAATATAAAAGTCACGTACAACGTGGAGGAAGTCCAAGCACTTCTGGTACAATTTGAATAATCAGCTAAAAATAAATAAAGTGAGATTTTTGTATTTCTGCAATTTAAATGGTGAATAAAAGTTTAACCACAGTTGACTAAGACTCTGTCCATAAATACAGCTAGACTTGCAGTAAGGTAATGCTAAGAAAAAACGGAGAAAGGGCAATCCTGTTCTGAAGTTAGTAACACAGGCTTTGAGTAGTGATTGGATAGGATGCTCACTGTTTATTTCCTTTTCACAAAAAGTGGAAATTGAAGTCTTAAATGGATGGAAGGGATATATACAGCTGGTAGAAGTATCCCTAGAGAACCCTTTCTCCTCTTGTAACTTGGCTGAATGTCTTACGTGCGAATTACAAGAAACATTAAGCCCATTCTTCGTGAACAGGTTTCTGCATTACACCAGAATGAAAGGTTATTCGAGCAGAGGATTTCTTGGAACATGCTCCTTAAGGAAGCTGTTCGCTTTCGTTACAGTTTGAGAACTGCTGGGCCTAGTCCATGTGGCAGGGAACTGGTAATGTTTTTGTTTTTATATCCTACATCTTTTGCTCTACTTTCAAATATTTGATTACTTAAGAGTGCATCCAGCTGTGCATTATCCTCTGCTATGGCAATCACGCTTTCTTAGTACTAAACCATGCTTGTTCCAGCTGCTTGTTCCCACTTTTGCATTGTGCCCTACTTCCTGTGGGCACAGCTACACATGTGGCTAACTGAACAGGGAACTGATCAGGGTTAAAATAATAGAATTAAAACAAAAGATGTTTTTTAACCCAAATGAGTTCCCTGATGGGTTTTGTTATGGAGCCCCTTGCACTGATTGTACTGGTGTAACTGAGAGGAGTGTTGTGAAGGTGAAAATCTTGGTGGAGGAATGCTACCAAAGCTTAGATTGCCACAAAAATAAATGTTCTTCAAGTGTGGCCTTTTTGGAATGTGTACAGATGCAGAAACGTTGCCCTTCTGCTATTACTTTTTTAAAAATTAATTTTAGTGCCTTGCCTTAAATGAGGAGGTCAATAGCTGTGGTCTAATGCTTTTCTTTCAGTGTGGAATCTGTCATCTCAGGTATCCTCCAAATGTTTATAGATCTCAAAGGTATGTTTAATTATGTTAAATAGTGATGAAGGGAGAAACAAGTTCTGAGATGGGGGTGGGGAGCAGAAGGGCAGAAGTGTTTTCTGACTGAGATGGAATGAAGTGGCAAATGGCTGCTGTAGACAATAGTCTTGTATTAAAAGAGATAGCAAGGTCTTAATGCTGTAGGACTAGTGTGGTTACAGACAATTTGAGGAAGCGCTTGTTTTAGGTTTTTACAAGTGCTGCCTTATTGCTATTGCTTTGATTTGAGTGCCCTGGGAAGAGAACTGCTTCCTAAGCTGAGTGAATGTGGCTGATCTGCAGTGTATTTCCATTCCAGTATTTAAGGCAGGAGGAAGATGTTTAATGTTTAGTTTTTCTTTTTTTAATTTTTTATTTTTTTTTTCTTTTTCTTTTTTTTTTTCTTTTTTTTTTTTTTTTTTTTTTTGTCCCATCAGTAGACCCAGCTGTTCAATTGGGAATGCTAGCTGATAACAGTGAAGAAGAGCTGTAGTATTTTTGTACTTTAATTCAGATACACTGAAGAAATAAAAAAAAAAAAAAAAAGAGAGAAATGTATCCTTCTTAACTCTTTCTTTTTTAGAAATTTCTTCAAGAACTCCCCCAGACATTTTTTGACCTGGGCTTCTGCAACATATTTACAGAAGAAATTGTCAAGACATAACAAATTGTTACCTTTTTCCTTTTTTTTTTTTTTTTTTTTTTATTCTTTTGCACTAGGGCATTCCTTCTTCTTTCAGCAGAAACTGGTCTGCACGTGTAACAGGTCTTCCACAGGCTAAGGAAGGTGCTTTTACATACTTTCCAGGACAACAAGTATAAGAAACTCTACTTAGCACCTATGAACAGTCTTTGTTTGCGTTACCATGTCAGTAGAGAAGAGAGCTTTTCACAGGTTTCCTCAACGTCTCAGTTTCACATTTGTCAAGCATAATGTCAACCTGAGGCATTTTATGTGCTTGCTGTTCTTCCAAAATAGTGAGGCCAAAGTTATGATGGTTTTTACTGTTTTTTATCACCTTATCTTTATAACATATAAAGTTTTTACCAGCTTCTTTTTTTTTAAAGGGAAGCTCAGTCTGACTGGCAGTGGGTTCTGTAACTAATAAAACCCTCACCTGTGTGAGAAATGTCAAAGGGAAACGTGGTGCCGTGCTGCAAGTTGTTCAGAGCCACGACTAGAGGTGTTCTTACCTGATGCAAATTCTCCATGTGAAGCACGTACTAAACTGTTGAGATTTCTCTTCTCGCAGGGCAGCAAAGGATGCTGTTCTGTTCTTGCAGTGTGGTGCTTCCCCCCACCCCTGCCTTTCTTCTCCCTCCCTCTCTGCATTTCTTGGTGTAGACATTGTTGAAAGGGCATTCAGTAAGGCCCCCTTTTGTCAGCCAGCTCTGATTATCCTAAAGAAAAGGATCTCACTCTGAGCAGTTGTTTGCCTGGAGACTTGTTGTCACGTCTTCACAATTTAACAGCTGTGGCTATTGATGGTGTGCAGGACAACTTAAGACATGACAAAAGAGAGTCTTGGAGGAAGAATTTCTAAGTTACTAAGAACTTTCCTACAGATTTGTCCATCGATTGACATATTTGTGTTTCATTTTTGGGTGTTTTGCTCAACGTTTTGTATTTTTCTACATCTCATATCCAAAACTGTGTACATAATCTTTTGTTTAGTTTTTCTTTTTTTTTTTTTTCTTTTTTTTTTTTTTTTTTCCCATCAATAGGCCCAGCTGTTAAATTGGGATTGATTACTTCCAGTCTTTATAACTAGTAATCACCACCTAAGTGAAAAAGTAATCAACAACGTCAAACCTTCCCATTTTGTTGAGCAAGTGTGCGTTGTATGGTCAACATTAGTTACCAGGGTCAACCTCTACATTGCTTTTAAGCAGCAGAATTTTAAGCAACATCTACATTTTTAAGTTGATTGTCTTGGCAATTGAGTTAGAGGAGAAAAAATCAAACTAGAAGGTCTGTGCTGGGCACTAAGAAATCCATTGTGGGTAGTGTTCAAAGACCTGCATCTGTATTGAAAACATTTTTTTGTTTGTATGGATAAAATTGCTACTGGATGGAGATAAGCATCAGACATGGGAAGGAGATGGGTATGAAACCAATAGAGTGCGGAGGATTTAACTGTGACTTAAGTGATGAAATCATAACCTTCTCTTCTGTGTTGCTTTTTCTGTATGTAAAGATTTGGAGGGAGATGGCCTTCTTTATATTTTAGAGGAAAATGTAAATAAGTAGTACTAGACAGATTTTCTTTGCTGCCTTTTTTTTTTTTTTTTTTATCTTGATGCTTCCTAAATTTCAGCAGTTATTTATTTATTTACTTATTTTAATGAAATAGGATTTTATCTTCTCGAGGGAGGAAAAGTTTTGTTCTGTTGTTAACAATGTGAACATTCATGAAGGCAAAAAAAAAACAACAAACCAAAGTGGCATCTGGATAATACAATTATCATCTCAAGGCCCTGCTTCTCAATTGCCTGTCTCTGTTGGGCTTCTGGAAGGAGGTTTCTGACACATCAGTGCATCTGTAACGCAGGGGAATAGCATCTAGATATCAGTCCCCCCTACTCCCAGGTGCGCGTAGGTCTGCCATATGCTTGTGAAGTTCACTTAGTTTCTTCTCCTTATCAACCCCCCCAGAATGACAATGTACAGTCTTTGTGTTTTAGAGGGTAGAAATTTCAGGGTGTCTGAGTCTTTCTGTGCCACTGTTATACTACCAGCTCTTAACATCCTGCTAGAGTCAGGGGATGCCCGAGTTTGGCTGATGGGAAAAATCAGTACGTTTTTCAGTAGTTGTTGAGGAAGTGATGTTCTCTTCTAGCTTGGATGTTTCACTGTAGCAACTGCGATAGCAACTTGTGAGGATCTTCTTGTTCACTACGTGTCAGAGCAGTAGAATGCAACATGAGAAATGAAATACTGAAAACCAACATGTTATAAAAGATGCTGACAAGTTTTATAGCTAAAGCTGTTACTAGAATTTAATCATTACTTTGAGGCAAAAGTTGCAAAGTACCAGGATACTACTTCACCATCTCTGGAAGGGCTGCTAGGAATGAGTGTCTTAAGTACTGGGGGGGGAGAAAGTTGGCCAGGAGTGGAGTTTAGTCTTTTGTAGACTTGGTTCTTGGGTTTACATGTGTATAAACTAATTTATTCTGACTAATGTAACAATATACATATATTCCCATAAGTTATTTGAAAATGATCTTAAAAAGTTGTTTCTGCACATAGAAAATGCTTTAAGGAAAGACAAGACTTCTGGAATATGAAACAAGTGGAATGAGTGATGCACTGATAGAGATGTCCTAGCAAAATTGAAAACGGACAAGAATGTTCATTACAGAAATAGAAAATGAGTAGGAACCTCATTAAGTGGAGTTTCTGGCAGTCATGGGCATGGAGGCTGGTGAGGCTCGCAGAATGCGTGATGCACTCGGTCCCAGCCCCACTCCTTTTGGAAACCTGTCCTTGACTATCTAAAAACTCATGAGCGTGTACAGGAAACAACCAGGTCATGTAATTTGACCTTGTATAGCATAAATGAAGGAATTGCTTCTATACACAATGAAAAAGAAAACAAACAAAAACCCCCCACACAAAGCCAAACCAACCAAACAGAACACTGGAAAATTGAAAATCCAAAGACCAGGTGGTAGAGACGAAGGTACTCTTTTTTGAAAAAAAAGTGCAAAAAATGATTAGTAATCTGCAAGTGTGGAAACCCTGTGTTTAGATACCTCAGGAGACGCTGAGGTATGGCCATTTTTAAGGGATGTTGCTGCAGAAGAAAATACAGGTGAGCCATCTGCTCAGTCAGGTCAGTAGTAAAAAAACAAAACCAAAAGAACTCAGCAGTCATTTCCATAGAAAGCATAGAAAGTAATGATCATCACTTTTCCTCTCAAGACCTTACAGTTCTACTTTGACTTCTATTTTATCATTTTTTTTCAGTAGTAGAATACTACTGAGCAAATTATGTCTCCAGCCTGTGCCAAGTGACTACCATTAGAGCCCCTGTGAAGTTCTCTTGGACAGCAAGAAATAAGATTTCCATTGTTTGTGAATTATGAATGAATTCTGTTGTGAAAAGCACAAATCTAACTGGAGGAGAGGGTCTTGATATACCTTCTCATCTGTAAAATCTTCAGAAGGAAACTTTCTACCTAGAATCAATATAATGGGCCTGGTGGTAGGATGGGTTTTGTCTCAAAACTCTACAGTTCATCAAATCAGTATTTAGACGGGGAATGTCTTTGCCAAGCCTGTGCTTAAGTAGATGTTACCTAGTCCACTAGTCTCAGAACAGGCTAAAATTGTGATTTTGAATTTGAAAATAGCAATGTTTTCCTTTATCCTAGAAGTATGTGTAATGGAAATTAGCTGTTGTTCCATTCTGAAGTTATTTGAATGTGAGAGTCAGTTTTGAAAGAAATTATCACCAAGTCGACCAGTGGGAAGGGACTCACAAAAGTTACTACAGGCATTAAACATGTCTTCTGGTGTTCTTTTAATACATAGCTAGGGGGCAGTTAAACTAAGTCTTTGCAGCTTGTGATTTGTATCTTGGATCCACTGATGCCTGCATGTTAGAAGCTGGAGGAGATTTTGTGAACAGCAGCAACTCTTTAACTTCAGACTGATTTTTTTTTTTTTTTTTGTTTAAGCATCTTTAGATATGATTACTGTTCATATTGACTGATTACATTGTCTGTTCTCATTTCATTAGGTCAGAATTTCTTGTGCAAAACCCACCTGTCCTTATGGTATCATAAATTAATAGAATTATAGAAGAAAAAATGCTGGATTCTTAATTGATCTGTAATTTTACGACATGTGTAACAGTTAATCTGGAGATACCCTGGTAGATATCTACGGCTTACTTCTCAAGTCTTACATTACACTAAATATCTTTCTGAATTTTCTAGGTGAGGGTTTTGAGTTATTTATATAGATACATGTATAACTCCCATTTGAGCCATGTCAGGTTAAAGAGAAAAAACCACAAGAGAATAGGACTGGAAAAAGAATCTGTTCTTTTGTATCCCCTCAACCTCTGCAGTATTAATTTTTCACGTGAAGTAGCGATGATCAGTCGCCTTTTCTTACACCAACATCACCAAGGCCATCTATCCGCCTGTCACAGACTGGCTTGTTGTTTTTTTAAGCTGTATTGTGATGCACTCACTTCTGCACACCTTAACATAAGGAGAAGCATTGAATACAAAAGCTTTTCATTTGTTTGTTGATTGTTCTAATATTCACATTTTTCTCTGCATTTGTGTCCAGTGTTCCCACCCTTTTTTAATTCTCATGTGTCATAGGCAGTTTTTGCTGCGTGTATTTTTTTTTTTTTTTTTTTTTTAATATGCTATGTTTTTGCTTTGGACTTGCAAAACTGCTTCTGCTAATCCCCTCCTCCTCCTTATTCCTGTCTGGTGGCTGGAAGGAGGTACTGTTTTCCAGTGGAGCTTATTTTCACAGCTGTGGCAAAGGAGGGAAGTGTCATAAGATACTTAAAGGTCAATTTTGACCCCAAATTTAGATGAGGTAAAAATGATTGGACAGAAGCGTAATATCTTGTCTCAAGTGGTCTGGCTGTCATTTCAAAATCAGATAATAAGTATGAATAAGAAAAAGCTGTTTTGATAGCCTTTACAAAAGACAATAACAAGGGGACAGTGTTACCTGGTATTGGTTTTTGTTCCACGTTTTGTTACAACTGGAAGTTATCAAATAAGCCATCATGTTTTCAAGGAAACTTTAAAATGAGACTCAACGTCTTTGAACACGCAGAAGAGTTCTAAATAATTTCTTGCTTTCTCTTGCTAGTACAATCTTGAACATATTAATAATTGTTTGGGTAATTTATCAGCAGATTAACTAGTGTAAATTGTTAAATTACCATGTCACTGTCTACACTGAGATTCTAGTAAACCTCTAATAACTCTAACATGTGCCTCAGGCAGAGCTGTGCATTATGTATGCTCTTTGTAACGAGAATTCATTGACTTTATGAAGCCATTGACAGACATTTATCATTTTGTTCATTAAACTTGTCTGTGACATCCGGCAAATTGATGTTAACTGGAAATATTCTCCAGGAGTTCTGGCACGACTCTGTCATTTTGCCTGAGGAAAGAGAAACTTTGCATGTGGTGTGTCCCAAATTACAAGGGTGAAACTTCCTTCCCCTTCACCGTCCCCCAAAAGTGTAAATGAGCACATGACAATCTTTTTTTTTTCCCATCTTCCTTTTAGTGCTCCTTTATGCAAACAGCCCTGTGACCCACAGTTTACAAGCAGATTTATCATTGATCTTCTGTAGAGGTTGAAACTGGATACTGCTTTTATTAGTTCAGCCAGTCCGTGCCATGAGGGCAGCTCAATTTTATCACGACTGAGCTGTATACAGCATATGTGGCGTAATACAAATCTGCAGTGCTCTGTGCACTGTGGCTCATGCAACCGGTACATCTAAGTCTGTAGTCTGGTGAATCACTCTATGTGTTCTCAAAATTAATGTTTTGTTTATTTAAGAAGTGGATATGGTGCAAGGATTTTTGTTTGTTTTTCATTTTTGAAACATGATTTTTGTTGTTCCTTCCAGCTGGTAAACTTTTTTTTCTCCTTGTTTTAAGGCTGTGAACCTTATTTCTAGCAATAATTATTTTCTAGTATTTGGGATTCTTGGCTATGATAAACACTAGAAGAGGTAAGCATTGATACGGTGTGCAGTGCATGGAATTTTTGGTAATACTGATTGGAGTTTGTGACATTCCCAGCACATGGCATTTAGTACTTGTTTTTAATGGTCATCACCTTCACATGATATTGCTTATTGCTGATTCACATAAAACATATGGTAGATGACCAAATGCTTTGTTGAAAAGCTTCATAATATATGTTGTAGGGTAGTGATTCATTTGGTCTTTTGAAATTACAGTGTTTGGAATGATATCTTATTCGTTCTGCTCTTGAGCACCTGGTGTGAAAACTATGTGCTTTTAACACCTGCCTGTGTTTGATTCCTGTGGATAGCTATCTCCAGCAATGGTAGAGGTTGTTAATAGGATATCTGCCCACCTGCTAGTGTTCCTGTTGTGCTACCTGGATCCAGTTGTATCTGGGATCTTTCAGAGCAGGAATGAATGTGCTAACAATTTGTGGCATATCAGACTAAAATGCTTATTAATGGGTTAAAGACAAGGTTCAGATTGTAAAACCATCCAAAAATTGAACATCCCAAAATCTGTTAGGTAAGATGTTCATCTTTTGAGAGAAAGAGTAGAGCAGTTGGCTCTTTAAAATATATTGTGTCCCACTACATAATAGTTCACTGGATTAAATGAATTTATTGATTTCTGCTTCTTTACTGACACACATTTATGAGCAGTTTCTTTGGCACCATAGCCACATGTCAAAGGTCATAACTTTCCTTCACTGTGGAAGAATAAAAGCTTTCAGATGGTGAATCCCTGAAATCCACACAGTGCTTTATATGTTCATCCATAGCACCTGCATAGAATGATTGTGATTTCATGACTTTATGTAAAATAAATAATAAAAATATGCACGCTAAAAAAATCTGTCCTTATGTATCATAAATGAACTGCAGGAAACTATTTCTCTGCACACAAGGCAAGATACCTAATTTGCTAATAGGTATCATTATAAGATACATGGTATTATACTAGGCTTTGTTTAAGGTCATAGGTTATATTGAGAATATTTCGTTTTAAGAATATGATAAGCATTTCTCATGAAGAATTTCATTGGACTTCGGTTTAGAAACAGTGCTTCTTTACTTTTAGAGCTGAGTCAAAGACATATTATACTTTCTGCACTGGAGGTGATACTGGAGGTAGATCCTACCGAGAGAATAAAATGCATTCAAAACCTATGTTCTGTGTTAAGAAAAGCATTTGTAATGTTGATGTTTACTTTAATGTCCTTCATTAGTGGTAGCCTATGGGATTTTAGGTGGATACTGGATATGAAATTCCACTGACGACGTGATCATGAAGCTATTAAAAAAGAAACTGCAATGGAATATAAAGAAGTTCAATCTATCCAAAAGAGAAGAATCAATCATGCTTTAAACAAAAGGTGGCTGATACTAGTTTTGAAATTTTGGAAGTGTAGGGATTAGGATGCAGTAAATGCCATGTCTCTTGTTCAGTCTGTGGTGCTCATCTGATTGGTAACATGGCAGAAAAAACACCTTTTTTGGGGATATGTAAATTATTGAACTAATGTAGTTAGCTGTGATGATTTGAACTGGTGTCCTCTGGGATCCTACAAGTACTAGACCTGGCTTGGATATAAGCAAGAAGGAGTAGCTGGGATATGGGACTATCTGGGAAGGGTTGTCTCAACTTTTTGGAGCTATCAACTGGTAGAATAGCTCAGACCATCTCAAGAAACAACTGAGTAAGTCTGAGCTGCAGACTGTTTCTTGTAACTTCGTTCTGATTTGGAGTCATTGAAACGTCTGTGCTAGGTGAGGTGGAAGTTTTGGAATGTTAGCAGGGGTTGGCCCTGTATCTTTTTTTTTTTTTTTTTTTTCTTTCCCCTTTGGCTTTAATCCCAATAACAGGACTATTTCTGAAGGAATAGCAGAGCCTAGAGTTATGTCAATGGGAAAAACATCATTTTCTGAGAAGACAAATATCCTTCCTATCAAGTATCCCAAAACAGAGAATTGGCTGCTGAGCTTTATTTTTACATAGTACAGATGAAACCTGTGTTTTTTTTGTTTGTTTGTTTGTTTTTCAGTCAGGAATCTTGCTAAAAATACCAGCAGTCACCTTTCCTGGTCTGTTGATCTGTGCAAATGATGGTCTTATTCTGAGCAGACTGGTGGCACTGTCTGCCAGTAAACTTACCAAACAGTAATATCCCAGTAATATTGCAGTAATAATAGTAATAATAATATATAGCGCTATTGCAGGACTGCGGTTACTAAGTTTCTGACATGTTAACCTTTTGAATAGAAATTTGTCATGTCAATATCCATCTCTTTGTTATTAAATATCTGTGTCTTTTTAATAATTATTACTACTATTTCTTTTTATACAGTAGACTTCTGCAGGACTGCTTATCCCATTCACTCACAAATCTCAAGTAAAACTGCTTTTTCTGTATTTTTTTTTTCCACTAGGAAAGCATGGGAATGTCTACTTAGGGAGCAGAGACATAGGATTTGTTGGGAAGTGGTCTGGGAGTAGCTTTTTCAGTTGCTATTAAGATGTTTCCAAAGTTGGTTGTCCTGCAAATTGTGAGGAAAAATCCTGAGTTTGCACGCATTCAGCACGGCCTTACTCGCCTAGAGACACCGAGGGTGTTGTTGGTGCTGAGCATGTTGTTTGGGAAGGCCAAGCTGGGCCTGCCTTCCAAGCAGCTGCAGGCAGCTGTGGACTTGCCTTTTTCTCCTGCTCTGAATTGCTGAGGAGCTGAAGTGTGATCTAACACTGCCTGGAGAAACCAGCTGGCATCGAAAGCTGAAGTCAGCGAAAACAATGGCCTAATTACCTGGGGAGGAAGTTTGGGAGAGCAAGTGGGCGAGGTGGAGGTGTGAGTGGCCTCATGTGTCTAGAGGTCAGGAAGGGGAAGAGAAACGCATTGGTGGGAAGTGACCAGAACTGGGGAAAGGTCTGCGGAGGGAGGCCTGGGGTTGGCTCCGTGTGGAGATCACCATGGGTACAGGGTGGGACTGGGAGAGCACTGGGGGGCTACCAAAGCCTGGCTCCAGAGAAATGGCAGAGAGGAGTGTGCCTGTCGGAGCAACTTGCAGTGAGGACCTGGGAGTCCCGGACTTTTCGCAGGCACTTCAGGAAGGCAAAGAATAACCTCGCAGTGAGGGGACCTGCGAAGGATGGAAATTACATCACTGCTTCAACCAGGAGCTTCTGTGTTCTGTGCCACAACCAGGTTGGCCCTACCGGTCACAGAAAGCCTGTCATGATGTGCTGCTTTTTTCCTCTGTGCTTGATGTGAGGCTCTGTGTTTCGGTCTCTTGGAGCCGCAACAAGTTGGAGCTGTGCTTGCAGCACATGGGGTGCTGTGAAGGATCACTGTCATATCTTGGACTCCTAAAGTTAGTGATGTTTTGGGCCACCATCCGACTGTTTGTACCCAGCGGTAAAATTAAAATAATAATAGAACCTCGCCTTGAGGTGTTGTGTGAGTAAACGCGTTTCCATTTGTGAAGAACTGTAGTTCAGAGCCCTGCAGAAAAGGCCATAGGGAATTTAATAACTCTGTCTTCGCGGCAGGGCTTAGTAGAGTGCAATAAATAAGGAATGAGGCCACACACTGCACAGAGAGGGGAAAACAAAATATTGAATAGTTGCTCATTACATGAACACTATTCATTTGGTGCCATGAATAGTAGGGGAAGTGTGATTGTGCAAAGTTGGATTGTTTGCTAAGGCACGTATATAAACAAAAAATGGACTTCCATGAGCAACTTCTTCATCAGTTTCCTGACTTCTGAGCACTTGAGTTTGCAAATTTTCGTTGTGTGTGTATACACACATGTGAGAGGCAGATAAACTGAATGCTACATTAGTTGGAAAGCTTGGTGGTTAGCTTCATTTGTCTAACGTGTATGTAATACAGCAACAAAAGAAATAAATATACCTGAAAATACAAGTTTTATGTAGGCAGGGTGTCAGGAAAAGCCTTGTGATGGCAGAGTACCTGCCTCCTGCTACAGTTCTGAGACAAGTTAAATATCAGAACTGTCTGATCCAACCAAGGCATGGACTGGTGTGTCAGCATGTACGTGTATTTAACAATAGCTTTAATTTTAGTTTAAAATATTTTGGTGAACAGTGGGTTGTTATTGCCCTGCTTTACTGACCAGTGAAGATCTGGTAGAAGTCTGTAGCAGGACTTGTAAACCTGCTGGTAGTATTGTTTATCACAAAGTAAGCTGACTTAGGAAGCCTTATAACACAGAACTAACAAACCCCACATTTGATTTATACTTTTGACTACAGTTTAAGCTTGTGTGTAGACAGGACTTGTATGAGCACTGAGCTGTATAATTCTCTAGTGTTTGTCAGGGCAACTTTTATTCTCTCTGTGATCTGGTTCGGAGGGGAAATAGTGTTTTTTTTTTGTGTGTGTTTGCTTTGCTTGGTTGGTTGGTTTTCCTCCCCTGGTGTATGGGAGACAAGCTTTTTTTGTGGTGAGTGGTTTTAGGTCGGTGCCAGAGAGAACTGTGAACTGCAGTGCTGCGAAGAAATTAGCACCTGTGGGTCGCACCTCCTCCTCTATCTGGTCTGTCCATTACTTTTTAATTTTTTTCTCCCTCAAATATTTATGCGATGCTCCGGCTTATAGCCTAGAGCACCATGTACTTGCTAGGCTGTAGATCTTATCTGGAGGCACAGGGTGCCTTTCTGAAAATGTAGCTCACAGTGTTCATGACTTTCATGACTAGAGAGCAGCCCATCCTTTTATTTCCCCCCCCTCTCTTCCCAACACATTTATGCAAAGTATCTCAAAAGCAGTGAAGTAATCAGCACTTTGCACTTTTGGTGCACCTGGATCCTGTTGGGGATCTGGCTCTTTGTGTGCCTTACCTTCTTTCTCTAAGGATGTTTTTCACAGGCATGTTCAGTAGCTGGAATTATGAGGAAATGTTAAGCATTGTTTTTGCTTACTTTAATTGTTCCTTACCCTATTATTTAGTTGTTGCCGTGTTTGCCATTTTCTTGCTTTTACCTAGATAATAGTTGCCCGGCCTTTCACAAACTTGTGAAGAGGAAAGATGGTGACCACCTGAAACAATAATATCTGCAGCAGAATAGCCTGAGAACTTTAAATAACCGAAGGGGACCGTTTCCAAGGCAGCTAAGTGACCTTTGGATCCCAGAAGCGGGCTATTCATAGAGGCAAAGCCTTTGTCCTGCTTTGACCAGTGGTCAGTGAACTCTGGCAGGCCCCTCGGCTCACCATCTTGGCCCTAGACTAGCAGCTGGTGATTGATTCATTTAACTGTCCAGATTCACATTCTTTTGTCAAGGACTTGTCAAGGAAGAAAAAGGTTCTGTGGAGGGCTATTCATTTTGCTAAAAGGAAAGGGATGCATTATATGATTGAGTGGATTACGTTTGGGTCAGAAGAGTTCCTGCTTCTCTCCGTTTTAATTCGGCCTTCAATCAAAGAGAGATTTAGTTTATCAGCACAGTGTGATGCTCATGAAGAGGGACAGATCATTTCAATTCCATCAGTGTGATAGGGCTTTTTTTTTCCTCTTCCTTCCTGTGATTTCTTCCTTTCCTCTCAGATTTTTTGCCGACAAGTAAATAGATTTTTGTGATCAGTTAATGTAACAGGGTAGAGAATAGTAATTTTTATCAACCTTTTACCTAGTTTTAATGTGTAAAATGTATGAATATTGTATTTCTAACCCTTCCTATACCTCTCATATAGGTGGTGTTAAGCAATCCAGAAAAGACTAAAGCACGTAAAAGAAGATTAGTGAGTTACCTCCGTTTTAGATACAGAGAAAACTGAGAAGAGGAAGAGTTGTACGGGATCTAATTAATAGATTGCTTACCTACAGACACCTCAGGCAGCTGTAAAGATAGTAGAAGATAGTATCTTCTATCTAGTTCACATTTTCACCTGAAAAACAGAAGTTTGTTGTACAAACCCAGCATTCTCCAAATGGACAAGAGGGCCACCTCTCCATTTGTCTGATTCTGTTTTTAGAATCCCCATTGTTAAACAGAGGGAGGTGTTTCGTGCTTTACAAAATTTCAATCATATTTTCAGTTTTGTAGTTAATGCACCCAGAAACTAACTTTTGATTTGCACTGTGAAAGTATTTTTCCAGGCCCTTCTGTCCATCTTCCTTTCATCTGGGCCAGGTTTCCTTAGCGTTAAGATTTTTCTTTTCTTTTCCTGCTGATCCTCTACATAACGTACTGAGGAAAGAGTGTTGTTGCTTAGCTCCTTCCACTGGAAATAGCAGGCATTTAAGAGCAGATCTCGCCAGTTAACCTTCTGCATCTGTTTGAATGAGCACGATGAGCTGCAGCAGATGAAATATGACCTTCAAGTTTCTTTCCCCACTCGTATAAACTATGTATTGTTTTGATTTGGCTTATTGAACGCATTATGAGGGATTTCTGATTGGCTTCAGGCCAAGGTGTTAAACTTCTGCTGATGGAAGAACAAATGCATAATGCACAAGAAAATACAGTGGGACTTCCCCTGTTTACTCTTTTCTCTTCCTCTTTTTGAGGGAAATGGGAGAATTTTGTATTTGTTGAGATAAATGAGTGGCTTACGCTATCTTAAGAGCACAAGAGATGAAGGAACTCTGAGCTAATCTAACCGTGCTTAGCTATTCTCTGTTACACTGCTCTATAGATGTGGCAGAAATCTGGGCTAAGTACAACATCTGTTGAGTAGGCCTCCTTTGCCACTTGGAGATATTATTTCATGGGGGCTTGGTGATACTCTTTTCATGTCTACACTTGCATTTCCCGAGGATCAGTCCCGTTTCTTGGAGCTTGGTTGTTTCAGGCTGGAGTATGATGTTTGGGATGGGGGTACCAGCTTCTCCGTGCTCCAGGTAACATAACCTTGGTGCCTGGGGTAGCTGTGACTCATGGCCCTGAGCTGAAGGTAAATAATGAGCCTTTGAAAATCATGGGGATGGAAAATGGCTTGTCAGTGTGTATTAGAGCACATAAGAAATCTAATAAGCATAGGTATTACCTACTTAGTAGGACATCACTCTTGGCTTGTGCTGGGACCAGGCAAACTGGAAATCCAGCTCTTGCTGCCCACCCCAGCAGTCGACAGCCGTAGCAAGCAGCGTAAAATAAGGGGTCACCTTATGAGGTGACTTCCTCTAAAGACATTTTTTTGTTTATTCTGCTTGCTTTTGATATGAGGGCTTTTATGGTAAATCCAGAATAAATTTGCGGATTATTTTCCAGACAGATAAGGGAGTGAAATAAATATACTTAGGGGGAAATACAGGCATTTCCATGGCATTGAAGGCAGTGTGATTTTCATCTGGAAGCTGTACCTCTGATTTGTTACAAGGTCCTGCCCTTCCCCACCTCCAGAAATACTGCAGATAAGCATTTAACTAGAGGAATTAAATAGTTTTCAGCAAACACACAGTACTGAAAATGCTTTTTGTTACTTTTTTGTTGATGTGTGAAGTTTTTTTTCTGTTTTTCCCTCTGCTGCTCTCAGAGCCGTTCTGAATTTTGCTGTTAGTTACTGTGCTGCACAGAAAGGCTGTTCCTGGGGAGGTCTCTGGGCTGTGTAATGCGGTAGGGGGGCATTTGGTGACAGGAATGAGCTGAAGGCGTTTGGTCCTTGAGAGCGGAGGCATCTCTCCTTCCCTTTCCCCCCGGGAATGCAGCAATGTTGACATTTGGAGAGGGGGCTGAAGGGCTTGAATTCTCAGCATCTCTCCCCAGCGTTTTGCAGTGAAATTTTATGTTTTATTCTAGAACGCTGCTTCTGAACCACTATAAGCGAGACATGCAGAGCGCTCATAACTCTCAGGGGTTGCGTTTCTGACAGCCTGAAGACTTGCAGCACCGCCATATCAGCTTACACTCATTCATATGTGGACGGTGTCAGTTTGCCACTGTAAGAAATGGAACCTCTTCCTCCGCCTCTCCCCAGATGTGAGGGAAGGCGCAGTGGTGGGCGGCAGCAGAGGAATGTGTGGGGCCCCGCTCCTGTCCTGGGATGCGCTCTGCAGTGCTGCCCGTGATTGATGAGCGGGGCAGGGTGAGGGGAAGAATGGGTATTGCTTTCTACTTAGAGTCTTGTTTTATTTTAGCCAGGAATAGCATTTATTTATTTTTAAAGGTGTGTGACTGATAAATAGAGGTCTTACCCTCCTGCTGGCATCTGCGGTGGCATTCATTGATCAGAACAGGGCAGCTTTAGAACTTGCAGTGTCAGAGGCTTTTGTTGCATAGTGCTGAAATTGGCTTCTCTGTGTTTCACTGAGTAATTATCACATTTTCATTGATCTTTTTGGGGTCTGTTCTTTGAGGAACTTTTGAATCCTAGCAGTCAATCTTTAATTTTCTACTTCTATTCTTCTACCTGTTTTCTTTTTTTGCTGCCAAATGAGGATGGCTGTGAAGGGACATGTCTTTTGTTGCACAATCCTGCTTGTGTTCTGATCCTTCATGTTGTAAAGTGCAAAACTGTGCTGGATGTTCTCCGTGCAACAGTTGGGTTATTAAGCAGAACTAATTCTTCACAGAATGGCAACAACTCCAAAGAAAGGCATCTGTAGGATTAAGCACAGATACTGGAAGGCAATCACTTGGCAAACTGCTGAAGGAAAGCAGTCCTTGCAAGGGAGAAAGTGGTATGTTCTTTCTCCTGAATGCATGCAGCCACACAAGTTGAACGGCTTTGAAGCTGGTTAATGTGGCTTACTGTGTGCCTTTTCTGTACTATTTCCTGCGTTTCTTGTCTGAAGAAAAGCAGAGGGGAATTCCTTGATAAGTGCGTTAGCATTTATTGTGCACTTCTGTGGCCACACACTATTGCCTGGATGATAGATAAATCTGAGAAGGGAAAACCCCAGCTGGGAAGCCTTCGGAAGTGAAAAGATCAAGTCTCATGCTTGTTTACATGATTCAGTAGGGTGTATTAGTTGTACTATCAATAAACTATTGACTATACAGAACCACCTATTTCTAAACCTCAATCTTTTGTTTCTTTGAAAACAATGCTAGTGCTATAACTCCTGTGGTGATTTGCACGTCTGGCTTCATTCGGAAGGGCAGTAGTGCATATGTATCCTCTGCCATGTATTAAGCGATAGAGGTGGGGTAATGCACTATGTGTAGCCATGTGAATGGCTTATATATAGTTATATATATATAGCTTATATATAGTTGTGAGAGCTGGAAAGTGCTGTTGTTGCAACATCATTAACTGCTTTGACAAGGTAAAATAGAAAGACTTGTGCGAATCGTTCCTAGACCACCTTCCTTCAGGTTGGGAGTCTTGATGTTTATTGGTGTGTTGCAGTTCTCCTGGAGCACCATCTCAGCCTGGCTCTAAGAGCACCCGATGGGCAGGATAACCAACTGGAATCTGAGGTGCTCATGAGTTAGTAGGGTGTCAGGTAGGATCCACCTGTTATTTTCTGTAGCATGTTGGTGCTGCCTAGGATCCTGTTTATTGTCACAGTTATGTTAATATGTCATGAATAAAAAGCTCTCTCTGTTCGAATGGTCTGTAGAAGGAGGAAATAGTCTAATAGTCATCCTGTCAGGTTGTACTTTTCTGTTTCTGCCTTTAAAAGAGAGCTTTTAGAAGGATAATTGTCCATTTCTGAGGGGCCAAATTTCTTCACCTGGTTTGATGTTCTTCTTAATATACAACAGACATTAATTATGAGCTCCTAAGCTGAGGCTTTCCAAAATTTATGGTGAGTGTATGCCACCTATGCAGCAAAAGGAAATAGTATATTTCAAAAAGTCGCATATATCCTGAATTCAGATGATTGCTTCCATTCTTGGAAAAATGAATTGTTATCGTAGAGATTCCTGGTCCATTGTGATGCTTGTTATAGTAATTGTGAATCCACAGGTTTTCTGTTTGTTTGTTTGTAAAAGGAGAACTTAAACAGCCAGCCACATGTTTAAATGTTGAAAGCCTGGTGTTCCATTTGATGATCTGTTCTGTGCCCAGGAAACAAATATTTACAAGACTGAATGCTTCTGAGAATAAATGGCAGCAGCAGGGCTTGCTTCTGCCTTCAGACATCCATGTAAGAGTGGGTTGCAATTTCAAAACTTCCTCACCAAAGGGTTCCAGAACCAAATGCATCTTTTTTTTTTTTTTTTTTTTTTTTTTCTCTTGCTTTTTTTCTCTGGAGCAGCCAAAGATGATGCTGTTTTTGAGGCCGTCTCCAGACCTTCACTTCTATAGAGCTCTTACAGAAGGTTTGTTTTTAATGAGGGAAAACAAACAAACTTGAAACACCAGGAAATTGAAGGAAAAGACTGTTCTCACTTCTTTGTAGGAGGTTAAAAAAAATTTCTTTTCCTTATCTGGTCAAGTTTTTTTCTCCTTTCCTGTCAACTATCTTCTGCATGCATCCATTTGGGTCCTCCTCTTCTCTTGACTTTCTGCAGTGGGATATATCTGCAAACCTGCCCTTAACACAGTTTCCATTCTGTATGTGGAGAAGTCAGCATACTTTGCTATTTTCTGAGGGTACTGTAGGAAAGAAAGAATAAATCATGAATGCATTTCCCTAAAAACCTGTTCCAGAATAGTCCACTTGACTTCAACGCTGTCAGGAAGAGATGATATTACATGTGAAAATTGACGTAATTTGCTTCATTTTGAGAAGCTGATGGTTAAAACTGTGTTGCTGTGTGTGTGGCCAGAAACAGCTTTACAGAATCAGCCCCAGTCCGAGCGGTTGGAGAGCTTAGTTACATTCAGTGGGCATATTCAGACTTGGTTATTCCTGTACAGAGATTTTTAAAGTGATCATTTGTCAGCCACTGAGTTAGGAGCTTTAAAGAAAGGAGCAGGGAGACATGAAAGTGTTAGGGGAAACAAATGAGATCGCAGCTGACATCTCCAAGGGAACTTTTGTTCAAGAGTGCTTAGGCTGTTGACCTCTTTGCTTCTCCATTTCATTGCTTTTAGGTTATAGTATTCCTCAGTACCAGAGAAATAGCGGCTAGTTTGTGACTCTGCAAATGCTACCTTTTTTTTTTTGGGGGGTGGAGGGTGACAGGGTTTCCATGGACATTGCTGTGCAAAGGTTTTAATGCACAGAGAAACCAGTTTGCTTCGTGTTTTAAAAAATGTGTTCTTTATATATGAAGTCCATCATTTATTTATTTATTTATTCCCCTCTTACCAGAGGTTGGGGAATAATTCCTAGTGATCTACATCTTAGTTTGGAAATCAGTGTGTAAAATTACACTACTTAGGTACCTGCTAGCAAGTTAGCAAGAGTAAGAGGGAGGAAAGGAAAAACTAAAGCATAACATTGTTTCTATCCTTTTCTGTTCCTTTCTTTATTGCACCTCCCTCTCTTTGTTTAGTTTTGGTGGTAGAGCTAAGTGTATGGTGGCCTAGAAATAAATATTTTTACAATAAGGTGATCATAAGTTTTAGAGGAGCAGACAGTTTCCTAGATGTAATTGACTGGTGGTTTGTTGGCGGTGAAACTGCAGTAAGCTGTGCAGTGGAGCTCACCCATTAGCTTAGGAATTAGGACTTGAAGATTTGACCAGAGCATGAATTGATGATAGCAGAAAGGCAGATGGCCCAAATCCTTACTCATTACCTCATCAGGGGTCTCCTTGGTATTTATCAGTGAAAGCTGTCTCTAATTATCCCTACATGTAGGACAGATTTTGGTCTCTTCAAAACTCAAAATGTGATTTTGAAAGGATCTCACAGACTAATTCATCTGAAAGATTTGCTTCTTGCCTACAACCTGCCAGTATTACTCTAGGAGTTGAAACGTGAGGAGTAAGTGGTGTGAAGGATCAGTTTTGTCTATAGAAAATGTCAGATTTCGTGACCAAACATGGCTCGTTCATTCTCTGTGCTTGGGTCTTTCACACTTTTTCTAATCTCGTTTTTCCAGTATCTGGCTTTTTTTTTTAGTTGTCTATGCTTGTGTTTTCTGATGAAGATGTGGCATACTTAATGTTCATTTAAAAAAAAAAAAAAAAGTTAAAAAGATGACTAAAACCAGAACAACCCCCTTTGCTCTCCCTCTGATCCTAATGGAGTAATATGTTCCATAGGTCTGGATTAATACATACATCACTTAGAGAATTGATTAGAGGTACAGTATGTTCACAATAAAAGGTCTCTTACTTCTAAGACAAGGCCCTGACTCAAAGCCCATTGAAATGGTGTTGCTATGGGGAGGAATATTTGTCAGCAGTCTTAAACATCCCCTCTTTCTGGATTTGTTAACATATCTTGCATGGATGCTAATACACTATGCCAGTAGCTCCAAAATTTGTCATCCCATTTTGATGAGATCTATTCTTTGACTTACAAAAAAAAAAAAAAAAAAAAAAAAAAAAAGGTAGGAAGGGAAGAGGAACTCAAGTTGTAGTAAGCTAGTGGCTCCAAAGAAACCAAATGCAACTCTGGATACTTTTGCAAAGCCCCAGAATAATAGTGATCACTGTAGAATATGACTGTATTTTGTACAAGCTGTAATTCCAATCCTCCTCCTTTAAAATGCCTACTAGGAGATTCAAAATGTCGAATTTCAAAGAAAAAACTTTGGGATAAGCAGATTAATAGGTGTTTCATACAATTACTCATAGTGTCAAATCAATGCAGCAGTTTGTATTATTTAACCTCCCTATTAATTGTACTGCTCTAAGGTAATTGCTTGAGACTGGATTCTTTTTCCAATACATTTCTGAACTGTCTCCTTCAAAACTGCTGCTATGGTGTTCATACTATTGTAATCGTAAGAATTTTTTAATATCAGTAAAGTCAAAAGGGACCATTTTCTTTTCTTCTGTTTTAATTTTAGGAAGAGAAAATTGGTGTATTAGCTTTACCCTGGAAATATGTTTAACTTGAGAAATATCTGAGAAAATACACAGTGTAATCTGTTTAACAAATAGTGTAGTGATAGGCTAAATGTTATCCTGCTTGCTGATATTTCCAGTATACACAGCAGCCTGTAGAGTTTTTGTTCTGCATGTTCCTCAACAATGAAGACAGAACTTATTAAAAAAGGGAACATTATTTGCACTTCTGTGACCACTTTTCATTTCAGTTTGGACTAGAGGAAACATGACTTGTTATCCATGATTCTAGTTTTGTCTCGAGTTCATATTTTTCATGCTAAAGTGTTTACCTTAGGAAGAAGACAAGTTACAGAACTAAGAGTGAGTTCTTAGTGACTGGATTGATAGAATAAAGGAGAGAGAGAAATTAAAGGTGAAGTATGAAAGTGAAAAACAGAACAGAAGGGTAAAGGGAACTCTTTACAGGGTACTCTTTACAGGGATGAGCACATTTCCAGGCAATTCAAGGGAATACTGCTTTAAAGTCATGTCTAACTGTTTGCTGTTAGTACGTCATTAAAATCCAGGGATTAATAGAAGCAGTCTCTTTGTTTCACATTAAAAAGGAATTGGTTTAATTTGGGATTAAAGGGTGCAAAGAGCCGTTCTAGCAAAACTATTCCCAAGGTATCAGTAAGGTAAAGTGGGATGGTTTGAAGACTGTGGCTTCTCTGACTGTCCCAGTCATACTATATATCTGTATGGATATTAAAGTTGTTTTAAACCCATTCAATAATCTCTTATAATATATGTTATCTTTGGAAGTGAAATGATGTGGAAAAGCTTGTTTGAAATGCTTGGAAAGGCAATCAGATTTATAAGACAATTGGATTTCTAAGGCCATACTGCCTTTCTCGTACTGGATCTGTGTATGACTTACATTAGGCCAAGTGTATTCAAATCTGTGGATGCTGTTCTGAAGGACTGAACCTGTAAACAAGGCTTTCTTGGGTATCAGATCAGGATAATGTACAAAGCCTCTGCTCTTCTACAAGTCTGCAGGGGTGTGCAGTGTGTGCAAACAGATGGAACAGGGTTGGTCATTATTCCTCCTCCCTTTTGTACTCCAGGTGTTGCTAATTATGTAAGCGAGAAAAACATCTCTAGAGCTCTATAGTACGAGTACAGTGTGGTGATTGATTAATGTATTTGAGGAGAGGCACATGATGAGTTTATGGACACTACGTGTGTTTTCGACTGAACAACTTCAAATCTTGAATTCTTACTTAAAATGTAAATAAGCAGGTTGATGTTGGCTTCTAAAAGCCAGTAAGGCTATTCTCCTCTTTCCCATGTAATTGAGCAGCTGTTGAGACATCAAAGAGGCTACCTTCTGTAGCTATTGATTATCTTGTCACATTTTTCTCTGAAATATTTTGACTCTCTTGGCTTGAAAAGAACATAGATGTGGAAGGATGCTAACAGAGCTGTTCCAATACATTAGCTGTTGAATAGCAAGAGTGTACAAGTTGTTGTCCAACTGCAGGCAGTCCAAGTTATGCTGAACCTGTGGCACACCTCAGCTGTCTCTTACACCTTAGGGAACCTCTGGCTGACACTTGGGTTCTACAGAAGGGTTCTTCAGACACTGACTCTTTCTTACATACCCTTTTGTTTATGTACTAGCTTCATTATCTTATCTCCACAGGTTTTATGGCCTATTGATGTAAAATGTGCTACACTGATAATGCTCTGAAGAGCAAAGAAGAGTGAAAGAGAAGGTGGGAGGAGGTAGAGGGATGGAAAATTTCAAGAGCCTCTTCATACTAGTCTGCTCCGAGTAGTCTTTTTGCCTGGGGAAAACAGCAACATGCTATTAGATTCCAGAGTTTTCTGAGAGAGAAAAAAAAAAAGTGCTTTGGGAAAGGGTGTTTACTGTGAGACCCTTTGGGAAAGGGCATTTAGTGCGAGGGTACAGTAAGAGCAGTGTCACTGTCCCCTGGGTGGGTGGGTAGCAGCCCAGCCACCCCTTTTGGTAATTGTTGTATTGCCTCCCTTGCCTGCCTGCACCTCATGAATATCTTTTCCTTTATCAAACTCATCTGAACTTCCTCCACTACAGCTAAAGCCTATTTCTTCTTTTTCTGTTTTTAGTGATTAATGAGAGTCATCGTTCCCTGTCCTCTCTAATACCTCCTTTATATACTTGTAAGGCAGCTGTTTCTCTCCTTGGTTTCCTTTCCCAGGACTAATGAGGTCCTAGCTCTTTTAATCATTCCTTGTGGGTCAGGTTCCATTTTGTCATGAAATCTAACATTTTTATGCATTATAATTGTAGATCAAACAAGACTTGATCAAAATTTTAAGGGTGGATGTAAGAAATCACCGTGCTTGTGGTAGCCCATACAGAATGCTTTTCACATACAGTTACTTATAACTGTACCCACAGTGCTCCATTTGTGTGAAATTCACCTCTGAACTGTACCCACTTACAGTTTATATGCACACACACACTTAACTGTATATACCTAACTACTTCATTTAATTTCCACTGACATCTCCTGGATAATTTGGCAAAGACCCACCCATCAGATCACTTGGTGATAGCCCCAGCTTTGTGTACTCAAACTGCTGCATCAGAAATGGGGAGGACATCTGCATGTGTGTAGGTTTGCCACAGCTGGATCTGTCAGTGTTCATGTGTTATTCCTGATCCAGACTAGAGTGGCCACCTGAGTGACATATCATTTGGAAATATGTGTCCATATAGCCAGCTAACAGGAATGGCAAAACTTTCGTAATCAGTTGTAAGCCTCACTCCTGCAAGGATGGAGGAATCACACTACACTCAAGGCGAATACGTGCAAGTTGGCTACAGTACTAAAATCTAATACACTATGTATTTGTTGCATTTTTTTATCAACTGTTTCAGGGAGAGAGTACAACAAAAATTAGATCAAGAGGAGAAAAACACATTAAATTTATCACATGCTATCCTGAAACACATTGCTCAGGAAATAGACGTAGCTTTTTCTTAACATACAAGCTTATTTTTCCCAAGTGAAACCTCTTCACCTCTTCACCTGAGAATTAAAAAAGAAAAAAAAAAAAAAAAAAAGGTTTCATTTGCAGGTTAGGGCTATTGTTTAATTCTCAATACTATTAACACGTAAGTTCTAGAAATGGCATGATGCCATTAGGCACTTTTGTTTCCACCTGAGTAGCTCATCTATCTGAGTGGCCATTATCTCTTGAGAAACACACAAGTGTTTGATTTGAAGAGTTTCACAATATTTGCTGCAGTCTGGTTAGGTGAAACCCAATTCTCTGCTGCTGTTTCAGTTCAGGGGTTTTGTCTTCCATTCTTTCAATTTCTTTATTATACAATTACACTTCAGTCTTGGGCTAGTATCAACTGGTATGTGTGAGAAAATCAGCAAGATTTAGAAGTAATAAATACGTAGGTTGTTGGAATTTCTTTTGCCTTTCAAGAAGGCTCATTCAGAAAAAAACTTAGGGACATAAAGATCACGAGGCAGCCTTGACCTGCCCACAGCATCTGGTTTTAGTACACAGGTAGAAAGTGCAGGATGTAAGGGACCATCCAAAGTCATCTGGATTTGAGTTTGCATGAGCAATCTGCCTTCACTTAATTCCATGATTTCCTTCACTTAGGAGTGAAGGAAATGATTATTATTGTTAAAAATAATAAAGGACTGCTGTATTTTAGCACAACAAAAAAAAAAAAAAAAAAAGAGGGGTGAGCATTTCATTAAGTCTTTGACTTTATTGGAACATAACTGTTAAATCTATCTAAACCTGAATTTAAGTACAGTTTTCTTCTGTGTGTGCAGGATAGTTTTCAATACATGTATGTCATGGAAGACAGAAGCAGTGTTTCTGTAATATTTAATCACCGTGTGTTGAAAAGTCATCATTTGTCATTTGAGCCTGAGGATATTTGCCTCAGTGGTGAATGCGGGAACTCATACCTGAATTGAACTCTGATTCCCTTCTGTGTGGATAACTATATTGGCCAGAACTGGGTGTTTTATGCCATCACAAATATTTGTACTCAAAAGTAACTATACAAACATCTGCTCCCTTTACATAAATTGCAATAATTTTAAAAAATAAATATAGTTTATAGTAATTGAGTTTATAATAATTGTTTTCTTCCTCTGTGTGCAGCATTTGGTACCCTGCAAGTTAAAAAAAAAGGTGGGAGCACCAGCTTCTTGGAGTAACATTAATTGTTTTGTGTTTTTTTTCGGCTATAAACCTGGGAACAAAATGATTAAATAGACTGGAGAAGAGGGGGAAACCTCAAATAAAAAGGCACTTACATTTATTATGTTTTGCAGGGTTGTTTTCAGGAACAACGCAAGTCTCTTGAGACTTTGTTTCTTATCCATTTTATAGAGCTCTGGCCTCTTAACAGCACTGCTTTAATGACTTGTTCTTGGGGTTCTGAGTTGGTATCAGCGTTTGCCATGAAAACAAGTCTGTTACAAAGAGGTCAGGTTTCATGAGACAGCAATAGACTTGTAAAAACAGATTTTACTGGCACAAATAAAGTCAGAGTTAAGAAGAAACCACAGCTTTGCGTAAGGAAACAAGATACAGAAGGAGCAAGTATTGAGCTAAACTGATAAACAATTTATAAATTGAGAATGATTGGGAGATGAACAAAAGTGGTTTTTTTTTTTTTTCTCATTTCTTAAATGACATTTAGTGATGTTAATGATTTTTTTTTCTGAAGATTTTGTGCCGTTCTCTGCAATTCTGACTTTTGCTGTCATTAAAGATTAAATTTTGGAGGCAATACCTCTGTCCTGCTCAGGTGGAAAAATGTTCTTTAGATATTAGCCTAAAATTTTTTATTGCATTTTCTAAATAACATAGTTGAGTCTGTTCTTACTTGCTGTTGTAACATTGTTTTGTTCTTGTATTATTAATTTTCTTGAATTTTGTGGAGTTCTTGAGAAGCTCTCTTCTGTCTTTAATCTTTAGCTGTAATGTACAGGGTGCATTGGAATAAATAATTATATATGTTTATGTGTATATAATATATATTGTAGTATTTATTATATAGGGCACACACACACACACATATATAAATAAAAGCCATATATTAGATTTGTATTCTCACACTGTCTTTTTAAATAATCTCAGTGCTATAAGGAAATCTTTGGTGTGATTTTATAGTTCCTCTAGAGACAAAACTTTTAGAAGTCTGTACGAGCTTTGCTTTGCTGAGACCTCTCTGCCTTGTCAGAACAGTCCTTTCTTACCTCACGGGCTGTGTGGTACGTCTGCACTGCACTACACAGTGGCTCCAAGACTGCTGTTATGTTGATTTGTGCTGTTCTTATTATACCTTTATTACATTCCGAGAGATTTTATTTTGAAAGTTAAGCAGACTTGCTCAGCTTGCTTCATCATGCTTTCAATAAATAGGTAATGGATGCAAAGAACTATGCTACAGGGATTAGAATGGATGAGGAAGGGAGGAAGTAAGATGAGTTTGGATGCTTTTGTTTTGCTCTTCTGTAGTGGAAAGCTACAGTAGCGTTGGACAGCATCAAATTCAGCAGAAAGCAAATCCCCCAAGTTTAGAGTCACAGAAGCAATCTGGTATACATGCAGTTTGCCTTGCACTGAATCTCAGCTCTGTGAAATTGAACTTTGGTCTGTAGAAAAGAACTCTTATGTTTTGTTTTCATTCTGATGATTTCTTAGCAACCAAAAGAAAATATCTACTTAGGGAGAAAACTGCTCCAATGTTTCCTCTCCCTGTCCCATCTCCACCCCCATCCACCTGTAAGGCTTCTCTTGCAGCTTTTAATGTATGTTGTGGTATGTTGTGGCTTTTTTGATTGTTTGTTTGTTTTTTAATTAAGTGGTTAATTAGGACTTAACTGTGAGGTTTATGAATCTCTTACTGCTCAAAAGTGAAAGGAATAACTGAATGCACAACATAGGGAACTGGGTTAAATTCTGCTGGTGAGTGAGTCTGGTTCTCTCTGTGGTGAAGGTGGGTAAGTAGCCAGCTGTGCTGGGGCTGTGGGGACCTGCTGCCAAAAGCCACAGCCAAGCATGGAGCTGATCTTAAGCACAGATACCAGAGCATCTCTGCATGTGTCCTGGTTCTCAATCACGTTTAAGGTGCCAGGCCTGGATTCCAATGGCCGTGGTGGCAAGTGCTTTCAGGTGATTTTGCTGGAAAGGGTGGTTTGGTAGTCTTGTTAGCCAGCTTTTTTGGGAGGGCTGCTCACAACACTGCAACACTTGGATTCGGCGGGTATCATTAGGACTGTTCATTCCCATAGTGCTGATGGAACTACCAAAATGCAGTGGGAAAAAAGAAAAGATTTATTTTGACCAGGGGTATGAAATAGCTATCCTAGTAATAGGAATCTTTGACTTACATGGTTAAGTCAGTGTTAGGAGTTAGTTTGTGCATGGAGGGGAAAGCAATCAAGTGATGGCACGTTTCCTTCACACTCCAAAATGTAATTTATTGATGCTGTGCAGGAGTATTAAATTGTGGGGTAGTGCTGGTGGGAGGAAGCATTCATTAAGATGCTTGGTGTGCATCAGTGCTGGACATGCACCATATACAGCAGGGCATTATTGAGAACACCTTACAGCTAATATGATATAAACCAAATTCAATTAATAAACAACGTAGAGGAATTCTTTCAACACAAAACTTGAAAGTTAAGAGATGGGTAACTTACTAATATTGTCTGCTACATTGTGTTGTTTTAGAATTTACACAAGAGTAGAAGTTTACTCTAAATCTGATTTTAGAAACAAATTAGTATCATGGAGTTTTTACAGAGATTGTGCCCTGTGCAATTACAGGGAATGTGAATGCATGTGGAATTATTCATGTTGTGAGTTATCCAAAATGAGTTGCCGCTGAATAGATGCTCTTTGTGTTAATTATGTAGTGAGCAGCAGTAAATAGAGCAATTAATTAGAGGCTTTTATATTCCTTTCCCTTCAGCTTTTATTTCCTGATCAATTTCTTAGGTGCCTGTTAGATGGCAGGTATTTATTGATCTGACATTTCAGCTGGCTCAATTTTGCTCCTTTTTGGAGCAAAAAGGAGTTGGCTCAATTTTAATAACATTTAATAAATTTTAATAACATTTTAATATATAAATATTTTTTTTTTTTTTTATTTTGTAAAATTGAGTTGGTTCAGTTTTACTCCTGAAGTCGTAAGTGCTTGAAATTTTATAGGGAATGTGTGTTCACTTGGACCTTTGGGATGAAAGTGTTGGTTAAAATTTTGAGATTGTTGTAGGGTTTTTCTGTTTTTTTTTCTTTTTTTTTTTTCTTCAATCAAGCCAACTTGTCCAACTCTGCAAATGCTTTTACTGAAGTGAGTGTTATTAAATGACTGAAGTATGACTGGGATTCAAGTGTTGTTCCAGAAATTTTCTATTGCAGTCAGATTTTTTTTTTGATGAAGTGTAGCGGGACCCAAGGTTCTTGTATCAATGTGAATTTCAATAGTTTAATAACAGGTATGCTTTCTAGTTGCACACCAGTCAACTTGTTCACCTCATTCTATTTGAGAGATTCATGGTAATTTTGGTTGATATATATTTTTTTAAACCAAATTAAGTTAAAATAAAATTATTTTTAATATACCTGCAACCAATGAAAACAGGTGTTGAGAAAAGTTTATAAGGTAATTAGACCAGTCTTTCTTTCCATGTAGAAAAGAGGACTATTTGAAGTATTTTGGAGTATTCTTTCAAGTTGACCTATGATCTGGAGTTTGGTTTAGCCAATGTTTTTTCCCCACTTGACTCCTTCAACTCATATCTCCTTTTATTTTTAGCCATTTCTGCATTTGAAGTCCAGCCACTTTCAGCTGAGGTTCAGGAAGGTGGAGTAGCTCGATTTGTCTGTAAAATAACAGCAAACCCTCCTGCCGTTGTGACATGGGAAGTGAATCGAACAACTTTACCTGTAGCCATGGACAGGTAAGTAAACTTACACGTTTTAGAATGTCATTTATTCTCTGTGATAATTTTGGGCCTACTACAAGAATAAAATCTGAATACTTGCAATGACAGTACATTAAAAAGGGTCCATCTGTGTAGTATGTTCACTACTAATGAGACAGTAATAGTTGTGTGGTTAGAGTCAAGAGCACAGGCCAGTCACTTGCTGTTGTGTGTGCAATAAACATAGAATGAGAGAATGTCCATTGACCTGTGAATTGTTACTCACAAATTTTACATGCAAGTCATTCTTAGGAATGGGAATTGCTGTGGGATACAGAAAAAGAGGACTTTTTCTGTGGGGATAGTTTGAATTAGTGGGATTGTTTTCACAGGTGCAATGTAGAAGAATTGATGCTGAACCTGTGGATGTTTTTTTCTTTCCCTTTTTGTTTTTTTAAGACCCTATGAAGAACGATGTATGTAGAAAACTGAGTTAAAACACTTCATACTAGGGAAATTGTGCTCAGGGAGACTTGTATTTTGAGTTCATTAACTTGAAGCTTATAGCCCGTTCTGTGCTGGGTATTCTCCCTGGCCAGACCACGATCATTGAACCTACTCCCATCCTTCTTGGCATGTAACTTTTGTTGAACATGTTTAAGACACCTAGCATGCAAAGGAAGGTGAAAAGAGAAACATAAAAGTTGAAAGCATAGGTGGGTTTATTGGAAATGTTATGTTTATTAGGCTACAGTAGCAGAAATTGATGCCAAATAAACCCACCAACTTGAATAATATGGACATGGTAGCTGGCTAAAGAAGGCTGGGATGATTACTTTTGAGGATGAGAAAGATCTTCTGGCTAAAACAGATTCTTCTGCTCTCATGCTGGTGTTAGTCAGGGAATCGCGCCTGTAGTTGAGGAATGGAGAGAGGCGAGTCATGTATAGAGAATGTTTTTTAGTCTCCAGCCTGCTGTTCCAGGTCAGTGTAGCAATGGCTATTTATAAACCAAATACTCCTTTCACTGGTGGAACATTTATCTACATTTCTTTTTTGTTTCTTTGACAGAATAACCGCTCTACCTACAGGAGTTCTTCAAATCTATGGTGTTGAACAGAAGGATGCTGGGAACTACCGATGTGTTGCCACAACAATAGGCAGTAGACGTAAGAGCACTGAGGCAACACTGAGTGTTATTCCAGGTACTCAGCATGTGAGATTTTTCCACAATATTTTAGTTGTCCTAGTAGTGTAGCAAAAACACTTAATTGCATTGAAGGGCTGTAACTGCCCTCTGAACCACTCTGCAAAATCATAATTTTACTTATATCTTGTGGCCAAAATATTGTTCAATATATATATATATATATATTTTACAGTTACTGAAATTTGTATTTGATGTATATTTAACTTTAAGCATCCTTTAAAAATATATATAACTCAGCTTTTGTTTAATTGCCCTCATTTTCTTTGTTCTTTTTATTTATTATTTTTATTTTTCTCCAAAGCTTCAGATTTGAAGCCTTTTCACAAGCCAGCTATTATAGCTGGTCCTCAAAACATTACGGCATCTCTTCATCAAACTGTCATACTGGAGTGCGTAGCCACAGGGAATCCAAAGCCAATCATCTCATGGAGCCGGTTAGGTAGGTCTTAAAATTACAGCATACAACATTCAGCCTGTGGAGAGGAAGTGAAACTGGAAAGAAAGGATTTCAGCAATTATGTTACTGTTCTGAGGCTTCATGTAGTAAGCAATGATTTGTAGGTTAGGGTAGGATAAGTGAAACGCTTTGTCACGTACTTCCATACTGCTGTAGAGAACCCCTGAGGTTTCCTGAGGCTTGCCTGCTTCTGTTATCAGTCCTGAGTTGCCCCCAGTACGTTATGGACAAGGTGCCGGGTGGGGCAGTGACCTCCAGGAACCTGTGAATCGGAATAGAATCACTGGTAAATTAGGGCAGATTGGAGAGACTGCATCCTAGAAAACAATCCTGTAAATGTTTCTCCCCCTATTCTCCTTAGAAGCGGCATGTGAATGGGATTTGGACTTTGTATTAATGGGCTGTTCAGACCCTGGATTGCCTTAGAGCCCAAGTAATCTGACTGGAAGAGGAAAAGAAGAGAGGGAATGCAATAGGAGTAAGAATGTTCATCACTGGCACCTCTTTTTGCTATGCAAATTGCGTGTTTTCACGTCTCCTTTATACATACCTAAATGGGAAAGTCAAGACTATAAGTTTTCCTACCTTCTGTTTCTAGAAGTGGGAGAAATAACTGTGTTTCCTGGTTGATTCAGCAGCTCTTGTGGACAAACAAGTTTTATTAAAAAAAAAAAAAAAAAAGTGTGACAGTTAGCTTAAGGACTTTTTCCTTAGAAAAATAAAATATATGGTTATCAAATATGTTTATTTTATCCCCAGCATAATTCAAATGGAGGTGGATGATCCCCATAAGTAGTGATGAACTGAATCTTAGTGCAAGACAGATGAGGAGTGTAACTGGGAAAATGGCATTAGCTTTTAGCTGTGATGGAGAATATTAGATATATCAACTTACTAAGTGGAGTAACCTAACTGTCTGAATGGTCAGATAACTAAGAGTTAAGTGCAAAGCCAATACAAAATGGCAATCTCTGAAAACTCATCTGTGATTTTCCTTTGCATTTTTTGACCTTTAAACTCAAATCCATGCCATTACTATTTAGGCAACGTTATTCAGATGGGTTATTTGAGCAACTTCCTAACCATACTTCTCCCACTGTCTCAAATAGACCATAAGTCCATTGATGTCTTCAATACTCGTGTCCTTGGAAATGGGAACCTCATGATCTCTGACGTGAAGGTGCAGCATGCAGGCGTGTATGTCTGTCGAGCCACTATTCCTGGCACACGAAACTTCACAGTAGCAATGGCAACTCTCACTGTGCTGGGTGAGCCTGCTTTGACTTCTGCTTTGTTTCAACATCATGCTTCTGGCTTGAGCTGTGCTTTGTAGGGGGTTGGATTTAGGGAGGTTGCCAAGGTGAAACGGATCACAGATCTGTGGCTGCATTCTTTTGTCTCTTGACTCACGTGAGATGCGCCAGGCACTCAACATTTGAGTTATAAACTAATAGTTCATTTGCACTTAGAGAGAGGCAGGTGCAGTGTTTCGTCTGGGAAGGCTGACTTCCAAAACAAAATCTAGTGACAAAGTAAAAATTTGTAATACACTTATGTGAGTCATTAGCAGTTTGTTGTAGACTGGAGTTTGATTTATTGTTTGTATTTATAAATGCAAAATCAAAAATGTGTAGCAGTGTTGCTTTTTTGTGGAGGGAGTATGTGTTTTTAAACATGCTTTTTTCACACAAAATGAGCTTTCTGCATGGGTATATTTATGCTTGAGTGGTCCGAGGAGAGGGGCTTGTGTGTGGGAAAGTTCTTTCTTAGTCTGACTGTCCTGGCATTTATGTGGGCTTGATTGTTTTGCTTGTTACTTACCTGTAGCTCCACCTTCATTTGTGGAATGGCCAGAAAGTTTAACAAGGCCTAGAGCTGGTACTGCTCGTTTTGCCTGTCAGGCAGAAGGAATTCCTGCCCCCAAAATTTCATGGCTGAAAAATGGAAGGAGGATACACTCCAATGGCAGAATAAAAATGTACAACAGGTAAGATATCCATTGCTGCATGAGAAGTGTGTATGAGAGATGTGCCTGTGAAGAATACAGTTCTTATGGAAGGATGAGATTCCAGTAACAAAATATAGCCAAACAAGATATAACTCATGGAAACAAAATTAAGTGTAACATTATGGACACTGCACAGACAGAAGGAATGCATGTTAGCCAATACCTAAAATCCTCAATGAAGATTTTGTGTTCTCTACATTACCAGGGAGGAAACTGAAGTGATTTCACAATGGAGTTACTCTAGATTTACAGTAGTGTAGTACAGACCAGAATCTTGCAAGTTGTTTGAGGCCTGTTTTACTCCTGTATAGTGAATAGCTCATATTAAAGAGTTGGTTAAGAAATAACAACCCTAAGGTTATGCTATTTGCAGGGAGCAAGAGATTTACAGGCTTATTTTCACTGTGCCTGGCTTTGCAGGCCTAAACATGAATACTGATATGGCAGGTTTTGAGTAACACTACAGGTTGCTAAATTTCACAACAGCACATTAATTTCTAATTGAAAAGTTTGTGAAGTACAAATCATCTAAACTCATGAAATAGAGGAAATGTAACTGTTGTTGCATTCTATAGGGCTACATTTATTCAAGATGTAAGCTTTTTTCTTTTTTTCTTTTTTCCTTTTTTTATTTTTTTCTTCCTTTTGGATTCAGTAAATTGGTGATTAACCAGATCATTCCTGAAGATGATGCCATTTATCAGTGCATGGCTGAGAACAGTCAGGGATCGGTGCTCTCCAGGGCCAGGCTTACTGTAGTTATGTCAGAAGACAGACCCAGCGCACCTTACAATGTCCATGCTGAAACGATGTCAAGCTCAGCAATCCTGCTAGCGTGGGAGAGGCCACTGTATAATTCAGACAAAGTGATTGCATACTCTGTGCATTACATGAAAGCGGAAGGTAAGCACTTTAATTTAATGTGTATCCGTATACTGTTATATACTTACATATAGTAAGAACTTGAATGTCTGTCCAAGAGGTGCCGAATTTGAATGGCTCATGACCAGGGCTTCATCAGAGCATAACAGCATAAAAATCCATATTGTAACCAACAGAAGTGCATGGGCAAAAATGCTTTAGCCAAATCATCTCGTTTGTGGGACTGATTGGCCTTCCAACTCACCTTTGTTTCATCATTCCAGTGAACAGATTTTGAAGTCAGCAATGGGCTTTAAAAGTTGGGACCTCCCTACTAATGTCTAGGTTTCCCTCAATTTGTCCTCAGGGGGAAATTCTGCCTAGCTCTCTTCCATGTGTTTGCTTGGCTAGGAAGGACAGAACATATACCAGAGTCCTGGAGGCTTACATAGTTGAAATTTTCACTAGATTCAGCTCTTCTGTCTATATCCCCCAGTTCTTGTGACTTTACAGATTTCCATGTGTTTTGGAGGAGAATAATTGACATGGCTTTAGCTATTATCTCTTAGAATATTGACTTAGTGAGAAAATTTGCTCTCCTTTCACCCCTTGCTCTCCTACAGTGAGAAATATACAAACTTTCAAAATATGTGGAAATAGCTGTGAACTGTTTACTGTAGCCTCTTAAATATTATATAAATTCCTATGTAACAGGGAATGGATAATTACAAGAAAAATGAATAACTAGACATTTTTAATCACTTATTGTTATGCGATTCCTTTAAGTTAAGGAAATCTTTAGGGTGATAGAAAACAGGCATTGTTCTTAAGTAAGAGAAGTGACTGCCGAAGGACCTGAAATTTTGTTTGGTGTGTGGCTTAAACTAAGCTGTAATGCAGCTCTGTTTTCTAGGAGGACTGATTTCTTTTTTCATTTCTATTCAGTAACTAGTTTATTCAAGGACAGGACTGCAGATGCTCAGCTCTGTGTGGAATACCAGTCTGCCATCTGCTAAGCAGAGGACAGGAAGGACAGCTTAATTACTCTAATACTGATGCAGGAATAGCTGCCTTTGCTTTTGCAAGTGGGATTTTTCAGGACACAAGAGAATTTTGTCTGAAGGAAGGAAGGAAAGAGTTTTAAAAGATAATGAGGACAAGGGGTGCGGGAAATTACCCCCTACACTTTCAGTCACTGAGGTATTGTGCTCACAACCCCCACTCAAAGCTAATATGAATAAAGTCACACTAGATAAGCTATCTGGGTAATTGTATGTCCGGTGCCAGTGTAGAGAGCAGAGACTGGGTAACTTCAAAGAAAACTGGGAAATTGTCCTTAGGGAAGCTTGTATTTGTGCAGGAAATACTCCTTCACAGTAGTGAAAAATCTAAAACTTGTATTCTGCAGAATTGTTCTGCAGTCGCTGCGTCCTGCGTATACAAAGGTTGTGTCTTGTGAAATAAAAACAAAACCAAACCCACCAAATGCTGTATTATTTAAACTTGCTTTCTCAAATACTCATTTTGTTAATCTTTCCAGACAGCCTTGTGAAGTTTATTTCACGTAAGGCTGTTGTGTATCCTTTCACATTAAAAACTCCCCAGTGGGGAGTGGGAGGGGCTACGTTATGCAGAATAATTTCAGTGCTGGGAGTCAAAATGTGGGTGATTTGTGTGCCTTTTTAATTGGTACCAGAAGTTCTGCATCAGGGCATTAAAACATTTTTGGCTTGTTTTGTATTGTAGAAAATATATTTGTGTTCAAAGGCTAGTGGACAGCAGTCCTGTAAAAATAGTTACTTTCTAAGAGGTAGTCTGTCAACCTTTCAGAGGATGTTGCCCACGTCAGAGGCATTATTAAAAATCTAGAAAGCATGCCTTTGCGAGGAAGTATCGCATCAGTTAGTTCTGTAATCTATTTTAGGGCAACTATATTTGAAGAAATGTAAATTAAAGGATAATCTTTTGATTCAGTGAGATGACATTCACACAATACCTGGGCTCAGAGTTGCTAAAATTCACTGACATTGCCGTGTCTGGCTTACTTTGTAAGAATTCTGGGTACTTTGTGTAAGTGGTTTGGATCAAGGTATTGCTGTCGTCATTTTCTTCAGCCTGTCTTCCCTCGGTCCACCCTCACAATTTCAGACCCTAATTAATATTAAAAAGAACCTCAGATGTCTCCAACTTAACTGGAGCATATCTGACTTGCTTAAAGCTTCTTATGTGTGTAACTTTTTCCTTTATGTATTGCTCTGTGGTTTATTTAGGAACCGTATTTGTCAGTGTGAGTGGGTAAGGTTTTATTACAAAAAATAACAAAATGCTGGCTAAGTCTCCTACTGATGCTTATGATTCCATAAGTCTGAAACATAAAGGAAACCTGGACAATACACTAATCATATGCAGTTCCTGAGAATTTTCTGTAGAGTTCACAATGTGGTAGGTGCTTTGAATACAAAAGATAGCATCACTCATCGTTTAATTTCACAACTTGAGCATTCTGCTGCTTCCCTATAAAAAGACGTTCAAGTCCTCTTCCTTATTTAAATTAAAAAAAAAAAAAAGGTGTTAATGAAGTTAGTTGAATAAACTAACAGGTGGTGTGGCGTTTTTTGGTTTGTCGTGTTTTTTGCTTTTTTGTTTTTTCTTTTTTTGTTTCTTTTAAGCAGAATATTTTGCATTCAAATCGGGGTCATAGTAGCGAGAAGAATAAGGGTCTGATGAGCGTGCATGTTGGAGTGTGTTAATTCCTTGTTAGGGATTCAGAAAAGGCACAAAGGGAACACTGATTGTGGTGGAAGGCAAGCCTTGTTCTCTATTATGGCTGTTTCATTAGGGCCTCTGCATGAGGCCTAGCAATCCATTCAATGAGAGAACAAGTCCTTTTAATTTGAGCTCAAGGATCTTGTTTGGCAGGTCAGAAATCGTGCCTTGCAATTCGTAATTAACAAGCCATTAACTAGTCTGTTGTGAGATGCTCGTAATCTTGTCTAATTAAAATCCTATCAAGTTAATTCATAAATGTGGGAAAACTTAATGGTGGAATTTGCCTTTCGTTTTGTTTATAAATTCAGTTGTGAAGAGGAGGAGCTGGCTCTTACAGCGTTTTGATTAAGTTGACGTGCATTTGGTGAATTGTTCGTTAGCACAGCAGCCTTCACCACACGTATTCCACTTTATAGCCTTCGTCTATAGGAATAAAGCCCCACAAAGACAAGACTGCTGCTTGCATTGCTATGCATATTTTAATGGGAATTGCTGAGATTTTTTTTTCCTGTCTCTTTTTTTCTCTCCTTTTTTTAACGACTCATTAAAGAGAAAAACACTTTTGAAGTTCATTCTAGGCTATTCCTATTGGCCTTTTTCCAAATAAAAGAAAAAAAAAATGTCAATCAAATGTACTAGAATTTTCAGGGCTAAAATAAGATCCTTTCACTGAATAATTTCTTTCTGTTTGTTTGGTTTTGTTTGGGGGGGGTGGGGCGGGGTTTTTTGTTATTTTTTTTGTTTGTTTTGTTTTGATGGAGTGAAGGCTTTGCATTCCTCCCAGTCTGCTATAGTCAAAGCTCTGTAAATAGGTTTTGAAAAAACCTCCCTGACTCTAAACAAATAGATTTGGAAGTTTGCTATGAACGATAAGGCTATTAGAGCTCGTGTGTTGTGTTACTGTACATTGGGCACAGTTTGTTGTGACTGATTCTAAAAAGGGGTTTAGAGTTGCATTCAGTGTCCCTTATTCATGAAAATCCTGAAACACCATAATCTACACCACAGCAAGGCACAGTTACTCCTGTGCATAAAAGAACTCTACTTAGTAGGTTGAAAAAATAGAGGTAGGCTGGGGAAGATCATGAAATAACTTGGTAAAATCTCAAATCCAAGTACCGTGATGTTTAGAGATTGTCAGAAATTTTTGTTTCTTTAACCCTTGTTTTATGGCAGGTTTAAACAATGAAGAGTACCAAGTGGTCATTGGAAATGATACAACCCATTACATTATTGATGATTTGGATCCAGCAAGCAACTATACCTTCTATATTGTGGCATATATGCCTCTGGGAGCCAGTCAGATGTCAGATCATGTGACTCAGCACACCCTCGAAGATGGTAAGACAAATACCACTCATTTTAAGCGAGCATTTTTATTTGCACTGAATAGAAATGTGCAATCAAGTGCTAACATCCCCTGAGGATCCAGTGACATCAGTGAGACTTCTGGATACATGCAGTCTTAGACTGAGCTAGCTAATGAAAGGAATGAGAATAAGGTAACATTCTGACAGAAGAGCATTATATATTACGTAGTGTCTTTTTTTACACTGAAAGATGTTTCATTAAATCAAGTAAGTAATTGTTCTAGATCTTTGAGAACTTCCTCAGTGCTGAGAATGTGTTGGAAGCCTAGGATTTTGAACTGCACACCCAGTGTGTCTTCTGGAAATTTTGAAGGAAAATTTGGAATAACAATTTGACATACCAAAAAAAATGATAAGGTGGTAGTTTTTGATGTGTGTGTGGGGGTGGTGTCTGTGCTTGTTAGTGGAATCTGAGTTTCATAAAAAACATACTGAGTTATTTCTGCGCAGTGGTCTAACTATCCAGAACATCATGTCAACAACAAATTGTTTAGTACATCCCATTGGAACTGATTAACAAATTCTGCCGGTGTTAAGCTTTGGCAGCGCCCACATTGCCCATTCCAGTTATCTGCCTGTCGCTGTGCCAGGAGTTACTATGCTACCCTTACACCACGGTTGGTGGAAGGGAATATGCACAGAGTCTTCAGCACTGCAGGGGATTGTCTAGATTCCTAGTTTAAGCTTCTCCATCTAACCTTGACAGTCAGTTGGGCAAAGCAGTAAGGTGCCAATTGCCATCAATTCCTGTTGGCAGCATAAGAGATGAAAATGTTGAGGGCTTTACAGAAAGGACTATACTGTATGAAGTCGACACTGTATACTAAGTCTATGCTGTATGCAGGTGAGAAGTACGAGCAGTGTCAAGCTATTCTTAAAATAAACAAGACTCTACAAAACTTTTTAGATTATTTACTCTTTTTATTACAAGTACCTCATCATAGGTTAAGGTGTTGGATGAGAATTTTACATCTTTTTCCTGCGCTCAATAGCTTTTGTCCTTTACTTTTATAGTTCCCTTGAGAGCTCCTGAAATTAGTTTGACGAGCCGGAGTCCTACAGATATTCTCATCTCTTGGTTGCCCATTCCTGCAAAATACAGGAGAGGTCAGGTGGTCCTGTACCGTCTGTCTTTCCGCCTCAGCACAGAGAGCAAAATCCAAGTTTTGGAGCTTCCAGGGTCTACAGATGAATATCTCCTAGAAGGCCTGAGACCTGACAGTGTCTACTTGGTTCGTATCACTGCTGCAACAAGGATTGGCTGGGGAGAGGCATCTTTGTGGACTTCCCACCGGACTCCAAAAGCTACAAGTGTGAAAGGTAATTGTTATGTTACTGGCACCTTGGAGGTGGGGTCAGTTGCAGGCTTCATCTGAGGGCTACACATTTTTCTGACACGTAGCACAAGAATGTGAAATAGGTTTTCCCATTACATGTTCTTATTCTAATGATCTAGAAAATAGTGCTCTATGTATGATTTTGTGCGTAGTCTGCACAAACTTCTGACTCCTAGAATAATAAATTAAACACAGTTAATAGTTTTAGGATCAAATATTGGTGAGGAGCTAATCTGTTTTGTGCTTTACATGCGACAGTAGGAAGAAAAGCTGTTATTTTTGTGTTGATCTTTGATTCTTGTCACATGATGGTATTAACATATTTGACACAGTGGCAGGAAACTTTAAATCAAATGTTTTAGCTTGTAGCCTTGTTTCCAATGATAACACAGTTTTCTCCTGTTCTACATGAGTTTAATAAAAAATAAAAAATGAAAATCAAAAAGCATAGTTCTTCAGCATCAAACCCTTTTCTTCATTTTGGACATTACACAGTGGAGAGGCTGAATTCAAAAATGTCTTTTTCCTGATTTATCATAAATTATGCTTTTAGATTAGCTATAGGGAATCAAACATCCTAATAAAGAAGAATGAACTAGAATGAAAATCTTGAGTGAACTTAGGAGTGAGGGACGACCACATTTTTGCATAGATTTTTTTTCTCAAATACCATATTAATAATGATAAGTATATTTCTCTAAAACCAGCACCAAAGTCGCCTGAGCTGCGCTTGGAGCCAATGAACTGTACAACCATTACAGTACAGTGGCAGCAGGACTCTGAGGACACTGCAGCTATCCAAGGGTACAAGCTGTATTATAAGGAGGAGGGCCAACAGGAAAACGGACCAATTCTCTTGGATGCCAGTGATCTGGAGTATACTGTCAGTGGTTTAGGTGAGTGTATAAAATACTCCTTAACTGTTCTGGAAGACAACAAAACCAAGGGATGTCCTAGGGATCTTAAATATTCAGGCATGTAAGGCAACAGTGTTAGGTATGGCCGTGTATTTTCCCAGCAGTAAGGTTTGCAAGCTTGAGTTATGCTGCTGGTGGAATAAGCCTATCCCTAAATATACGCTGCACAGTGCTTGGATATCGAGGTCTTGTAAATCTTGTATAAGTTGGAAGAAAAAATACCAAAGATTTTTGTCTGGTGTTCCTAGCCTATGTCTCTGTTATTTGTAGCCTTTTTCACACCTACACTGCTCTACAGGCACTGTTTGTCATTGCAGAATTGCTGTAGGACGCACTACTGTACATCCTTGAAAATTTTACTGGGATACTGCAGTAAAAATGAACTACAATTATCTTAAAATATTAATGGGATAGTAACATGCATGGTGTGGTAGTTAGTAGTCCCTCTGAATGTTATTTCTTTTATATATATATTTTAAGTGGTACTAGTAAATATTTGCAGGACTGAACACAAAGATTAGAGTACAGAGCTTTCTGAGTCCCACTGGAGTCTTTCCATCGATCATCAGGCTCTGTTTCCTTCTGTAGCTCTTGCCAAGTGTATCAGTACAGATGTCTTGATATCACCCTTAGTTAGAAGGTGCTTCTGTTTGTATATAAAAAAAAAAAAAGAGACTTTTTTAAATAAAATATATGATCTATAATATAATCAGGAAATGTATTATAGGACTTGACACTTAGTATTTGAAATGTGTTGAGATAGTTTATTAGGGGTAGTGTGGAGAATTAATCTTTACTAAATTATCAGAATTGACCTGCAGTCTTAACTAGGTCAAATGGCCTCTTGACCATGCTTAGATAATTCTCATCTGCTGCATACAGTCGAGATACTATTTTAGGGGAGAGCATTCTGGTCTGTTAACTGGACAACTGACCATCTGTGACCATTCCTAGCCAGAGCATCTGTCAGCAGCTGACTGTTTAACCGAGCTGTGAGACAAAAGAGCAGTGGGTTGGAAGGATGTGGTGTCTGTGTCGTAGGACATAAATACATTTTTTGGTCTTCTTGTTATGCAGTTACTAAACAATAATTTCACACAGGCAAACTCATTAACTGTGTGGCATCCTTCCCCCCCCCCAAAAAAAAAAAAAAAGTGAATTTTATCAGTATACTAATTTTCCTCAGATTACAATATAGTTTTAAAGAATTCTGTATGTTTTTATTGGGTTTCCCTTCTAAGCACATAGAGGAGAAAACGAAAGCAAAGTGAGTTTGGGAAACAATGACATTCGCATTGGTGATTGGTAGCATTGATGATGTAACTACTGTAAATGACTTTCAAATGGTTACAGGACTCCTGATGGAAAGATAAGGATGATAAATCAGAATCAGCAATGTCACTGAAACCTATTTTACACTGCCTGAACATAAAATACGTCAATAAGAATATTATGCCACATTTTAATCTCTTGTTGGTTCCTACCGTATGTTTTTGAAAAGTGATCACTTACTCCAATGTTATGTCTCCCCAGTTATTTCTGTGTATTTTTTAACTGGGTTATTTAGCATGATAGTCACCATGTAAATAGAATTAAATGATCTGATCAGTGTCAGGGCTGCCTTTCTCAAAATAAGTATTCACAGTTTCACGTATACATTTGTTTGTGTTAAAGGTCTTGGCATTTATTTTTCAATAGCAGGCCATTTCCCAGACAAGTGTAAAATTCCATTATCACTTGAATTTGCCACAGGAGCAGACTCCTGAGTGCATACCATGCATTTTTGCCTCTATTTTTAATTCTTCCTTTGCTTCTTCCTGCTCTAGAAAGTTCTGACTCTTTACTTAGCAGCAAGTCTTTCGTTACGAGACTTGATGAATCTGCTGTTACAGGTTCTGTTTTGATAATGTTTCAGAATGTGTGTTCAGAAGTTGAAGTGAATTTGGTTGGTGGAAGGGTTTGTTTGGGAAACTTCTTTCCGTGGCTTCAAAAGTCAAAGGGAGTGTCCAGAGAAGGTCATTTCCCACTTTTCAATGTCTTCAGATCAATTTTTCTTAAAGAATTTTAAGCATGTGCATATATATCCCTGCCTCAGGATCACCAGTAATCACTGTTGCACTAGGTATTTATTTGCCTGCCACAGCTCACTGCACAGCCAAATATATGTCCATTAGGAGGGTAGAGCCTATACAAGACGAGCAGTGGCTCTGAAGAACCCATTTTAGGCTTATTTGGTTTATTGGAGCCAGGAACTCTTTATAACTATGTGGCACGACTGATGGGAACCTCCTTCTGCAACCTGCATCCAGAGAGATGAAAATCATGCAGCTTCTTGCTTATCAGAGTCAAGAAAATGTGATCCATGATGATGCTGCAACACAAGAACACAGTCCTTAAAGCTGCCTGGAATTAATTATAATTAAAGAAAAATAATAGTTCTTATGCTAGTAGCAGCAATAGTTTTACTAATTAAATGGATGCCTCTGGTGATGGGGGAATGCAACGTGTTCTGGTGCCATTAGTGCCTTTTACACTTGGAGTGAGGGAGGGAAGGAAGAATTCACTCTGCAAATTCATTCTTCTTTAGTTGCTCACTGAGAGCTCTACCACCTTGTGTGATGTAGTTACAGTGAGGGTTTCAGAAAGTTGCTCTTAGGTGACAAAGCCAACGCAGGGTCTCACTGAATGCATGCAGACCAGGAGGCAAGCAGGTTGTGGCAGAAATGTGTACACCCGAGGTGCTCTCTTGTTTCTGTTGCATACAAGATATCACGCAAAATAACCGTTTTCAGACAGAAACACCTTAGGGGATGGAAAAACTGGTCTGTTAGCTTTGAAAACGCCTTGAGCATGGGAGCACACATACCTGGGCCTTGCCCTGGCGCAGGGCCGTCCCCGGGAGAGCCTGTGGAGCGGAGCATCCATGCTGGGCACCGCAGCCCCCCAGGAGCTCCCCAGGCGGGGGCACTTGCAGGCTGCAGGGGCTGGCCAGGGCTTGCTAGGTGACTGGAGGACCATGAAATGGAGCCCAGCTGTTTCTTTTATATATGTGTGTGGGTATGTTTTATATATACACATATACACACACACACACATACATACGTATGTGTATGTATAAATATAATAATAATAATTGTTTGGTGGTTTCTGTGAGGCTTGGAGAGCCTGCAAGTCTTCTGTCTGTGAAAGCTGCTTCTATGCTGACCGGGGTTACCTGAAGGTGTGTGGCATGAGGGATGTCACAATCCCTTGCTGCTTCTCCTGGTACTCCAGTTTTACACAATCTACTGGCGTCCTCCTACTCAGTCCAGTTCCTCTGGAAAAATACTTATGTAGTGACAGACTCATTTATGCGATATACTCCGTGTTATCAAAAAGTTGAGTAGTGATCAGCAGAACTTCCTTGCTTCCCTGAAACTCCTCTTTGTCCTACCCTTTTCTAGTTACAGAGAGGAGAGATGAGGAAAAGTGTATTTCACCCCTCACTTGGACAAAATATCTAAGTGCTTTTGTGAAGAATTTGTCAAAGTCTGTATGATGCAAAGACATGTTTTGTGACCCTGCATAACACTCTGCTCTAAACACAGGGGGCTTGTGCAGAAGAATTAACAAGTTCCCTACTACATTTACCATTCCCCCAGAGATTTGGCCTTCAGTTGTTTAATTTCCCCTGGATCTATTTATATTGCTTTATAACCATGATTGTAGCTAAGTTTTAATCAAGAGCAGCAAAAACAAGGTCAATCTACAATCTACAGAAATGGAATAAAGATATAAAAGAAGAGTCAGCACAAAGAATTACTCCAACTGAACTGTCAGATGCATGTCACCCAAGTGCCTTTTGAAGTAATTTCACAGAAGTGCTTATGAAGTTTCATAAAGCAGTTGATATAATGGTCTGATATGACATAGTGCTTTGATTTTTTTTCTCTCCCAAACATATTGCGGGTGTATGCATGAGGAAGTGTACATCTTAAAATCTTTAGCTTTAATGCCATCTTTCTCATTAAGAGCTGCAAATGTTGTAATATGGAGAAGGAATATTCTAAGAGCATTGTCTATTTTTTCATTTCAGATCATGACTATTGGTGTGTCAAGATAGCTATTTCTGGTAGCTAGGGCTGTGTAATTTCAGTTTGATCCCAGGTTTTGTTTGTGTCAAAACGTAGCCTTGCATATTTGTATCTGAAAATTTTGGGATATCCAAAATTGCATATGTGGGAATTGATATTACTGTATGGTTATAAGTTACTGTGAAAATTTAGCTTGAGATTCACATACAAATTTCAAGCAACCAAGCATTTGAATGGTTTACTGAAATGATGTGAAAAAACCTACAACTTCAGCATTTTTTTTTTAATTCAGTTAATTAGGCTCAAATTCAAATTGATAAAGTATTTTCTAGTATTGCAGGTCTTTATTTTTGCTTGAGATACTCTATGTCAAGTCAGACATTCACATTGCACAAGTTGCAGCAGTCTTTTTAAAATAAATAAAGAAAAATCAGAAATTATGTCAGTTCTTAATAAAGAACAACTAAAAGCTCGTTTTTTGTTTTGCTTACAATAGCAGATGAGAGTCCTGTGTGCTGTGTATGCTGTAGCCATTATACCTACATGGTTGCGTAGTGAAAAGTGTCTAATAGCTCAGTAGGTGACCAGGACAAATATTATCATTTATTACCACTGTTTACAGCTGGGTCAGTCCAGTGTTTACTCACACTGATTACATCCTTAAACTAAACCTCTTATCTGTCAATTCTCCTGATTGTGTGTAACAGGCTTGCTACTACAACTTATCAGCTAAAACATGAGGGATTTGCTGAGCAAGGGGAGGAGGAATTGGTTGAATTGCATAGTAATAAACCCCAAAGAAGTAGGTTGGGTGTGCTTAAAGCAGCCTTTTCCTCAGCTGTGGCCTCTTACTCTTTTGCAGACGTGGCAGTTTGTGTATTTGTATTTAACAGTCCCAAACTCTTGGGCTAGTCCTGGTATGATATGTTTCTACTACACGTCAATAAACAAGAGGCACATTCCTTGCTTCATAGTCATGAAAGGCAGACCTGTCACCACTTTAAATGAGCCTGCCTTCCAAAGGCAGACATGGCGTATCTGCATATCATTTTTTCCTTGTTTCTTTTTTCTGGATTTAGAAGGGGCAGGGGAGAAACCCTTATGATTAAAAGACGCAAAGGTGGGTGGGGGGCTTTGCTACACTGGAAGTCGTTTTCACCTGTAAAGTATCAGAGCCAGTGCTGCTTTGATTAGCTTTTGTACCTTTTATGTACAGAGCTATATTGCATTTACGGGCTGTAAGTGTAAATAGTGATTATTTATTTATTTATTTATTTATTTATTTATTTATTTTTCCTGTTCTGTGGTTGGTATTTACAAACTGGTGCATTATATTTTGTTTCAAATGTCAGTCAGTGCTAGCAGTTTCTCTAGCTAGATTTGTAGCAGGGAGTTCCTTTTGATTCAGGTTTATTCTTGGATGTGTGAAAACTAGGCTGGGTGCCAGGGGCAGGCAAGGAGTGAAACCTTTTGTCTTGTGCAGCATTTTTGACTAAGTAATTGTTGGTCTGTGCGCAGCGTGGTGTGTGCCAGGACAAGGCGGTTTGGGAGCAGCAGGAGGCTGTTTTAGAGCAAATTCACTGAGATGAGGTGCCCAGACAAACAGATTCACAGACTGACCCGCTTCCTTAAATTCCTGCCTCTCTTATGGAAGAAAAATAAACTGCTCTGTTCAGATGAAAAATCGATTCACTCGGGTTATAAATTGAATTTTTACCAAGCAAAACTGAAGCTCGCTTTTACTGTATGTCCCTTTGTTGGAGCTTATTGGCATGGCATCCATTACAACAACTGTGTGTCTGGCTCCACTTTATTTAAGCACTCCTAGAGATGACGGAGTGGGAATCCTGGATAAATATCAGCTTGTTTTTGAGCAGATTTGCTCAAGAGAGGCCAGTTAACTATCAGCTGCTAATGCTGCATACTTATTGTGCAGTTCAAGTGCCACATCTATAAAAATGTAGTGCCTGCCTTCCTGTGCAGTTCTGTGGTTATATTCCTCTTGCACTGCGCTCTGTCACGTTTGTCTCATAATTACATACTTTCAGCTTAATTTTTGTTCTCAGAAAAAGAGATTACTTCTGACACTACAACCTTTATTAATAAATTTGATTTATTGGCTCTTTTTTTTTTTTTTTTTTTTTTTTTAGATTACTTCATAAGAACATCTGCCTGCATTGTTTTTGAAAATAAATGTTATTTCCACACAGTTGATTTGTAATGGAAAGCTTTCATTAATGTATAGTGTATTTGACAATATGAAATTACACCACCAAGTCTCTCAATAGTTTACTGATTTAGACAGCAGTCAAACTTAATGGGTGCTGAAATACTGAAATCTGTAAAATCTACATTAGCAGCATAACTGTTTAGGTGTCAATTAAAGTGTTACATACGACAAAACAGGGCAAACACTCATTAAGAGAAATCTCTGGGCTTCTATGAGTTAAATGCAGTCATGAAATAGTTTTAAAACTGATGGAGAATTATTTGTCTACGTGGTAAGATTGATTTGTGGTCAGAAAGACGTACTCTTGCTCTCTTAGATGGTTAAGATCTTTCAGAAACTGGTAGATTCTGCGTTGGAAGGATTGCCTAGCATTTTTTTTAATGTAACCTTCTCAAATGTGCTCCCTGAACTACTCTGTTTGAATCCATTTATCTGGGAAAATAGTCCTGACATCCTCATTTGAACATGCCTTGACTTTTGCAGTGATTCATTTTTAACTTCCTAAGTTAGTTGCACTTTAAAGGGGAGGGACAGGGTGAGGGAAGAAATAGCCAAGTGAAGATTGAAGAGTGAATGTACTGTACTTCAAAAAACAAAAGAGAGTGTTAAGACCAGTTAAGCCTGGCTCTCTAAAGAGATAGTGGGAGCTGTCAGGGTGAAGGAAGTTTCATTATTGCATGGGACGATGCCTTGCAACAATTTTATAGATTAAAAACATCAAGGCTTTACTAAGACAACATCAGAGATTATCTTCCATGGGCCCGCTCCAGTAGCTTGGAGGGTTATTGGCTGTATTTTGGGAAAACTCTCCCTTTATCAGCTGTCCCTGACGCTGAGTTGGGTGCAGTTGTTTTCACTCGGGACATCAGACTAATTATTTTGCACATCACACTAATTGTGTTGCAACTCTAAGAACTGGAATCAAGGGGGCTGGGCAAAGCACTGAAAATTGGAGGGGATGTGATTTGCAATCAGGCAAGAGAATGTGCCAGCTTCTAGTACAGCAACTGTATGTCTTCTTCAAAGTATTTCAAAGGAAAGTTTTCTGTGGTGGTAAAGGAAAATGCTTGCAGGAAATGCTCTCTGCTGCTCTGTGCTCTTGGGCTAGAAATTCCACCATTTAAAGCTAACCCTGTGTGGGAATTCAGTTGGGAAATTGTGTCACGTTGATTGAGTAACAGTTAGGATGTATGCAAATAGTGTTTCATTGTTCATTTGCTGGAGCTGAAGGTTAAAATTTGCTTGATGAAAAGGACACGCTGATCACTATTTGAAGTAATTTACAATTTTCTTGATGTAAAGAAAAACTCCCAAATTTGCTTTTGAAATGTTTTAACTATTACAACCAATATGTAATAACATATTTTTAATAGATATATTTTTAAATGTTACCAATAAATAAAGAGTAATTTATTGGAATTGGAAAATACAGTTTTAAAGGAAAAGAGCAAGCAGGTAAAATGGCAGGCGTGATCCGATAATTGCTTATGTTTCTTAAAAAACAAACAAACAAACAAACCACCACCAACAAAAAACCCACCCAACTATGTCCATTATGTTATACAACCTATCTTTTTAGATCTAAATGGAACTTTAAATACGGTAGTTTTTCTTTTTCTTAAGTGGGAGGATTTGTCTCTGGGAGACAGCATTATTTAATTTGCTATTTATTGGACTTCATTAGTAAAATACTTAAGTCCTGGATTGCAAAGAAACTGCTCCTTGGAGAAGGCTTAGAGAAAACTCCTGTTATAGGAAATTAAATCAACATTGTCCATTAATCATACTGCATGTCAACCCCCAGACCTTGCTTGATTGTTCTTGGTGAATGTGAGGAACCATTAGATGTGTGAGGTCCTTAAAGGTCTGAGTAAGTCAAAGGGGAAGAGTTTAAAAAAATGCCACCATTAGCACATGAAAGAGACTTCAGAGTGGACAGAAGAAAACATTTGCTGTACAGGGCTAGTTACATTTCTTAATTTTTTTTCCTCTGTGTTTTTTTTTTTTTTTTAATTATTATTATTGTTATTTTATTCCTTTGTTTAGCAAAAATTCAGATGTTGTGCTTGAAATGTTAACTTTATTTTCTCCTGATTTTTTTTCTTTAACTTCTTTTTGGGATTATGTCACTGCTTTTGATAAAGTTGTATGGGAAAGTTAACAGTGGGGTTTCTTTATGAAATCTGTGTTAGTGATAAATAAGTGCACTTCTAAAGCTGAGCTAATGTGCTTTCTGGTAACTTTCCTGCCCAGAGTAACACCTTGGTTAGAGTGTATTTGCCATGGCATTACTGCTAATAGAAGCGTTTTTCTATTTTGGGAAATGATGCAGTTGTGGAAAAGCCAATGTTTTTTCAGGCTGTCTGGAGTCACGCTTTTGTGGCAAATGAAGAGCGGGTATGTGGGAAGTGGGGGGAAAAAAGCAATCTTGTGTTGGAAGATGAAGCTTTTGCTCTGAAGCTTTTCTTCCAGACCTCTTCTCCTACATTAAAAAAAAAAAAAAAGTTTAGTAGAAATAAGTTTTGCATTAGAAAGCATATTTCAGCATTTATACCCGCTTCCACAGTATTATTGCCATTCTTGTAGCTGAATGTTGTACCTTGACTCAAGCTGGTTATAATTACAAAATCAAGACATTTGCTACTGCACGTTTTTGTAGAAGCTATGACAGGGGAATATTTTTTTCATCCAGTTTGGTAGATCAATTGAAGACTTGGATTTTCTGTCTGTTCCGTGCAACCACTTACGCATGTAGTGGGTCTTTGTGCAACTGCCATATTATATATTCAGACAAGGGAGCAGACGTAAAATATTGTTTAGAAATACATCTCAAAAATGTGGTCTGCACACCAGATACCAGAGCTTTCTAGAAAGGCGGTGGAATTGGAAATGCTGAGGAGCAGCAGGGCCGATGGTAGGAGGATGTGTAAGGGGGAAGAGAGGCAGATAGGTGAGTGTTGTGCTTTGCCTCGTGCCTGTTTGCCCATCAGTTCCCACCTTATCCTTCCCATGTTTAAGACATGGGAAGAAGTGTGCTCGCACCCTGTTGCCTGGCTCTGTATCTATGTGTCTATATTTGCAAGTTTGTGTACAAGATGCTAGGGGGAAAATGGGATATCTACTGTCTGCCTGACCTGGCTCCGTGTCTTAGTCTAGCCCAGCACTTGTTCATCAAAAATACACGTCCTACTGTATCGGTCTTTTCATATTACTTTTCATTTTCATGGTACTTGCTAATGTTGGCCTAACCTAGGCTTTGCCTTCCTTAGTGTCTTCTAGTCTTCACCTTGCTGCTCATGCCCTGCCTTTATCTAACTTTTCTCCCATCAGCCCTAGCACCTTAGTAGCAACAACCACATGCTTTGGAAAACCCTTAGCTGTAGTGCTCCCTGTCAGTTATTTGTGCTGAAACACAAGGAAGAGAAAGGCTGTTTTGGTGGAGTTGGAGCAGGTACTGATGCTTTAAACTGAATGTGGCATGATATTCCTCAAAGCAGTGCCAGAACTGATCCGTACGTTTCCAGATTGCTGGCTTTGCATTCAGTCTATTGTATAACAGCTCCCCCTTGAGGGAAATGTCTTTTACTAATAAATCCATGACATAGCTGTTCCATCCATCAGGGTTTTGTGTGGATGGGTTTGGGGTTCACGCTTTCTCCGAACTGTATAAAATGAAGGAGATTCCCAGGGACCACGCTGCATCCCACCTAGCTGGCCACAGCTGGCAGTACCAAGGGGGTTCTGCCTGCTATGCCGCCTGGGCAGTCACTTCGTTCTCTGAGCTCATCAGAACGCAGTTTGGAGCCCGACAAAGTAGCAAAAACTCTTTTGGAAGAAAATACCCCGTGTTCCTCATGTACCTGTCTGTGCTGCCACCCTCTGCTTGCGCTAACATTTGCATGGTTGCACAAGGACAGGAAGGGAAGTTGTCCCGCGTGAAAACTCAGCAAGGGGAGGTTGTGGCAGGAGTGAGTGCCCGAAGGGTGAGGGGAAGCAGGCTGGCTCCTTTCAGCAGCATCGTTGGCTAATGTTGCTTTAAAATGCTCATCAAACTGCAGGCTCAATTTAGCTTTTATAAAACTGAATTAATGATGGGAAAACCTTTTAATTGTGCAAAGGAGGATAGCTAGCTAAGAGTTAAGTAGCTTTGTGTTTATTTTACTGAAGTAATCAATCAGCCAGACTGCTTTCTATTTTCCAAGTATTGTATAAACCTCATATGCAGAGGAATTACATCAAGATTGTTTTGTTCTCCCCTTTTCAATCAAGAAAGCAATATAGCTTGGATTTAAATTTTGAACGGGTTAAGAAAGATAACAAAAGTAACCTTGTTTATGAGCAGTCTCCCAGTCTTTCATTTACTACCTTTCAGCTTGTTAATGCAGTGTTTGACATGTATTCAATACTTGTTCCTCACAAAACTAACTAATTAAAAAATATAGCAGGTATGGTGAAAGATTTAAATTACAGCTGGTTTGTGGTCAAACATTTTGACAATTACTTTGCTTCCAATGAGAAGTGATTTTGTTTGGAAAAAAAATCAAGAAAGAAAAACATTTTTAAGGCCAAATTCCTTTATATATAATTACAGAAAATACCTAAAATGTATAAAAGCATCGTTGGAAAAAGGGACACAATCTGTGGAAATTCTGTTCCAGGTCCTGTGAGGATGCAATTTACTTTTCCATGTTGTTATTGCTATTCTGAGCATCCTTTAAAGTACAGTAACACTTACCTATAGTAAGTAGTATTTACATTCAAACATTTTATAATCCATTTCCAAGTGGGAAAAATACATGTACTTTTTTTTTCCTTCACAAAACATCACAAAGTATAAAGAAATAGTAGGGCTATGTTTTCAGCCAGAAGAGCAACAAAAAATTTCAGAAGTTGTAGGAAGCCTGAAAATTTTCAGGCTACTCTTCTTGTTCAAACATTTCTTTGCACAGACAGCAAACAACATTTTGTAGGAGGGTAGTAGTACTCAGAACACAGTTCAGAAAATTACTCTTTACTAAAGCATTTGAGCTTTTGAGAATATTAGGGTGAAATTCACAATGTGCTTGAGCAGGTAGACCCTTTCTTTCTACACCACCTGCAAGGGCAGTCTGTGGTGCTCTCAGGAAGACTGATCCAGAGGTTTGGTCTTAATTAAGTAGTCTTCAAATAAACCGTTAACATCTATTTAACTAAAAGCAGCATTAACCGGCACAACTGCTGCCACTAATATAGATTTAGTAATCCTGCTGGTGAATTATCTTACAAGTACGGATTCTTGCCCTCGAAGACATGAAAACAAGATGAGGATTTGTACCAAATTTATGCTCACTGAAATCATACAGGAAGCAATAGAAATGTGTAGTGTATTGGGCTTCATTGCCTGGAGATGAGCTGTCACTTACTGTATTCTTTTAATAAACTTTTCTGCAAATTCCCACTGCAAAACTGCTGATGAATAGCTCATGCCGTTGTGCCAATGAATATAGCAGCAGTGCATGTTAGAGCCAAGGACATCGTAGGGTCTTGGATACTTCTCTGATCATTACAAATGGAAATTTTCTTTAGGGCATGTTTTACAAGTCCAGGATGTCGCTGTATGAAAATGTGAAAGCTAAAAATAACCCCGCTGTGCCAAACCACTAGGGAGGTTGTTCAGCATAATCTAAATGTAATTAAAATGAATACCCTTGTTAAATGTCAAAGGCGTGCAACCAGTGAGACTAGAAAATGAGGCAGCTAAGAAGATAGCGAGGGGAAAGTAACAGACACGTTCATATGTGGAGAGAGATACCACAATGCATCTCGTGGCTGAGGAAGCAGAGACATGTGTCCTCGTTACTTAAGGTGAAATTACCTGCTGAGCTAAGGCATGTGAGGAGGACTCTTTACAAGTGCTATTAGCTGTCTTCCTGAAGGCAGCCTGATGCCAGCCTTTTTTTTCTTTAGCCATTCTTAATACATCTGGATATAACTTCAGCAAAGTAAATAAGAGAGCTGCTATATTAGAACCAATAAATGCATATCAGACTGTTAGTCTAGGACAAATGCATCCGTTTAGCAAATTTGCTCTAAAACTTGTTAGTCTTCAAGGTTAACTTGCCCTTCCACTTTGTATATAGCAAATGTTCAGTTCTCAAATAACTGTGCATGCCACATATCCTGTGCACAAGAAGTGGAGATGAGCTCTTCTCTGTCTTCATACTGCATCACCGTATTGGTGTGTGACAAATGCAGGGGATTGCTCTGAGAGCGGGAGCATGTGTGGCCCTCAACGCCTGCAAAAGCACAACTTCCCACTGAAGGTTGGACTCCAATTACGTATATGTGTAGCTGGTAGTGGCTGTGTAGCTAATATTTGCCGTAATAAAATGGTTTCACTTTTACATACTTTATGCTTAATCATTGCTTGTTTTCCTTTTAGGACTGACTTGCTTTCCATATAGCAATTTGCAACTGTTTTAGTGTAGTTCCTCCTTGCCCTGGTAAGGAAGAGCTCCAGGCTGATGGTTATTTGCCCTACCTGAAAATTCTGCATGCTGTAGTCATGCTTCCACAGCACAACTCCTAAAGCTCGAGATCCAAGATGAGTCACCAGAACACAGATGTTTTTGCAATGAAACTGTGCACCTCCTAGAAAGTCACTGTGGTGCAAGTAATGATAGATAGTGTTTTCATTTTGCTGCTCAGAAGGGTCAAAATGGCATGGGGAGTCCATGACAGATCAGTAGAAAATGTTGGTTCTGTAAGAAAATTTATTTCATAGCTTCAGGGGAAAGTGTGGGTGCTGTGAATAGATTTCCTTTGTCATTGTGTAAAAATGTGTCGTTTGTAAGGTGATGCTGGATGTCAGGCAGTCAGTGCGTACATATTATAGTGCTTGGTATCTAAACAGTTGTTAAGCCAAACTTGCCAGACTGCTCACTGCACTGTGCTTAGATGCATTTTCAGGAAGCATTCCTCTTGGTGTGAAGGTCAGACACGCTGTCCACGCTTCCTTTCCTGCTGCAACACAGAAAGGCCAGTCTTCGCAGGGGGAGACCATCTTTTCAGTCTCTGTCTTATGGAAAAAAACTATTTGTAGCCCACCCCTTTCTTCAGGGTGCTTGTATCAGGATTATAATTATTATTAAATCAGCCTCTCTTGCGTCTGTCTCCAATTAACTGTTCTCTCTCGTGTACAGGTCTTACATACAGCTGTACGTAAGGGTCCTGTTGTATGGGGTAGCACGTCCTATTTGCAGCAGTGTACGAATTCTCGGTGAACATATCTGGGTTAGTAACTGGGCATATTGGAGGCTCTGCTGGCTCTTTCGGACGCTCCTTCCCTCCCCCTCTCCTTCCCTTTCTTCTTCCAGCGATGGCCTCTCTACATAATTCCATTAAAGTGATTGTGCTCCGAGGGGTGGACTGAGGGGCAGTGCTCTCATCTTTCAAAGCAGGACCAATGAGCTATGTGCTTTCCACTGGGCAGTAACAAAAGAAAAGGTCTCTTAGAAGAAAAGACGAGCACAAAAGATCAAAATTAGGTGTTTGTCCAGGCCTCTGGTATTGCTTTCAAGTTAGCTTTTGAGGGCTCACTTTGAAAATGGTGAGCCAGGCTAGTTAACATAAGGATGTCTGCTAGTTTTAGAGTGTGTTGTTAGAATAATATTGGAAGAGAGCTTTTTGCTGGTGTAATTTAACAGTTCCCTAAAGCATGAGAGAAGCCCAGAGACTGATCAAAACCTGTGCAGGCACAGCAGTAATGTGACACGGCCCGTACAAAAATGGAGCCAATTTGAAGTCCTTAAGATTTGCTTAATTTCTTTTAAAAAGATTAGGGACATTTAAATCTTTCTGTCACTTCTGTGGTCTCTAAAAGGCCCAAATGCTGGATGTTGGGAATTTATCCTCTGGCCCTCCCCTCAGTTCTTTGTATAACGCTGCCATTGCTGACTGTGGGCAGTAGGAGAGGTGATGTTTTTACTGCAAGGGGGTGTGAGGTGTTATTTGTCCTGGGGCCCTCGAAGGGGATAGCGCGGAGCTACAAAAGGGATACAGACCCTTTTCACATTTAGACAAATAAGCGAGAGCCATCCAAAGCCGTGGAAAGCCAGACCGTTTAGCTGAATCAATTCATATATGTCATACGTTCTGGTTTCTACCAAAATAAACCTTCACAATGTTGTAAAAAGAACAAATTGCTTAGTTTCCTCTTCAGTTATTTGGTTTGCAAAGGAAAACATCGGTGTCACAGACAGGCTTTGTTTTAACTGTTTAAAGTTACCTTTAAGTTGAAGAACAAGCCATATAGATGTAAAATGTTGGCGATTTGTAACTTTTCAGAAACTACTTCAATCTGCTATTAAAAAGTTATTATTTAAAATGTGTGATCAAATTAAATTCCAACTCCTTTAAAGAAAAAAGGCATTAAATATCATTATCTGAAACTTGTAAGAATGATTGGAAATCACATATCCAGAGCCTGGACGAGATTTTAAAAGCCATAATATAACAGGATCACTAAATTTGTTTTTTTGCTTAATCATATGTACCTGAGCAATGTAAAAAGGCATTTTTTTGAGGGGAAAAAAAAAATTAAATCCAGTCCTGAAAATCTGAGAGGGAATACCTGTTTTTTTTTTGAGGGGAAAAGACCTGAATTTGTGTCATCCTTCTACTTCCCAGCTTTATGTTACTGTTTGGCTTGATGTGCCTTTCTCTGGCCCTTTTGTCTAGTATATTTGAAATGTATTTGCTTATTTTCTTAATAAGTTTCTGCTGTATTTACATTACTTTGCTTCAAAAGTACATTTTTAAGGATAGTATTTCTCAGTGCTCTTCCTTTCCCACCCTTCCCCCTTAATAATTCCCCTGGACCTCTGTTGCTTGGAGCAGACTTCGGCTAGCCCCAGATTCGATGTCAAAGGCCATGACCCGATGTCAGAGCAGCCCATGCTGCTGGCCTCTTCTTTGAATAATTATCTGGAGTTTATTGTGTTGAAGGGATGGGCTTGGGGGCAGTGCAGTCACCCTGGAAAGCCAGACCAATGAGCTATCCAGCCGGACCACTACCCAACAATGGACCTGTGGGTTACACAAAAAATCCAGTGGCACAAAAGATTAAATTAAAATTGGACATTTGGCCGCAGAAGTTTTGTCCTTAGGACAACCGTTTTGTCAGCCTTCTTGGTACAGTACTGTTTTGATCATTTAAATTGAAAGGAAAAAGGTAGTATTTACAATTTGTACCTATGATGGACTGAAAGAGAAATACTTTGGTTATCTCCTTCCCACCTGTCAGAACCACCAGGTTAAATGCGGCTGAAAAAGTTGTTTCTATCCACTGTGCTCAACTCAGGACATGAAGACGCTCAACTCTTGTTTCCTAGAAATTCTGTGCAGTCCTAATTCTTTTAGAAACCAGAACAAAGCCCCAAATACTTTTATTTCTGTCAATATTTTGCTTTTAAAGTGCTGAGAGTGGGGATGTTCAAAACAAGTATGAAAGTATGCTCAGTATCCAGACTTAACGAGTCAACAATAAAGGGTAGTAAAATGTCCATTTTCTTTGGGCTTCCTTATCTTTTCCTCTCCCCAGAAAGGACTTAAAAAGTCTGAAATCCAGGTTGAGGATTGCTGTCTCTTCTTATCAGGACAAATGAAAGGCTGCTAGAGGTGGACTCACTGTTCTGGAGGGTTGAAAAGGGGGTGGAGGTGGGGGGGGTTCTTTCATGGTCTGACCTCGGATTCTTTCTTAATTTTATCTAGCCCTGACCTGTTGGCTCTGCTCTGCCTCCTTTCAAGGCCTTCAGAGCTTCACAAACATGCAGCAGCTGAAGGAAACAATGACGGGGCTTTTAGGGGTTGCAATATTACACTCTCTTGTAACCTTGACTAAGTAGCCTGTAAACAGATGCTTTCTATGAAGCCTTTACCAGAAAGCCAAAATTTTGGCTGTTTGTACACACCAGACACGTTTTGGGTAACTGTTCATTCAGCTGAAGCTTATATGGAATCCAAACTTGTAGTTCTAAATCAAAGGTGTTACAGAGCTGTATTTGCTGATACAATATGGTGATGGAACCTGCTGGTACATGTTTTATGGCTATCTTTAATGCCGTAGATTTACTTGGAATACAAGAATTGTGCGAAGACAAAGGATCAAAATCTCAGTGGGATAAACATTGTTTGGTCTTCTGCAGAAACTGATTTGAAGATAGTGTTAAAATGTAATCAGGACATATGCATTTCTGTTTTGTTTTGTTTTTTTTTGAGGAGGGAGGATGGAATTATATATTGATTAAGATTTTTGATTGGTGTCCTTCAAGCTGAGAGAGTTTTAATTATGTAACAGAACGTCTCAAGAATGGATTTTTTGTTCCATCTTGAATATGGAAGTGACTTTGTTCTTAGTAACTTTTAGTAAAAGTTCAGTCTGTGCAATCTTGATAATTTAAGAATGAGATAGTTGCATTAAAAAGTACTTCACCAGCTGCTAAGCGATTAGAAGCACATTTTTTTTTCTTTTAGATGTTTAATTGCTAATACAGGCATTTCATCTTTGATGCCTCTAGTTTTTCCAGCTGCGTTCATTGGAGGTGCATGAGGACACCATCTGGCAGTAATGAGGTATAACTCTACCAGATGGAACCAAAACACATCGGTGGGAGAGAGATGTTCCTTCCTCTCTGCATGTCACCTTTGTCATTAGGGAAATGTCTTCCAAACAGAGAACCTTTTTTTCCCTTTCCTCCAAATAATGATAGCTGCTATAGCAGTCAACCCAGAAAACCTCGATTTTCAGTGGATATATTTCAGAGGCCATTAAGGGTCATCAGGAGCATCATTTATTTTGTTGTGGAACAATCCCAGCTTGTTTTATGTTTGTGTGTGTGTGTATTTGTCTAAGCTCTTCATTTCTTCTAAAATACTAAGTTTGAGACACTGACTTAATGGAATTCCATGGAATTAATACACCCACCCACACTAAAACTTTGCCTGCCACTGTCTATTTACTAGACCATTTATATTTTTCCAAGCTTCGGAAACTAGTCTCTGTGCATTTAAAACCTGCCTAACTAAGAAATATACATGTATATAACTGGAACTTTTTACAATTTTAAGTTTTGGAGATAAACTGAGAAAAAATGCATATGAGGACTTCTGAATGCTGCTTATCTGCACAATAAAAGAAATGGGAGAATTGCACAGAAGCAAAGCTGATGGCAATAGTAACTGAGCTGATGCAATAAAATATAGCAGTTCCAAAGAACAGCCGTTCTCTACATCTGTTGCTGTTGAGCAATAGAACTTGTAAGAAATTAAGTGTCAGTTCTTCATGATGTTTTTGCAGTTTCTGTCAGTATCTTGCATCCAGATAAATAAGCGGATCTGATTCTCCCTCCATCCTGAGAAATGAAATGATTTGTCATAAAATCAGGATTGGAACATCTGAGTTCACTATAGCTTTTCTTGCTGAATCTGTTTTTACAGCACTAGCCTCAGTAACTGCTCTGAGCTTTCTATCTGCCAAGAAGCTAAACATAATCTCTAAAATTACACCTTAATGATGCAGTAAGACAATAAAATAGAGAAGTGTTCTCATTTGAACTCTTACCAAGCTTTGGCCACTGAAATGTTAAATGTGTTTTCCAAGTTATAATCTATGTTTTAAATGATAGTTCAATGTATTTTTAGCTCATACTTACAGTATTTAGCTTTGCCATAGTCCTACCGTGAAGTTTCTAAACCTATTGACTTGTAAAAGAAGGAGAAGGCTCCCCCAAGTGTCTTTCTGCTGAAAGACATATCAGGGTTGAACCTGCAGGGCTCACTGCAGATTTTTATGGGAGAGTGAATTACAGCATATGGGATGCCAGAGGAGTATCACTAGTGAGCTGTGACCTACCTACAAAAACTGTCATAAGAAAATGAGGCTAATCCTACTTTTTTTTTTTTTTTTTAAAGCAAAACAGCGATGTTTGGAACAGTATTTCTGATCGTTTTAAATTATTTATATTGATCGTTATAAAGCATACTTAGCTTCTTCCAAAGTGTATTTTATAGGAATATTATTACTAGAGGTGATATTTATGACCCTGGTTGAACCTACTATTCATGTGTTTTAAATATTGCCAGGCTTTGGTTATATAAAATGGTTGTAAGAGGCAGATCCACTGTGCTGTGTGAAGCTGTGCCAGCTTATCACATCCAGTCTCTAATGTCTTCTAAAAGACAGTCTATATACTCCAGAGGCACTCCTGTAATAAAATCTATGTATTAGCTCTGTCATGTCTATATTGACATCAGTGCTGGCCTCTTGCTTTGTATGAACAGTGTAGTTTTGTGTCCTTTCCACCAGCTGATTTAAGTAATGACTAAAAATGCCCATAAAAAGGCTGTGGGTGCTGTGATGCTTAATTTTATAACAGTCTAACATAGCCAGTAGCATTAAAACAAAACGGAACAAACAAGTGAGCAAAAAAAACAAACAAGCAAACAACACGTTCAACAGGCACAAAATAACTTTAACAAAATGAATCTGGTTGGTATATACATGTAGGCTAGAAAATTGCTCCTGTTCACCCCTTGTCTGGGAACAAACCTCCAACCACTACACAAATGCTAACAATTGGAATCGCAGGAGAATTAAATGAAATGATTACCAGGCTGTTCATGAAGATTTTGAAAATGCACAGGTGAAATCTTGATGTGAGGTGCTGTTTGTTTGTTTATTTGACTTAAATTGATTTTTTTTTTTTTGTTTAGTGTTTGAGTGAATCACCATGCCCGTTTTGTTTCTGAATAGCAGCGATTGTCTGTGGAAAGATGTGTGTTACTTCTGGGTCTTTTATGGGTGTGAATGATGGCCTCAGTGCTCACTCCCCTGATTTCTGAGCCTCTCAGCCTCCTGTTGCTGTATAATGTGCATGGATGGTGTACACTAAATTTGAGACTGGCAGCCCCTAGGTGGCCATGCCATCCACAATCTTTTATCAGTGATATATGTGTAAACTATTCAGGACACCTATGCAGGCTAAAGATGAGAAAGCTCCTGAAGTTCATTTTCTAAGGATATGTCTGGCTTTGAATGTTTGATCCAGTTGATGAATTGCTAGATAAAAGTGTTTACGCCACATTTGTGTTGGGATTGCCATTGTGGAGTAAATCATACCGTAAGCCTGTGGACAAAACCAATAGTTGTTAATAATGCACAGAAGAGAGGTTTCTATAGACAAAAAATATTTTCCAATATTTTCCAAGCAAATTTTATATAATTTTTTATTTTTTTTTATTTTTTTAGCTGCTTAATACACTGTCCTCTTAAAAATCTTTTGTATTTTCCATTTTGGATTTCTGTAGTATTTAGACTTTTCCAGGCCAGTACATAATGCAGCCCTGCTCAGATACTGTTTCAGTTACAGATACCACCAGCAGATTCTGTTTCAGCCATAGAAGCTGTACGGTACAGCTCAAAAACTGTGACACCCCATTTAGATTAAACCAGTCTTGCTGCCAACTGAACAGTGATGTCCTGTGTATGAAGTGGAAATAACCTTGTTTTTTAGATGGTAGAAGCTAGTTGAAAGGCTTTATTTTTAAACAGGTTCTTCTATATGAAGATAATTTTTTGAAACTTCTTGCAAGAATTTTTGAAACTTCTTACAAGAGTAAGATGAATGGTATTCAATGTTGTGCAGAATTAAGTAAAATACATTGGATCAAAAAAGTGCTTTCCTTAGACGTGAATTATTATTATTTTTTTCCTGTGGGAGTTAGATTTGCCTCTTCCACATCACATTCTTTTTCTCCCCAATCAAGCATTAATGAGGAATTCAAGTTAAAAAAAAAAAAAAAAAAAAAAAAAAAAGCAATGAGGATAAACAGACCTCACAGGCTCCTCATTCAGCTCAGCAGGGCACTAGACCTTAGCTATTCTTTATTTCACAGTGAAGATGATCAGTTCTGGGTGACCACTTTCAAAGGGCATGGAGTTTTTGAAGGTGCTCAGCAGGATGGTAAATTGTCATGTTTGTCATCATGTGTCTTGTGGAAATGCAGCAGGGGCCTCTTCTGCAGGAACTTGTAAAGAAAAAGATGCAGACTGTGACACTGGGCTGGTTGGGTGCCACCTGTTTGTGTGGAATTAGGTCAAAGGTCTGCTAAATAGTACTTGAATTCAAGTTTACTTTAAGAATGGATGAGAAAATCAAGTATAACAATCTCCAAAACATACTCCTAAAGAGATCTTGAAGATGTTTTGATGGCCTCAGTTTTTAATCTTGCCTTTGTTTTCAAAGATTGCAGTTCTGTATTAAATACACGTATTCCTACCACAGGTTAAGTAGGAAGTCCGGGGAGGTGGATCCTTTTGCTTTTCTGAGACACGCATTGTAATTCACATCAGAAAGTCATCGTAACTTGATTTGGATGTGTGGAAGTCGCTTGGTACTTCTGAAGTGTAGTAGTTATCTTTTTGGTTGGGCTCAGTGTTTTGAAATGCCCCTTCCCTTCAGATGAGTTGTTTTTCTTCGTTTTTTTTTTTTGTTGTTTGTTTGTTTGTTTGTTTGTTTGTTTGACTTTAAGAGATTGTAATGATTTATATATATAATATCGTGCTATCCTTCTGAATTTTCCATGTTAAAGTTCCGTATTTCCACTTACGTTGTGCTTAACATTATTCTTGGTGTTTGCATCTATCTCCTTTTGTCTGATTGTGATTTTGCTGACTAGTAACAACTGACTTCATCTGTTGTTAAAGTAACATTGTAAAGTGAAAAAATGTTTAAAAACTCATTTTCCAACATTTTACAATTTATATTGTTTTCTCACGACACTGAGGTCTGCCTGGAAAACGGGAATGGGCTTTTCTTGCCTATTCTAACATTAATGCTAAATATGTCAAAGAAATAACTGAAATCCAATTTTAAGAGCTCATTTTGCTCTACACCTAGATGTAGATTTTGGTAAAATAATCTTAAAAATAAACCTAGATGTAAACTGTATCTAGTGGTATTGCATTAAGGCTGATATTAGTAACTAAATCACAAAATTTCAAAATAAGCATGAAAACATTTTTACAAAATGCATTTTTATGAAGCAACTGTGCCTTATCTATGGAAGAACAAAATCCAGCTTTGTTGAGTTTGTATTGCTTATGCAGAGACTGCAGAGGGCGCTAAGGATCTGATATAAGCCAAAGTCCAGTTTGTGGGTAGGAAATGTCAGGGAAATGGGTTCCTGTTTATTTCAGGAGAAAGGCCATGTCAAATCTTGGCTAAAATGAGAAAGAGGAGAGCTTATTTTGAAAAGAGATAACATGGTATTTAGTGCAAGGAAAAAATCAAGTATAACACAGCCATATGACATCGGCCTAGACCTTCTTAAAACATTAATAGAAAGTAGTAGATTCGTTAGCTGTTGCAGTGGAAGAGGAAAATTATGTGTACATCAGTGCTGCTATGTAGTTTAGCTGTGCCCGTAAGAGCTCATATATGCTACCGCTTTGCAAATCATCCATTGTATGGGTGGGATTTGTTACAAATATCAAGAGAAAAGGCTGCAGAGAAGCTTGCTTTAGCACTGCAGCCATCCTGGTGGTTTGTACTCCATGCCATCTTCATTTCTGAAATGCTTAAGGACCCCCCCCCTTTCTTTTTTTTTTTTTTTTAACTTATTTCCCAGTAGTAATTTTTTCACTTGGACCAAGGCCAGTGTATCACTAACAAAACTGAGGGAAGCAGCAAACTGCAATATGAGAACCCACAGGCATGGCCAGAGTAGCAGCAAGACATTTAGATGTAGAGCTTAGGGATATGGTTTAGTGGGGACTGCTAGCGTTAGGTCAGAGGTTGGACTCGATGATCTTGAGGTCTCTTCCAACCTAGAAATTCTGTGATTCTGTGAAACTGTAATATGAGGACCCAAAGACATGGCCAGAGAAAGGGAAGCAGGGAGACCCTTCAAGCTAGGAGCAGTGACCCTCTAAGAATGCCAGAATCAGCTTTCAGGAAAACATATGGAAGCGGTAGTTTTAAGTCAAAGGTGTTATTAACAATGACTGTTGTTTCACGGTATTATATATCCTCTAGGAAGCTTGAACCAAAACATTTCCCATTTCTGTGCTGGATCCTGTCTTTCTGCATTTGCCTTACTTGCCCTGCTTCATTCCAGCCTGTTTATCCAGAAAAAAAATGTTGATTTCTATGGATCTCATGCTGTTTTTTCAACAGATCTCTGTTACAGACTGAAAGCACTTTTACTTATGCTGAATGAAACTATTAAAAAAATCTAGCTCTATAGCTGTGAATGTGTGAGTTTGTTTCAAATAGAAATGTGATATTTATCCCACTCCCCTCCCACTGATATCTGTTCCAAAAAAAATTATTTCAGTCTACTGGAAGCAAGACTGGGAGATGTAACTGATTCCAGTGCAGCCTAGGCAAAGATTCGCAGAAGTTCATAGGACTGGAGGAGAAAAGGCAGTCTTCCAAATATCTAACCCTTTTATTGGTCTGCTGACAATAGCAGACAAGTTTTGAATTGAATTTGCAGAACACTCAAGTTATCTCGCTGCCTGTAGAAGTCTGAAAATCCTTATTTTTTTTGTCTTGATTCTAATTATTCATTTTCTCTTTGTGCAGATCCTAGAAGAAAGTACCACGTAAGGCTGCTGGCATATAACAATATGGAAGAAGGTTATCAGGCAGACCAAACAGTCAGCACTCCAGGATGTGTCTGTAAGTGTTGTAGATGTATTAAGAGTTTAGTTCCAGGATTCCAGCAGCTCTTTTTAATCTATAAATAAACACTTAATTCAATGTAAAATAGAGAACCAGAAAGGTTGTATGTGTGACAAATACTGTTCTAGTCAGAGACAGTCTCTTGTTTTAATAAGTTGCAGCTGAGGAAACAAGATAGCTACCAAACACATTTTCCTTCCCTGTTGGATTGTCTGTGTCATCTAACCAGTGACGTGTCATATATCTTATCAGTTCAATGTCTTGAACCAGATTCCTGGGTCTGAATGCCAGGTAATACTGAGTGGGAGCAGATATGAACCTAAACCTATGGGTTCAGACCTGTCTCTTAACCTTAGCAGTATCTGTGTATGCTTCATTAAATAATGTATGCTGCTGTTTTTTGTTTTTTTTTTTTTAAAGCTGTCCGTGATCGCATGGTGCCACCACCCCCGCCCCCTCACCATCTCTATGCCAAAGCTAACACTTCATCTTCTATCTACCTTCACTGGGGAAAGCCTGCCTTCACATCTGCACAGGTCATTAATTACACCATCCGTTGCAACCCAGTGGGACTGCAGAATGCGTCTCTGGTTCTCTACCTTCAAACGTAAGTGCAGTGCTCTTGCATCTTCATTTCCCATTTCTAGATCCAGTTTCCAATTTTTCTGTCCTCTTTTAATCCACTTTAAGAGGGATAAAAGTTGTTGCAGTCAAAAAGCTGTGTGTTTTATCCAGTGGCTGCTAGTTGGCTGCTTTTTCTTTGGTTGTATAAGATGTGTTTGTAGAACACCTGAGTTCTCTTCCTGACGTCCTGGTGTTTGATCTCTGGACAAGCTCTTGAATTTTTAACAGGTTTATTAGCTAAGCTGAACTTAATGTTAAAGTCATTCTTTGGTTCTTCAACCAAGCAAAAACTATAAACTATTTTGTAGTTAGCTTCTCTGGTCAAAAATGGGACTTGTTACAGTGTCTGATTTTAACATTGGAGGCAAAAAATCTTGAGTTTTGAGGGGTTGAGTGTGTCCTTGTGGGAATGCCATGTTCCTATGTGGCATCCTGCCAGGAGAAAGCTAAGTAGACCTATAGCTTGCTATTCAGAGAAGCAACATGTGAGCCACAGAACAGTAGGACAGGGAAGAAATCCTGCCTGAGCTCAACGTTCAACTCTGTGCCCTGGTCATATGAAAGCAGAAGACTTTGCTCTATTGTGACTGTGTACAGTGGGGGACATGGTGCTGTTGAGGGAATCCATATGTGTGTAGCTCTCTCAATATTTGGGCTTACTCAGGTCTTCTAAAGAGAAGAAACGCTGTGTTAAAAGATAGCTTCCATCCTGACATTGATTGTTTTCTCTTCAAAGAACACATCACTTGCTGTAGGAGTCAACACGTAGACCCAGTACAATCACCATGTACAATCCCTGGCATATATTATGGAGCATAGCAGTGAATACTGCTTTTTGTGATAAGATGAAAGTATTGCACGTATTGGTGACTGACTGCACTATGGAAAATGAAAACACTAAATGAGACTTAAGTACGGAAGATTTGTATTCCACAGAGATCCCCTAAACGTGGGGGTGATAGAAGGCCATAAATGGAAGGAGGAGTTTCATGCATAGCCTGTATATTGTGAACTGAGAACAGAACCAAGAATAACTGATGGAGCCAACAGCAAGTGCCTTTTCAGCAGTGGCTGTAATTTGTGTTACTCCAGTTTAAAGCATAGTGTCATATGGATGAACATGGGAAGAGCTGAGTTTGGGATACCCGCTGGCAGTCTGGGCCATGATGTTCTTGGACTTGCTTATGCATCAGCTGTCCAACTAAGCTCTGTAAAAACCTGAGCTCAAATCAACTGATATCAAACATAGTGTGCTCCAGGGAGCTCCAGGGTTAGTAGAATTACCATTTTAGGTAGACAGTGCAGATGGCTCACGTGTCTGGACTTGAACTGGTTTGTTCTGTGTTGAACTGACAGCAGCAATCTACTCACCATGGCTAAGAGATATCATTTGAGTTCTGGATCTTCAAGTCAACATCTGCTGTTATGTTTCCTTTTTCTTCATCTGTACAGGTCAGAGACTCACATGTTAGTTCAAGGTCTTGAACCAAAAACCATGTATGAATTTGCAGTTCGTTTGCATGTGGACCAGCTCTCTAGTCCCTGGAGTCCAGTTGTCTATCATACTACCCTTCCAGAAGGTAAGGGCACTAGGCGAAGACTACAATGTTCTGAAAAAAAACTTGTAAGCCAAATAACCTGAGAAATTGCTTATTAATTTGGAGCTGTCTGCAGGAGAGATAAAGACTTTCCTCTAATGTACAGATAATGCTCTTCTCAGTGGAAGACAGAAAAACGCTCTAAAGAAAATGCGTTTTTTAGAACTGTGAAATTTTTTTTCAAAATCTACATAAAACCATCAACCATTTTAAAATAAAATGTGATACTAGCAACCACTGAAATAACTTGAATAAAAAAGAATGTTTATAGGAGAGGCACAGTTAATTCACAGGTATTATGAAAATGTATTTTAAAATCCAACAGTTTTAGAAACTGTAAGACAATTACGTATATACCTTCCTTTCTACTACCCTAGCTGCTGGTTTGTTTCTCTGTCAGCTTGGTCAGTGAAAAATCAAAAGCTTCAGTTTCACATTCTTAGCATAGCAATATTTGATGTTTGGGATGTACCTCTTCACAGGGAATCTTTATTTATTTATTTATTAAAATTTTGGCTTTGAAGGAAAAAATACAGAACTTGCTTTTACAAAATCTGAGCTATTAACCAGATCAGAGTTAACACAAGAGTTTCTGTTGAAGAGCAGTGAATATGATTTGTTTATGTTACCTGGGATGTAGCAATAGCCATTGGTTCTAGACAGCAGTTTGTTTTTGAGCAGTTTAATTACATGCAAATTAGGTTAGCCTAATAGTATTGTGTTACTGTTCTCACAGCACCATCTGGCCCTCCAGTAGGAGTGAAGGTGACTTTGATAGAGGATGATACTGCTTTGGTTTCCTGGAAGCCACCTGATGGTCCTGAAACAGTTGTTACACGATATACTATCCTCTATGCATCCAGGAAGTCTTGGATTGCTGGGGAATGGCAAGTGTTGCACAGAGAAGGTAAACTAAAATCATAAATGTATGAACTGGACAAACAGTGATGCTACTTGTAAGATGCTTCATTATTTTCAGCTCCCTTGAACTACAGCAAGAAAGAAATTCATATAAATGTTCACATGAAAGTCACAATTAGTTTAGAATTACTCCCATCTGATGAAAACATATTAAAAACCAATTAATACCTCAGAAGGTGAGGGGAGAGGGGTTGTCTATGTTGCTTTGGAGCTCAGAGTGTGCATGTGAACCAAAATGTCTCATAAATGCAATTACATCCATCATAGTTCTGGATAACAATGATTGTGATGGTTTTATTTTGTGAATGTGCGCTTTCAAATCTGAAGTCTCCAAGATGCCTTGCTCTTCAGAAATAAATTTACAAACGTGGCTGTGTGTTTCTATGTTTCTTTTGATCACTGCCAGTCCAGTTAGCTCAGTTTGACTTGAAGAACTTTACCCTACTCCCAGTAAATAGCTGTGCAAATTGATTTTAACTCTCTGGCTGTCTTTGACGGCTGAATCCCAGCTAGCTAATCTAACAGTATGTCAGGTATGGTAATGTGAACTGCAGTCATATCTTTGGGGTTACACGTAGACATAGTCTACGTTTTCATAGGTGCTTTCCAGAATAATACTATGATTTAGAGAGCTGCATTATGAATAGATTTATATTATAGCCAGGAAAACAAAGCAAAATACATTTATTCTTATGTTGGTATTCAAAATAGACAGAGGCAGTTCAGAATAGATAATGTTCCAATAATGTATTGTACTAAAGCAAGAACCTCAGTGTTACAGAGTAAAGTCGTGCTGAGCAGCTTAATTAAGAAGATTGCCTAGGAAGACTTATATTTCATCGTTCTGTTGTTGTTTTGTGGCTGAAAGCTTATTTGCCAGCAGAGAGTGATTCCTTAAATCTTCTCTATAGGAAAATACACAATACATAATGGCTTTAGAAGTGCACTCAAAGAGGACGATTCTTTTTTTCCAATTTCAGTGAGACAGAACTGTCTGTTAAAAATTGGTGGTTGACCCTTGTGCTGCTCCTACAGAGAAGATAAAGGACTGATAGCCACTTGGAAAGGTGTCAGTCCCACTTTGTCTTTGCTGAAGCAGAATAGTATTTTTTTTAAGGCTGACCTCTGACAGAAATTGTCAGCAGAAGAACACACAGCAGAAGAACAGCAGTGAAATGACTCTCAATCTTAAGCAAAATTTATGAAAAATATCTGGTCTTTGAAATATCCAAGAGCTGTAACTATAGGGGATTGAGTCCTTTCCCCCACCAAAAAAAAAAAAGTTTCAAAGAAACAGTAATATAGAGTTGTTACAAACTGTTCAAGGAAACAGAAAAGTTTTCATATTAAAGGACCAATCCAATATTAATTTTAATTTACTAAAATGCAGCAGATTTAATTTTAAATTCACAGAGAGCTTTTATTTGAAGAATAAATGTAATTTTAGGGATAATATACTGCATATGTTATGTGCAGCAAAGCAGTTGAGTTGCTGTTCCAGGTATATCCTTCAGCTCAGCCATGACTGTGCAACTGAACAGCATCTCAGATTTTTTTTTTACCATAGCTAGTTGAAATTAGGGGATGGCAGTAACAATAAACACAGGCACGTATTCCTGTACTGGAAGTGTTGGATGGGATGAGCAAATGGAAAGCTATAAATCTGTGTTACTGTGTCCATCAGTGTTAGTCACGAATTTCGTAGTTGGATAGATATATTTGGGTTTGAGGTGTGGCAGGGAATTCAGGACAATCTGTAATACTCCTACTTAAAGTACAGATGAGAAAATGTGAAAGAAAATGAGTATGTAGAAGAAAGATTGGGCAAATACTGGGCCAGTCCCTTGCCAGTCCTTTCATAGGTAATTTCAGGCAGGAGCAAGGTTAGACTTTTTTTTTTTTAAATGCATTTATTCTGACAAGATCAGCTAACCCTGTACAATAAAGAGGATTCTTTTGTTTTGACACCAGGCTTCTACAGAAGATTTATGAAATAAACCTATAAAAGTCCTAACATTGGTTTTAGTTTATGCATGAAAACATCTGCCAACCCACCAAGTTAAAAAACAAAAACCCAACACTTTAATTTGCCTGAGTTTGCGTTAGCCGTGGCAGATTTAGGATGTAACTGCAGTCTGTTGCTGGTTTGTGGTGTGAGCTAGCTTCCAGCCACCTCCCCCCTCTTCTCTAGCTCCCTTCAAGTGGCTCAGAAGCTCCAGCCCTTCCACACTTGCGGTGCAGTAAATCAGTACAAAGTGCTTACTTGCTTTAGCTTTGCAACAGATTTGCAAGGGGCTGGTGGGAAAGAGCCTCTAATATCGAAACCTGACCTTCCGCCCTTGCTGGTGCTAAATATTACAGCTCCTTTGGTTACAGATACCTCACATTTTACTTCAAATGCTTTCAGCTAATGGGTGTTTTTTATGGAAGAGCTGAAATAGCTTTTGAAGTAGCTTCTCTTTTGCCAGATGTATAATCTTTTCTGTCAACAAAACAACCTTATATTTCATATGCTCCCATGATGCTATAAATTCTGACTTCTGAAACTGATTTGAAAGGCTGAAATTTAGACTTACGCCTGAGAAAGTGAATGGAATTTGTGACAGAGAGCAGGGGATAGATTTGGTCCTGTAACTGCCATTATTTTGGGAAAGGAAAGCAATGTATTTCTATGGTAGGAAGAAACGGGCATTTTAGAAAGCAATTCGAATTTTAAGCAGCAGTCTGCAGTTCCCGGACCTGCAAAACTGTCATTGATTTTGATAGGAGTTTTGCCTGTCTAAGGATGATGCAAGTGAATCCTATTTATGTTCTTAATGTATTTCTCCTGCCTTCAGGGATTTTAGGAAAAGAATCCTTAACATGTGAGAGATGCTTTATGTAATATTTTTGTAGCACAGCTTAGGTGAACAGTAATCAAGGAAGCCTCCACATCTCTAAATAAGGTTTAATTTTATTTTAAAAGCATCATATAATGTACATTTCAAATCTGTCCTGTTCGTTTTACCAAATAGACCTGAAATGCGATAAGCCAAACCTGAATGATGTTGTTATGACATTTTTAATTCACATTCATGATACGGTGCCATTCCCACAGAGCGTCTAGGAGGCACGCAAATACTAGGGATGTCTCATGTTCTGCTTTCTGCGGCTGAAAGTCTGGGTAACAATTGGAGCATTGCTCACAGATAGAATCACAACGTTAACACGGTCAGGCACCGAAATGAAGCTAGTGCTAGACTGAGGATTAGTGTGCTCTGTATTGTAGCCAATACTTGACTCTTGTTTTTGAACTGTATTGGCACTTCACACTGTGCTGTGTTCAAGCAGTACGGAGAGAAAGACAGGAGTGTTCTACACCCTGTATATGCAGGCTGGAACATGTAAAAGTGATCACAGTCCTCGGACCAGACTGGGAGGTGGCACTGGAAAGAAAGCACACGTGCCAGTGTCTAAATCTCAGTCTGTTTCCAGAGACTTTGTCTAACTGCAACTGTATATTCATCTTTTCCTAGGAGCAATGACTATGGCTTTGCTGGAAAACCTCGTGGCAGGGAATGTCTACTTGGTGAAAATAGCAGCCTCCAATGAAGTGGGAGAAGGACCCTTCTCAAATGTGGTGGAACTTGCTGTACTGCCAAAGGAGACATCAGAGTCTAATCAGAGGCCTAAACGCTTGGATTCAGGAGATTCCACAAGTCAGTAGCAGTATTTTGATTAGTGCTGTCACAAGCACCAGAAAAAAAAAAAGATCCCTATTTGTTTTAACTGGTAACTGCTTTCTGGATAAACCATATTCCACATGAGGCAGTCCTAACAGTATCGCTTCTTTTTTTTTTTTTTTTTTTTTTTTAGTGCAACCATTTTGGAATTTCTGTCTCAGTGCAACTCAGAACTAGTTTAATTCTTTTGCTCAGAAGTTGGAAGTTTGCTTTTCAACTGGGAATACATGACTATTGTGAATTGTACTATCTTGGCAGCCCCTCTGCTAAGACGTTTCCTATTAGTCCTTTATTTGGCTTAAGATACCAGTAGCACTGGGTCAGTTAGAACCAGACAGCCCAGCAGAGATGAGATGGCATCTCAAATAAATCTGTTGAAATTTGGTGGCTCCTAGAATTCCAGCAACCCAAATCAACCTGTTAGTCAGTGATATATCACTGTATGTTTTCACCAAAGAATTCAGCCCCACCTGCAGCTCTTTAGGGAAAAATATGCTTTACCTTGGGGAAACCAAGGTGACTTCAGTGTTTTTTCCATGTAAGAATGGAAGAACAAATTGTCTGTCACAGAAAGGGATTTATCTTGGTGACTTCTCACAGATTTTAAAGTCGTTTGGGGACACCAGAGATAGTAATTATTCAGGTGTATGAACCTTTTAACCTTTCCCTGCTGCTGCACGCTGAATTGTGATTCATGCAGGGATTTATCTTGTTCAGGTTTTCTCCGCTCCTGGACTCCAGCTGTATTTCAGGCCAAATAACTGAAGTTGTGCCCTCAGGATTAGGTTAACAGGCATTTGATGTAACGAAGAAAAACTCTCCTAGGAGACAGCAGCTGGAATTCTCCAAGCCTTTTCCCTTTGTTATTTAGTAGCACCCTGTAAGGGGTGGGTTAGAGCAGGCTCCTCTGCTCTATGTTGTGTGTCACTGAAAAGGCTGTAGTGTGGGGCTGTCCCTTTTTCCCCTCCCATGCTATGGCTGCATATGGTCCTCCATTTGTGCTAGAAGTTTTATTTCCAAAGGTGTCAAAATGTATGACAGAGAAGGTCCAGAAATCTCATTAAAAGGAAGCATTTGTCTGTGTGATTGTGACTGTAACCCTATTCAGGTAACTCTTCTTATTTTCTGAGCCTTTAATTGTTCTTTTTTGCTATAGCTTATTCTGACTATTACCATCTGGACCAGAAATCAATGACTGGCATTGTTGTTGGAGTTTGCATAGCCTTGACCTGCATCCTTATCTGCATCCTGATCTTAATTTATCGCAGTAAAGCCAGGTATGTTTTTGTTCACCAAGAGTGAGATCTTTCCCAACACTGTTTCTGTATGAGCACAAGTCACCTGGGACATGTGTTCTTCTCTGATAGTGCTAAGTTCTTTGAAGTGCTTTGTCTCTTCACCTGTTTCAGCCAGAAATGGAAGCAAAGTTCCTAGTTTTGTTGGCTCTTCCTACTCTACCTGAACCCCTTCTACAATGAAAAGAGGAAAGAACCTACAGAGGGGGTCAGCAGTGCTTTGACAACTAAGCATGAGGCATGTTTCCAAACAAAAAAGCCCTTTGAGTCAGATAAACATGCTGCTTTATATCATCTCTTCCTCCTGCTTAGCCCTGCAGTCTGCCCAGCCCTGGTTTACAAGGCTTTAAACCTTTGATGTTGCTGGACAAGAGGAACTCTGACATGAAGCAGTTCTGTGATACAATTTCTTTGCACTAGTGCAAGCCACTGTCTGTCTTCCTTGTCATCAGCTGCTATGAGGCCCAGCCTGGCCCTAGTGACTCTGCCCATAACTTTGGGATCTGAACAAATATAAGTTACTAAAAATAAATACATTTTTAAAGCTGTCTGGAAGTATATTTTAGTAACAGGCTTTTTTAGCACACATGCAGGAGAAAATATGGATTGGGAGACAGTCTCTGTGTAGCATAGTAGAAAGGTCCTAATATCATTAGCGGTTACTTCCTTCAAGTATTATTAGTAATCATGAGGAATTCTTGCCTGCACATATGCTTGTAGCCTACTGCACATGATTAACTGGAAGCGGATGTTATTTTTATGACAAGCAATAATACACGTTTCATGAGAATTATATAATAAAATATAGATGCTAAAAATATACTAATATTACTTGATTAATAATAGCCTTGAAGTTTATACTTGATTCAATGTATTTTCTTCCTGTGGGTCAATTTTATTTCTGCTTAACATTGTGTAGAAAAACATCTGCCCCTAAACCTGTGCAGCAAAGTACTGACCAGCTGTCACATACCAGCATCTCATTAGCCAGCGCTAATGAGGCAGAGAAGAGTATTGAAGGAATCGCAGAGAATGCAGAATCCTTGTTGCCAATGATAGTGGGAAACAGCTTCATCGATGCTAAGGTACTGTGAGCTTTACTCACTCCCAAAACAGAAATCTTTCTTTAGAATTCATTGTTACAACATCTGAATCCCTATCAAAATTAAAATATGTACAATGCAAATTCACAGCAGTTTTGTTTAATGGACAAACACAAGTGTGGCAATCCAGGAACAAATTTTCAAGACTCATTTTTAAAGTTCAGCTAGAGATTTGATTTAATACACACTACTCTGTAGATTGCCAATTTTGGCAATTCTATTCTAAGAGCAGGAGATAGCCAAGAGAGTCCTTGTCAAGCACCTAGTTCAGTCAGTGCAATGCACAGTCTAGTCAAGTGTGGCACTAGAGCAAGTAATAAAGAAAATATCTTTCTTTATCTTTACTGGTAAGACAATGTTACATTTTAAAACTCATATTTAGTCAAATTATAGATCAATCTAGATGGCAGGATGTGTCAGTAGATGCGTAGAACCTTTTAGTATGACAAAAACACATTGGACATATTTTCACAGATAGACATCCTGATTTATGGCATGTTCTGTACATACTGCAAACTTGCATTGTACTATTCCTTCAGGACATATGGAAGAGCTGGAAAAATATGGAAATGGACCTCAGTACAGGCACTATGTCACATTCCAAAGGGTGGAACAGGAGCAGTGATTGGAACTGTTTGCTCTGGGTTTGTGGTATTGCACCTGTTAGGTCTGGCCTGTGGGCTTGCCAGATTTCGTGGAAATGGTCTTGACTAGTCTCAAGCAGTAGATGAATACCTGACCATAAAAAACTAACTGAGCGCTAAACCTCATTTGTCTTTCTTTTCAGTATGGAGCCAATGGTTGGAATAGAAAAAAATATTTTCAAATATCTTGGAAATGTAGTGTGTTAAAATCTCTCTCTCTCTCTTTCTATTGTAGGGGGGGTCTGATCTAATTATTAACAGCTATGGGCCTGTCACAAAAGCCAACTGCAAGAAGAGGTGGCTGTTCTTCCAGGATACTAAGAAGGTGAAGGCTGAGGAGGTAATTGGCATAGTGGGCAGAGGTGCACAATCTCTGCTGTAATACCATGTTTGCAAAGGAAGATATTTAGTTTTCTATGTATGGGAAAATGTAATTAGTAGCTTAAGTTTTAATGGAATAATATCAGTTTTGTTAGGGTTGATAGTATTCTACATTGTAGCATAGTCATATGGAATTTTAATTTTCTGTCCCAAGTTGTCAAATATTTTAACTCTTTACAATTAACTGATAACTTTCTTGCCTGTGCCCTTTATCTGTGAGCAAACAGATTTCTGTGCATACCGTCTACAGTACATTTGCAGAGACATTGTGTACATATAAACACAAATTAAATATAAACATCTAAGAATCCCTTGCTACCCTGATAGCTAACACCTTATGTTTGCTGAAGAGAAACCAAAAGAGGGAAGTGAAATGATTTATCCAAAGTATTGAAGAAATTTAGAATCTGAGCTAAGACTGTCATGCTTTTGAAATTGTTGCTCTGCCTGTAATTTCTGTTTGGATTCAATCCAAAACTGAAACGTTAAACCGAATCCTGAACCCTGTAGTACAAATTCACATCTATGGGGCATCTGACTGGTGTTTATTGAACACTAACTTATATTGTGCTCTTGGTATGTTTAAGGAATAGGAAAGCTTGAGCAGCTGTTTATTTTTGATGCCTTTATGGGAAAAATACTTGCTACCACCCAAGGAGTAATGCTTAAAGAATATGCATGAAGAGATGGGAGACAGCTCTATCAAGTATATTGTTAAAATACCATTAAGGTCTCTTTAGTGAAATCATTATTGATTAGCCATGCTTGGCAAGAGGGGATTGCTTCGTCTAGTATGGAAGAGAAAAGTATGCACAAGGCTTGAGATTGATTCTTCTTAACCTGCTGTAGGAAAGCCCAGGCTGTTACTCTAAGCCAATGCTGTAGTAAGCACTCTGGTGGAATAGGAGATTGGAAGTGCAGTAAAAAATTCAAACTATAGCTCAGCTTTTCAGAGGCTGAACAACCTTTTCCTCTCTGCTTTTTATATAGCCTCAGAGAAGATTTGTCCAGGCAGTGTGTCTGTATCAGCCAAGTACCACTGTGCTGATCAGTGAGGATGACTCCCCCAGCTCTCCTGGCCAGCAGTCTAATTTCCAGGTGCCATTCAGTATTGCTGCCGACACAGAGCATTCAGCCAACAGCGAAGGAAGTCACGAGACTGGTGACTCTGGAAGATTTTCTCATGAGTCCAATGATGAGATACACCTCTCCTCCGTGGCAAGTGCCACCCCTCCTGCTACCAGTCATTTTATAAGCAGTGACTTGGGTACGAACATGATGAGCCCTGCCATCAGCAACTGCAAAGAATCTCCTCTGCCGTTCACTACTGACCAGACTGCTACCTCACCTCTTCAGATACACTCTGCAGTGCAAAACTGACATCCTTAGGACCACACCAGACATTCTTGCAGTGTATGTCTGTTCGAAGGACAATGAACAGGAAGCCAAAGTTTTATTGTGGAAAGCCTGACAAACCCAGCAGGTGATCCCAAGTTTCTGTTGAATGTTTTATATTTGTTTATTTTAACTCACTCATTTTGAATGTTCAGTGGTCAACAAATGTGAAAGGACAGTGAAGATTTCTGACTAAAGTTAAGAATATGTCACTGGAGCAAAGGGAAGGCTTTAGGCCCTTTTGCTGACTATCTACCTCAGTTTGCCGAGAGGTGAACTCTGAATGACAACTGCTTTACCTCGTTTGTGTTCTAGTTGGTCTCAGCTATGGAACTGACGATACTTCCTAGTAGTGTTGTTTTATTTTGGGTTTCTTTTTTTTTCAGTTGTGTGTAGAATGAGTGTGTGTGTGTGTGCGTGTGCGCTCAGTGATCAGGGAGTTGTATAGGTAGATGAACAAGATTGTTTAGCTGAAGCTCTGTCTTTGAAAAGAAGGAAATCTCAGAGTATAAAGTGTAATGATTTAATGTGGTTGACCTAAAGGATGTTGAAAACTGAGAAAACTGGAGTTGGTGCTTCCACATGAAACAGCCACATGAAATCTTTTGTACCTCTTGATTTCTCATAGCCCCAGTAAGCCTAGGACAGTGCCTTTCCCCTAGAAACTTGTGTCAGCAACCGCTGACCGGATGAATGCTATATCCTTAGGGCTCTGGGGCATGTTGGGTTCCCTACAGAGACAAATACTGACCATTTATTGACAGTTGGTGCTAAAAAGCATGGCAAGATGAGGAAGTATTCAGCATTAACAAACAGTTTGATTCTGCCTGAGAGACGTGGAATAGATAATAATGCTGAGTATTCTGGTGTTGCAGTACTTCTTAGCAATGGTGCCTTGCATTATGTATAATGAAATTACTGATTTGCCTTACGCCTTTTTAGTATTCATAAAATTGCTTTGGAGTACAGAAGGATGCCTTAAATGCTTCTTGGATGTTATAAAGGAAACTGTATCATGAGTTAATTTTTTATCCAGCTTTGAGTGCTGATAAGCACTGCTTGCTTCATGGTATGTCTCAGAGCTGTTGTTGGGATGCAGCCCTGCTCCTTGCCTTTGCCTAGTATGCTGTTAGCCAGGAATTTTAGCTCAGGGAGTGACTTTACCCACAAGCCAATCTAAAACTCTCATTAGGCTACCATGAGAAATAGAAAGCCAGAGCTTTAGTTGAAGAGTCTGTTGAAGGAGGAGAGTACTGCTACTGCCTTGAACCGATACAATTCCTGTTTTATACTACCTCCTTTAAGAGTTATTCTAGTGTGTTTTTGTTTGTTTGTTTGTTTGTTTTTCCTGTACTCAGGGAACAGTTTGTTACTTTTGAGCTGCCTCACAAAAATGTGGAGCAAACTGACAGGGTATCATGTTTTATTTCTTAATGGGGTAGGGGGTGTGAGGGAGAGAGAGAGGAGAGGTTGGATTCATCCAATGTTCTAAACTTGCCTATATATCCAGTCCTCTGCTCTGTTTTCCCCATTTTACTTAAAAAAAAAAAAAAAAAAAAAAAGGCATTTTTTTACTTTAAAAAATGTTTAAAACCTAATGTGAGAAAGCAACCATGGAAACTCCTGGCTCTATTTAAGTCTGTTGGAACTCCCTCTGAATTTAAGGTAGGCCAGGCTGGCTTTTGTATTGTTCTGTAAGTATCAAAAGGTGGTCAGAAGTCATCGACAAGCCCTACCCTTCTGTCTGTTCCATTTTGATGAATCGGCCTGTAGCTATGGTAGTTCTTTAGCTTGTAACCGTTTGCTAGTTCAGAACCAGACAGTACGTGTTCACTTTTTCATCACAGTGTTGATTTAAAGGCTTTTAAAATAATCTTGTACCAAAGACTAATCCGTAGAAGAGAAGGAAGCCGCATATTTTCCAAAAATAATTGAACTAGTTAAAAGGTACAGGTTTGAACAGCTGAATACATTTTACTGTATAAGTAGTCACTAACAAAACCAATAGGGCTTCTATTGATTGTAGTACTTGATTGCATAGACGAGTTGTATGCTTCTACAATTTTAACTACCTTGTTACAAGAGCCTTTAAAGAAAGTTATAATGATACCAGCAGATATCTCCAAAGACTTCCAAGTGTAATTTTTTTTTCTTCAGCATGTAGCTGGATCAACAGTACAGTATTAAAAATATTTTTGAATATTTTTTTCTACTTGCTGAAGAAAAAGAAAACATTTTCACCAAAGATTTATTTTTGATCTCATCAGGCAGAATGTTTAGTGTACAGCAGAGTACTGTTTCTAATTAGGTAAAGTGTGAATTAACTGAACCTAGATTAAGAATGTGTAACTGTAGCATGAAGTTTCACACTTCATCTTTCAGAGTAGCCTCTTTTCTTAGTTTCATTCAGAAAGAGCTGATATGCAGGTGGTAACTATTTGCTTCTCCAAAGACTTGTTTGCTGTGAGTACTGATAATCTGATGTCATTTTATGACCTTCTTTACAAGTAAATACTTTAAATCCTAAACTTTTTCATCCAAAGACCCACTCTGTAGTTTAACCCATGGCGAATTTGAGAGAAAAAGGCTTAATACACAATTTGTCAGTCTAGTATAGGAGTTCTAACTTCAATAGCCAAAGAGATCAAAATATTCAATTTACTAGAGAACAGTGTATCCAGAATTCTATTAATCATTTAATGCTTTTTAAATTAAGGTACTTCTTATCAGCAAATAAAGAAAACCAAAGATATTTAAGGTTACCTCAGCATATAGGCAAGCTTAGTTAGACGTTAATTATTCTGTCTTTTCCTTTATTTTTATGTTAACCAAATATAATATGTTTCTCCAGAACCCAGTCTACATTCATATGCTTCCCTTTATTGTGTCACATAGTTAATTCTAGTTCTATTTACACGTTTACTGCAGAACAAACAATACAATCTCCTCAGAAATACGTGTTTTATTATTAATATATAACCATATTTTTTGTGAGGGAATAGTTGTTTGATGATTAAAAACTCCACCAATGTAGGCAGAGGAATCTCTGGAAAAAAATCTGTAGAAATCGATGCCTTCTTTACTGAACTGAATAGCAGAATTCTTTGTGATTTTAACAGTACAAAATCAGGCTCAACATTTAAATGCTTCATATCCTTGAAGCCAAAGCTTCAAATTATAGATGTGGTATTAGAGACATCAACTTTCTTAAAAGTTCATACTCCTTACAATATAAGGAAATCAGTTTCTCATAAATGAACTTTATTCATTTCATTTGCCTAGAAAGAGCTGGAATACTGAACAGGTTACAGGTTTTCCAGTATTTATTCTTGATCTTGTCTGTAAAACTGGGTCCTGGAGAAAACACTATCAATTTTTTAATTATGAATTAAGTATGTTCTGGAAGATGAACATAAATGTGGAATTTAGTGTTACACTATGTGAATTGATTTTGTTTAAGTGTATTAAAAAGTGAAGAGCCATGGCTGGTGTAATGAATGTATATGCAACCTTTGTACTTTAAAAGCAAAACAAAAATGTTGTAGGTTGATGTGACTTGAAGAGCATCACAGATTTGCAGACAAAATCTTGACACTGGTTTACCAGGCTAACTGTTTCCAAGCAAGGACTGTGATTGCCCTCCTGCTGGAAAAGCAGTTCCTGCTCTGTGGGCCCTGAATCCAAACCCAAGTGCTCAGTCTGCCCACAGTTATGCTTGTGTACTTTCTTCATGTTTTACAAAGAACTCCTGGAAGACGAGAATACTTTCTATCTCAGAAAATTGGGAATGTGTATGCTGTGCAGAACTGTGCCTGTCAGTAGATTTCTTTTATAGCTCTGCTTTTTAAAGAGAGACTTGAAAAATCCATATATCAATATTTTCCTATATTAGCTGCGCATTTTTGGTGTAATGTATTGGATTTTAACAGAAAAGAGTTTTAAGACATTTCTCTACCTGTTTTTAATTATATTTAATACTTCATTCCCTCTTTGGTTTCATTACCTTGTTTTAGTCTACGAGCTGAATCTTGTTTGCTTTATCCACACCAGGGTCCTTATCCTGTTTCTTTTTAAGTCAATGGGAGAATTAATTTTAATTTCAGTTTTCGTGGTCTTGACAGACAAAATGAGCTGCTGCATCTTGTTGTATTTATTTTGTTTTTTTAGATCTTCACAGTATTATTACTTCTAAAGGACAGGATTCTTAGTTGGTTATAACTCCCATTGGCAATTTATTTTTTTTAGTAGGACAAAAAGTTGCCATATACCAGAGGTTCACTGTAACTCTCCATGCATATACTCTTAGCCTGTAGTGAATACTGAGTATTTTAAGTCAATTTAACTCTTTTTCACTGTGATCTAAGTCAACTTGAACGACTTAATGTTTGCTGCAACCTGTGCATACCAGTTACCATACCATGAGTACTTACCATAGACCACTGGGTCTTAGTAACATGTTACTCTGACATGTAAGCTGTAAGACCAGGAGTTCTCACCCATTTTATCTGTTATAGAAGGAAGTGCAGGCAGGGAAAAGTCCATCCCCTAACATGGGGAATGATGTTCAGTTCTGTAGGGCACTCCATGTCTAGCCCAAAATTGCATTCACACCTAGTGAAAAGACAGCTGCACAGGTGTAACTGGCGATATTCCAGAGAAATCAATTTACTGGAATCAATCTGTTTAAATTGGAAGCAGAATTACACCTAATAATTGTTAAAGAGGTACTTCTTAGTTTGAACAATTGTTACATGCTTCTTAGTTGCTGGAAATGCAGCTTTGCTAATATCAAGTAATTTCTAAAGCAGATAAGTTTGTCTGCAGGAATATTGAGCACCTTTCTAAGAAGTTAATAATAAATTATTTTTGTAACTGCATCTTTTGGAACCTGTGTTTACAAAAAAAAAAAAAAAACCACACACACACAAAAAAAAAAAAAAAAAAAAAACAAATATTTTCTTCAAAATGAGTCTAAAACCAAGTCGTTTGCTGTTACTAGAAGCCAATCTGAAAAGAACACGCATTCAATTTGGCTCAAAGTTTCTCTCAATTCTGCTGATAAAAATGCAGAGTAAGTTTGCTTCCTTGGAATTTCTCTAGATTTACACTGAGGCTGGTCCTAAGTGACTCAAAGGGGATAAAAACACATGGTTAAAGTTCTGCCATGTTGGTCCCTCTGGAGTGCCATTGCAAGCTGAGCTCCTTGCAGAGGTTTTCAGCTGTCCACGGTTACATATACCTACATTGCATCTGCCTGCTGCATTTTCAGTGAAGACTGACTGTATATGAAAAACTTAAACAAAATGTTGCTTTTTGATTGTTTGGCTTTTTTGTTGTTATTATTTTGCTTTTTTTCCAAGTTGTGAATGAATTGCCAGTGTAGGAGCCAGGTATGTATCTCATTGTGGTGTTCTGGATCCTTTCACTCCGTGTGCCATTTTCTTCTAAGGGCGGCAATGGCTAACTGGCTAATGGAGGACGGAGCTGAATTGTATTAATTTTATACTTGTCTCAGGGGATCAGCTCTGTGAACTCCATTGCATGAGGGAAGCTAATGTTTGCCCTGATTTGAATGTAACTTTTTAATGTCTTTTTAAAAATATTTTGTTAAATAATGTGGATTTGTTTTTCTTTTTCTAGCATCCTAGTAAATGTTACCTAGTGTGTTGGTTCTTTTTTCCTCTCCAGGGTTGTTTATATACTACCCCAAGGTCATGCCAAAAATTAATAGAAGTTTAAATGCCAAATGTTTATGAAACTGCTGTCTAAATACTGATTGATTGCACAGTTTAAATAAAAAATTTCCTTAGTAAAATGCTGCTTGAAAAATATTTTGTTTTCATTGTCTCTGACTAGTGGCTCAAAACAAGGATGATATAAATACAGTTTTATTTGAGGCTGAGGATATGTGGCAATTTTGGTACTTAAAATCATGGAATGAGTTAGCAAGTAACCGGCACGTTCCTTATCACTGAAATTCATAGAAATTTCCCAAGCCTGTGCTCATATGCCATTTGTGTACCTGGAATAATTTCCTACCTAAAATCTCCATCTCTACTCCACTACTGTCAAGCAGCTGTGTGAGATCTCTGTTGTAGTTCACTTGCAGTAGATGTAGAAGATGTGGTTCTAAGCACATTCTCATAAAAGTTTGGAAAGCTACTGACAAAGCTGAACTACTGCGTTTTTGTCATCACTTCTACACCCACTGACTGATGAATCCAGTATTTCAACAAATAACAGGAATATTGAACATGCATTTGTGGTTGGTCAAAAGACAAATTACTATTTTTACAAATGATGATATTAAAGATAAGGGTCAAGTTAAGTTGGCAAGGAAATTAATCCCTATCGAACCTAGAAGTTTTCTATTGCTAGCAGGTTGGTTACTGATTGTCACATGAAAGCAACTGAAAAATTGGCCAGGTAGTTCAGTGAATTAGGTACAGCGTGGGAATTAGAGTAGTGCCCATACAAATCTTCCACTACTGGAAATGAAACCACAGTAATTACTACTGTACGCACACACCCCATAAACATAAGCTGTGCTCTGTGTGTCCTCCAGTCACAAGACATGGGCAGCCCTAAGACAGAAGGCATGCTGTGTAGCCTAAGAGACAGCAGCCACAGAATTAAGAGGGCCTCTGAGTTCTGGTCTTTTTAACATTGATTTTTCCTGTATCACGCAAACACTGTACCCACCCCAGTGTCACTGCAAATGGGATTTGTGTCCACCTGAGGATTCCAGCAGAGAGGGCTGTGGGAGGTGGTGTCAGCACCCAAGAGAGTGTCCCTAGGAACCTGATGCCTCTTAGAAGTGCCAGTGAGCAGATGTTTACTACAGAGTAGCAAGTTACCAGTGATGACTGTTTCCCAGTGGGGCAGCTGCTAACAGCTGCCTGCCGCCAGGGGCTGAGCCTTTCTGTGCTGGCAGCATCTTGTGCTGATGAGCTGGGCACCCTGGATTCTACAGTAAAGCCATGGTGTCTGTCTGTCTTTCCTTTTGACTTCTCTGATGAGAAAGGAAATCTGAAAAGCCTCATACTGCTTCTTTATGAATCACAGCTGTTCTTACCTGCAGAGTCTGCTGATAGAACCGTTCTGCCTAGTTGGGTAGCTTTTATGACATTTATCCCTGGGAGTATTAGAGCACCAGCTGTAGTGTCTATTTATAAAACAAACTCTAATCCAAAATTCATTATTCCTTATGTTTGAATGTAGAAAGACTGAAATATTGTTCTTCAATGGTAATTAGGCCCATGCTGAAAAGATAATAAAAGTTCAATAGAATATTTGTTAAAATGAATAGATGTCAATTACTAATGTAAATGTAATGTAAATATGTAACATTTAAAAACACAAGAAAGAATTTTTAACAGCTAGGGAGCAGTCGGTTCTGGACTGTCCAGTGGTATGAAAGCTCTACCAACACAGTCCATCAAAGACATAATTCTTTCTCTAAGTGAAAACAGAAACCATCTGCAGAACCTTATTAAGTTACTGCTGGTTAGTACAGGTACATTTTACAACCCAGAACCTTCATTTTTCATTACCAATAAAAAAAATAAATAAAGCCCTCTGTTTCAAGGAGTTTGGAAAGGAAATCTTCAAAGTGAACCACTGGTCTGTGACCTGATGCAATGTCACCTGCCTGCTGTCTGCCACCAACCAGAACGTCTTGAGCTTCAGTCAGGTGAGCGTGATGGGTCACTTACACTGAATTGAAATTACAACATTGCTGTTTCTTTGTGTAGCTTATCAGAGATGTCAATTCATTGGCTTTGCTTATCTGTTTGTTGGATAAAAGGACTGATACTTTAGAATACAAAACCCAACTTTCTGCCATGCTTTCCAGGTTGCTCAGCCCCCACTAAGTTGGAAAGCAGAGAGTAGGGAGGGAACGGATGTTATTTGCAGCTGTGGCAACACCCAGGATTGAGGTACCTTGCACTGCAACCGTGAACAGTTCTTTATGGATGAACTCTTCTCCCTGTCCTGCTCCTTTCAGTCAGCAGGTAAAGGCGATGTCTCTGTTAAGAAGCAGGCTCTGGCTGTATTTGGCTGCATTATGGCTGTATTTTTCCTTCTGCCTGCATGCCAGAGCCCAGGTAAACAAAGCACAGATCTGACAGAAAGCTACCGTACTGTTGCTTCCTGAAAGTGAAGGGTAATGCTTTATTTAAACCCCATGATTTGAAACCTATTTACATAGGAGTGCACCACTAAGACATCCAGAAAATGCAAATAATTAAGAACCTAGCTGTGCCTCACTAAAAGATACCATGCACAGCTGTCCCTAGTCTGTAGGACTGCTTCTGGCTGGCAATAGAAGTCCAGGGGGCTGGCAAAAGTTTGGGTGCTAATTGCTCTCTGGCAGATGTGTGTGCTCAGTGTCCTGGCAGCAACCAGTTTTGGACACTTGCTCCTGGAACAGCCTGAATCAAGCTGCCAATAGAGCATTTCAGTGGTGTGGGGTGAATTTCTGTCCGGCCAACAGGAACCAGCTGAGATGGTTTTCAGCAGCACTACGAGGTTGTTCAGGATCCTCAGGGTTTCTCTGAACAGATGGATTGAGCATCGCTGGAAGCTGACACCAGTTCCAGGGGGGTGCAGGGGATGTTACATTTACAATTCTGAAGGATGAAAATGAATTTTTGTGGGTGACCGAGGATGCGTTTCCTATTACACTGCTCTGTGGGAAGTGTGAAATCAGTGCCCAAACACTGGATTCTCCTTTAGCTGGAAAACAAGACATAAAAGAGTGGGAACTTCGCAGAGGTCTTGCTAATAGAAGGGGTTTGAATTTCCTTTTATCTGCATAGCAATATATTTAGAGAAAAGGATTTTCATGAGTAAAGCAGCAGATTTCTGGCTAGGCTGTGAGGTCATTGCACCACATGAAAGCAGAAAAAGTGTTGCTCGCACTGCAGTTCACTACAGTCTTTAACAATTTGGATTTTGGTGTGCTGGTCTAGGAAATTAACCCCTCTGGTTTGCTGAAAGCTATCGTCGAGGGATGAGTAGCAGAGCTTAATATATGCTGGCTCCTTACTTTTGCAGTTTACAGTCATATTAGCTTAAAATAATCCCACTGGACTGCTTCCACACAGACTTCTTTATATTAGGTGATGCAATTTAAGTTGCAAGTAAGACAGGTTACAGAACAGAGTGTAAAATAAAAATAATTTCCATTAAAAATTATATCATTTATGTTAGCGACCATCATGCTTTTGAATAGATCCTGGATATCTGAAAGTCAGTAACAGCTTCCTCAGTCTCTACCAAATAAAGCACAAGGCCTACAAAGTCAAGGCAGAATGAATCACTTGAGATCAAGATTTCCAACTTCAAGGGGTAAGTTAACTCTAAGCCTGAGGTTAGAATTATCTCAATTAAAATGTATCTGCACAATGTAAAGCAAGACTACCCTTCATTTGTAAGAGGAAAGAATGCTGATACCAGCTTGTACAATACTTAACAGAAAAATAGCTACATTAAAGAGGAAAGCAACTTGTTTGCTTTGTTGTTGTTGTTTGTTTGTTTTATTTGTTTGTTTGTTTTTAATACTGCATCTCAAGCTTTGTGATCTACATATGATAAAATAGGTGAGGAGGGTGTGCACATTGAAAGCCACTGCAGTACAGTCAACACCCAGGAGCCCACTTCTGGCATTGTAGAGGCTCAGAGGTTCACAAGAGCACAGCCTGCCCCTGCGATTAGCTTCTCAGCGCCGGCTGCAAATGGTACAAACACAGCGGAGTGGGGTGGTTGCATCATGTCCTGTGATTTAGAAATCTCGGCTCAGGTGATGAGGTTGCCATTTGCAGTTGACTAGAAAGTCTTCTAATGTGAGCACTCCAGTACTTGGTTTAACATTCAACAAGGTCTTAAGGGTTTGCCATGGTGTTTCTCTGCCATAGTGCAGCTAGGTCAAAATGTGAAGTCCAGCCCTGCAGTTGCAGATAACCAAATGACAGAATTCCTGCAGGAACTGATGTACAGCTCCCTGAAATGGCTGGCTGTAAATTTCAGATTTCAAATCACACTCAGTAGGCATAATACATGTCAAGCAGTTTAATCCAGTCTGGTGTTTGCAGACAGATAGTGCATATATTTTAAATAATTAGTTCCACATTCTTTTCTCAAAATCCTGGATTTCCTGTGAATTTTAGCCTGGGGATTAGGAAAGCTGCTCTCAGATGTAATGGGTGCGTACAGCATCTATGTAACTAGGTCATATCGTTCTTAGGCATATTTAGTTATCTTTTCTTGTGCTCATCCTTACTTTGGTGCACAATAACCAAAAGCGGTAACTAAGTTTTGTTCATGTTCTCCTCCTAAAGGGTAGCATAAATCTGAGATTTCTTGTTTGTTTGTTTTTTAACTACATTTTCGGACAATGGTATGTTTGTCATATGTTCCCTTTCACTTTGATTTTTCTTGCTTTAGCTGCATTTTCCTTTCATAGCCTACAGACCTGCAAATTCAGACACTAGCTGGTTTCTGCTTCTTCACAGCAGATCTGCAACTACTCAGACGTTGTTGCTTGTTCAAAATTGATTTCAGAGTTTTTGCTACTGTATCCCAGTAAATATTTTGCTTAAAATTTAAGACTAAATGGTAGTTGCCAATGTGAATGGCATAGCACATGCTGTCACGCAGGGCTAATCTCGGCTGTCTTCCAGCTATCCTCCTGCTCTTAATTTCTAAGAACCATAACTGTAATTGAAAAACTCAATAATGATCTGGATGGAGGGAAAGGCAAGTGACACAATTTGTCTGAGGTGGCTGCTGTCGTCTGTCGGGTTTCAATCAGCAAAGTTTAATGAGTTGGAGCCATCTCAGAGACAGCACCAGTGAGGGGTTGTCCTGTGAACTGCACTCTCCAAAGCCATGAAAAGCAGAACAGCAAAACAAATGTGTTTCTGCGTGGAACCTTTTGTAAGAGATGTATCTTATCAAATGAATATGGCTTCATATAACAAAGCTGGTAGCGCTGTATGAGAGAAAAGAGACAGCATAGGCATGAAGATTCCCTCCAGTGCAAGCAGACAGACAAGGGCCAGGAAGCACCATGCCTCCCGGGGCTCTTGCTGCAGCCAGCTCTCAGCTAACACTGAGGCCTGGGGCTGAGCTGAGCGAATACCCACACGGCTAAGCTAAGACTGGAGAGCTTTTTCTGCAAGATGCTCTGCAAGCGCTGCAGTTAGCATTACTCCTCCTTTAGCTTTATGGCAAAAATTTCACTTGGGCAATTCTACAATGGAAATCCCAGAGGAGTCATTGCCTAAATTTAATTACTGCAGCCAGGGATAAGGCTTTCTCATGTTTATACAGCATACAAGCTTCATAACTCCCAGCAAAGTTATTGACAGTCTGGCTCCAAGAACGGGTTCATATCCAATTAGTGCAAAGATCAGCGTGGCCTTTGCAGAAAACCAGGAGGGCTCTTGAGAGTGCTGTGTAAGTTCAGGAATTAAATGCTTGCCTTTCTTTTCATCAAATCATGATAAACAGGAAAATTCAAAGGGTTCAAGATGATAATCCAGAAAAAAAAAATTGCATTTCTTTCACTTCCCCACAGAGTGTCCCCATTTCACCATTCACTGACCAAGAGGAGAACACTTTGAGTAGAGAAATAATCCATTTTGTAGAGAAACTCACAGAGGTTTGTTAAACATGTATTTATCTTTGTTTAAAATTTATTACCTTGATAACCTTAATATGATAAACAAAATTCCATTTTACATATCCTAGAGGAAAAGGTGAAAGAAATCCTATATTCCTTGACAGCATGCAGGGCAAATAAGGTTCTATGCATATATGCATTTGTATCTCCAATGAATTTATTGACAGACTTTGGTAAATTAATACAATAATGAAACCTAGGTTCCTAAATAATCAGATGTTGTTCTTTGTATTTCAGATGTTTCTGTTCTGTATTTATTAACTTACATGTATGAGTTATAAAATCTTACAGTTTATAAAACTACAGAATAAATTGTAGCTTTTAATTTTTTAAGTCACATGTTGTTGGCAAGAGTATCTGAAAGCACTGGAGATTTTGTTCCTGAAATGCTTGAACATGGCTATATTCCAACTGTAAGCTGAAAAGGTAAGTGTGCACTCAAAAACAAACAAAAACTTTTAGTCGTACTGAGTTTATGAACATTCCAAGAGTTTATTTTGATTGTTAAAATTTTTGTTCCAGTATAGATGAGACAGTAGACTACCCTTTGCACATATTCGACATTTTTGTTGATCAGTCCTCTAATAAATTGTCTTGGAAAGTTTAGGAAAATGTACTTTATCAGCCAGGGAGTTGCTATGTGATGAGACAAATTCACGATCTTTCTCAGGCTTTTTACTTGACTTCAAGATACATCATGCATTGTATGGAAGAAAGCTAATGCAATGGCTCAGAGAAAAAATCTTATATTCTTTCAGTGAGTAAATCGTAAAGCAATCTTCTTTTTTCCTGACATTTTTCTATTAATTTCAGATTAAAGTTGAAACATGAACAGACAATTAATTAGATTTTGATTTGTACTTTATATTATGTGGATGAATGGTTAATACAGAAGTTTAGACATTCCTAGTTTTTGTTCATTAAAAGCAGAAATTAAAAAGAAATGGGCTTATGCGACCTGGTTTACATCACCTTAATGAATGAAGCATTCACCAGTAAGCCAGCAGTTTACACTTAAATGGCTTCAATGACTTATGATCAAACTGTTTCAGTTGCAGATGCAATCCCTGCGCCTGGCAGAGAGATGCTCTACATCTTACATACCCAGAAGGGACCCAGTTAGCACATCTTTCCAGTGCAATACCGGATGTATATCCAGCTAGACTAAAAAAGCATGAAAAGCGCATCTTTGTATAAATATGCATGTGTTCAGTTGTACTTCCCTGAACAAGGGAGATGAGGACAAATGATTCTGGAGGATGAGGTGTAACACTAGTATAACAAAAATAGATTTTTGGGCCTGGCAGAAACTCCCTCAGCCTTGATAAATAGTCCTATTTACCACAGCAGTACTGTGAAACAAGTGTAAGAACTCCTTGCAGAACTAACACTTAAATTTGTGTAACATGGAAATGGGCATCTTAGAAAAATGAGTTATTCCCTCCCACACACCCCTGACATCATAGGTGAGGGAATCAAGTCTGCTGAAGCTGGAAGACTGTGACTAGCGCAAGTTATCCGTGTCCAAGTTTCCCTAAATGTGTTCCCCTTCTCCATATCAGCATTTTTGTCCAGGTGGAAGAGAGACTACTGTCAGTTTGCCTGATGCTTCCACATGCCAGAATCCCCACACAGTGTGCTGCTGGGTCTTGCCATGCTCATGCCAACCCCTGATGCCATCCACACAGGCTGGACGATCTGCCTGAGCCTGCCTGACTTCAGGTGCATGAGCTGATGAATTAGGGTAACTGGACAGAAAGCTCTATCTGTTTTGTTTTATAACTTGCATGAGAGGAAAAGTTTTGTATTTGACCCTTGTACTGGAAGTGGTAGAGTTTCACAATTCAGCCAGCTTCCAGCTTTTTGTTTTTCCTTCTGATATCATGCTCTTTTTTTTTTTTTTTTCTTTCTAATTTTATTACTCTGGGATGAAGTCTTGGCCCCCATAAAGTCAAACAGAACGTTTCTTTCACTTTTTTTAATTTTTTTTTCATTTCCTTAAGTGTCAGTAAACTTCTCTTTGGTGTTATTTTTTTTTTTCCATTAGCACACTTGTATACATTCATATGTTGTCAAAATGGGCTTCTACTCAACTCTATTTGTCCGGAGGTACACAGTACATACACGTGAAGGATGTAGTAAAAAGCATTTAGACATTAACCCTGTTGTGGATCCATGTCTCACTGAGATATTTCTCTCCTGATAGTGCAGTGCAGCATTCATATGACATGCCAATGATTAGCAAAAGAACATTCTTTACCTACTGGTAGTTTGTACAGAAGGACTATTTTAGTACCCTTCTTTTTGAAGTCAATTCTGAAGGAAAGGGACTTAGATGTTACCAAAATGAGCTCCTCTATTTATATTCAGTAATGCTTTTAGGCTTGATGTCTCGTGATTGAAGCTACTGCTACTTCACCAAAGCTACCCTTCTCAACCGCTGGGGTGAGTTGTAAAGTATTAAATAGTATTTGTTCACACACGAGTACTCTGGCAGTAGACAAGACCTTTTTGTTTGGTTTATTATTGTTAAACAGAATAACATAAATTCAGAATAACAGAATCATTCAGGCTGGAAGGGACCTGGGGAGGTCTTGACCTTGACCCCAACCTCCTGCGCAAAGCAAAGTTAACACTGAACTCAGACCAAGCTGCTCTGGGCTTTGCCCAATTGGGTCTTGAAAACAATTCTACAAGTTATTTTGTTTTTAGTCCCTATGCCTGCTTAGCCTAATAATAGCATTTGCCCCCTTCACATCCTGTTGGAACCTCCCCTGTTTCTGTTTATTTTTTTATAAATTCAGCAGAATTGAATTTCTCATTCTGCTGTTACGCACTTCAACAGAGAACTCATCTCTCTTTTCTTGGAAACCTCTACCTGAGTATTGGAGGTTACCTATTAGGTGCCTCTGAGTTTTATTAATTAATGACAGCCTTTGGGTGGATGAAATGGTGGAGTAATTTTAAAGATAACTAATGAGCAGCAAGGCACTTAGCTGGTCAACAGTGTGTGACCAGAGTTTTCAGACTTTTGGAATGGCTGAGATGCTGGTGTAGGTCCCTGAACCTGTGAATTAATTCCTTTTCAGACACTGTCTCAGCCATTTTGCATGAAGGTTTAGAAGTGTACAGTTGGTCCAATAGGATTCTTACAGATTGCTCACTAAAATCCTGAGCACAAGTTAAAGCTGAATTTGGATGAACAGCAAAACAGACAATTTTTTTGCAATTAGAGCACTGGGTTAAAATCTGAATTCCCTGCTCACATTTCTGATGCAGACAATCATCCCCTAGGAACCTTTATAGACTCAGTGACATCAATCTGCGCATCCGTAATTACAGTCTACATGCTATTACAAGGCAGCCTTGCACAAAAGCTCATGCAGTCCTGGGAGAATCATCCAGGCCTACAGCGAGCTCCATCACAGAAAATGCAAATCTCTTCACAGATAAGACATTTTCCTCCAAATATAGAGTAGCTCACACCCACCTTGCTAATAACAAGCCATGCTTCTCTTCAGCAAGATTACACAAAATTAACCAGAGGATCCCATGAGGACGGTGGCAATGTGCTGTACCTCAAGGTACGTGCATTCCGGGATCGCTGCAAAGCAAAGACTGTGGACAGATAAAAACGATGTCTAGGGAAGGACAGAAACTGATGTAAAAACTGAATAACTTTATTTAGTTAGAAACACAAAATGTAAGAACAGAGACATCGCAAGAGTAGCAGCACCGACACGTTATCCTTTACACAACCATCGCTCCTTCCTGCGCTCCCCAAACGTGTTCCAAATACCGTGAAGTACAAACTGCGCGTCTGACAAGAAGCTGTGTAAACGAAGAGCACTGCTAGGTGCTGCGAAGTGTCACGAATGTATTCAGGTATGTCAGCAAAACCCCTACTGACCTGCTGGTGTCCTTACCCTAATTAAGGGAAGATAAACCATCACTCAGGATTTATTTAGTGCAGTTACTCGGTAGTTTTGCTCACGGACGAGGGCTCCAGCTCCAGCAGCCCTGTCCCCCTGCCATTTTGGCGGCGCGGTGGCAGAGGCAGGGCGCACACACGGTTCCCCCAGCACTCACCTGGCAGCTCGCCCTTCCCAGGGGGTCGGAGGCGCTGCTGGAGGGACCCCGCACGGAGCGGGACGGGGGTGGCGCTGAGGGGGAGTCAGGGCAGGAGCCCCCCGCTGTGCCCCCCCCACCCCGGCCCTAACGGTCCCAACGGTCCCAACGGCCGCGCGCCCGCTTCGCCGCCCCTCCCGTTGGCGCGGAGCCCGTCCCGGCGGCGGCTGCCCCGGGGGGGGGGGTGGCCGCAGCCCCGCTGCTCGCCGCGGCGGAGCCCCCCCCGCTGCCAAACTTTGCAAAGTCCGGCGGCTCCGCCGAGCGGGCGGCGGTTACGGCAGCGCCGGGCGGGGGCGGCGGCGGCGGCGGCGGAGGAGGAGGCGGAGGCGGAGGGGGCGGGGTGCGGGCCGGCGGCGGCGGCGGAGGCAGCATCAAAGAGCCCCGATTCCTGCCGCCTGGGAGCCATGCGCCGCTGTCTGTAATGTCAGCGGAACAGGAGAAGGACCCCATCGCGCTGAAGAGATCCCGAGGTACGGCGGGGGGCGCCCAGCGGGGCCTAACTCCCGTCAGGGGGGGGGACCGGGATGCGCGCCCCGGCCCCGGCCCCGACCGCCCGGCCCCCAGCCCCGGGCCGCGCCGCGCCGCCCGCGGCTCCCTCACGGCGCCGGGGCCGGGGCCGGGGCTGAGGCCGGGGCCGGGCGGGAGCCGCGCTAAGTTTGCACGGCGGGGCCCGGCCCTGCCCCGCGGGCTCCCGCAGCCTCCGGGCCTGGCGAGGCGCCGGCAGCCCCGAGCAGCGCCGCGCTGCCCCGCGGCGGGAGGCGGGCGGGCTGGCGGCCGTGCGGTGCCGCTGCCCATTAGTATGCAGCCCGCGTCCCCGTGCCGCGAGGGGAGGCGGCGGCGGTGCCACACGTCCGGGCGAGAGCCCGTGAATCGCCCTCGGGTCTGCGCTCCCCTGCCCCGACCTTGCCGGCGCGGTCGGTGTTAGCCGGGGTTTTGTTTTCGGCTCGCTGGGGAGCGGAGCGAGCCCCCTCCGGGCTCTGCCCCCGTTAGCAGTCCCGCTGTGCGGCTCTCGGCGAGGTTTGAGGACGCGTTTCTTTGAAATGCGCCAGGAGAAGGGTGGAAACGCGATATCCCCTCCGAGTTGGGCTGCGCGACTGACTTCAGGGCAGCGGCACATCTCCTGGCGGAGCGGCGCTTGGATCCTGGGAGCCCTGAAAAGCAGGAATGCGGCTCGCAGTGAAATCACGGGAGGTGGTGGAGTCGCGGAGTTGGGGGAAAAGCATGGCAAAATGATTCTGGATGGCATTTCTTGCTTCTCTTTTCTTCCCCTCCTGCGTTGCCCCTGGAATTCTATTGTTCCTGGCGTTTTAGGCTTTATGCGGGTGAGTAAGTGGGGAAAGGTGGGATTCTGCTCTCCACGTTGTCGCCGATTTACAGGTCGCTTCTCTGAAACTGCCGTAGTAACAGCTGGGTTGCAACCTTGAGAATGGGAGATTGAAAATATGCAGCAGTGTTACAAAGGGGACTGGGATTCATTAGGCTCCGCTCTCAAGCCCTGATTCTGCAAATATTTAAGCCTGAACAGTTTCATGTGCCGGAGTTACCCGCTGAGCTCCACGCGATTACTGCTTAATATCACAACTGTTCACGGGATCAGGGCCACAGAATAGGCTCACCAAATCTGGTTGAAATTTGACTCTTTTCAGTTTTCTGTCCATAACGGAAACTATATTCAGTCATTTCTAATACTTGGGAAAACCTTCTTACTTCGAGCGCTGTTTAAAGACTGTAGCATCTATCCTGTGAAAAGCTAGGCAGAGGCTTGTCAGTGACCGTGGAACTACTCCATAGTGTATTTGCAGTATGTTAAGTATGGCATAAATTATACATAAAAATCATAATCTCTGAAGGTGCAGACAAAACTGCAAGTTGCGGTTCTCCTGATTAACATTGAAAGCGTCTGTCTTGTGTGTGAAGTCAATGGGAATGTGGGATTTACTACTTCTGCGCTGCTCAAATGCAGATATGTTGCTGAATACATGCTGAAATACATTTCATCTATAATGTAAGAGGGAAATAGTTATCAGATGTGTATTTATCTCTCTAAATCCATCCACGTATGTGGTGTCCCAGTCAAAAGGATTGTAATTTTTCCTGCAAAATTAGTCTCAGAAGGTGAAATGATTTTTCTTTCACCCTTAGTGCAAATATCACAATGTCCAAGATGCTCAGTACGCGTTTTAATGAAAAGCCTGTGTGGCAGGTACCAGAAGTGACTTTCAGCAAAGTTTATTTTGGCTGCATGAAAATGACCCTTATTCACTCTTTTTTTGGAGGTATGCTAGGACTAACATTCAGTTTCCTTTCATGGATAAATTAAATCATTATGAAATCCACAGGGAAAATGTAAAGTTGTGGGGCTAAATTAAATCATTGGCCTCACACAGCGAGAACTGAAAATGCAAAAGCTTTGTACGCTTCCAGCCGTAGGACTCAGTCCTGCAAACCTAGGCAAATGACTGGCTTTACCCATGTGAGTAACCCCCGTGGAAATTGGTGGAGCTTACTCACCAATTTCTCTTATTAGAATTCTAAGGCTTATATGCGTAAGTTGTTGAAAAACGAGGTCCCGGAGAGGGAACTTGTATGCAGTTTTATATAGTTGTAGCTTCTCTAAAACAAAGCCGCACTCTTGTATGGTCCACAGTTATCTACTTGATTGTAGACTCTAGTAATTGCTGTGCTGCTACTTGTTGAAGTTAGTTAAAAGATATCTGGATGTTTGTAACATTTTGCTATCAGCAGTTAACACTGTTTATATATTGAGAGTGTGGGACCATGAAGAGGAGTTTATCTTATGCAGTTAGGAGGAAGGGTGGCCACAGTACAGTCTCCCACTGAAATGTATGCTAAGCGTGTAAGAATGCAGGAGAAGAAGAAGCTGATGGGAAATGCAGAGACAGTTTTGAGCAAGTAGTTTATCAAGAAGATGACTTATAGGATTGGAATTTCAAGGACATTTGTCAACTTTATATAAACTTTATGCTGTGATCATTTAGTATCCACAAGTCATGCGGTTGCAGTGCTTCATTGCTTGCCAAGTGTATGCAGGATTTTATATTCTAAACCAAGGCAGTAAGGATTTTTTTTTTCCAGAGTAATCCCCAGTTGTTCTGATGATTGGTTGTACCAGCATGTGTTCTGCTTAAGCATGAGTGTATTTTGGGAACATGATCATGACTTCATGCCCTAGTCTCTGAAATTCAGACTTAAAATTTGCCAGTAATGATAGGTGTAGGTTTGGGATGCCCAATTTCATACCATATGAATGATGAAATGTTTTGGAAATTACATATATGAAAAAATGAGATGAAATTTCTGCAGTCACAAAGCCAAAAAGAACTTATTAGAGCCCAAGCAGGATTCAGTTTTTATTTGAGGTAGGACTGGTAGTTTCCTGAAACCTCTTAGGTCAAAAAAAGTGCTGGGGGTAGAGGGAAGGCAGGGTGTAGGAGAAAAAGAAAGGAAGTGCTCCATGTGAAAAGTTATTGCAGAGGATGGTTACAGGCCTCCTTTGACTAGAGGTATTGAAATAACTACTGGATATTTTTGTTTGTGTACAGTAGATCTAATTCTTTCCTATGTGGGAGATTTTGTGTTATGTTACTGCAGTCCTAAAGCTGGTGTAGCTGTCTGCCGGGAATACTTGCCTAATGCGGGGCTGGTGTAATGTCACACATTATGCTGCTTTGCATAATGCTATTCATAATTCGCAGTTATCTTCAGGTTGCCTTTGGTGATGAAGACAAACCCATGTGTTCAGCTATATGCCTGCATCTTGATTAAGTTTGACTTGTGTTCTGAATTTGAGTTTTAAACAAATAACAGCAATTTTTTTCATCCTGGATTGCCCCGGTCTTACTGTTCCATACTGTTGTTATCTTTTTATTTTATTTTTATTTAAGTAAACAATCCTAATGAGTCTGGGAAAAAATGAAGTAGCGTAGAGCTTCTTAATGTAAAAATATTGAAATGTGTTGCTTTTGTGTCACCTGAAAGCAATTACTATACTTTGGCTCGTGGTCACCTTTGCGTTCCCAAATGCTGGCAGATCCATTGAACCCCAGGAAGGCAAACCTACTGGGGTAATAAGGAATCTGCTAGAATCTTTTCTTTTTTGACTACAGTCTTTTTGTCTACAGTAGAGTTCTAGAAATGAAAGCCATAATTTATACAGCTTTGAGAGCTTGTCCCACTCTTGAGGCAGAGATGAGTGCCAGGTGAAGTACAGATATCTCTTTGTATTGCTCGGAGTGGAATCAGGTGATCAATGACATGAACAGTCTTTACTTCTATTTGTGCCAGAGCAGCCGTGCTCAATTATACTACAAGATTTCTGCAGAATAAGGCAGTTTCACCTAGAGCCTCTCTCGTTTTTGGCAGGTGTCTTTTTGATTAAGTCTTGCATTTAGAGAAATTCAGATCTGAAAAACTGGAGATCTGTCTAAACAATATGGCACGTTTCCAGTGGCTTTCATTCACACATCTACTGCTGTTTGCTTTTTCTTTCATGGCATATTGTAAGGTACTGTTGTGTGGCGATACAGTGAGTTTGATAAATGCCGTGTCTGTGTAAGTTAAATAGGATGTGAATATTAGCATGGCTTTAAGCAGTTCTTGAAGAAGTTTTATGCTTTATGCAAACAAATACTTCTGACTGGTGAAGCAGAAATATGAAGAACCAAGGGACTGATAAATATAAAATAAACGGAAAGCTTTATTCAGACTGTAAGGAGCATGAATGGGATATTCGAGTAGTAATAGAGTCAGGTAGCTGTGTGCGAGGTATGCTAACTTTTACCTCCAGGTATTTGCTTCCTGAGGATTTACAATGTAGGGCACCGGAATTAATGCAAGTTCATGATTTGTGACAGATATCTCTTGCTATGGCAGGCAGAGGCATATGTCTAAGAAAACTAATGCAGAATTGCCCTGATTGAAATTTTGTAGGTGGTGACAGTGGATTGGATGGGTTAGGAGGACCAGGAGTACAACTCGGAAGCCCTGATAAGAAAAAGCGCAAAGCAAATACACAGGTAAATTCCCTTTGATTCTTTTGATTTGTTAATACTCAGATGTTGTTTGCTGGAACAACTGTCTTGCTCTGTTCAGAATATCAGTCTATTCCCACAAATAGCATACAAAATATTCTAGTTGTACTGTGAAGCAGGAATCTTCATTCCTTTGCTACCTTCACGGAACTTCATCATACTGGTTACTCTCACTGAAGTTACTTTAGGTCTCTTCAGGTTACTGAAGTCCTACAAAGGAAGGAGCGCAGTGAGACTGCAACGACTTGTGTTTTGCCATATGTATTTGATTCTAAGACAGGCTTTCTCTTAATGACTTTGTAGCCATTGGTAGAATCTGCACAGCACGAGTAGTTGTGATGAGACTAATTTTCTTCTTCCTCTTATTCCTATACATGTAGGTTTGTGGGCCAGTGTATCAGTGCAGTTTGTTAATGCTTTGACCAAACTCTTGGCATATTCCCCAAGTGGTTTTCAAGCAAAAGTTATCAGGCAGGTTTGGCTCCTTTTCAGTGAATCCTTGCAAACTGGCATTTCTATATAGTTTCTCTTACCAGAAAAGGAAGCCTGAATACAAAACATCTAAAGCAATTAGGTATCTGTAGTGCAGAATTTTTCTTTGTGTGTTTATTCAGCGTGGAGTGAGAGTATCTGTTACATTTTTACTGTCCAATGAGAGTAACTGTATTTATACAGGTCAAAAAATCACTTCTTGTTTGGCCTATCCAGAATCCGTTGAGATGGGGCTTTGTTTTTCTTAATTCCTGTTTTCTTTTCAAGTAGCCATGGCTGAACCTACTCTGAGAAATATCCAGCTAATTTCAGGGTTTTAGATCTCTCTACTGTTGGAGTTTTTTCTTGTGTTCTGGAGTGGCAATAACTGCGGGGGGGGCAGATTAGTTTCTTTTTCTTACCAGGCTCAAAACTTGATGGACAGCAGAAATTTGGACTGGGGGAAGATCTGTTCAGTCTTAGTTTATGAGTATGAGGCTGTGTTTTCTGAAAGCAGCTAGCACAAAGAGTTGAGGTGAGGGTGAACTAGCTAGGTGTTCTCACAGGCTGGTCTAGAATGAAATTCAATATTCAATGACATTTGAGCTGCCCCTGGGCTCTATTAGATGCTTGATTTTTGCTTTGTAACCAGGAATCCTTGTATTTTTTTACTTACTGACAATACTTGAGATAGACCACAATCACTGGATGCTCTTAAGGGACTCCACTGATACATAGGAGTCTGTGTATAGGAATTTTCTATATTCTGTGTTCTCCACAGTTGTTTTGTTTATTATTTTTTTTAGGATTATAGTAACATTGGTATTTTAGGTTTGTATACTCTCCTAAAAGTGGGGTGTCTTAAAAGATGTGTATTCAGTAAACTGTACCCAAAATGAAACTAAGAAAATACTCTAAATCTGTTCTTCAGCACTTGGAACAAGTTGTGCATGTGTTTGAATGCAACATGTCTTTCTGTACTGTTGCTTTTCTTAAGTAGAAGGTGAAGGGGGGGGGGGGGGAAGTCACGCATTAAGTAGTGTTTTCAGAAGCATGGTTGTGCAACTGCACAGTTCCTGAAACAACACTGAGATTACTTTAAACCACTTTGTCATTTGGAGCCCTAAATCTTCTCTCCTCTCCCCCACTGAAATTTCAGCTAGCCTGGCAGGGTACAGTGGGTGAGCTGTACACAACAGCTGAACTGTTCTTTTAGCAGTAGTGCTGCTAATCCGGGACCTTGTGGTTGGTCTCCCTTGCAGGGACATAGTAAAACTAATTTAAATGTTGTATTTAAAATATTTTTAGGGATCATCATTTCCACCTCCATCTGAATATGCTCCACCGCCGAATCCAAGCTCTGACCACCTTGTAGCTGCAAATCCATTTGATGACAACTATAATTCTGTGTCTTATAAACCACTTCCTTCAGGAAATCCGTATTTTAGTAATCCCGGTTATCCTGGCTTTGGAGGCTATAACACTTTCAGAATGCCACCTCACATGCTGCCCAGAGTGTCCTCGCCATATGGTGGTTCTTACTCCCTCAGAAACCAACCACACCCCCTTCCTCAAAACCCTGTGGGAATGGGTTTTAGCCGACCCCACTCTTTCAGCTTTGGCCCACACGATAACCCAGGTTTTGGGAATCAACCACCGTATAGCAGTGGTCAGATAAATCAAAATGTCAGTATGCCTGGTCAGCATTTCAGACCAAATCCTGGTGAGAACTTTGGCCATTCTGGACAGATACCTCACCCTGATGTGCCATCTAACTTTGGTCCTGGAAACAATCCAAATTTCCCAAATTCTCAGCTAGAATCGAACCATTCTTTTGTTCCTCCGCCAAACACTTACAGCCAGGCAAAATCATCAGCACAAAAGCAAGACTTTAATCAAGGTGCAAGCAAAGCATCCAGCCAGAACACTGCTGCTCATCAGCATCATCACAGGACAGAGGACATTGTGAGTCAAGGTAACAGTGACCTAAAGAATGTCACACGAAACAATGTGGTAAATCAGGATAATAGCCATTCCAATAGCGCTGATAACACCAATGCTGGCCATTCAAATGGGACGCAGAGTAAGTCCCGCCAGCCTCGAGGTACCGCTGAAGGATGCAATTCTGAAAAGAGCAGCAAAACTCCCCTTCATCCCAGTCGTCATGGTCACTCGTCCTCTGAGCCCGTCTATCCATGTGGAATCTGTACACATGAAGTTAACGATGACCAGGATGCCATCCTGTGTGAAGCCTCTTGTCAAAAATGGTTTCATCGAATCTGTACAGGCATGACTGAGTCAGCGTATGGCCTTCTTACAGCAGAAGCATCAGCAGTGTGGGGCTGTGATACATGTATGGCTGACAAAGACGTCCAGCTAATGCGCACAAGAGAGACTGCAGGACCACCCGCACTGAATACGGATGGCTAACAACATAAATTGGTCGTGGTTGAAATACTTGCTCCGAAGATTTGGTTGCAAATTGGGTACTTCACTTTCTGCAGACAATCGGTTGTGTTTGATTGCTATCATCTTTTTTTCCCCCCAGTCTGTTTTTGCTCAGTTCCATCTCAGCTTTTGTACTCCTAGTTTTATGTGTGCAAATATTTTACAGGGTGGAATACTTCTTGTTTCTGATTAAACTGTAAAACATAACTGACAACTGATCAGAAGTAGAATGTGCATTGACAACTTTATTGAAGGCAAAAATGTGCCTGTATGAAGAGCCTCTCATTTGCTAGCATTAACATGTTACCGAACACTAGCATGTAATACTTGGTTTTAATGGTACAATGTGTGCAAGTACCCATTGCATTTTGTTTATTTTTTTGGTGAATGTCCATTACTGATATTCTTGCTATCTTTTCTTTGGTTATAGTGGAGATGGCATGGAGGAATGTGCAGTGCTAAAAGTTTTTAATTTTAGAATAAATACAGGGGATTTCATATGTTCTTTTTATTATTTTTGCAGTAGAGCATTAACATGATTCTAAAATCAATGATTTCATGCTTAGTAACACAGTGAAACCCACGAAGTCTTACGTGGTATTTTCTTCAAAAGGCAATGATCTCTTCTCAGCAAATACTTGCTTGCTGTAGGCTCTTACTAGGTCTTGCAGTATTGGAGATGGTTACAAACTATGATTACATTGGAACAAGTTAGATCGAGTTTACAAAGTCCAGTGCTTTAAATCTAGAGAATACCAAAACTAGGGTTGCATATGTAACCTTACTTAGTTTATCTTAAGCACATATATTAGGATATAGTCCCTGTGCAGTTGTGCACCTCTCGTTTATCCTGTCTTATTGGTAGTTCTAGTCTCCAGACTCAGTGCTGCCTGAAGATTGAGAAGGAATTTACACAGGGTAAGTTCTGCCCATCTCCTAGGGCTTTCAGATAGAGCCTGCTCGGTCACCCTGAGCTTACACAGTCCACTTGGCAAGAAGAAGGATGTGAGGCAACGGAATGTGCTTAGCACAGACTCTGAACTACAAGACAATTTCACCAGCAAAGTCATAACACTGAATTCCCACCACTGCCTCAGCCAGTCTTGCAACTTCATGAGGACAGAAAATCTAGGATGAAGACAAATACAACTCTCACGTCAGGTGAGTTTAGCTCACATCAGGAGCTAGCAAGCAGAAATTTAGCATTTTTTCTAAACTTGAGATCCTACTGATAAGTATGAATGGCACTAGAGCTTCACGATTGATTGTAAGAATTCGCTTTTTATATGGATAATTTGATCTTATTCTTGATTTCGGAAATACCCCCACTCCTTTTTTTTATTTTTTTAATGTGGGGAAACATCTAGCCTTGAACACTTGGGCCTTAGCAGGGTGCTAAAGATGCATATGCAATTGAAAATCAGTGTTTCTATAGAGAAAAATGTTATTTTAACTTAATAAAAGGTGGTACTGTAACAACAGTCTGTTTGTAATACTCACCACTGTGCTGGGAACTTAATTGGTGATTGTTTGAAAACTAGATCATAAGCCAAACATTACAGGTACTGATCAGTTTCCTTAATGTAACAGAAGGCGTTCAGATCTGTGGTGATGAATGGTGTAGGATATGTGTGGTGTAGGAGCCTATGTAGAATATAAGCAGCTATATTTAAAGGCTCTTTTTATGGTAAGTTATGCAAATGACTGAAAAATAAGGCCTGTCTGCTACTTCACCATTGTGTTGATTTTTAAATGGGCTCTGCTGCAGTACTGTCCTGGGAAGATACTCCACAGATGTGCACAACTGTCCTTTTATTTTAATACTGAAAATATTTTTATACCTTTTTACTGGAGAAGTGTAGCGTTGCTCTCCTTTTCTGTAATGCCTCTCATCAAATGCCTCTCATGTTCAAAGTGTAAATGACAGTTCATATCTTGAGGATTTCTTGTACTGTGATGTAAAGAAGGTGTAAGGCAGATCCAGAGCTCCTGTTTCCAGCACTATTTGTTTTATGTAGAACAGAGACTAAACTTCGTCTTGTGTTGTTAGAGGTGTGATGGTAAAACCAACCAAACAAGGCAAATAAAAACAACAACAGAAAAACAACCTGTGTTACAAGAGTTGTCATCTTCAGTAGATTTCCTAATGACTGACTGACTGTTCAAATTTACTTGTGGTAGCTAAAGTAGGAATTAAACCAAACTTTGTTCAGATAAATTGTTTCCTAGAGGAACAAATCAAATCTCTGCACCAGTTTATACTGTGAAGTTTGTGGAGCTAGCTCAGACTTAGAGCAACGTAAACAAAATGAAAACTTTGCTCAGTGACTGAAAGTTCAATAGAAGCTCCTGTGATGATATTGTTATCCAAGTAGGCAGTTCACAATGCCCTTCCAACTGTGAGATGTTTGGGCAGTTATTCTCAGATGTCCAGTTAATATTTTAACATTTTGGAGCAGAGGTACTTAAAATAGCCATGTAATTCTTGAAATCTCTTCCCTCAATCCTGTTTCAAGTTAGGCAAGTGTTTTGTATATAAGTTAGCAAGACATTGTAAGAACACTGTATTTAAATTCTAAACTTCTACTGGAATATAATTTTATGATCCTTTAAATCATATATCTGTGAAACTTACTGTAACAGATTATTTCATTTTCTCTAAACTGGTGCCATGTTGGGCTTGTAACCCACTGAATTTTCGGTGTGGATTAACCTGCAAATTCAAGGCATTAGCAAATGACAGTTCAAAAACAAAGAAAAATAATAACAAGCAACAAAATCGAACTTGTTATCATACTGATCACAGAGACAGGACTGATTAGGATCTCAGAAAGTCATCTGGCCAATATATTTACCCTATTGATATGCTCTTGGCATACCTGGACTTTTTACCTAGAGAGTTATACTTTGTTTTTCTCTGCATGTATTGACTAGTAGTAGTTTAAGTATGCACAGGGAAAACAAAAATCATGTTTTATTAGTAAAGTACTAGGAAAATGTCAGCTGGTTAGAATTAGAAATTAGTTATAGAAGGGGGGGAGGGCTGGTTAGAATAGGTGAGGTTTTTTGTAATACTCTACATGAAACAATTTGTATTGAACTATCATGTGATTCTTTCATTATTAGTGATTTAGACTACTGGTGCTGCACACCAAAATATCGCAAAGATTTTGTAAGTCTTACAAACCTTAACATTTTGTGGGGAAGGCCTGAGTCCTTTTTAAATACCTTATCACGTTCAGAAATGCAGCCTATACTGCTGGAAATGTTTTTTGTTTTTTTTTTTTTTCCTTTTCTTTTTTTCCCTAGGCTGAAATAACTAGGTGTAAATTGGCCTAAATTGCCCTTAATACTTAGTTTTTGCCATAGATCAGTTTTAAACAAGGAAAAAAAAATAATGTTCTCTTTGAAGTACTTCATTGCTGTTAGGGTGTGTATAGGCTAGAGAGCAGGTATCACAAATCTGGTTTCTGGCTGGTTCACTGATTGCTTTGAAAACTTGAGACAAACAGGTTGGCAGTTTGTGCCTCAGTTTCTTCTATCAGAGGACTGGACTGATGCTTATTTCTGAAGGGTGTTTAGAGGCTAATTATTATTTGAAATCTTCAGAAAAAGGAGACAAAAGTGATAAGGTTTTTCTCTGTTTAAAACAAAAATATAATGCTGGGGGCTCCTCAAAAATGAATATACTTTGTGACTTTTTTTTTGTCTAAGAACCAATTTTGTAAGTACATTTTTCAGACTTAGCTTCAAGTATGTGATGAAGTCAGTGGAACTGCATGCACGAAGTCAAGAATATTTCAGAGCTTTTGCAGTTCTGGGCCTCTGTTTATAAGCAAAATGCTTTTTATGGTTTGAGATTTTTACAAAATCAACGGTGTTCAAATGTAGCACCTCTTCAACATTTGTCTTTATTCCAACTTAATACAATAACACATCTGCATTAAATATGTCCCTTTCATTTTATATATAAACATTGCCTGCCAGTAAAAGTATTGGTGTAACATTATTAAAAGAGGAAGTCATGCTTCTTATCATGTTGTATGTGACTTAAATGACTGTTTCATATTAAAACTAATCTTTCCTTATGTACTGCTTAAATATACCTGTTTTGGGAATATCAGTTCAGTACTTTTATACAATCTTGAATGTGTTCCACATTGGTGACATGTATTTTTGCAACAACTTTTTTGTTTCAATTTTAAATTAGAGCATGTCTAAAGTAATACATGCATTAGTGCTGTGGTGTGTGGCAAAGTTAATGTATGTAATTCAAATTGGAAAAAAGTTTCCAGACTTTGTCCAACATTAACCCTGTGGCAAGGGATTAAATTACTATGTAATACAAATTATTTCATACCATGATGTGTTTTAAGCTACTCTATGAAGTATGTGATACATTATTGTTTATGGATTGGTAGCTGGCCTGGTATCTTGCATAGAATGAGGTATGATAGATGGTAGCAGTTCATGATAATTAAAACAGGCGACATTTCACAACATGCTGCACTTACGTGCGTTGTCCTCCTGTTGCTGTAACTATTAGCATGAATTCCTTGACGGTATCCACTGACAAATGGGTGAACATGTAGGTGGTAAGCTCATGGGTGTGAAAATCCTATTCTGACGCTCTTTACTTGGATTACAAAACATGATTTATTTTTTTTAATCTATTGGATGTGATTAGATATATGCAGGAAGATGTAGAACTGGATGTACTTCGAAGTTATTCTGCAATGACTTAAGTTTTGTCTGAAGCTTTCTATATTAGAATAGACTCTTCCTTAAAATTGGAAAATTAAGTGTACTTAGCAGAACTTTCAAGGCAATATAACTGTCCTACACTACGTACTGAGTTATGCACATTCACTTCTTTGTATGGAATGCCTCTGATTTCTTGTTGCTTTATATGGAAATAAAGGGTCTCTTTAGTGCCCTAGTGTTGTGTGTCATCACTTCTGAGATAATAAATTCTGAATGGTGTTCAGCCCCTTAGAGGTGCTGCCTATAGCTTAAAGTATTCAATGTTGCCCTTAGCCATTTCTGAACCAGGGAACTTGCACCAAGACCATATGGAGCACCTGTTTTTGTATTGTTTACTGTACAGGATGAATTATCCTTTTCACGATCAAACTGTATCTCAGAATAATTTTTGATCCAGCCCAACCTTTTTCCTCAGAGGTATGCTCACTGTATTTCAGGAATTGCTGTATTGAAAACAGGTCAGGGTTGGAGGCATGAGAGGTGTTGCCTTTATACCTGGAGACTCATCATCTGCTAAAGGATGGTCTAAATCTGAATTTCCATGTAACTTGAGGGGGGCAAACTCTTAATGTATTTGTTCTTTTCTTATTTTTTTTGTCTGAAATGTGTAGTAATTGAGGGATTTTTACTTGAAAGACAGTGTATCCTCCAAGCCTTTGTATATGGCCTCTAGAGCAGATTCTGTGTTCTTTAAGGGCCATCTGACTTGGACTTTTTTGTTCATATTTTCCTTTCAGAGAGAAATTTTTTTTCAAAAAACGAGTTTATAAAAAAAAGCAAGTTACCTATCTACTGCCATCCAAGCAGTGCAAAATATGAACTAATCAAGGTTGTTGACATTATTTTTTTAATAATGATGTGGTACTTGACCCATTTAGGAGAACAATTATAAAAATCTGAATCAAGTGTTCTTGGAAAATGTGTATGGTAGATTTTTGTCCAGCGCTGCATGTAACTGTGTTGCTTTCTGTTGTCCGGTTTCAGTTTCTTTTAAAATAAAGATTTTGTGTGTGTGTGTGTTTGTCTGGGGAAATTGCCTTCCGATTTATGAAGATGATGCAATGTGTAAGTTAACTCTTGAAATGTTTTGCCTGTGAGAACACATTTGGATTGGGCATAATCCTGCAAGAAACTGTAAGATCAAAAAAGGCAGCTTCTGCCTCTATTAGAGAAGTCTGCTGTTCTCTAGAGGCATTAATCTGAATTAACTTCAAAGCAGATTAGAAAAGGTCTTGCACCATGAATCCTGTTATTTCTTGAAGGAAGGCTTAGTCATCATTTGCCTGAATAGATTTGATATTTATTTATTTATTTATTTATTGCTTTTGGGAAGACATTATGCAAATAATTATTTATTCCAATTAATAAAATGGGGAAGAATTTTGCGGGGAGGGGGGGATTATTAAACAAATTAGGTAAGGAAATGCAGAGTACTACAAAGATACTTTTTTAAGCCTCCAAAGCCATTAAGAATAAAATAACCTCCTGGAAGATATGAATATATTAGGAACTAGAAGCTCCAGAGCAATATTAGTAAGATTTGATGGGAATAGAAGTCTCCATCCTTCAGAACACAGGAAATAGGAATTTAAAGTTTTTCTAGGGAACGTTTAATCTCTTCCTTTCTCTCACTACAAAGCTTCTTGCACTTTTGACTGATAAAGTAGTAACAGCAGAAGAAAGATCCTGAACGGACCTCTCTTCTAGTTTATTTTGCAAGTGTCACAGCAAGAGCTCAGTCATTTGTCCAAGCAAGCTATCAATGTGGAACGTCTCTGACACAGGTGCTGGTTTTGTAGATGCATATCAATACAACATGGGGAAGGGGGATTGGAGTGGTTTTTGTTTGTTTGTTTGTTTGTTTGTTTAAAAAAAAACAAAACGTACTGAAGCTATTTTGTGTAACTTAAGAAGATCAAATACTGGTAAATGTACCTGTGGCCTATATTGTAAATTGTGTATGTGTAATGTCTTACTGCTGGCAGGAATAAATACTAAGCTGCTTCATTTCAGTATATTCTCTGTGATTAAACTAAAAACAACACGTGGATGACCAAAGCAGAAGGCCAGCACTCCACAAGTGTAAGACATATTCGTGAGTGGACTCTACAAAACTGATGAATGTGTTGGGGATCACCACAGCTGCGTTCTGGAGCGGTAGGGGATTTGGAATTGCTGTTACATTATAATCATTCTATCCAATGTTTCAATACCATAATTTTAAAACAGTAAGTTTTTTTTTTTTTTTTTGAAGGTTACATGTGCCAAAAAATTCCTAAAGTATTTTGACTTCCGATTAAATCTTTTTCCTCAGATACTTTTGAATACTCTGGGAATATGGAATTTGATTCCGATTCCTGTTGATGATACCAGGTCTGAAGCCAGACCCAGATGATACTGGTCTGGGTGAAGGGAGCTGGAGACTGTCCATATTGGTCAGATCATATCGATCATATTGGTTATTGTGGCTTTCTTCCTCGGAAAGAGTCTTTAAACCTTTGATACCTATCCGTATGTTGTACTGATGAAGAACTACAGTTAGATCTTAATCCTAACTGCTACTATTTGCTCGCTCCTTTGGAATACGGCTAATAAAATATGAGAACTGAATCTTCGCTGTGACACGTCAGCAACCTTACCAGGCGCGCCTGCTTTTAAACTTGGTGCCTCACGGCCCCGCGGCCAGGGGGCATGGAGGGGGTGACGGGAGCCCTGCTGGCCCCGGGGACCACAACTCCCAGCGTGCGCCGCGCCCCGCTCCCCCCGGCGTGCCATTGGCTGAGGCTGCGGGGCGCCTGCCTGCGGCCCCCGCGGGCGGTGAGGGGGAGGCGGAAGCGCTCCCTCAGAGCCCCGGCAGCGCTCCGCCCCCTCCCCCTCCTGCTCCTCCCTAGCAACGGGCGCTGCGGGCGCCATGCCGGTGTGGCTGCGGGGGCACAGCTGGCGGCAGAGCGGCTCCGCCGTCTTCCTCTCGCTGCCCGTGCCCGGCGTGCGGGTCACCGCCGCCAACATCTTCTGCACCGAGCGCTACCTCAAGGTGGGGCTTCCCTAGACGCAGCTGTTCATGCTATCCACATAATCACGAAGTGGAGGTCTACAGGAAAACAAACTGTTTCCATCTCTTATTTGCTCTAATAGGAGCTAAAATCTTGGTATGGCACACTCGGCAAATCAGCCTTGTCGGTAGCATGTGTTTCCTGAGGTTTGCTGTATGCTTGCACCGAGTATTTTGGCTGTATGGTAATTCATTACAAATTTAAGTATTAGTACATGCTCATTAATTATGTTTCTGTAGGTAAGCGTTCCTCCCTTCTTATTTGAAGCCATCTTATACGCTCCTATTGATGACACAAACAGCACAGCGAAGATTGGAAATGGAATTGTTTTCTTCACTTTGTATAAAAAGGAAGTGGGCATGTGGGAATCCCTAACTCTAGAGAATGGTAAGCTTGTGAAAAATAAGGTGCCAGAATACTAGCTTTACTGCTCTTCCAGCTATATTATTTAGTCTAGAAAAATATTACCTTTACCTTCATGGCTTTTTGTGTGTATCAGTAATTTTCAGAAAGCCTATGAACTCTGATCTGGCACTGAAAACTACGGTGTCAGTTGGGGATGTAATTATTCTGAATTACCTCTAGCTCCTTCATAAGAAATTGCAGGTGCTCTCTGTGGTTTTACTAGTTTCACACTGACCTTCAAAACCAACTGTTGGAGTTGAAGCGCTGAAGTACTGAAAAGAGAGAAACTACTAGAAAAGGCAGTTTTGGAGGAAAAAAAAAAGTGCTCTTACTTTACAGTTCAAGCTAAATTAAATTGTATTGCTCATTGTCTGTTCTCTTCTACTTTATTTTTTTTAAGAAGGAACGTGAGAACGTTATAGTGAGCACAAAACAAAGTTTCAAATAAAACTTACATTGAGTGTTTAAACGAATCTTAGATTTTCTTTTTAAGAGATGGACTTGATAAAGTGTGCTTTGTGGATTTTGAGAAGTTACATTTTCTTAGATAAAGTGGAAAGAGGATTTCTGTTTTTATGAATGTGGTATGTAACAGTAAAACTTTGGGCCTATGTTTCTGAAATATTTTTGTTTGTTTTAAGCTAGTAAGGAGAAACTGCAATATCTGAGAGAGAATGCTGTTCTAAAAGCCCATGAAAAGGCAAAAGAGGAGACAGAAGCAAAAAAAGTTACAAAACGAGAACATAAAAAATATGCTTTGGAGGCCACAATGAAGGTAAATTTGGAAAAATCTCTATCATACATGTAAACATAATTAATTGCCAATGAATCGGGCAGCTGCTTTAAGTGTACCTTAAAAATGTAAGAAGTACTAATTTTTATTACAGCAGTAGAGAATCTTACTTTTAATTTGCACTTAAAACGTATCTACTACCACATATAAAAATGATATAGAAAAAATATAAGAAGTTGTCATTTTACATTAATATTAATCATGAAAAATATTGGTGAGGAATTCAGATTTTCATCAGTTGAAAGGAGACAATAATAATGTAGCAAAATATTAATCTTCTGTAGCCTCTGCAACAGCACAAGTGTTTGGTCATTTGTTGCTTACAAAAACGTGGATATATAAAAACTTATTTATTCATTGTTGTTCTATATCAGGTGTTCACTGCTGTTATTTTTTGTATGTGGTATTTTTGTTGTTCTGCATTTTGTGTGTATTCTAAGAACCTTTTTTCCTTAAATGTATATTAAAACTCTGGTAACTTCATTTGTGTTTAAATGAACTTTTAAAGGTATGCAATGAACTTCTAAGATTGCATATGCAATTTCGACAAAAAATAATTTGCAATTAATAACTTTCTCAGCTGAAAGGCTATATCTATTCCCTGTATGTAATAATTCCAAAGAGAAGTAGACAGAAGAAATAATGCATTAAAATGAAGGTATATGTTCACATTTCTGTATATTCCACAGTTGAAATATAGCTAGGATATTGAAGTAAAAGTTTGGTTAATGAACAGTAAAGTGTCATCTTCTAGAATTGCTGGTAATTAGGGCCTCATCAGAAGGCACTTCCTACCTCTCTTACTAAAGTAATCATTATCATTATTGAAGCAGAGGCAGGAAGAGCTTTATCATCAAGTATAATAAAACAGTCCAAGTAGATTTAAAAAATAAAATAAAATGATTTTTTCATAATAAAGAAGGTATGTGAACAGCATGCTTTTCTGTGGTGAACCAAACTGAACTCTGGAGATAACAGGAAAACCTACCAAAGGTTTATTTGTGGATTGTATTCTTCAAAATATAAATAAAACTTTATTTTTGACTGTTCTGGGACCATACACCTACATAGTGGTAGTAAAATAGTTAAAACTTGTGACTTCTTTTAAAAGCTAATTAGAAATCTTTCCTAACTATTTTTAAGTGTCTTTCATAACTCTGCTTTTGAGATCATACTAATGGTGAAGATGCACTTAGGAAGTGAAACTGGGAAAATAACGGTATCTTTTACTCAGTTCTCTTATTATTGGATGCTACATATCTCAGTTTTATATTTCAAACAGCTAGAAGAAGCAGAAAGAAAAAGAATTGAAGAGCTGAAAGAACAGGAGAAGCAGAAAGTCACTAAGGAGTTGGAGTTATGGAAAGATCAGCTGAAAGATGTTGAGAATCAAAGGAAGGTACAAAAAGAAGGGCAACTACATGAAGAAGTAGAGCAACTAAAGGAGAAGAAAAAGGAAAAAATGAACAAAACTAACATTCCTAGTGAAGAAACTTTGAAGACCAGACTCAAACCTACAAAAGGTTGTATTATTGGGATGTGTTTTATCATTCTTCAGTGTGTGGATGTAACGTTATTCCTGGATGTTTTTAGTTCATCATTTATCTTTGTGTCCACTGTACTGAGTTAATTCTTTTATTTTGCAGTTATTTTTGTGTCTTTATTTTCTTGTGATTTGTTGAGCAATACCATGTGATTTTTCAGCTCTCATTTAAGTCCTTGGAAATAAGCGGGCAAGTTTTGTAGTAGGCTTTAGGAAAGTAGAACAGGAAGTCTTTCTAATAGTGTGTTGCACAGTTTCTGAGAGTGGAGTTCATGTTACCACTAAGGTATCCAACTACTAGTTTTCATAGAAGTAGGCAGTCTGCTTTCACTCTGTCCCATGCCTTAGCCCTACAGAGAGACAATAGTGAAGTAGATCAAGAGAAAATTGTTCATTCTTGTTTTGTTTGTATTGCACTTCACTTGCCCCAACAGAGAGTCATGTAAGTGACAGAGATGGTGGTGTAAGCAGAATGTACATTCATTCATGACAGTGTAGTCAGTAACAGATTGCATGATATACAGCAAGAATAAACATTGTTTGAAACTTTTCTTCAAAAGAAAAAGTCCAGACTTTTGCTATGCTATTATTAGAGATTTATTGCTAACATGCAGAATTAATAAATTAGGAATTTGGTAGAAAAAACAGGAAAAAATCACTTTTGCTTCATTTTTCATTTCCAGTACCCCAATTCTCTTTGTAGGTCGTGGTTCCTGTAGTATGTTTTCAGAAAACTTAAAGGAAGAGCAACTACCAGCTCCTCGATCTTCTGGTACAATTAAAATCAACTTCACGTCACGAGTTTTTCCTACAGCCCTACGAGAATCTCGTGTAGCAGAAGAGGAGGAGGTAGAGATTGTTCTCTTTTTAGTATGGTGCTTCTGTTATCTTCCAAGACTGTTAATTATTACTGTTTATTCTGGAAGTTGTCAAAAATGTTACCTGTACGGTATTCTCAACGGCCAAAGAATACTGTCTTATTTAAATCTTAATTTAAATAAAATATATATTAAAGATGTATATTTTCGCCAAACATGTGATTGTGGTAAATAAAGTTTCATTTCTTTTTTGTTTTTAAATTTGCAATATTAATTGAATTCCATGTAGTACAAGATTTGAAATTTCTTTATACTTAATTTATGTTAAGTTCTGTCTTAAAAAGAAACTCACAGAAGCTTACAGAGTGTCTAAAAGAGCTTTATTGAATATGTATTAGTAATGTAGTAACCTTACTTATCACATAGAAATATTTGGGGAAAATAGGAAAATCTTTCCGTCTTACATTATTAACTATTTCTCTCTGTCCAAAATACATGACAAATAGTACTCTTTTGATAGGACTGAGTGAATAAACAAAAGGAAAACTTAAATTTTACTTCAGAAATAATACTTTTTCATTATATATTAAAAGTGGCTACATAAACAAGCAGAAGCTCGAAGAATAATAAGTGATGATTTGTCTGAGCTGAAAGACTTAAAAGAAGAGGAGAAGAATCCAGACTGGTTAAAGGACAAAGGAAAGTAAGTTAGGTTCCATTTGAAGGTCTATTTAAAATGAAATAAGCAATCACAATCACATACATCACTTCAAAAAGCAGTCATGTGAATGCATAGAGGAGTTCATTCACCTTTTATTGATCTTCATTGCTTTTAGGCAGTGTCTATTTTTGCAAAGTTGTGTGTTGATATGCTATATTCTGAGCATTAAGTTTGACTGAACTTCACCTATGTTGTTCTCAGAAGTTACGACTGACCAAGCTGCTAAAATTTCTATTTAAAAAAAAATTTGTGGTTAACAATAAGTAGGTATTTATTTCATGATGCATCACCTTAATTAAATTACATTTCACTTGTTTTATACTTAGCAAAATGTTTGCAACAGGAAACTATCTTGCAGCTGTGAATGCATATAACCTTGCAGTCCGGCTAAACAATAAGCTTCCACTACTGTATCTGAATCGTGCTGCTTGCCATCTTAAACTGAGGAATTTACACAAAGCCATTGAAGATTCCTCTAAGGTATAAATATATAAGTTCTCAGACTGTTTTCTTACACATGATTGTGATTATTACTGTGATGCTTCTGTTTCAAGCAGGTCTGTAAATAACTATTAGTGCAATTCAAAATTTTTAAATTCAGAATTGATATGATGATGCTGATTGATCAGCACACATTTTTTTACTGGTAAAATGTTAAAGGAATACCTGCACTTGGGGAAAAAAAAAAAAAAGACAATTTTGAGCAGGAAAGGTGCAGAATATACACAAATACCCATTGTATTATGTTGTGGTGTTCTTCGCTTGGTGGGAAGAAAGAAAGGGTGATGATAGTGAGGACGGAGACACTTTAAAAACAATACAGATATTTTTAAAGGAGGGCTGGATCACCCCTATTAGCATCTCTCTCTTTTTTTTTTTTTTTTTTCTCTTGTGCAATGAGAGGGGAGTGACCTCAAATGATAGCTGACAAAATTTGGAGAAAGTTATTCCAGAGCTACTATCTTTTGAACTAATAAGTCTTGAGACTTGAAGCCACCCCCTCCCCTTTTTTCAGAGTAACTGGTGTTGCAACATGTGGTTTGTTTGTTTGTTTGTTTGTAGCATAATAGGCAATATCATTTATGAAAATAAAATACATTGTTTGAATAAACACTTAGCATAGTATGTATGAGTTTTTAGCCATGGCAATGACACTGTATTTACCAAACTATGAGACAGCAGATAGGAATCTTAGCAATGAGATTGACAAGCCATATAATTACATTTGAATAGTTACTTAGTAAGTGAAAAGAGTATGTGTGTAAATGGAAACAAACAAACCAGAATTATGGAAAATTATGGAAAATCTACCTCTATATATTTTTGCTATTTTCATTTGTAAAGGCACTAGAATTGCTGACACCACCTGTTCCTGATAATGAGAATGCTCGAGTAAAAGCATATGTGAGACGTGGTACAGCTTTTTGTCAGCTGGAATTATATGCTGAAGGTAAGACTTTGATTTTATGAACACACACACACGGATTAATACTGACAAGCAAGTAACTCTGTTCAGCAAAACGAGACTGCACGTCTTTATTTTTTATTTATTTTATTTTTTTTTAGGAAAGACATATTAAAGGAAGCCTATGCAATCTTTCTTTTTGTTAGGAACCTTTATACCTTAATTTTATTTTTTTAAATCTACTGGCTAATTGCAATTCTACTCTTTTTTTTCACATGTTTTAGGAAAATTGGTTTTACTCCTCATGAAAGCGATACAAATTAGCTTCTCTGTTGAGGAAAAGGCTTTAGTGAGTTGTGTATCTTCCCTTTGGTCTGCTGGTAGTCATTCTTTTTGTGCATAATGGCTGACTTGACTGTGGTAACTTGGTGGCCATGGAAGGTATTATTGTAGAGAAAATGAAAGGCATTCAAATGTGGGATGCAAACTCATGTGTAACTAGATTGCACAAGTTCTTTTGCATGTGAAGCAATGTTTTATTGGTTTTGAGTTTATAGTATTAGCAACTATAGAATGTACTGACTTAAAATAACCTGAAATATTTCTGAAACATTTGCTCGTGAACTGTGTAGTGACATATCTGTGTTGACCAGCAAGTCGTTTCATCAGGTATGTGTGATCTTTGTGACAGTACGTGTCCCTCTCAGGTTGGCTTTGTAAGGCAAAGTTACAAGTGAAAGATTATAATAAAAACTAAAGAATATTCAAAATGTCAATGTAGAGCTTTTCCCAGTTCTTATCTTTTTCTGCCCAGGAATCTCTTCGTTGTTTCCTTTCAATTTTATTTTCACTTGGAAACCTTATTAAAAAAAAGATAATTGAGGATTTATGTAATTTATTTAATTAATTCCTCTGCTTATGTTTTCTTTTTTTTTTTTTTTTGAGCTATCTTATTCACAGTTAATGCATTTTTTTTTTTCTTGTTTTCATGCACATTTGTTCTGTCATTGTTTTTCTGTCTTCTGCAGAACACTTTTGAACACTCCCCTCCTCTGTAATTCCTCTATCCGGTATGCTTATTTTTTAATTTAGACTGATTCTGATGTAGATTGGACTAAAGTGCTCATTTGTCTATTTATTAACTGAATGGCATGTTTTCAACAACTGCAAGACTGTCTGCAGGTAGGAGCCCTAAACTACAAAAAGTCTTTACACGCAAGAAAGCAGATAGTTGATGTGTGTATATGCACGTATGAATGAATGAGCGTCTCTGTTTCCGTATTTTGGTATCTGAAAATATATACTAGTGATGTTTCCACTAAAATGTTTTTAAAAATAATAAAAGCAAGATATAAATTTGGTTTACTGACAAAAGTAAATCCTATTGTTGTTCTGATCTATCTTGCTCAACAGCAAAATTCAAGAGCAATACTTCACGCAGGTGACTGGGAACAGTTACTTCCAGTTAGTTGCTAAAGAGGAAAACACTCTTGCGTTAATGACTGACATTCTTATAAATGTGTCCATATTAGGTCTCCAGGATTATGAAGCAGCTCTCAAGATTGATCCTAAAAATAAAACTATAGAAAAAGATGCAGAGAAGATTCGACATGTAATTCAAGGAACGATGCAAAATTCATAAAAAAATAAAATTAAAAAAAAATCAAAATTAAAAAGGACCTTTTTGAGAGAGGTGCCTTTGAGGGCATCAGAAGGAGTCTTGGTTCACGTTCTCTTTCATGTGTTGTTAACTAGACATTTTTTTTCACTTAGAGCACCGACAGAATTTATAGAAGATCAGATACATGAATTAATATTTTTTGCAGGTATGGTACTATAACAAATACACTTAGATATACTGTATATCCTTTTGATATGGAGTTGTCATGTTTTTGCTTTCTGTGATGTATTGGTTAGGCTGAATAATAAAACATACATTTTGTACTCGATGGCAGGTGTTTCTTCTAGTTGCTTGGCCAAGAGCCTTGAGAGAAGTGTTGAGCTCAGTCGGAAATGTTTGGGGTAGTTGCTGTGCTGTCTTTCCACAGATACCTACTGCATTGCAATGGGAGGAGGTGGATACTCCATTTATGGCAGATGAAAGGAGGGCAGTGCAGGAACTTTAGTGGTTCGGTTGATCATAATGCTCTACTTGCCAAAATATGGCTACTGTCTTTCATATAATTACTGAGAGGAAGCAGGGGGGCTAAGGAAGAGAGTCACAGAATCACAGAACTGTAGGGGTTGAAAGGGACCTCGAAAGATCATCGGGTCCAACCCCCCTGCCAAAGCAGGTTCCTCAGAGCAGGCTGCCCAGGTAGGCATCCAGACAGGCCTTGAATATCTCCAGAGAAGGAGACTCCACAACCTCCTTGGGCAGCCTGTTCCAATGCTCCGTCACCCTCACTGTGAAGTTCTTTCGCATGTCAGTGCGGAACTTCCTGTGCTCTAACTTGCAGCCATTGCCCCTTGTCCCATCCCCACAAACCACTGAGAAGAGGTTGGCTACATCCTTCTATCTCCCACCCCTCAGATGTTTATATACATTGAGGAGATCCCCTCTCAGTCTTCTCCAGGCTGAACAGACCCAGGTCTCTCAGCCTTTCCTCGTGGGGAAGATGCTCCAGGCCCCGTATCATCTTTGTGGCCCTCCGCTGGACCAGCGCTCGTGATCGTGAGGCTACTAGCAGCTGCTGGTAGAAGGCCTCATCAACATCCTCCTCCTGGTCTGGAGACCTGTAGTAGACCCCCACCACCGTGTCCCCCATACCAGCCCACCCCTTAATTCTTACCCACAAGCTCTCCACTTGTCCTTCACCCTCCCCCAGCTGGAGCTGGGTACACTCTAATTACTCCCTCACATAAAGGGCAACCCCACGCCCTCGCTTCCCCAGCCTGTCTTTCCTAAAGAGGACAGAGCCCTCAATGACAGCATTCCAGTCATGCGAGCTGTCCCACCACGTCTCAGTGATCGCAATGAGATCGTGGCCCCGTGACCGAACACAGATATTGAGCTCATCCTGTTTATTTCCCATGCTCTGTGCATCCGTGTACAGGCACTTTAGGGAAGTAGCAGGAGCAGTTACCCCTGGGGGATGCAAGAAGAAGATACTGGATGGGGAATCGGGAACGCTACCTTCTCTGAGGAGCCCTCAGACAATCCTATGGGAGAGCTCAGAAGTTTTTCCCTGTCTTCAACAGTGACAACTTCCCCCAGCCCATCTCTGTCACCTTTAGCTCCCCTCCCTTCCCCCATTGAACCTAGTTTAAAGCCCTGGTAATCAGCCCAGAGAGCTTGCTCCCCAACACACTTGTGCCCCACTTGCTCAGTTGGTGTCTGTCCATAGCCCACATTCCCGGCCTCTCAAAGGATGGCCCAAGATCAAAATACCCAAATTCCTGGTCCAGACAGCACCCACTCAGCCAATCATTTACCTGTCCTGTTCTGCTCCTTCTACCTGCATCCCAGTCACCCAGCGGGAGGACAGAGGAGAACACTACCCACACCCCCAATCCCCTCAACATCCTCCCCAGAGATGCAAAGTCCTTTTTAACATTCTTCGTTTTTCTAATAGCGGCTTCCTGGGATCCAACCTGAATGACTACAAATTGCAAGTCCCTAATTCTCTGTTTTGGTTTTGGAGTCTGTTAGAACAATTTGTGTACATCTTCATAAGATATTTGTATTGCAGTGATTTGTTACAATTACTAAAGGCTCTTTCTGAGGTAGACAGGCACGTTTTCTACTGCTGTGAAATAGACACAGTGCCCTCTCTAGAGGAAAGTTAGGGAAGCAGGTGTCTTTGGTGGTATGAGTAACACCACCTTGTCTCATTTAATTACATTGGGAGCAGATGGATGTTAAACTTGATGATTTCAACACCTGAGCTGGTGATACATATACTGTATCTAAGTCATATTTGTTATGTTGATATTAGTGTCCTGAGGTGCAGGAATGTGGAGACTGACCTTAAGTTTTAAAAGCAGAAAATACTTTTAATTAAAACATAAGCCTTCAAGTGAAATGACTCTTGCACTTAACTGTTTTTACATGCTTGAGTAACACATTTATGATCCCAGTTTCAAAAGCTTTATTTTTACAGGTTTAGGTCTGATTCAGAGAAGTATATCATCAAATGTGCTACATCCTTTTTGATGCATCTTGTTCAACCCAGCAAAACCAAGTTATATCAAACATTTCAGTCATTCTGGGAATAACTGTCACTAACAGTCAGATTTCTTTTCTTAAAGCTCGGTGTCTAGGCTAAGTCTGAGAAAATTGAGAGCCATTTTTACAGAGTATGCTGCAAATTGGGGTAGTCATATACCCGACTTCTGTCAATTGCAGTATTCAAATAACCATCTTGAGATGACCCACAGGTGAGTAAGTGTTTTGTAAATGTTTGATCTGCTGGATGGTAAGTACAAGGCAACATCTGTGAAGTAGGTGGTATAGCACCGTATTCACTTGAAGTTGTTTTAAACAGTAAAACCTGAGGCTTTCTCGAAGAGCTACTGGTCATCAGCGTTCTGGGGTCCAGCATGCAGGAAAACACAGGATTGCCAGGATTTGCGCAGACAGGCACATGAGAAGATTGCTTTTTCCCAGTGTTGGGACCCAAGGGCAGCTTCTCAGCAGAAGTTGTCATCTTTCCCTGCTGAAGAAATAGATTCAACTCAGCCTTTCAAGTAACAGAGCACAGCATTTCAGATTTGTTACATGTTTGTGGGCAGAGCAGATGTTGCTCAAGGCATGCCCTGAAGCACACGCACAGCCCAGGTCGAGGAGCGTCAGGCTGCTGGAGCGTGACCTTATTTAGCGATAACGGGCCTCCCGCAGAGCGTGCAGTAACACCGCCTGCATTTGCATCACTTTCTGTGCCGGTGCTAATCTTGAGCAACAGCAGCTATTTTTATTACCCTTGCTAATCAGCTGCCGCGCAGACCCGGCTCTGTTTGGCTTTGGGGTTTCCCGTTGGTACCGTACGGAAGGGTGGGGGCTGCAGCAGCGCCCACCCCCCCTCCCCACGCCGCCTTCCCTGGGGGCACGGCCCCACGCCCGCCCCTTCTTTTCCCTCTGCTCGTTGCCAGCCCGCTCCCCGCGCCCCTCGGGGCCCGGCCCCGTCCCCGGCCCTCCCCGCACCGCCCGCCGAGGGCTCCGCGGCCTGGAGCCCGAGCTCGGCGGCGCCGCCGCGTTGCCATAGCAACGGCAGCCCGGGGGGCGCCGGCTGGGGGCGGGGCCGGCCGCCGGCCGCGGGGCGCTTCGGGTGCTGTAGTTCGGGGGGCGGCCGGGCGGCGGGGCCTCGGCGGGGCGGGGACTACGCTCCCCGGCGTGCCCCGGGGCGCCGCCGCCGCGCGCAGGCGCCGGCCCGGGCGGGTCGTTGTTGTTTTGTGGCGGCGTCACCGGCGGTGCGGCCGGCCCGGGCGGGCCGCGCTCAGGTAGGCGGCGGGGCCGCAGCGAACTCCGAGGGCCCTCGGCTGCTCCCGGCTGCCCCCGGGCCGTCCCTCGGCTCGGCTGGGGCTGGGGCTGGGGCTGGGGCTGGGGCTGGGGCTGGGGCTGGCCCCGGGGCTGGGGCTGGCCCCGGCCCCGCAGGTGCGGGGGTGAACAGGACGCGGTGCCGGAGGGGGGGGGGGGTTTGTTTTGTCAGCCGGTAGCTGTGCGGGCGCTGTGTGTGTGTGTGCTGCACGGAGCTGCTGCCTCGTTTATTTTTAATACCTGATTCCAGGAGGGTAGAGCTAAGAGTGCTCAGAGTCTGTGGGCTTGGAGGAGAAACGCCTCCTGGCTGTTAGTGGCTCGTTGTCGTTTGGTGACAGATCGCAGGCTGGGGAGCAGGACCAGCCGTGGGGCGCAGGGCAGCTGCCAGGCCCTTCAACGCACAAACAGCGTTTGAGCTCAGGTTTAGTTGTGACTACAAGGTTTTATTCATCTCTTACAGAACTAAGCTGTTCAGGTGCTGATTAAATTTTAGCAGCAGTGCGCCTAATTATTCTTCTGTTCAAGCTTTTTAGCTTGTTTTGATCTTTTGGATGTAAATAATTATAAGCAATAAAATGCTTTGCTTTATGCTTGTAGGAATATAGCGACCCTAGGGCTGCCTTTCAGTCTCGCATCATGTTGTCTGTCACCATTCTGATAAATACTGTAGCCATACTGATCAACTCCATGATTTTGAAGTTGTTATTTTTTTTATTCTGTTATTTTCTTGCTTTTAAAATTTCTTGGAGACCAGTCACCTGTATGCAGTTAACCGTGCAACATTAGTACAGCATTTTGGTTAAACACAGTAAGTACCTCAAGGGCATTTACTGAGGGCAGCAAGTAGTACAAAGTAATGATTATTTGGCTGCTTGTCCCTGTGTTTGTTTTGAATATTTTTGGATTATACAGAGAGCACGTGGCTATGTCTTGAAGCTGTGGTTTAGGGGGGGAAGACAGGTGCTAAATGGCTACATGGGAACCTGAGGCTGCAGCTGTGTGTTCAGAGGAGCTGGTTTTATGCAGTGCTCCGTTACCTGCCGGTCTGATCTGGATGGAGAGGGAGCTTATGATGGCATTTGGGTGGACTTCGCCAGGGCCCAGGGTGAAGTGCTGAGTTGGCTAGAGGAAGACAGACATGCCTGTGTCCAGCACTGACTCTGCTCTTCCAAGTGTGCCCTTTTCAGATTATAAACGCAGTTGTGTCAACAGATACATACATTTTTTTTGTCTATGAAAGGAGCTGGTATGGTTTTAATAAATAAGTAAGTAAAGCCTGACCGCCTAGCTGATATTCTAAGAGAAGCGCAGATGAGGGAAGGGAAAGGGACAATGACAACTGTATTCAAATTAGGGCTTCAGAATGGAAATTCAGTTTCTCTGGAAGTCTGATAACTCCGTTGGTTGTTAACTGATGTGTTTGCTTTGTGGTCTTACCAGAAGTTTTTATGTGTGAGAAATAAGGCAGATGGATCAAGTTGTCAGAATTCTCTGGAATACAGAAGCCTTATTGAACCGGGATCTGCTTTGTGATTTCATTACTCTGGATGCATTATGTAACACAGAAGCAATAAGCTGCCTGTACTGTTTTTAAGAAGTTTTTTTTTTTCCCCCAATGATATAACCATAATCAATTTTATTTAACAGCTTAACTTTGAAAAAGTATTTTAAAGAACAAGAAGTGCATTACATTTCTTTTTGAAATCTTTTAAAGAACTTTGAGAAGTAATCTAAGCATGTAACAATAATGGGTACTCTGTATTCCTCATCCAGGAGAATAAACAGGCAGAGAGCTGCTGCCAGAAAGTTGTCCTGAAAATAATTAGTAAAGTCATCCAGTAGTGTCATAGAAAGTAAAATGTTTAGGAGTACTTGAAAAGAGTTAACAGAAGCATTATTTTGCCCAGAAGTTGAAGAAAACTAGTTTCAAAAGATCCTAAATTAGTACCTCATCCAAGAAAAGCTGTTTTTCTTGAGTAAATTATAGATCCTACGCCTGTAACAATTCAAAAATGACTTCACCTACTGAAACGTGTCTTTAAGCAATGATGCTTCAAGCAAATTTTAAACTTAATTATTGATTTACTGGCTAGTTTACCATGTGTTTTAGCTAGTCTAAGAGCTTTTTGGCTGGCTGAAATAGGTACGTAGCAAGAGAAGTTGCATTTGCTTCAAGCATAAATGACAATAGGGATATGTGCAAAATAATATATTTTTGGTCTACATCATATTTTTTCTTCTTTTTCCTCAATTTCAAAATAACGTGTGACTTAATGTGTAATGTTGTGTGATGACATGATTTTGGTTCTTCTTTTTTTTCTTATTTGTCAAGCGAGCACTGGAATTACATACCTTGCATGTTAAAAGAATCTACGTTTCTTTGCAGTGTGCTTTGAAAATGTCTGAAAATTCCAGTGACAGTGATTCGTCCTGTGGCTGGACTGTCATCAATCATGAGGTACCCGATCTCAAATTAATTGAGTTCTGTCAATATAAGGCTGCCCATGGAGTAAAAAATTGTTGCTGTTTTTTTGTAGACCTTACTTATCAACAGAGGATATAGGAAAAAGTTTTATAAATAATAAAATAGAAAACTGCTGTATCGAAATGTGTATGCTTTATTTTAGCTGTTATAAATTTTAATTGTTATTTAAAAGCATAATTATTGAAGTCTTACTTTGAACTAGAACTTTAGCGAGCTTTTCCTCTGTTCCATCTTGATTGAAAGCCTGGACTTTGTGTAAATTGTCTGTTGTTGTCAATGTGTCTATTAACTGTCCATCTGCGTGTCCTCCTCCCAGATCACGGGCAGGTAAAGTATGTAATGCAGAAGGCAGTGATCCAGTGACTTCTCCAAGTCTTTTCTGCCACTAAGCTATCTCATCCTGGCTTCGGCAGCTGCTGTTTAGGAACAGCTCTCTGTCCCTAGATTCCATCTTGTGGAAAAAATGGTCACAAGCATGTGCTCAGTGACTAGAGTGTTAGTAGGAGGAGTTTTCAAGGCTTGCAAGCATGCTATAGCCACTGTCCTATTCCTAGTTGCATATAACCAATTACTTTTCTTCCTGATGGAGCTTCTCCATCTTTGAGTTGAGCCTCTGAAAAGGTATGTCAGGAGTTTGGGGAGTGGCATAAAGACACGCTGGGTGTGCTGTCACACATCTGCTGTATTGCCTCACTCTGCTTGCAGAATGCTTAGCTAGTTTGGAGAAAGATGCACTTAGGCCTTTTGGGCCTTAATTGCAGGCTTTTAAGTACTTTCTTGAGAGTGGTATGCAGGTTTGTGTTGAGAAGGAAAGGTGTGGAAAATTGAGAGGATCTGGGGTCCCCAGGAGTCAACAGTGTCCAGAGGACTGGTTGGAAATCCCCTGGAAAGGGCCATGTTACAGGGGTGTGTAATTACGTATTCCATACCCCAGATGCTGAAGCTTTTCTGGACTTTCTTGCCTCACGTGGAATGTGAGGGAAGCTACAATGAGTAAGGGAATACCAGCTCTTAATTAGCTTTGCTGGGAGGTGCAGGTGACGGGAGGGCAGGGCAGCTCTCCTTCCATCTGTGCTGTTGGCCCTGTTGTTGAGGCAGGAGGTAGCAAGGCATAAAATATGCAGAAATAACCTGGATGTTGGCCCCGTGTGGAGGAGGAATTTGTGTGACAGCGCAGGATTGAGCTAGTTTCAGCAACTGAGAGGATGTTTTCTTCAATTAGGCAAACCCCTCACTGAAGAGGGGCCTTCCATGAGGCCATACACAAAAGCAATCGAATTATTGAGTAAGGAAGTTGTGATGGCAGATCATGAGGCAGCGGATGGAAAGAGCTAACTAACACCGTGTCTGCAAGGCAAAAAGTGGTTCTTGGTGCAAAGTACTTGTTGTCTTTTAAAACCTATTCAATTAATGTGTGGAGCTATATGAGATTTTTGTATGGCTAGTTGTGTTAGGTACTGGAAGGCTGCTATAAGGTCTCTCTGGAGCTTTCTGTCTGGGCTGAACAACCCCAAGTTGCTCAGCCCCTCTTTGTAGGAGACGTGCTTCAGCCCTTTGATCGTCTCTGTGGCCCTCCTCTGGACTTGTCCTGTTAGTCCTTATAGTCTGACAGGTCTGTGTCCTTCTTGTGCTGGGGCCCCGGAGCTGAACACAGCACTCCAGGTGGGGTCTCACGAGGGCAGGGCAGAGGGGGAAGAGTCACCTCCCTCGCACTGCTTTTGATGCAGTCCAGGACAGGACGGGCTTTCTGGGCTGTAAGTGCACGTTGCCAGTTAATGTCGAGCTTCTCATCAACAAACGCCCCCAGGTCCTTCTCCTCAGGGCTGCTTCCAATCCATTATCCATCCAGCCTGTGGTTGTGCTTGGGATTGCCCTGGCCCCTGTGCAGGACCTTGCACTTGGCCCTGTTGAACCTCATGAGCCTGCCCAGGTCCCTCTGGATGCATCCCTTCCCTCTTGCGTGTTGACTGCACCACACAGCTTGGTGTCATCAGCAAATGTGTCGAGGGTGTACCCAATTTCACTGGCTGTGTCACTGACAAAGATGTTACACAGCGTTGCCTGTGCTAGAACAAATTCAAGTACCTGAAATATCACATTCCTTGGAGGAAAATAGGAAATAATGGCAAAAGATAAGAATGATCAACTTCTTTGTTTTGGGTTGGATGACAGGTTAGGAATCCTGTCACTAACAGAAAAACAGAAAACCCACTCGCTCCAGTCCTCAGGATCAGGATACAGAAGTGCGTAGACTTCTGGACTTCGAGGATTTCTAATAAAAGTAAAAGGGTTTAGAAGTTGGCTACAACAGCTGGGTTACTCAACAATGAATTAATTACATGCTCTCTTTTCATACTTGGGATGGTTATTTTACAGAGCTACTGAAAATGAAATTTGCAGTCATTTGGGATAAAAGATGTGATACTTCTGTTGTCAAAAGAAAAAATCCAGGCTATTTGCCAAATTACTCAAGAATTTAATTTGTGAAGCCTTTTTAAAACAAAGTTAGCTTTGTATTATGATGCAACTCTTCTTGAGGTATCAAATCTTCCTGAAGTACAGCCTCTTCTTAAAAACAAAAGCATACCAACATAAACAAAAACATGTTTGCTTAAGCCATGAAATCAGGCATTTAGGGAAACTGACCTGGTAGTATTACTACTACTGTAATTTCATACCTGCTGTTGCAAAAATAACTAGCTCTGTTTACAAAAACAGTACAAGTTATTTATGGATCACAGTGACTTAGTATTTTTCAATTGGATTTTGTGTGCTTATGGTTTTCTAATAGTCTTACTTGAGTTCCACTAATTACTATAAGCAAAAATTGTGATACGAAGATTGAATGCTCAGGGTTGTCAAGTCACATTACTGCAGTCTCTGAGTGGTGGTGTTTATCTTCAGTTCCTGTTCTGCTCTGGCAGCTGACTGATAACTGAGTCTCCTTTCTGGATTAAAGACAGCAATACAATTTAGAGACGGTATAAACATTTATTTTCGTGGTGTCAGAGATGTGCTAGTAAAACAGACATTTGCGTTTGCTGGTAAGAATTGAGATGGAGTAGGGCATACGTGCTTTTCCCTGTAGTAGTGCTTATCAGAGTTCGTGTTGGTACTCAGAAAGGCCCCTTTCTTTGTGTGTGTGTTCATTTACATACAATTCATGGACGTGTGTGCAAAAATTAGTTCCCCTGTTCAAAGCTTAATTAGCAACTTGCTCTGTTTTTATACATTTTATATAATAAATGGGTCTAATAAAGCTAATAGGAAGTAGTTATCCATTAAAAATACTTGGTTTAGTTATTAATTGATACCTAGATTACTTTTTTCCTCTAGAATTGTATTCCATGGCCCTTTTTCGATCATGGTCGTTACTTAGTGTTTCTTCTGATTTATTTTGCTTAAAATCAGTTTTAACGGTGGTTTTTCTTCTCTTGTTTTTATTATTAATGTTCTGTTTTCCTGGTAACCCTTTCTTGTTAGTCTACAGTTAATGGGGTTTTGGTCAGTAACACTTATTTCAAACTCTTCAACTCCAGGGTTCTGACATAGAGACGGTGACTTCAGAAAATGGAAGCACAAATGATAACCACGAATTCATTTCAGAAGAATATGTTACTTTGCAAGAAGAAGAGCAACCAATCGATTTGCAAGGTAGGATATTAAAAGGGAAACAGTCTCATAAACAAATGCAAGTATTTGTTGTAGCATTGACACAAAATTATTATTTTTAGTAGAGTACTTTGTAGGCCTCTGTCAAAATGCTCGCTTTATCAGTGTTATGTATGTTACCACTGTGTTGTTTAATAATCAATTATCTAAGATATTTTCTTAAAATAAGTGTAAGCAGTAGAGTGTCTTTCATTTTGTTAGTGTTTTAAACGTTATGGAATAATATGCCCTAGTTTATTTTATCAGATAATTTATAGTAGTACTATCACTTAAGATGTGTTAATATATTAAATATAATACTGCTATAGATCAAATAAGAGTAATTTGGAAAGAACCAGCAATGCTTTTATACATAAAAAGTGACATTGTGCCACTCTTAGTATTTCTTGAGTTGAAACTGCAAGTCTTGTGCATATTAATATAATGCAAATCCACTTATTTTAATCACTACATGTAATAATATTGGCATGAGAACACATACAGAACTAACGTACTCTAATAGTATATGGGAATGAGGGGAATTTATAAAGCTGTGTTTTAATCCCATGGTTGTTTTTTTTCTTATGTAGCTCAGCACAGCACTGATGGAGAGGTACCAGTGGTAGATAACACACTCTCTGCTTTTGAGGAAACTCAGACAGTTCCAGAGGTAACTTATATATAATGTTATTCAGAAGCTTCTGTGAGCCTTATTTCAAAATGCGAAGCAATACTTTAAAGGTATTAAAATGAAGATACTGATTTTTCTTTTTCAAAGCATTAGGAACTCTTGCTACTTTTTCAAGTCAATCTATGTTCTATGTATTCGAATAACTTTTTACATTATCTTCTTCCTTAGGGAAGGAAAGAAAAAGTGCATGATGATGGTTCCTGTGTTGGGACTATTAGTGATGATTCTGACATTGTTACGCTTGAAGCTCCGAAAGGGGAAGAAACTCAAAGTCAGGAGGAAGCTCCAGCTGATGGCGAAGAAGCTCGCAGTTCAGAGGATTTTAACATGGGTTCCTCCTCTAGCAGTCAATATGCATTTTCCCAACCAGAAACTGGTAAGAGCAATAAATTACGAAGTAATTGTGTGCAAAAATGACACAGGAAAGAAATCTGCTTAGGAAATCTTGTTTGTCCGGAGCTGGAAAAAGTAAGTCTTGTTGAGTGCACATCCAAATGCTGGCAATACCTTGAACTCTGTTACCCGAACTCTGAAACTTCGTTCAAATATGTGTCTGCATTCTTTTTACTTGGAAGTATTATGTTAAGTGAAGCATTTGCTACTTTAAATAGAAAGTTATTTTCTAGCAATGTAGTAATAATAATATAAAATAATAGTTATTTTCTAGTGCTGATTTGCTCTTAGAATAATGTAGGCTTTCTCTTGGCTGTTCTTTTGGGTATTTGGAGAGTTGGCAATAGTTAGCTACTAGGTTAGAATGATTTTAGGGGCCATGAGGACTAGTAGCAACAGAACTATGAACACTTGCTTGTCTTTCCACTTATGTAAATTATGTACATATTAGGATACTCCTAGTATTTAACAGTACTGCATAATATCCAGAGGAAGGATATGAATATTTGAACAGTTAAAAAATAAAATAAAACAAAACAACAACAACAAAATATATATATAAACAAAACAATCACAAAACGGCAGAACCTTACTGTTGTGTTAATATTCTCATTTCCTAGTCCTTTTTAATTCTGTTTGGCTGCTTATTTGTATTCTTTTCTGTTTTATTCTCTCATAACAGCTTTGCCTTACTGATTTTTTTTTTTTTACCTTTCAAAGTAATTTTTTTCAAGAGGAGGATTTATCTTAAAATGTTGTTTTATCTTCTGTAGTATTAAGCATCTTCATAGCTTTGTGTATTTGTGTAATATCCATTGAATTTAGAAACTGACAGCATCTAATTGTGACCAGTGACAATGAGCAGCAAAATTATCGCCTTTAAATCTTCTAGATGACTTGATATAACTTTTAATTGAAAGCTTAGTTTGTTTTTCCTCTTTTCTTTTAGGATTGAGTTCTAAAAATGTTTTTTTTTTTTTTTTTCCTGTTTTTTGTACACAAAAGTCAGTTGGCTGGAGAAGCTGAGGAAGATTCCTGATTATGTAAGGGAATGGGGCAATGAGGTGAAAGAGCATGTGTCTCGCAGTCTTCCTTTCCAAGGTGGTGTGATTAAATTTGATCAGCTTGTGTAAAGCTGATTGCTTATAGCTTGCATGGAGTGTTCTAAAAATTATCACTACCAATCTGACTTGATCTTGTAGTAGTGATATTCCAAACAGATGCTGAAAGCCAATCTTCACTGAAGTTTGGCTAAGCTGTCATTCTGTTTTATTTATTCTTTTTTTGAAAAATGACAAACTTACATGTAGACTTGGAATGGAAATCATTTAACTTTGTAATACGTATTAGTATGTATGCTTGACCAGAGAATGTTACTTGTTGAATTCCAAATCTGTGTGACTGACAAAAACAATTTCTTCCTTCTAAAGCTGATTCCAGCATGGTCTCTAGTACTCCGTGTTTAATTGACCAAGCACTATATAGAATGTCTGGAGCACTTTTGCATTCATTTTAAATGCCAAAGGTTTAGCAGTCCAAGTTTTTATGCCATTTTCTACAAATAGCAATACTTGCCGTCTACTTCTTTTTGAGTTTTCTATTGGTTTGGAAAAAGATGAGCTTTACTTTTTCCTTATGTAGATACTAAAACATCCTATGAGGATTTTATTCTACGCTTGCATTTGGAAACCATTCCTTTGTAGTTTATGCTGTCCTAACCATGCAAACAGCTTCATGAATGAAGTAAGTTAACTGAGCAAAAGCACTTATTTCAGTATGCAAGTTATGTCTATGCTTCAGATGTATCTGTACAGAAATGCCAAAGAAAATCACGTTGTTAACTGACATTGTCATTATCATCTGTTTTCAAGTGTATATCTTGTGTTTTAAAATTGTAGCAGAAGCTAGAATTTTGGATTGCTGCTGTGATCACACTTTATTTCCTATATACTCTTTCTCATCCTGTTAGTTTGGCTTTGTACTGAATTCTTTCAGCAGTTGTAAGGCAATGTCATTGACAGCTTGTCAGTATCTGCTTAGCAATGACTCTAAACTTCTTGTAGCTTTTTTCTTTGCTTTTTGATTGGCTATTTTTTTTTTTTCCTGTTCTTTGCTCTCCACTATACATACATAAATCCTACTTGGTTAAGAGCTTCTTGTTGCTTAACCACTTTTGTATTCCATATGCTTAATTTTCTTTGGTTGTTGGGGGGAAAAATGCTTAACAACACACAAAGAAGCAATAATAACACCTGTCTTACAAAGTATGTCTATATAATCCTTTATAACTTCTGACTTCTGCATTTTTATTTAAAAAACAAACGCCTCTGTCCTGACTGGGATCTGAATGTTTGTCTTTATTGCCCAGAATTGGGGAAGTATGCAACTGGTTAAATGAGTTATTCTAAAATAATGTACTTTCAGACAAGTTATATAAACTAATTTAAGAATTTGCATGTCAGGTAGCTAAGTGATTTGTCTTAATCATAATGTCTCATTTGACTAATATGTAGTAAGAAGGAAATCATCTTCCATAATCTAACATGGTGCTTGTCCATGGAGTCAGAAATTAGACGTGTATTTCAGATACTAATTGGTAATCTTCTGTGAGGTTGATGTAATCACTTCTGCTAAACTGAATTATTTTTTCCATGAAAAATCTTAATTGGTAATGGTTTTTATGGATTACTTGTGGCATTGCTTGACATTCCTGTCTATTCAGTGATGTGTGCGTGGCTTTGCTCAAAAACTTGGTTTTCAGTAGTGAAATGTTCAAGGACAGTAACTCTGTATTAATATTTCTGAACTTGATGATCTCTGATGAGGGAATGAACAACAGTGTTTCTGGAAGGGGTATTAGCTTTGTGTAGTTGCAGGCATCAAACTGAGAACTGTCCAAGCAGGAGCGCTTTGGTACGTGCTGGAGGCCTCATTGATCACATTGAGTCTTTTTCAGGCGTGTGAACTAGATACATGAGTGTAGATATTTGGAAGCTGTTCATCCTGCCGCTGCTTCCCTTTTATATTTGCCTTACGCTTGAAGCTTATGCTTTCAAAGGAGAGAGATTAAATAATCATTTTTAGTATACTGGATTATATTTATTTACAGTACTCGTAGAAAGCATTTGTACCGTTAATAGCAATAAGCAGTTCTGGCTCTGTTGTTGTTTTCTCAGTTAGAATCTAAGGCTTTTGGACTGTAGGAACACAAACATACAAACGGTATCATAAATACCATTCTACAAAAAAAGCTTGGAAGATGATTTGTGTAGTTAAAACTTGTGCTTATCTCAAACCTTGGTTGATCCGTCATTCTAAAACATCAGTCAGGTAATCAGTGTTATGGACGCAGGGTGTTAGGCAGCGACAAACACAGAGGCACCCAAGGGGCTCTTTTCCTGTGCAGGATTTGTTGAAAATGTGTTTTTTTTTTTTTTTTTTTTTTTCCTGAAAGGTGGTTAAAAAGTTATATATACAGTTAGCATATTTACAACAGCTATGTGCATGGAACTTCAGTGGAATTTTTGTCTGCAGCTGCAGGTTGATCACAGAATGAAGTTTGAGGCACTACAATAAAACAATGGCTACATCTTTTTAGGAGGCTTTCTTGTAGAAACTGTTGTTCTTGTTATGAAATAGGTGAATCTGAGTATCTCTAAGTGAAGGAAATCTGAGTTCTTAACTTTTCTACTTTGCAAGAATTTGCAGAGGCAGTACATGTGGATATTTTAAAGAAGTAGCATTGTGTGAAAGAAATGCATGAATTAGTGGGTGAATTACAAGGTGTGGGCAAGTGTCAGACAGTTTTTCCCGGTAATGTTAATTAATGTTAAAAATGATTTTTAACTTTGGATATCAAACATTCTGTATATGATATCAGGTGCAAGCTGTCACATCAAGATTTTTTTTCTTATAAATATTCTCTGAGATGAATGCCCACTATGTTTTTGTGTGAATAAGATGAATTTTTATACTTAAATTATTTTTATAACACCAATTAATGCATTTTAAAGACTGTTCTATGTTGTTTTCCAGTTTTTTCATCTCAGGCTAGCAATGATGAATCAAGTAGCGATGAAACTAGCAATCAGACCAGTCCCACAGTGCGAAGACGTCGGGCTAAGAAGCGGCTGATCTCTAGCTCTGAGGCTGAGAGCAGATCCCCTGCTGACCCAGAGTCCGAACCTCCCAGAGAAGAGCAGCACAAGCGCCAGTTCAGTAGCGGCCTGAATAGATGCATCATACTAGCTTTGGTGATTGCCATCAGCATGGGCTTTGGACACTTCTATGGTGAGTTTATAGAAAGTAAAATACATAGAATCAAGAGTGTGCATACGTAGCAAATACCATTTTATTTTTGAATCTAATTTTTCTCATTCTATGCTAAAAATCTAAACCTGGAACCTACAACTGAGATGAATTAACAGCTAATGTGTGGAAAATAGAGAGGCCCTTCAGCAGTGCAAGTGTATTTAATGTAATTACATTAAAATTAAAGCAAATAATAATAAATTTAAATATTGTTCACTCTTTCAGGTAGATCTTTCTTCATTTTCTCATACTGCAGTGTCTACGCTTAATTTTTCACATCTTTTCTTTTGAAGTAGATTTATGGTAGTGCTTATCATTCCCACTAGTGTTCAGAAAGTCATTTCAGGCTTTTGTCCTATTTGTACTCATCTGGTAAACGTCAAAGCAAAGCATATTTTTTTACAGGAGTTCACAGTATCAATATTTTTCTCTCTCCAGTGGAAGAAAATAAGCTGTATGTGTCCTTGCAATTCTAGAGTGACTTAACGAGTCCACAATAGCAGCAATTTTTCCGTGTTCAGTGCTTTGCCCAAAGTTGAACATTACAGATTGTTGCTACATTTAACAAATTAGCAGAACTCATTACTGATCTAAATCTGTGGAGTGCAATCCTGATCATGTAAGATTTGTGTGATATGATCAAAAAAAAAAAAAAAAAAAAAAGAGGGTGTTTATTTCTTAATAGTCATTTTTAATGAGTAGTTCTGGTTGTGTATGAAATGTGCCTTAGTAAGACTTGTGATTCAGTTTGGGACTGGGAATATGACTGTAACTGGATTTGATTTTGACTAATTGTTAGGAATCTGAATTTTGACATTTACTTTGAAAGGCTAATTTTCACTTGACGCAGTTTTTTTCCATCTTAGGTAAACCTGAAGGTAAGAGTCATGAGTGATACTGTGGGTGCTGTGCTTGCATTCAGGTTTAATAATTAAATAGTGTGCATGTATGTATGTTTACACACTCATACCTGTGTATGCATAGTGATATAAAACACGATAACTGAATCTTAGGAACTACTAGTGTATGCAGCATTGTATGCGTGACTAATGCAGTCATGTAAAATACTTGCTGCAACTGCTAAAGAAGAAGTAATAGCAGGTATAAAACCCCACTGATAAACATTGGCATGCTAGAAGCAGAGAAGAACAGAGTGACTAGAAGGATCTCTGATAATGTTTTGCTCTGGTAACTTGAGGTTTCACTTCTGCTCATCATTTCACCAAATTTAAATTGGAGCTAATGATAAATACCATGCTTTTAAAGAATTTGCAGATGTATGAATGAGAAATATATTTTGGAAATGTACAAGGGGTGATAAATATACTAAGGAATTCAATTTAACCTGCTGAATCTTCTAAACAGAAATTGTCATCACTGATAGCTTTTCAGCAGAGAAAGCAGCTCTGTGTGCCTTTAGTTTTTAATTTGAGTGAAAGTTCTTTGGGATTATGTGATGATTCATCTTTCTACCACTAAAAGGGAAATCAAACCCTGCTTTCTGTTTTAGGTGTGACTTGTTTTTGTTCTTTAAAACATATTTGCAAAGAGAAATCTATCTTCTAAAGGACTATACCATAGCAGTCTCTTAATGCTAGGTTAGTTGACGTGTTAGGGAATTGTAGGGTGTCGCTTTTTAAGGAATTGCTTTTTTTTAATCACTACCAGGATAGTGTTTTCCTTTTTAGCTAGAGCTCCAGGGCTACTTCTTTAAGATTCATTACATTTTTCTTCTCTTTATTTTTTTAAGATTTAGAAGAAGAGTAGGATTACATTTTAATAATTGTGTTCTTATTGGTATAAAAAACTGAGTTAGCTGGCTTTGTGATGCTCTAGAAAGGAGATCTGAGAGAGGGCAAGCTTTCCAGGAACAACATACAACTGGAAAAGCTGAAGTTAGGGAACTCTAGCCAGAAGACAGTTTCCTTGTGGACATGCAGATAGTTAATTTCTTTTCTTTAAGCAGAAGCCATAAAAGGAAACATTACCCTAATGCTTGAGATTTGGGTAGATTACTTAAAGAATCTGAAGGATGTTGTGACTTAGAGTAAGCAAAATGACAAATCAGCAACATGGAAATGGTAGCAAAGACACTGGAAAAAAGCATGTGATGAGGTAACATTCCTCACTGATGGGTTTGTCTCCAGCTGGTACTGTATCTAAATCTGCCTCGACAAGGGGAGACAGTGAGTTTGATTCTCTGTCTGTAATTCAATTTCCACTTACCATGAACTCCTTACACTAAATGATGATCTTTCAGATTCTTAAAAGCCATGGACTAATTAAAACGTATCTAAAAACATAAATAAGAAAAACAAATTTACTCTCAGTGTATTTAAATTCACTTATGCAAGGAGCTTTGCTTCCTATGAGTGTCCATCAGGACACTGTAAACTGAAAATCATTGCTGTAAAGAGGTTGCTTTCCCTTAGCTGTATTGAACTATTGAGGTTGAACTTGGTTTAGAGTACTTTTTTTTTTTTTTTTTAAAGTTCATACTTGAGAATATCTTAAACAGAAATTGAGAGCACAAAAAAAAATACCTCAGTGTAATAGTATTTATGGAATTTCTTCTCTTTAATAATAATCATCTTAAATACAGATATAGAGGAAAAACTACACACTCTGCATTGATTTTGAAAGAAATACCTAAACCTTACTGTTGCCATTTGCTGTAGCGTCAATTCAAGAGACACCTAAAAGTGAAGACCTGAAAACTACATCATGTTTACAGAACCTGTATAGGTAGGGAAGCACTAGTAAAGAAGTTTTAACTAAGAGAAAATATTGGTGGCTAGTGCAATAAAGGTATTTTTTTCAGAAATAAATAAAACCTCAGCTTTCTTCTGACAATTGAAAAGACAGGGTATTTGCTGACTCTTCAGACTTTGCTCTTATGGATAAGAATGACAAAGACAAAACCTAGAGATACTTGCTGCTTTGTGAGAAATGTTTACGAATTGTGTTTCTGCATGGAAATTTAAATACTGTGCTGATATTATCTTTTTTATGTAACTTTATTTAACAGTAAATGTTGTAGTTCTGAAACAGATAATCTGTGGACTAATGTACTCCCTTCTGTCTGTGTTGTCTTGCATGTTACTGAAAAAACAAGAAACCTTACACACATTCATTCCTGCTTTTTTTTTTTTTTTTTTTTTTGCATATAGTGTTCCTAAAGTCTTTTTTTTTTTTTGTTCTTCTTGAATGGGACTAATGGAGAATTGATGGGTCTGTTTGAGAAATTGTTTATTGTTGGAAGAAACAGAATCAGTATATTACAATCTGGTTTTAGCTGTGAGAAAAGATTTTTAACTGTTTAGCTGTAACAAAATTAAGTCTTACTAGTAAGTACTGGGCAGAAATTGCAAGGTAAGAATGCTTCTGAATTTGCAGGGAATATGAAGATGATACTTAGATTTATCTGTTCATATTTTCCTTGTAACTGCTGTAAGTGAGAATATCAAAAAGTTTTTATCTTTTTAGGTACAATACAGATTCAGAAACGTCAGCAGCTGGTAACAAAGACACGTGAATTAAAAGATATGAAAGATGACCTTTACCAGTGCCAACAAGAGCAAGGAGATAAAGTGGGGGTAGGTATGAGTTTAGCTGGAAGTTGTGTGATTATTTGTCTGTCGTTATACGGGTGTAGTTTACAGAAAGTGAAATTATCACACAAATGCATTACATATTTATTTTTAATACATTCCTTTTGAGAATGTCATTTTTAGTTCCACTGAATTATTGACATATTTTGTAATTTGATGAAATTTGTTAATGATATGTGTTTAACCATAAAGTTTTTTTTAATGTATGCAGTCCCAGTAGTTGTCTGGCAGTTACCTGGCTCTAGAGACCATCTTCTTCCCTGTGACATAATGCTAGGTTGTCATTTATAAAGACAGGAGAAATAGAACTGTGCTGGTTTAAAAAAAAAAAAAAAAAAAATATTTTGGTTGAACTTACAGTTTTACAACTTTGCTTTTTAAATTATTCATGGTTATTCATTTTTCAAATACTCAACAACCCAGATTTTTTGTTCAGCTTCAGATAATTCAGAGAGAAGACTAGGAAGTGCTTTGTGTGTGGAGTGTTTTTTTCTAATGTTGCTGACAGCAGCAGTTAATACAATACAGTTGTTTAATTCTAGTGTTTGTATGCTAAGAGACTGGGAGTATCCTCATGTGTTAGTGTATGGTTACACGAAAACATTCTTGCAGCAACGAAGTTGATTCAAGATCAATTTCTCTTGCTGAATTGCTTAATAAATTGCTTCTGCTCATGTATTTGTTTTTGTATGTAAACCCTGATTGCTAGGCATAAACAGCATACACATTTTTTCATTTTGTTTTAAGATGTATCACTTCAAGTATACAGTTTACTATCTTTCAGCTATTTAAATCAGTAAAACACAAGGGGTGATGACCTCTGGTTGGAAGTGGGAGCCTCTCACATGGTCTGTGTTGTCAAGGAAGTGTTTGTGTGTTTATCTCAGAGATACACACACACAGAGCTCTATTTTTGTATCCTGCTGCAACATGTGTCACTTCAGCCAAAATGACAAGTGAACTCTTCTGGGTTTACCTTGGTCTTCTATTTTGCTAGCTAAAATTGTAACAATTCTAATCATACTATGTTTTGCTTGTTTGCCTTAGTTGCTTAAGGGAGATCTCTCCACGTGTTTGACTTCTACTGAGATGGAAAAGAAATCCTTTGACTTACACAAAAAAAGTCTTGCTGCAGAAAATCAACACTTAAGAGAATCCCTAGAGAAGGAAGAAAAAGCTTTGGCTTCACTTCAGGAAGAATTAAGAAAACTAAGACAACAAATCAGAAACTTGGAAGATAAAGGTACTAGTACTGAGTCTATTGTCATGGAAAACCAGAAACTAAGGGAACATTTGGAAGAGGAAAAGCAAAGAAATCATAACTTTCTTAGACAAAAGGAAACGCTCTTTGCTGAAGCACAGATGTTAAGGAGAGAATTGGACAAAGAACGTCGTGTTACAGAAGCTCTGAAAAAAGAACTAGAACAGCTAGGTTCTCGTCAAACGCCTGACAATGTTGCTGATGATGATACGTTAAGAGAAAATGAAGAAATAGAAACTCTGCGAGGAAGACTAGCAGAACTAGAAAAAAAGCTAAATTTTGAGCAACAACGCTCTGACTTATGGGAGAAGCTGTATGTTGAAGCAAAAGATCAAACTGAAAAACAAGAAATGAATGAAAAGGGACAAAAGAAAGGTGCTAAAGGGCAAAGTAAGTTGAAAAAGAAATCAAAAGAATCATTTTTTGGCTCAGTTAAAGAAACTTTTGATGCCATGAAAAATTCCACCAAAGAGTTTGTTAGACACCATAAAGAAAAGATTAAGCAGGCTAAAGAAGCAGTGAAAGAAAACCTGAAAAAATTCTCTGATTCTGTAAAGTCTACATTCAGACACTTTAAAGATACCACAAAAAACATCTTTGATGAAAAGGAGAAGAAGTCAAATGATAAAAAGTACGAGGCAAACAAGAAAGCTCGAACTTTTTACCGAGAGCATAACTCTTATGAGAATCTGAAGAACATGCATTACAGGGGACCTCACATGTCAAAAGATTTCAAAGATGGAAGAAAACATCAGTTTACGACGTTTGAAAAAGATACAGGTTCAGACAAATGTCTTAACGATCCTTTGTGTAACAGAAGACATCAGTTTGTCCTAAAAGGCTGTTCTGGTATTTTTGAATGTGCTCATCAAGAATTCACTAGTCTCTTTAACAGAGTATCAGATCCTATTAGGGTAGATGAATTTAATCGGCTAATGAAGAAGTATTTGCAACAAGTTGTACATAACTTTCATCACTGGAGAGAACTAGAAAATTTCATCAATAAGTTTTTTCATAATGGGCTTTTTATACATGACCAGATGCTGTTCACTGATTTTGTTAATGATGTCAAGGATTATCTGGAAGATATGAAGGAATACCAAAGTAAGAATGAAAACGTTTTTGATGATTTGGACAAGTACGTCTACAGATACTACTTTCAGTATGATAATTCACCCCAATATGGACCCAGGTTTGTTTCAATGTTTCCTGAACCATTAATGAAATGTAGTCTTTGTAAAAACAACTGGTGGTGGTGTTCTAATAGATTTTTTTCTAGTCACAGTTGTATATAAAGGACTCAGTGGTGGAAATACTAGAGGGTACCTCCCACACTAACATTTCCGTGCCCTTCTTCTCTCGTACCCTCCTAACCCACTTCAAAAAAATATATATATAATTTATGTATATATGAGGTACTACAGATCCACTGTACATAGCACAATCAAAATTTCCACAGAGTCTTTTAGAAAACTGTAGCTGCGGGTAGGGTTACTTTAGACTGAACACGTATGAGAGCTTTTCATTTCATCAGACAGGCAATCTCGTGAGAAGCGTTAACTAGGGCTCCCCTGTTGTACTTCCCTGAATTAGAAGGTTTTTGGATGTGTTTGGGCAGTCTTAAAGTCCTGTTCTGTCAGGGATCTTACCTGCTGGCTTGCAGGAGTTTCACTACTTCGTATAGTACTGAGCTGGTCTTAATCCCCAGATCAAGGCTGCTTGAATAGCAGACTCCAGTTGAGATCCTGGCCCAGACTAAAATTTGTTCAGACTTGCTTACAAATGTCCTTGGCAAGTACTGTTGCCTGCATTGCTTTCCTGTATCTAATGGTATTCTCAGGCTTTCTGCAGAGTAGTTGTGGTAGTTTGACTGGCCCAAAGGTGCTAGAAATGATGGACTTTTTCTACTGCATAGACTTTGGTGAAGAAAATTAAGCAAGCAGCCTTAATATATAGTGTGGAACTTGCTCTTTCTGGAATAATTAAACGTCTATATTTTCTGTGGCTTTTACTTTCATGGCTGTTACTAAATTGATTATATGGTCTTTTGTGCTAATGTTTATTCTGAGCAGGTAGGAAAAAATGCTGTATGTGAACTTCTAGTGCATTACATGTATAAATTAGTCATTGTCTTTGAAGACATAATGGAACTTTTCCCTCTGGTATTCAGCACAACACATATTGAATAGTTAGATTGAGGTGCATTTCTTCAGTTGTGTTTATCTTTTGGATTTGTATTATTTACTATTTTATGTGTTTATTGCAGCAGGAGGTCTGAAATACTTAACAATTTTGGGGTTACTACATGCTATGTGAGGTTGGACCTCTTAGTGAAGGTTGAACTGTCAGGATGTTTCTATCAGTTACCAAGTAGCCTTTTCAAATGTGGTGTTTTGGTTGCTACCTGACTTCAGTTGTTTTTATTTATAGTTCAAGTGCTTTTTACTAATGTATTATTAATTTTTAATTAAGCAGTTTATTTTTAAGCACTTCAGTTTGCAGAGAAGCAAAGCTTCAAATACATTTACTGATTGTGTCATAAAGTATTTTGTATGATCCTGAGGATGAAAATAGCCTTAGCTCAGTTTAGCAGAAGCCTAGACTCTAGTGACAGAATAACAGCATACGGTGTAATGGCACTCTGTGCATCACAAATGGCAATAGGTGAGCAGCTGTTTTTTGTCAGCACCACTCCTTCCCATATAAATGTATTTATTATACTTGCACACTGGAGAACCTCTAAAGTACATGTTTTTAGGCATTGGGGTTTATAAAGTTTTCATTACTTTTATAGAGCAGAATATAATAGAATAGCTTAAAAACAGATTGAGATCTCCACTTAAGCATCACAGTAGGGATACTCAAACAGCTATTCACCTGGCTTTATTCTACAAAGAAATTTAGGAAGCCAGCTTCAAAGCAGTTTTATTTTTAGAAAGAATTTCTTTTAAGTATACCATCTTAATGATGGTTAAAAACAAACAGAAACAGCAACAAAAATCCTGCACGTTTTTCTTGCAAGAGAAAGGACTACTTAATACTATTTTTTTCACCTCAGCATGCTAAAAGCTGTTCTTGATAATGTAATTGTATTTCAAAATGCTTTTAAAAAGTGCTTTCATACGAGTTGTAATAAGTTTTTGTTTACTCCTTGCAGTCGACCTAAAAGGCCTTCTTTTACACAAACTGAAAATACCAGACATGAAAAACAAGCTCAGAAGTACCACCATCGTAATAAAAGAGAAGGTAAATGGCATAAACATGGTCGCACTAATGGAAGACACATGGCAAATCTTGAAATAGAATTGGGGCAATTACCCTTTGATCCAAAATACTAAGTAATTTATGGAAAAAAAAATGAGATTCAATTTAATAATTGACCTCCTCTCTGGAAACTAATTGTTTTTCAAGAAAGCAGCAAGATGCAAGTTTTTCTCTAAATAATTTGTTTCTTACAAATTGTTAAAAGGCACACGTCAAGCTTTCTAATATGCATATTTGGTATTGTTGCTTTAACTGTTCTATGGAAGTGATAAGAGTTTGGGTGCCAGCGGTATTGTTACAGAAACTAGGCATGCAATGACTTGTATATGAAAAATATGCTTAATTGCATTCCATTAGTATAGTTCAAGCTTGAGTCATGCATAATGTATCAATAATTAACTCCAGTGTTTGATATACTAACTTCATCTCATCCTTCAAAAAAAAAAAAAAAAAAGGCTTCATTATGGTAATGTACTTGTTAGTGTGTTGTAATCTTACACTTGCTTCTTGTCTTTCGGGGGGTGGTTCAAGAGCCTGTTGAATTGTGAAAAATTTGCTGTGCTGCATTCTAATCAGCTTGCTGATTTAAGCACTTGAAATATCTTGCATATCTGCATATTGTGGAAGAAAAATAAAGAGACAGTCTGGGTAAAAGAGTTTATTTATATTAAAAAAATAGCATAGCTGTACAGTTCTATAAATTGGTCCAGTCTTGTCTGATTTCTTGTTTAAAGTAGTCATATGGTAGCTTTGGTCTTCCTGATGTTCTCTAATGTTGTAAGAGGTTAACACCCCCACCCTGACATAGTGCCACTGAAGTTGCCTTCAGGAAGAGGTTTTTGTGTTTCAAAACAGTCAATAGTTGCCTCATCAAACCTTCCATTTTGACTTACTCAGTTTCAGACTCACTACTCTCTCCTTTCTGCAGTAAAAGATCTTCTAAGCATATTATTGCTATGGAAAACTGATCTCATTAGATCATTAGTCTAGAAACTTATCTTCAGGTACGACTCATTTCAGTCCTCTTCTGTAGATGTAGATATGGCTTCCAACGCGTCCTTGAGGTACGTGAGTGTGAAAGATGGTGGCTGTTTTCTCATAGCCCTTTAAAGCTAGAAATGATGATATTTCCTGTAAATGAACATACATTAGTTTCCACACTCAAAAACTGTATTTCAGTGTTTCAAAATCTTCTGGAAACCGTCAATTCATTAATCCCCTGGAAGTTTTGTCACTTATTTAAGAACTGCTACAGAGGGGCAGAGAGCTATTCTGTTTGATCTTGTCTGGAGAGTATCTTCATCAGATGCTGTTGTTTGAGTACATGGCCCTCATAAAAGAATTGAGGGGAAGAGGTATGCTGACTAATGGCATTTTTGCTTGTCATTGTTTCTTACTTAAAAGTGTATGATTCTGGGAACAGGCATTTATTTTAACATGACAGGAGGAAAATTCTTCCAGAAAACTTTACTTTATGGCATGCAGAATTCATATGGAGGGCATGTGCAAATGTTAAGGACGTATCGCCAGGATGGTATCTGTAGTGTATTATGGACTAGGCAGTTCAATTTTCATTTAAGTGTTTAAAAAAACTACAGACAATACTTAAAAAAATCTCAATTATAATTCTCTCAATTTCTCCTGTAACTTTATGTCAGAACTAGTTTGTTTCATCCTGCAGTTACCATACCTGTTCTAGCACGCTGAAGAAAATCAAGTGACTAGGTAATAATGTATCATTGTAAAACTCCTTATTAAGCCAGCCAAGTGGATTTAAGTAAAACACATCTGCTTCATCAATATAGCTTTCATTTCCAGTTAGGTCTGGGGGACATTGAAGGAATCTCATTTTTAGAGGACAGTGAACATGGCTAGGGAGAAAAACAAAACAAACTTCAGAATAAACTGATGAAGACATGAAATGACTAGAATACATCAGTCAAAAAAAATTGAATAATTAGGTTTCTTTCCCCTCCACAGCCAATGTTTTCTTCCCTTCTATACTTCATATGAAAGCAGAATTAGAGAAAGTAGATTCAGCTCCAAGCTGCTGTGAGTGCTTTTAAGCAGTTCACAGAAAGCAGACTTTTCTGAATACAAACATCCTCTGCAAAGCATCAGTTCCTTAAATGAAAGATAGTTTTACACATCAGCTTCATGGTTTATATCTGCTTCAATGTGTTATTTTCCAGGATATATTACAAACTTTTTGGAATAGTGAAATCTATGATTGTATGTTACTAATTTTATTTCTTTACCTTCTAGCAGCAGAAGTAAAGGTAAAATTAAAATGTTTTGACTATAACAGTGAGTCTAGTTTTGTTACAAAAACTACCACAATGAAGCTATAAGAAATACTGTCTTAAGTCTGCTGCATATCCTCATACAAAGCTATTTTACAAAAACTGAATAAAACGTAGATTGTGAATCTTATTCTGTGGTGTAAGCACAGTTAGTTTATTTTCTGTATTCATTTTTTTTTTTAGTGGTATGAAAAACAAACTTCCTGCCTACATTTATCCAGCTCAGACAGGTTTAGGAAAAAAATATAATTTCTGCTAAAATGTCTGGATTTTAATATAATAAACTGCTAGTTACTTTATTACCTGTAAAATGGAGTGGAGTGGCATGGCATCATGATGAAGACAAAAGCTTGTGACTGGTTAGAGTCCTTACAAAGTTCCTGCACGTGACTCATAACATCAAGAGTGCCTCTCTGGTGAATCAAGCCTGTATACAGGGCTGGGAGTAAGTTTGATACAAGCAGGAAGCTTGCTGCAGACTTCTTCCATGCTTTTAGATGTTTTAAAGAAAATCCTAGAGAAACATTTAAGTAAGTTTATGATAAGCAAAAATTTAATTCTGCATAGTACTTCTGAAAACTATTAGTTGAAAACCGTACTTTGAAGTGTTTTAATATGCTGCAGTCTTTACTGTTGGAAAATGGGAATTCAAAGGTTAGTCTTTGAATCCATTACTGTTGGATTTAACAGTGTAAATGTTAAATCCATGTCTGTCCTTCGGAGTCCAGAAGTAAAACTTTGAAGCCAGTGTTTTATCTCTCTAGAGCTTAGTTTTATTTTACTTCTTTTTGTGGGGAAATAATAGTTCATCCATTACTTTGGATGAATGGTATACAGCGACTTACTGATGTGTTGTGATTCACACATCCAAGTAGAGCCAGAATAAATGATAACACATGCTCTGGTATGATTGTGGTATTCTTTATCTCCAACATGCTGAAACTATAGCATTCCCTTTATACATTTGTTATGATCCTTACTGTTAGTTGTTCTTGAGCTACCATCCTTGGAGAAGCTTATTCCCTTCTCACTCCTTTTCTTGAAGGAGGTAATAATAGAAAGAAGACACATTTCTCCTGATGGGAGATAATGTGATTCATTCCTGTCAGTATCACGAGACAAAATGTTTTATGCAGCCTAGTTCTGTGACCACCTTTACAGAACCAAAAGAAACAAGTTAGAGTAGGCCTGTTTCAGAAGCCAGTAGCGTAGCACAAGTAATTTAAAGAAGTCTTCAGTCAGCCCTTGTTCTAACAAATTGCAGATATCTCAGATGAAAACAAAGTCTGATACTTAGTCTGCTTTAAACATGTGGAAACATTCTGTTACAGGCATTTTTAACTGCTTTTGTGAAATAGCTTTAATTTATCTTCAGGTGTACTTAGAAAGGAATTGAAAATTAACAAACTTTTTTCTGCTTTTATTTGTAATGTTTGGAGCAATTTCAAGACCTTGTTGCAATCACTGAGTTATCAAAAACTATTCTGTCATTTTTTTTCTTTACAAAAGTATCTAGATCATACTTTTCTCTTGATACATTGAGGAAGTGACCTTATTCTATTATAGGTGTAAAAACTGAGACAGATTAACAAAAAAGTGGTCTGACTGGACATTTTCCTGCATGTAAAGTAGAACTGGTTCTTCTTAAATCTGCTATTAAACTGAGCACCGAACTAACCAAAGACATTATTTATTTGATCTTTTCTGGCAGCAAAACTACTGAACTAAGATTTACTTTTGTTAAGACTAACAAAATAGGTTAAAAAATTACAATTTTCTCTGATCTGTTTTTGAACTTCTATGTTAAAGCTATCTAGCTTCGTAAGTTCTAGAAATTTGAATCTTTCCTTTATAACTTTCCAGTAGATTAAGTTTTACATCATGATTTGACTCTTTGTACAGATATTATAGTAGTCTAGCCAATACCTTTGTTTCTGCAAAATAACTATTAGGCTCTTTGTTTTGTATAAAAAGGTTGCAGTTGTCAGATGCCAGTTCAGCAGTTCATGCAAGCTATCTTTAGTTCATTTAAAAGTTAACTGCATTAGTTTAGGGATGTTGTTTGTGGTTTAACAAACTTGCTGTACTATGCCTTAAGGAAAAAGCTATCACGTTAACTGCTCTCAAACTGCTGTGGGAAGTAGACTCCACCTAGAGTTTAGTCAAGAGCAGACAAAGGAACTATCATCATCTCTTAGTTGATGATGCTACTCCAGATTCAGGTCTAGAAAATAATTTCTGAATACCCGAGTTTTTTTCATACTCAAATGCAATTGCCTGAGCATACTTTAGAGAAGTGAGTGGAGAAATATTACAAAGGAAACAACAAAATTTGCTGTAAGGGTGGCACTGCATTAAAGTTAGGAGTTGCTGAAGCAATTTTTTCTCTTGTAGGAAATACTTTTATCCATACTAAGGTTTCTTCCTGTGTATTTCATTCATTTACTGTTCTTCATCCTTTTTTCTAGGCTACTTCTAGTAATCCTTTGTCAAATACCTACATTCGGTATTAACTGTCTGTCTTTGGGTAAACGTTATATATACAAAAGGTTGCAAGACATTTAAAACCAAATTCTTACCGCAAAAAAACATGCAAAATGGCAGTACTGGATAGATGAACCTGAATTCCTTATGGCTCAACGTGCTGTAATAAAACAGATATGGTACTATAGAGAGAAAGCTGAATACATCAGTTCTGTTAACAAAATATGTTTAGAGCATGGAGGACTATAAGAGCACATAAACATACTTAAAAGCATGTTATCAATTTAGAGTAATCTCTTTTTAAGAATGTAACAAGAGCATTCAAATTAAGATGATTTCATCAGTTTAAATCACACATTAATAAAAGTGCCTGGCTACTGTGATAGAGCAATGAAGTTGTCTGATTCTATGAATGCTAAATACTTTACCCATGACTTTTCTGTAATAAAAGGCAAGAAAAAGGGTGGATGGTGAGCTAAGATGCAAGTACACATTCGTATCTCCCAAAGTAACGTTCACCTCTGCTAATACAACTTCACTCCATTCAATTTTTTTGGTGGTGGGATTACTGCAGGACTTGTGATGGGAACCAGACAGGTTCTTACAAGACTAAGGGAATCAAGAAAGGCCTAAAGCCAGTAGATCTACATGAAGTTTGGGGCTGGACTGAAAGACAGGACAATATTTGTGTCCTTGCTACTGTTTTGCTGTATTGTTACTACTGTAGTTTGATACTGTTTACTACTTCGTATTTACTAACTTGCTGTATCTTTTCCTGCCTGAAAGTCTCCTGCTTAATCTACAGTTAACTGAAGCTTTAGAAACAGCTTACCTTCTTTTCTAGTTCTTCAAGTTGTGTATTCATCCCTGTGATAAATGTTCTTAAAAGGTGTGTATAAACTTGTGAATGAACTAAGTTTTAGAAGTCAAAAAAAACCCTTATTGGGGATGTATTAAAGAAGCAAATAATGGAGTATTTTCATTAACAGACATCTAGTGAAGGGTTTCCTAACCAGATCTGTTATTCTTTACACGATTCTTAGGTGATTCAGAGGTTTTTTCCATTTCCCACTGAATTTCATGCCAAATTATTTTAATATTTCAGGGTCTAACTAAACACACGTGTATGCTAATAATACAAATGGTAGTATTACCTTCAGTTCTCGAGACTATTGCATAATTGACTGCCTTTTCTCAAGTATTTGAATAGTTTTAAATTTTCTATCATTTAACCTGAATACCATGCTTTGTTGTAGACAGGACATGAGCTTTGATGAAAAGAACACAACTAGCGAAAGATTGTAATTGTACTTAAGAGAAATTACCTGTATACTAACACTGTCCAGATCACTGTCATTAGAAAGATGCGATACCTTTTTGGTGCCAGCACACAGCCATGAATAAAGAAAGGCAGATGGGTACCCAAGATAATCGGTAGTCCCTGGGTCAAGTACCAGTGCCAAGGATGAGAACCATAAAATGTTCCTAAATTCTGCAGCACGTTGAATTTCAAGAAGTTCAACTGAACCAGGACCCACTGGGATGTTCAAGGGAGGGAGGGAAAAAAAGTTAAAAATCCAAATTGAAAAATCAACATCTAAATTGAATTATATGGTCATCATTAGCCTCAAGTGACATTTTCATTCATACTTGCATCTTTTCTACTATCTCTTATCACAGACTTCCTGTTTTGGCAGTTACAGAAGGAAGTGTATAAGGTTTACAGTATACCATTAAAAACTACTGATTTACTAAGAGCTCATTTGAAGTAACAGTTTGTCATTTAAAATAACTAAGAAGTCAGTGTTTAAGAATCTATGACTTCAGATATACTTACAGAAGATAGGCCAGACACAGTCTAGCTACAGAAATAACAGGATTTAGACAAGTCCACATCATCTGTGTTAAAATGGTTAGTATTAATCTTTGTCTTGTAAGTTGAGTTTAAAGCTACTTACCTCACCAAAAAACACACGGTCAGTTATTAAAGAGATTCCCAATGTGACCAATCTGAAAAAAAAAACAAAAGTTGATTGCATTGCTATTGCTTATGTATCAGATTGTACTGTTCTCCAAATTGCTGTCAAAACTTGAAGTTACTCCTAAACTCTTGTAGGATTATCCATACTCATGGCCACTTTACAGTGGCCGTCTGCTATCACCCAGTATCCTTGGCATAATAGCAGGATAAGTTGGAATGATGTTAGTGTTTTTGTCCTTAGGAAATCTCTCTCTGTGACTCTACACAGCATACACATTCATTTCAAAGAAGCATAACTCTTCTTTAAACTTTTTTTTTCCCCCCCTGTGTTTAAACAGCTTTTTTGTATTGAGTCCTCTGTCTCTGCCGCAGCATGTGGTGTTAAAATCAATCTTAAGATATAGGTGCAAACAGTCAATTTAAATTCAGAAGGAACTTACCCAACTGGAATGCAGTTGTGCAGGATGAGGTCTGCTTTCCTCTGTTCTCGCAAAAAATGACTGAAGACCAAAGGTATCCATGGGATAGCAGCGGTGGGACGGATAACAATTGCAAGTGCTATCAGTGTTAAATATTTGCAGCTAGAATGAGGGAACAAAAATAAAAAGTAAACTTATAAGATCTGATCAATTATTTTGCAGACAGTGATGTTTCCTCAGTATAAATATTGTCATATCCCTGACCCAAAGTTCTGCATGCTCCAGATAACCGATTCTCTGAGTGCAGGTTCTTTGTTTTACTAGAAAGGTTGCCTGCTACATAACTGTCTCATTAGCAATAGAGTCACTAATTAGGAGCGCATACTTGTTTTAAAATAGCTGGTAAAGAAAGTTGTGACTACAAATTTATCTATGGCTGCACCTAAACAATTGTTATCTTTTCTCAAGTTACCACAAACTTCAACCCTCTAAAGCTTAGTTTAAGGTTTGTTGTAGAGTGACACTTCAGGTAAATAACTGGAGAATAGTCATATTGTATACCAGCTATATTACTACTTCAAAAAAAAAATCTAGAGGAAATACCACAGTTGCTGGTGCTACTTGCTATGTGAGGTATTCTGGTTGCTTTAAATCCTAAGACAGAAGTCAGCATTTTAAATGGTATCTGTTGTTATCCTAAGCCAAAGATTATCAGTACTGTTAGTAGAAAGTTTCTCACCTGCTCCCCGTCTTGGAACCTTTTATTGGGTAGTAGTAAAGGGCAAAAATGGTAAGAAGAGTTTCCATGGTGTTTGTAAGAGTTCTGGTACAGGAATACCATGTAAACCAGGAACAGAGCTGGCAGAAGTACTGAAAATAATTGTGAACAAGGGGATGCACAAGGAGATGTGTTAAAACAAGTTCTATAGCTCTAAATAGCGGTGCTAATTCTGAGGCTTGACTTAGCATCATTTTACCACTGGTCACACTGTAGCAGTGTTAATTACCATGCAAAAAAATTTTTAAAGTCTGAGACTCACCACATACTTTGCTGTTTCTGCATTTTCAAGGTGTCTCACTAATAAATAAAGCTTCACATCAGCAAAAGCTGCCAAAACTGCTTGTACCAGTCTAGGAATCCATATCTACGTAAGCAAAGACAAAACTTCACTTGCAGCAATATCTGTTATAGTCCGAGTTCAGAGAGTTCCAGTTCCCTACTGTATTAGTCAACGACTTAGACACAAAAATTGTAAGAGAGTTACTGAATTTCTGTAACTCCCCGTGACTAAAATATAACTGTATGATTCTTTAGCTAGTACTTCTGCCTGAACTAAGCAGCGGCTGCGTTTGTTAGGCCGAGCGCCACTCACCAGCAGCTGCACGTCGTCCTTGCCCAGGAGCTGCAGGGCTTTGTAGATGGCGGCGAGGAGCAGCGGGTAGGCAGAGCCCCTCAGGCGCTGCGCCCACTCCCAGGTGAGGTGCCCATAGCTGCGCACGTTAAGGACGCACCGTGACGGGCCGAGGCCGCGAGCCCCCGCCTCAGCCGCGCTCCGGCCGCTCGCCCTCCCGGCCGGGGAGCAGAGCGCCGGCTTCGCCCCGCCAAAGGATATCCGAAGGCCAGGCGGTGCGCCACCTCCAGCGCCTGCCAGTACTCGTCCGGCACGAAGCTGCTCCGCACCAGGGCGCAGTTCAGCACCCGCACGCCCACCGCCAGCGCCGTCAGGGCCGGGGTCCCGCCGGCAGCGCCTGCGGAAGCACCGCCCGCCGGTGAGGGGCCCGCGCCCCGCCGGCGGCCGTCCCGCCCTTCCTCCCTCCCTCCCTCCCGCTTACCGGCGCCGGGCTGCGCGGCGGCCCCGCGGCCGGCCCCGTACAGCACCGAGCGCCGCCGCCGGAGCCGCACCGCCTGCGGCCGGCCCCGCGGCAGCAGCGGCCCCGCGGCGGCCTCCATCGGCGGGGGCGGCGCCGGGGCCGCGGCGCGGCGCTTGCGCGACCTCTGCGGCTGCGGCTGCGGCTGCGCCTCCTCCTTCCGTGCTGCTCGGCGCGGCTCCTCTCGGCCTTCAGGAGCGGGGCGGCGGCGCCGGCCCTTCCCTCCTCGTCGCTGCGTGTCCGTGCCCGTGCCCGTGCCCGCGTCGCTCCGCGTCCCCGCCGGCAACATGGGGGGGCGGCTGCCGCAGGTGGCGCTGGCCGTGGCGCTCGGCGTGGTCAGCGGGCTCTACATCTACCGGCCCCTCTTCCAGCCGCCCGGCGCTCAGCAGCCCCCCGAGCAGCCGCCGACGGACGCCGCGCCGGGGAAGAAGCCCTGAGGGAGCCGGAGGAGATGGCGCCCGGTGAGGAGACGGCGTCCCCGCCGCCAGCGGGATCCGGGACCGCGCCGACCGCCTGCCCCCGAGCCGCGCGGGGCTCCTCCCGCTGCCTCCTGCTGCTGCCGGCCCCAGAGGGCGCCTCCTGCTCGGCCCGGCCCCGCGGCGAGCCGCCGGCAGGAGGCGGGACCGCGCTCGGTACCGGCCTGTAGGGGCGCGGAAATACCCATAAAAATCTGAATGCTTTAAGGTACGTGTGTCCAAGTGTGAATCACCATCAGGGAACTGGGAAAAGAGTCGTCGTTGTGTTTGGTGCTTTTTGTGGGTTTTCCCGAACTATAAACCCCGTTTTTGTCTGCTTGTCGCGGATGCAGACCCGAATAGCTGAGCTCTGTGGGGCACAGTTGGGCTGTTGGCTGATAAGAGATCCACGCCCAGCTTTGGCTTATGTTCCTGTGTGTTAACACCTGTACGTGCATGCTCACCACACATGCGCATGCACGTTTTTCACTCCTCTCCCACATTTAACGAGAGGAAGGAGTGGAAAGGAGCCTCGCGGTTGCGGCATCGCCAGCAATCTGAGTGGAGCAGGTGCGGAGCTCTTCCAGATCCGGTGTTGTGCAAGGGCTCTGCCCTTGGGCTTGGTCATCAGCGGGGAGAATACTTACACAACGCTCATGACCAGAAGTGCTTCAGAGACAAAAAAAACAAAAACAAAAAACAAAGCAAGCAAGCAAGCAAACAAACAAACAAAAAACACACAAAAAACAAAACATCTCCTGGGGTTGTTAGGTCAAGAGTTATTTAATCGGGAGGGTCCTGGGGGAGTTAAGGTTGCCTGGAAGTCAGGTGGTGCTTGGGGAAGTGCTTCAGCACGTAGCTCGGTAGACCAACGGTAGCCTAGGTGCACGTCATTCTGAGACTTGAGGATGCGAGGTGAGTAGCTATTTCAAGACTTTAACTCATCTAAAAAGAAACACGAACATACAGATGTGGAGGCTTTGGTCCTGACACAGAAGCCTGTTTGGAAATCACAATGGAAGAAATTTCCCTGGCTGTGCTTTTATTTGAAGTCAGGAATAATGTGATACCAAGAGACAGTCAGAAGACTCCACAGAAGAGGGGAGTGTAAGAGGGGAGTATAGCGGTAGGAGGTGGACAAGGCAGCGCAGCGGAGGGGTGCCTGATAACTGGACGTGAGGAAAGGCCACAAGTCACTGACATCAACAAACGCTGCTGAGGCGACTCCAGCAACTCCTTTCTCTACAGCCCCATTTTATTTTGAACAGCCCACCTGGAAGGGCACGGCTGTGTCTGTCCGTAAGGATGACAGGCGGCTTTCTCCGGGCCCGTCTCAGCAGAGGGGCTGCACGAAGCGGTGCGGGGGGACGGGGCTGCAGGGCAGGAGCTCCGGGGCGGGCAGGGGCCGGCAGGGGGCAGGAGCTGCGCACCCGGCCGCGGCCGCTTCGCCTCCGCAGCCCCTCGTGCCTCTGATGGATTTTCTCCGGCGGCCGGGCCGTGCCCTCGGCAGGGTGAGGGCTCGGGGGGTGCAGCCGAGGAGCCGGCCCGGCTCGTGCCAAGGCAGAGCGGGGGGGGCCGCGGGCAGCTCCCGGGCTGAGCCCCCGGGGCTGAGGCGGGGCTGGGGCGGGCCCCGCGTCCGTGAGGAGCCGCCCCCGCCCCTGCCCCGGCCCCATCCTCGGCCCCGGCCCGCACGGGAAGTGATGTTGCCCTGACGGAAAAGGCGATTTACAGCCCAAAAACACGGACGCGGCGCTGCCGGAGCCGCGGGGTGGCGGGGCCGGGCAGGTAGGCGGGGGGCGGCGGGGCGAGGCGAGGCTGAGGGGCCGCCCGTGGGGCACGGCGGGGCCGCAGCGGCTTCCCGCAGCCCTCGGAGGGGCTTCGGCGCCCCGTGGGGCTCCGCCGGGCGGTGCTGGCGGGCGGGCCGCGCTTCCCCTGCGGGCGCTGGGCTGCGCTGGGGCCGGGCCGGCGCTGCTGCAGCGCGGGGAAGGCGCCTCGGGCCTGGCGGGGCAGCGGCTGCGGCAGCGGCGCCACGCCCGCAGCAGGAGGCGTGCTCGGCGCGGGGAAGGGGGGGGGGGGGACAGCCGGCCTGAGTTAAAAATAAAATGAAAATAAGGCTTTTTTGGTGAGTTACAGAGGGAGCGGTGTGAGCGTGGATCCTCTGGCTAGTCAGGAGCTGGGGCTCGTGTCTGAGGGGCAGCACGGCTCTGACATCTGTTGCTGCTCTCCCGGACCGCCTGCCAGAAGGGCTCAGGGGGCCTCAGCCTGGTTTGCTTGGGCCAAGCCAACAGTTTGATGACCTTAGATCTAAGGATTGCTAAAGCCATCAGGAAGACTTCTTAGTTGTTCTAATTCTAGTAGCAGCTACATCGCTATTTAATACCGGTTGTAGTTTTTGTGCTACTGGCGAGGTGTAAAGGACGTGCCTGGAGCTGTCAGAAACACCCAGCCTCACTTCTTGGCTCTCCTTGGAGATGCGTGAGGTGCGGTTTGAGCCTGTTGATGGTGTGACTGCTCGAACAGTTTACGTATTGGTTAGCACGTACAAGTTTTTCATCGGAGTAACACATGCTTGGAGTAGGAGTCCCCCTAGGCACTCCTGGAAAGGTGATCTTTGTATTTACTGCTGGTACTGAAACTCTACAAAACGCCTACTGGGTCCCATACGTGAAATATGTTAGCGCCACTGATCAATTTCTAAGGTCGCTTCTGCATGCCTGTTCTTGGAAACTTGCTCCTACGTAGGATTGTCTTCTCAGTCCTTGCTTTTCTTCATAGACATGTAGCACTTTTGTGACTGTTCCAAAATTATTTTCCAGTCAGGAAAAAAGTGTCTAATTGAATATGCATTTCAAATGTGAATACGTTATTGTAGGAATAGTATTTGTGATGCTAAAGGGTTTGTCTCAAAAGTGTGTTTGAAGAGATAGAAAAAAGAACAGCACATTCCTGTGTTTCTAGTTCAGGGCTCTAATTTTACACCTGCTTAATTTGTTCCAGAAAGGAGTTCTGGGTGGGAAGCATCTGCTACGGCATACACTGTTGCATTTTTAGAGTTAATAAAATTTCTCATCTGGGACCAGATATCTAAAACCAGACTGTAAGTTTGTTTTCATCACTATCTTTAAACGTGGTAACATTATTTTATCACTTGACTACACATTTCCTTTTCATTCAAAGAGAAGATTGGTGAGATAAAAGAATTTTTAAGTAGCTCTTTGTGTTTACAGGAACAAATGTTACAAGCTGTGTTCCTTGTATGTTGTCTTTGGATTCTCAGTTAGTCTATTACTGATAGGTGTCTGCTGTGCTGGCACAGGGGCCATTGATCGATCTGCCAGTTTTCAGTATTACCCTGGATCTGCACATCAGCACTGTTAATGAGAGCAGTCTGTCATGGTCACCAGAGGGCTGGTAAGAATTTAATTTAGAAACAGGCAAAGTGGGCACTATATATGGAATATAAAGAATGGCGACTCCTTTCTCCTTGCTACTTAATGGTTCAGGGAATAATTATAGCCAGGTGCATTTAAAGTGTATTAAACTTCTGATATAAATAGTTAACTATCAGATACTCTCTTCTGTATTAAAGACATTATTTTACTCCACTGCACATGTGATCTGATCCTGCAGGTGATCCTAAGTTTGTTCTTATTTCTGTGATTTCAGAGGGCTACTTACATACTTACAGCTAAGTGTTTGCTGGGCTGCGCATGTAAAGTGCTCAAGGACTTGTTTTCACGCCTGTCTTGCAGATGCCACCTATGCTGGAGATATCATTATGTTTACAGAACTGACTTCAAATGTGGCTGAAAAGTTGTTTAAGTACAGCATGGCTTAAGAAATAGTTATTTAAAAAGGAGCTCATTTTTAGAGCAAAACCTTTCTTTTTCTTCTATTTATACAAATATATTCTCAACCAGTTGTCTTCTGGGAATAGCATCTGGTTATGAGACTTCTTTTCCTAATTTTTATTTTTTGTCTTTCTAGTCTGAAAACTGCTTCCTTGTTGTACAAGTTAGTCCTGCCTGCTGACATTAAATCAGCTGTGATCAGACCCTTTTATCTCCCTTGGAGGTAAAGCCACGACGAATAAGGAGTCGTAGTCCTTAATTTCTTTATTGAAATATTCTAATACTGTTTTCTTTTCATAAATGTTAGAACAATTTACTTTTGCTTATTGTAATAAGTAGTCTCAACTTTTGTGATTTATTTTCCGATACAATAAGCTTTGAAGATTACATTTGGGCATATAGATTAAAACATAGCCTATAACCAGCATAATTTCTTCTGTGATGTTGCTGTGGCTTCAAGGAGTTGAAAATAGTGTGATAGATTTATGAGAGTTTTACGTGGTACCAGCTGTTGTAATCCTTTTCATGTACTGGGCAGCACTTTGAAGCTGACTTGACAAGTTCTACGGTGTTTGAACTACCAAAGGGGAAAAAAAAAAAAAGTATTGCTTTTATGACTCTGAAGATAATATAAAAATGTAAACTAATGCAGCGCTATTTTCCCAAGTTTGGGAACCCATTTCCCATAGGTGCTCTGTTTTCCCATGGCTGATATTCGCACTGAAGAGAAAGGAGCGAGTCTAAACCATAGCAGATACAGGCACTTCAGGAAGACGCTGTGAAGACTGCCAGCGAGGTAGGAAAGGGGCAGGAAACAGCAATGAAGATACGAGCTTAGTAGGAGGAGTACAGCTTTTCTAGAAATTTGTGGTTTGCAGTGGAAAAAGGAGTTGGTAGATACATGAATAGTCTTTTTAAATTAGAAGTTGAATTTGTGGGCACTTGCAAGTGGTATTTTGAATCTCACTCTATACTTCTGCAACAACTACTTATGTAAAACAGGTATGTGAATTAAAGGGCTGTAAGGAGTATATGTAGCTGGTATTTTTTTGTGCCCAGATAATATACTGGATGGATAAGGATAACTGCTGTACCAATCGAGAAGCTGATACTAGGTTAACTTTGGTGTTGGTGACAAACAAGGAGTTTTGCAGCTGGCCATCTTTCTGCTTGTGCCTACAGCTGTCATTTGAAGAGATGACCTGTTGGAATAAAAAGCAAAATAGTTAAGTATTACTCGAGATTAATTTTTTGTTTCCTCTGAGGTAAGATGAGGCAACACTTACTAAACTAACTTATAAATGGAAAGGGTAGATGAGATTTCAGGTTAGAATTAGAAACAGCAGAATTCAAAATAAGCTGAGAACAGTCAATATACCCTTGTTACAGTACTTCTGTTAAGCATATTAACTTGCAGGGCAGCATGTGTCATCAGCAGGTGATGAAGGTTCTCTTGCAGAAGTACTGCCATTTTAAGGGGATCTTCCCATTTCTAATTAGATGCTTCAAAATGCTTACGCTGCCGTGCTAGCTGATCTACAACCATGAAAGTGAACAGCATGTGCTCTCCAAGTGCACCAGATTTCACTCTATCTCATTATTTTCATAACTGTTGGATATTTATTTGGTTCTTTTGCCTGCTCAGTGAAAGGGTTATAACAAAAAGGTTGCTATGTGAGCTGAAAAGAAAGAAAAACAATTTTGTCCAATAACATCTTCGGGAAAGGGGAATATTTCTACTAGACTGAAGGCTACAGTCATCAATAAGAACTAGTAAAACATGTATGTTCAGTAGGAGGAAAAGAAAGTTGAATCATTTTATGATTAAAAAAACAAATTTTCATTTTTTTCTTTTGTGTCTCTGCCAGTCGTGCATATTATGAATCATATTAGTAGGTGCTGAGGAAAAATTCATTCCCGCTTTAAATCCTTGCTGACAGTCGCATGACTAACACGTAGCGTGCTGCATTTTGAAAACTTCAGAGCATCACTCAAAGCAAGCAGTTGTGGGAGTTGCATTTGAATTTGATAGCAAGCCTTTTATAATTATTTTTAGATTGGGTAAATGTAGCCCTAAGTTTGACTTGCTAAAGTAGGGTTATTGTTTATTTAGCTATGATATAGAAGAGGTGACTACGTATCTTTATTTGATAATTTTTGGAATTGTCAGTTTGGATATAGCATGTAGTGCACAGGATGGGGCCTGAGACCCTGATATTTGTTAGGAGAAGCTGAAGAGCTGACTTTGGAAGATCTACGAAAAGAGCTTGCTGCAAAAGTTGAAGTGTGCATTTTGGTAGACTTCAAAAGGGGAAAAAAAAAAAAAAGCTTGAATGGTTAATGCACGTAAACTCAGCCAGATTTTATTCTATTAGCTGTTTTATTTCTACTAATAGATGTGCTTACGTTTAATTTGCTTTTAAATAGAAAATGCCTTTAATTCCAAAATGGAAGGAAAGGTGTGGTAAAATTGCAGGATTCTCAATTTTCAGGTGTCAGTGTGTGGCAGCACGAGCTGTGGCTAGTCTGGGGCAATGCGTGTACAGCGTGGCCAGGCAGTGGGACGCTCTTACAACCTAAAAATGGTAACTGCCAGCTCTTCAGAGGAGGCATGCATCTGGCTCTTGCCTTGATCCAGCTGCACAAAGTGTGTAGGACTTCATCTCGCTGTGGCTTCTTGCCCTTCTGTGAAGGAGTACGGAAACTGATCAACAGGCCCAAATGCTGGGGAGAAAGGCAGAAATGACAGGGACAGAGAAACTCAATTTATGTCTAATAGGCTTTATTTCTGTAGGCTAAGAGGCATGTCCTCATTTCAGCTTTGTTTTTTGCATTGTAAATTTGGAGCTTTGCTTCAAGAAATCCTTATTGCACACACAATTTCCAGTGTGACATGCTGAACATTACAGAATTTCTCTTCAGTCTAGCATCCTGAGTGATCTTGAGGAATGGGAGCAGTAACATTTTTACTTAATGGAAGTCACAGAAGGAGTAGAATAGAGCAAATAGAACTGAACGTCCCAATTTGGCAGTGTACACCAGAATCACTAGCTGTACAAACCCACCAATTCCTCTAGCACACTCTGGATTAACCAGTCAGGTCAGTCATACTTAACTTAGGGAGTCACTGAATAAATGTGGAAATGAAAGAGCTCTAATATTAATGACCTTCATGGTTTAAGAAATGATAGGGGAGAATAATAGCATTACGGATGTCTCATGAGGTTTCATATGCTTTATTGAGTGAAAGGTCAAACGATACAGGACAAATGGAATATTTTTCTGTAGTTTGGAACTTATGCATATAGAGAATATATATGCATAATGCAGAATATATATTCTATTATGCAAATATATATAATATAAAGCTATATTTATCAAACAAGTAGAGCAAAGTTACTCTGTACTCTGAAAGAATGCCAAAATGAGTTTAACAAATGCTTCTCAGCTAGTTATGTTCAGTAGATGTTATCTTGACAGGAGAAAAGGTGGTAGGTGCTAAGTTGGGCTTGCCTAACAATTTCTAGCTAGGCAGACTGATTGCAGAAGTGTGTACATCACGTAGGCAGACTTGACATTTTTGCCCAGATCAGCCTGTCTGTGGATGGAACTATTCACAGGTAGCTAACTAGTTCTACCAAGTGTGCTTTCAGGTGAGTGAGCGCTGCATTTATGGTGGGAGAAACAGTTCTGCAGGCAAGCATTAGCTAAGCCATTCAACTTTTCTTCCTGAGAACTAATTTAAAGTGGAAAAGACACTGTTGTCATCTTATGGGGAGAATGAAGACCACTTGTCATGTTAAATAGACTTACAAAAGATGTGAACGGGGTGTAGAGCTGGAAAGAAAACCCATTTCTGTCCAAATCGGGACTCTATTGAGATCCATCTTAAAAAGCAGCGTTGTTGTCTTGGCGATGACGAACTGGATCAGGCAGTGCAAAGAACAAATGCATATGGGTTAAGTGTCAGCATGTAAAAACATCAAAGCAGCTTTCAAAATTGTATTAATTGTATAAGACTGTGAAACACTGAAAATCCTTTCAAGGAAGCTGTAGTGCATGTTCATTTCCATTGGTACGACAGCTTCCTGTAAAGCTACTACATTTTTTAATTAATACACTTAGTCATCAACCCTGTTGATATGTAGATAAAGATCATTGATCTCAAATGCGATTTGTAGCTCTTCAAGCTGAACATAGAGATACCAGATTATTACTGTGCAGTTACAGCTGCATACCAAAATGCAGGGCTGCTTTTGTCTGCATACGTTACTGTCCTAGGTGCTTTTTTCATGAAATCAGGCCCTCACTTCCTAAGTATTTATGACACGAGGAACCAACATAAATCTCACTTTCAGAAGAGCGTGTGTAATATTTCTTCCATCTTTAGATTAAATATTCCTCTTTTAAGCTGATGTAATTCGAACGGTGTGAATGTTGCAAAGAATATCACTTATTGCATGCAAAAGGATCAGGTTTGCTCAGTCCAAAAATAATGTTTGTTCTTGCAAATAACTATTAAATTTTATTGCTGTTTTAAATTCAGAACTTTGTATTTGCTCTTTCTTGGTGTCTTAGCACTTTGTACATAGACGCTGTGTTCTTCCTAATATTTCAGAACTTGACTGGGAAGTAAGAACGTGATTCGAGAATTAAAAAAATAATTTGGCATTTCTCTTTTCATTCAGATCTAGAGCAAGCACCTACACTCTTGGCTTTGTCTCAGGACAAGTTGTGACTATAATTATGTTAATAGAAAGTGGAGACAGTACATTTGTAGTTCAACAGAAATGACAAATTGATTAGATCCACTCATTTGGGATAATTTTAGTAGTCTCTTCTGAGATATTAATCTGTTCTTCAAATGTAAGCAGATTTGCTTTCTGGAAGTTCACTTCCAGTGTTTTTCCTGTGAAAAAGATGGCAGAGCTTGGTGTGAGGTTTTCTGAAGTGCTGATGTTTGAGTGCCCAGTTGCTGGGAAAGATTCATGTCTTCGGGCAGTGAGCTGTTCCATGAAAACAAAATTGATGCCTCTATCTATTATTTTAGTGTGACATTCGCTTTATTCCTGAAGAGTATCTTGTAACCCTTGGAAGTTACTCACCCGGAATCGCATTTGGAGAATATTTTTAAGAAGCTGTTACCTGTTAAAAAAGTTACTGATCTTAAACATTGATACTTTAACTGATAGTTTATCTCTTGCAATGCCGAAAGAAGGCTCAGTCACAATCATTAGTAACTGCCTAGATTGGCTCACATGTGAACCAAAAGAACAGAAGTGTTTTACTTTGAATCGGTATTACAGAATATTTAACAGATGTGCCTTTTGGGTAGCAGAAGGGACTGATTGACCTACTTTCATTTTAATTGCAGAAGGAGTATTTTGTGATTTGATGCTGGCAGAGTTCAGCCGCTACATTTCTGATGTGAAAGTTGATCATCTGAGTATGGTTTGCCTTTTTTTTTCTTGGTGGGTTCTTGGTGTGAGGAGAGTAGTTGCTGTTCAATATAAAGGATTTTCACCCCTCCTTTCAGGTCTGTTTAGTTCTGTCTTGGGATATTGGCATGTTGCTGCACTTACGGACTGCTGTGGCAGCAAGTGGCAAGCTGATTCGTGTGACAGATGGTCTGTTTCCCACTGCAGCTCGAGTAACTTTTTCCAGTGTCTTTTCTTGAGAAGCTGCCTTCTTCCAAGGAAACAACTGTAATTCTGCTTTACTGTTGTAGGAATCTGCCTGTACCAATAAGTATTTTTCCTATTTACCTCCTCCCCCCCCCCCCCCCTTTTCATTTTGGACTATATTTGTCTCACTTGAAATAATTGCTGTTAGCACCTGATCAGTCTCTTCTTGAGGTTTGCCAGCATGTATGTCAGTCAATTCATAGGCAGTGTGTCCCAGTGGCTCTTTACCCTCCTTTTGCATTTTTTAAGTTTCCTCTTTGATTGCCAGTAGAGGTTTTGTGGCACAGATAAGATTTGTGGATGCTAATGAATAATGTTGCCCTGGGCTACCGGCTGGTTGTTTTTCATTCCACTGTCTGGCATGTGAAGACTCTGCTGTGGCTGTTGGTAAAGACAAGCTGAGATTCTTGTCTGTGCTGGAAAAAGCCATAACTGGTCATAGTGCTGAAGAACAGACCCCAGCAGAACTGGGTCATCGGAGGCTGGGGGCAGCTGACTCTGCTGTGAGGCAAGTTCATAGCTTTTGGCTTTGGTAATGGAGAATTGTCTGTAGCATTAAGTGAGGTGGCTTGTTGCTCGATCCTTTGGCCCCTATTTCTGTCTCCAGTGGCGGATGTCCAGGTTCCTGTGGGAACCTCTGTCAGACAGGTAACAACCTAGCAGTTTCTTCTTGGGGAAGTGTCTGATGTGGGATGGCTTGGGCACTTCCAGCTTTTCTTAGGAGCGTAAAATACATGAAGGCAAACTTTCTGAAGCTTGGGATGAAGAATGCTATGTGCTGTCCAAATGTGTTTGACTGTCCTTAAGCTTCCTCCTGAGTTCCTAGACTTACGTGGCATATAGATCAGTTTTACAAGGAGGCCATGAATTCCAAGCATTCAGATCGTCTTTTTCATACAGGTTGTAACCTGTTCATAAAACTTCTTCAGAAAAACCCCAACACCAAACAGCAGGAAGATTTAACAACTGAATAACTGGCCATTCGTCTTTAGAGCTCTAGCTTCAAAACTGCTTTTCATGGTTGCAGGACTTTACTGACGCAGATTTGATCCCTTACACATAGTTGTAAAAGGTCCAGTCTCATAAACCCCCGAGCTTCAGATACCAGCGAGAGGAAGGCTCACCTTGGGCTGGCTGCAGTGGTTCCTGTTCCAGCTGCTACCACGCCGTTTGCACGCTCTTCCTGCCACTGCAGAAGGGGTGGCTCAGCTGTTTGTGCAGCATTTGCTGACACCCTGCAAATGTGTTTGTTTAAAAGCAGAGGCTTTAAGTAACCAAACTTTGATGTCCTAGTTTGTAAATTAGGACAAAAACAGAGGGTGCCAACTCTGCAGTTTGAAATCAATATAACTTCACTTAGAGAAAATAATCTTAATTTCAACTATGTCTTTCTATTGAAGTCTTACTGCTGTGAATAAAAGCTTTCTGGAGGGGGAGAGTGGGAATTGGTGTTCTTCATACCAGGTTGGTAAGAAGAAAGTTAAGCAGCCTCATTCATTTCTGAACAGAAATGATGAGGTTTGGAAATTATCTATGAATTACTCTCCTCTTAGAGATGGCAAAAATGTTCCTGTGTGGAACAGCTTGAACTCCTTTAATGTTGCTGGTTGAGGCTTCCAGGCAGGCAGTTGGCGTTCAGCATGTGTAGCTGCTCCGCGGGGCTGTTTGCAACACAGCAGAGCTGTTGCTTGGTCGCTTTGTCAACACTTCTTATCCTGTTCCTCCTTCTGCCCTCCCGAGCAGTTACCAGACATTCTCAGCACTTGTGGTCTAAGTATTTCTTCACTGTAAGCTAATGTGCTGGTATTGATCAGGAAAGCAGTTAAAGACAAAAAACGTTCACTTTGCCAAAAATTGAGTGCCCACTTTGTTATTGCGTGTGGGAGCAAAAAAAGGACTTCTGTCTTCTCTTGAAGCTGAGGTGAAATTTGTTGAAGGTTGGAGTGAGCCAAGAATGGTTAGACTTTTAAAGATTGTCGCCCGTAACAAAATGTCCAAGAAATGGATTTTAGTTAAATCTGGAAAAATACTAAGGCAGGGCATGAAAAATGTTCTGCTGCAGTTAATTATTTGCCATCTCAGCATAACAAAACTTCCGTGTTCCCTGAGGAAAAGGGCAATGATCGTTGCCTTGATTTACAGGCAAGGAGGTGAGATAGTTGAGCACTGCAGCAAGTGAATTAGGAAGCTTCTGGCGTTGTCTTTGTTACTGGTGGATGAATGCATTAAGGATATGCTAAATTTTGCAGCCAGCTTTCTGTAGCACTTCTGAAGTGACAAGGCTGGAGAGTAGTCTTACAAACCCTAATTTCCTTTCTTACTTGAAACACTGTGAGAAACAAACTGAGACAAGAAGGCGTTGTGCAAGGTAACCCATCTGTTAAATCTCACTCATCACTCGCTTGGTCCACATCTTTCAGAATCTGTAACCTCAGGAGTGTTTGAGAGAGGGGACGAGACCTCGTGCTGGTGGCAGCAGCCCACAGCTCCTCTCCCATCCCGGGGACCCAGGGCAGGGAGCGCCGGCCAGGAGCGCCTTGGTGCTGGCGCCAGTGCCACGGCGTGGCCTGGGCGCGTGGATCCGGCCTGCTGGGGCCTGTGTTAACAGGCCCTGATGAATGGGCTCATTGTGGAGGAAGAGGTGGTTTACAAGTTAAATCACAAATTTTATTTCCTTGAAGTTAAGTGAGTAAAACGTCCGTGCATCTCGGAGGGTTGAGGGGGGCTCCCAGGTTTGGTTGCCACAGGGTGTGCCTGGTGCCATCACACTCCCAGGGCCCGCAGGGGTGCGCGCGAGGGTCCCACAGGGCCGGGGCGCTGCCGCCTGCACCCTGCTCCCGCTCGGTGTCCTGACATCGGTTTTGTTATAGGTACCTTTTTCTGTCATCTGTAAAGGCATAAAGCCAGGCTCAAGACAAATTCTCCACAGGATTTTGCATGCTTTTAGTGCTCACTGTGTTTTATTATTAGACTGCCGCGTTTGCTGTATTTTATTTGTATCTCTAATGAAACACACTGCACCTTCCATTTCCCTATGAAGAGAAGGTCTGCAGTCTAAGGAAGGGCTCCGGGTTTGTTACTTGGTTTAGAGAAAACTTGTTAATTATGTTGCTTAGTTTTAAAGGGAGGAAAAGAGATCACTTGATCGGTCAGCAAGACCACATGACAAGCAGCTGAATGTAATTAGGTGGGCAGGGTGGTTGTGCAGGGCTGGCAGCTTGGCATGCCAGTGCAAATTTGAGAGAGATTATTCTAAACTACACTCTTACGGTTTTATTTTCTTGCTCTGCTGATACTGATTGCAGATGAAAAACAGCTCTTTTTGCATGACTATGGTATTCAAGACATCTGGACTGCGTGAGGAAACCCTGAGCTGAGGTACCTGTGGGAAAACTACAGATCCTTTGCAGTTGTTAAGCTTAGGTATGTAAATGTTTCCTCTTCCTTATTTATTTTCTTAAGATCTATTACATTATTTTCTTTGAGCTGACGGTTGTCCTATACCAAGTGTTACTGTGTTAAGAGCTTTGAAACAATGTCAGTGTGTGAACAGCCTTAAATGTTTTGAGAGACCTGGTTCAACATTGAAGAATCCTTGTGTTCTCCAGCAATATGTAAACTTAAAATAGTGAGCTACACTAATTTATGTAAAACACGGGTGTTGGGTTTAGATATCAAACCTGCAGCTATTTAGTACATCTTTTGTCATTTCTTTTTGCTGGCTGTTTTTGGCAATTGCCAAGTGTTCTTGGCGCGTGTCATTCTCATTGAGGTTAACTGGAAGGGTTGGGGAGTGCTAGTGGCAGAGGACCTGAACGTGGTACAGGGAGAGGAGGGCATTCCCACTGGGATGTCAAAACTTAGAAGCAAAAAAACCCCACAAATTACAGTGTTTTAATTTTCTTGGATTCGGTCTTGGACAAATGATGTACAGTGCGGAGCTGCCTGTAGTTCATAACTGAATCAGTCTAGGTTAGCCGAGTTAGCAGGAACATGGGAAAGAAATCAGTCCAAGTTAAAGACAAACCTGGGTAAGTTTATCAATAAGATTGAAATAAAAAAAAAATGCAGTGACCAGTGCCAGGATTTGATAACCATAAGGTGCCGTTTCTTGTCCCAGGTTTTTACCCTGTATTTTCTACTGCGTTTGTGTCAAACTCCTTCTGTAGTCAGAGGGCAGAATTAGACCTTTGATTGTAAAGTATACTGTGCAAATAATATCTCATGATACACAACAACCTAACTCAGTATTTGTAAATATTGTACTACTTGAACTCCACCTTCCCTCTCCCATATTTATTCCTGTGATCCCATTAACATACATAGATAAACTATTATTAATAAAATGTTCCTTTTGTGTGGCATTTTTTAACTGGGTTGCACACCATTATGTTTATTCTCATGTGTAATGAATGTATTGGTGATAAAGGGAATAAAAATAGTATGTTGCATGGCTGTTATTTTTACTTAAAGAAATTGGACAGCAAGGAACTGAGATAAACTGAGAGCTCATTTGGTTCACACTCCTTGTTCAATCATACAGTAAATTATTTCAGTCTTAATTATATAAAAAGCAATATGGGAGTGGGATATTATTACTATGTTTTGTATCTCCTTTGGAAGAAATGCAAGATATTTGTGCCCATGTGATAAGGTCATTCCTTGCCACTCCAAGCATGAGCTTGTAATCAGATGTCCTTTTTAGCCTAGGTGTTTGTCAGTGTTTTTCCTGTTGTGGACCAAAATTCCAGTCTTTGCAGACTCTGAATAACCAAGGAGGAGTTGTTCAGAGAACAGAAAACAGGAGTTTCCTCCATGTCTGTGGGAAGGTCACAAGGCATTCCCAAGATTATAATTGATGTCTATCACAGAGTATCTTAAAATGATTTTTCTAGTCCTAATCATCAACCCTTGAATTATGTTTATGGGAGAAAAGTGACAAATTCATCAATTGAACTACACAAATGGGCTTCCTTGCTGTTTCATTAAGATATTTGGAGTGTATGAAAAAGCTTATATAAAATAACAGGGAGCAAAGATGTTTTGTAAACACTGATACTGGCTTACTCTTATTTCTTCCCTGAGCTGGAGGGGTTGGTTGTCATAGATGCTTTATTATAGTTTATGGTTAAATAACACTCTTCAATTATTGCATTACAAGTGTGTTTTGACTGTTTTGTCTTATAGAAACCATTTCCGGCACATCTTAGGATAGTGGTTTCTATAAGGAGTTAGTCTAATAGTGTAAGTTGTTTGAAGACTTAATTTTGATGTTAAGATTCTGTTGTATAGAGCCAAGCAATATTCTAGCACGTGATGCTTACCCCCCTTTTCCTCCCCATTCTCCCAGTGGCTTTTTCTCTGTCTGATGCTTTCCAGCATGTCCTTTAACAGCACTGTTTTAAGCAAAACAACCTGAGTAATTAGGCCTGGTAAAGACAAACTAAGAATCAAATTCAGCAGTTTTTTTTCTTTCATTTTCTTTTTTTTTTTTTTTAATGTAACGAAAAATGCCATCAAAGAGAAATGGTAGATTTTTTTTTTTTCCCTGTACAAAAAATATGAAAAAAGAATGCCAACAGTCAAGTTCTAAAACTATGCAAAACTTAAAGAATGAATTCAAATCACCTTATAAACTGTTCATGGAACGCCTCCTGACAGAATGAGGGAAATAAACTTCAGTGAAAGGGAAGTAGAAGTAGCTTTTAAAGGAGAAAAACTTATACTAGACCAATGAAGCATTAAGTTGTTTGGCTTTGTAACTAGGAAATAATATAGTTCCTGCTTCTGAATTTTGTTTAAACACTGTGTAATAAATATAAAGGAATAGAGATATATAAATTAAAGGAATAAAAATTATTTATAAAAACTCAGTTTCAATACATTATGCTGTGACAGTTGGCTTAAACAGAAGCAGAATGGGCATCTTTGTGAGGTGGGAGTTCGCTGGGACTGAGTGGGTTGCTCTATGTTATTGTAGCTCCATCCTAGCCAATGATGTTGATACTGATTAGTACTATTTTCTTTTTCGCTTACTGAATTTGCTTTCAGTAGAATCTCGTTATTGAATTTTTGTTTTCTTCTATAGAAAAACATGTGCAATGGTTTACATTCAAACCAAAGCTGGTGTTTTAACAGAAGATGAAACAGCAGCACCTAGTTTAGTGTTTTCAAATTAGTAACTGTTGTTGGACGGTGCATTGCATCGTTCCAATCTCTTGTGACTTGTGGACAGAAGTGCATAGCTGAATAGGCTCTTTCATGAATCTGCTTGTCCTTTATGTCCTGTTTGTTATTTTGGAGCTTTGAAGTTCCAAATAATGTAGAAGGTAAGAAATTAGTAATCACTACATGAAATGGGAGCATCAGTTGGCTTGAGACTTTCTGATTCTTCCTAAGTACACAAAGTTTTATGCTTTCCTGACTGAACAGTAAGCACAGTCTGAATCCACTGTGGTATGAAAATAATATAGAGCTATATATTATAACTGAGTAACTGCAATGATGAGTAAGGACAAGCTGTGGCATTGGACGTGATTCTTTTTGCTTTCCTTGCAGGGCTCACGTATATCTCCATGACAAGAGTTAGTGTGAGAAATCATGTTTCGCTGTGTTGTTTCTCTGAGCAATCTCAGCTGTATGTCAAGGTTTAACTAAAATTCACACTGTAATATGGGATTCTGATCAGACTGGCAAGATAAATAGCGTTGGCAACTCAGGCTGAAAAACAACAGGCTTTTTGAATGGAAGCTTTGTGTTCTGCAGTTCAGCCCACTTAATCGGTACTTCTTTTGAATGATCCCTTCCCCGAGGCTCTAGAAAAGGAGCCTTGCTAGGATACGAACTGAAGCAAGCGTCTTGCCAAAGCAAAAGCACTGTCTGAATATTTTGGCAGGCTGCAGAGCCTCAATAGAAAGCTTGGACAATGTTAGTATGTGTTGTGGTTGGAGCTCTTCAAGGGGAAGATTTGATGTCTTGTTGCAAGAGCAGGCTTATTTTTCAATTCCTGCCAAACAAACAACCAACAACAACAAAAAACAAACCACAAAACAGCTGTATTTCTGGCTTTGCTTTTTTAGAAGAGTTTGAGTGATACCTTTGAGCCACATCCATGCTCCAAAATAACTGTGTCCTGCTGTTCACAGGTCAAGATTTCTGCTTTGCTGTCTCATGCTAGTAACTTCTTGAGGAGAACGGGTAGTGCCTGTTGAATACTGGGTCTATTTGAGGCAGAAGTGGCATTTATTATGTAAAGGACAAGTGGAATTATTCCTGGAGTATTCTCAGCAAGTTATTTCTAAACTTCTCATAGCATTTATGAAACACAGAAGCATCATACATGCTTATTGTTTCCAGACATGTTTACTAAAAAGTCCTATGCAGTACTGAGATGAAAATATTTTTCTAAGACTGTAGCTATTACAGACTCAGAAATCAAAGGCTGAGGACCTTTTTTAGATCTGCTATGAGCAGAATATTTATCCATCTCTTTATTTCTTTGAAGTGTCATGCTGCCAGCCTGCAGTGCTCTGGCTGTCTCCCCATTGCAGAGGTTGCTAGCATGGTGTGGGGTAGACCCTGTGAGCTTAGCACCTGCTTAGCACCTCTATTTTTATTTTTAAATTTTGGAAGAGCCTCAGTTTTGTGAGTCTAATTATTTTTTTCCATCCAAGTCTGCATGCACAAGTTCTCTGTTTAGCTTCTCCGGCTGCCCCTTGTTTTCAGGTCTGGTCATATCGGATCTTTGATTAAGGGACAGAAGGAATAAGCCTTTCTAGTTACTAGACAGGGTGTTTCTCAACTGACAGTTTGCCTAATTTTTTCCTGGGTAATTAAAAGCTTACTTTGTTCTCCCCCCTTTGCCAGATCCATTTAAGAAACCCTTCTGATTCCGTAACTCCACAAATAATTTCTTAGTATTCTTAATGTCATGGCCCAGTATTCATAGATAATACAAACATTCCAGCTCATTAGAAATGGATAATGGTTAGTTCTTCAGTGAATATCTTTGAGAACCAGTAAGTTTTCTGAGGAACAGGTTGTCAGCATGAGGCGGTGTTTTCATAATTACTGTAAGTGTGATTTGACACATCAGTCTTGCTCCAGAAGATTACGATGCTGTGTGGTTAGCTGTTTTTATCTGGCACGTGTAGACAGACTCACTCAGGAACTTACAGGGCTTTGGATATTTCTGTGTCATCTAAGTAATAGGAAAACTTTTAACCTCCTGAGGAATAAACAGAAAAGAACGTAGGAAGTCCTGTGTTCTGTGTTTCCCTGTTATTTATTGTTGAACTAAATCAAGTTAACTTGCACCAAAACTCAGAAAAGTTCACATTATGGGAAAGCAGTACTGCTAAAGATAGCAGCTGAGGGAAAAAAAAAAAAAAAAAAAAAAAACAACTTTTGTTGCATCTTCCAATCAAAAACCTGAGTTAGCAAGGAAGAGTTAATCTTGTAAGAAAACCAAGAGAGGCAGGTAAGGTATTTCTCAATTTGAAGGATGAGAAAGGTGGATTAAATCCTGCAGTGAGCTTTTTTCCTGCCCCACCCCTCTTGTATGCTGCCCACATCTTGTCAGGAGCATGGTGCAGTTTTATAGTCATATTTATATCATATTTGATTTTTTCCTTTATTTAACAGTCTAATAGGTATCTTAAGGTTATTTGTTGCCTAACCTTCTCCATATGCTCTTAATTGACCTGGTCATGATCAATTATCTTTGCCAGATTGTTTTTCTCTAATGCAGCATGTATCTTGTGTTCTTCATGAGCTTGGCAGTTTGAGCTTTTGAGGAAACATTGTCTGTATTCCAGGTGTCTATCCTCCAAAACAAGGTGGGAGACAGCTGAGAACTTTCCTGCCCTGGAGGAAAAAAACAATATATGTATTTTAAAAGAAGCTGCAAGTATTTTCCTCTGGCTGTTGACAGAGCATGTACTTAAACAAAAAACCTAGCCTGACTAATGTGGATGATTCAGGAGGCTGTAATACACGTTGGCTGAGCATAAAATCTAATACTTTCTTTAGCACGAGTACGTGCACATCTTATTCCTGAGATGCCACTCCATTCATATTCTAACTGTTCACATTAAATTGCTTTCTTTTCAATTGTTAGATTTTTACCTATTGTCCCTTTTCCTCTGCTTTTTCCTGTTGTACGTGTATTCTAGCTATCTGCAGAAGATTTTTATCTCCGGTAGAACCCAACCATTCCTTAAAGAAATGCTGAATTCCTATAATTCTTTGTGATCCTTATAATTTTCTCCTTTGTCTTTCAGCCTCTGTTTCTGAGGGCAGAAATAGGAGTACAGTCTTTCCTTACTTGCCTGGAACTGGAAGTGTTGTTCGGTGGGTGGGTGGGCGGGCAAAGTTACTCTTTCTGTGAGTATGAGCAGCTTCGTGGGTGAAATCCTGGTGGCTCCTGTGTTTCTGGCTCATGTACAGCCTGCCCTGTCCGTGGAGAGGGAGCTCACCAGCAGGAGACTTGCTCAGGGTTTTGGGCTGATGTGCTGTAATGAAATTTAATGAAATTGGGCTTAGAGAAATTAATGTATTCTGCAAAACCTAGCTCAGTCTGTTTGAAGGTCAGAAACAGTATCTTTGGCCACAACAAAACTGGAAAGCTTAGACCAAGAATCTTAGTTCCATGTCACTCTAAGCCTTCTGTCCTTGCTGCTCTGTGAGCGTGTTTATATTAACTGCATTTCTGGTCATGTTGCTGTGAGAGACTTTTGCCACCTCTTAGCTGGACCTGCCAATTGAAAGTGTTGCAAACTGTGTGTAAATAAATGTATGTACGACTGGCATTCCTGATTCCCTGATACTCTCAAGAGCTGATACAGTGTACTGATGGGTTATAAATGCTAAGGTTAGGCTGTGGATAAGCCATGAGCTGGGTCCCAAAGCAGACAGAATTGTCACATCAAGGAAGGATGAAGGGCATCGCTTCACGTTTCCTGTTCATAAGTTAGTGAAGAAGTCTGGTACATCACCTTGTGAGGCATTATGGCATAAAGTATTTATTAGAGGAACAGTTGAATGGTTGAGGAAAGAGTAAGTAGTATGGAACTGTTTGAAAAATAAATCAATGAAATATTTGCTTTATTTTTTTACTCTGATTCCTCAAATTGTACAGACCTTTTCTTCACTGCTGGAAATTTAAGGCAACTGCTAATGAGAGTTCAAAGAGGTAACTTGGGTGTCAGAAGCTCTTTTTCCCGGAAGGGACATGGATCCACAAAATTCTGCAGTTCTAGCTGTGCTGGCAGCTGGCAAAGTGCCCTGAGCATCTTCAGCTGAGATCAACATTTTGGAACTAAAATTTTGCAGCTTTTTTTTTTTTTTTTCACATATTTGCAGACTTATATATATCCTAGGTATCCTTAAAATGACTTAGATCTTTCCAAGAAAGAGGCAATACATTGAGCCTCCGATTCCTTAAATTTCTGTAAAGATAACGATAAGGAAAATGTCAAGTTAAGCAATTGAGAGTGACGAAAAGATAAGTGCTCAGAGCGACTGCATCTTCTCTCCTAGCTTACGAGAGGAAGGGGTCACTTCCTTTCTGTTGTTTATGTTGCACAGAATTTCCAAAAAGTGTTACTTGGGCCAAATTAAAGCAAGTCAGGTGATGTATGTTTCGAAGGAAAAAAGTGGAGTCAGAATACTTCAGTAGTGTCAAGTGCATATTTATTAACTCTCTTGCCTCAGCACAGCAGTTGCTTGAGCATATACAAATTGTTGTTATAATTTGTTTATATTACATTTGTGCATAGTAGGAATGTTGACTAACTCCTCGTCCCTTTTTTTTAAGGCAGATTTGACAAGTGCCTGACGGTGACCAGTTCTGACAGCACTGAGGTGCCACTGAAGCCTTAGAGCAGGGTGCGGCCGATCGCCACGCTTCACTTCTGCTAGGCAGGGTTGTGGTTATTGCTTTGCTGCAGTGTGACCGCAGTGCTGGTATGACGGGGATAGTGCATGTCTTCCCTTGAGGTCCAGATCCCTTTCCCAGTGCTTCTGCTGTAATGTGTCATGCGACATATAAAAAAAAAAAAGCAGCTATTGAAGTTAGTTTATGTCTGCATAGTGCCCAGGTGAGAAACTTCGTTTTTTTCCCAGTACAAGTTGACTTGCACTTGCAGAAACCTGTACAACTACATTATTGCCCTGTGCTTTTATTTACACATTGTTAGCTGAGAGCCCTGTGGTACTTTCCTCTTCTGTGTGGGATTCTTCCACACTCTTCTTCCAACTTTTTTGTGGTAAGCACGAAGCCTCAACTGCTTTTTAAGAATAAAGCCGTATTTAGGAAAACCTTCAATTGCAAAGCATTTCTGAACTCTAAATTGCGTTAACATTTGCACAGTATATTTACAAATATGGGTTCATTGGTTATAAATACTGGGAAGCCCTCTAAAGCAGACAGACTTTTGTGCCTGTTGCACTCTATGCCTGCTGTGATTCATCCCCAGGCTGTAAGCCCGTGGATATACTCCCTCCTCCCACGGACAGCTAGATCTCCATCTCAGGGAGAACTTGCAGACTTTGCTGCAGCCTGGCTTCTACCTCTATGATACAGCCTAGTGAAGTGCTCACTGTTCCAGTATGGGCTGTATCCTCCTAAACAAAGAAGGCAAGGCCAAGACATGACTTGTCTTTGTCTTTAATGTCTACCTGAAAGCTAAGAGTGGCTTGCAGAAGTTGGTCACTGTTAGAAGTTAAGTGTAACCCTTGCAAGTCTGCTGCACATACCCCAAAGGGTAAAGTGATGAGTTCCTGTGGTATGTGAAAACATGAATTAGTTATAGGTCTTATCTACATTTTCTTTTTGTTCAATCCTAATTGGTTTGTTTATAAGTATGTGGTATGTCCTATCGTGTTCGTCATTAGCTTTATGGCTGGCTGGACTGCAGATCTGGGATACTGGGGTGACATCTGAGTTCTGTAGTTATTTCACTTGCTATGTGAAGGAAGAGAAGTTACAGTTAAGTAAATAGATTTTATTTGAGTAGTTTAATACAGAAGTGTTCTTGCTCGTGGGGGTGCTGACTGGGCCCTGCAGTGTAGAGAAGAACCTTTCCATTGTTTCCTGGTTTCTACCTTTTGTCTCAACTGGCCTTATTTACATGTGCATCGCTTCTCTGTGGAATGAGGTGGTGTTGTGGGTGTGGTCTGGAGTCGTATCAGGCATAATACCTTATGTTTTTGCCAAAATCTTTGCCAAAGAATAGTTTTTCTCTTGTTTAGAAACCTACGGTAAAGCCAACTTTCCCCATGGAACCTGAGGGGCGATGTGCTTGGGTCTGTGTACGGGAGTGAAAGAAGCAAAGCAGCAGTTGGCATTAGAGACTGCCACCCGCTTTCACCGAGAGAGAAGGATGTAAAGCTGGGAGCTTGACAGAAACTGAACAGTTATGATCCATACACTCTCTCCTTAATGCATCTTTGTACGAAAAGACTTGTTAGTCACAATGTATTAATGTGTGTGGGTGATTTAGCAGATATTTTGTGTCTGCTCCCAAGTAGGTCGTGCACAAATCTCTTCTGAAATGTTATGTGCCTTTAGAAATAAATGGGACATGTGAATTGTGTAATTGCTTCCCAGCCACGCTTCGACATGGAGAGGTGGCACACCTCTTTATCTCTGAGCACCCATCAACATGAATGCAAACAGGTGACACGTAAACTTCTTGGCTGTGTGCTAAAGAGGTGGTGCTAGAAAAATACTCCTGGTAGGAGTACTGTCTGAAGTGTGCCCTTACTCTTCCTTTAGCAGAGTTTGGGGTAAGTGGTATACTTTACTTTAAATTGATATGCCTTAGGACTGTCTAAATAAGAGCATTTTCAGATTTCTTGAATTTTATGCTGTGTGTGTACGCATTTTTACTTGCAGCTCAGTGCTTTTTTCTTCTTTTTGCTTCTGTTCTCTTATCACTTCCTGCCTTCTTCCTCCTTCCCTCCATCAGCTGTGTAGCAGTGCAAGAGCTGTGTGTTTTGAGTGATGCCTGCTTGTTCAAAAAGCACATTTCCTGTCCCTGTAGTGCAAAGGAGAAATCCTGCACCAAGCCAATTTCTGTAAGTTTTCAGGAACAATGCTGCCATAGTCCTAAGTGTTTTATCACACAACAGGATTATATTATTTGTAACCCAGAGGCAAAAATACGAGCCACTAGCCTTGGTGCCTGTTAATGTGAAACTACTTTGGACTAGGAACTTTCCTGAATGAGAGCAGCACCTGCTTTGTGGAGCATCCCTTGGCAAAGCACCATCTGGACGTGTGTGTTACGGGCAGGCTCCAGAGCAGCAGCCGTACAGGCACAGGTTAAGAGATGGCTGGGAGGGTCCTGTCAGCCCCTGGAGTTTTCCCAGAACTGTTTGTAACCCGTCTGTCTGCGTGCCAGGCTAAGTGCAAAGCCAGAGCTGCGTGGTGTTCAAGGAGGGCTTTACCAAAGAAGCAGCCCTTCTTGCTGTGGAGTCTAAGCTATCTCCTCCAGTGATTCCTACCCCCAGACAAGGATTTACTTTTAAAAGTGGGTTTGGGGAAGGGTTATTTTACAACAATTTCAGGTGCTGCTTTTTTTTCTTTTTTTTTCCTTTCTTTTGGAGACCTGATAAATTCTGATTGTGTCATCAATTTTCTCTTATTCTTCCATTCCTACCTCCCACCCTCTTGATATAAGAGGTGTAGAAATGTGGAAGAAAAAACGAAAGTGTGACGCTATAAAGCCTAATACAAAGCACAGCAGAAGCGGAAGAAAGAAATGGGATGGCTTCATAGTAACAGGTCCAGGATTTTGAGAAATGCGCCGGCAGTTTTTTTCTATGCATATACTTTTCTGTGATTATATTCTTATTTCTGTAGTATGGAGCTGGATGTGTCTGGACTCTAGGACTGCAGGCCTTGGAAGCAGAGGGTGGAGATTGCTTTTTAAATATTTGTACAGGGAGGAGGACAAAGTTTGAAACTGCCCTGAAAGTAACTCTGCATGTCTCCAAGGATAGGTTAACTGTGCAGGGTTTCACAAGAACCACTCCCTGGAGATAGTTGAATAACAGATTGGCATTATGGGGTGCAGTGAAAGGTGTGTGCATTTCAAAAGCCTAAAGAGAAAATTTTCTTCTGAAGCAACCCCTTTAGAAAGCATTTTTATGCCCTTCCTGTGAAGGGCTCCTCGCTTTCTACCAATCATTTGCAAATTATATTTGTTATCAGCCATATGGAGAGCCATATTGAGTTTTAAGTGGTCTGTTTGGTGTGGCCTGTTTGCCCAAACAGATGTTCCACAAATCTGATATAACAGCGGGGATACCTTAAGTTTTTTTTTTCCCCAGGGTCTAAGGCTTTCTCCTAGCTCTGGCCAGTGGAAGGGTTCAGCTGTTTAGCTGTAACTCGTAGCAGAACTAAACCTTAACAGCTTCTTACTGTTCCAAGTGATGCTGCTGCAGTGCCTGTAAGATCTTGCACAGGATGAAATAAAATTTAGGTTGTGAGGAAGTTAATTTAACAGTGACTAGCTGGCATTATTGTTTGTATCTGCTGCTAAAAATATGCTCTACAGGCCTATGGCTAGCTAACAAAATACCAACAAGACAAGGCAAGTACTTCTCTATGAGTGCAGAAGCATAGTAGAAGATGTGAAGCGAGCTTCTCTTTGTATAATATACTGGCTGTAAGACTTGCATTTAAGCCTCTTTTAGGCAACAGTAAATTTAGGGGTATTGAAGCTGAAAGAACGTATACTTGAGTAGAGGGGATATTTACACAGCTCTTTGCCCTTGGCAGAACATCTGAAAGCAAAAGAAACACTGTATAAGAGAAGGAAGTCCAAATAAAATCTAATCTTCAGTAAAAACCTCCGTGTTTGCTTTTTAAAGCATTTTCCCTTCCTTCTAATGCATTTGAATGAAAAGAGGCTTTGTAGAGCCACAAAGTAAATGATCTGTTTTTTTCTTTTTCCCCAAGATGGGGAAGGATTTAAAAACAAGCAAACAAACATGCACACACGCAAGCTTTTGCTTGTGTTTGTGATTGTGTTTGTTGGCTCAGGCTTCTCACTTCTGCTAAAAACGTTCTCATGTCAGTGCGTGGCTGCCTGTTCCACTTGCTCACTGGGCTGTATCACTGTCAGACCTGCGTGGTGGATGCAGGCCTGCAGCTGTGGTATATTTACGTAAAAATAACTATTATTGTTTTTTTTGTTTGTTTGTTTCAACCTCTTAATCTGTTGGAAAATGTGTTAAAACCCAGCAGTGGAAAGTGAATGGGTTGGCTCTCACGTGTTAGTGCCCAAGTGTTAACTCTGGTAGCTTATCATAGTTAAATTCCAATCCTGCAAGGTCTTGCTGTTATTGCTGGTGTAATGTAAAGTAAGCGTTGGCTGGGGATGGGGACATTTCAGGACAAGAAAAAGTAAAAAGTTGTCTAATGCTTTCCACTGACTCTTCCGTCAGAGGTATCTCAGAATAAATCTGATTCTCTGCATTTGGTCACGGCAAGCCCAGGCACGGCTAAACTGATTGATCGGGGCTCTGTCTTGTATCCAAGAGCAGTACTAATGTGAAGCTGAAACTTCAGACAGAGTTACAGTTTTAGTTTAATGGTGGTGATTGACGCCTACTTACCAGGGGTATGGGTTTGTTCCAGTCCTCCAGCTGTGAGTTGATATTCACGAAATGAATTGGTTTGTATCTTGGTATCCGTTTCCCTCCTTGATAAGAGGCGACTGTATGCCAGTTTTCTGTTGCTTTTAGAAAGGTTATTTTAGGCTTATCTTTTCATGTTCATTTCTCTGAAAACAACATAAGGCAGCTCTCTGTTTGTTTAGGGGGAAGAGACGCTCAGTAGCTACTCAACAGGAAAGTACTAGTACACCTGCACTAGTCTTTCTAGTATGCATTACATTTTCCAGAGCTTTTTGTTATATGTTCCAGCTGGTTTTGCACTTTGATCAGAATATATCCAACACGGTATAGCTTAAAACTAGCATCCTAATAAAAACTTTTGAAAATTGCCCTCTAAACTTTATTAAAAATGCTATTTTTATTCTGTTATGAAAATACTTGTTTGAGACTGAAAAATAGCTATTAATAGAGAAATGGTTGTCATATGAAAGAAGACAGAAATATGGTCAACTACTCTGAGAGCCTGTTAGAGAGCGTTTGCAAAAGTAGAATAAATATGTAATATTTGAAGTGTTGTGGTGCCTTTTTATTTAAATGTAGTGGGCAGTCTGAGGGGGGGAAAAAGGATTTTGTGTGTTAATAATGTCACAATGAATGTGAGATCAGAATTACATTGCTAATGCATTTAAGCAGCTTTTGCCAGCTTTCACATAGGTTAAAAACAGTTATGCAGTTCATTTTCCAGGCACCTTGAATGCTTTCCTTTGATCTTGATTTTCAGTCTTTCCTGAAGAAGCTAAAATTGTGTTACATCCACTTTGTAGTAAAAGGTGCATAATAGAAATGAATTATGTTTTGTTTTTTTTTTTTTTCCTCTCCTGTCACAGCTAAATTTCTGTTTGATACTTGGCATAATTGAGAGTTTAAGGTGAAAGCAGTGTAAAAGAACACAGAACTGGGCCTGCTGCTGGATGCTTTGTAGTTCAAGTGGTGACTTGTATTTTAAACATCTGTCAAAAGAAGCCTTGGTGGAGTTGTTGCCTAACTAACGCTTTTTGCTTTGCTTTTTAAGGTGTCTCCTGAATTCTCACTATGTCTGATGGGGACTATGATTACCTCATAAAATTTCTAGCACTTGGTGACTCTGGAGTAGGAAAGACCAGCCTTCTTTACCAATATACAGATGGCAAATTTAATTCCAAGTTTATCACAACCGTGGGCATCGACTTCCGGGAAAAGAGAGTGGTGAGTTTTCACAAGCAGTGTGCTACTTTAAAATGATAGCTGTTTGGTAGCTGGTGGCTGACATCTTTTTTTTTTTTTTTTTTCCAAATCTGTTCTGCTAATCTTTATGTGTAGGCATGCCATCCATAGTTACTATATATTTAATTTTGTGACAAGGGAATTATCTTATTTGGCCTGTTTTTATTTTTTTTTGTGTGTCCATTTTCCCCAAAGTTAAAATAACGAGGCGATTCTAAGCAACCATTTCATACTGCTCAGGAGGAGTAGATGAGTGTATCTGCTCAGTGGGTTGTGCTCACAGAAGCTCATGTTGAACTCTACGTGAGGAAGGCTTGAGCTGTCACAAAAAATGTTTTTGTTGTTTGTGAACTGAAATGGCTTTAAAACCATTTAAATATATGTGAAAGAAATCAGGTAATGTGATGTATAGAGCTGATCAGGCTTCCTGAGCAGTTACCACTATGAGAGAAGAATTATGGAAGACAAAGTAGAAAGGCTTTTTTAACCCCCAAGTTGTCGTTCAAGTAGGAAAATATGCTTTTGATGGGATGCTGCGGGGCACTGCATCGTGATAACTGGCTGGGTGCTGGTCCTGCCTGCACTAAGAAATTGAGTTAGCACAGCTTTTTCTTTCATTCTCATGTGGAAGTACTAAATGTCTTTCAGTGTAGTCTGTTAAAATTTTGAGTGCCCCTTGAATATTGTGTTCAGTTTTGGGACCTTTTTCTACAGTAACTGAGTTGCTTGAGCATGTACAATTGAAGGGACTAGAAAACAAGACGTGTGAGGGGAGCAGCTGAGGGATCTGGGGCTGTTTAGTCTGGAGAAGAGCAGGCAGAGGCCTCATCGCTCCGTACAACTACCTGAAGGAAGGTTGCAGTAAAGGTGTCAGTTCTCTTCTCAGGTGACAAGTGACAGGGAATGGCTTCAAGCTGAGACAGGGAAGGTTTAGATTGGAAGTTAGGAAGAATTTCGTCATGGAGGGGGGCTGGTTAAGCATTGGAATGGGCTGCCCAGGGAAGTGTCACTGTCCGTGGAGGCACTTAAGAGAGATCTGGAGATGGTACTAAGGAACGTGGCTCAGTGATGGGACTTTGGACATCAGGTTGACGGTTACACTTGACGATCTTGAAAGTCTTTTCCAACCTAGATGGTTCTATGATTACCCAAGTGTCTAGAAGTCTGGGTGCTGTAAGATTAGGACATTGTATAGACTGGCTTTTGGTGGATGACATGCACCACAGCAGTGGAAGGAGTAAATGTCCTCCTGTGATGTGAAACTAGTCTCTTGAATAACTTAGTATTCCTTTTGTGGGATGGTATGCATGATGGATTTTCTTGGTTGGCATGTCTGATAATTGAGTTTAAGTTTCACAGCCTGATTCATCTAATCCACAAATTCAGTAAGCTTATGTGTCTTTAAAGATAACGTTTGTAACTCCAGTAATCTTAGGTACAAAAACAATTGAAGGAAAAGACAATCCAATGTGAAGTGTTCTAAACAACAAGTGAACCTATTTTTATCTGATCTTTCCAAAGCTAACAGATGTCCTTGTTTATATTTTCACGCTGAGTAAACTCTTCAGCTTTCATTATTAGCATCCAATTTCTGCTTTTATAAACTATGATATGACAAGATCTACCCTAATCTCTTTCAATAATTTTTTGACAACTAAAAAGATACATCATTAGCTTGGAGTATGTTCTGTTTGCTAATGATGTTCTGTTACTGGTACAAATTTATTGCCAGGTTGCATGTTGTGATCGTTGCTGTCTTATAATTACATTTTCGTGTGAACAGGATAGAACATAATAGTAAAAAGTAGAAAATTGAAATACAAAAAATAAGCTTGCCTAGTGAAACTCAGTGGCCACTCTAAATATTTGCTTGGAACATGTAGTCTATTGGAAATGTTTTTTTGTTTTTTTTTTTTTTTTTTAGTTCCAACTTATCCTTATTTTTAAATATTCAATTAAATACAAAATTAAAATGCAACTCGTATTACTTTTGTCATAAAGTAAAGGGATTGACTTGTAGTTGGGTATCCTTGCATTGGCAATGCTAGTTTTGCTGCATTTAAGAACTTGAAATGTCAGTTATTTTGTGTTTCGTAGAGGTTGGCCTGCTAACACTCAGTCTTGCAAATTTACCTTTTGAAGGTGTATAGACCAAATGGTCCAGATGGCGTTGGTGGCAGAGGACAGCGGATACATCTTCAGCTCTGGGATACTGCAGGGCAGGAGAGGTATGTTTCCGTCCCTGCCCCTCCAATCTAGAAAGTGAAGCAGGTGCTATCAAGTTAGATGCAAATGGAACCAAGTACATGAATTCTCCTTATTGATTGTTACATTTTATTGGTATGACTCACGATGGGTAAATGTATTTACTATGGTGTTGGACAGTGATGACACTTTCTTATGAGTACCCATTAAATCACAACTGTATTACATTAGAATCTTAAAACTGTAATTGTTGCTTTTTGTTTTCTGGAAACTTTCAGTTAATTTTTTCATGGCCAACACATATAGCTGTTTTTAAGGTTTTTCTTTTTTTATTTTTTTAAACCTCTGTGAATATGCCAAGGTGATGGAAAAGTCGGACTGGTGAAATCACATCAGACGGTTCTTTCCTATTTGTCCATTAAAAGACAAACATCCTAACGGTTGATTGTCTGAAAATCAAGAACCGATGTTGTGTGTTGTAACAAGTTTTAGTTCAAAGTTTGTTTTTTGTTCTCATTTTAATTTCTGAATCTTGATGAAGGCATGCTGTATAACGCTAGACTTTATTTAAAACTCTCAGGCTTGAGTGAAATATCTCCTTGACTTCCTTAGGCCTGGGTTAGGCCATAGTAACGTTAGCAATTCCTGTTATCCATTCCTTACATCAGGAAAATAATTATTATGAACATTTCATTCTAGTTAATCCAGTCTTTAGATACCTCGGTTTCATGACTATATGTAATTATATTTTCAAAGTAACTTATCAGATGTGCTGAATAATTTCACTTTGCTGCTCTAGGTTTCGTAGCTTGACAACAGCTTTCTTCAGAGATGCCATGGGGTTTCTTCTACTCTTTGATCTGACAAATGAGCAAAGCTTCCTCAATGTCAGGAACTGGATAAGTATGGCATTCTTTCTTCTTTCTTTTCTCTCTTTGTATTTCTGCAGCAGTGGGTGGGGGCTGGTTTTGCAAATGTCTCACTGAGAAATAGAACTGAAAATACTGTTTTTTGTAGATTTCTCAGGAAGAAGAAAGTAAAGGTTGCATTTGTAATTGTGATAGCTGTTGGTGGCTTCTTGTGTTCACCTGAAATTCAGCTTTGCCTACTTAATGTTGAATTCTAACCTATATAAAAGCAAGCTCAGAGAGCATCATATCCCTGACTCAGGTGATATTCAGTAATTTAAGCCTGTGGAAAGCCTATTTGACTCACCTGAAGCTTTGTCAGCAAAGCTTAACGGAAGGCAAAAGTTACTAGGCTGGTGTGTCTAGGGGAAGCCTTGCTCAAACCTGTTGCATCATCCATCAGGAGAAGGAAGTAGTTGTACTTTTTTTTCTGCCAGCTCAGTGAAGATGCTTGTTGAGCATAATCCTTTAAGCTACAAATACACAGCTGCTCTGCCAGCCTTCACAGGCTTCTGCTCCCTCAGCTTGTTCACTGAGTGTGTGAGAGTGGCATCTACCTGTTCCCTGCCTCCTCAGTACAACTGCAAAAGTCTTGAGAGAGAACAGATAACGCAATTGTTTCTCTTTCAGAAAGTCATTTAACCTGAAAGTCATTGTGTCTCCTGAAACAGTAATATTCTTGAAGAGCTGTATGTGACAGTAAGTCATGACTCCTATTCATATTATTTCTGTTAGGTCAGCTACAAATGCATGCGTATTGTGAAAACCCTGACATTGTATTATGTGGAAACAAGAGTGATCTGGAAGACCAAAGAATGGTGAAAGAAGAAGAGGCTAAGGAACTTGCAGAAAAATATGGGTAAGTAACTTCCTTCCAGTTATTGCTGTGTTTAAAGCAAAGTGAAATGCTTTCCATAATGCCTTTTCTGAATAATGGAAGGTTATTGTGTGAAGTATTTTTAGAATGCTGAACTGACCTATACAATACCCCCCCACACCTTTTTTTTTTTTTTTTTTTTTTTTTTTCCTGTCAGAGATTAATGTTTTCTGCATCGTCTAAAAAATTGCACTTAATCTTCCACTGGAGATTAGTTGATCTTCTTTCCTTGGTAGCAAGCAAAGTAAAAAGAAAGTAAACGGTTTCACAAACATTTTGGAGAACACGTAGATTTTAGCTGTAAAAGCAGGTGAATTACAGTGCTCTAATTACTTGCTCTTGCCTGTGCTGAAGCTTTCTATAAGGCACAGAAAACCTGGGTCTCTTGTGAAGCAAAATCTAAAAGCATTTGGTGAAGTGATGACCATCGCATGAGATTTTAGGGGGGAGGAAGTAATGCCAAGCAATGACATCCTAATTTACAAGTTGAGTTTTGTTACACCAGTTTGTTGTAGAGCAGCTCTTGCCACTGGCATGGCAGCTGAAACCTGCTGCCTCAGTTTCTTTGAGAGCCTCGGGACTCATTCACAGGCATTTGGAGAGTAATTACAGAGTACTGGGTTCCCACAGAAGAAAGCAATGGTCTGGATCATTGTTCCCCTGTTGTCTGTCCCCCTGCCCGTACTGCCAGCCTGTTCAGTCTTTCCTCAGTTGTTCAAGCAATTTTGTGCTTAACTGAGTTCTAGGTCACTTAGCCTCAAAAGGTTCAGCTGTGTCTTCTGGCAGGCACCTGCACTCTCACAGACTCCGAGAGAGCCTGAAAACCAAACATCAAACAGATCAGCAGAAAGACAGGGCAGCCTTCTATTTCTCCATCCCTACAGGCAAGGGTCATGTGTCCCTAAAGGAACGATGGCAAAGTTTTTCTTCCTATCATACGCTGATTAATCCCGTAGCACTCTTATAACTCATGAAACTATTCCAATGGCTTTCATCTCCACACTACCTTTGTGTTTCAGTGTGGATCAAAGTGTGTTTTTTGAAGCAAATCTTCTGACCTGTTAGATTCACATAGTGGAGCAGCCTTCTAGCATGTGAACTGGATTCCTTCTCCCTTAAAAACTAAACCAGATAATGTGCTCCAACCAGTAATTTGTATCTAGAATAGTGGGGGGGATTCTGGGGGTCTAGACGTGATTTTGGACCAGCTCTAAACCACAAGACACATGTAGTGTGAACACCGAGTCCTAAATGGTAACTGTTGTGTTCTGTAGGTTTGGTCTTGTGCTGTGCTGTTTTCTATCACAGATGTAGACACAAACTAGCTTTCCTTGACCTTGAAGACCAATAAAAAGCAAATTGTCTGTTAGAAATAAATGCGTTTAGCGCACTGTGGCATTGAGACAGAATAGGTGCTAGGATTTGCATACTTTCCCAAATGCTTGTGAGAAGAAGCAAACTAAATCCTAATGTAGCAGTTGTCTGTTGACGGAAGTATGAGATACTCAGTGTCCTCTTTCTGTGGAAAGACCTTCTACTGGTAAGTGATATGTTTTGAAAATGGTTACAGGAGACCTAGACGTTTAGATTAGTCATTGGATCTTTCAAATTAAATAAAAAAAATTTAAAATTATGAAGTGTTTAATTTCAGTCAATAGGGTGTTAACACTAATGGCGCTGCTCTGGCACCACCCTGTGGAGAACAGTGAGCACTGAAGGTGAAAGCCTACAGTCTCACCAGTGAAACACCCTCAGCAATAATGGAAAGTAGCAGTATGTGTTCAATACCCAGGTGTCCAGAAACTTTTTCTAGCAAAGACGTAAGGGGTTATGAGTGTGCTGAAATGAACCTTTTACCAAAAAATAAACAAACAAGCAAACATAAAAACTGCTGCCTAAACTTTGTCAAGATATTTCAGAAGTCCACTAGAAAAAGGAGTGGTGGTCAGGAGAATTAGAAAGCCACCTACTTGTAGTAGTTCCAAAATATAGAGGGACTGGATGGGTAAAAGTACATGTGCAATTGCTTGAAAATTCACCTGGTGGGTCTGACACAAGACTGGCCAAAGCTTACTCTTTAATGAGGTCTGAATGTTGTGAGTCTTGAATATCTTACCCTTACCAATTTTTACAGACAGTAAGAGTCATATGCTAGTTTAGGGTGCAGTCTAAAGTACTACAGCAAGAAGGGGCCCTTTCACAATTATGACACTGAATTTTCTTCAGGTAGAAGTTGGAATTAAATTTGGTTAACCTAGCAGTTTCTCTCAGGACAGACATTTTACATTAATTGACTGTTTATTACTGCTTGCAGTTCTATTTTTACATCTGTAGCCATTTTCCAATGATAAGCTTTGAATTGGGTGAACATCAATGTCCACTACTTCTTTTAACTGCATAATTGTCCACTGGAAATAATTATCTCTATCTTCCTATTCCAGTGTCCTACTTTTTCTTTGCTGCTTTTTTTTTTTTTCATGTGAGTTGTCTTTTTAGTCATCTATACTATTATCATTTTCATTTTACTCAGACTTCCTTTTCCTTGAGCATCTTTTGCTTTGCTTTCTTTATTTCCAGCTTTGTTCCTTTTATTATCTTGCTAGTGCCTTCATTCTACTGTACTTGCTCTTTCTGCTATATCCGTTTACCCTGACACACATGATATGAACTCCTATCTTTTGTCCAATCCCCTATTTCTATTTTGTGTTCTCCTTTATCTCTTTAGCCAGCTGTATCTGCTGCTTTCCGGTCTTGCTAGGCATAGGGTGTTCAGGGCAATAAGGAGAGAGGAGAAAATACCCTACGTACACTCTCCATTGTGACACGGATGCACTTCTTCCCTCAAAATCTGGATCCCCAAGCAGTGCATGTACATGTCTTTATATTTGTCTACAGTTATTTGCTTTGGGTAGGGATGTATACTGAGCTAGACTGCTCAATAAAGGAGCAGTGGCTGCTGAGTTTAGTACGAGGAAGAATATTTTCTCTCTGACTTTTCTCTGTTGGAGACAGGTTTCCTCAGGAAGTTGTTCCCCTGCCAGGGCTGCTGACATAAAGTGTAAAACAAGTTATTGCTCCAGTTCAGCGACACCTTTTGTAGTGATGATAATAGCACCTCAGTAGAAGTCTTTGCTGCCCTGCCTGTGTGGGAACTGCATGTTGGCACTCCCTCTCTTGTGATGACACCCTAGCTTACGTAGATAGAAATCAGTAAAGAACACATTGGCAGGCAAGGCTATATAAAATAATTGCATCTGTTACAGGTGAACAGATCTGAAAAACAGACCTCAGGAATGTGACTCCGGGAATTTGTACTGACCGCTGTCAAATAAATATAAAATAATTTAACTTAATGCTTATGTAAATAAGCATTACTTATAATGCTTATAAGTATATTATAAGTATATTATATTACTTATAATGCTTATAAGCATTATAAGTAATAATAAGTAATTATAAGCATTATAATGCTTATAAGCATTAATAGCTTATTATGTAAATAAGCATAACTTAATGCTCTGTAAAATAATTTAACTTAATGCTTATCCTGTTGTTCTACCAACAAAGTGAGACACTTTGTTTCTTTTGCATTTTAGGCCACTGACCACACTGTCTCTCAGTTGTGGAGTAACAATAACAGCGTTAGTGTGACTTTTAAGTATAAGGCAGTATTCATGTATTGGTTTTGCTCCTCTCCTGTGATTATGAACTGTGATTTAAGTTTCTGTTTTTTGCCTTCTGCAGAATACCGTATTTTGAAACCAGTGCAGCTAATGGGAATAACGTAAGCAAAGCCATTGATACTCTGCTTGACCTTATCATGAAGCGCATGGAGCGGTGTGTGGATAAGTCCTGGATCCCAGAAGGGGTAGTGCGTTCCAATGGGCACAGCTCTACAGAACAACTGAATGAGGAGCAAGAAAAAGGCAGATGTGGCTGTTAGCTCAGTTACAATTAAATTTAATGTATATGCTAAAGTATAGTACAGTTGTAGCTTAACTGTTTAACTTACAGATAAATAACATTGAGTAGTTATTTAACGAGCTATATTAACTCTTGATACTAATTTTGGGGTTTTGCTCTCAAACAACATAGACCTTTGCTTGCAAGCTATGCAGCTTATTAGTCATGGGACAGAAATTCATCAGTTTGGTGTAGCACTGCATATTTCCCAAATTCTTTGCTTTGGAGGGAAGGAGAGAATAGTTTTCATTAACAAAGGTAGAAGCATCTCTCGGTATGGGCAGTGAGAGAAGGTAGGTTTCTGAATTGAAGGGTAGGCATGTAATTAGGTACTGTGACAACTCTTAGTTTCTGCAAACAGCAAGAAATACGTTCTTGATTTTTGGTAGAACAGTTCTTGATTCTATTTTAACAGAAACATTTAATCATTTCATGAATCAATGACAATCATAAAGAGCAAATCCTGTATTCAGCAAAACCCTGCAAGTAGCTTTTCACTGTTTTTCAAACCTTTGGTATTTAGTGACGATGGCCAAAAGAAAGCTATTTTACATGGAGTGTAAAACTTTATGGAGAAGCATGGGGGTGCATACGTAGAGCACTTTAGGTATGTCATGAAACTGAACATTTAAACTACAACTGTACTATGTAAAATATAGCCAACACAGCCTATGAGACCTCCTGACATCATTTGAATTTCTAGAACATGCATATACATATAAATATATGTGTAAATGGCATACGTGTACGTCTGTTATGTTTCTTTTATTATTACCAGTCATGTTTTAACAGGAATGTAGGGTAACCTAGATGTCAGCAAAATTTCATCAGAACTAGTGCTTTGTACTGAGTTTGTTTTACCAAACACAGATTTGTAATATTTCTTCACATTTGGATTGAAAAATGAATAATGATTCTCCTATGGTGAAATGCAGCGAAGATACCAGTTCTGTCTAAATCAGTATTTCTATAAATTTATGATGCTTATTTTCTGCTGCCAACTTTTGTGTCATGTACATCTTGGTTATCATATATTCATTTATGACTTGTTTGTTTCCTTTAGGTTGTGTTTAAAGTTACTAAGTTACTTTCCCTCCCTGCCCCCGGTAGATCAACTGAATGTCAATTTTGGTTTTGGTGGATCATGTTACTTGTTGATCATTTTTATTTATTCTTGAAGCAACCTAAGGAACAATCAGTATTTTAGGTCTTTTTTCTTTTTCTCCAGACTGATTCATAAGATGTGCCTACCAAGCTGTTTTTCTACCCTGGCAGAGGTTGTATAACTCTAAAGTATTGCCAATTAAAGTCATAACATACCAAATTGAGTCTTTTTACAGACTTTCCACAGCAGCTTGTTTACAAACTCCAATGCTATTACTGCTTTAGAAATTACATATTTATTTATTTAAATATTCTGTCTGTTTGGCTACTGCAGTTTCAGGCAAATGTTTAAATCGGTTGTGAACATGAATTGCAATGTAACACATCTTTTGAAGGACCAAAAATGTTTCTAGAACAGGAGGTAATCAAAAGATTATATACGCGGTGTGGCCTCTGGCTATATTAAGAATGCAAGAGTAAGTGTTATAATTTGGTTCTTAAAATATTTTTACAAAATAATGTATTCTTTAGCAAACACAACATGTAAATATTAAATTTTTATCACAACGTACACAGAATATTTTGAAAGTGCAATATAATTTGACTGCTCTGAGGCGAAGACAGAGATTAAAGCAATTTATATTGAATAAATGCATTTTTTTTCTACTGCATCACAATATCAAGGTTCTGAAATGCTTGTGGACCGGAGTTACTGTAGTTTAATTCAGAGTGCCTTCTGAAGTTACTTACCATCATGTTTCTGACCAGTAAAGTATCAAACTCTACTGTAGCACACAATATGTTTCAATGTACTTTGGTGTCTAAGTTTATTTTAATGTAACTCTTTGCTTTTCAGAGGGTTGCAGTGGAGCTTTGTCAGGCACTGACTTTAATGGAAGTTCTTGTGTTTATAGCTCCATCCAGTTCCTGAAAACAATAAAGAATATTGCAACCAACTACTGAGCTAAGTGACTACTGAAATGGTGTAAAAAAATATTTCCTTTTGGATACTTATGTTTAGATTGGATATTAAATATTAAATGCTGAAACTGTCATATTTTTGTCATTCATATTATATGTAACTACTGTATAAAGAGTCTACATAAAATTGCTTTGATGTAAGCCTTAAATCTTATGGCACTTTTCAGTCTGTTTTAATTATTTGGTGATGAAACTTTTTGTTGCCTTTTTAGCTCTCATGAGAAATTATGGTAAATGTTTCTTGACAGTAAATTGCAGTGTTTTTACTAGTCTACTGCTAGTTTAAAAACAAAACACAAAAGTAACTTTCATGCAATGAGAAACTGGTATTTCAAGATAAGTGCTTTTTTTTTCCCCCCTCCCGTGTCAGATGAAAATGTTGAGATCTGTAATGGAATGGAAAGTTTAGGAAAGCATTTCCATTAAGATGTTTTGTCTCAGGATTTCTTACCGAGTAATTAAACATTCCTGATCTCAACTTTGTCAGCATTTGTTGAACTGAATCGTAACATTACCCATTGTCTCAGTTCAACAACAGTCTGTGTCCTTCTTCACTGTCCCTATGCCTTATAGCTTTTTTAGTTCAAATGCATGTAAATTCCCTGCTCTAGTTTGTGTCACCATTCTTGTTCTCCTCTGGCATTGACTGAACCAGTCAGATGTGACGGGTGTTGCAACCTAGGTGATGCCAGAAGGAACCCAAACCCATAGAATAAAATAGAGGCGACACTTCTGTATGTATAAGACATTCAGAAACTTGCTGATGTGAGCACATAGCCACAAGAAATCAGAAGTTGGAACGGGTTCCCTGAGAAGTTATCAAGTCACCATCCTTGAAGATAATGAAAATTCAACTGGACTGGGCCCTGAGTTACTTGTTGAAAGCAGGAGAAATTACACCGGGAGTTTAGATTACCTCTAGCAGTCTCAGCTAACCAGATTATACTTTCTATGAGCCCAATCCTCCAGGCACATGTGCCTGTATGTGGTTGTTCTTATTTCCGTTATGATACTTGGACAAGCATGTAAGTTTAGCAGTACATACTCTTTTCTCATAATCCAGCTGGTTTCTGGCTCCAGCAGCCCTCAATCTGTGTTGCATTTTTAGATCAGAAATAAGCAGTCTGTATCCACCATGTAATAACATGCATTTGAAGAGGAGGTTAGCACATTGATATGAAAAAGGCAGTGAGATGAAGAAAAATCCTTGTAAATGCTTGTAGTATCACTGCTCTCATATCCCATCTGTCTGTTGGGGGTGTTGGTGATGGTCTGCAATTCACCGTGCTGCAATCATAGAAGCCACTAAAAATATCACACTGTATAGTACTCTGCCTGGAGTGAGCTTTCTTCAGTGAAATAAATACAACTGGGGCAGGGTTAGGGCAGTCACAGGGGCAGGAAACTCAAACTAATCATACTGAAAACAAATGACTGCATTTGCATAGCAGCCCTAGGCTGAGGAAATCTTGATTACTGCTTTTTGGTTTTGCCTCTAGCTGTGAACTTGATGTCTTCGTAGCTTCCCTCATACAACTGCTTTGAGTATGTGTCTCTAGCTTTTCTTCCTATCACCTGGGTTGCCGTCTTCTGTCACAGCCACCAAGCCTTCCCTCGGGCAGACCGTGCGGCTGGCTGCTGTCTTATACAGCCCTGGCCCGCTCCCTGTCTGAGAGGCCGTGCTGAGCTGCTGGTCCTGAGGGCTGGACGTTCAGTACCAGCCACAAGTCATGCTCTAGCAAGTCATCCTCCTGCCATAGGATGTGGCTGAGGCCCTTCAGAAAGATTGGAGCCAAGTTCCGTGCTGATAAGGTTAGTATCACTACTGCTCTGAATCCATTTTTATTCCTTCTATCTTTTTAATACAACCCCAGGCTGGCTGACTTTTTTGTTGCCCTACAAGCATGTGCCCTACAGGCATGTGCGATTCAACACATGAACTTTTCACCAAATGTTCAGGTAGTTTTAAAGGGAGAAGCAGGAATTGCGGTGTTGGAGCTTTACATAATGAAGAGATTTCAGATGCTGAGTGGGGACAGCACCCTAGGACTGAAGATGAGAGAGGAGACCCGTTCTGGGTTTCACGGGCACAGAAACGGACAGGACCAAGCTTCTCCATGGGCCAGTACCCGCACAGGAGGGATGGAAGGGGCGAGGGGTTATTTCTGTTCTGAAGGGGGACTGCGTGCCTCAGGAAGGGGGAGTCCCCTGGGAAAGCGCGAAGAGCGCTGATTTTAAAAGCCGAAGTACAGCGAAGTGCTAACAGTGCTTATTAAACAGCTCATTTGTTGATGGTTTTGTTCGCGCCCGTCGCTGCGGCCGCTCTGAAGCGGAGGCCGGGGCCTGGCTGCGGGCGCTGCGCCCCCGCCTGCCCACCGGGGGGCGCCGCCGTCCCCTCACGGCGCGGCGGCCGCGGCCTTCCGGGGAGCCGGGCGCCATCTTCCGCCGGGGCGGGCGGGGCGACGGCCATGCGCATCGAGAAGTGCTACTTCTGCTCCGGGCCCATCTACCCGGGGCACGGCGTCGTCTTCGTGCGCAACGACTGCAAGGTACGGGGCGGCCTGGCCCGGGCCTCGGGACGGGGCCTGCTGCCTGCCGGCACGGCCGGGCCCGGCGCGGGGCGAGGCTCGCACGCGGCGCCTGCTGCCGGGGCCCGGCCCCTGCCGGCCCAGTCACGGCTCCTGGGGGCTGGATGTAAAAAAAAAAGGGGTAAAAAAAAGTCATGGGAGGCGATTGCTGAAGGTTATATGTGTGCTGTTTTCTTTAGAAGCGATTACCGGAGGGGAATGAGTTTAAGCTTGCAAAAAGGTGCGGTTTTCACGAGCTCCTGGGTAACGGGTGTGATTTTCCGTGCGTTTAAGTGAAGGTTGAGCCCCGGTCTGGGTGGCAGGGAGCCCAGGGTACCTCGGGGGTGGGCAGCTTCGTGGGCACTGAGGGACTCTAGATGGTGATGGGGTTGTTTTTTTCTTTCCCTTTCTTGCCTCGTTGTCATCTTGCTACTTACTTTTTTTGACTGGAAAATGGCAGCTGGATGTGGGAGTACTTCCAGTGGGTTGGGGCTGGGTTGTCCATAGCTCAACAGCTTACCACGTAATTTCAGTACTAGTTTAAGTGAAATTTCAAGTGTCAGTAGTAAAGTTTCTTTTATGCATCTTTGACAGGCCTGAAAACGCCACCTGGATGAACATAAGTGGTTTCCATGGCTAGTTGGGGCAGGTGCCTCAAACGAGTCTAGCAGAATGTAGCTATAAAATTAAATGCAACCTTTTGTTCCATAGCTACCTTCAGAGAGCTGGGGGTGGCCGTGGGATCCAGATATAAACCACGGATTGAACTAAGTGATAGTGAAATATATATAAACAACTCAATGAAAAAAATGTTTTGTTCCAGATTGGTTCTTGTGACCCTATGATGGCCATAGCCATTGGTAATTGGTAAAGACTCCATAACAACTTCAGAATTAAATAAGTTATGCCTGGCCACGTAAAGAGGAGACCTAGCACATGACAGCGAGTATTTCATGACCAGAATAAAAGTGATATTTTCTCAGTGGCAACTTCTGTGTGTACTTTATTTCATGATGTAATCGTGCAGTTGGTTAAATGGCATTGGGAACCCAATTAGTAAGCCGCTGTCTGGTTATTCTTTGCTTCTTTGTCATTTACAGAGGATGAGATTGATGCTACCAGCTTGCACCAAATATTTAATGTTGTCCTTTTTCTTACAAGCCTTGATTTAAAGTATTCCAAATGAACTATGTAGGGTATTTAAATAAAATACAGCAGCAATTTTGAAAATATCGGTCATTTGCAATTTAAGATCACTGTGTGGAATGAATGATTTTTAAGATTTTTCATTAAATATGAATCAATTAATAGTATTTAAACTCTGGAAACTTAAAGGTCTTTCCAATGGGACTTTAATATTAAAGACTAGTCTCTTAATGTTTTACTTTGAATATTCAACCATTTTTTCTGGTTGTTTTTCAGTCCAGTACCTAGCGGGAAACTAGGGTTAAGCTATTATGCATCATTAACTAGAAGAACACAGTGTAATTTGAATGAACTTTACCAATTCTTGATGTGTTGGATTTTGCAGATTATATTTGGAGTAGTAGAGCAAAAACCCAAAGCATTCTCAATTATTTTTGTAGATGAGTGGAGTAATTGTACATTACAACATGTAGAAATCTGTAGAATATATGGAAAAAAAGGAGCAAGGAAAAAAAAAGGAAAAATGGTCGGTTGGAATATTTTGGTTTGTGCTTTAATTGCCTTCAGTAAATTCAGTCCAAGGCATTATGATATGCTCAGCACTCCTCTTGAGTGGTGATCTTTAAAGTTTAAAACTGTGATCCAAAAGACAGGTATTTCTGTGCGTGTACTACATTGAAAAATATTATATGAGAGGTATGAGGATTTCTTCTTGTCAGGATGGTACTGTATCTAAAAAGCGTTGACAGGTATAGAAAATTACTTATTCACAGTACATGTTTGGTTTTATAGCTATTTTGGCAGATGATAAATAAAACCCAGCCAAGTTGTGAGGATTTTAATCAGCTTAACTGTACGTTGTATATGTCACTGACAGCTGTGAAAATGACTTTATAAAGAAGAAACAAGAACAGTGCTTGAAATTGTTTGTTTTATAAGCAAAAACTTTATGAAAGAAACAAAACTAGTCGTGTAATTATGGGAGATTACTTTTATATATCCTCGCCGTGCTATTCTCTTCTCTTTCTAAATTTAAGTGGTTTCCAACTTTTTTTTGTAGTCAGTTGTCACTTAGGATGACTTCAGACATTGGGGGGATCTAGCATCTTCCTTACATCTTGCTTCTGCCCCCATTGCTTTTTCACTATGTCATGATGCAAGAAGCATCATTATGCCTTATTATTTGGGAGCTGCTGATGAGGATACCAATCTGGTTCTTAGACGCCAAATTGTACTGAGTGTCTTAGGTTGCCGAACTTAATTGCAGCAGTCCTTTGTGTAATGAAACTTGCTGTAGCTGAATGTTGCACTGAGAGTGAAACAAATTAATAAATATATATGATAAAGCAAGTGTGTTTAGTTTTCCTGTACAGGGTTCTGCTGAAATGTAACACAAATACTAACTTTTGAAAGAGTGTTCTTTTTGTGTGCTCTAGCAAGGTTTGTGCATGTTTATTTCATTAAGACTCTGAGTTTAGTCTGGTTGGGTTCCAGAGACCCCGTAGGTAGTGTATGCATGCCTTAGTGTATAGTAACAGCAATGTGAACTCTGGAAGAATGCATCATGTCTGAAATTTAACTACTCCACCAAAAGCTTAGTGTGGTAGGGTTAAGCACTACGTGTATTAGCAATTGCTGCTCGCCCAGCTGCAGTCCCTCACCTTTTTTCCTGTTTCTGCATCACAATTATTACAGACAAAAATCTGCAAAATAGAGGTAATACTTGCCTGTAAGCTGGTAATTTGCTAAAATATACTATCACTGAGAATGATTAAAAAAACAGCCCCCAAAACAGTCACCATCCCTTATAGTTGCTTAATAGTGACATTTGAAATAAGAAGACTGAAATTTAAAAGATCTGTGTCATTTTCGATGAGCTATATTGTTAAGAGAAATGCCACTGTTTGATACCCTGTTTGCAATTGGGCGGGAATAACATGTTTGACTTTTTTCTTTTTTTCCAAGATATTTAGATTCTGCAAATCAAAATGTCACAAAAACTTCAAGAAGAAGCGGAATCCAAGAAAGATCAGATGGACCAAAGCGTTCCGGAAAGCAGCTGGCAAAGAATTGACAGTGGTAAGGAGATGAACTTCTTATTCTACACTTTACACTAATTCATCAAAACTGCAGTAAGCTAGCCTTTTCCACTTCTGAACGCATTAGGTTAACTAGTAGCATGTTTTATTGTTTAGTTAGATGAGCACCAGGGATGGAGTTACTGTAGAAAAGAGGATTTCCTTGAGGGTGAGCTATTCACTTGGTTTGTCTATAACGTTGAACTTCATGTTTCAGCTTCTGTGTGAAAGCTGGTTGCATATATCCCCAATGCATGCAAAATCCAAGGCATGCTTTTTCCATCTGTAAATCTGCTCTGTGAATGTAGACCTTTGGTAATTGTATTTCTGCACAATCAGATAATCTGGTTTACAGTAAGAAGTTTCTCTATATAAACACCAATGTTACCTTTGGAAATATCCTTAATGCCTACAGTATATAGGGAAAGTCTTTGCATAGATAGGAATGTTTCAAAAAGAGTGTATGAGAACTTAAGATGGTTAAAAAGAAAAGACAAATGTAATTCAGTGTTAAAAATACTAAGTATTCGTATTTTACAGGACTGTCCTTAAGTAATAAATGTCGCCAGGTGGTTGTTCACAAAGTATTTCTGAAGGACTGGCTTATTCTTCCCCTTAGAGTGACTGAGGACACTGATGTTATGTCCTGTCACACTTGGAATTTAGAAGATTTTTTTGGCCAGTGTTTGTTTTTTTTTTTTTTTTGTACATTTTGATGCTATGACATGGTGAAGGCTAGTATTTGTTTCATAATGGAGCAAAGTTTGTGAGTCTGTGTGCCATTTCTTGCTACTACATATAGTAGCTCTCATTGAAACTGTCTTTACATGAAGTGAAGATCAAAACTCTGCTTTACAGTTACAAAAGAAAAAAAAAAAAAAAGCCCGTGGGTAAGGAAAAATCTTCAGATAAAACTGGTGCAAAAATAATTATGTCTAGCAGAAAAAAAAACACCTCTCATCAGCCCACCCCAAACCCTACAGTGTCATCAATTGAAATATTTCACCGTTTCAAATGATTTTCTATTGTTATGATATTCTTACAATGAAATAACATTTCTTGAACTTTTTCAGAATTCTGGGCTGTTGAATAATGACTACACATTTTGCCTTCTACCTGTCTAGTCTACTCTGTAGTTCCTACTTCACTTTAGAACTTTTCTGTTCCCTTTGTCTTATTAAAAAGAAAATAGTCAAAGGAGATGGTTTGGTAAATAGTTCTTTTCAGGCAAATCACTGTGGCATGTGAGACTTTGAGGTCAAACACTAATATATGCCCTCATAGTCTAGTAATCTCTAAATTTATTTAAAATACAGGAATCGAGAATATTAATAGTTGAGTGCTACAATAAGAATGTATTGATCTAAATATGCTTCTGTATATAATCTGTATTTACTTTTTCTTAATACAGGATAATTCATTTGAATTTGAAAAACGTAGAAATGAGCCAGTGAAATACCAGAGAGAGTTGTGGAACAAGACTGGTGAGTCATGGTAGAAAAAGAACTGAAGAGTAACTGTGAGGAGTGAACTTCTACTTTACATGAACATGTTTTCAGGAGACTGTGTAGAATAGTTGCTCTCTCTAATGATTGTTCTTGGAAATTACTGGAGTTATGACCAAATTCTTAGGTGTGGGGCTGTTATGAATGGGTATGGGGTTTTGCTTGTTTTTATTCTATTTATTTATTTATTTTCAGAAACTGTTTAGAAAACCAGGTGTAGCATTACTGTATTTTGAACTGTTATCTTTGAAAAAGCCTTGGTTGTTCTCCAGAATTTTAAGAGGCTCCCAGTGTAAGCCTCTTTATACTAATACCATTGTTTGTTCCCATTCATTCTGCTTTAGTTTGTTTCATAAATAATATAAATGATATAAAATGGAAGAGTTACTTTGTAAGTTAGGGGTGAATGCCAGAAAGGGGAAGACGGTAACTTGCATCTGATTTCAAATAGAGTAAGAGGCTTTTCTTGTGATGCTTAACTGTAAAAAATGTATGTAGGCATAGAAGTGAAACCATTAATAAGTTTTAAAATATAACTCAATATTATACAAAAAAATCTGTTCTCTTTGAAGAAGGAAGAACTTCTATGCAATATGAGTTCTCTCTGTTGTAGAGGTTTCATATTATGGAGTACTGGTAGCGTTGCTCTGTAAAATAACATGTATTTTCAACTGTATCTATGTAAGCACTTTTACAGCAACTTCTGCTTTGTTTCAGTTGATGCAATGAAGAGAGTGGAGGAAATCAAGCAAAAACGCCAAGCTAGGTTTATTATGAACAGGTGAGGAGAAGCATTTGTATTACAGGAGCTCTTGCAGATCTGTACTAGACAGTCGGTCTTTCCAGAAAAATAACAATTAGGAGTTTTAAATGTTTATTTGCTTTGTTACATATACATGTATGGTAGTCGAAGTGATGAGGTAAAATAGTTTGAGTGGAGTCTGCTGTGCTACCTAACTACTATGCTATATAGGCTGTCAAAGAAAATGTAGCTTTTACACATGCAATTGTAATAGTGGTATTTCATTATTTTTAGCTTGGATTTCCAGATTTAAACACATTTCTGATAAGAGCTGATAGTGCTGGCTTTCTGATTTTGAATCCATTATGTAGTTAACTAGGTTTTCAAATAGTTTTTATATTTATTTGCTTACAGTCAGAGTTACTTAACACTTATTTACCTATAGCTAAATACGTGTGTCATGGATTAAACAGAAAACATCCACCACCTCTTAAAAGGTAATTTAATTTAATGTCCCCTATCTTCCAGATTAAAGAAGAACAAAGAATTGCAGAAGGCAGAAGATATCAAAGAAGTCAAACAGAATATCCACCTTCTTCGTGCTCCACATGCAGGTAAGAACTTGATTTACCTGGTTTGTGTATACTCTTAGAGTATACAATTTTATGATGAATATTGATCTTTTTTTAGTACGACTTACCCTACTCACCAATAATCTCATGTTTTTTTGTTTTTTTTTTTTTTAACAATTAAATTGACTATTGAATGTGAAGTATAGCTCTTGTCATGAAATGTGAGCAATATCTTTGTTCTGAATCAAACATACCTTTTTGCTTATTTGGTCTTGCATTTATCCCTTCTTACTGCAGTGTTTTCATTTTATTGCACGTAATACCTGGTACTTTCAGAACTGCAAATCTCTTAATCAGTGTATTTATATAAGTCTTCCCTTTGAATTGAATCATTTGAACTCAACAGCCAGCCGCATTAATTAATATAAAATACATGAGATTTTTTTTTGTTGTTATCTAATTGTGGAAATGTAGCTTTTTTATGTAGTTCACTGTGTGAACTTATGTAAGAATACTGTTTCCGGAATATAATCCTAACTTTTTGCGATATAATGGTAATTCTGCTAATTTGGACTAAAAACTGTCTAGTACAGATAAAATATTGTATATTCTTTGTCAGTGAACTGAGTTTTTATGTTAGTTTTGAGTTGCAGATACCTATTCCTCCTAAATTTTCTGTTTTCCAAACAGCTTATTGAAAGTGCTATTTTGTGTTAGATCATGTTGAGAAAAACAGATTATAAAGTACAGCTAATGGAACACAGAGAGAATTTAAAAAAAAAAAAACGAACCAACACTTATATCCATTAGTTCGTGTTCTGTAAAAATTACTAATGACCTTGTCTCAGTTGGAGGTAGGTTACTGTATTAGATGTTAACTAGAAATCTGTAAGGTTTTTTGCATTTCTGTTTGTGTTATGTACAAATCTTAAGACTGTAGCTATGTGAAACAGGCTTTTGTTAGGATATATTTATGCTTAATTTTTTGTTTGTTTTTTTAGCTTTGCTTATGCTAAGGGAATGATGCACACTAACGTGCAATTGTTTCTCAGACAACAACAGTTTCCTTTTCAGTGTATTGCATTAAAGAGCAGAAACAAATGTCAGTCCTGTATTTTTTTTTCAATTTGGTAGCATTATTAAGAGGTAACATTATTGCCATCCAACACACCATTCAGGACAGCTTAAATCTTTTTGCTAGCTACATAAGTGGAAAAATACATTGACTGCATTTTAGACTTTTGCATAAAAACTGTATCAGCTGTTCTATTGCAGCAATTCTATAATTTTTAGGTGATGATGGAGGTTAACAATAAATAATATTCAGCTTGGTGGGTTTACTGTTAAACAACTGCTTAATATATTCAGGTTGTTTTGCCTGTTGAGACATCTTGAATTTAATATTTCTTTGTTTTGAAGGCAAACCAAAACAGCTGGAAGAGAAAATGGTGCAGAAGCTACAAGAGGATGTGGATATGGAAGAAGCCTCTTAAAATGCTTGTATCTTATTGTCATCTCTTCAGCAGTTAACAATTGCTTACTGGTTCACCTGGCATCGTTCAGAGCTATGCTTACAGTTGAAGAAAAATACATTTTAATAAACAGTGGCTGTTACAGTTTGGATGATTTTTGTTATTATAAAAAAAAATAATATGAAGAATGGTTTGGGCAGTACTTTGGTTATCTAAGTGGAGAAAACCTTGTCAGCAGGATGAAAAATAAAGCATCTTATTTGAGATAGTGTGTTCTTTCTTACCCAGAAAGAAAGTGTCCTTTTCCTTTTCCCTAATAACTCAAGGAGTAAAAGATGTTGGCACTAGACTTATTTTGCATATTCTTCTGTAGCAGTGAAAGCAGATAAAAATGTATTTTAATGGTTATGCGGTGGGGCAGGGTGTATTATTTTTATTCAGTGCAATGCAGAAATTTGTTTTCACCCTGGTCATTGGGAACGTTTTTCGGTTTGTTATGAATGCAAATTATTTTTGTTTCATCTCCTCTTTAAGTCAACTTCACCCAAATTACAGTGCAATTGACATTAAACCTGGCAAAACTAACATTGATGTAGCACTGGCTGCTATTTGGAAAATAATAATGGTGGTAGCATCTGGTGTGAAGTTTGAACCACCATTCTTCTTAGCTACTGAAATTCAAATTTGACATGTAATCAAGCTGATTAAGATGCTGAATAAATCATGCTTCTGACTGTTTTTACTTAATACTCAGGATTATTTTGACAGAAAGGAACCTTATGTTAAACGTAGGTATTTTGCATATTGTGATGGTATTTATTCAGTGTATCATCAGTAGAGATAAGTTCACTGCTTTTTTAAAACTGCATACAGTTTATCTACAACACTGTGATAAGAGAAGCTTTCTGAAAACATTTAAAATAGCATTTACTTCTCTGTCAGTGATGATTTCCCCGAAAAATAATTATTAGTACATATTGAAATCTGGAATAAACTATATCAACTCATAAACTTCCTCATATCTATTGTGTACTTTTTTCTTTTTTATGATGTGGTCTGTTTTACCAAAATATTTGATGTCATTAATCTTTGAAGTGGGATACTAAAATCTCATTACAGATTTTTTTTTAAACTGAATTTAAAGAGTTAAAGTTCAGTGTGTGTTAAGTTTTAATTTTCTGCAAAAATAATAATTAAATTTGTGCTAAGCAGAGAAATCAGATGGGATTCACCACCTGTTTTGCACTATGTATGAAAAAAAATCTATTTGTAGGAGGGCTTTTTTTAAATTAAAAGACTTATGCTACATAGTGTCTGCATTTTTTCTGTCCACTTATCTGTAAATGAACTGTACTACGTAGGACACCTGTTTGTTCACCTGTGGGATTGATTGATAACTCTTTTCTATGAATGTCCGTCAGTGAAGTGGTCATTGTACAGTAGCTGATAAAACCTTTTGGGGAGCACACTACAATGTAGATCCTAAGCATCCTGCCAGTTGTATGAATTTAATCTGTGTGCCTCTTTCTATCCAACTGTGTGAATTGGAAGCAAGGGCTAGCTGAAAGGCAATACTGGAGCTGTCCGTCGTTGTGCAGGTATGCCATTTCCCTCAGGAGTGGACACTGGAAGCCTGCTGCGAACACCATGTGACTATGTGGGATATAAGTGAATAGTTAGAAAATAAAATTGTCTTGGGTAACGCTTTTCTACTTCAACTGTTTAGCTTGGATGCTGGCTTGTGGAGGTGTGCAGTCATGTGGAGTCTGGGAGCTCTCACCTGACTCCTCCCTGTGGGGTTCAGAGAGCCCTGGGACTAGATATAGCACTGTCTTAGGTGCAGAGATACCTTTATAGATCTGTTAGCAAATTTTACTCTTTTTTTTTTTTTTACGTGTGTGGCTATTGTCTGAAGCCTTGCTGGTCAGCACTTTGTGGGGCGCCGTTTCTGCCACGCCTGGTAAGCCCGTGGCCTTCACTAAGTGACACCTTGCTAGAAATAATAACCTCAGTTTTTGTGGAATGCTAAATTAGTGGGAGATGGGTACAAGTGTTCATTTCAGTGTGTTAGGCTGTTTATCACGTGTGGGTCTGCTGCCAAAGATGGAGGAACAGCGCTGCGGCACCTGTGCCGGGCGGGTGGGACAGCTCCTGAGGTAACTGCCCCGAAATGGCCACCACGTGCCTGCAGAGGGTGTGGGCCTGCTCCTCTGAGCTGCGTTTTGCCAGAGGGCATCTCAATGTTTTTGCAAGAAGTAAGATCTGGAGATGCTTCTTTTTACTCGTGGTCTTTGGTTTGGTGATTCATTGATTCTTCAGTTGTGTGTGGAATCTCTTGGGTTTTGGTGAAATTTTGATTCCAAGCCAGAGAACTACAAAATATGTAAGTGGTGGGTAGTGGGGGAGGTTTCTTCTTTGCTTGTTCTGCTTGCTTTTATTTTCAAGTCTCCCTGTTAGTCTTTCCTTTGCAAGTACTGACTAAAAGTGTTAAAAACAAAACAAAACAAAAAACAAACAAAACCCAGTTTTCTCTATAATCAAATTGTGCTGACCATGTCTTTCCATGTTTTTGGAAAATCTTACTTTTTAGTACTTAATAAGGGAAAAATTTGTGGCTAACAGCACAAACAGCACTTTTGTAAACTAGTTGAGAAACAAAAGGTGTTAGATATAGTAAACATGTTGAAAATACAACTTTTTTCCTGTAAGTGTACACAAAAGCTTACAGCCTATAGGCCTTGTTCAACTTGTTCAACTTTTTTTTTTTTTTTTTTTTTTTTTTTTTTTTTTTTTTTTTTAAGCCTCCTAAATATTAGATTTGTTTGGATGTCTTTTAAATATTGAGAAGTAGTTCCTGAGAGAAGCTTGATGGTGTTTGGAAACTTTAATTTTGGAATAAAACGTGGGTGTGTATATATTGTAATCTATGTAGCTAACTGACTTTTGATGTTTCCAGTAATAGTGATGGAGCCCCAAACACAAATAAGGTCTGTCCTTTTGCAACACAAAGAAACATAAATCATTTCAATATGTTGACATGGTCATATGTGTCGATGGCTGGAACAGCAATACAGACAGCTGCTAATAGGTCCAAAGGCTTATATCCCAAGAGAAGATATTTCAGCCTCCAGGCTGTTCAATTCCTCATTTACTGCTGTGGTCTCAAAAATTCAATCTCCTTCACCAGCCTAACTTATTTATGGGTTTCACTGAACTGCGACCAGAGAGAGCAGAAAGCAGAAATAAATCAACCGCTGATGAAATTGTCTGCTTGTTATCTGTTTTTAGATCTAAATTTTAAAAGGCCTTATGCAAAGAAATACAGAAGGTATTTTAAAATTGTTATCAGTAATAGTCCAAATTCCAAGATCAGTTATTTTGATATTATTTCAAGGTGCCTAGACAAAAAACATTGAACACTTTGGTTTTATTTGCTAAATACTAGCAGGTTTTTTGTGTGTGACCTGATGACATGATTATAGCCATGATGTTTAGAACAAGCAGCATTACTCACGAACAGGTAGGAGCAGAGTGGGTTTGTGGAGATAGCTGAGTTTGAAGATGTTATTTGGTGGTGGTGGTTCTTTTCCTCTCACTTAGATCTTCCATTTTCTGTTCTGTTAGGTAAAGTCACTCTAGTTCATTAAAATGTTCTCTAAGTAATTTTTCAAGGTGAAGCAACAGCAGTTTATCTTAGATATATATGGCAGAGACGGTATGTTACTGAATAAAGGAGGATATTGGCTCTAGCTCTACAAGCAGAATTATTTACTAGTGAAATTGTTTTGGTACAGGAAACAGTCCTGAACAGAAATAGATGTGTTATTTATAAGGCATTAATACTGTGCTTCCATGACTTATCACCTGGAATTGAGGTGGGGGTCTCTGCATAATTGAGAGGAACTTCTTGTTTACTGTTTCTATAAGCTGTTTTCTGTAAAGCTCTGCTCCATGCTAAACTTGCTGATTAAGAGAATTGCTTCTGTAATCCACTTTGACTGAAGTGATTCTTGAGTTGAGAATTTGAGAGCTTTCTCTGTTCTTGTCAAAATAAAAAGCTGTCAAAAATTCCCTCTGTGTTGAGGCTAGCAACGGTTACAGTATTGCTGTTTTATTCAAGATGTTGCCAAGTGTAAAGCTTCCGGCTTTTAAGCCTCACTACTGAAATTCACCCTAAAAAGCAGCACCTGGTAAGGTGAGTGGTGGAAAGATCCAATGTTTTTCTCTCTCGCAATGACCATTGCCCATTATTTACAGCACTCAACAAGCTTAGATTGCACTTCAAATCCTCGTGTATTCAGATTCAGGTTTTATGTACTCCCTGATGCAAAACCTGGGGACAGAGTAGTACATGCCATACAGGTTTAGCTCTCTTCATAAAGGGGCCAAACTTGCACTCAGTAGTCTCGGAACTTAGCCATGAAGACAACTTTTTCTTCTAACAAGCCTAACAAACTGATGCTTCATTTGAAATTCGGAAAGAGCCAACCAGACTGGCACCTGGGCTGCTCCTGACTTCTCTGTTTGTTTTGTTGTGTCTGGGTACATATGCGAAGACATTTGGGATTAATTTGATTGGGCCTGCTGGGGATGAGAATAGTCTCGGGATAAATTTATTTATTTTTTTTAAATAGAAGATACAGATATCATAATGTGATGCTAGTTCATGTGTGATATTTACAAAGAAGTAGCAGTTACCCTTGAGCAAGGGATAAATTCAGAATGATCTATTCATGAAGCACATTTATCCAGGGTTCCTTAGGGCTTGGCCTTGCTGCTGCTTGTGTTGTCTCATATAGAAGATCCCCCAGGGTATCTGTGATGCTGCTTTTAAAATACTTGGACTTTATCTCCATGGATGCTTACCTCTGTGTCTGGTGTTAACCTGGGAGGTGATGTTGTCACTGGCACTGACAGAAAGCTGTGATATAAAGGTGACAGGAAGCATTCTTCACTTTCCACAGCTGGTGTAGATTAATTCCTTTCCAAAGAGAAGGAGATGGCTGTCTGAGAATTGCTTTTAACTGTCTGTTGAAGGCTTTCTGCAGCAGACCTGGAGAATTCAGGTTCTGCTAAAAAAAAAAAATATATACAGCTGTGAACACATGAGTTGTTCTTAGGTCCAACTGCTTGAGCAGGGCAAAAACCTGTCTCATAACAAATCTAACCACATTATCTGTTGGTAGGAAAACAGTGTCTGCAGGTAGCAATATTGCAAGTGAGCATTTCCAGTGGTCATAAGGTTCTGCACTTCCCTCAGTTCAGTTGGTTTTGTTATTGTACCATAATGATCTACATTAACTTGGTCATACAAGGAACATCTAATCCATACTGTCTCCACTTTCTAAAGATGTGCTAAATTTTGCTGAACTATCTACTACTACAATATCTTTGAACAGTCATTTGAATCTGCCCTAAGTTCATGAGATTCATTTATTTGACCAAATCTTGCTAATAGTTTTTCATTTTCCATGGTGATTGAGTTTAATTCTGGAAACCTTTAAAGTTTTTAGGCTGACAATACAGGAATTTTCATGATGGTTCATACCCAAAGTCCCTTTAACCTAGTACTAATGATGGTGGCCAGTATGTCAGATCTTTTCAGAGAAGTACAACAAAGCATGCATCATCTGAGTGATCTTTTTTTGTGTGTGTTATCATCCCAAATTCAAGCAGTCAGTAATTTAGGGATTTCTTTGGAAATTGCTGGTGAACCATTTTGAAACTCATTATACTTTTATCTCTCAAATATGTGGTAATGAATAGTACTCTTTAATTGCTTATTGAGGGAAATATTTTATTTGTGTTTCAGATTTGATACTATCACATTTTCTGTAGTTCTGGTATTATGAGAAGCTGAATAATCATGCTCTTGTCACCTTTTCTGCAGCATTTGTTGGGTTGTGGACCTCCAGTTACCTATTTTCCAAACCAAAGGGTCCTAATTTATTACACTGTTCTGCAGAAGGCCATACTCTGAGCATTGTTGCTCTTTTCTACATATAAAGTGCTTTTCTGGTTTATAGGATGGAATGATAAGACATTCTTACAATGTGCAAGATATGGAGATGCCCTGGATGCCTGCACTGTTTTCTTTTATTATTTTTTTCTTGTGTATCTAAGTGTCTTTTGGACCAATACCTGCTAGCTTTTTCCTGCATATGTTGCAGAAAGAAGATGAGTTTACCTTTGTTCACATTTCTTTTGATTTAAAACTTGCCAGGTCATTCAATGTTTTTGCTTTCTAAATATCTTTAGTGAACAGGCAAGTCTACGACAGACAACCTGCATGCATCAGACATCATGTTTAGGATTTTGCTTTTAAGAGAAGTGAAATATGCAACGTTATAAAAAATTAAACAGACACACAAAGAAGAACCGCAAAGGGATTAAATTCTGTCAAAACAGATCTCGACAGATGGACGTGTGCTGCTCTTAACAAGCCAAGAATATCACCTTGAATGCTCTTTGCTCGTGAGAACTGTGACTTGGAAGTGAGCAATACAGCTGTGTTAAATGCTTGAGCAAGTACATGGTTGTAGGTGCAGGGGAGTGCTCACTAGCATGAAGTTTTATGAATCATTTACCTTTTTAAAAGTAATTTCTGCCATCCTAAGTGCAATATGCTATTTCCCTTCCCACGTGTTTCTTGTAATAGCTGGGAGGTGAGTAGACAGCTTCAGGTCAACAGAACTGAATTTTATTCCTGGTTCTGCTTCCCTCAGTAATCCTATTCATGTTGCTTAGCATTTCCTAGTACTTTCTAAAATGGTCCACCTGATCCCAAGGAGTACATTCCGTCTCTTTCATCTGCAAGTGGGACTTTCCCAGCAATTAATCTTAATTTTATCATAGAAGCCTACAGGACATCTTTGTGTCATTTCAATCTTTCTTACTTTACCAGCTCTGAAAGTGGTTAAGTTTTCATTCATCCTTTCAATTTTTTTGATAGATTTGGGTCACCAGCTGGGGATTTTAGGGACAGTTTTACTGGTTACGGTGGAAGTCAGATGGGACTGTTAACGTGCTCATGTGATACAAGTCCATATAACACGCCAGATGCAGTGCCGTTCAGTAATGACTCCATTGATCTGACCCCACACACCTGACTGGGAATAAAGACGCTCCCATGAGAACAGGAAGTTGGCTGCTGTTTTGCTATGCCTAGGGTGTGCAACATCTAACTTATTTCTGCTCGAGTTAAACAGAAATTCCAGTAGTTCTTAGATTTTTGTAACATTTTGAGTTCTATATGATTTTCTTTTAAGCCATGTTTCAGAAGCACTTTCTGCTTATGCAATTTAGAAATCCTAATAGACCAGCATAAGTCTAGTAGCAATCAAATGTAGCACTGAAATCTGTATTTATTATCACTAGGGAGACAGAGCAAAAGAGCTGAAATATTTCCGAAGTATTCACTCAAGATATAGTCATATGTGTTTTGTGGTTCCAAGGTTGCAGACTTTGATTTATAGCCTGAAATGTAATCCAGCATTTTAAAATATAATTTTAAACCTTTTTTTCCTTAGCCTTCAAGCTTATGAAGAATGAATCTCAGCCAAGTGTGAATACCTTGAAGAAGTGATGTCTTGCTCTGCAGATAAGCAAAATGGTGAGACACATTTGCACTATACTAAATCCAGTTTTAGTTCTGACTCATGTTAATCAAAATTAAAACTATTGACTCTTCAGTTTTTCTCAATACAGCAACACTTGATTTAATCTCACAGTCCCAAAATCTCTCTTACTACCTGACAGTCCTGAAGGTTTTTGAGCTGAGATTGTTATTGATGATAAAAATCTTTCTGGTTTACTGAAAATTCAGAGGAAAGGTAAATTCAAATCCAAATAAACAGTATGTGGCTTGCTATTCTAAATGTATTGTGTGTTTTCATAGATAATTCTTAAATATCTTTATTTTCTCTTTGAAACAAAGAAAAGATGACCCAGGTAATTGGTGCTGGAAAATCATGGATAAAAATTATGAGGGAGAATAAAGCCCTTGGCTAACATCAGTTTTGCATGACCTATGTTTTAGAAACTTGATCTGATTGAGCCATCGTAGCCTGAAGGAAAAGAGTATCTTTTTTGAAAACTTCATGATGGGATCCCAGATAATCAGTAACCTAGGGCATACTTCTAGGGATGCAAAAAATGCAGTCAGGAAAGGTTTCCTTTCTTGGAATAAAAAAAAAGTCTTGGAATGAGTCTTAACATCCAGTCATTAACGTTAGAAACTAATCAATCCCTGAAATGTCTTTCGCTCTTCTTTCCTCAACATTCTATTTATCAGATGGTAAGAATTTGATACAGAACCCAGCCGAATGAGGTATTCAGTGTGTTGTGATTCAGCTGCTTGGCAAAAGACCCTGCTTTGGCAGTTCCCAAACTGATCTTTTGAAGTACTCCTGAGGGAAGGAGACTTCTTTCCAGAACTGTCCTCCTTTGGTGTGGCCATCTGTCTCTACACAGTCATTTGGGCAAAATATAAACTACAAACAGGAAATTGCCCAGTTGCCAGATTAGCTGCAGAATATGCACTAACACTCTACTCATTCATGAGGATTTAGTGCCAGGGTTCTTTGCTAGGGATAAAACACAATATCATATTTTCCCTTCCTGTCAGTGTTGGATTATAAACTAAATCCTGCTCGTTTTACTTTCAGAAGTAGTCCCAAAGGATTTTGGTGGGATTAATTGCATATGAAAAAGCAAGCAGGATTTGGCATTCTGTGTACTTTGAAAATGAAATAGAGGTAAACATTATCAAAAGCTTGAGCTTACTGATGCTATTTCAGCTTGCCTTGTGATCTGAATCTTTTCTGTTGAACAATTCTTTAAAGATGATCATGTAACTTTAGAAAAAAATGCTTAGAGTTCTGAAAAGGAAAGAAAGCCATGTGCTTTTTTGGACTATATGAGTTAACAAAGAATTTGATTCCTTCTTTTATTCCTTTTTTTTTTTTTTTTTTTTTTCCCTCACATGTGTGTATATTTTTTGCTCTTTTTTCCCCCCTTGTAATATTCTAAAGCTTATGCTGGGGAGAGTATGCAAAACATCTACACGATACAATGGGAAATAATATTCTTGAAAAGCTTTCTCCTTTATGGGTTTACAGTTTGTGGAACAAATTGTAATTCTGGAGAAGCATAGATGAATTTAGGGATGAAAACCTCCAAAAAGTAAAAGTTGGTACTTGATGAACTTGAGGCAGTTGTAGCATCGGCTGTCCTAGATTTTATATGAGAAGGGAGAGTAGAGGAAGCTCTGTCAGAACAGACCTAGACCATTTTTTTACCCTTCTAATCTTTTGTAATCCATTTTTATGGCTTTTCAGGAGGTAAGGATATTTCACCTACCTTGGTCTTTGGCCTTTTTGAGGTTGCCAATTTATAATTAAAAATTGATTTGGAATGCTGTGTAAAATCTGTTTCAATTACTTGTTCTCCTGCAGACTCAAACTGTGAGTTTATTGTACTCTGGAAGGAGCCCTGGGGGAAGGTTGGCTTTCCTGGGGAGGGAACGGAGGGGTCTTGGGTACCCAAACACTCTGGGAGCATGGAGTGTGTGGGCAAGGAGGTCAAAAAAAGCCAATGTTTAACTTATCCAAGTTCTTCAGATATGGAGGATTGACCTAAGGTGAGAGCCAGAGTTGGCTGGTTAATCCCATCACCCCAGGAGCACAATTGGTTTTTGAAAACTAATTTCAAGATCCTGAAAATCAGTAATAATCTCAGGTAGAGTTAGTGGGCCTGTGTGAAGGCTGAGCCATGGAGAAGGGAGGAAGGGTTGCCTGATGCCTTGAGCACCAGAGCTGCAGGGTTTCTTTGCAACATGGTTTCCTTGCTGCTCTGTTACTTCTCCGTCTGTAAAAGTAAGGCTAAGTGTTTTGCAAAGATAACACCCAGTCTGCCTTGGCTATGTTGTGCCTTGAGGTAGAAAGCAGTAAGCTGTGTCCGAGGCCATCCCCTGTTCTAGGGAGACTGACCCCACAGCAGCTGTTGTGCAGACAGTGCAGAGCAACAGCTTTTCATAAATGAGAAATTTCCCTTGTACTTTCTCACAGCCCAGCAGCTGTTTGCTCCAGTCATCATCATTATCCTCCACAGCATCCCCCAGAGCTCCCTCTGTACCTGTCCTCTGGTCCTCTGCCTCCTCGCATGGCAGCATCTAGTCCTTTGTTAGTGCAGAGGTCCTGCTCTGATAAACGTATCTTGGGCAGCAGTGATACACAAAAATGCAGCTGCATTTTGAAAGCGCCGTATAAAATATTTTTATATGAAGCCTAAGTCCATGATTCCTGTCCTGAAGTTTTTGTTCTGAGGAAGCATGTTAACTACTTCAGTGAACAAAAAAGACCTAAAATAGCATGATGTGGCCTTCCCTGAGGGCAAGGACGCAGCGCTCCACTTGTCTGAATCTCTACATCTGCCGTCTTATTTACTTACCTCATGTATCAGCAGCCCAGCTTTCTTTATGGGGGTGTAGCTAATAAATCGTACATGATAGTTTTCTTACTGTTGCTGCGTGATCTGGGTGATAATATGGTGACAGACAGCAGCAGAATACACCAGGATCTAAGTGCTCTTTTTCCTCTAATTCCAAATAGGAAGGAAAATTGATGCATAATTTATGTGTTGAGATGTGTAATGCAGTTTTAGTGTTTCTATGGGAATCATTCCCATTGTTTTTAGGTACTCATCCATCTTATTGAAAAATTGTTGTTTATCCAAAAGTACAAGAACCAAAGACATAATTTCATGTAGGTTGTTATTAGGGAAGCACAGGAAATTCTTGACATTGTTTTTCACATACTTTTCTGAGCATTTCTTTTCAGTTATCCTGATTTGATCTCAGAAATTTCCTACTCTATTTTCGACTCTTCTCTAAATGTGAACAGTGATAAGTGAAAACAGAAGATGCCATTATTTAATCTTTTTACCCATGCTTTCACATCTAGCAAAGCAGCAAGGTGCAAACTAGGGCATGCTTAAGATGCTTTCAGTCCTCAATTTTGGCTGTCGTATGCTTCCTCTATAAGCAGCAGCTGACAGCATGTACAGGATAACTACTTGAGTGGAATATGTACCACATCTTTTAATTCTCAGTGCCTGGGTGTTTAATGTGAAATGTTATTTTATTGGTTAATATTGTTTTGCAGCAGCATTAGTAGGAAAATAGGAAAAATACAAAGAGGCTCCACAGATACTGCAGCACACCATAGAAGCAAGATTGTCATTTTTATCCTTCAACAAATTACACCCACTCCCTACTGTATGAGCGATGCATTTAATTTATTTTCATCTATGTCTTATTGATCCCACAGTCATGCGTTTAATTTCATTTGTTATCAAATCTGCAACAGTCTGATCTTGTGGCATCATATTTAGATTTTTGAATTGCGTCATTGTCTTGCCATCTGTTAAAGCCCTGTGTCTGCTGAGCACTATTGTGAGAGGGCCTCCAATTGCTAGCCAAGTCAGAGAGGTAACAGATTTTTAATTATACACACAGGATGGGAGTGGTGGGGGACTGAACAGTGAGCGATTATTGCTCGAACAGTGGTTGTCTCTCTCAAACAGCCTGCTAACAGCGTGCAGTCTACTAGAAGTAGCTAATGTTATGCGTGTGTAACTGCTCTTGGGAGATAAGCTGAGGGAAGTGGACTTCCTGTGGGGGGTCTGTAATTGCTGGGCGCCCAGCTGTGTGAGAAAAGTGGGTACAGAATTAATCACATTTGGTAGCTGGAAGAAGCTGAAAGCTCCCTGTGACCCACCTTCTGACCTAGTGCATGCTGAACCTATAGCTTCTTGCTTTGATAAATGGGAAGGCCCATATACATAATTGCTTCCTCTGTTTTCTGTTGATTAGAATTCAGAGTAGGCCACTTTGGAACTGAAAATGAAGAGACAAAGCGTACAAAGCCTTTGTCTGCTGGATGCATATCATCTTCAGACCATTTTTCACCAGCAGGTTACTAGGTGTTTGCTCATCCTGTCTCCATGTGGCTCTCAATTTCATCCAAAAAAATGGTAGGGAAGAAGCCCCAGCAGCTCAAAGCAGTTCTGCTCCTTTGTTGCGACAGAAATCCCCTAAGACTTATCAGGAACTTGTTCTGTTTTATTCTCCTTTTTGTGCCTTTACAAGTGTATTTGGAAAGTAAAAGATGCCAGGAACATCTATGGCAGCAATAAACTGAAGATCAAAGAGCAAAACCTGTCTGCAGGGGTTTAGGCTGTGTAATTAAAGGCTTGTCTGGAGGTGGATTAGGGGGGAAGTTATAGTTCCCTCAGAATTGCTGTGGGTAAATTGGATGTAGAATTAATTCATTCAGGCTATAAGAAAGAGGGGATGCTAGAAAGAGGTGCTCTCTGGGTGCCTGGAGGGTGCCGCTCACTAGGGGCCAACCCCAAGGAGGTTTCCCAAATGCTGAAATAGCTTTTGGAGTTGTGGAGATACGGCTGTCCCAAAGCATCATCAATGAATGCCCTGTGTGCGTCACTGCTACTGTAAAGGGCTTGTATGCTGCACACGTTAATGCTCTGGCGTGGGGCTTTCTGCTCAACAGCAGTCCCTGCTTCTATGCCCAATTCAAAATACTTCCTGCTGCAGGCTTTTACCAAGAATGATTAATCAAATTAATGGTTAAAGCGAGGGATGTGTAAAATACGCTGATGACTTGGTTTTCCCCTCTGCTGTGCACTTTGTTAAACCACACTAATTGGTGTTATGGCTTCTGAGATTTTCTCCTCTGTTGATGTAAATACAGCAATGGAACCCTAACCGTATGGAATATAAGTTGATTAGTCATCAGATCTCAAACCCTGCTTGAAGACAGCCCGATTGTCAGAGCCAGGTTTCACATGCTCCAAATTGTCAGGTTGTTACTGAGTTGTTTAGTGTGTAGGTAAGTGCATCTCAGTACAGTGACAGACACAAATTTGCTTACTAATTCTCAGTGAGAGCTTCACATCATTCTTGGATGATCCAGGGGTGAGCTAAGTTGGAGAAATTTCAATAAAATTGGGGGTAGGTTGATTGTTTTGGATTTTTTGTTTTATTTTTATTTTTTAATGCAGGAAGTACGTGTATATTTTCAACATGGTACCAATCAGAAAAGCAAAGTGAACACAAGCTTCTGAGTCAGCAAAGTGCCATCCAGGGTGGGAATTAGAATAAATGATACGAGCTGTTTTGACAAAAACAAATGAATCTCTAAATGTGCCTGTTTCAGCTAATAAATCTTTTAATTAGTATTAGTGCTGTGTGCTGGTATGATGCTCGCAAATACCTTTGTAGATGAAGAAAAAATACAGCAGAATTTGTGTAGCTGCTAGGGATGCACAGTATAAAGAATTTAGGTTAAATGGAGGCGGGGGAAGAGACTTTAAGAGTATCTTGAAATAATTTGTCATTCTGATGAATTGTGGCTTGCAACCAGAACAAGTGGTGCACTTCTAGAGGTGGGGAAGTATAAATTTTGTGGGATGATGTACTATGTATCATTGACACACTTTTCCGTACTCCCATGTGTGTTGCTGATGCAAGTTTCAAATGAGCTGTCTTCAAGAGGTTTCACTGCTTTAGAGTTATACGGTGCCCTCTACAAGATACTAAGGCATCTGTGTCTTCATAACTAATTAGAACTTGCTCAGTGTGGGCCCTGGTGGACAATAAATTCAATTATCTCCTAAATTCCCCAGGCCAATGCTGAGAGAAGGCTGTGTGCAAAATGGAAAATGGTGCTTGTTAGCGTTGGCTGGTTAAAGCCTGTTATAGATGTGGCATGATTATTTTAATGTATGACTACTATGCTCCCCTTTATACGAGAGGCCAATATGGAGATTTTTTAATTTTTATTTTTATTTTTGCCAAAAAATCTGATTTAAAAGTAGAAGAAAAATATCAAACCCAACCCAAATATATCCACAATTAATATTACTGGCACACTATACTCACCCAAGTTATGCGCGTATTCCTGCTATGCCTTTATAGATCACTGAAACCTGCCCAAGTTTATGATTGTGCTCCCTAAGAACCTCACTGATTCTTCCTACGTAGTCTGGAGATTTGTAACCCAAGCTTCGAGAAGATGTGCTGCATTACAGCTTCCAGGTTGTGTTGGTACACCATTGCTAATGAATTACTACAAAAGCACATCATCCACTTGTGTGATCAGGTGCCTCTGTTAATTAGTGTGTGTGTGTGTGTGTGTGTCCAGAGCAGCGGTCAGCCACAGAGGGGTGCCCTGGGCAGCTGTTTTACCTGCCCTCCTGCCGTGGTGTCTGGTAGGTGGGCTCACCGCTGAGCTCTTCAGAGTCACCTTCAGCCATGAAAATGCTGAAGTGCAAAGTTTACCAAAGGGCCAGGCAAACAAAGCAAGTGTGGCAGAGAGGGCGTGATGGATGATGCTTGTGGATGGGGAGAAGTGATGCATTTCTTTTGGCTGATGCAGCAAGGACAACTTGAATGGAAGTCATGGTTGCAGAAAGTAATGAGGTGGGTTTTGTTTTTGTTCGGGGATCCTCTATGTCCTCATGACAATGACAGGAACAAGATCAGAAAATCTTTCACAAATAAAAGGAGGAAAAAAAAATATTCTATGTAGAATTTTAATTATAATTAGGCAAGGGGAATAGCAACATTTACAAAAAAAAAAGCTTGATTTGAACACATTTCTAGATCTAAGCAATGATTCATCCTTCTTTTTTTTTTTTTTTTTTTTTTTAAAACATCTCTTAAATTTGTTCAACAGCCAGAAGCTATTTTGGAGCAAATCCAAGGAAATAAACCTTGTACAATAAATAAGACAGAGGTTATAAGGCATCGGCATTACAGTGACTATATAAATATCATTAGTATATGAATCACTTGACAGTCTAATAAGGGAAAACATTTTTCTTTAAATTGTTTCTGTATATATACTCTCTTCAGTGCTTATAATCTGAATATTAAAGTTGAAATTTTTAATACATAATCGTAGACACAATGACTATGCTTGTTCTCATTAAGGACCTTATTTGGAAAAGTAAGAGTGGATAATAAGTGTAAGGAGTTATCTAGACAGCAAGGTCAGTAGTAAGAATAGCCATCTGGTGATGACTGGGAGCTATACTTACAGAAAGAGAAATTAAACTGAGAAGCAATGGCTTCTAATTACACAGCTAAAAAAAGCCCTGACTGGTTGTTTACAACACACTGCTGAAAGAATATTGCAGCTAGGGCATGAGAAGAGAGAGAACTAGGCCACTGACAAATGGCAACTGGGAATGTGCAAGGGAGAAATTCCACTCATTGGTATTTTGTCTTCAGTGGTGGCTGGTTTCACATTCCCAGGGCCAATGGCAGACTTTACAGGAAATTCTGTCCATGTAAGGAGTAATCTTGTCTGCCAGGGAGCTGCAGAAGAAAGCAATTTCTCCTGTGTCTTGAGAGAAAACACTGAAAAATGATGGTAAATATGGAAAAAAATGAATAATCTTTGGAAGCTTGATCTGCTGGCTAAAAGCATCCAGTGTAACACCTTGTGACTCTCTTTGTGGGATATTTGCCTACATAAAGGTGAGGCTTAGCAAAGCTTCTTTAGTTTTAATACTACTACAGATGGAAGTCCGGCCTAAAAATCTTGGTGTAGCTTATCTGAGTTTTGAGAGGGGAAAAATATTTTAATTTTTCACATCACATTTCTAAGGAATAGCTAGTATGATTAATATTCCGCATAGGTACTGTCTTGTGTCAAGCTGTTAATTACAGCCATATCAGCCAAAATCAGCTGCGGGGAAAACCTTGATAAAAATGATAGAGTTTTATCAAAGAAAAGTGCAATTTCATTAGAAACACACATTAGTTGGAGTGGTGATTTTGATTAAAAAAGATAGTGTAATTGCTGGTGGACCTTCTTGAGGACAGAGCAATCCTTTTCATTTATCTTGCTTAGAAAAGGATGCTGATAATGTCATTGGAAGGAAAAGTAAAATTAGAAGAACAACCAGAAGAATATAAAGGGAGAGGAATTGATGTTTTCATGGAGGTGGGCTTGAAAGCTATAGAAACTGCAGTTCTGTTGGCAGTTTCAGGTAAAAACTCTTTTGTTTTTATTTTCTTGCATAGCTGAAATACAGTTTTGAAGTGACTTTGATTTTGACGTGGAACTTAGTGCTAGGATATGTTTAGGAGGATGTTAGCATCTCTGAAGCAGCAATGGAGCTCTGCTAAAGCAAATGCATATTGCATCGCATGCTTCCGTTTTTCCCCAGGTTAAGGTTAAGACACGTTACAGTAGAATTTCTTCACTGACTTGCAAATCTCATTAGAGCAAGACGATAGATGTCAGTGGTAGGAAAAATTGAAAGATTGACCTCAATACCAAGAGAAAACCTCTTGTCTGTATTCAACTTGGTTGAGAAAGTAAAGGTCAGGCAGCTAAAATCTCCAGTGAGGTACCTACGTCTCATTTCCCAGATCAATTCCCAGGTATTCCCCCTCAGGGCTCACACTCTAGCCCTGTGCAGACACCAGCAAAAGTGGAACAAAATGCACTACATTTAATTCCCCTGTCTACAGACTGCCTACAGACTCGTACCATTCCACATTTCTCACATAGACTTGTACAAGATGAATGGTTCACATATTTCCCTGTTTTTCATGTTCTCAGCAGTTATTAGAACAAACATGTGGCTCTCATTGACTTGTTGTGCCTGGCAGCAGCCTTTTGGTGCATCGTATGCCTGGTGTTACTGTTAGCATGTTTTGTGGTGTCACTGGCGAAAGAGTCAACTGGTGTAAACTGCATTTGAAACAAAGGGAGCTGTGTTAATCAAGTCCAGAAAGGATGTGTCCCATTAGAGACACATCCTTTCTGGACTAGGTTTGTAATGGTTTTGTTTTAGTTTCCTAGCTGATGGAAACAGTATTTTAGAGAAAACTTTTTCTGTTAATTGGCTCATATCATACACTATTAGCAGAAGGTGGTTTAAAAAAAATAACACTCCTTGTGGGTAAAACTGGCAACCTCCATTCTGAAAGTGACTTTTAGCATTTCCCATGTTATCCACCTCTCTGGGAACCATTCTTTTATAGCACCTTGTTAGTACTCCTTAATCCTATGTTATACTTTTGCTGTTTCAGCTGTATGTCTTTTGTCTCAGCTGACATCAGCAAATACTTCTCAGCCAGCACCAGGAGGTCCTGATCTGCAGTAACTTGTGCCCAAACTTGTGCATTGCTCTTGCAGGGTGTGTAGCTCTTACTCCTCGGTGGGGCGGCTCCTGCCATGGTTGAACACTCGGTACTTCTGGTTTGTTCACACTTTATTCTTTTTCTTCAGTCTCCTCACCACCTTCTTGGTTTCCTACTCCAACAAAATGAAAAACTGCTCTGGTCTGTGCACTTGGCCATTGGATTTTTTCATTGCCAGATTTTTCCTTCTTCTGTTTGAAAGCTTGATGCACTTGTAACCTATCGGTTTAATTTGTTTTAAGATATTCCTCTAGAAGTCATGATTAGAGGCTGAAAGTCTTAATCTTGATTCAGTCTTTGCAAAGCTCATAGTGTCCACATGGCAAAATGAGGCTCAGTGAATTACAGGGTCAAAGAGGATTCATTGGCAGAACTAGAAACTGGGTCCTGTTTTAGCCATGAGGCCATTTTGCTTGATGCATCGAGGACAAAATCTTAAGTTTCATAGTTATATGTATACATATATTTAATTCCCTTCAATGATTTGTGTTTTTGAACTGAATTCAGAGATGTGTCCATTTCTTTTGATAGCACTGAGGAGTTTGAAGGTAGGTTTGCTCTCTGGGTGTGTTTCACAGTGGGACTCCCACAAACTGCTGTCCCAGAACAGGAGATGGAGCCAGGGTAGGTTGAGCAGTGGAATGGAAATGGTGATGGGAGCTGCTTACGTTGGAACTGCCACTGAAAGGAACATAATCGTATTCAGCATCTACACAGCAACAGGATCTTCCCTTTTGGTTATTTCTAAATGGTAACCAAGCTCTCAAAGTTTTTGCAAAAGGAGCTTTTACTTTCTGAATTTTGAGACCTCTTAAAATACATCCATCTTGCAGGATGTTTTCTTGTTTTCTTGTTTTCTTGCCTTGTTCTCCAGATGTTGTAAGGTATCTTTCCCACTGCACACAGGAATGAGGGAAATCAGTATGCACGTAGCTCTGTGGAATGAAGGAATCTGTTCTCAGTTTACAATTCTCCCTCAGCTTGTTTAAGAGCATGCAAGGTTTCCTGCTCCCTTTGCCACCTGTTAGACCTGCAATCTCAAGCTACACAGCTGCCAAAACCAGTCCAGCTTTGTAATTGCTTATTCTGCAAACGAAGACAGGAATCTTTTCTGACTCATCCTCTTTGTTTATAAAGTTACTTTCATTTTTCCTTTTCTTTTCACTATTCTTCTTTTCTTCCATGTTCTTTTCTTTGCTACACTTCTATTGCTTTCCTCATTCTCATTCATTTTCCCTGTTGCTGTTTGTAGACCCAGTTCTCCTATTTCATTTCTGCATTCTTCCCCGATTTATTGTCTATCCTCAATCACTGGGATGCTATCTCCTTCCTTTATCCGGGATCCCTTCTATTGATCCATCCCCGCAGAGTGGCAGGCTCATTTGTGACTTTTGTTACAGCAGAGAGCTATGTGCAGCGTGTAGCTGGTCTCAGCTTCCTCCTCTGTCTCTGCTTTTGCCTCTGATAGCTTAGATGCCGCAGCATATAGGTTTTTACTGAACACGATATGACAGAGAGAAAAGCTTTTCTCCTAGGCTGAGTGATGTAGCAAGACAAATGTCACACCAGATGGCTTTTGCCAGAGGGACGTATAGGTACACACCACTCTTTGAACACCCCGGTGCATTATGGCGTTGTTGTCAATTGAAACAGCTGCTAAAGGATTCCAGAATCTGGCGCTTAGACTGCAGCTTGTACGATGCATCGCCTGTACTTGGGGAAGCACAAATGGCAAACAGCGATGGTTACAGTGTAAGCACTAGGCAGAGCTAGTGGGGTCCCAGGTGGGGGCTACTCGCCTGTTTGTGCTGCCCACGCACCCTGCAGGCTGGTGTGGCACTGCTGCTGCTTCTCCTCTTACCCTGCATGAGGGCAAGTGACTCTGAGGGACAAAGCTCAAGGCCCTGGTGAGCCCTTGCCAGTGTGGGTCTGTACAGCCCTTCTGCTGCAGGCTGGGGCAGGCGCAGAAGGAATTACAAGGTCCTCAGGAACAGAGCATATATATTGTTAGGAAGCTTTGGATGGTTCAGGAGAGTGGATGCATTACACTATAAATATGCCTAAAGAACAAACACCAGAGAAAGAGTTTTGCAAGCTAAACGTTGGCAGAAGTAATGGGCATAAACTGGTAGTGAATAAATTTGGATTGGAAGTGAAGTTCCAAACTGTCAGAAGAGTAAAGCCCTTGTACAACACATCTATAGCAGAAGCAAAAGGGGGGATGATAAAGTAGTAAACTACTATTTCTTGTTTTTATTTTTTAATTTTTTAAGAAGCATTATCTGGGCATGGTAGCAGGTGGTGGAGTTGATGACTCAGGAAGCTCCTTAGTCCTGTGTACTCATTTCCAAACTATTCAAGATCCTATATGCCAGCTCAGACTGGGGATAAATTTGATACTAGAAAGAGAAGAAAGCAAAAAGCTATGAAAAAACAACTTTAAGTGTTAGTGTAAAGATTTTTCTTTCTGATTTAATGAATTTATATTAAAAAAAAAAATCCAGGGTTAATAATGAAACATGTTTTTATAGATGGACTTAAGAATTAGAATTTTTATCACTTTTTTTTTTTTTTTTTTTTTTCCTGATGTTTATTACAGTGCTCTCTGAATACCAGAGATCAAGCTACCTACCCACAGTCTGGTATTCAGACATTCAAGCTTCCTTTAATTTTAGAGAACTTTTAATCTCATGTGAAAATGACTACATGTGGAGTTGCTCAAGTGACAGGAAAAAAAAATAGGAGTTAAACTTATTTTCCACTGAAAGCTGAATAAAACATTCAAGAGTCCCATCAGATCCTCTCTGCTGTCACCACAAGAGACACCATTATGATGCAAGACAGTCTTTTCAAGATTTAAGCTCTCTTATTTCATGAAATGTAAATTTTGAAGTTGTTATCATGGTATGGAAGCTATTAGCAATTAGCAGTTGATATACCTCTACCCTTTCTTGCTAGTTAGTACATCAGAAATCTGCAAAGGAAATTACTTGCTTGATTAAAATATCTTTTAAAATTATTTTTTATCTTTTTTTTTTTTTTTTTTTTGGTGAGCAATTTCCATTAGCACTTTTTCCTGACTGGTGAGATGCCTACTTTTTAATCTGTTGGAAAACCCTGAAGATTAGTTACGACATTTAAAATTAAAAGAAAAAAAAACACATCCTTTTTAGATGGCTGTAAGGTCTTGCTGTAGATGTAGGTATTTTCATCTATGAGGTGTTGAATTTGTGTCTGCCTCTTCATTCCCAGGGACAGGAATACGCATACTGGCCCCGATTTTGTTGTTTTTCTCTTTGGTGTTGCAGCAGAGTTTTGTCCGTGATAATACCCTAAAGTGTTATTTGTTTAAATTCTAAGTGCTGTTCTCATTAAATCAGGAGACTGTGTTAATTAGTACATATTACATTGAAAACCAAGGGTTTATGAAACAACTTTTTGCTAGCAAAATATAAATTGTGTTCAACTGCCTGGGGAAAACAGGCAGTGGCATTTCTGTGTGCCAGTGATCTTAGCCTTAAAATAGATCTACTTTCAACTTTGGTTTCATTTTTAATTACAGCTGCAGAAGGAAATCTGATTTTTTTTTTTTTTTTTTAGATTTTAGATCTGATTTTTTTTTTTTTTTTTTTTCTTTAGATGAAATGATGTTTTGTATGTGAGAGAATGTTTTCTCACATTTGACATGTTTTTGTGTTTTTCTGGAAAAAAAAAATTAAGCTTCTCATCTGTTACTGCACTGACCTTCAGGGTTTAGGTAGGATAAAGAACATTTGAGTATAAATCATTCACACTCCTTTAAAGCACCTTTAAAAATATGGTTACTGTGAAATTGCTACATTTGCTTAAATAGTTGGGACATGTTTTCACCCTAAGAATGTCCCTTTGTAGGCCTTACCTGTGTGTAAAATTGTTTTGGTTTACTTCCTTTGGTTGAAACCAAAGTTTAATTAAAAATTAAATTTCCTTAAAGTCAGTTTAATACCAGCATACTCATAACAGACTTTTAAAATCAAAATGCCTCTGTCTTAACCTCAACTCTTTTTAATCTCCTATACTGACATAGTCAAGTTCATTAAAAATTATATATATATATTTACAGTTTCTTTAGGATAGTGTGACTCACTTTGCAGACAAGCTGTTAACCTGTTAGGCTCAGAGGGAGTTACTGTTAACAATACCTGCAAAACAGTACACCGTGCCAGGGCAAAACAGATTTTCATCAACAACTACAAAAAGAGATGCCTCTTGAAAGGGCATTTGAATTTGCTTTCCTGTCAGTAGATGCTGTCAGTGTCCAACAGCAAAGCTGAGCTTGAAAATTCGGTGTTCGGTGTATCCGAGGGGAAGGCATAAAAATAGACTCCAAAGAAGAGCCCACCAGTTCTGGCTGAAAACTGCAGCAGTTGTTTTATGCTGACATTTGTGGGATTCCTCTATTTCAAGTACTAAGTGCCTAGAGACATTCAGCTTTTGGCTCCTTGAGGCATGGAACTGCTATGAATAACGGTGGTGTATGAGAGGCCAGAGCAGCTGGACAGGGATCTGGGCACCAGTTATCTATTCTCTGTCTCCTTGGAGCTGTAGACGCACACAAGCTGTTTTTTATTTCGTCTTGCCCTTCTGATTCATGGTGACTTGCTTTTTGTATTTGCATATCAGCCGCCCTCTGACTGCCTGTTGCATCCTGACATGAAGACAGAACTTTGATTCAACTTACTGAGTAAAAGTGTAGTTTCAGAGATCAGCTATTCGTGGTTGTCTCCATCCACATTCAGATTCAGCAGGTACATGTGAGACAGCAACTCTGCATATACGCAAAAAATTACAGAAGTCCAATTTTGAGTCTGGATTGTGTTTAGCTTCAGAGAACGTAGAAACAAAATCAAGCTCTTCCTTAGCTGGTAGCAGTGTAGGTGTTAGGATTATTCCTGCCAATATTTGGGCTAAAGTCACGTCCATATTCAGTAGTGAATAAGATGCAATTCACATCCATTGCTGCTGCAAGGCATGCTGGCCATTTGTTCGTTGGATTTTAATAGCCATGGTGTCCCTGTTGTACTCCTTGGTCAGGCTGCTGATCAAAGCTTGCTGTGCTAAGTGTATGGCAAGAAGCTTTTCTTTCTCCCTACGCTTCTCCAATCTCCAGATCAGTCACCAACAGTTTCCTTTGTTCTTCTTGATTTCATCTTTCTTGTATTAGCTACCCTGCTCTTTCCAGTCTGGGCATCTCCCCTTCTATTTAGCCAACTTTATCATATTCGTTCCCTTTCAGGATGATACCATATTCACCTGTTAGCTGGCTCACTACTGGCGTATTTCGTTGGTTGATTTAGGGAGATAACAGAGGAAAGCGAGCTCATTTGAGCAGATGGGAATGTCATATGAGTACTATTGTTTAGACAAAAATAAACTCTTAAACTGTGGCTTGTAATTATTTCAGTTGCATTTGTTGTATTTCTGTATTGTATGTGTATATACACTTATATAAGTTTGAATTTATTTATTTATTTGATTTATTTCCCTCCTGAGTAAAAATGTGCTTAAAGCTCTGAAGACTGCAGACTGTCCACTGTATCAGACTTGCTGTTATGATTAGGTAAGGGTCACAGCTTCATTCTTGTGGGGGACATTTGTGCAACCTTCTGTGCTCCTGTAGGGTCCTGGTCACAGATCTGAGACCCCACATGTTCAGAGGAGAGCTAATGGATCAGGATGTAGATCATTTTAAATAAGCTACAAAATGCCAATTCTTTTTTAACTTAAAAAGTTTTACTGTTGGCCATTATGGTGGGGGAAAGGATCTCAGAAAATAACTAAATATGTAAGTATATATGACCATGTAAAGGAAAAAAACAAAATTATATAAAATACTTGTGATTGCACAAAACTGCAAGGTAAAAGCTAGGGGAAATATATATTTTTTTCCTTTTAGTCTTTCAGATATTTCTTAAGATACAGCAAAGTTGGAGTTAAAAACTAACGCTTGGATATGTGAATTAGATGTGTGTATCTCATTAGCATCAAGACTAAATGCTTGGCTTCTCAAGTCCTATTTAGCATGTTAATTAAACTTATCTAGTACTTGGTAACAGTAACTTCTGCATGATGCACAACTCAATTCCGTGAGTGTCCCTGCAATGTTACAGAACAGTGCCCTAAATAAAAACACTTCCAGCAATTGCCTGCTATGTAATTGGGTTAAATTATGAAGCCACTAAGGAGAGTACAAGCAGCTGTAACTTGAGCCTTTTTAAATCTCAATTATTAAATATTTTTATGGGGTGCATCTACAAACAAATAGATCCGTGGGGAGGCTTTGGATGAAATTGTATAGTTGTGTGTAATGCCCAAATGTAATTCTTGGCAAGGCCATTTGTCACTGTGTGCATTGGGACCTCTTCCTGGCACGCTGCCCTGCTCTGGGTGCTCAGTGCTGGTGGAAAGTCATCTCCCGTGTCCCTGCTGGGAAACACGGTCCACGTGCAAAGCATGGGCCAGGGGAAGCAGAAACAGCTCTGTTGTATACTTAGCAGCTGCACTGAAGTTGTGCATCTCTGTGCTCATCCCGTAACAATGGAGAGATCACCAAAGAAGCATATAAAAAATAAATCAGCAGTTCCATTAGAATACTAGATATTCCACTGCTTATTGGGAAGGAAAGTATTAATTTCATTTACAAATGGGTTTGTGTCTCTTTTCTAACACATGGCTTAATCCTGATGAACTTCTCTACTTGGAACCCAGCTAACAGTAATTTGGAGGCTGCTGCCTGATGACCCGTTTTGGAACACCTCTTGTGACCAGGGACTTGGCTGGCAATATTAATCGGCTGCAGTGGAGAAATTGACTTTGAGCGGTTCACTTGGTAAATTACAGGCTCTGCTCCTAATTACGGACACACGCTTCTGGGAACATAATCATACAATTCCTGAAGGTATATCTGGGTTGTTGTGCCCAGATTTTAAAAGCTAGAGGGTAAGATATTGGGTTTTCTTTAACATTAACGTATAAAGTGAAAGCCTGGGGCCACATGGCTCAATACACGCTGTGCTAACAAAATAATGAAAGCCTGCTCTAAAGTAAAGCAGAAAAATCTGCCTTTCCTACAAACATCAACCTGAGCATCAGAGCAGTTGTTTAATTCTTGAACCTTACTCCTGTCACACAGCAAGAGCCCCTGGAGGATATCTCCCCTGCAGCAGACAGTAATCACTGAAGACAGCTACTCCCCTGAAATAACCTGGTGAAGGCTCCCATTGCCAAGAAGCAGGAATGAAACGCGGACAGGAGACTGAACTCTCTCAGTGCCTCATTCGTGTAATGGACAATCTCCCGCTTAATGAATATTTCAGATCAAAACATGCCATTTTCTATAGTAGGTTTTGGGAGAAATATCACTCACTTTTCCAGTGTAATGCAGTGAGCAAGCCGGCTCTGCACCAGCAGCACTGCAGCCATGTCACTGTAACCTGGCTTTATTTTGCCTTTGGAGCTGAATCCTCTTAGAGTTGCAATCAGGGAGGCAGTCTGTGCTTCAGCCCCCTCTCCAGAGGACACGTCACGTCACTGCTGTGTCCTCACACATGAGCTAACAATTTGCTTCTCATTCCTCTCTTCCTGACATAATTTCATACAGTGGAACAGTGAGGACCATTCTGTATTTTCTCAGTGTATTCAGTGTATGTGAGCTGTTTTTTTTTTTGTTTTTTTTTTTTTTTCTTTCTGGCTTTATGCAGCAGAGTGTTATTTCCCCTCTGATTTAATCTAAGGAGAGAAGCCCTCACTGGACATGGCTTCTATTTGTGCTGCCAGTGGCTGTGTGAGGACAGCCAGCCACACCAGGAACAGTGTTGCTGGTCTCATAACCCACTCTTACATGGTTGTATGTCCGCTCAAAAGACAATGACTAGTCAGATTGCAGATTCTCTGCCAGAGGTCAGCGATACCCTAGTGTATATGGGCATTTTTAGATGTCTATGCTCAGAGCAGTTTGCAGGACCCAGCTGGCGATGAGATCTGCTTGGACAATCCATTCTCTCGCCTTTAAGATTTTTTTGTTTGTTCTCCCTATCATATCAGTAATAGCAGTGGAGAGAACCCAATGGATTTCCAGAGACCCAGGGTTGCAGGGGGTATGCAGCATTCTGTATAAAAGTAGAAAAATCAAAGTTTTTGCTCTCGAGAGAAAATGCCATTGGATATTAGGAAAAAAAATATGGCTAAAATACCAGTAGAATATTGCTTCTGTTGGTGTTGAAAGCCTGTGTGTCGATAACCACAGCATTTCTTTTAAGCTTGCCTGCAAAGCCAGAGTCTGCAGGTATTCTTGTGAGGTTAGAAACAGATTCACTGCTCTTGGAGCACCGCCGCTTGGATTGCTGTCTCCATTTTGCTGTGTGGCTTGTCGAGGTGTCTTCGTTTACTTTGTGCATACACCTGATGAGCTAGCAGATGCTTGCTGTGCTCTTCCTGAGTCATGAAATTCTAGTGAAATGCTTTGGTTGTGTTTCTAGAACTTTCCTTTATTGTAGCTTATTGTAGCATGACCATCCCATGTTTGTTGATTACACACGTAGACACCTGCATAAATCTACATACCCATTTGCTGTGCTTCTGACACAGGGCATGGCTAGCACAACAAACCAGATTTTGTAGCCTTAAAGCTAACTGTTGTTGTGATGTTTCCCCTTGTTCAGCAGTATACTTTAAAAGGGTTTTCATGCCTCTGGATCATACGGTACAAAGAAAGGAAAATGACAACGTTATTCATATTTTTCTTTTTTTTCTTCTTTTTTTTTTTTTTTTTCTTTTGTTAATCCCCCCCTTTATTTATTTATTTATTTTATTTTATTTTTTTTTTTTTTAGGTTTTACACATTCAGAAGCAAAGTAACTCCTATCACAGTCATCAAGTCATCAACCCATTTTTCTGGCAAAATTTACTGTGATATATCACTGCAGTGGAGCTCAATTCAATATAAGGACTGAAGTTCAGTAAGCTTTACTTTTGAACTGTATAGAATTTGATGTACTGCTTGTAAATCCCTTAAAATATATTGAATTAACTTCTCATTAATATATATATATAATTATTGTAATGGACCTAATGGAAAATTATTCACACCTGTGTTTTCATTATGTGGAAAAGTAAGCCAAGGTGTAAGTTTTGTCATACTATATCTGAATTACTCCATGCATTACCACCTCCAAGTTTATGGCAGGGCTTTTATGGCCAAAGTGGCTGCAGCTTTCAACGTTTAACATGCAAGCATCTGGGTGCCAGGGAAGGAAAAAACTTTGCATGATTTGGTGTGGTGGGGTTTAATCTTTCTGACTTTCTGACAAGTGCAAATTGACTTTGTAATGGTATTTCTTCTTGCTGAAAGTAATAACAATTAAACCAATTGTGGAATTCCTGTAAAAACTGCTGGCAGACTTTTCTTGAGAATACGATATGTATTTTCTATCTTCATTCAATTTCATCACCTAAGTAGCAAATCATTTAAAACTGCATATTATCATTCCAAGTTTGACTCCATTGTTTTTATTTTTAAAGGATCCTATTTCTATTTAACTTATTTCTTATTTCATCTTACAGGACTTACAGTGTTACCTCAAAGATTAGGAGACAATTTTACTTTAAAAGTCGAGTTTGTTTATACATTAAGCTACTTCAATCTACTTTCTGGAGATGTAATATGAGAGGAAAACCTGCAGAGGGCACTATATTGTCTTAAATGAATTTGAAAGATTTCAGAACCAATGTCGATGTAGGCTTTCCTAGATTTCTGTAGCTTGGTAAAATTATAATCAGAAAATGTGTTCATATAGCTAGCTTTCTGGTAGCGATAAGTGGAGTTACTGATTGGTCATCAAGACAAATATCTCTATTTCTTATGTCTTTGAGGTGAAGGGATACAAAATGGAGATGACAATTCTTGTCCTCTGCTTGCTTGCTTCACCAATAATTGTCTGAACATTTCAGCTGTTTAAATGATTGGGAAATTAATGTAGCTTAATAAGGTAGAATCTGAAAATGCCAAGTGTCAGTACAGGAGATCTGAAAAACACTGTAACAAAGTGTGCAAAATTAATTCTCATCAATTAAAGGGAAGGCTCATATTTCAGATATGAGCTCTCCCTCCCCATCAGGAGAATGGTACAGTACAGTTATTCTGGCTGAAATGATTCATGAATGGAAATTTCTGTTGATTGTGTTATTCCAGAGATTAATAGTTGCTCAACTCTATTTATACGGCAAAACATTTTTGGTGGATATTGGAAAGTGATAAAAATGTTGTATCCCACTGTGTGCTTGCAAAGTGGATTTAACTTAAAATTCAGTGGATTTAAAATATGTACAGCAAGTTACTGCATACCTTTTCCAGTTGTCTTGATATTTTTGTTTAGAGTGAGGGTTTCTCTGTGAGCCAGCTGGTGCCTCGGCATTGCCACAGTCTGCCTTGTTTTTCTTCTGCAGAATTTTAATAGCATTTGCTTTCTAGTTTCATTTCTACTCGTGCTTTGATTTGTCTGAAACAGTCACGTCTGTTAGCTGCTATTACATAGTGAAACTGGTTTTAGTCACTTCAGAACCACTATTTACAAAAGTGCTTGTTGCTTTTTCTTTTTTTTTTTTTTCTTTTTTAAATTCAGAGAGCTGAAACAGACCTCAAGATCAGCTCTGGTTGCAAGGTGATGCTTTATAGAGAATGGTGAACAATAACAAACTCGCACAGCTTGCAAAGTGCTTGGCTAAAAAAACATACGGGTAGCAATTGCCTGGATTTTTTACCTTGGGTCTCCTAGCTTTTCCTATTTTGAATGTTCTTCTAGCTCTGTAATTGAGGGATTTTGTGAGATTGTGAGTGGTGTTGAGATAGGCATTCGAGAGGCCACTGAGGATTTCCACTGCAGTTTAGCAGTTTTTTCTACCTGCAAAATCCAGCAGGTGCTGTAGAGGAAGGAGGGAGGGTGGGGGAAAACAGACAGACTGAGAAGAGCTGAGTAATCTTGACTCTGATCTTGCTTTAAAGGGGTTGCAAATGATCTTTACCCTTCAGGCTTTTGGCCAAACTTTCATCATTCACTTCCAAGCCCCAGCCTGAGCAACCCTCCTGGTGTGCAGGAGAGAAGCTGATACTACCCGTGTGATCAGACCCCCCTGCAACTCAGCACTGAAAAAATACTCCTGTCCTTCTGCACTTCTGTCAAGGGGACTTGAGACAGGCCAACAGATTCCTGTTTCTTAATAAAGTCAAATTATTCAGACATCAAGGGAAAATATTTGGCAGAGGGATAGCTTCTGTTCAAGTCCTGTAAGGTTCACTGGGCTGGCAACTTGCTGGGCAAGGGGGAGTGTGTTTTTCTGACAGGACCCGCAAGCTACCATCTGTAAATTACCTCTTAAAAATGTTAATCATTGTATGGCAGAGATATGGAAGCTCCTTCTAGTGGGAGATTTTCACAGAGGAACAGGATAACTTGATGCCATTTCTGTGGTTCTGTTCTCTGCTTCCTTGTCACTGGAAGTTGTATTGGGACTTTTGTGGTTTCCCTGCTACTGCATGGCTAGACCTTTCAGATCATGGGGCAGCTGTCATAAAAAGAAAATTTGAAAAATTGGAAAATGTGATGGAAAATGATCTGTTCATCTTGATCTGTAGATTTAAACTAGAGGAAGGTGAGCTGCAAAGCCATGGAAAAAGCAAGAAGCCCTTTTTTGCATTGTGGCAAGAAAGAGCATGCAAAAAATCCTGCATTTGTTTGTTACTGCCAGTGGAGCCCGTTTCCTTGATGCTTATCTCATGTCCTGGAGTTCCTGCTAGGCATTGTGAGGGGGAAGTTAGCAACAGCTCTGCAGAATGGCCTCTAAGTTAAACTCTGCACAGCTTTGTATTTCTGCTGCAAAAGAGCACATTTAATTCACATCCTGTGGAAGGCAACAAAATACTGAAGAACTTGGAGAAGATAGATTTGTTCAGATTGTTGAGAAGATGACTCAGGACTTTTAATAGCCCTTTCCTGAAAGCACCTACTGACTATTGCCTGAAAGTAATTATTCCTTGTGAGATGAATGGCAATATCGTGTATTTGCTTCTGCCTTGTGTTACATCTGACGAGCACAACACCCTGATACAAGGGTGAGTTGGGAGCTGAAAAAAATCTATCAGATAGCTGCTCTGGTTTGCTATCCTAGCTGATGGAGGCAACACAGATATTAAAGGTTAAATTAACGGGATGATCTGTACCACCCTTAGCACTTTCACGTCAAGGTTCAGATGTGGTCCTATTTTTGAACATTCTTTCCCTAGAACTAGGATTTCTGGTTGCGCACTACGGTTAAAGTGGAGCTACATGGACAAAGGTTAAGATCATCAAATTCACTCAAAAAAAAAAGTACTTGCATTTCTTCTAAAACTGCTCCTGCAAAATTTCTAAATAAACTTTCCAACACTGAAAGAACAGGGATATAGGTAGCCTGTGCCAGTGCCCCAGATCTGTCAGCACTTGTGGACTCCAGTAAAGCTCAGCACAAGCCTCTGCCTGCACGCCTCTTCCCTGGGCTTGTACTCCAGGTCGATGGCTGTCAGTGGCTGCACGACGTGCAGTACTCTTAGCACAACGTAGATACAGGGAAGGACAGAGCTATTTGCCATAGCTTTTTCTATAAAGAAGTGATATATAAAAATACTATAACTTGCTAATGAGCAGCAGCCTCTGGCATGCACCACGGTGGCATATAAATGAAGTCCACAATGCTGTGGATTGGATTACAGTAGAGCAGGAACTCTGCGACCAAATGAAACCGTCCAGAAAGACCACATGTAGTGTATATAATCCTTTTGATCAGAACTAGGGCATGTCACCATCAAAACCACTTCTTAACTGTAATAAAACATGCACAGGGTCTGTAATAATTACAGATACTGGATTGCTGATCTTGTCTGAAACACCAAAGTCCATTAAGCCAGAACACTCCCATCTGTTTCCGTGGTGTTTCTGTTTGGCACCTAATACCTGATATGGAAATGGTATGGGAATTAGGAAGCAAGACTATTTCCCCTTCCTTTATTACTTTTATTATTATTATTATTATTATTATTATTTATTTTTAACCTCTAAAAAACAACCCTGAAACTTTTAAAGCTATATTGTGTCTTGAAGACCATTTCTGTTACACATTTATAAACCTCTGTAAATAGGACTCTCTAATGAACTAGCTGGCAGAGCCATAATCGTATTACTGCAAACAGAACCTGCTAATAAGTAGGAGCAGAGCTACTCTGCATCTATCTTTATGTAGACATTGAGGTGAAAAACAGTTGTCGTCCGTTTGGGTGTATTGATTTATGTAGCTGACTACAGGGCAATTTAAAGAAGATTAGAGAGAGGCAAACGTGTTTGTCTCTCTTCTGTGCTGATTCATGTGGGAAACTGCCTCAGCAAACAGTAATTATTGTTTCATTGAAAAAGCTTTTAATATAGTAAATTTCACCTAGTGACAAAGTAATGTGACTATTTGAAATAGCAAACGGTACAGAAACCTGCTGGGAATATCGATAGCATAGCACCAAATTAGAAGTGTATGCAGTAGTCTGTCAGCTTCTGTTCTGCTAACTGACGTATAGAGAAATGCAGAGAAGCCAAGTGTGCATATTCTTTAAGATTAGTTTTCTGAATTCTGTTTTTATCTTCTTCTGGTTGCCTTTAATCCAGCTAAATGTGTAAACGAGAATCCCATTTTCTTCTAGGAACAGGAAAAAAATACTTCCCTTTTTAGAATGTTGCATTAAATATATAAATATACATATATGTATGTATATGTACTTATATGTGTCCCTGAGATGTGGATCATTCACTCTTGTCTGAGGCCCTAATTACAAATTTAAAATCTTTAACTTGAAGTGTGTACTTCTGACTAACTCCTTGTGTGTTTGCTTGTTCTGTCTGATGACTGATAAGCACATCTACAGAACGTATAAAGAACCTGTATTTATTCAATATGTTTTGATAGTTCAGTCAGGACTGATTCAACAGAAACATTAACAATGTATTTTAGTGAATATTTTCAAATCAATACCATGACAGCTTCCAATCCTTCCATGGATTCTGTGACTTGGAAAGTACTTTATAAAACACCATGTGGAGGCTGGAGATGGTCCTGGGCACCCTGTTCGAGGGGCTCTGCTGGAGCAGGGGCGTTGGACCAGGTGACCTTCAGAGGTCCCTTCCAGTTTAACAATTCTGTGGTGTGCTGTCCCAAATCCTATGCTAGGGAGATGCCAGCTCTTTTGAGAAGGCTAATGTCTGATACTTTATTCAGTATAACTCTCTATTAATTAGCTAATTAGTAATTTGCTCCGTACTTTAGCACTAAAGGAATGCATTCAGGGTTGTAGTTTGCTTTAACACTTCTGTTGTGCATCAAAGAAGTGAAAATAAATGAAAGCTTTTTGGTTAGTATGTGTTGCCTGCTGGTATTAGTAAGAAATCTTTCTGCTGTAGAGTGAGCGTGACTTCATGTGGTGGAGGATTGACACTCACTCATATAAAAACCACACAAAATGTTAGACTCTTTGCTTACCTTTCTTCTCCCTCTCCTTTCTGTGGCTGCATTTTAAGATTGAAGTTGGTTTTGAGGTCTGTGTATTCATCAGTTGGATTTCTACACTGAACCCAGCATTATTCAAGACTGACAGCTTTCATTTGTGTCTCTGGTAGCCCTGTTCCTTTCTTTCCTGGAAAGATTAAGGACACAGCAGACATTCAGATTCAGTTGGAAAGTTTTCTGAAACCATACAGGTTTGATCTGAAGAGAATGAAGCTTGTACCACTATGTTACTGAAGAAAAAATAAAGGAGGTGGGAAATTTTCATGGAGAAAGAGTAGGGCAAATATTAAAACCTGGAGTTTTGTGTACGGTAAGATCATCTGACTAAATAACCTTCTGAGATTTTTTTCTTAGTGTTTCTACTACGGCATTAGAAGGAAGTTCAGGGGCTTCACTACACATTCTTTGAAGTTCCTGACATTTTCTCAGGTGTGCCTCTATTTTGGCAATTCAATGCTTAGAAAAATCAATAAATACTTTTTCTTTTTCTTTTTTTTTCTTTTTTTTTTTTTCTTTTTTTTTTTTCCCTCTAGTATTTGCTTATCTGCTTCTTAGTTCAGCTTGTATCCAGAATAGGGAAGATAACACCATGCAATCAATCATTTCTCAGCAGACATCAGCAATTTCTCTACAGCCTAGCACTTCTCTAACCCAGTGCTTAGGATGCTCAGTTTTGCTTTGCTTTAAGTGTGCATTTAAGAAAAGATCCATATAAAACATAATATAAACACAGAAAGTAGGCATACCAAACACCTAAATAAGCCTTTATTTTTGTTCACTGACTGGTAAGCTACAATTTCTCCCCATGTAACATTTTTCAGGGACAGTTTTTGGCTCAGCTGAAGTTTTCTCTCATTTTTATGTCATAGCGTTACTTCTAACCTTTGGTTACCTCTAAATAATGTCTTCATTCCCCTGTAACTGGAATGGATTGAAGTAATGAGTCATGGCAGAAGGGACTCCAAACTGGTGCTGGAATTCATTTGGCTTGTGAAAAATGGGGATTTGGCCAGTGGGGCAGTAATTATAACATCTCCTTGTGTTTTCAATAGCTGTGGACAGACATTTTTTATACTGCCTGGAAGGCAGTCAGTCAGCGAATTGGTCTTCTCAGAAAAATGACAGAGCATTGCAACTAAATATTGACTAATAAGTCATTTTTGTTAGGTGCTTTGTTTCCAGCTGGCCATTGTATGCATGGAAGTGAGATAGTTTGGTTGGCTAACCAACCTCAGTGACAAAGTGTTTTGCACTGACTTTGCTAATAACAGTTTGTTAGAGCCTGCTTATGCTATGGCAGTCCAACAATTTTACTAAAGGGCAACGATGGAGACAAACCAGTTTATGAAATTTTTCATCTGGTCTTTTATCATTTCAGCATGTTGTAATGTGTTTGTTAGCATTTTATTATATATTGAAGTCTTAAACCTTGATCTCTTTCTAGATCTCTCTCTCCATCCTTCTCTCCTTTCCAATGTTTATGTTGTAAAGGCAAGGAAATATTTATAATTTCCCTCCAAAACATTTTTTGGAAGTTGTCCTTTATTCTGTAGCTATTTTGAGTTCCAGTGAAAATAAATCTTCTACTCTGAAAAGGAATCGTATCACAAATACTCTTAGTTCACACTCCAGGGAGTTCCTAATGCTCAGTGACAATACAAATGGCACCCATTAGTTTGCAGTTTTGCCAAATTACTTCAGTTACAAATAATGAGACTTTAAGGAATCCTGTGGGATTCGGTAACCCAAGCAACTGCAACCAGATAGGAATTGAAAATTATTTTTCTGGTGAGGCAAAAGATAAAAAGTACATGGAATCAAAGAGTGTGATATATGTTTAGGTTTTGGATTAATTGAGTGATAGATGAAAGACCTTTTATTTCACCCCAAACACTCCAAATTTAAGTTCGGAAACAATAGTATACAGTATTTTTCAAGCTTATGACTGTCTCTAGTAGGGCTAAAATGTAGCTAGTGACAGTTATAAATAATGCAGGCTGTATTAATGCCATGTGCTGTGGTATGATTTGTGTTTTAAGACAACCAAACTCAGCTTTGTCAGGGGAGTGATTTTGAGTGAAAGGTTCCAGCAAGCCATAACCTCTTAATATTAATTTTCTGACATTATTCTTGTCTGAACATAAAGATCCAGCTCTGACAATTGTAAGCTGATATAAAAACTCACTTGGGGAAAAGTCTGTGTTTGTGACAGGTCCCTGGTCAATATTTTAGTGCCTTTTTTTTTTTTTTTTCTTTTGTCTTTTTTTTTTGTCTTTTTTTTTTTTTTTTTTTTTTCTGGATGCTCACAGCAGCTGCTGTGGCTGCAGTTCAGAGCCCTAGTTTTCTACTCCCAAAGAGCAGTAATAGGAGACAGGGTGGGTGCTCACAGCAAGTGCCAACTAGCAGAGTGGCTCCAGGCCAGAGTAGCCTTAACAAATCCAATACTTTACTGTGACCTGCTGCAGCACTGAGTTCTCCTTCAGTAATTTTCATTGCTTTCTGACTTCCATCAATACCACCTTTCAGCTGCAAGGCCAATTCCTTTATGTATACCCTATTGGTCTGACTGACATCTTCCATCTAACGTGTTTTCTGTCTGCAAACTGTTTTTACCAGTTTGTAACTGACACGCTGAAAGGGCTATATTATGGGGAGTGAGAGGCTCAGGAAGAAAGGGCTTTGTGAGGACCAAATAATAATAAGCAGCCATAGCAGTGATGCACATTTTCCTTTCCTACATTTACTTACAAATACATGTTCAATTGATAATTCCCTGATGTAAGTTTTGGTCTGATGGGGCTCCAGGACAGACAGATCTTTGAAGGGGACGTGCCCAAACAGGCTCCTAACTGAGATGCCCAGAATGCCCCCAAAAGCTTTTACACATTTTTTTGTCACTTCTAAAATATTTTATTAGAATGAAACTCAAAGATTTAATGTTTAAAACAAAAAATCCCAAATGCACAGAGAAGGAGGAACAAGAATTAGAGAATTTGCACATGATTCTCCTGGGATGATTTTTTCTTCCTTTTTAAGAGGTTACAGAGGGTAAAAATCCGGAGAGGACTACATGGTTGTATGGCTTGCAGAACTTACTTTTTCTGAGTCTCAACATCTCTAAAGATTTTTTAAAAAGATTTTTACATATGTGTATGCTTATCTTCTGATGTACACTCTATGTTGTACATTTGTAGTTGTCCCTGTTTGTATGACATATTAGCTCTTCATCTTCCACTGAAGCTCTGCTATACTACTGAAATGATGTAACCATAAAGAACTGCAACAGACCAAAGCTTAAAAAGTGTTGGAACACTTCTGGAGGTTTCTTCCATTTCTGATAAGGAATGAATTGAATGTTTGGACTGCAGAGCTTGTATGTAGCTGTCTCTTTTTACTGTAAATTCTTGATTGATTTTTATCTGAGAGAAGTTGAAAAATAAAACTCTTGAATATGGATGATATGAAGATAAAGAGCTTGAATTCAGATTCTGATATAAAGTACAGAGAAAATATTTCAATTTTATTTTCCTTAATTTTTTTCATAATTCAGTAGCTTTTAAAATCAGAATTTAAATGATATTTAATTAGGCTTCTCTCTCCTATAGTACTAACAAAACAGGAGAAAAGCCTACTTTTATGTTGAAGCAAAAGTGCTTGCAAATAAACTGGTGTTTAATCAAGTGATCTGGGTTAGACCTCAGTCCTCTCTCTTTGTTGGTACTTCTGATGTTGTGGATGAATTTGTAACACGTATTTCTGAGATGATAATGAGACTCAACTCATAGAAGCATTGGGAAAATACCGAGCTTTGTAAACTGATTTCTCATCATCAGATGAAAAACTAGCTAAGCGAAAATTTATGCCACGAAACTTCAAGTGGCTGCATTAAGAGAATGTTTAAAATGTATCTGCAATTAAGCTAGGAGATGTTTTCATGAAACTGCTATTAGGTAATTGATGGCTCTTTCAAGAGAGGTGAGATGACAGCACAGCTGCTCTATAAATCATGAAAATTAATGTTTGTCCTGCACTTTTCTAATAGCACTGTTCTTGATTAAATCTTCTGTTCTCTGCTCTTGCTCCTAGAGAAATCTTGGTGCTGATGTCAGTGAGACTGTCAGCATCTCATTCACAGAACAAACAACCTGGCTGCTCTCAAAGGATTTGCAGTTCTTACAATGAAAATAGCCCTTTCAACATAAATCAATATCCCAAAGTCATAGAAAGTCTGTAGCCAGGCAAATAAATAGTTGCATTAGAATATTCTTAGGCTCACTTTATACATTTTGTGCAATCACCGATGTGCTAAAAACATTGACTAGGTCAGAAATAAATGAGATACTAAGTGGATCAATCAAAGCAGTTATCTAATTAGGTTGGGTATAAAAACATGTTTTACAACTTCTTACCTACTGGAGTATGAACGGTTGATAAGCCAGGGAGAGTTTTGCTCAGGAGGAGTACTGGTGCAAGGCCCTCCTTCCGTGGATAAACCTTCCTTGGAAAGAGACTGCTCACTGTTGTGTGGCTGATAAACAAACCTGATACACAAAGGGCAGGCTGTGCAAACTGGGATCGTTTCATTTCATCAAATATGGGTGTTTGTGTAGGAACAGAGGACCTTTAGGTATCTTTGGTTTGTTTGTTTTCCCCATTTCTGAAATTTGATGATATTTTACCCTTGTTATACATGTCAGTATGATTTAACGTAAGTTCGTGTCTCATAAAAAAGCATGCGTTAATGTTAACTGTGCTTTGGGAAAGAAAGTGAACTAGGTCTACAGAGCTTCTTTCCAAACTGAATTTTTCTGTAACAAAAAACCATAGATGTCCAAAGGGTTTTCCAGCTGGAATTTAACAGGAACTGAATATTATTATGGCCTGCATTTTGCAGGGGTTGTTCAAATATTTTTCAGTTCTGATTTCCCACAAGATGTGCAGGAATCCTGAGTATCAGTGGTGAGTAAGCAATACAAGCAGTACAGCAAGGCTTACACTGAACCTGGAGAACATGGCAAAAACAAGTGTCTGTGTTTGTCATGAACAGGACAACAACAAAAAACAGTGAAATGGGGGGTGGGGGAGGGTGTGGGGGGTCATTGTCAAATGTACACTTTATCTAATTGTAAATGAATTTGGAAATCTTTTTGTTATACATTTTAGATGCTCTTTTTTTTACTCAGACAGCCCGCCCCCAAGATGATGATTAGCTCTGTGAGGTGCAGCAGCCTTTCTGAATACTCTCTTCTGAATGCATTGCATCCTGATTCACAGGGAGCTTCTTAATTTTTTATAGCTTTTCAAAATCTACTGTCACAAGACAGTAATGAAAATAATGAAACATCCTTATGGGGAAAAAGTGCTATTTTCTTTCTGATTTTTTCCCCTGCTCACTTTCTCTACTTTCCTCTCCCTTTCTCTCCTCTCAGTTGTTTCTCCCTGACATCTTACTGGGAAAGATTCTCTTTTCCATGATAGGAAATATTTGGAAGGCATTATACAAAACATCAGCACTTCCAGTTTTCTCTGGTTGCATTTGACAGTGGTTAATGAAGTCCTGACAGAAGCTAATTAAGTTGTAAACAGTCTTCTAGCTGTAAATACATCTAGTGGGGAAATGAGCAGTATTATTGATAGGACTCCTTCCCTTGATTGCTTATACTGGAGCTTTGGGCTTTAATGTTATGCAAAGCAATGGGAGATACAGGCATTATTAAAGACACCTGCATGTTCAGCATGCTATTCATTGCCTCTTTTGAATTTATGTTTCAATTAAAATAAATAAATAAAAAAAAGGTGGATCCCTGCTGCCTGCTCTTGTTGCAGCTTCCAGGGGACCCCTGGGGAAGCTCTGCTCAGGGTGGCACTCGCAGGCTGCCGCTTGTTGGGGACAGCAGGGAGGCAGGGCAGCGGGCAGGGAGCCAGCAAAGTTCAGTCAGGAAGAGCTGACTCACCTGACTTGTCCTTGCAGAATTTTGCTCATTTGGCATTTCTCTCATGGAAAATTTCTGTCTGTTGAGGAACAGCGCCACATCTGAACTGGCTGGATTTGTCACCTCCCTTTCCATGCTCCTTGAGGAGGGCTTGCAGGTCTGGAGCAGGGGTTGCAGAGCCAGAGCAAGCTGCTTCAGCAGAGCAATGCAGTGGTCTTGGACACAGACTGCTCAGCACAGGGCACCTGGTACCCTCCACTGAGACCCTGGGGGTCTGCTGTAGAGAACTGGTGTAGCTGAAACAGTTCCTGAAATACCCATGAAATCCAGTCAGTTCTTAGCTAGACTGGAATATTTTACTCTAAAGGTGCCTGAATTAAATGGACAGATTTCAAAACAGCAAACACAAAAAATCACCCCAAACTTTATGCTGCAGTTTAACAGTATCCTGTGAGACATTTGGGTGTGTGCATTGACAGGCCCTAAAATGCCCGTGTTGGTTTTGTCTTGCAAGTACCCAAGAAGAATGGTATTTACTGTTTCTCTCTATGACATTGTGCCACTGTTGCCCCTTTTTTTAAGCAGAGTTTTTTTTTTTTTTTGTATTTACCTATTTATTTATAGCACATCTTGTTATAGCAGCTGTCTTTCTACCTTTACTTTGCCATTTAAGCATAGAATTTCAATTAGACCCTTGTCACCTCTGAAGTATTGAAACCATTTACAGTATTGTTGACATGTCAGTTATAACGCCTTCCTCTGTGCTCTTCAGAGAGATGGCCAAAGGGGACTGTATGTGATGAAGATAAATTTAATTACTATTATTTTTTTAATGTTTGCCTTTAATATAGTCAAATAAATGGAATTTTAAAATAAACTTAGCTGTTTGAATCCAAGGGAAAATACAAAGCAAGCATGAGGACAGAATATAACAAATCTTCATACTCTTGTTATTGTTGTTGACTTTGTCTCTCCCTTCTCTGTTTAACAAGAGCTTTGCATATTTATGTGAAGAAACTTCTTGACAATGTATTGGTTTCTGCAAAATCTCTCCTCCTTTCTCTGCAGTTTGTGCTCCGACCACAACAGGCTGTACAAACCACAGCCATGGTTTGCTCACCTCTATGGCCCCAGCAGACACAGAGCGTAGCAGCAGCGTTGGATTTCCTGCCCGTGCACAGCTCCACTGTGCCACGTGTGCGTGGCAGGTTCCTGGGCCAGGCTGCATTTTAGAGGGCACAGGGAGGAATCTGGACATGCAATTTGGAGATGCAGTTCTGAAGTTTATAGTTTAAGACTTTTCTCCAAGAAAAGATTTTCTGCTCCAGTGTACATGAGGTTTGCTTTATACGTTGGTCATGTCTTAATTGGTCATGTCTGAATCACTGGAGAGGAAATCTGCAATATTTGCTGTCATATATGGTGCAACTGTGTTAGCGCCTGAACTAACAGAAAATGAAATCTTCCAGCTTTAGTAGTAAAATGGAAATTTGGAGAATACTTGGTGCTAATACAAGTAGTATTACAGTAGAATGAAGCATTTGCTTTCTTCCAAATAATAGCAGAAAGTCAAATGAACAGTGATTGCCAATAGACATATTTTTCCTGAATGATCAAAGATAACTTCCAGTAACTTCACACAAATAGCTAACAGAAAACAAGGGAAGAACAGAAAATAAAGTTGCCAGACTTTATGTCCCTTTGGGATCAAGGGTCATTGAGTCATGCAGAGATATTGAAGCAACAGAAAGTAGAAGTTCTCTAGAAGCAAAATAAAAACACAGCTCTTTCATTTCCTCCCATTCACAAGGTCAACACACGCTCTCCTCTGCTACTTAGCTGTAATTTCTCCCTAAGAGCTGCTCTGTCAGGTAGAGTGGAACTGAGCAGTGTTTGAAAATGTTTGCATTTGCCCTGAATAAATGTAACATTGGCATAGTGGAATGCTACTTGTAACTGAGACTGGGGACTGCATTGCTATCCATGCAGTAATGTCCCTTATGAAGCTTGTGTTAGCTCCTGTGTAACTATGCGGCCCGTCCGGGAATGTGTGTCCTCTTTCCTTTCCATCACGGGCTGTTTTCCCAGGGCCGTGCAGCTCTGGCCTCTCCCTGTGCTGCAGCAATGAAAGATGCACACAGTAAGGGTAGCATTTCTACTGCCTTCTTAGCAGGGAGACAGAGCTTCTTCACAAGGTGACTTGGGAATACAAGGGCTGGAGAGCCAGAAGTAATCCTTTCGAGGTGCAGGGGATGACAGAGCTGCATTCCTGGTGCGGCACTTGGATCTGCTCGGGCAGCTGCAGCTGGGTGGTGAGGGAAAGGCTGCCCATGCTATGCTGGGCAGCTGGGCGTGCAGAGACAGTCACAGCCCCCTGGAAGCCTGCAGCAGGAAAGCAGACCACGGGCAGTGCCATGGCTGAGAGAGGGGACACCTCTCTAGGAGCTGTTTATGGGCCTGAGGAGTTTGCTGAAAATCACGATGAGCTGAAAAGTGTTGTATTAGAAAGTGAAGAGCAGTAGAAAGAAGCACTGTGCAAGGACACAGTAGGAAGGGAAAACAAAATTTGTTCTGAAGTCATTTAATTTTAATCTGTCCATCCCAGCAGGTCTACGTTTTCTTGCTTTAAAAGGTTACCTTGGTCTAGCTTTCCATATGCTTCATTTTAATGAAACCTGGCTTTACAGATTGGAAACCTTTGGTGCCTTTTGGCTTTGAAGTAGTGAAGCAGCTCCACTTTGAGCTGCTGGCTAGTTCAGGTCTTATAACACATAGCCATCAGGAGAGAAGAATAGATGTCCAGAAATGTAGAAATGTGCTTTTGAAAAAGGAATGATAAAGAAGAAATGCAGCCTCCAGTAAAAACTCAAAACAGCCAAAATACCCAACATACCCAACACCACTCTTTTTGTCACTGCGTTCAAGAAGATCGCTGCACAGTCACGGTTTGAGTGGCTCTTCTGGCACATGCACTATTGCTTCAGCCTAGGAAAAATAAAGTAGCACTGTGCAGGATATCTCAGCAGGGAAAAATCATAGAAACAGCAGAGCTTTGGCATATGTAATTTCCTTTTTTAATTCTCTCTCTCAGTTTATGTTTCGTTCTCCCATTGTAGATTCTTCATTTCCATCTTATATTTGTGGATCACATTGCTAAATATGCAAGGGTATGAATCCAAATTAAGAGGTACTGTTAGCAGAAAATAAATTGTTTTGTTCAAGCTATGGCCATGCTTCTCAGGACATTGTCAATGTCACAGGATTTGGGTTGATGCTAGGATTACTTGGCTGTTTTTTTTTTTTCATGTTCTCATTCCATTTCATGAGAAATTTAAATGTCTTTCAAAATAGTTATCTTCACAGCTGTGTAGATTTAAATGAGAACTGATAAGAACAGCAAGTGTTGGGGGAAATGATGGCATCAAGATTCACCAAATACTTAAATTTTACTTCTCCGCACCCACATTTTAAATTTACAACCTCCTTCCCTTGGATAACAAGCATTAACTTTTTTCTTTTTCTTATTTTTTTTTTTTTTGTACTCTTTTTCTTTCTTCTGGTTAACACCAAACTGAAATTATCTGCTTCATATCAGAATTGTTTTGACTAAATATGTTACTCATGGACATATATTTAACCTCTTGGTGTGGTATGAAAAAGCATGCCAATGACTTTCTTAATACCTACTTTCTTTTGTTTGAGTGCCTATCAGAGCCTTTAGCTTTGCTTTGCATTTGAATAAATGTTGTAAAAGTGGGAAGAATGTTGATGAGATTGAACGTTTTAGCTTCAGGGTTTGACACTCTAAATCTGGCTAAAATCTAAACTCTTTAATGTTTCTTTATCTGTACTGACAAAAAAAAAAGTAGCGTAGGCTGAAATTCTAAATGCTCACTGAAGTGCAGTGGCACATAGTGATTTCCTTGCTTTAGCTATGATCCTTCGTGTTTCCCTGGCTGTTCAACTAAAATCATTTTTGTCTCTCCTATAGCACAGGCTAGTGATTGAGAACTTTTTGGAGAAACTGCACAATATTGCAGGAGGTTATTCAGATCCTATCTTTACTATGAATTTTGTAAGTCCTACTATTACTGTTAATGACAGTTTTGGGGAACGCTGGCAGCTGCTTTGTAGTTTTTCCTTCTAGCAAGACCTGCAGTGTCAGGCACCACATGCCACTATCCTCATCACAGGGGCTTGCTGCTGCAAAGCTGTTCATATCACGTTTTCCTCCTGAGTTCCCGTTCTAACAAGGAAAGTAGCAAGTGCCGGATTTCTTTATTGTAAACTAAGGATTTCCGATTTGACAAGCGGAGATGAAAGTCAAACAATTTTTAGGCAGCAAGGGAATTCAGTACCCTGCTTGTTTGACATTACTGAGGCACTTTGCTGGTGGTGTTTCTGAATATTAACTAACCTAATGTAAAAGGTTTGATGTCAATCTAGAGAAGCAGTTGTTTCTTTAGAACTGGGTCTTGGGCCAGTCATGGAAGTGTCTGACCCACCTGGAGAATGGGGGAAACAGTGTTATTATGCAGGACTTTTAAAAATGGAAGTTGTCACATGAACCTCTGGTGCTTTGTGGCAACAAATTTGAAGAAATTTATAGTAAAGCAAGTCCTTATACAAACTGAAAGTGCTAGCAGAACTTAATTACGGGCAGAGGCCAGCAGGAAGAGAACTGAGTGTCAGATGAATAGCTCCCCTAAAGGTTTTAATTTTTAATTATAGATTACAGGAAGATTTTGCTGAGTTCCCTAAGATCAATACGGAGTACAGATCATTCATTCTCACTGCAGTGCACTAGTGGCATAGTTATAAATATTCAAAAAGAAAATGGAAGTAATGTAAACAGGCCCCTGTTCTGAAGACAATTACATTGACGTACAATACCGTTATGCGCTGTGACATACTGCAGCCTGCTCAAAGGCAGTGGCCATGTTCCAAAGGTCTAGGAGTCCACAAGAGAAAAACTATGTAATTAGTGACTGCATATATTCATCATGCCTGATTTTTCCCCAAAGATTCCTGCTGGTGGATTTTTCCCCAGCAGGTGAGCAGGCTGCATTGTCGTACAGTAACGTTTTTCAGAATGCAGTGTCTGGTACAGCCCTGCAAGCACTGCTCACTTCAGTGCATGAGCATCACACTTTTTTTTTTTTTTCCTGAAGTATGGCATTTTATTGTTTTGCTTAATTTTTCCTCAAATTGAGTTGCTAAATTACTGACCTTTACCCACTTGGAGACTGTTATTCTGAGATTATTAGATTGATAATTACTGTATTCAATTATTATGTTTAATATAGTCAGCCAGTAACTATGCTATTCCCTAAAATAGATTAAAATAAGATTCAAATTTAATTCAACAAACTTTTGATTATTTTTCTGTTGCTGAATAATGCTGAAAAACGTATGGTTATTTCAGTTTCATATTTATGTAGTATTGATTTTTTTAAAATTTATTTTTTTTGATGAGCAAGGTCTCTATTGAAAATTTTCATCTCTATTGAAAATTTTCTAAGATAAAATGACTCTAATCAAGGCACCCTGGTAAGCTGTCTGCATGGCTGATGTAAGCATGGCTGCTTAACACTTACAAGATTTGATCCTAACTTGTGCTGCTGCAAGCTAGCTCACTTTGCTGTTCACAGAGATTGTGGCTTGATGACTGTTTTATGAGGGCCAAAGGTCTGGAAGGTTACACCGAAAGAAATGAGGAATATGTGGTGCAGGAGCTGTTTGCTGCAGATGCCAGAGTTAATTAAGGGGCTTCACTGAGCCTGATTGTGGATGCTTCTAATGCACTGTGCAATTGATTAGTTGTAATTATGTTTATGAGTTAGATTAACAAGACTACACTGATGTTCTGTTAGTTACCCATCATTATTTCAGTCCTGCTGGTCAGTGTAACAGAAATATTCTCTCTTATTCTGGTTTGTTTGGCAGAATGCAATGCCAGAGACAGACAAACTGCTGACTGAGGTGGGCTCTACCTTTTAAGAGTATTTCAGTTGAAAAAAAATTACCTGTAAATTTTGCAGAAGAAAATAGCTTTTGGAGACAAAGTCTTAGACTGAAACTCTTCAAACATACCAAATGTCTTATGCGTCGATGGGGGAATGGGGATGGATGGTATTGTCTTCAGCTTGTGGAGTTGGCAGAGAACAGGACATGAAATCACATGAGCAGCACACGCGGAACAACTGATGTTCCTGGCAGGTAATTAATTCTCTCAGGTGTACTTTTTTTTTTTTTTTTTTTTTTTTTGAACCACCCAAAAGATCTCCTATTAAAGGAGGGAAAATCCAATAGAAATCCAATGAAAGACAACAGCATTGTCCTTTTCAATGTGGCAGCCCATAGAGTTTTTTTGAGTAATATTCCGTGTGTTTTCCCATGTTGCAACTTTAGGTGACAAAAATATGAGAACTTTTTATATTTTTACACTCATTGCCAATGTGGAGAGCTGTGAAGAGGAGGATTTGCTCTGCAAAGATGGTTAAAGTCAGCTATTTTGACAGGTTTCCTGATGTTCTAATTTAGTTGTTAATATTCTCTGATGTCCAGAATCCTTCATTTTTCAGCAATAGGGATGAAAACTTTATGCAGTAATTCTGCCTTAGCAGGACACACTGTTTGTGAGATCTTTCCTTCTTGCCTGCGGTTATGAGAAGTAGGGATCTGTGCTGTTACAATTCTGCACGCATTGTTCTTCACTTGATATTGCTGTCTGCGAGCCACAAAGGTGGGGGACTGTGTGACATATTTATCCCAAGTAGAAAGTGCAGTCGCAAGAAATCCCACTTGCAAGAAATCTCAAAATTATTCCAGTGCTGGATGTCATAGGGAAACGTTCTTTGAGGTTATTGGTACAGGAGAAGAAATGAGGTTAAAAGCTGAAAAGCTGAGGTGCAAATACTGGATGCAGCAGACAGAAGTGTCCTGGTCATCAGCCAAAGCAGCAGACTGCAGCAGATGCAGACTGGCACTTCAAGGGGAACAGGTTATTCTCTAGCATTAGACAGCCCCAAATTGCATATTCAAGAAGGAATATAAAAATAATTATTTAAGGATTTTTCTTTGTGTATGTCTGAGAAAATAGTACGTCAATGAGAACACTTTAAAAACCAATGTGTGACTTTTGCAATGACTCCTGAGTTGTGTATTCCAAACGCTGACTCTGTGAGTGTGTGTGTGCTTCCCTGGCTGCTGGGAGGGCTGCATGGACCCCTGCTGTATGCTGTGCAATCCTTCTGGAGTTCCCAACCTCTGGTTAAATGGCTTTGCCAAAGCACCCTGGCATTAACTGTGACAGGGAGCTACTTGTTAAAGTGGTAGTGCTTTTGACTCCAGTGCCCCGTATGAATGGACTTTGTCTTCTTGTTTCGACTTGTACTTTGTATGCATACCATTGCACAATACATATTATCCCAAATATTTTAGAAATAAATGTACCATATCAATATTTCAAAGAGCTCTGAAGACTTTGAATGTCACAGTGAGAGGAGGCATAGTTCAAAAATTAAAGCTTAAAAGGATGCAGTTGGAAGAAGTTTGGGCTGTCTGCCCAATTTGGACACGGATGTGCTGTATGACCTTCGTGTAGGACACCTCAAGCTCAGTCTTTCTTGTTTTGTGAGTAGGTCTGAAGACTGCAGCGGAGACTACACGCTGCACAAAGCAGTATTCTTAAATGTTAAGGCTGTTACAGCAAGGTGGGCTGTTACTGCTCTGTGGAAGAGGTGACTTCCAGACTGCAGCAGAAGTGTTATGAAAGTAGAGGGTTTTGCATCAAATCACAGCAACTCCAAATTTACACTCTGCAAATTAAAATCTTACAATGAAACCCAGCAGCATGTAAGGATTATCCAGGCCCTGACCAGAGGTCAAAGCAGAAATCCATGGGAATTCCTGGAGTTCTCTTTCTTCTCTAATAATAATATTTGTTACTAAAAACCAAGAAGAAGAACAAGACTCTCTACAAGTCTATTGGCAGCATCTTGGAAAAGAACTGAACACAGTCCTCTCTCTCTCTGCTTTGGAACCAATCTTCTCAAATCTTTCTTCCTATGCCTTCCTGCTCTGGGAAATAAACTTCAGAGGCTTTGTTTTCTTACGGCTTCTTTCACCAGCAATTTGGAGTCATACTTCCCTTACTAGGAGCATATTTAACCCATTGCTTTAATAGAAATAATCTGAGTGTGACTGAGAGCAGCTTTTGCTTTCATTGCCACTCTGTGGACCGTTCTGTAGTGAGAAAGCAGCGCTGGTTATGCATCTGCACAAGTTATGGCCTTTCCAGTAGAGAGGGGTGCAAAGCAGAGACACCAGGGAAAGAAAAGGAGGTAAGAATTTTGTACAAAGCTTTTTTTTTTTTTTTTTTTTTTTTTTTTTTTTATATAGGAACATATGGAACATATTTCAAAGTCAAAGGGGAATTTAAGTTGTTGGAGAATAATTACAAAAATTGGAGCTGGGCCAACATGCAAAGTCTGGTGTTCCTGGCTCTTACAAATGGCTCCATGAAATCTTAATGATGAGAAAATGTCAAGGCCTCAGGCTTTACTCTGTGGGCAGAATGTAATCTCTTGTATGTATTCCCTGAGGTCTTTTGGGGCTGCTTACTCAGTCCCTGACAAATGGAACCTTTACTATAAATTACTAGCATAAACCCACGTAACACTTCTGGTTTTGTGGAAGGTCTCCCTTTCAGATTGATTCACTATTACAGGACCTTAAATCAGAGATTTCAAAAACTTGTACAACAAATAAGGACACCTGAATTTAAAAGTGTTCTGAAGTTGAAGAAAAACAGGAGAACAGGAGTTGCATTCATTATAAAATAGCCTTGGAACAGTTTCACAGTTTAAGAAGCTTAAACCTTGGTGGTTTCTAGAGAGAACTTGGATCTGTAAACTGGCCTCTTGCTATGCCTGTTAATCAGCTGAGTAGGGAAGCCAAACCTGACTTTCCCAGTTTTCTTTATTCCTGGTCTTCTACCAACAAACTTGATGTGCATTATCACTGTAAAAAAAGAGTGATCCTCCAATAGACTGTGGTCCTAAAGGCAAAAACTTGACAAATGCTAAAGGCAATCTTTAAAGAAGTTCAGAGTGTATAGATTTTTAGTTAGGTCAGGGATTTGGAGATGTAAAATTAAACTACAGAAGTCCTCAAACATTTGCAGTAACTTTTTTCAAGATTAATCTGTTCGTTACAGCTTTGTCCAGAGCTGTCAAAGAAAATGTTATAGATCTTACTTACTTTTTGTAACTGTTTTCCAGTAAGTATGCCAAGTGTGATAACTATATCATATAATCAGTCCTGAAGAGTGCATGTAAATTTAAATAACAGTAATAGGGGTTAGGATCTGGTGGATGTGGTTTGAACTGTTCAGTACATACTGCCAAAGAATCAGGACAATTTCACAAGCAAATTCTGGTCTATTATCTGCTTACATTCTGCATTCATAATGTTACTGGAAAAATGTAATATTCTATTTGAAGGACTGTGACCCAATTAATGAGTCTTTCCCGATGTATCACCGATTTCCAACCTTTTTCCACTGGAGAACAACTGATTTTTTTAAAGTGAAGGTTGGTTTCTTGTATTGCAAGTTTAAACCTACTGAGAATGGGCTTCTGGCTCTTAGTTACATTTTTTATAAATACTGCTGATTCTCTGCCAAGAGTCCACAGACCATAAGGTTAAAACTTCTAGTTTACACAAACAGGATGTTTTTACCTCTGTTGGATGGATGCCATCTTTGGTTGGCTGTATATGGATGTTTAACAGCCATTTATATGAGTGTGTGCAGTATTAATGGATGCAGAAAAGAATGTGGGAATCAGTAAGTAAATCCTCGTGCAATTTTTTAAAGTCAAACCTGTTAGCTTCCTCTTCCCTACATCATCTCTGTCCACCCAGTGCAACCTATGGTATGTATTTCTGACTTCTGCTTCCACAGACTTTTCCAAATGGTAAATGGTTAGAAAATTATGTCTCCTTCATGCTGCAAATGTTGAATAAGCTTTTCACTAAAAACTATAATTGTGTAGTATAGTTATAGTAGGTATGTATTTAGATGGTTGAGTTTGCAAAGATGAGTTTTATAGCTGCTGTGTAGAAAGACTTGCAAATAACTTTATTCCTCTGCTTTCAAGCTCTGATTCAGAAATATTCCATCATTACTTTATATTCTGCTGCAGCTGGTAACAAAACAGACAGTGCTTGCAGTGGAAAACACTGGTTAATATCGAAGTTTTTGGTGTTGAACTTTTTAAGTAACGCATTTCTAATTGCAAACTACAGCTTCAAGATCATTTTCTTACTGAAAATCCTGCTGCAACAACTGAAGAGGCAGTGATTTTTGCTAATTTCTCCATGCAATTCAGGTTCTATGTGAAAAGTAGGGGATGTTTTAAACATATGAGTGTACGCTGATAGTGGTTAATGAACAGAAAGATTTAAATGTTATAGAAGAGTCTTGAACTTTTATCTGGCCATATAAAACAAGGTCAGAAAGATACAATAGAAAGAGTGTAGTAGGGTTAAATAAAAGAAAAGATGGATGAACTGTGTGGGTCTGTGTACAGAAGGTGTTTATATAAGCTATAATTTGGAAGCTGCAAGTGCAGCACTAGTTCTTGATTAACAAAAAGAAGGTGTATAATTTAATTGGAAAGTTTTACTGAGTTAGTTTGCACAGCAAAAACAAAGAGTATACATGAGAGAAGAGAATACAACCAAAATACTACTGACAAAATTGTCACTTGTCTGCCCCGGCAGGGAACATTGGCGAGAATGTGAGACAGAAAGGTCAAAGAAAGAATAATTGGAAATGGTTATTTATAGCCTCTTATGTATACCTCCTAGGCATTTCAGCATATAAAAATGCAGACTAAATCAAGAGAAGTTGATGCAGGTAAGAAAGGTCAGGGAGACAGTCATTGCTGAATGACATTAACTATATTTTTGTGGAATTGTTGGGGTAGGAAAACCATTTCTGTATGTGAAGAAAATGGCTGTAGGAAACATACCAGGTTTTCAGTTAAAACATTATTATACTTTTAATAATCTTAGTTTTGGCCCTGACATTAGTTGCTTTGGACATATAGGAGTTGTAGGTCCACACCCTGTTTGCAGAGCAGAACTACTCAAAACACCCCAGCTCCCCAAATGAGGTTGTTAATGAAAATACAGAACTGCAAAGTTCCGAAGAAATCTCTATTCTGTGCTTCGGATTAAGGACATGGAACCTACAATAATTGTAAATGAAAGGTCTCCACTGAAGGCATTACTAGAAGTTATATGTTAATGATCAGAGAAAATCCAAATTTCAGTTGTTCTCGGAGGCCAAGACAGTTGAATTATGAATGTCAGTTAAACCTGGGCTAAGGTGATCAGACCTGCAGAGATCCAGCACAGCCCCTCCAGGGGAAAGGCTGCTGCCCTGGGTTGCTCTGGGCCACTGGGCAGTGCAGTTACTGCGGCCAGGTGGGTGAGCTGAAACAGGTTCTGGACTGCAGAAGGTTGTGTAGGCATGCTTGAATCAGATCTTCGTTCTTCATTACTGCTGTGATTCCACATCATTTTGGTTGTTCCTCAGTCACTGAACTTTAAAATAACATTGCTTTGCTCAGCTCTTCTGACTAATGAGCTGGTCTGTCTGTAGGAGGTACTGAACTCATTGCTATTCATTGCAACAAAAAGCTTATTTAAGCTCTTCCCACCTGCCCCCACGATACTACAGAGTAGGGCAGTCTTAAAAGTAGAATTAGAGGCCTCGTGCTGAACGTTTCTGTTAGAGCTTTTAGCACCATTAAACACTCAGTGCCAGGTACACTTTGAAAGGTGTAGCACTGTACCTGTTGTGGGCTTTTGATCTCCTAATTACCTGCGAGCAATTTGGGTCCAAGACCTCAGGTCTGAATTTTCTCCTTTCAATTTATCTCTCAGAGTTTAAGAACACTATTAAGAGGTGAACTTGAAATTCTCACTAAAACTTAGAAATAACAGCTGAATGCATTTAGTCTTTTCATGATTGTTCGTGGGGATCTATGTTTGCACCCACACTGCCTGCCTGTCACCACATTACTGACAGAGACTTGAAAAAGAAGCAGTGAAGGGACAAATGTTTGTTCTTTAGTTATTGATTTTGTTGGCATGAGGTTTGAAGAGTCAATGAACAGAACTGTTGAACTGAAATAAATACCTGTTCATTTCATTGATAATACGGCAAATAAGGAGATTTTGTATTGCACATAGAATGTGCATAATCTTTGAACACTTCCCGGACCCAGATTTCTTAGGGGTTTAAAGTTTTGTGGGGGCTTTCTATCCGCCTCTCTCTGTCCAGCATCCAGCAGTCCAGGATAACTGCAGTTGCAGCTGAGTTTGCCTATTCAAACATTTGTGTCCTTTTCATGATAATCTTTTCAGGTGGATTGGCTTTTCATATCTTTTAATTTATGGGAGAAGAATAGATTAGTTCATATATTTGTCTTTATATATTTTGTCTTTAACAGGCAAAACTAAAAGACTAATTTTGCTAATACAATATTTTCAGGTATACTTCACAATTTGATAGAATATAATAATAGTAATTATTTTTTTTGCTGACAATTAATTTAAAAAACCCAAGATTTTTCTGTCTGGGTATTGCTGTGCACATAAAATCTATTTTATAAACTTAGCAAATCTGTGAATTCAAACAGTCTTTGAATTTGCTTCCACCTGTTTTCATTGGTTGGAGTATGTTATATATTTCTTAATTGGCAGACCTAACCTGTGAGCTGTCATCTTTTGGTCTTTTTTTTTTTTTTATATATTTTTATTATCATTATTATTATTATTATTATTTATTTATTATGTATCCCAAATCACCACACTGTAATTATATTGAATTCTGTCTTTATTAATATTTGATTTATTTAAAAAGACAAGTCTGAAGTGATAATACCCTGGAGCAAATTCAGATTGGTTTAGCTAATTGACTTCAATGGAGTTGGATTAGCAGCAGATAGAAGGAACTTTTTATTTCATCTACGCCCCTGGCATTACCTTCCATTTATGGAGACATCAAGCAAACTAGAAGTCAAACACACAGTTGATGGTATTTGGTTTATCTGGAGTTTTCAAAATGACTTTGGTGGTCTTGCCATCCTCCTAGTCCAGGAATCCTGTGCCTGTAACTAGTGAACCAGAATTTTCTGCTGCATGAAATGTTACCAAGTTGTTGATTCACCAAAACCAATTCAGTATAATTTCTGCTTGTTTTGCTATGATTGGCAAATATGGACATGGATTTTTACACATATCTTGATATCTGACTGCTGTAATAGTTCTCCCCTGGGAATCATGAATAACAATAATGAGAACCTTTGTGTATTTCAAGCAAGAAAAATACATGATGTGTATGCTTTTTGGACTGTTTTCTTCTACAACAACACTCACAAAGTATAAATAGTGTGACATGATGTAGAAAGTGTGGCAAAGGCAGTCTGTGAAATGTGCTGCTTTATACAAAGTTCCTTGCCAAGGCTGCAGTACTACTGAAATAGATGTTATTTATGTTTCATATTTGGATGTTAGGTTTTCATAGTGAGATTGTGTACAAAAAGCACTTTTCTCCTCTAAGTAGATGTTGATTTTTGTACTTTGAAAATGTTTCATTGCACCAACTTTTCTTTCTGTGTTGGAAATGATTGAATAAAATTGTTTTGGTGGAGCAAATGATTTTAAGATACGTAAACTGTACTAAAATTACATTGAATTCAAGCTCCATCTGTTGAAACATTGAGAGTTTAGGATATTAGGTGAAGTTGGAATATTTAGGAGGAAAACTGCAGTCCGTGTGGGAACCTTGAACACTAGCAGAGAACTTTGACTTACAGACAGGCAACCAAGAGAGAAGGGGCTGGAGGACACAGAGAATGCTGCAGTGTTTGCCTATATATATATTTAATTTATATGGGTTGAGATACACAAATTTAAATGTCTTCTGGCAAATTGAATTAAATATGAGAATCACCTCAAAAATAAGTGGCAGAAACATCCCAAGGGAAAGATCAGTAGAAAAGATCAGAAAGATCATAGATATTGAACTATGTGATCTTTCCAAAAGTATCTTGCACAGGCTCATAAGAGCTAATGAGGATGCAGGAAAGCATAACTGCAAACAACTGTCATTTCTGTGTGTTAGCACTGTGATCATTTTGAGTGTCTAATTCACACTATGAAAAAGTTGAATTATGGCCTACGAACTTTGAGACGTGTCTTCTAGATAAGAAAGTTGTTTCCTTTGCAGAACCACATGGTATTATTTTTTATCCACTTATGAAGGAAAATATTTTTGATGTCACATTAGCTATGTTCAACACAGATCCAGTTCATTGTTTTGTGTGCTTTTTGATGTGTGAAAATGTTTGTCCTTATGTTATATTCTGTGCATCTCCAGATTTCTTCTTCTGTCTGCTGACCTCCCAACCTTGTAAATGAATCTGTCAGGTAAAACAGCACCAGATGCTTTCCAGAGATTCAGATACTTTTCTCTTGTAGTGTTATACTTACCATTTCAGTAGTGAAAAAAAAAAAAAAAAAAAAAGGTCATGATTTTCCTTCTGTAAATCCAGGTTTTAATGTTCCTTTCCTCACGCATTTCAACTTAATCTGTAATCTTTTGTTATTTTAGTGCTCCCATATCATTTTTTGCTATTAGGTTTGGCCACTTAGTTGGCCTTCTCCGAGGTTACTATTGCTATTCTGTATTTACCGAATTTCTGCTTTCCCTTATGGGGTTGGCTTACGCACAAATAATGACCTGCATGCTTGAGGGCTTGCTGAATTAATTATACCACATAAATAAGTTTGATCAATACATATCTGTCATAAGACTCTTGATGCTTTGGAGGGCATTAAAAATCTTTTCTCACTCTCCATTGTTGAATAAAACTCCCATCTCTCTCTTCAGTTTAACCTTTAATGTCAGAAGCGAATTAATTGGATAACTGAACTCCATGAAAACAGGGTATATTTTGAGATTGGATGACACTGGCTATGAACATCAAATATTAAATAGGTTCTGAAAAGCACTGAAACAAGAGCAGGAAAGGCCATAATTCATTCTGCTTCAGAGACAATATTTTGGCTCTTGTTTTTCTAAAACTTTGGAGATCTATTGAATTACCAGGATTTAGATAATGAAACAAATGGAAAATTGTCAAGTAAGTGAGAGGTATTTTCACTCTCATTCATTGGTATGTGATAACTGATGCAGTTAAAAGGAGAAATCAGCGTTCATCAGCTGAACATCATGTCATATATTGTGTCCTCCTCTACAAATGAAAAACCCAATGGCAGGAAAGTCTCTTCCCTGTTGGGAGCTAAATTTAAATAAGCAAAGCGAATTGTTATGGAAGATGTTGTGGTCATGTCAATGTTTGAATATTTAAGGTATTCACAGAAAAGCTATGACAAAACTATAGATTTTCTCTGTTGAAAAATGTCATCATGCTAAAGGAAAAGCAATTTGTGGAATGATTGTTGCTGTTAGTGCTTTTTATTAAGGATGGACCTTATTTTTTTCAATTTCTCACCAAGGTGAGAAATTTCAAGAGAGCAGAAAAAAAAAAAAAAGTAATAGCTACATTCAAACTAAATTGTATCTTCATAATGGTTGTAGAATATACAGTCTGCCGGGATTGTCTTTCACTTTTTTCAACATATTTTTAAAGCCTGATTTTTTTTTTTTTTTTTTCAGTGTAAATCAAAGTTTCTCTATTGCTATGTTCCTGACAGCATCACAGTGGAAAGGTATGTTCCCTCAGTTAGTAAAATAGCCTAATTCATGAGTAATTCTCTTTAGTTTAGAATTCTGCCATTTATAGATATTGAAAACCTAAAATGTTTTATATCTTTGTATACAGAAGCAATCAAATTATAAGTAGCTTATGAGTCCCATAACTCTGCTATAGGCAAAGATATCAGGATACAAGGGTCACCATGCATTTGAGGTAAGTGAAACTTTTTAACAATTTATAATAGGAGTTGGAAAATGTTTATTTTTCCTCAATGAAAATTGTTTTGGCAGAAATGATCTCTGGCCTCTTCCTACTTTTTTATTGCTATATGTTTATGCAGCATTAAATCATGTGAATCATTCAGGGATATCACCACGGATATTTATATATCCCATATCAGGGATATTTTCCACTTGTCCTGACTGTGCATGGGCCAGTGCTCTCCATTCCTGTGAGACTGGGAGGTAAAAACACCCACCCTTTGTAGCACTCCTGTGCTCAAAGGGAAAAGCACCACTTGTTGCTTTTTAGTGCAACATGCATGAGGGTTGGTTGGCCACCCAGCCCAGAGTTTATTCTTTGCCAGAAGCAGCAGAAGATGTGGTTTGTGGAGACATCAACAAACTTATTAATATGGAGAGAGAGAGAACCAAAAGCAACAAGGTTGAGAGAATAATGGATATTATGAAATGTGATTCTTGTCAAAACTGATTTAGGGAAAGCAGACAATAATTGAAATAAATGAATACTCTCCATTGCACATCCCCCTTCCACTCCCGCCAGCACTAAAGAGACATATGAATGTGCTTTCTGCTTTTTTTAATGTTGGCTCTTTGTCAAGGTTACCTATACTTGACCTTCTGATACTGTGCTGTAAAATGCCTTTGATGTTGTGTCTGGAATGCAAGGCACAGACTTCTCTTAGAAACACAAATCCTACTGGAAGCACTTGCATGTATTTCAATAAATGCAATCATTTGAGTTACTTAGAGTTCATGTGACAGAAATAAGAAATAAATTTATGCAGGAAGCAAACACAGACTGTCTATAGAAAGTGGAAAGCTGGTATCTATAGCTGGATAGCTATGTATAGATGAGTACCTTTTTTCTTGCATAACTTTTAAGTGGGTTTGTTTTTCATAAAGCATTTCTTCTGATGTCAGCTCATTAATATTGCGACACTTGGCTTAGAAATGTCTGACAAAACCAGGAGACTGTAACCGCTGTCATCTGAGGAGTTATCCCTTCAGGCTAGTTGAGATCCTTTTGTGCTGCAGGGAGAGTAAGCACAGGTGGGACTGAGCTTCCCATTATGTTGCCTATCTGGAGAAGGATACCCTTGATAGAGGTGAAGTCAGTGTTACAGGAAGCCACTTTCTTCCCCTGGAGTGAGAGAAGTGGCTCTGTGATGGTTTTCAATGTATGTGTCCAGAATTTCTGAGCACTGGTTTGAATAGATAGGGAACCTGGAGGTGTCACAGCTAAATTTCAGAAGAGAAACTTCCTAGAGTGTTCCAGAAAAAAGGCTGTAAATGTTCATCTACCAAAATGCCCCAGCTTCTCAACAGTGGGTTCTGACTCAGCAACACAGAATTCCACAGAGCCAGTTACTGAAGTGTGTTTCAAAAGGTGGAGCCTTGGAGATTGGAGTCTATCATTTCGATGCAAAAATAAGGGAATTATACATCTTCTGAAATACCTTAGAAACACAGAGGGTTAGTTTTGACATCTATTACTGGCAGGGCACTGGGACATACTAGGTGTTACCAATTCTTAGCATGCTTAAGAAGTTGGGCCAGTACTGAAGACTTCAGTTAACAGTATAAAGATGGCATATAATAAGATCTTTTGCATTAAAAAAGGTATTTCAGATGAATCATATTGTGAACATTGTAGAGCAAATGCAATAACAAATCATTCAGATTTCAAATGTTATAAATGAACTAAAAAAGAATCTAGCAAAATAACATATTGCTATTGAAAAAGTATGGAGTTCTGCAGTTTGAGAATAAATGCTTACAAAAAGGAGCTGTTTTCAAGATGGCCATGTTGTTATAAACCAAAATTTTTGTGCTTGTTCCAGTGTATACAACTGATATTCTCTTTCTATGTGTTCCTTTGTGTTAATAAATAAATAAATAAATAACCCTTAATTTTTCCTTCTTTCTAACCTCCTCCACACTTGAATCATGTAAAATTTCCATTGGTGAATTTTCCAATCATATTTACTCTACCTTTCTGTCTTGTCTTGTGTGTGAGTCTGTTAGTTAGTTTGTTGATGTTAGTTAGTTTTTTGCTTTTCAACACGTCAAGGGCAAAAATCTGACTATGGGTCCTCCTGTTTCACGCAGTGCCGCTGTGACTCCTGGGTGTGCAGGGTCCCCTGGCAGGGACCAGGACAGAGAGCAGGGCAGGCCGAGGCTGGGGTGTGCATCCAGTGCAGAAGCAATCCTGGCAGTACTGTGCAATTCCCCTACCCTGAGACAAGCTGGTTTGCTTTGTTTTCTGTTCCTTCGGGAACAGAATGTTAAGATGAATGTATGGGCATTCCTTTGGTGATAACATATGGAAAAGCATACTTGTAGCTGGAAAGTGGTCATTGCAACTGGGCTCCTTTGAATATGGAGCACAGCTTGCTGATGCTTCCCCTCATTTTTTCATGATACCATTTTTGTCTTTGTGTATCCAAAATCGACTTCTTCCTGTATGTCCCTATTATACTCTGAACTTCTCCCCCCAACCCATTATCGTGTAAGTTGTCTTATACAACTCTCCACACCTTATAAATAAAAGCTGTAATGCTGCCTCCGTAATTTCTCTGCATTGTAACACCATGCTCCTTATTTCCCTTACTTCTGCATTGCCATGTCCTGACCCAGGCTGACCCAGGAGATGTGCCCTCTTCAGGCTAATCCTTTCTGCAATAATCCCCTAACTCACAGCGCTAAGGGCCTTGGTGCTTTTGGGTTCTCTGTCTGGGCTTCCCAAACTTTGTCTCAGCTGTGCCAACTCTAAGCTATGCAGTGCTGCAGAAATGCTAAACAGCTAACAGGTCCTCAGCCTCTCCTTCCTACACAGTCTGATTGCCAGCCAGCAATGTACATGGGATCCCCTCACTGCGGCTGGTGGAGAGAGCAAAGGAGACCTTCCTGGGAGGCTGGAGCTCAATGAGTGCTGTGGAAGGTGAGGGACTGAAGGTGAAGTCTGGTGACTGTTCTGCATCTTATTTCTCCCGGGAACACTTCCTTCTTTGCTGACTATCTCTTACGCTCTGTAAGTCCCACCCTGCAGCCCAGCAGGGCTCCTTACCTTGGACAGGGGCTGTTCAGTAGCACTTGGCCTCTCGGGAGGCCCGTGTGGCTTAGGAGCTGCACCTTGGCCACTGTCATGCTGCACCTCATCCCCAGCACGTCACCCAGGGAGGTGACGTCCTTCACACTTGGTGGTGATACCTGGTTTAGGTACATCATTATTTCTAAGTCACTTTGGCAGGAAAGTTTATTTACATTTCGTAATTATCTTAAAGTCTCATTACTGGAGACACCTGGTACTTGCTGTCACATTTAAGGTTGCAAAACAGTTCCCATAGCAACAGCTGCCTGCACACCGTCATTTTGCAGTGTTTCCCTATTGGCTAAAAAATCCACAATTGCTTTCTGTCCAAGGTTTAATTTTCCCATCAATCAATTCTGAATTAATTAGAGGTACAAGAATATATTATTTCTTATTAGACAAAAACTATCTTCCCATTTTCTTTTAGACAAAGCTATTGCAAGATTAGGTAGGCTGAACACTACTAGTATTTTAATCAATATAAATCCCATTTAAAACATTTGAAGGATTTAAATTGTGGCCATGTCTAAAGACCCAAAATGCGTTATGAATCAAGAGATATTTAAATTTCTTTTACCACTATATAAGAAATGAATATTAATCTGGAAATGCATCTCAGATCTACTGACAGTTCTCAGATCTCTTGGCAGTTTCCTGTGCAGCACCTTTGTGTTCACAGCAGCTGCAGCAGAATTACAGGTCTTCCATTGTACTTTCTGGTGCCTAGCAGTCTTGTGCACAGTGTTTCGAATACACAGCTTTCTGCTTGAACCCAAATGCCATCCTATCCAACAGATTAGAGCCCACATGTATTTTTTTTAAATGCAGTGCAAGTTAATCACACTTTTATGTCTTGAGAGATCAGAAGAAAATAAGGACATTATGCTTAAATTACTTTTATTCCCTGTGTAAAGGTGTCACAATAATCTTCAGTAATCTGAGGATACCAGTTTTATTCATGAAATAAAATATTTTTCTATTCAAACTAAATATATGTATATCTTTTATAGTAAAACACTTTGTATGATGGAACGAGTGTATGGAAATTACTTAGGCTTAAGTAGAAAATTAAACAAATCAAATTACATACTGAAAATATGTCACAATAAAAACAATGCAGTAAGGTTGAATACTAAAGCTGGTACTATTGGTGTAATTTCACCTTATTTTTCTCATTCAGCATTAATATTTAATAACACTGTAATTTAAATGTATTTAATATAATAGACTGTAGAACTTGGGCTGTGAGTCTGAGATGAGTTCAGTGTACTTTAAAGCTGTTACAATAAGAGATTTTTTCAGCAGCAAATATATTTTCTAACATACCTGTGCTCCAGGAAAAAGTTTTGCTCCTGAGGGAATTGAACACATTGACTTTTAAAAAGACAAGTGGTCCCAATCTTATTTGAATAAATATCTCATCAACTTGCCATTAATAAGTTGTAATGGAATTAACCAATGGTATATTTTGGACAGTTAATTTACAAAGGAAATACCTATTTTCCCATTTGTGTTAAGGAATGTATTTTCTAAAGTATCTGAAACATATAATTAGTTTAATTAAAATTTAATTCTTTTAAAAAATCTGAACTGTACCCCTTTGAATTGGTAGTTCAGCAGCAGATTAGCAGAAAAAGACAGATTAAAATTTACTTATTCACCCTTTGCAGCCTCTTCCAATATATTCAGACCTTCTGGGTTTTTATCACATTTTTGTTGACATGTTAATGTATAATGTGAAAGTGTGGAAAGACTGTAAGAAAATGTGGGAGGAGAAAAATCACAGACATCTTAAATAACATTCAGAGTAAGTGAAATGGGTGTATGGATTTTTTGCCGCTTACGTCCAGATACTAGTTTTAGAGGATATTAATTCTAAGCATCCACTGAATGTGTCTCTCAAGTCAGCCTGGTTTTCATTTTTCCATTATAGCTGAGTTCCTGGACTGTTCTATAACAGCGTCATTATTTTTACAGTCTGACACTGCAAATTATGTAGCAATATTAAACTATCTTGTGGTGTTTGAGTAACACAAGCAAGTCAGTAAAGCAGATGAAAGTTGAGGTTTACAAAGACAGCTCTAGCTAGAAAAGCAAAATGGGAACAATTTGTTTTTCATATTCAACAGCAAGCAGGGTATTCCTATGACTATGGAAATCCAGGATGCCATTGTTAATGACAGAGTACCTCAAATTAAATAGCAAGCATTCACTTTTTCCTGGAAAAGAAGTAATTTTCCTGGCTGTGGAGGCAGGTTCTGCAGTGTCCTTTAATATTTTATCATTGCCACGTTTTTGTGTAACGTGTTTCCAAACACTTCTTATGAGATTATGATAAGGAATAATAGACATAATGAATGTCTATTAGTGTCTGGGGCTTGAACATGTTTGAGGTTTGTTGTAGCAATACCATCTTCTGACAAAGACTTTTGAGGAATGAGAATTTACATCTTACAACATTGTTTGTTTTTAAATAATATTTCGCATATAGTTAAACAAAACAAAACAAAGCACATCCTTTTGAATTAAAAGCCTGTCAAGCATGCCAAGCTGCGAGTGGACCTCTGGGTGAATATATTATTTGCTATCTACATATAGCTCATACAAACTCTCAACTCAATCCAGCCCTTGTCTGGTGGTAATGACCAGGATAACTGCTGGAGATAGACATATGGAGTCTTTCCCTTTGGGAGGGATGTGTGGCAGGGGCATACTTGGTACCACCAGCTTCAAATACCACCTTCTTTTTTGTTCTTGATAGACTGGGTTTTGCTTTATTTTGATTTTGAGTGCCTGTCATAGTATGGGAGGAGATGTTCTGAAGCTGCTTATATATTGTTTACTTTTGCTGGCAAAAGTCGTTGAAAGAGGGATCTTTGAAAGATAGTGTATATGTGAAACAGCCTCGTTCTAATTTACACCAAGACTGGAAAAAAGCCAAAGTGGGCTTCTCCAGAAATCAGACGAGTTGGCAACAGCTGTAATAATATTATCTCCAAATCTCTTAGGTCTTCTGATGCAGACCTTGCCTCAGGCTGCTGAGGTGAGTGATTGAATTACAGTGGATTACATTCTGTTGTTGAGTGTGATTTATATCCACAAAAGGAAAACAAACAAACAAACAAAAAAACAGTAAAAGAATAGTAAAAAAGTTTTTATCTTACTAAAAAAGATGACTCAATGTGCAGAGAACTTTTTTTTTTTTTTTTTTTTTTTTTTTTTTCAGTGGAAATCACTATGGCAATTGACAAAGTATTATTTTAATTTCACAGTGTTCTATAGGCTGCTTTGGGTTAGTACTTTTATCTCTGTGAAAAACAGCGTAGAATCTGGGGCAGTGTTTGAAAACATATCCTTGAATGGAAGTTATCTGAAGAAAGAAGGTAGACCACCTGCTCAATAACTACTGTTAGTGCTAGAATTTACCGTTGGGTTTTATGCTAGCAGGACATGATGTAGGCTGTGCTGTTTAACAAAAAATCCACACTGTGTTGGAGTACTGAACCAAATATTTGTCTGTCTTCTCCTGTTGCTTAAACGTAGCCTTACCAGGCATTAGCCATGAATCTAGGAGCATGCTGAATTTACTGCAGGTGGGAATATAGAAAAATATATTTTCTAGCTTAAAAGTGATTTGGGTATCTACTGATTTTCTCTGCTCTTTTTTTTTGTGATAAGGGGTTTCCTCTTTCTGGGTACTTTACTACACAGTGTTTGGCTTATTAAATAAAAATGTAATAAATATTCATAAAAGTGTACATTTCTTATATCATTGATTTCCTTTCAACAGTTTATAGAAAGTTTCTTTAACATACAATAAGAACAACTTGAAAGATTTACCATGTCAAATATATCTTTTTAGAAACTCAGAACTGTTAATTTCCTTTCCAATTTTTAAATTCTCATAAATTTACAATGACTTAATGATGAAAACCATCCCTTCCTTGTAGTGACAAAGCCTCCATATTCATCTATAACCTCAAGAATGTGTAGACTGTGTAATATTTCATGGCAGATGGATTAAAATATATCTTAACAAAAGTATTTAATTAAGTTTCAAAAATTATAAGCAAAGGAGTGTTTACAGCCTTGTTTCTTCCAGTGTCATTAACCTTATACAATGGCATCCTGTCATATTTCAAAGCTGAACTTGCACAGTTTCACCTTCTGTCTAGTATTTTTATTCACAATGCAGTCAGCTCTCTGTGCAGTCATATATCTTATTCATGTAGTTGTTCACTGATGCAATGATCAAGTCTCTTGTCAATCTGCTTTTCATTAAGTTGAATAGCTTGAGTTCCTTCATCCTTATTATTTTTTTTTTCTTCAGTTCTGGGTTATTTTTGTGATCCTCTTTCCAGTTTCTGAGTGGTTATAGGACCATGAATAGCAGGGTCTGATAGTTATGTCAGTGCACTCCTCAGTGGCAAAGCTTTTCTTACAGTCACGTAATATTCTACTGTTCCATATATCCCTTTTCTCAGCATAGCACCAGGGACACACTGAAGCATGAGTTTTCAGTGATCTTTAAGGTCATTCTCATTCTGAGCAACTGTTGTCAAAGGAGATCCCTTATTGATTTATTTTTTTTCCACATGTACCACTTTGCACCTGTGGTATTAAGATTCCTTTGATTAGATTGTGACCACCCAGTTAACTCTAACGATGCAACGACTTCTGTCATAAATAAATGTTAAGCATTTTAAAAATTATTCCTGTGTAGATTTACCAGTCAGTTGTCTGCTCTTACCCATATGCTGGCAGATCTCTTAAGTAAGTTTTAGAAATATTTAATTGACTCTTTGCAATCCCTCACATGCAAATTTTTCGTTCTAAATTAAGTACCTTGAAGACACCAGAGTGGACTGTACTGACACAGCTGTCTCTATCAAACTGCTATGTATCTTTCTAAAAAAGCTGACAGGTTGTTTTAACAGGACCAGCTTACTGGGAAAACATCAATTATTTCAGTTTGGCTGCAGACTGGCACCGATGAGCTTTGTTGCCAGCTACAAGATCACTGCTCTGGGCTTCGCATAAGGCTGACCAGTTTTTGATCTAGTTTCCCTGCCACCACTTTTACCAGTTGTAAACACTCCAAATACATGCAAATTCCATGCTTGAGAATTTCATTTGATTTTTTTTTTTTTTTTGGTTAAAAAATTGTTGTCAGTTGATCAGCTAATTATCTGGACCTGTTGATTTGAAATTGTTACATTTCTTCAGATGCTGCTTTGCATCTTCTTTTATTACAGGTTGTGCAGTTCTGCTTTGGTCACAGTCAGGTAGGAGGAATATGTGTTTTAGTGCTATCTTTTAAATTTTAAGTAGAGAAAAAAAGAATTAAGAAGCTTGTATTTTATGAATTGGTATTTGATTTTCCTGTCTGTATAAAGTAGAGAGTATATGTCTTGCTGAAAAATTGTTTTTTAGAAATTGTTTTTAAGAGCTTGTTCCTAATGTCTATGACCCCACAGGCTATTTCATTGATTCCTTCAGTGTCTGTGATCAGTCATTTGCATTATAGATCTTATTAAATGGCTATTAACTTTTCGCTTTGTGTTTTTCTTTTTCTGCTAGCATGGTTTATAGATGAATAAAATGGAAGTCAATTTCTTTCCCCCCCCTTTTTAAATCTAGTATGTTTTTTTGGGTTTGTGAAAGTGTGGGAAGCTGGCATCCAGTAGGATTTTTGCTAGGGTTTTCATTTTGAAATATAGTACTCGAAGCAGTGATATTGCTTTTTCTATTACAGCCATACAGGATGTGAAAGAAGGAAGAGTTTCAGGAGATGCATAATTTATAACCCCTTTTCTTTTATTTATTTATTAAAAAAAAAAAACCACAAACATTTTTTCCCCCTAGAGAGAGAACTTAAAAAGTACATTGGATAAAGCAACAAATAAAAATAATAAGAAGAGGTATGAAACCAGGAAGAAGAAACTTCTATATAAAAGTCTCTGAAAAATGGGATGATTATACAAGAGAAGTTTTATTCAGCATGAAAAGATTAGATCCAGGAATGACATTTTTCTTTTTAAATTTTAACTTCCTCCCACTAAGCACAGAGTCATGCAAATGAGGGAAAGGTGCAGTAATTGAGTCCTTTGAAAATGAAACATCACTTAGAATCAGGAGGGAATTCAATGAACTATTTAATTTAGAATCTCTTTCAAGTGTATTAAATAGGGTTTCTCGTTTCTGAACTTGCACTGGAAAAAGTTGTAGCTGATGTTAAAATATTTGTTCTATTTAAGAGTATTGTGTTTCAGTTTAGAGGTAGGAAAGGCAATGTCATCAGATTGAGAGCTGACCAGAGTGGATATATTACATGGATTGCTGTCTTGTGTTTTGAGATCTGTGGTGAGCAGGACTTGCTAATTATGTCTGCTGACTTAGATTGGAAGGAAACTTTGATTTGAAGAGATTTAGTGCTTTTTACCAGAATTACTGGCTGAAGTTTTGCAAAAGGAAACTTAGTTTGAATTATAATTATGATTATGTGCTATCAGCAAACTCTCATTGCATATCTGTGGCACAGATGGCAATGCAAGGAACTTATGAGCATGAGGCAGGACCATAAGTAATGTATTAGTCAGACTGAAAGCTCAGTCTGTTGTTTCCAAGAGTAACCAGTTGCAGTTAATTAGGCTTCTGGAAAACAAATTGTTCTTCCTGGGCTGTCAGTTCTGTATGGAGTATTATGTGCAATAGCATCTAACTGACCCATTTCCTGTAAACGTATCTGATTGTTCTTTTTGGCCTTATGTTTCTAGAATGTACCTGGCTTTGTTTAAACTGGCCTACAGTTAAACTGTGAGCTATAAATGTCTGCACTGTATATAACTGTGCACAGTACTACCTGCCTTCTAGCTTGCATTGGCAAGTCATTCCCTGTAAATCTTAGTACAATGTGTGCAGCTTTCTCTGCACCAGAATGGCTGTTTTTACAATTCCACTCCATTCCTCCTTCCCGTCATTCTGGTCCTATTATTTTTATTTTTATTTATTAATTTCCTCCCTCTTTTAACATTGGTTTCCTTTTCTGTGCATTAATTTGGATGACATTTCTCATGTTCTTCCCTTTCAAAGAATAGCACTGTTATAGGTATCCTCCTGATGTTTACTGCACTGAACTGCAATGCAAAGCAGCAGTATTCTCCTCATAAATTATACTATAGGAGAAACTATGAAGAATTATGAGAATAGGAAAATAAAAATGTTAGTGACTAAATTACCTTCTAACTTTACTCTTATGTTGTGTAAAGCTGGATACTTGTTTCTATTTTTTTTTCTCTGATTTTGGAAACAAGTCACATGCAAAAAACATCTCCAAATTACTAAGTAGTGCAACTGTTTAAAATGTGACAGCAGCACTGCTCAGTCTGCTATCACGAATAGCTGTTTTTGTGTCTCATTGCTGTGGGTTGCCATTTCAAAATATGTTTCCAGAGGCTCAAAGGAATGCAATCCCCTATGCTAGAAGCCTTCCAGATGTAACATTCTGCAATAACCTCATGCAGTTCAGTAACAGACTGACATGTTTGCAATGGGCTCAGGGAAGGAAATATTTTTCTTTGAAAACTGGGCAACCTCTTCTTCTTGTGGCCCTGTGTGAGCCACAAGTTGGAGCCTGCAGAGGTGCTTTCCAACCTCAACCATTCTGTGGTTCTGTGAAAAATAGTATAGGGTAGCTGGAACAAAGAGAATTTGGGCTGTTTGAAGTAGGTATTATCTCTGAGAAATTAAAGCATAAGGAATGCCATCTGGTCCATGAAAATATGCCACTGCAATGATTACTGTATTAAAGAAAGCAGTCTCCTAGCATTTAGCAGGGTAATGAATATCATTGCTATCACTTGAAACAAGATGGCAAAACTGAGGATTTGTTAGAGCGAAAAAATTCTCCATTGTTTGAGGAACAAAATTGTTCTAAGTCATTTACGTGGCCTCTGGTCACCAATTAGATAAATTCCTCAGCTGATCCAAGTCCCCTTAGCAATGTAAAGCTGGTGCTGAATTAGCTTTACAGCTTCTCTTCTAGTGGAAATGCATATCTGCCACTGCACATGTAGAGCATCCTACAGATTTTCACTGTTCTGTTCTTTAAGTAGCTGGTGCTTCTCTTGGCACTTAAAGAACCCGGTATTCATCCTGGGAGATATCAATATCTTGCCTGTGACAGCAATGCATATATCTCAAGCTGTACAAAATGAATTTGTGTCATGTCACCTGTAGAACCTGATAACCACACTGATCATTTTCAGCCATGGGAAAGCTTTTGTGTTTGATTTGAGCAAGGAATGCCTGGATAGTCTGGAAGTGATTAGGAAGTGGTTGTCATTTTACAGTGCAAGGCTGGTAGCTTTTTAATAGCCTGGTGAATGTGTGTCTGCATCTTTCAGAAAAAATGGAATGAGCTTTAACTGAAAAATACACACTACTTAATTCTGCTAGTCCTGCCTGGATGGTGGTGCATCTGCAGCCAGAAAAGAGTATTACTGAATCTTACCATGCCATTTACATTGCTGACAAACTCATATTGCAGCTGTACATATAGAAACTATGGGAAGCAAATAAAACATTTCTCAGTTATTAATTTAATAGTAGACTTTGGGCAAATGTGTGAACTTCCTGTTTCCAAATATGGCCTTCATGTTTAGGTCCTCTGTACTTTATAGGTATTTAATAATATCTGTTTTCTTATCCTGAATTCAAGAGGATTGAACACCTGCTTTTTCTATCAACTACTACTTAAAAGCATACTCTAGATTTCTAGAAACAAACAAACTGAAAAATCAATTTAAGAAATCTGAAGCATTTATGAAATATGGTTTTTAATTTCCTGGACTTTAGCATCCCCATGGTACAATGACTGTCTCAGCTGGATGTTGAGGAAGTTTGTCAACTTAGTGGCAAACTGGAAGGAAGTCACTAGTACTGTTCTTGGATTGCACTATAAAAACTGAGGAGAAGAAAAGTCCATGGTCATTCCCTTTTCCTAGCAGAGCTTTCTCCTTGATGCTCTGTCAGGGGGAAGACTGAATTTCTGTTACCCTTCAATGGACTTGCCTCTAAATCTCACAGATATTGGGGTCCATGTAGAAACTCTGAATCTCCATGCAGTTATGTGCTCCTGGTAACTGTGCAAACCTTGTCAGCACAGCCTTCAGGGATCTGTACTTTCCACCAAGAGATGTGGTATAAAAAATAAAGGTATGCCTTCACAGGCATACCTTTCACATACCTTTATACCATACTTCTCCATCCTGGTGCACAGCCATCATCATGTCTGCAGTAATTGAGGAAGATGCTTTAGTAGGGTGACCTTTACTCAACTATACATAACTGGGACTACCTGTGGGGAACCTTCGTATGTCCATATCTGCCCCCTGCAAGATGGTTGTGATGCTGGTCATGTAGTGTCTACTCTAGGTACAAAAGAGTCCCAGTGTGAACTTGCTGGACTGGTTGTTAAATACATTAAACTCTTCTAAATGGAATCCTTGCATTGAATAGTAAAATTCTGTGTTTATATTTATCTTTGCAGTGTCTAATTAACTCTCTGTGAGATTGGTCATTCATGCCGCAGGTTTCCAGGAGCTATGAACCAATTCTTAATTCTCTGTTAAATGCAGGGAGTTCTCATTTTAGAAGTTTTCTTTTGTATGTTGAAATTTAAATAATTTGAACTTCAAACAGGCATTTAATTTTACATATTTTTTTCCCCTGGCTTTGATAAAATAGTGAGCCTGCACAAAAGGTAAAATTGTTCAGCTGACTAGCTTGAACAAACCTGTTCTTGAATAAAACTTTCTCTTTGCTCACCAGTTAAAGCTTTGTGGAGTTTTTTAGACAGGTATGAAAGGCACCTTGTCTGCACATCGCAGAAGCTCACAATCGTTTTCTGGAAACTGCGGATGGAGGCAGATTGTTGTGCTATACTGGACAACTTCCAACACATTTTCTCCTGTGCTGCAGGTAGCAGTGGCCCATTCTTTGCCAACATTTATATGGAGTTATTTTAATTTATATGAAGCTCCGTTTATAAAATAAATAAATAAATAATAGGTTTTCAAATGCTTCATTGGTTAGTCTCATATCTCAGAAATATTACATTTCAGTAACCTACTTACTCAAGTTTTCACAATAATTATAAAGTTTTCTAACAATAATAATTTCTGATTGGCAACTTCGAATTTTGTTGGCTAAAGTAGCCTAAACATCTAAGTTCTGAACTTTAGAAGATATAGTAGGAAACTACATAAGGAAAATTTCCCATGTCTAAAATAAGATTAAAATAGAAAATGTAAAATAAACCTAAAGTAAACCTAAAAAAGTTAAGCTACTGATCTATTTTACTCATTTTAATTGGAAGAAGGAAATGTTACTTTGATAAATAGAAAAAACTTAAATTTAAAAGTAAAGGTAGTTATCTTCTTTTATATTAGCTGTTTGACTCTATGGGCTATTGTTTGGAAAAGTCACAGTGATAATATTGTGAAATATATTGAGAACAGTTTTACAAACTTTGGCCTGCATGTACAGTATCGGATACCTTTATGTTTAATATATCTGTCCCTTGGGTTTATACAAAACAAAAATATTCCTACCTTTGCAGGTAACTGGGACAGTTCCTTGCAAAATTCCTTGTTTAGTCATCATCAGTGGGGTTGTTTATTAATTTTGTACTAAACTTCATGAACTTATCTCTACTGAGAACACATCTTGTATTGTAACTGGGCTGCAAGTGGAAAGACTGCATGCTTGCTCTGGCTTACACATGCTGGGGTAAGTGAGCTGCAGTGGGGTGGTGGAGCTGAATCCACTAAGGTAGGCTATAATTGGAGATACAGAACAGATAATTAGAGACATGATAATCATGGATATGAAAACCCCTCCAGCAGAGGGACACAATTATATGGTTGTGCTGTTGGCTTCTCAGTCAGGAAGCTGACAGCTCTCCTCTGCTTGTTGAAGAGGACTGTAGTTTAATGACATGAGATTTCATAAAGCCAAAAAAAGCCTATTTTCCATCATAGAATAGAATACTATGACTCCAATTCTGGGAAAAACAATGCTGAATTTCATGTATATATATTTATCAAAATCTAACACCATCTATTCCAGCTGAGTTAGGCACATACCTGGAATAGCAGCAGCAAATCTACTGGTATTGCAGCAGTTATTCATTTTTTATGTTTCCATGATACTAGAGTTATTTCAGGGACAATATAATGTGGAAACACAGACAGTGTAAATGGCCCAAGGTCATAATGGTGGTACCAGTTAGATAAAACATTTTTTTTTGTATCGCATTTTATAGGCATTTCATATGCCCCCAAACAGCTTCACTCATGAATAGTATTTTTTTTTTTTTTTTTTTTTTTAATAACCTGTGGGCCTCTGTGAAAAGCAATGACAACACTGTGATTGTTTTGCAAGCATGTTTCTAGGGTAAAGTACAATGACACAGTCATACAGCATTTTTGCAACACAGAAACTGCAAGACTATATTCTGACTCACTTGCAGAGTTGCTTTTTCCCCAAATAATTGAATGCATGAAATAGCAACACCACCATTTTTGAAAGATTATTTCTGGTTTGGATGAACAAATATATATATATATATATATATATATGTTAACTCAAAGGTAGTGACTAATTTTAAAAGTTATGATGGGTCATATTTTCTCCATCTGTGATTATCAGAGTATAGAAAAGTCACTCTGAGTTTAGGCAGGAAATTTTGTATCCACTTGTAAAAGTAAAAAACCAAACAAATCAAAAAACAAACAAAGAAACAAACAAAACCACAACAAAACAGAACAAAAGAAAGTGTAGACTAAGAACATCCTCATGCAGGAAATCTGTTCAGAAGAGTTCTGTGTGTTGCAAGGTACAGTGCTGAACAAATGATACCACTGCAACTGAAGTAAATTTTCAAGAAATGTTGCAAATGACAGAACCTATTGAACATGGTGTTTTACTTAAATTGCAAGTCAAGCTTGTCTGCAAATACTAAAAAAAGCCTGAATTAGAAAGATGGCTTTAAGGAGCAACTGCGGTAGTCAGTTATGAGACAGTGTGAGGAGATAAAGATCTACAACACAGTAGACTTGCAGGCCATTTTAATGCTTTAGAGATATATTTTCTTCTTCTTTTACACATCTTTCTCATCCCAAATCTCACTCATGAAGGTCATTTGCTACGTGATTTTCTTCATTTCTTCCTGGGATGAATCTCTAAACATTTACTTGGATGATAAGTTATGTATGCATATTTAGATGTTAGAGAAAAGATAGACTGAAATGTCTTTACAGTGAGATTCTTTGCAGTTGTAAGGTAAACTTTGTCTCCATTTTGCAGACAAAATTCAAGGAGGTTGTTTGGTCCAGAAGATTTAGATCTGTACAGAACTCAAAATTATTTGTGTGTAAATAATGGGCTGACTGTGGTGTATCCATTATTGTATGAATAATTTATATAGACCTGGAGACCTGCTGTATGCTTTAATGTCTTTAAGGTAAATGCGCTTGTTTTACAAACAGACAGTTAAAAATCCAATACTAGACAGTTAAAAATCTGTTTACTTTCTGGTTTAAATTACCCTGTAAGGTGATTAAGTCAAAGCTATGGCCCTTGACTTCACTGTCTTGACGCAAAGGTTGCGTTTCATTTCTGCAGCTTTATTGCCTTGACAGTTTGCCTGGCAATTGTAACTTTATAGTGCTGGAGACTAAACCAGGTTACTTATCAGACATAATAAGATAGAAACAGGTTTTCACTCTGTGTGGCACTAGGTCTGTGAGCTGTTGAGAATAACAAGCACTAATTATTTAGATTATAATACAATAGTGTCTCCATACTAATGACAACCCCAGGGAACTCTCATGGGCTAGTTTGACTCCAAAGCAGCATGGTTCTTACAAACAAGAGTGATTCAAACTTGTTTTGCCTGTCTTACAGTGCTCATTGCTATTGGGAAACCATGTTTTGCCTATTAGTAAAGCAAACAAACCTGGTGGTGGTATAAGGAAGGCAGACCAAGGCATTGGCCAACCCACATGCATTTTTCATCCTGAAGTGGTATGCAGGCACTGGGATCTAAAATACAGACCTTAAACCTGGCGCAGCCTATCTTTGAATGACAATGCAGTGGGATGTGCTAATTTTATATGACATTGACATCCCCAAGTGCAACCTTTTGAAGTAACTACTCTTTTCCAGAATATTAAAACCACTAAATAAGTGTCAAATAGCATCATTCAGCGTATGAAGAATAGTTAAGGAAGTAGATCCTCATTCACACAACTTTGATTTTTAGATCGTTAGATATAAAGCTCATGAATCTTTACCAAACTACTTCATTCACTGAAATCCATAATTGATTTTTTTCACCATGAGACTTGTGCTGAACAAATCAATTTTTAGCATCTGTCTGAAAGCAGAGGCCATAAATCACCTATTTTACTATAAACTCTTGGGATTTCAGTAGCAGGTTTTCAAAGCCTGTTGGGCTAAATTTACATGAGGTGTATATTTACTTGTTCTGCTCTAAAATATTCTTTAGTACAATATATATGTGCAAGTAAGAGAGGTTTTACTTGGTCTGTTATTTCATTTTGGTTCAAGACATTTATTGGCTTTGATTAAAATGAAAACAATGGAAAATACATTGAGCTTAATATTTGGTTTGGATTTTTTATTTTTTTATTTTAAACAGTGTTCTGTAAAGATCTTAATGAAATTTAATGTTTACCATGACTTTGTTTAATCAGTTACTTATTTTGTATTTCGTTCACTCCTAAATACCTTGCTTGGAGTCAAAGCCCTACTATTTTAGATGCTATAGAAATGTGAAAGAAGAAGACAATCTGTTTTTACCATCTGCTACTTGTTCTTGCAAATTTGCACTTATATGGCCCATTTTACGCAGCATATGCAGTTTCTGTTATATTAAAAGCAATGCTTGCCATATATTAACTGAGTACATATGAAAGTCCTTGCCTGAAGTTTCAGTGCTGCAAGTGCCAATTAAATGGCAGAGGAGCTCAGTACAAACTTGCGTGAATGTGTTGGTGTCTGTAAGAAAGAGCTGTAAGTTAAAACACATTTTGGGAAGGAGCAAAAGAAAAATGACAAAGTGTCTGAATATATGCTGGCTTCACATACAGATGGTTGATTTCTTAATTCCTTTTCAAGGTCATGAACTATAAAGAACAGATTGTACAAGAACTACCTAGTACAGAATTACCTAGTCCCTCTTAGCTGGCTTCCCATAGTTGTTGTGGCACATGGTCTTTCTATACCTGTTCTGTCACTGACTCATTGAGCAACCTTCAGTAGCACTCTTGGAGTTGTGTTTCAAGATATCTGCTAGCACTGCACACCTTTGCCTTGTTTTTTTCTAAATTGAGTCAGCAGTATCTTAACTTGATGTAGCATCTGTCAATGAAACAGAAGATTTATGAGTTAGTGTAATTGAGAAAGATGCATGTTGCCCATGTGCTGGAACTGGGGAGGAGAGATTTCCCTGTCCTCTAGCTCAGCTTCTGTATCTATAAATTAGAGATTATACTTAACCGTCCTTTGTGCAAGACTTGTAATTTCTCAGCTGATGCAATTCTCTAGGATTATCTTCTTTCATTTTAGAGGTTGTTATTTTATCCATAGTTCTAATTAAACAAAGTTTTAATTTCTAGTAAATACACACCAAATCCTTAAAAAGTATGGATATCAAAAGTTGATCATAGAAATAATTGAAGATTTGAAGACTGAGACCTTAGGAGAGTCCCACTCAATGAGTAATAACTGAAGCATTTTAGTGCTTATAGTGTGTGTGCGTTTATTTGGGAAAATAGTTTTTAATGAAAATGACAATTATTTAACATTTTGTTTTCTGAGATTAAGGTTAATAATAGGAAAAACATGTTTTCTGAGTAGAGGATATAACCTATAATTTCAAGGACTATACTGGTTATAGAGAAGTACCTTAAACTGCTTAGAATAGACAACATCAGCTAAAAAGCAGTGCTTTTCTAAAGTATTAAGCACAATTCCTATTTAATACAAACCCTGTATGCACCAGAAAGTGGTTAATGAATGAATCTGACTACAGCTACTAGATACTAGCTAGTGGGTTAGGACCAGGTTTAAAAGTGGAAGAAATTATTTGTAGCTGGATAGAAAGCAACCCGTCAGCAACCCTTGTGTATGTCAAGATGTAAATGTGCCTAAATCCCTTTTGGATGAAGATTTACTCTGTTTCCTTTAAAGCCTTTTTATTTCATATGTGCTTGTCTCTTTTCTGTTCCTCTGTGTGCAGTACTGGTGCTTTCCAGTAAACAAGATGTGAATTCAGTCTCCTATTACAAAATGGCTTCACTGTCAGTATGAATAGCAGTAGCATAAATATTTTGAGGAGGTTTTCAAATTGAGAGTATGTTCACTCGTATTACAAGTTAATATTTGAGAAGTGCTATATGTTTATTTAGAAAAAAAATGGAAGAACTGCTGATCGGCAGGACAAGCATTGTGAGCGTTTTCCTCCTGATACCAAACAAATAAACAAAACCAACCAAACAAAAGAATTACCACCACCACCAAAAAAAAGCTACCAAGAAATGTTGTTTCCATAGTCTGTCAAGATGAGAAATGAAATTGAAACTTGCTTGGAAACCACAAAGAAGCACTTGGAGATAAAATCTGATGAAAATCCATCAGAGTGGCAGAGAGTGATTGTATTTCAGGGCAGTTCACCTGTCTGAGATGGAAGGGCTCTGAAGCTGCAGACAGTGACAAAATGCTTGGTTTATTATTTGAATATTTTTGTCAAAGCTAAAGCTTGACAAATTTAAAATATCCTCCTGAAAGATATACCATGACAAGAAACTTTAAACGGGAAACAGTGTAATTTTGTGAGTAGTGTCATTTATAACATTGCTGCTTCCAGAAATCTCTGTTTGGGTATCTCAAAATATGTGTGGATTTTACTTCCACATAGCAGTGGTTACCTTGATCAACTGTTATTGTATCTAAACTTTTATTCTGAATGTGAGAATTTTGTTTGTTTGTTTTTAACAGAAAGTATAATCTGGTCTAAATGGAAGGTTAATTGTAGAGTTGTATTCAGTTTGATAGCCACACAGGTACAAAAGATGACAGACTTCTTATACTTCCCAGAGGCTATTCTTTTCTGCATCTCATTTAGAAAATATTCATCCCAACCAGCATGTAGTAAGAAAATCTGAAATTTTGGAGAAAACCAAAGTTTGGACAACCCTAACCAATCACAGTTCTCTTTTATGAGCAGAAGGTGTTCAAATAAATGTGTTTTTCTTGGTAATATTGGTCACTAGAGATGCATTGCACTGTCATTTTCATTTATTTCAATGCCCCTCCCATGTGTTTGCACAGTTGCATTATGTTCCTTATTGCATCTGCAGTTGTGCATAGTGAAAATTATTACTGAAAAGGTATTGATGTACCACGTTTGCTCAGAGATCATGTGATTCCAACAGAGAAGCTGGCAACCTTTTCAGCTGGAGATCTACACAGAGCAAGAACTGGGTAAGCCAAGGAAAGAAAAACAGTAAAGGAAGAGTCTCAGAACGTTAACTGTTGGTAAAACCAGAGCTGTGCATGAAAGCAGGTGAAGCAATGGACCGCACTTCAAGAGAAAAGGAAATGGAGAGAAGCTATAGACTCAGCAGTGAAGCTGCTACTATGGCAGGACCCTGCAGAGCTTTCTGTCCATATATCTGAAATCCTGTGCAGAAAATTCAAATGAAGATATTCTCTGCTTAGCTGGCTTGCAAAAACCCTTTTACAGCAGTAAAGAGCTGGTTAGATAGACTGTACTTCATTGTTTTTTAACAGCTCTGCCATTAGCAAAGGTGTTAGCATGTGAGTATTCATGTTTTGCTAGTGCTGACTGATACATTATCAATTTGATTAAGCTTTTCTTCCTGTGTCTGTTTTCTAGGTATAGTCAGGATATTGTTTGCTTCAAAGTGCATTATTTAATTTCACTTGTATTTACTTAACATTGTGTTAAAATTTTGTGTAGTTGATCTGTTTTTACATTTTTAACAGTATTTTATTTTTATAGTGGAATATTTGGAACCATTAGAAACATTCTCTTTTGCATATCTGATAGCAGGAGGACCAGCATCTATTTTTGGTTCTCTCTGCTTTTATTTGCAAATTAACACAAAACTCCAGGTGCTGACATGGAAGAAATGCAAGCCAACATTATGGTTTTGCATGACTGTACATAGCTTTATGTGAATTATCTTAGACATTCTCTGGAGTCATGGAATTGCTGCTGGCAAGGAATGTGATAAAAAAAAAAACATTTTATTTTTTATGCCATGATCAAGAGATGTTGGTTGCATCTTCATGAAATGATTGCAAAATGTATAAGAAACCCTAGCTATCTTCATCTGATAGGTGCAATAAAGTGCTCAGACATAAAAACTGTTTGGCTTCCTTGAAATACCACAAAAGCTTCTGACTCAGTAGCTTAACCATCTGAACTTGCTGCTGCCCAGAAGAAAGTTGAACTGGAGTCTATGAGTGGTATTTTGTCAACAGTCTTAATGTGATCTAGCAAATGATACAACGACATTCAGAAAAGAATGTCCGTCAGAGTTTTGCAATCTTTTTCTTAGTCTTGACATGGATTTTGGTCTTCTAGTTTTGGAGAAAACTGACATTTAGATGCAGTATGTGCTACATTTTCAACAGTTTCTACAAAGCTTGGAGGTGTGATGGTTAACTAAACAAAGAGATTGTCTCTTTTCTGTTATTATATTACCATTTGTGAATTTTACATGTTGGAATTTCATGGGACATGAAATGTCACATGAGTGAACCTGAAATTAGAGTGAATGATATAAAATTCTGAATTAGAGTGAATGATATAAAATGACCATTGGTAAAAAAAAAACTGCATTGACAGATCCTGATTGGGCATATTTGCTCCAGAGGGATCATGCTAAATCAGCTGATGTAACAGGAATAAATTGCAATTTTAATACACTGCTTGTGCAAAATTCAAGGAAGTTACTAATTGTATTTCTCATTGAATACTTCTTTTTCCATTGCGCTTCCTCCTTTACCACTTGCCTTCTACCTCTAGATATTAACATTTTCAAGTTAAGTAATAAAGTAGCAATTAAAATTCAGGACGCAATAAAGCTAGAACAGAAGTGTGTGTTACTGCCCTGTGTAGTTACAGTAATTCAGATTCTTTTGTCAAGTCAGGGTTCTCAAGATTTCCCCCCCCCCCCCCCCAGTTCTTTAAAGCTGTTAAATACTATGAAAGCCAACAATTGGTTCCACCTGTTTCTCTCCTACAGGGTGGAAAGAGCATTGAAGCATAGGTGAAAACAATCTGTTTCAACTAATGTTTAAAGCTCCAGTAAATGTGAACTTTTCACCACAAGCCCTCTAAAGATCTGTAACCATGTATTAGTGTGCTCTTACTCAACTTATTCAAGAAATAGCTGCTTGTTTTATTACACACAGATAAATATACACACTCTTGCTCATGCAGCTATATCCAGGTGAATGAGTCAAGAATACTAAACCTGAAAGAAGCTGCACATTCTGTAATTTTGATGCAAGTTTCCTCAGGCTTTGCTAATGTTTCTTTTATGCATCCATCAATCCATTCATTTTATCCATCAATGGATATCTTTAAATATTTGTGTTACAGAGTCCCTTGATAATTATTTTTTCCCCACCCAAGAACAACAAATTGTGTTCAGAATATTTGCAATCAATTCTTTGAAAGCAAGTATTTGAATACTTTAAGATAAAAAGAATTGATGAATTTGCTGTATTCTTGCAGAGAAAATCTCAACTAGCTGAAAAACTTATTCATGATTCGTTGAGCTCTAATGTAAACACACTTTTACAATAAAAAGGATTTATATTGATTAGAATAGAAATTTTGATGAAGTTAAAGCCACACTCAGATTGAAACCCTAAGTATCTGTGATGGACTAGTAAAGGTACATTTAAAAATCTGAGTAGTATTAATATTTAAATATTAAAAAATTGTGTTTATCACACCAGATAGCTTTTATTGTAGTTTCAGAATTTCTGTAGAGGTTGTGGGTTTCAAGTATAATCATGGCCTTTAAGAATAATATTCTTAATTTGTGTTTTCTTGGAAAAACTAATATTGTAAAAAAAAAAAAAATAGAAAAAGAAATTTAAGGTGTGTCCTGAGGCTCTTTTTCACATTCAGGAGAGTTTCTGATAAGACATCCCTAGATTTGTTATGTCCATTTTGTATAAAATGTTTGCTGTAATAGAAGTAGCACTAGATTAGATATGCTACTTTGGTTTTACAACACACATGCATTTGAAAATAGCCTTTGATTTGAACTTTGAAAGCTACAAAGAGTATCTAATTTACCTCATTTAAATATATATTTTTTTAATTTCTGGTTTTGCACCCATGCTTTCAGAGGCTTGTCCTTTCCAAAACAAAACAAAACAAAACAAAACCAACCAAACAAACAAACACTGTTAGGGCCAAATTCTGCATTCACATGTGTCAGTTGAACCACAGAGTTCAGGGCAGGGGCATTACTTTAATCAAGGACACAGTCTGACGTCACTTTCTGAGGCCAACCACCTATGAAGACAACACTAGAGTTACTGACACCTGAAAGGTTTAAAACCATTTTTCTTACTCTATTTAATATAACGGTTCCTAGTACTTAGACACTTGAAATACTATCTCTCCCACCAGCATTTGTGTATACAAGTGATCAGGTATAAATAGTTTTTAGTATATTTTCTGTAATTATATCTAATAGATAATGAGCAGTTACAAATTGATCAGGACATCAAATTTTAGTAACAGACATGCCATATGGCATCAGAGCCATAATTGTTAGGATGTAAGAATTTCTTGAGAAAATAGAAGTTGCTCCCAATCCTATAAATTCTACATGAATGTTCTTCAGGATTTACGTTATTTTAGAAGCAATCCCCTTTCTCTTCTCTGTTCCCAAACATTTTTCAATCTGTCTGAAAAATGTCTGAGATTGTTACTTTTCTCTGCAGGCCTCCAAATTGCCTGATGGGTTTAAGATTGATTTCTGTACCACAGGTGCATTTTGTCATTTATGAACTTTGCCAGCATTTTCAAAAATGAATGCCTAAAAGTCAAGCACTTTTAGTATCCAGGTGGAACTAGTTTGAGTTTCAGATGAGCTGGAATTTCCCAGAATAGCTACATACCCTTTCAAATTAAATTTTATATTAAGTGAAAAATTGAAGATGTTTATTTTCAGTTATCCAGTTTAAAAAAAAAAAAAATATATATATATATATATATGTATTTGAAGGGTTAAATTTTTGCAGCATTAGGCAAAAAATGCCTGCCAAAATATTGCCTACCTGGCTACAATTTGGACAGTTTAGAACAGCTGTATTCCAAACTGATTGCAAGGAACTAACACATGAATTTCAATTAACTTACTCCTTTCTATATTTTTGGGCGATACTCTGTTTTGTTTAGGTCCAGGTTTAAAATTTGGTTGGTATTAGCTTTTAAAATAACTCTTCTCAAAACACAGTAAGTAGCTACCAAAGAACAAGGAATTTGAGACACGAGCTTCAGGTCAAAGCAATGGAGGAGTTACAAAGTCTCACTTGATGACTAAATGCTGGAAGAATTAATCATGTGTCTATCTTGCCTAGTACTGAACTGTGATTAACAGCGGCTGAGCTACATGTCTGAGATCCTGAAATGTTCTTAATTTCCTGATGCCACCCCAAAATACAATAAAAAATGTTTCTTTTCTAGCTTCTGTAGCCCTTTACATCTCTTGAACTGTTTTTGTCTAGAATTCACAGTTTCTAATTGACTAAAAGTAGTTCGTGATTAATTTAACAAACTATTGACCAGTTGTCTCATGTACTAGTTTTTACTACAGTTCTGGTGTGCTACTTCTGCATTCAAATCACACAGATAATGGTGCTGTTTGTTTCATTAAACAAAAGATATATAAACACATACAAGTGCAAACATAAATCGCACAGTAATTCAAGATACATTATGTCACAAAACATGTTAATTTTATGTTATAAAATTTTATTTGCTAAATGAAAGATAAATTGCAATAATGTGAAAGGATGCTGAAAATTATTTTTGATTTAGAGCCAAGTCTGGGACTTCCCTGTGTAACATGGTAGATTTCCGTGATAACTACAATAAAATATAAGAGGTAAATGGTTGTGCCATGCTGTGTGAAATCAGTAAGTATTATGATGGTAATCTATCCACCAATTTTATTTTTATAACCTGATACATTTTATTTTAGGTTTCTAGATTTGGAAGTAGTAACATCGATTTTTAAAAAGTTGTTATTATTATTATTATTTAGTTTCTAAAGTACCTAGAATACCTAGACCTAGATCAGGAAAAAATAATAATTAAAAACAACAAGATATGTTGTATGTTGTGAATTTGGCTTCACAGTAAGTAGTTAATTGAATGCTTGCATCTTTGCAAAAGCCCTGGCCATAATAGAAAATTGAAAAGCTTCATATTTGCCTTTTTGATAATAAAGTAAAAAAAAAAGGCAGAAGATTTTTTATCTTGCAGAACAATATTTTGTCATTGGTAATCCAACATACTTTGCTTTTCTAATTATTTTTTGTCATTCTCATTTTGACTATAGACTAAGTAATCTAAATTTTTAGAACATAGCATTACTGATATCCATTACCTTGTAAGGCATGAGTAACATAGGGAGGTTCTTCAAGCTATAAAACGTCATCTGTGTCCTTATGCTCTTGTAGCTGCATTCAATGGCACAGAATTTTCCTTCATTATTTTCCTCAAAAGGTAAAACCTCCTACTTATTTTTTCAATATTTCAGGTAGTGGCTGTATATCTTCTATAGTCTGTAGCAGAAATTAGGTTAGTACTGGTTGGTTTTAGCTTTCTTTCTCGTGTGTTTCCCTAAGCTCAGTGTTTAGACTTGGTAATGGTGTTTCAGTCTGCTTCTCTGGGATGCTTAGTACCTTCCTCTACCTTAGGTGCTCAACTTGTGTAAGATCAAGCCCAGGATAAGCACATGACCTGGGTTTTCCATACAGTCAGATCCCAAAGTTCATCTTGGGAACTGATGATTTACTGCTTTGAGAACACTAGTCTGGAGAGTTGTGTGTCTGCAGTAAATACGGAGCGCAGAACTTGTTAATCAATGAGTATAACCTATTATTTCCTTAAATGAGAAGGATTCTGTGGTTAACAGTTCCCACAAGAATTTTGGGACAACACTGTCCAGTATCAAAAATATGTATGCTGGTCAGACTTGATATTAGACCAGAAGTACTCTTTTCTATGATGATTGGGAATCCACAGTTAGGAGACAGAAAGTTGTACTCCTGCTTGTGATGTGAGTTTTTAACCTGGTTTAGGCATGGAGAAGGGAAGTTTTTTTCTTCAAAATGTAGATGCTCAGTTCAAAAGGTAAATCTGCTCATTTTCTAACTCAAGTATTGCTTTAATGTTAATAAAGTAATGAAAAGGTAATGTTAACATTGATTAAACTGTTGATCATGCCAGCTTGACCACCGGAGCTCTGCGCATCAGAACATGCATTACTGCTTGTCATTCTTTTAAGTTGTTACTCTTTAGACTGAATGATTTTAGAAGAAATATATTCTTCTTCCTCAGTTTTAACCTTAACCTTACATACGAAAAAGAATGCAGACTCAAACTTTTAAAGCACTTATAAAAAGTCTCCTTTTAACTAATTTTACAGTATTAATGACTGAAAAGACTAGATAGTTTTCTCCTGGAAACCATTCATTTAAGAGTATGCCAGCTGCTCTCTAATCATTTTACAATCTGTTTTGCAATATATAGGACACTGAGATTTAAAATAATCTACTTTAGGACACTGAGATTTAATATAATCTAATTTACTGAATATTTCAGCATTTGGAAAGGATTTTCAGACTTTTCTGGGAGTTGTCTAAAATATTTAGCAGTTCCTAAATTGCAGAGTTTTTTTTTTTTTGGTAATTTTGAAAAACAAGAGGAGATGTGAAAATACATTTTTTATTGTTGTTGATAAAGGGACTAAGCTTTTATTCTTCTTATTATTATATTATAATAATTCCCTTATTATTTATATTAAGGGATTAAGCTTTTATTCAAATTCTGTAAATGAAAAGAAATTGCGTCTGTAGTTCTACAATATGTGTCATGGAATGATAAAAAGCTAGTTCATGTTTGCATCGTAAAAATGCTTCATAATTTTTTGATGCAAAATAATAGTGAAGAACATGAAACCCTTCACTGATATTATGAACTCTCATAAAAGGTTTATAATTTTCTTCATCAATCGAATGCAGATAAAGTACAAGGTATATCCTTAATTATGTTATGGTATTTTTCAATAAAATTCCTCACTTTCAAGAAGCTAACGTGTAAGGAAGAAATATTCTGTGATTAATTCTGACTCTGTTAAACATAACAGTACATCTGGAGGCTATCTTTAAAAACTCTTGAGTTATGCCATACTTAATGAAATTCTGATTAACAAATTTGCAACGGAAGTTAGAACAAAAAAAAATACTGATGTTGAAAGGGATTGCAGCAACATTTAGTGAAAAGTAGTGATGTGTTGCTCTGAAATATATGTATATATATATATTTGGTTTATTCTGGAATACATTTTATACAGAGTTTTATAATAAAGTATAATATTTTAGAATGACTCTATTCCAACCTTTAAGTATAAGTGTTGGTTCTTTGGCTCTGATTTGTCATCCCAACTCTGGAGGTTAGGTATAAAGGTATCATGATTGAATAAACAGATCACACTTAAAATTATGCAAATATGTATAACTGCTCTGTTGAAGTAAAAAAATGAGAAATGATGTTTAATATTTAAAAAGCACTGGAGCCATGTCTGGTAGGTTAATCCTCTGCCTTGGTATAGTACATACATAACTCAGCATTTCAAGAAGCAAAATTATTATTTTATTTCCCACCTATATAATGTAGATACAGATAATGTAATGGAAATTCTCTAATTCTAGTCTTCACCATTAAAACAAGAACATGCCCATCATTACAAGTACCGATTCAATCTGGAAAATTCTTATCTTCCTCTCGAGCACAGTTGTTCCTTATCAGACACTTTTAATACATTCTAGTGAGAAGTAATCAGTGTGGCAGTGTTCAAAAAGTTGTGGTGGTGATATGATCTCATTGCTAAGAAGCTTCACTATTATAAAACAAACAAACAAACAAAAAACACAATAAAACTCATTCTTCTCACCTGAATATTTCCTTATCTAAAGCCTACTGTGTGTATCTTGGTTAATTTCCTCAGATGATTTAAACTTTGTCTTCTACCTTACTATGTATCCTAAGTATTAATGATCATTATCTTTTTGGCTAAAACATATAGAGTATTTATTGCTTCATTTCAGCTTTTTAGACCCTTCAGCATTAGTATATTTACATATAGAAAATATTATGCTGGAACATATGTGGCAAACAATATATAGAATAAAATCAATGTGCGTTTGCCTCTCTGTACATAATAGCAATTTAATTTCAGCCAGCTTCTACCTTGCCAAAGCCAATGTCACTATTTGTATCCAAGCCTGGAGCTGTGTTATTAATGGTACGATATTAAAAATAAAAGAAAATACAAGAAATGAAGTCAGGTTTGTTACTTTGTTTTGGACAGAGCCTTTCTCTGCCTTTTATATGTCTTCACGTGTAAAAGAAATAATTTTTAGTTTCTCCTAATTGCAAATAAATGACCTATAGTTGTATTCAATACTAGGAATATGTAGCATACAGCAAAAATAATGATATTTATTTGTAGCATCTCTGAGTGAATTGAGAACATACTTATGATGCAGATGTGAAATCTGTTGTATCTCTGATATGAATTCAGAACATATTTATGATGCATATGTAAAACTTCCTGGTGATGAATGTTAATACTGCAGATTAAGACCCCAAATCAGTAAATGGAATATTTTCTTGTACATATAACTCTGGATTTCACGTCTAAGTACGCATCTGAAGAATGTAAATTGATTGCAATGTATAGGGAGACTTTTGGTTAATGTCTTTTTTTCTTTTCAATTTATTTATTTATTTATTTATTTTTTTTAGTGTGTAAGCATGATAGTGTCCAGATGTATGGGACATACAATTCAGGTGAGTATTCTGTTTATAGTTTCCAGTCAAGTATTAGAAATATGTTTGTCCTGATGTCTGATCCTTGATTATTTCTAAATGTTTGACCAGATACAGTCTTTGCAGTGTCTTGTGAAGTGTCTTTCAGCTGTCTGGATTACAGCATAATCGTCATATTGCTCATTGTCTCTTGGGTCAATGTTCAGGCCTCTGAACTTAACCTGTGGAAGAAATGCTGAAGTTGTTTCTAAGAATATAATTTGAGGTAAAACTCTTTCTCTATTTCCATTGAAGTGGATTAGTTACAAACCTTTGCAGACCCAAGAACTACAAAAATTTCAGTGTATTTTCACAGGACAGATTAACAGCAAAAAAGATTATGTGTCTTTCATCTTAAGATAAATACATATTTCTGAAGTACTTTAAAATTTAAAACTGCATTAGAAGCTTTTATTTGTAGGTTCTCTCTGATTCAATCTGTCTTAATAGATTTATGTGCACAGTGTAAATTGATTCCTACTGAAAAGAAAGACTAGGAATAGAAAACACATTTTTATACTGATAGCTCAGTGTAATGGCCAGGAGAATGACTGTTTCATGGGTGACATGCTCTGTTGTATTTTCAGACCCTAAGAAGCAGAAGTGAAAGATGTTGCTAGTCTATCCTTAAATATATTGAAATCCTTGAGGACTGCTTTTGGAAATGGATGATTATGTTTAACTTGTTTTCCACTGATCAGAGGAAACTGAAAATTCAAACTATTATTTGATTTCCATGTTTGTTTTTTTTTTTGTTGTTGTTCTTTTTTTTAAATACGCAAATAGTGGGTTTTTATTGTTTTTATAACTAAAGCATTTAAACGCAAGAGTATAGTCTCCCTACATGCTACATGGCATCCCAAAGAGATGGAAAAGATAGATTCTCAAATGATGTGTTATGGCAGAGCATAGTTGTAGGCAGCAGTTCAGATGAGGCTCTATTTCATTTAAAATATAAATGTAATAAAGGCTTGGGCAGCAGTAGGAAATTGTTATTGATTTCCATGCATGACACACCGCTGGCTTCTGACAAAAAGCTGATTACAGACACCTTCTGTTCAAGAAAGTATCCAAATATTCTGCCTGGGGCAGCCTCATAGATGGTGCTCAGCTGTCAGAGCCTTTGTGTGAGTACCCAGACGAGGCTAATGAATGGTGCACAGGCTGCCACGTCTTGGACAGACTGTGCATTAACTGGAAGCGCTGCAATGGTTTGCAGTTATGGGGTTGTTTTTCTTTGTATTTGTCAGTTGCTTGGGAAGTAATTGGCAACAAGAACTGGTAGGAAATGTTCTGATAAAATAAAATATCCAACAGATCAAGAAAGTTAGGCAGTTCCTCAGTGGATGAGACTGGTGGGTCAGTTCCATTTATGGACCATGGAAGCTCCAGGTCACAGAACACAGGGGTTTCTCATGACAAGTTTGCTCCAGAGGTGTGGACCCTGAATGTACTGAATCCTGTCCTCAGGGAATGAAGGGATCAAGGGGGCTACATCCTGAATCCGGCTGTCATTTGGAGTGAAATTGCATTAAGGTAGGGCTGTGAGGTTCCTGACTGCTTGCCATCCTAGAGTTCAGCTTGTGTGGAACATGGTTTCTCTGTTGAGAGATATGTGTGAGAGGAGCCCTCCTGTGATTCTCTGGTGATTCTCCAGTCCTATAAGCATCATTGTTGAGTTGACTTGACATGGCCCCAAGACCTTTTGTTTTCAGAATACTGTACTTCAGTGTACTCAGGCAAAATTTTCTCAGAATTCCTGATTCACAGAAAGTTAAAAGAGAGACTGAAGCCAAATCAGAATTAAATTGATGTTTTTAAGTAACTCATATACTGCCTTTACAGCCAGGTTTACTGACCACAGGGAAATTCAGCTCCTAGAATTTTGTAATTCCATGAAAAGACATTTATAATACTTGTAGCATGAAGTACAGTTGAAAAACTCAAAAAAAAAAAAAAAAAAAAAAAAAAAAAGACTTTTCATCATTTATATTGTCTACCAGATAGGTTTTATTTTAATTGATTGAGGTGTCACCAGGTGAGCTATTCTGGCAATTTTCTCTGTCCTTACTTATTAGTATTTGATAGTATTTGATGATCTATAAATGCAAGACAAATACTAAAGTCAATTTTCACAATGCATTAGGGTAATTATTGTATCACGTTATTAGTCTAAAACTCAATTGACTGAATATGTAGCAGAAAGACTGCCACGTATAGTAGTATAGTATGGAAAAGAACTGTACATTACTTATAAAATCACTGCTAAAGAGGATACATATATATATATATATATATTAACTTGTAACTTAGTTTTGTTCAAAGGTGAACTTGGAGTTCTGAAATATATTTAGTAAGCTTCTGTATTTGAAACATTTCAGTGACTCTAATAGCTGCTTTAGATTGAGCTGCTTTTGGTAGTCACAGATATGGCTGGTTGGGATGTTTCATCTGGCTTAGTCTGGGAAATAAAAAATGTCAAAGTTATGTAAGAAAGCTCAGCAGGAGATTGTTAGATCCAGCAAGTGCTATTAAAATGTTATGGCTATGGTTCCAAATGACAAGGGAATGGCCTTGAACAAAGAAATCCGGACAAAACAGGAAAACCTTTCTAAAAAGGCTAATTATTTTATATATATACATAATATGTTATCTCCTGTGATAATTATATATATATTCAAAAATTAAAAAAAAAATAAAAAAATAAAGAAAGAAGAGCCAACTCAAACTGTTATAACTGGTGTCAAGAGATGATACAGCTTTTGGTTGGTGGTATTTCTCATGGCAGGGACAAAAGAAGTGATTTCAGTCTCTGTGAAGCTGAGGGCAGAATACAATAGATGAGAAAAAAATTCTGCTAACTTCATTTACACTTGTAGTTTGACCCAGAAGGATTTCAGTACTTTGCTGAATGTGTTCATCCTTTTGTAAAACTGTAACAGAAATCAGAAGTCTGGTGAGTCAAATTTTGTAGCTGTAGACTTGCACATCTATATTTATTCCAGTAAATGTACCCATTTATATTACTTTCAGGATTGTAGAAAAGCCGTTTTAATTTCATATTAGTTTTCCTCTCTAGAGAGAAAGAGATATAAAGAAACACTTTCTCTAAAAGGTAAGATGAAGTATCTTTTCTTTAAAACAACGCTAACACTTTAAAATAAAGCGATTCTTTGTTCTGTGGAACACATATAGCAATGAGAAGGATGCATCTTCTCTTTTGTAAACATATAGTTATGTATTCATTTGGTTAAAGAACATAGGCATAAAACATAGAATCTGAAAGGACTTATTTTCATCTATAGGAATGAAGTCAAAACAATTTATTTGTAATTCATGACAGTAAATAAAAACTCATGATAAAGTATACCTTGTAGAGAGTTTCTCACATTTTATTTTGATAGTATTCTTTTTCTGTTGCTCTCTCTTATGGAAGCTATTTGATTTTTTTTTTTTATTTTTAATTAATTAATATTTATTTTTAGACTCATAATGGTATCATGTTTCTGTTAGAAGAATGGGAGGAACTGAGCCTGCCTGGAGAGGAGGCTGTGGTGAGTGCAGTGGCAGCAGGTGGGAAGGCTCCAGCAGGGAGAAGCCAGCCTGGCCTTGGAGGGGGTGGAAGGAACCTCCTAGGGACCGGAGGAGGGCAGATTTGGCAGTGTCTCAGAACAGGAATGTCTACAGGACTCTGTGTGGTTCCTGGATACCACAGTACTGTCCTCTCTTTTCCTCCCTTACAGCAGAGGAAACTTTTCCATTTTCAATAAGAAGGATGCAGCAAATTTAACATCTGTAACATAATCCTACTTTAAACTCTCTGGGAAAGCTTGAAATGTTCGGGGTTTTATAGTGCTGAAAGCACTATGCTGAGAAAGCTCATTGCTTTCCTGTACTAACCTGTTTGTGTCTGATGTATTTTGCTGTGTGTTTGTATTGTAATTCCTTTAATGGAAAGGATGTATTTTTATTATTATAAATGCTAGCATTTATTTCTTAGATCCATGAACATAGCTAAATATACGAGGAGGGAGGAAATGATTTTTAAACATTCCAAAAACATCTCCTCTATCTCCTCCATTTCTGCTGTGGTTGGAAAATCCTAGATTTTTGAACATTAATTACTTCTAATGTTTTAAGTAACGGAGAAACAAGTGTTTTAAAGAAAATTAATCTCCCATCTGCAGAGCAGGACAAATGTTGAGTCATGGTTAAATAGATGTAAGCTGCAAATCAGCATTAATCTTAAGCAGTATTGTTGATGACATTGAAGGCTATTTTTTTTTTTTTTTTTATTTTAATTTACTTGTAACCAATGTTAAACACTAGGATATATTTTTTTTTTCCACCAAGAAAATGGTCATTGCTGGTAGAAATAGCTGGATTATTTTGAAAGCTGATCTCACTACCTCTAGCAATGCATGCATATTTAAACAAAATTAACGAACTTTCAAGGGGTTTCCTGAGCATAAAACAAGTAGGATCATTATTTGTTTGTTTATTTTTCCCTGTTGATTTCTTTTCCACAGGCATAACACAGGGCTATTAGTACATTATCAGCATGTGATATGACTCTCCTCTCATTACCTCAGAACTTTATGCAGCAGCCTAAGATGTCCCTGGTATCCTTCACTTTGCCTTTAGCTCCCTCCCATGTCACTTTACACATCTGACCGGGCATGGGACAGAATATTTGCTGTGGCAGATATAGAGCTGTGCACATGCTGTGTGACCAGCTGGCTGCACTTGCTTTTCACCATACTCACCTCTACTTGCCTTTCCGACCGTGGGCAACTGGCCTAGGTCTCTCTTGGTCACTGCTTCTTATAAATCTCTGAAAAGGTCATGCCTTTGAAATACTCACTGCTCTGTCAGTTTTGCTTGGAATTGGCCATAAGTTTAAAAACAAACAAATGTGATGCAGGATATTTGCGGGTTAATAGAGGTTAATGGCTTAATTCTCTCTTTTAAGGAAATCAAAATGGCGTATGCAACTGATTGCAGGACTATGCTGTAGTTCTTAAAAAATGAGGCACTTGTATTTAGGATAATTGCTGTTCAGTGCAAGTTAAAAAAAAAAAATCTAATTTTTTACGTAATGCGTGCTGGAATTAGAGCTCATACTGAATAGACTAGATCTTTCTGGTTTCTGTTAATCTCTAGCTGGTGTATTTGAAGCTCCATAAAAAGAAACTGCAAAGTAATTGAGCCTAAAGTAATGCATTAATAACTAATCTCCTAGAATTCCTCAGCTGGAAAGAAGTAAAATATTTTATTTATTATTTATTTCAGGATGGTTTGGTTATGGCCTGCAAGTGAGAACTATAGAAAAAGACTACAGGGGGGTACAGAAATTTTAAATAAGAATAACTAGTAAGGTGATTATATAGAACAGTACCTAAATCCTTTCCAAAACTGCAAAGAAAAATTTTTGTTGTGAAGCCTGAATTCTTTGTTTATTAACTATTTACTCATTTTTAGAGAAGAATGATTTTATCCCAGAGTCTTGACACAATATTCTAATCAAAAAATGTACTCATTATTTCTCTGAGGAATTAGTTAGCTTATGGAAATTTGAGCGTGTATAATGTGTTCTAATATGCTGAATATACTTTTTCTGAGCTCTTTGATGAGCTACAGTAGAGGTGTCACATTAGTAGGATTTTTCCATTTTTCATGAATATATATCCATTATATATATATCCAATATATATCCATTTTTCATGAATACAGAAAAGAAAGTCTTTGTACTGTGAGAAAAGATACTACTGTGTTTGGGGTTAACCAAGCAGGATATTGTACATTCTGTTTTCTGAGTGGTGTTAAAAATGGAAAAAACCCACAGTATGAATTCAGCGTACCGTACATAAACATGGTAATAGTGATAAATTAACTCTAGTATGATATATTCTTAATTACATAATAATCACACAAGTATCACAAAATGCATAATTATATTCTATCACATTATATAACAATATATAATACATTACACAATTAAATGAACTGACAGTTATTATTTACAAGATATAGTTGTTATTATTGTAATATCTGCTAAAATGTTAAAGCTGTGGTTCTAATAGCATTCCCAGTTTTTAGTAAGACAATATGAGTACTAACTGAGGGGGAAGTCCTCAAATGTGCTGCGCAATTTGTTTCAGAAACTGTAGAAAGCTAATGGAGCAGCCATTTTATGTTAGATTTGGATTAATAGGGGGAAACTAAGAAGCTAAGTTAAAAGCACCAGGTGAAATAAATAAGACAAAATTCATTTTTTTTTTTTGAGGAAAAGGAGATATTGGAACAGCAAAATTATACTTTTCAGAAAAACAGACTTCCATAAATTCAGGGAACAGGATTTCCTGTGAAGATAGGCTAAGTGATGAGTGCAGCTTTTGAGGGAGAGTGAGAATTTGCTTTTGTGCATGTAATTATATACAACGTGGAGGTGAAACAGCAATGATAGAAACAAACCATAGTGGCTGTATTGGAAACTTTTCACTGACTTCAAGATCAAATAGAAATCATACAGAACGAGGAAAAAGAACATGTAGCTATGTCAGAATGCAAAGGAAAAGAACAGATCTGTAGGGATCAAATTGGTCGGGAATTTTAATTATCAAGAGGCACAAAAAATAAGTAATGGGGCTAGAACACAGGGGAAACAACAGAGATGTATTACCACTACTAAACAGAAGAAGCATAAATACTCTGGTACAGAGAAGGATAAAATGTCCAATAGTTTTCTGCAAAATTTGTTCAATAATTTTCTGCAGAAATGCTCAGTGTCTCAGTGCTTGTAAAAAAAAATAATTAAAAAAACTAACAAGGAAAAGAAGTTAGGTCAATTTACATAAAACAAATGTGTTGGCATACTTCAGGGATAAATGTCAAAGCTGGCAGTATCTGACTGAAGTCACCTTACAATACTTGGCAAAAAGTAGCTAAAGTCCTTTTGGAACTCTGTATGGTTATCTTACTGAATGAATGCGGACAGATGCTCTGCAGAAGTGTTAGTACAACTGTGCTAGCTGATCTAGCCTGTTCATACTAGAGAGCAATCTCTTCCCCTTCCTCTGAGGGAGGTCCTAATTCAGTGATTTTTCATAGCAGAGGTTCTGATCCAATCTACAAAGATAGAGGCCAAATACACAGTTCCAGTCTTTAGACTTCACCCTTGTTTCAAGATGGTTTAGGGAGTTTTGATTAGGACCTAAATCTGCTTATGAGAGACAGCTGGTTGATTTGCAACTTGTCTGCCAGATGCACTTGTCTGCCCTCATACTTCTAGGTAATGATGTTTGTTATGTCCCCTTCTGGAAATGTACTTTGATTTTTTTTTTTTTTTTTTTTTTTTTTTTTTTTGATAGTACAGCCATTAGGTACTGTTCCTTCTCCCTCTCTGTTTAAGAAGCTGAAATATTTCTTCTAGTAATCAGCAACATCGCAAATGCATTAAGAATTTTTTTTACATTAAGAAGAAAAGTAAAATAAAATCTCCAAGTTCATAATAAGGACAATGGGAGGCATCTTTGGGCATTCCTGAAGATGAGTAAATTCAGTGGCTCCTGAAGCAATAACAAAAATGTACCAACTACAACTAGAATTGATTTGTGTGGCTGAGGCCACAGTGTACTTCTACACAGGAAAGGCGAAGACAAATTGAAGATTCAATGTAAAGCTGAAGAGTGAGAAGGAAAACAGAACATAGCTCAGCATTGACTTTAAGGTATATATCTGGAATTAGAAAAAAGAAGGAGAATCAAAAGAACAAAGGTACTGAGAGAGAAAGCGGCAGGAGCTGGAGAAAGGGTGGCACAACTAAACATATACCAAGCACCTGCTGATGTCTGATATTGTAAATTGAGTGCACCAATAATTTCTAATTGCATCACAGCAGAACTCGATCTTAGTAAAACTGAAGCACAGAATCACTGAATTGTCTAGGTTGGAAGAGACCTCAAGATCATTGAGTCCATCCTCTGACCTAACACTAACAAGTCCTCCACTAAACCATATCGCTAAGTTCAACATCCAAACATCTAAACAGTTCTTTCTGCACCCTGGGATTCATGTCAACAGTAATTTGTTCTACTCCTTACGCAAAATAAGAGAAGCAAGGTGCATCTTCAGCCCTAATTCCCATGTGTGCTTGTGCTCTGAGTGAAGTATTTCTTCCCCACATCACATCTAATCTAAATCTCCCCTCTATTTGTTCAAAACCATTATCCCTTGTTCCATGGCTACACTCCCTGATAGAGTCCCTCTCCGGCTCTCTTTTAGGCCACTTTTATGGGTTGGATTAGGTGGCAAAAATGCAGGACCTAGCAAATCACAGCCTTATCTACCTTGGACCACATGTTCCATATGTTCTTTTCCTACTCAGGCTCTAGCCTCTGATCAGTGTAACACAGAGTCATAGAAACATTAAGGTTGGAAAAGACCTCCAGGATCATCTGGTCCAACCATCACCCTGCTTCCAATGTCACCCACTAAACCATGTCCCTATGCACCAAGTCCAACCTTGCCTTGAACACCCTCAGGGATGGTGATGCCACCACTTCCCTGGGAAACCCGTTCCAATGCCTGTCTGCTCCTTCTGAGAAGAGAAGTCTCCTACTTGTTTGAATTGTTGCAGAGCAGTGCTTACATTGAGTCAAGGACTTGTCAGCTTCCCACTCTGTCCTTTTTTTTTTTTTTTTTTTTTTTTTTTTTCCTTGCTAAGTTTCTATCCTTCTCCTCAGGACAGAAAGTCATAAAAGACCTACATGAGGAGAAGGATGTAAAGGGCCAGGAAGATACAGATATACTTCTGTAGCCAGAAAGAGCTTATTAGCTGACTAGTTCTGCATGCCACTATGCTGTTAACACATACTGCTACCATAACCACAAGTATAAAAGTACACTGTCATCGATCTCTGTAGCATAGCAGTGGGAAAAAACTTCAAAACTATGTAAGGTAATTTCCAAAGGGTAAAATATAAATCTTATAACTGGTGAAAACAAAGAAACAACAACAAAGGGCTGAGAATCAAGTCTTGAATGCATCTTTTAAAGACTTTTATTAATTCTTTGTGAAAAAGCAGAAAGAACCTATCCATATTTAATTGGAAAGCATATGAAGCACCACAAACTTTTTCCAACATGTTCCTTGTGCTGCCACAAGAAAATCTTCAGACAGCCTCATCTCTTAAATCTAGGCAGGAACAACACTTTTATCTTTAAGATATTAAAGTCCTAAAGTAAAGGCCCTATTTCTTGGCACATCTCGCTTGCAATTCATACTTAAATGATAGCGGTCTTAAATATGACTAATGAAAAACCAACAGGTGGGGAAATAGTGAAAATTATTATTTTCTTTTCCATTTTGTTTTGAGGTGTTTCTGAAATCTGTGTTCTTTATTTAGATTTAAGGACTCCAGCAAAGGATATTTCCTAGGCGTTTTATTATGCTCATATTCTGCTTTTGTCTCAACTAAAGTCAAAGAGTCAGAAATGTTATATACCATTATTATTAAATGTATTTAGGTTTAGAAATAGTGATTAAGGCTTGTGTCACTTAATGCTAAGTCTCTGGAAATGTGCTGCATATGTTTGAGTTCAGCTTAGTGGAATGTTCTCTGACAATAGTATGAGTTACGCTCTTACATTATGTCCTATCATAAGGCCATACTCTTTCCTGTAGATTAATGTCTAGGTGATGAAACCTTAAGAGCACTGTGCTATCTGTCTGAATATCTCACTGTGTTATGTTTACTGCTTAAAAAGCTTGTTGCGTAATGACTGACTTTACTGTACTGTTTGAAGTAATCATGTTACAATACAGTGTATGCTCTCAAGAGTGCAGTTTAAATTTCTACTTTATTGGACAGTATGTAGTCTGGCATAATTGTAAATAGAGTAGAAGAGAATGGCTGTGTCCTGAGGTTGCCCCAGTACACAGTGCAGAGATGAACACAGTAAGTAGAGCTGCTGGAAAATGTTTGAAAATTTGTAAGATTTTCTACATTTTTCTGATTCCCTATTAAAAGACACGATTTTGAGATATCCACTAAAACTCAGCCTGTAGATACAATACAGTCATCACTGAGGTTTGTCTTTTCTTCTTGTCTCAGTGAAAAGCTTTCCTTCTGCCTTCTCCCTGATCCACGCTCCTTGCTGTTGTTAAAAAGAAAATGAATTTGAGATGTTTATACACATTTTGTTGAAAAGCTTTTGCTTTGGGCTAATTTTTTTCCACTTGGCAGCCAGCTTTTGTCCCGGAATCTCTCTGATAGTTGCTGTACTATTTGGCAGCTTGTGGCATTGCAAGGTGTAATGACTGGCTTCAGATTTTCTGTTTCCTTCCAGCACTGTAATATATGGTGGTAGAAATGCTGTGTATGAACCCCTTTTTCTTTACAGAGGGGATGACAGGTTACCATTCATCACATACACTTGTAAACATTTCAACTAGATGTAACCAGAAGAGTGGTGCAATTATTCCTAGTAACTTTCTCTCCAGTATAATTTTTTGACATCATAGGCAAGCCAGCATGAATGTACTTTCATTCTTCATCTGAGGAAAAGCTGATGCAGTTCTGTTAGGACTGTCATCATGACCAATTCCATTTGCAGTCAGTCTAATCTCTCCTTTTTCTTTTATTTCTTAGTGTGCTATTACCAATATTCTTTCAGTGCTGCACATAGCATGAAATCTGTTATGCTTGTAAAATGTGTTAAGTTTCTGTACCTTGAATTTGCACTTATTAAAGTGAATTTGAGCCATTGCATTCCAAATTTTTTATATTTCTATTTGACAAAATATGTGTGGAATTTTCCCCTGACACTGTGACTGTTGTGAACTGGGGTCTTTGAAAAATATTTTCATGCTGAGGAACCAGATGGACAGGCAGCCGATCAGAATACCTCCTTGTTTAAAATGATATGAACTTATTTCCTGTTAATTGAATTCATGAGGTCAGCGAGAACTAGTTTTTAAGAATAATTTTGTCCTTTTCATTCTTATACTCACTTACTATGACTTTAATACCAACATAATCATTCCTTGCTAGTAACTTCAGAGATTTAAATGTTGAAATTAATATTTGTGATGACACAGCAAGTCTTTGTGGAATTCATAGTCTTTCCAAAAATTCAGGTCATTATATAAAGTCACAGAATAAATTTTTTAAGAATTTGACTTTTTTTCTCTGGTGTTATTTAATGCAAAATAAACAAGTAGCATAACTGCCATCCTTAAACCAAAACCCAATTCCTCTTTTCCCTGCTTCAGCAATCCCAAAGTAGGAAGTATGGTACAATTTAGGACTCGAAGTTTGGTTGGCATTTATTCCCATGAACGGGAATTTGGAAAAATGAGTGGGATGATTATAGTTTTTTTTTTTTTCTCTTTGCATTTTATACAGAATGTTGTTTTTTTCTCCCCTCTGATGCACCTTATTTTGTATTTACCTTGTATCTTACTCTTGACAAGGGTTTTGGCATTATATGTGCTTAAATAATGATATTTGCCCCCAGAAGACCGTTGTTCTGAGGACAGACTGAAAAAGCAAAACAAAACCCAGCCCAAAACCTTTTTTAAAGAAACAACTTTTGAGGAATGGTATAAATTACGTTGAGATCTTGAAAATGCTACATGATACTGTAGGAACTTGAACAAATGTCTATGTATAAGAGCTTTTTCTTTTCTTTTTAATATACTGTTTTCTTTTGAGGCAGCTTACCAAATGGAGAATTATGTAGTAATCCAGTGCACTTATAAGAATAGTTTTTAGTTTTAAGGGTTCGCTTTCAATAAGAGTTGTTATATTCCTCTTAGAAATTACTACAGTTGCTTAAGGAGTATGTCAGAAGTTTTCCACACAGGCAATGTTTCTGCAATGTTTCTAAAATGCACCTGTGAGAATTAAGTGTTGTTCACCTGTTGCCAATGAGCCTCAGGGTCATTCGGGCAGTGCACATGTGTGGCTGGGAAGAAACCCTACAATTCAGAAAGAAAAATAAACTCATTAAAATTATCTGCTTTAAAGTATCCAGACTTTGCTGGAAAACAAGGTGTGGGTAAGATGACTCCATACAGGTCACCTGATGGGATTTCAAGGAAATTAAATCTTAGAGGAATTTGGTCCAATCCTCCAATGTGAAAAAGACTGTGTAAAAAGAATGTGTGCATCCAGACCCTTTGGCTCCTCCAGGTACTTACTGCTCTTCTGTGCATTTGCCTTGTTTTTAAAAAATGGCATATCGCATGCTACAAGCCTTCCCTATGGCAGGTGACAATAACTCAAAATGAACCCAAACCTGATTGTAGATTAGTAAACTTGTGATATGATTTGCATTTTGCATGTAGTCTATGCATTTTCTCAGTTGCTTCATTGTATGCGCCTTCTAATGTATTATTTTCTGGTGAAAAATAATCTACGATAGGGAGTTATTTTCACATGGTGGCTATCCTTACAGGTGCCTAAATGGTCCATAGTATTTTTTAAACTTTTAAGTTTCCAGGTGCCAAAAAAGCTTTTGTTTTTAAAAACTGTGCTTTCTAATTCTAAAATATAAACAACATAATTTTGCAAGTTATATGAATAAATCAGTTATTTGATAATATGCATACATAGATTCTTCACAAAAACCTTTCTGCATGATTAAGAGTTTTTGTTTTCAGTGTTTTCCATCTTCTCCACCTTTCCTCTTTCATAAACTAAGCTTTTAGAGTAGCATTGTGTTATCTTTCCTTGCTCTACTTTCCATACTTAAAAACAAAACAAAGAAACAAGTGAGTAGAGGACTCCCTCATCTAAAGGAGGGGGAGTGAGAGAGCAGTTGTGGGGTTTAGCTGCCCAGCACGGTAAAACCACCACATGTTGCTAAATAGAAACGATGGTTTCCTTGTGATGGGGGAACATAGGAATCAGAACAAGAAGACAGTTTCTACTGGAAACAAGATTTATTGTTTTAGGTTAAAGATATATAAATGTTTGTCTTTATGATGGTCATGAAGCATAATTACACCACACCAAAGCAGTAAAGAGCATTATCAAGCTTGCTACAGTTTGAGTGTTAACAACTAACAAACAAAAGATCATAATCCTCCTCCAGTGCAGAGCTATCTTGACTTTTTTCTTTTGGCTTCTAGCCCTGAAGTTGTGATAGGTATGTGCAGCTGCAACAGGGACCATGGATGGCCAAATTATTGTTCAGAGCTGCACTAACTGGAAAACTAGCTGGAAACACCAGTGCACATTGACTGGGGAAAGGTATCAGGGTGAGCTCAGTGCTACCAGTCAGAAGCTGTTGTGGGGAGTCCCACTGAGGGGTGCTTGGGTGAGCTGAGGGGGCAGTGAGGTGAAGAGTGCTGAGGTGAGAGGAGTCCTGCTGGGGCGGTGGTGGGGTGAAGGGTGCTGAGGTGAAGTGAGGGGAGTCGTGCTGAAGGGCAGTGGGGTGAGGTGACTGTGCATTGAGGTGAGGGGAGCCTGGCAGCAAGGTGAGAGGTGACCAGGTGAGAATGGGAGGAGGGCTGGGGGGAGTCCTCTCAGGCCAGACAATGCCTGCTGGAAGAAGGTTCTAGAGTTGGCAGGGTGTGGTTGTGGGGTGGAAGCTGGGGTGGGTGGCCGAGAAGGGTGGCTCTTTGGAGTTGTAGGTCAGTCCTTGCATTGGTTTTCAGTAAAACTTTGAGTTTTCTTCACTTAAAGATGGAAAAAATTGTACACTTTCTCAGGAACTTGATGCAGGCCCACCACCAAAAATAGCCTGGCTTGCAGTGTCCCATAAAAAAATTTGTCCAGGAAAACTAGTGGTGGATGGCACCTACCCTGAGAGAGGGGAAAGAATGTCTGGGGAGGCTGGGGAGGAACTGCAGACAGCAGGTTGTTTTTTTTTTTTTTTTTTTTTTAATCCCTTTCCCTTTCTTTCCCACTTCCTCTCTTCTTAATGAAGAGGATAGCTCTGAGGGGGGGGGGGAATTTTAGGGGGAAACTTTTTTTTGTTCCCTCTGAATTGTGTCCTCTGTGATTTAGTTTTTTGATTCTTGGAGAGGCAACTCCAAAAAATCCTATTATGTGCGGCTCTAATTGGTAGCTTTAAATGTTCTTTTATTAGTTGGTGTCTGTCAGTGCAGTCAGGAGGCATTCTGAGCTTTGTGAAGGAAAAAATGCACTTACAAATGCATCCGATTCAAATCAGTAGTTAGGCTGTCAAGTGTCTGGCAAGATATAGATGAGTTACCTTGGAAGCATTAACATCATATGAATGATAGTTTACAATGTCATTCTTAAAGGAGTTTGGGACCTCAGCAAGCTGCCTGAGTGTAAGGATAAAAAATGTGATACAAAAATATCTTACATTCAGAGCAATCCACTTTCAAAAAAAAAAAAAGATAATTAAGGCTAAGACACAAAACATGCACACAAATGCTGCAGCTATGTTTAAGCAGTGATAAGTAGTGACGATATTTTGGTGCTTGGATAGTTATGATCACAGTGCAGCCATTATCTGGTAAGTAAAGTTGCAACTTTGAGATCAACACATTAAATTCACTTTTGAGATGTATATTATGCATCTTAAAGCAAGGCTATACTTCCACTTCTCAGAAATCTTACTTCAGCATTTCTTGATTTTGTTGTAAGAAATCACTCTTTAGAGTAGAAGTGAATAGCTTGAACTTGTCTGGTAGATTTCACATATTTTAATATAAATAAAATGAACATTAAATATTTTGTATTCTTACATTAGGTATAAGCATCTGTCCTGTATTTTTACGTAGTCACTTGATTTGTTTCATCTTTTGTATAATTAAAAATCCGGTGATATAATATATATACCTTATGCCCAATTGGTTCAGTTACTTTTTGAGGCTAAGCTTAATTAGTTTGTCAACAAAATCATATGAAAAGGGAATGAATGGTAACTTTAATTATGACTTACAGCTTAATTTTGTGCCATCTTCTAGCTTCCTTTTATCAAAATTTGGGCTGCTTAATATAAAGCTCTCCAGAGGCAGCATTACTTTCTAACATCCAGTATTAGAACTGAGCTATCATTTTATAACTATGGGCTAACAGGAAAGCACGATTCCCCTAGAGGCTGTTGCAAGCAACTTGGTAAGAAAAAAGAAATATTTCAGGAAACAGATTATCCCTGACAAATATATACAGCTGTCTAATAGAGCAACCTCCTCAGACCCTCTCCATGTCACAGGATTTTTCAGGTCTCTATAATCTTCTTACTTTTACAGAAGCCTGTTTTGTATCCATTAGTATGCATGTGTATATTCTAATAGACTACAAAAGTGCTGTGTGACCTACTTACTGAGAACCTGGTTTTACATCCCATTAGTGTGCATGTATTTTTACAGTAATAGACTTCTAAAAACACCACATGACCCATTTATTCTGCTTCACCAGTAACTCTCTATGTAGTGTATGTATATGTATATATGTATGTTCTTTTTCATTGTTTATGAAAAACTTCCAATGCTGAACAAGAGCTCTGTGCTGTTTGGACTGCTTAGATGCTAATATGATATTTATTCTGTATAAAATAATTCATGACACTTAAAGGCATTTGCAATGAAAGAAAACAGAATGTAGACAAGCAACCTGTATTGAGAGGCAGATTAATATTGCAATGTAAGCTGGCCTGTTTTTTAAAGATATCTTTCTCATTTTACTGATTTCCTGTTGAACTTGCTCACACCTTAATTGATTCATTTTTTTCTGAGATTTACTCAGTGTGTTCAGCATGAAAGAAGTTCTTATAATAGAAGACAGTTTTTTTTTGTTTGTTTGTTTTTTTTAATTTTCTTTTTAGTGTAATCCCTGAATGTTGTAAAGGACCACGTGTTTTGTTTGAAAGCTGCCATCTGCCTGTGTTGTTTGGTATGCTTTATATTTCAAGCTGATCTTAATTTTATAGATCTCAATCAAAACTCTTCATTGATCTAAAAGGCTGAGGGGTCCCTGTAGATTCTAATAGAAAATGTTTATAGTTGTGGTCGTCTTTGTCACCCATTTTCTGTACTTCCTATTGCTCAATTTTATTCTTTTTGAGGACAGGGATATGGAAAGTTAATAGCATTTAAGATACATGTCAACCATGGACCATGTAATAATGTTTTGGTCTCTGTTCTTTTCTCAGTACTGCCTAAGATTCAATTTGCTTTTTTGACTGCCATTGAACAGTAATCTGGCAGCTACAAGAAATGACCTACAGTTACCCCAGATCTGAAATCCAGATGAAGGAACTCAGCTCGTTGTATATACAAAGTGATCACTTCCCTTTATATTATTTATATTCATCCTGATCTGTTAGGGTGTGGGTACTTTGGCAGATGCTTAATCCTTTTGTCCTATACATTTTCAAGAGGATAGTTTTGTGGTATAGTGTCATTCTTGGGGAGTTTAGATGATCTGTGCATTGGCCCCTCTATTTTTGAGCATATGCTGAAATGTATATCTTGCATCAAAAACGTATGTGGTAGTGGTTTTATAATATCATTCTTCTTGTAGCACCCATACTGGTAAGGAAACTATGCCTGGTGTGTAGGAGACTTCTTTGAAAACTTCAGAGCCCTTTAGGTTCCTATCTGCATCTCAGGTAGTTGCTTGTTTTAAGTGGCACAGCTGTGCCACTTAAACCTGCACAATGGTCTGACCCAGGAGTGAATTACTTTCTGTCCTTCCCTATGTGTATCTTGTAGTCAGTCACTAGTTTATACCAGACTGCAGCTTGGAGAGCTGGTCTCAGAAGGTGTTGAAACAGATATTCTAGTACCAAGAGTAAATAGGCATAGCAGAGGAGAAGAGGACAGAGTGGTCTAGTCCAAGGGATTTATTTTTTGGGAAAAAAAGTGAATACCAGTAGGAGAGGTTATTACATTTCCCTAGGACCATTAATGTGTCATTTGGTGTGATGTGAACCTGCTTAATTAATTGTATTTAATTTTGGGGGTTTTATGCTTCTGAGGAAGAAGCAATTGCATGGGGGTGTTCCACACAAGCAAGTTGATTTATTTTGTACCTCATCTGCACATAGATGCTTCCCTTTCCATTATATTGTTACTTATAATTTACATTGTGCCTAGGTTCATTAATTTCAGTACTGGGATTTCTTAGCGTAACAGGAAAAGTTGATCTATTGAGTATGATCTCATAAGATCAATGTTGTAGTTAACTTGATGCATATGCTGATATTTGATATTTGATCAAATAACTGATATTTGATCTTTAGGTAATCATGCACAAGTAGGGAATGGCACCATATGAAATAGGTTTTTCTACCTATATGTGACCTGCAAGATAACTTTTGTAGATGGCCATCCTGCTTTTCCTGTTTTGACTTTTTCATGTGGAAACTCAGAGTTTGAAGAAATCAAAATAATTCATGTCATTTGGAAGCTTTACATTAAAGTCTTGATGAAGTTCACGTAAGGTGAGTTTTTTTTGGAAAAAGGAAATTGCTAGGAGTTACTGCTTTCCAAAATCCTATTTAGTCTTGCAAAACATGGTGCATTTTCCCTCATGATAATTAATTTGAAGTAGGTATCAATGTTATGTCTGAAACGAATGGACATGTAACCTGGAAAGATACAAGATTGATTTTTAATTTAACAAGGTACATTCAAAAAGGTGGTCAGTCCACTCAATAAATATCACATGAGATAGGTGTAAACGTTAACGTTGGTTCACTTACATGTGTTTTGAACTCCAAACAATAGCTTCTTAGAGTTGTAATGAAGACATGTTCAAAAAGTGAGAGAAGTCTAAAACCAAAATGTATTCAATATACATCGCTGTGCTACATAAGTGTATTTTTATTGCATATTTTTTTTTATATTAGGCAAAGTCCAGCAGTGGTGTGTGGGTGTCTTACTGTATTGAACTTTTCACCGCCATAAAACTCAGTTATCCAGACTGCTCAATGGAAAATGGAAGTAAACATGGACATATTTATCTAAATATTCTGTATTCCTCTTGAACGTCAGTGATTGCTGCTGTTCAAATATTGTTTCAAAAATACCTTGTAGAACTGTTGTCTTTGATTTTTGCCTAACTGAAGGCTAGAGAAATAAACTATCGAGGCAGTTGACAGCAAGGTCGTGTCTGAACTTAATAAGTAGAGTGTATTGGAAAAAGGACAGTAATAGTACTCCCCTGCAGTTGTTGTTTTTAATAGTTGCTTGTTTTAAATTTTTGTGTGTTTATCTGACTTTTGCTCCCTTCTCTGGAATGAATGTTGTGCCCATTCCTGACTGCGGGTCAGGTAAGTAGGCATGGCTTGAATGGAACTTACTGAAAGGTGTGAACAGACTGATTTTTGTTATATTTTCAACTTTATGAAATGGTTAAAAATAAAAGGAGTAAATTCAGAATATGTTAAACCGCTCACTTATGGTTAAAATTACAAGGGCTTATGAATGCTTCTGTGTTGAACTCAGTTTTGGGGGACAGCTATATTTTATGCAAGATTAATAAACTGAAGAAGGGAAACAGCTCTTGACACATAGAAACATGACTACTCAGAGATTACTCATTTAGCTACTCCACAGTAACACAAATACGTGTATAATGTCAATTGTCAACTGCTGCTATTTTTGTAGTCTTTATTACCTGTGTTGAAGCCTTGGGACTTTAGCTGGAGAATCCAGGGTACCTCTAAGCATGAATGGTCTACTGCTTTGATTTGCTCATAAATTTTAGTATTATGTGTATTAAACTTACGTGTTTTATTTTCTGAAGTGGTTCCATCTATGATGTGGGTTTTAACTAAGTGACATATCCTTCCCAACCTGCCAAAATATTAGACTCTAATTACAGTTTATGATGCTTAGGATGAAACAGTGAAATTGTTGCAGATTGTGATTACAGAAGGGTTTAGAGCCATAAAATGCATACAGATATTGCATATGGGGAAAAATAGACTTAAGCTGTGTTGATAACTGTGTGTAGGTTTCAGCAGAATTTAAGATTTCTTTTTGCACGGAATGCATGAATTTTCCATGGCTATTTTTAATGATCCCCTGGGCCCAAATTGTGTATTGCATAACTCCATTTAGTGTCACAGAAAATTACTTACTGCTTTTATAATATAAATCACAAAACAACATTGTGTTTTGTTTAAAAATAATAGTTGATCTTTAAAGACTTTTTGACAAATAGCAAAATACGACTAAAAAGAAGGACTTGAAAGCTTAATTGTTGCAGTTTGTATTGGTAATTACAGCAGTGAGTATCTGACTATCTCCTAGAACTCTTATGGGATTTTATCTTTTGAGTAAGAAACAATAAAAATAACATTTGTATTGAAATAATTTGCAATTGTAGGAAAAAAATGTTGACTTAAATGATCAGAATAGTTTATTTTAGAGAGACTATCAGAAAGGACTATAGTAAGGGGAAAAAATGAATGTTGAAAGGAGCCTTAGAAATAAATCAAATTTATGTGAGGCTCAAATTAAAAGGCAAAGCAATGGCATATTTATCTCTTCATTCTGTATTCTCCATTTTATGGTTTGCTCAGTTAGCTTTTTATTTAGTAGTAATGAGAAGTAACAAGTCCTTTTCTGTTCTCAGTGTGCTTTCATGTGCCTATAACTCACATAGGTGGTTTGTGAGATTGATCTTTCTTAAATAATTGTTCTACTGTACTGTATCAGTGGTAGAGTTACTAACTTCAATTGACATGAAAAACTCAACTAATGCATAGCAGTTGTCAGAAGTAGTGTCACCGCAGTTGTTTGATATTTTTTTTGTAAACTTTTGTGAAGGTAATTCTGTATAACTCTGCATCTTAAATCTGTAGATTTAAGCAGATCTTGAGGTTCTATGGCTAACCAAACAAGAAGTGTTGAGAAGAGGAATCATGGTTGGAAATTGTATTAAGTATGCAAGTTCTTCAGAAGGCAAATGTTAAAAGTACCACAAAGTGTGAAGCCTAATATTTTCTGAATAAGAAACCAAAGGGTGTGCCCATGTCAGTGATTTGGATTGGACTAGTTATGCTTAGGAAAGTAATCCCCTGATTGTTCCCATCTACCCTCCTTTTGCATGATCATGAGGTGGTCCTGGTGCTTGCAGCTTTCACCATTTTGGGTGGTGGTACATAGTAAAAAACTACAAAATAAATTCCTGTGATGTATAGATCTTGGAATTTAAGTGTCTCTGGATTCACTCTGCGGATCATCTTCTATTAGTCCTGATTGAGTAGACACGGCTAAAGTTGGGGCTGTGGTTTTGTTGGAACTGGTATAAAGTGGAAATCACCATGTGGCATGAGTGGTATTACCATCCGAGATGCTATTCCACAAACAAAATAACCTTTGTGAAGAATGTTATTAAGGTACCATGGCATATTTCACAGGAGTAGGAAATACTATAGCTTTCTGCCTGTTAAAATGCTAGCCTCATCAGGTTTTGAGGAAGGAGAAGGACATAACACTGAGAAATTGTGTGGAAGAATAAATTGTATTTAGGCTACTTTGTTCTCTCCATGTAGCACATATACTGCCTGTATGGCTCTAACTATATCTGGAGGAAACCACTTAAGATGTTTGCATTTGTCTCTTTTTTTTTTGTATTGTTTTTGTGTTGATTTGTACCATCTACTTATTTATGAACATTCTGTTCATTTTGTGATAAAGCTGAATAGTATTACAGTAAATCTGTATAGATTATAATGGCTTGCTTAATGAAACTTAATTTTTGTTCAGGGCTCTGCCACTTTATATTTTTAGACAGTAAACACAGTAGATTTTCTTCCTTAAAATGATAATGCTGTGTAATCTGGAGACTTCTAAAGGGATTGTCATTAATATTTTAAACACTTGAGATTATTACCCTGTCTACAACAAAGCATTAATTGTTTGTGTTTACAAAACTATTGTATTTTATGAAAAAGCAAGCTAATATTACAAATTTTGGCTGAAAGGAACCATTATTACTTGCTCAGTTGATGAACATCAAGAACTAGAATTTAGTGATTTGTTTTGTGGCTGAGCTAAACTAATTTCATTCTTTGAATCTTCATCCCATTTGAGTTCAAATGATCTCTTAATTTATAGTAGTAAATGTTTCTGTAATTTTTGGAGAATATCCAATTATTTGGCTGTTGACATTGCTCCATCTGAGAGCAGGTTAGAGAATTTTTAGGAATCTATTGCTTATTAATTCATCTGGTAGTAAGATTAAGCTAAATGGCCCAGTAGTTATTGAAAACCAATCTTTTTGAAGTGAAGGAGGAGGGCACTTCAGAATTTAAAACTATTTTAAGAGAAGTGTTCTGAATACTGCATACTATAACATAGTTTTGCAAATAAGAACTGTCATTTATTCCAGCAGCAGTGATAGCCTTTTAGTGTTTTGTCTCATTGTTTACTCAAAATACAGAAGAGTGTAAAGTATTTTGGATATATCATTTAAAATTCCCCCATCTGTGAGTGCACTAAAACAGTCTTGTTCTCCATCTGTCCCTTGTTTCTGTCATATGGTTGAATCAGTGACATGTATGGTTGTTTTTACTTTGGAACAGTCTCAGGCAGAAACTGAGTGAACACTGCTAAGTGAACTATGTTTAAACATAGCACCACTATTTTTAATAAAATATATTCCCAATTTTAGTACTAAGGATTTAGATTTAAATAGTTTTGAGTCAAATCCTGAATATAAAGTAAGATATTTTTTAAGGGCTTTTTAAAAATTATTTAATATATCCTATTAAAAAGACATTGCATCGTGTTTTATTTATGTCTCTAGAAGTGCTTTGAATCTAAAGTTGCTGCACAGGTATTGGGGATTTCAGCTAATCACTTTAGCAAAGGGAGGGGGTGATGTGTTCTATGGCAAAGTAAGAAAAAATAGTGCAGTTTAAGATGTAACTTTTTTAAACGTTAACATGGTTTCTCAGTAGACAACTAATCTTTGTATGTGAAGGGAAGGAACTTGCTCTAACACATATCTAGTAAAATCTACAAACTTTGGGTAACTTATTTACAAGGATTTCTGTGTGTTTGTCCTTATTTTAATTTGTGTTTCTTCAGAAACATGAGATGACTGACTCCTTGGCTCATGTAGCATTCATGTTAATGTTCTATCTTTATGTAAATCCCATGGCTGAGATTAGAAACTTGGATTCTAGTTTTATTTAAGTGATGTTACTGATTTTTAGTGCAGTTTTAACTATCAATGGAATGACAAGGAAGATCATTTTTCCTGCACTCCTCTCTAATGTTTTTTGCATGTATTTTTTTCTCCTTTGGAAATATGTTTTCCCTGTCAAATCTTTAAAAATGTATAGGTCAGGAGACTGTTACTCATCCTAATGCCATCCTATTTACCTGTTAGCTCCATAATAAAAGATACTCCTCATTAACACCTGAGGAAATAGGGTTGTGCTGTGCTGAAAAATGCAGTAAAAACATAAATATATACATTAATTGCTTTTCATGGACTACATTTAGTCTCCAGATTATTTTGAACAACTAAACATAACAATTGCATTTAAAATTTGAAATCCAGTTAATGAAGATATAAAAAGATAGTGTCTTAGGTTGTTCCTCCTGTGGGAATGGGCTTGGTCTGTAAATATTTGAGTACAATTCTTGGTGTAATTTCTGCTTTGATGCATCTGTGTGAAAAATATTTTCATGCTTTTTACAATTTTGAAATGAGCATATTATATACTGATTGATGTTATCAGATTAGCATAGTCTAGAAGCTTTTTTTTTTTGATTTGGGCTCAAATCTTTGGTTAATTGTTTCATGAAAAGGATTGCTGTTATTAGTGTAGAGCTCCTGTCTGATGCTTTCCTTTTGCAGAGAAGCAGCAGGTTTTCACAATGTGGCCAGCATTGTTCCTCAACTCTGCTTCTACCTCTGTGGTTGCCTCTTTTCACCTCTTCTCTTGTATTCCTGCTGAGGCTTCAGTTCAGCTACTGGCTGGTGCTCTTTGCTATAAATATAAACACCTTCTTTTGACAAGCTCATAATAAATGAGAGAAATAGTAATTTTACACAAGTCTAGAATTCTAACTTGATTGTTGAAAATTAAGGGCTTAGAAACACAAAATTCCACTTCTAAAAATACATCTGAAGAGCTGCTCAATACAAGATTTGCAAAAGTATTCTTATTTTGCTAATCACTGGTAAGGAACTGCTGGTACTTCTGTGTTGTGGATAAACATTTAGAGAGGTTGTCATTGCTGTTATATGTTATATTTGTAGGAAGTCTAGCACAACAAAACCCCAGACTTGTCCTGTAGGTGCTGTCTCTGTAAATGTTCAATAACAGGGCTGTGATAGGTGTCAGCAGATGGTACTACTACATGCACTACACAAGCAGTGCTCTTATCCTATGAGCATATGTTCAGTCTTGGGAAGACATGCTGTGTTGCTCTTAGCTTTGGTTATGCAAGTCTCAGTACAGTGACAGGTCTTCTGGAGAAGGCATATGAGAGCAGCAGGAGACTTTGCTGCCTATCCTGGTTTCTGATTAAATTTAATTTTTGAGGCAGAGCTGCTTTTTGAGAACTGCCCACTGTTATTAAGTATGTTATTGAAGAAAGAGATTGCCTACAGGCATTTCAATCATCATTTCTGTCCCAAACCCTGAACGGAGGATCTGTATAAATAGAACAAGTTATGTTTAAATTATACACAGACTTGACGTCTGTAGTTTCTCATCCATTAACAACTATCATGCAAGGCTCCACACATCTTCCATCATTTGGAAGATGTGTGGAAGAGTAGCACCAGAGCGGATGCTGCTGTGGGAAGAAAGGGAGACAAGGAGGGAAAAAAAAAAAGTATTTTACAGTACCATATACACCGTGTATGGCTTTTCTTTCAAATGATCTATTTAACAAATTCCATGGATTTTTTTTTTTTTTTTTTTAAGGGAGAAAGCAAAGGAAAAAATACTGTTTTCTGGCAAGTAAATTTAAATTTGAATATAGAAGAGCTTTGGTAATACAGGCAAATACATTTCTTGATTAAGAGGTATAGATATTAGAGAAGGAAGAAATATCACATGTTCTTTCACTTTGGGGGGCTTGCTAGGTAAAGCAATGCTCACAAACAGAAGGCATTCTTGGAACTGAAAGTCTGAGACTGTATCAGCAAATCAGCCTTGGGAAGAAAGGAAGGTAGTACACAGTCCTGAGACAAGTATTGGCCATGTTGAATAGTTACAAGCTGATATGTGAATCATTTGACAAATTCTTTCTGAATACAAAATACTCCAATGTGAATGCTTTCCCAAATTTAATTCAGCTTTTCTGGTTTTTTTTTGTTTGTTTGTTTTTGTTTTTGTTTTTGTTTTTTTTTTTTTCCAAATGGCCCAGCAGTGTTAATTGGCTCTCCACCTTTCAAAAATCTATACATCTCACTTTTTGTTGTTCTGATAAATGGCATCTATAGCTTCAAAATCAAAACAGGGTTTAAGTGGCAAAGACTTCTGCATAGAAGACCAGACTGAAAGGGTTGAAGATGGATTCTGCAGTGACTCTTCACGTCTTCAGTTCAGTTTACTCTCCTTTGAAATTTTACTTGGTCTCCTGTGATCTGGAGATCATTGTAGTACCCAAATACTAGGCAAATGAGCACATAACCTGCTCAGCCTATCCACTGGTATCACTACTAGCATTGTAATGTAGAATCAGATACTCTTCGTTACAGTTTTTTTGGTTAATGTCATATGCTTTAAAGGTAGTTTGTCACTGTTGTGTTTGTCTTCACCATATTTTCTGCGTTTTGTGACTATGACACATAAAATACACATGAAGTGGTTCCATTTTGGCCTGCTTTCTTTACTTGTACATCATGGCCCAGAAGAGCTGCTTGTAACTTTTCTTGCTTGTTACATATCTTCAGCTTTACACAGAATATAAAATGTGTGTTGCTATTAGTTATTTGCTAAATGTTGCCGATAAAGGGAAAGTCTTTAATTGCAGTAAGTTGTTTCCATAGTCTGGGAGCCTGTACAGGAAGTTTCTAGTCTTTGTTGTAGAATTGAATTTGTTCTTTATTGCTTTAAAAGTAAGAAATCAATGAGGTATTGTCTGAACTAGTCAGAAATGATTTCTTCAGCAAGTTTTTCCCAGTTTTCTAGGAATTACATTTGTCTGATGATGTGGCCAATTGATTCATGGTGCTGTACAGTTTTTAGGTGTATTAAAAAAAATAAATTTTTGCTAGTTGGCATAAAGTTATGAGTACAGCAATAATTAAATCCCTCTCTGGTGAAGTGCTGCTACCCAGTGCATTGTAAGGGTGTTCTTAATAGGATATTGGAAAATTGCAAGGCAATTCAGAGAGGATAAAGAGAGATGAACAAGAATGTCTGGAAATGGAAGTAGAAAGAACAGGGTTTCAAACACCACCTTCTGTGGTTAAAGTATACAAATATGCCTCAAAATACAGGTGCCACCAGATGTTTCAGGAACCATTTGTGTGATATGCAGGTAATGCAAATCTAACATGAAGAAAGAGGAAATAAAGTTGTGCTGCTTTTGATGTACACATGTTTTGAGGATATATTCTGTGCTGAAATAGCTTGCATATCATCATTTGCTTTATATTTCAACTCGTGTTTATATCAATATACTCACATGCTCCAAAACTTATTTTTGTAATGGCCAGTCAGCAAGAGAGCTAAACCATGTGTCTCAGGAATTGCTTGTCAACTGCATAATGAAGATGAATGGCATCTGAAGTTTTGTGATCTGATTATGCAAAAATAGCTTTTTATGGCAGCAATGATTTCGCTTTTACAGTCTGTAGAAAGCCATGCACCATGCATTTTATTAATCACACAAAGTAAGATTTAAGGGAGGAAGGTGGGGGAGAAAAGGTGCTGGGTATTCTGGGTCTCTTCCAAGCAGGTGGCTAGCCTGGTGCTAAAAATTTCATTCATTTTGGGCAGACTTAATGGTAGAAAGAGTATCAAATGACAGTGAAATTCTCAAATGACAGTGAGCTTAATTAAGAGTTGATTCTGCTGCTGTGATTTGAAGAACACCTAAGACAATATTGAATGGCAAATATTTGCCAGGATTGGCTAGATCATAAAATGGATGATGGAAATGCCAAGTAGGACTGTCTTGAACTCCTGATCCCTTGTCTTTCCTGTGAGATCTAATTATAAAGAAAACTTGTGGATGACATCTTTGATATACTCTTGCATCCAAATGAATTCAGAATTTGTCTTGGTAGGCAAGCATAAACAAGCATAAGGTTCAGGAATGTTTCTACTAGAAGCCAATTATGAAGGTGGTGTTTTATTTTTTTGAATTGGAAAACACACAATAAAACTTCTGTCATAAGTTCCCATTGTACTTAACATCTAGAAAGATTATAATGAGACATTTCAAAAGGCACAGGATGGCTCTTGCTGTGTTGCTAGGCCCTTTGTTTAAATTAGGAGAATCACAAATCTCACGAGCCTTGCAGGTGTCTTTTTCTCAGGAGATTTTCGGATTTATGCAGTTAAACCTTCTGAAAGGTTGTTATTACAGCACATTGAGCCTATGGAGGATAAGGATTGTATGCTGTTACAGCAGCAAATGACAAGTCATTTGTCTGTTCAATAAATGGTTGGAACTGATTTTTTTGGGTGCAAAGTAGTGAGTTCTGTATCAGAAAGGAAGAGGAAACAGAATGAAATGGTATGAGTATGTGACTTCCATTCATCTTCAGACTTTCTGTGAGCACTGGGGCAATTAGAACCCAAAGAATGGTGATGAAAACAGAATGCATTATCATGCAGCATCATAAAACTCCAAACATACAATGTGATTTTTTTTCCACTTGTATCCCAGAAGATAGCTCGTGTTTGCTTTGTGTTGTGACACAATCCCTGCAGTATTTTCTGGGCATTACTTTTTTCACTAGCACTGCATCTAGTCTCATCACTGATATCCAACTCAGTCATCTCTGCATTACCGTACTGTGTATAACTCTGTACAGTATTTCTGTTGTGTTGCAGGAAAAATGTGACCTAATTTCCCAGAAATAGGGCCTGTCTGAGGGTAGAAAGTTAAAATAATGACTGTGCATTCACTTTAAGGCAATTGTTTGAACCTAGAAGTATTTTGCAGCATTCAGGGCTGCTCTGTAGTGATGTGGTAGGGACCAGTTATTAAAGGATAGGACTGGACTGAAAGGGCTTGTGGTGTAGGAGAATCACTTCTTGGAAAGAAGACACCCATACTTTCTGTCTTTATTCACCCAGTCCATCTTTTTCATAAATGGGAATTCATAAAGCAGCATTAACAGTGAAGCATTTGTAACATAAAGCTGTGGTATCAGAATGTGCATTGATCTCAGGGCTGGGATTCAGTGTGTTTCCTAATGGGAAAATTCATCCTAAGAGAGTCGGTATTTGAAGTACTAAGGTCAGATAACAAAGCTGATGATGATAGTAGCAGTGACAATAAAACTGAACTCAAAATAAAGCCAGTAGAAGTAAAGAAAGTGGGTTGTTGTTTTTCTAAATTTACTATGTTCTCCTTCCTGTCTTCCTTTGGTGTGTAGGACAGCATATTCACGGTGTGCTAACAACGCACTGAGAGATTCAAGGAGAGCTACCTGGAGAATGTCTTAGCATTAATTCACTAAAACAAAGAGCATGGGTTTCAAACCTAGGTGAGGTTTTTGTCTTTTTGTGGTTTAATTCCTTCATCTCAGGTCTCTATTATGTTTATAACTTTTGTTGTAAGGAAAATATGACACTGGCTTCTGCCAGTATTTAGATTACAGCATGGATTCATCAAGCTTCAGCAGTGTTGTGGATGTGTGGTTTTGGTTCAGTCTATTTAGTTGTTTCTTGGAGAATGCATTGGCTTTCCAAGGTTACGGTGGGTGGAAGTACCACTGGGAAATTCAATAAGGAAGCCACGTCTCTTTGCAAATGTGTAATATGAAAATTCCATTTGCTCAGTGTAGGGTAAGAAGTGTTTGTTCAAAATGATATAATTAAGAAATGTCTTTGACAAGCTGACAGTTACACAGTTATCCATACCAGTGCAGAGTGAAAAATAGGTGTAAAAAACCGTTGAAGATTCTCTTATAGTTAGTATTGGTGCTAGAGTTCAGAACTGGGAAGAATTAGGCCTTTTAAAGTGATGGATGTTTAAAAGCTGTTTGGCGGTGTGTCAGCAGACAGGAGAGAGCAATTTGTAATAACAGAGACCATAATCTCATTCCAGTGAGAGAGTCTGAATGAAAGGGTTGCGTGGCTGTTTGTTTTTTTTTTTTTTCCTCCACGTGTCCCAAAACTCAGTGCAAGACACTGATCCACCTTTTGTTATAAACATTTCTTTATAAACAGCTGCCCTTCCCTCTAAGGGTTCCACTATGCAGAACTTTATGGAAGTGCTAAAAGCACAAAGAAGTATTGCAAAGTCAGCCTCGTGTATTTTTTATTGAATAACATTCACTCCATCTTCTTCAGTCAGGAAATAGAAAGCAGAAAGGGAAAGGTGTCAGTCTTTGTATTTTATGTCTTAACTGCTTCATCTTTCCCTCTTCCACTAACTACAAAGCAGTGGAAGAAAGCATCTGGGAAAAAAGCATCTTTGTGATTTACAAAAATTGCCCTAATTACATAAATGTGTAGTTTCTTTCCTTGAGAAGTATTTATCAGGGGAAATGTTTTTCCTCCAGTGGAGAATTTTAAGATAAATGAAAAATAACTGAATCTCTTTTCAAGAAGACTTTAAAAAAATATTTGTTTTACTAGCAATAGGTAGGGCCCTCTGTATCTAAAAAAATAAAAATAAAATCCTAGCTGTATGGCCTTTTCCTTAACCCAATGGAGACTAATATCCAGTCAGCCTTCACTAAGCAGTTGTTGAGAATGCTTAATATCTAAGTATGAGAGCTTCTTTGTGCTCCTTGGAGATCTGGCATGCAGTTTCAGAACAACCTCTCAGTGGTATACAATTGCCTGAGTTCTTCAGGTGGTGTCTTTTTCCAAGTGAATTTGATTGTGGCTTGTGAACTTCATACACAGACATTTAATGTTTACTTGTTAAGGTTGAATTTCTAAAATTGGCGTCTTGATTCTGAATATTTTTGCATATTATATGCAGGTTTTTCAGTGAAATCTGTTACAGAAACTGAATTCACAATATAACTCCCTAATAGCACTTCATGTGCTCTCCTTATGGTTGGAAATGCAAAATCTACCCATTGATATCAAAGTCAGCAGAGGAGAAACTGTGTAAGCAAGTAGTGAGATAATTATGAATGAGTTTCCTGGTGTACACAGGGTATTGCTAAGTGTTGCTAAACTCAGTAGATTCCAACTGTTAACAGAAGGATGGCGAGCATAATTACTTAAGAGACAAACAGTTTGTATTGACTCATTTACAGTTCTTAAGTGTACGTAAAGAGCTTTTGTGCAGCAGAGCCAGAACTTAAAACCCTTGTGAAAACATGGGAATGCTGTGTTGTTGTGTTTAAAAGAAACTGGTGCATGACCTAATGGCAGCTTATCTGATAGGAAGAAATGCTGAACCATTTCTTTTTTCTGAAGCTAAGATCCAACAGGAGGAGAAATTTGTGACTAAAGGCTAGGATATTTGGTATGTGTTGTAGTTATTCTCTAGACATACAGAAAAATAAGCATGTGTTGATGAATATTTTGAAAAAGTTAGGGAAATTGAAACACAGTTTTGTACAGTAATATTAAACAATATTTACTGAAGAAAAATCATCTGATTTTTCTGATTTTCTGAAATGGCAGCGTCTGTCATTCCATATTTAATTCAGAGAGATTTTTTGCTTCTGGAAGAAGCTCCTGTTAATCATTAGAAATGTTACTGTGATTCCATTGCAAGTTAATTAAACACAAGTTGCTTATTTGGACATTAGACTGATAGAGATGTATATTTTTTTATACCTAATATTTATCTATACACTGATATATCATGGTTTGCCATCACATCCACCTCAAAAAATGGCCAGCATTTGCATGTTCAGAAAAAAGACCAAAAAGCAAATGTGGCCATTTAATAACTTCTGCATATGTATATTTTTTCCTTCTGAGCTCACAAACAGTGGTCATTTTTGGAGATGGATGTGATGACAAACCATACTCTACTAGCGTGTTCCAAGCATTGTTCTCTAGCTAAATTACAAGTCATAGTAGTTCTCTGTATGGGCAGTAACTTCTGAACGAACAAAATCCCTGGAAACTCATTGCCTAGAAGTGAATGGGCTGTTTTTTCCACTGTGTTCCAAGAAGGACAGATGCTATGCTCAGGCATAGGCTGAATATTAAACACTACTTCTGGTGGTTCTGCATGACTGTTCTAGACATCTTCACAGTGCATTCATGACTACATTTTACTTATACCCACTAATGGTGCTCTGCTTATCACCACTGAAACAGATAATGATACATTTTCCGTGGTATCTATGGATTTCTTTGTTTTGGTACTGAATGCTCATGAATTTGAGCAGTTTATTTAGCTGGATCAGTGCACTAATCTAACTTGCCATGAGCTATGTAAGCACTGCTGCTGTCACAAGGAAGGGGCAGGAATGCATGACTGGGTGCATGCTTCCAGTGGTGGCAGTGAAAACTTCATTTGATGTGAGTTGTGTGAAGCTGTGCTTGAGTAAAAATAATTTCTGTATAAGAAAATGCTGTTGAAAAGATGAGATTTTCTTATTTTGATACTGTTCGTAGTACTATGTTTTTGAGGACTGTTGTATGTGATGAAAAAAGAAACCAAGTATTTCAAAAGGTATCAAGCTCTTTTTTTTAAAAAAAAAAATTATTTTTTTTATTTTTTTTTTCTCAAAATGGCAATGCTTTTTTTCTTCTCCTGTGTCTAATTCCAGTAGTGGTGGAGGAGGAAGTATGATAGTGTAATGCCTTCTAAGATACTGTAGAAGAAGAAGATACAATTAGAAATAATTATTTCAGCCTTTCTCTTGCTGTGGTGGAAAGGTAGTTGGGCAATTAGTTATTTAGGGTATGTGAAATGGCTTAGAACCTACTATCCTTCCAGCCAGTTTTAGAAGAACCTAGCAGGTATTAAGGGTGTCCTGATGGCTCCCCTGCAAGGTGGAGTAGCTGGGGGTTGAACATTCTCCCAAAAGAGAACTGCATTCTGAATCATTTCCCTTCTGCCTTGTGTAGGTTGTGGCATTGCATTTAGGCTGGAGATTTTAGAGCAAGAACACAGATTATTAATGAATTCAGGTTATTTTTACTCATAATTTTTCATTAAATATATGGCAGCTATACCCTTTTAGAATGACTGAAACCCTGGTTTTGAATTTCAGTTAAGTGAATGAGGGATTTATGATGGAAGTTATAATAAAAATGAATGCACGTAAACTAGAAAGACAAGCCTTAAAACTGTGCCTAAAGACCTTATTATAGCTATAAGGATTGTTCGGCATTCAGATCCTTGAATTATTGTTATATAATAATATGTTAACCTCATAATGCTCATATTAGGGTTTGGTTTGTGTTTCCTTCTCCTCCATTCCTTTCTCTTATATTTGGGCTTAAAGCCACTCAGGAACATGGTAGCCACATAAGCTGATACCGCGAACAATTCAAAAAGCTCATAATCACAGCAAAAGCAAAAACTTTTATTACAAAAACTGTACTAAAACTGCAGAGGTTGTAACAAGTCTTTCATCTAATCCAAATGCAGAATAACATCTGCACCTTTTTCCAAAGGGTCTACAGACAAAAAGTAATTTATTTACAAAAGCCCTGGAGAATTAGTTTTTTTTTTTTTTTTTTTTTTTTTTTTTTTCCCCCTTCTCTAGTTTACCAGATGCAGGCTGGATTTTTGCAGCTCCTGTTTTAGTCATTCTCTTTCCAAAAAAGAGTGTGAAAAATGATTCGGTAAAACTAAATATAGGAATTCAAAGTGGAAAGGAGGTTTTCTTTAAGATGTATTTTGAGTTAGGCTAGAAGGTTGGAAAAGCTGCAGTAATGTATTAAATGCTTTTGTGGGTTATTATACTGATATGTTGTGGGCAGGATCTGTGGCTATGTGACCAAGAGCCACACAGTGAGTGGACAGTGGTATAAATAAATAAAATACAGCATATGTAAGACTTTTAATTTAAATGATTATACTGCCTTCATTGTTCAGGAATTGACTGATATGTTAATGAGTTTGATTGAATTATGTCCTGAGGCATGCTAATTTGAGTAATGCATCTTTTATTACATAAGTATATACAGTTTACGCAGAACTGTCTAATTTATTTTGAATTTTAATAAGGTTACAGCTTCCATGTCAGGATCGGTGCTAACAGCCATTGGTTGTAGCAGGTGAGGAACAACAATGTATATGGTAGCTGATAGCAATGGATATTTTGAGGCTCAACGAATGTTGAGCTTCAAATCTCAAGGGAAAAAACAAACAAACAAAAAAAACAACAATATTTATTTACTTTTTTTTTTTTTTTTTTTTAATAATTATCTCCATATATATGGCAATGTAGGTTTAACCATCCTTGGCAGCATGTATAATAAGGGCTGGTGATGAAAATTGGGAACCTTCCTGACATTAATTTTAAGTCAGATTTAGTTTTCTCTTTGATTTTAGGAGTTACTAGTTTTACTGTGATGTAATTCAATATGTGTGAGAGAAACAATTTCTATATCTTCTCTTCTTGGCTGTATTTGATTCAGAAATCATTAGAGCGCATACAGTTCAAATTATCCAGCAAGAAGATGACAGATGAGCGGCTTCCCTGGGTCAGACTGAATGCCTGTTTAATCTGGTGTCCTGATTCTAAAGAAGGAAGAGAGTTTTACTTTTTCACAGCAAGCTGTGTGCAGAACTGTAGGGCTGATGGTTTTCATTAGACAATGTTGTATTAGATGTTATTAATACCTAATAATGCAGTTGCATTTTTTGTCAGAGTTCAGGAGTTGACAGTTACAATTTGTAGTCAATTTTGTTATATTCTTTATATTTCTTAAAATGTTTGTGTGATTTTCTTTTAAACTGAGGTTGGTTTTTGGAATATTTTTGTATGCATATGATGGGGATCTTGGCTTTCAAAGTCTGATAGGCATGTGTCCATTTGCATACTCTTTTAATTACCTTTTTTTTTTTTGAAATGAACTTGAACCGCTTTGTCTGTGTAAAGACTTACAGGTTAAATAGATTTTGCCAGAAAAGTTGATGAGCTTAAATAGCAGTTGTCAGTTTTACAAGTGCAGAAGTTTTTTTGATAATATGAACTAAAGGAAAGATAAAATTCAAATCAAGTTATTTTTAAAACATCTTGTACTTCTTGAACTCCTGCTCGCTGATGGAGTATCCTTGATAGAGTGTAGGTGTTAGCTTTGGCTTCTTTCCTATATGTAGTTATTCAGCTAAGACAATCCAATAGGAATTAATTACTTCAGCAATGATTGAAGAAATCTTGTTTCTAATCTAAGCCTTTTTTCTATGAAGTTCATAACATAAAAGTGGCTTCTGGCCACTTGAAAATGCTATATTATTACGAAAAAGAATTTCCTTGAATCCACATTGTCCAGCAGAAATGCTTTTGTCTCTTTAACAGTTATAGCAGAATCTTTGCCATATAATGTTTAATCTTTCCTTATCTTTTAATTGCTGTGCAAATCTAACAAAAAGCCTGTCTTTGAGCTAAATACTTATATAGATGTAGGGGCAGGCTGGTTTCCAGTTTTGTTCTCTAGCATTAAGAAATATGAAACTGGTTTGGGAAAAACTCAAACTAATAAGATTTAAAGGCCTCATTTAACAGTTTGAACACAGGCAGGCATAGGTTTATCAATAAATAGCAGTGTGATATGGACTTGTAGAAATGTTCATAGTGGTATTTCCAAATAACCCTCACTTCTCTGCCACTCAGTATTTCTGAATAATTTTTAGCAGCATCATGTTTATAGTTGACAAATAGTATAGTTGCATGCCACTGAAGCAAATAAATAAATAAATAAATAAATTAGTGGGATCCTAGATTATTTAATCAGAATGCTGCAGAATAACTAATTGTGAGGCATGTAACCTGCAGATAGACTACTATTTTGGCATGCTTGAAGCCTGGCTCTGTTTCTTGTTCTGGCATAGATATGTTATATTATGTTACATCCATCATATTGTATGATGTTAGTTAACTGTCTCTGCTTCTGTTGTCCTTTCTTATCGTAGTGTGTCTATCTATTTTGATAATCCATTTGCAGCAAGAAATATCTGCTTCTGATTTTATTTTTAGGGATAATAGTTGACATATAAGGGATATATGCACCATATATGCTATAAAACATGGTCTAGTTAAATACAAATATAAGCAGATAACTTTTCCTTTCTATTTTTTCTTAGAGGAAGTTTACATTACTTTCTGTAACTTAATTGTAAATCCAGTATAACTGTAGACCAGACAGCATGCTAAGTTTGAATTAAAAGCTTGTCAGTTTGAATTTTAAATTTGTATCTCAATTTGCACTTCTAGCTTAATGAATAAGTAGTTTAAATTTGAAAAATACTCAGCCTTTTGGGATATTTGGATTTTTGCTTTGGACTTGCATTTGATATCTAGTGATAGCAAATAGAGAGAAATTAGAATTTTACTGAGTGTGGTAATAGTTGAAAATAAACTAAACCTCATAGGTTTTTTGTTGTTCAATATTTTATTTGTGGACTCTCTGAGTTCTGGAAACAAATCCTACTTCGGATGGTATAAGGAGATTTTTGTTTTGGCATGGTACTTTTTCAGATAGGCACCTTATAAAATAGCCAGAGGGAATCCTTATTACTGTAGAACTAAGTGACTTTTTAATTTCCACATAAAGCATACAAAAAGTACTATGGCTGTGTATAGAGTTACACTTTTGTCTTTGAAAAGACGTCCTTTGATAATTTTTTAACCTCTGCCAAAAGCACAAAAGCTACTGCTACTAACTAAAATGTTTCATGCACCAAAGCCCTCAGTAATTCTGCAAGACACTTTGCAATTTAGTGATTTTTTCTGTTAATCTGTGAATAACAAGATTACACCAGTATTTATTTATTTTACAGTTTGACTAACATCTAAAGTCCTCCACTAAAAACAAATGTTCTCTCTGAGATGAGAAATTCAAATAATTGCAGATGTGATGTATTTTTTTATATGGAATAAAAATGTAGTACTTCAGAAAACATTGCTCTGTTCCTAGAGTAATGTGTGCATTTGTAGAGGAAACTAAGATACAATTATCTCCATGTGGGACTGCACTTGTTCACTGGAGATATCTGCTTTCATTGAAACATGCTTACACCTCATGCTTGGCACATCTTTTTCTGTAGGGAGAAAAGTAAAGTACAGTGAATTCAATAGTTAACAACTACTGTTGTTTTCAGAGGTATTTAAATCATGCCTAAGGCAAAAAAAAAAAAGTCATAGCAAAGTCCGAAATTTGATGGTTTTCACTGAAGATGGAAACCCCACCCTCCCTTTAATGGTCTGTATAGCAAGGCTGTTGGCTGTTGAGCATCAATTTAATCTTAGTCAAAATTTAAAAGAACTGATGATGCTTCATTATAAAAAACAAACAAAAATGCTTATTTTGATTGTAAAGCTCTTCCTTTGGCAAAATAAAATAGAATTTGCTTTCAATAAAATATATTGACACTGACATATTTATTATACTATAAATACTTAAAACAATTTGATAAGCTTGCATCCTAAGAGGTGGCTTTGACTCTTCAAGTTTTATGGATTTGGATTTTTCTTTTTGTATCTTTTTTTGTGTCCTTCAGAATGGAATTTCGCCAAACTTATTCCACTATCGCATAGTTTACAAATCCCATTGAGAATACTTTTTTCTTGTAAATCACATTTGTGGATTAAATTATGCTGGTGAGAAGTACCTTATTCGTAGTTGATTTCATCAAGCTTTTTGATCTGTTCTTTTAAGTGTCCCGATTTTGCAGATAATAAATCTGCTTTACTAGACTTTCAAAAAGTAGATGCTTAATGTAGGCTTTGGTGCCAAGTCAGTTTTGCTACTAATGGTATAACTTTTTTGATGGATCTTTAAATAATACAGAGTTACGTGCAAGCTGGCTTTCAACCACAATGACAAAAAATGAACACGTTTCATTATTAGAGGCATAATCTTGAACAGCTTTCCTAGACTTGTTTTAAATGCTCTAGTATCAAGATTACCTTTTCTGGATGCGAGTTTCTGCATTTATTTATTTGTTCCTTTGGAATATGAATGCTGGTTCAGGTAGTCTTTGTTCACAATGCCTACTGAAACAGTTACCTTATTGCTCCATGTGTACCACTGTAGTAACAGATATTAGCATATACTGAAGCTTTAACACTGGAGAAATTTTGCTGTCTCCCACTTTTCCTTTCTTTAATGTAAAATCTGATGGGATGGGCTACATAAAAAGAGTTAGTTTTTGGTGTGGAACGCTGAATCTATTGTTCCTTGTGACCAGTGTGGCATGGCAATCCAAGAGATCTCTTCCCAAATCTTTGGGCAGCTACAAAGCTCTGCTGTGCGAAGAATTGTTGTTAGCTTCTAAGCTAGAGCATTTTTCGGAGTGTTGATAATGAGGGAAGGATAAAAAAACAAAACAAAACACAACCCTATAAGCTTACCTCAAGCATACATAGAGACAATAGCACAGCCTTTTGGGTTCCCAGGTTGAAAAGTTGCATATTCTCAAAACTTTACTTAAATGGTGATCAAGTACTCTTGCAGTCAGCGTAAAGTATTAAACAATACTGTTTAATACAATAAATACAATATTAAAATTAAAGTAAGTATTAAACATGTTTTATACATGTTTTCCTCGGCTGTGACTAGACAGAGTCCAACCCATATTAATGATTTTGTTTTTGTTTGTGTGCAGTGTATCTTATTTATGTGATACTATGGCATTGGTGACTAATCTTACATAATAAAACGCTTTGCAGAGTGCTGAATTTGTAACTACTGATTTCAGTAGCTTTTAAAACTTCTGTTACAAACAATGCTCAGATGACAGACCTTTCATGAGCATGGGGTGTGGACAGAAAGAATAGGAAAATTCTGTTGTACTGCTTCTCTATCATGTGTTAACCAAGGCAGTACTGAAACTATATTTTGTAATTGATTTATATCTAATCAATTTTGTTCCTCTCATGGAATCTGTAAGTGCATCTAGAACTGTATTCCTCCTGCTCTTTTTTCTTTCTTATAGTCATGGTCAACTTGGAACAGATATCTGATAATTATCCTCTGTCAGTTAGTTGTCTAAATAATTTACATTGTAAGAGTCTCAAAGGACTCTCCAGCTGACAGGTCTGATTTAGAGTTGTGAAGTCTTTGTTACACAAAAAAGCCTTTCTCATTTACTTCTGCACTTCCTTCTCTGTTCTATTGCAATACATCTTGTTTTGGATTTTGGATTGGTAATACTTTGATACTGTCATACAGATACAACTGTTCCTTGAAATATTGATGTTCATTTCCTGATGTGCTTACTTAACCTCTGCATAAAGATCAATGGAACACTTGGAGAACAGTTAATTGTGTTTACTGACAGAACTGTTGTCTGAAGCAGAGGATCTTAACCCATTTCTCTGTTTCAGTAAGCTGATCCTAGCTGTTGTGTTGAGACAGATAGGACCCTTTCAGCTGGAGCTAGCCTAAACAGCTATCTCAGTCATCAACAGAGATTTAATCCCTTCTCACAGATTTAGCTAATGGGTCTAAATAGTAACACTTAACAAAATTGCAAGCTGTTTATAGAGAAAAGATTCAGTTTATGCAATAAATATATGTAAGCTTTGCTTTCGTGTGTATGTGACAGCGAAGAACATGTATTCAGTTATACTCGTCTTTGTTTTCACCTGGTAAAAATACAAAAAGCAAATCCTTTAGTATTTGTGTGCATTTATGTAAACAGTGTTTCTGGTTTCTAATTTTTTCTGCAATGTAATTTCTCCCTGATCAGAAATGAAGTTCTCTACAGTAGAGAGATGTGCTGCAATTATACAGGCTATTGGACATTATAGAGCGTATCTGATATGAGCTAAGTTCACTGCTGCTCTTGACTTCAGGGGATCCTGCAGTGTTTTTTCTCTAATGACAAACTGAGTAGGGGAGAATGAGGGACTTGATTTAGTTTCATCGCAGTCAGAATGCTGGGGAAGCTCAGTCTGACATGAGCATCTTTTCACAAATTACATAGGAAAAGTTGATATCATTCAAAGGGCATATTGACTTCACATGATCAAGTAGGTGCAAATTAACATGTTGATACATTGATGTATCATTACATGAAAATTTCTATTGTTTCTCAAGCTCCTCAGGAGAATATCCCACTTAGTTAATGCTGTTGTCTTGTCTCGGGGAAATGATCTCCGCAGTCTTCAGCCTGAACTTGTTTGTGATGGCTTCCAGGCTGGGAATCTGGTGTTTTTTTTTATTACCTATTATTTATTTGCCCACCTTGTGCACCCATGTATACAGACTTGGTACAAAAGGAGTGCAATCTGAAGCTGGATTACATTCAGCCCTACTCTGAATCTCTTCTTCCTCATCTCCATCCTTTTTTCTGAGCGTTTCTCCATACTACTGGAGACAATTCAGTGAAGGCTACTAAATAAATAAAAACTTCAGTGGCTAATTGCATTTTGAAGATGATCATGTTTCCCTCCTATCTCTCTGTAAAATATCCCCTTACTCATGCCGCTTTGCCCATCACCTGTAATGCGTTTTTCTCATCCTCTCTTTCCTGCTGAGATTGCTCTCACGTCAGAAATTAACTCCTTGTCTTCAAGGTCCTTTCTTCTACCTGATCAATAATGGTCATAGTTATCTGCACTGTATCATTTCAGCTGTAACGGCAAGGCAAGGCAGTGGCTTGCATTGATTTTTATCTCTTTAAAATCTTAAAACAGTGGTGTCTAATAAATTTACTACATAATAGTGTAGCTATTCTGTGCATTCAGGTTACGTGTATTACTGTTTATGTATGACTACTGTATAATGTGTATAAACTCTGTGGTTTTATGGACAAAGCCCTGCCATCTATTACCAGCTTATGTCAAGGTAGCAGGCATTGTGTATGTACAGTGCCACCTCTACTTGGAGAAGAAATCTGGGAGACTGTTATCTGGAGGAAGGGGAGTCTACTTAGTACATAGTAATTTTCCATTTCTATTGTACTATTTGGTGCGTAATTTGGCAATTCCTTCTCGTTTTTTGATGCTGCTAGTCAGTGTATTACATTTGTTTTCCTAGCGTCATGACCTCAGACCTGGAGGTGTAACCCACATTGGTGCCAACTGTCATCACTCCAGCAACAAAAAGTTTCCTTCTTAAATGGGTAAATGTTGAACAAAATATGTGGGACCTCTTGGACTCTAAAGAATTGCAAGTTAGAGGTGTCTCATTAACTGCAGAAAAAGACTGCGGAAAACCAAGGGCTGTGTCAGCAGACTCATGTGTACTTAGGGTAAGTGAAGATGGTTGTTTTTTTTTCCCCTGACTGTTCCCTTGCAACTTTGATAAAGTCATTTGTGCTACCAATGTGTGTTTTACCCTTCATGCATGTAGTCAAACAACAGCATATATACAGCTTACAGAGCAGAGTTATGAATGCTTCAGTAAGCTGTTTTCTATAGCCTGTCACTCATTCTGGGTTGTTCTCTTTCCCTGGAACTTGTAAGAGTACTCTGAAAATGTAGAGGAATAGGTACTAAATTATGTGAGACCGCAAGTCAATGCAGAATCATCAGAGTTCCTTTTTTTATTTTCATGCAAACTTTTACTGTCCATTCAGTATGTAGTTTATATCAGCTTCCAGATCGTGAGTTGTTCTTGAATAGAGGCTGGGAAATAAGGCACAGTAAGACTCTTTTGAACAGTCTGTTTTATGGTCAGGGCTCTTTGCTTACAATGGTCTGGCCTACAGTATGCTGCTTGCAGATGGTATATCAAGGACTTATTTCTAAGGTGAACTGAATTTGTTACTATCAGTAGGAAATAGTTTTCTTTCCTTTTTTTTTTTTTTTTTTTTTTTTTTTTTTTCTGGTAGTTCCGGAGCTTTGAAAATTTTAATTGTAATGTTCAACATTTTATTCTCTCTATACATTTAAATTGTTGAATTAAATCATTAGCTGTACATATTAACATTCCTGAATTTGTGAGATTGTAGTTGTCCTCCTAAGCTGCCTTTCAGAAATTAACATGTAGTAAAGAAATTAAAGACATACTGGTCTAAACATGATTCTTCTGGGTAGCTTTAGAAAGTTGTTAAAATATATATTTTGCCTTCAAACCTTTTAAAGAAACTTCACCAGAAAACAAGGCAGACATAAAATAGTTGGGTACTGGGAGAGCGGGTTGCATCTGTTTTAGCTTACAAGACTGGCAGTGTCCATATTGGTCTCATATTGGCCCCTCACTACAAGAACAACATGGAGGTGCTTGAGAGAGTCCAGAGAAGGGCGACGAAGCTGGTGAGTGGTCTGGAGAACAAGTCTTAAAAGGAGAGGCTGAGGGAGCTGGGCTTGTTCAGCCTGGAGAAAAGGAGGCTCAGGGGCAACCTTATTGCTCTCTACAGGTACCTTAAAGGAGGCTGTAGTGAGGTGGGGATTGGTCTGTTCTCCCACATGCCTGGTGACAGGATGAAGGGGAATGGACTAAAGTTGTGCCAGGGGAGGTTTAGGTTGGATATTAGCAAGAACTTCTTTAAAGAAAGGTTTGTTAGGCATTGGAATGGGCTGCCCAGGGAAGTGGTGAAGTCACCATCCCTGGAGGTCTAACGTTTAGATGTAGAGCTCAGTGATATGGTTTAGTGGAGGACTGGTTAGTGTTAGGTCAGAGGTTGGATTCGATGATCTTGGAGGTCTCTCTTCCAACCTAGACAAATCTGTGATCCTGTATAATGGATGGTAGGACTTGGAGTCAGTACTGTACTAGACATAACAGAAACATAGTAAAGAACAGACTTCTGTTTTGTCCTTGGATTATCTTATTTTCCTGACTATCTTGAATAAGTCACTCAGTTGAAAGCTAAACTTTGACATTTTAATGTCTTTTGCTATGAAGTTTACAGTATGTCCACGTGTTATTTCATATTCTGCAGTGATTATTTAATTAAATTCCCATGGAATTGTGAATGGCAGCTTTAATTGCTCTTGTGTTTGAAATATGTTTGTTGAATGGCAAGGTGGTGTTAAACTGTAGCTCATTTTTGGAAAAGTTTGTGTAGATAAGATGATTTTCAGCTATATAATCGGTTTTAAAAGATCCTTTTGTTCATTTTCTTCTTGATTGGGTTTGTCATCAAATTAGATTTTATAGGAGTGTGTAGATTCATCATTTACAAATTAACTTATATTTTGTATGCACAGATAGATTCTCCAGATACATGTTTTAATGGTTCTTTATATCAACAAATACTTGTAGTGCCATCTTTTTGTAATATCCCAGTTCTGCTTATTAGTCACAGTCTAATGCTTGTCTCCAATCTTTTGATTGTCTTCTAAAATCATTTTTTTTTTCCTGAAAATTTATTTCTGTGAGTTTTTGGTAGCACAGCTCAATCACATAAGTATGATGGCAAAAGGCAAATACAAATGATATGAAAATACCATCAAAATAAGCATGTCTAAACAACTGAATGACACAGCTGGGCAAGTCTTGAAAAATATTCTGTATTTACAAATAACGCTGAATTATGTTAATCGTGTCTGCTAGTTGAATTTAAAATCTTATAATTATTTGTTTGCCACATATTTGTTCAGCTCTTTTCTTTAGTTTTCAAGGGATTTGTATGAAATGGGTACTTAGTTCAGAGTAATGTGATAATGGTAAATTTTCCATTTGTTTTCAGTACTTGCCTACAAATTTGATTTCTACCATCACTGTCATGAGAATATCAATGGAAACCAGTGAAATAGATTAGAATAATAAAGCAATAAAAACAATTATTTAATTTCTTCACATTTCTTAAGTCATTTTGTTAATAATCTGTTGGAGTTTTTTCTTATTTGATGCTAGTTGTTGCCCTAATTTTGCACGCTAGTTGTCAGGATGGTTTTTCATGTGGAGCTGTCTAGTATGCACAAACCCCTGTGTGGTCCAGAGCCTCTCACTGATGTTAACTCGAAAAGTTCAAGTTGGATTTCTCTTCCTCAGGAAAAATTACTTTTCCTTTTATGTATGTTGGTTTATCATCTCCTGAAATCTATAGTTTCAAATATCCACATTATTCTCCTGTCATGTATACTTTATATGTAACTTTTTTTCTCAATTTGAATAAGAGGTGAGAACTTAGACATGTGTTTTTCTTTAAAGTATATTGATACATGGTGTAATCAGAATTAAGGTTATTATTAATATTTTATGCATGCCCCCTATAATTAAATATTTAATGTCTCCACAAATTCTGTGCAGTCTCCTTACTGTAAACCAGTAAATGTTAGAAATTAGATGTATTTATTTGCTGCCTTTGGACAGCTGTTGGTTATTGTGGAGTTTTAAACCAAATAATTTTATCCTTGATTAGTAATAATTGTAATGATTAGAATATGACTGTTTATAGATTTAATATTATTATAGATTGTTTTTGCAATGGAAGACTCTAAACAGATACTTTGGACAGATTATGTAACTATCACTCTTAAAAGGCAACAATGCTAATTGCATCAATCTCAACTACAAGTTAGCCTTGGAAGCTACTGCTTATAGGTCTGGTTTGCCTTGTGTCACAAGTACAGCTGAGCCATTTGTTAAGCTTGTCATAGCCTACCCTTCTAATTACACATCTCTTAAGGTGTGGAACTTGAATATGTCTGCTTTTGTAGTTCTCCATGATAACAGCATGTTTTTGATGGTCCAACTTTGAGGATGAGGTTGACCAGAAGGTACCTCCAGAGGTACCTTTCAACTTAAGTTATTTTGTGATTCTAGGGTATGCATTTGGTGCCTTAGTACCTTCTGTGTAAGCCTGTGCTAGTGATGCAAGTAACATGCACAAGCATGATATATGAGGAAATGGGTTTATAACCTAACTTTATTATTGGTGTTGTTGATTTCCTTTATGGAAGGGCTCACTAGCTACCTGAATAGAATACAACTTTCCTGTTGTATTAAAAAAACAAACAAACAAACAAACAAACAAACAACTGATTATGAATCAGAGAGGATTAATGGTGTAGAACTGAGTTGAGTTTGTAAGAACAGTTTCCTACCTTTGGAAATGAAGCTCTGCAAAAAAAAAAAAAAAAAAAAGTGATTGCTCCTGTTGTCTAGAAAGCAGGATAGTGTATTGCAGATAATGCATCTCTGTGCTCTGGAGATCATTTATACCTGTTTGTACTACCACAGCTCAGAGGGCTGGCACTCATTTCTGGAGAGCTGGTCTCTCTCTCTGCACCTTGGTGCGCTGCGTGGTTGGTTGGGCCATGGCTGAAAAGGGGCTCCTAGATGCTGCTGGGGAATTTGCAGCTCACATTCACCTCTGGGCTTAGGGACATGTATAGTACGTAAAACCAGACAGAGAATGTATTTACTAGATAAATAAGTAATAGAGGTTGCAAGCATGTTACTTCATAATGCTGGTGGGAGGGTGGATCCTTTATAAATGTCAGTTGTAAGAAAAATCAGCCTGGTTGCCATATTTGTGTAATTTCCCAGTATTCTCCCAACATCTTAGCTAGTCAGTTGTATGTGTTACTAGTGTTTCCATAGCTCTGTATCCAAACCTAAAACTAGAACCTGCTTTTGGCCTACTTCATTTTGAAATCCTTTGCAAGGATAACTACAGCCTGAATGTGGTTTTCAAAACAGTAAAAGGTCATTTGTGCTCTACAATCAGAGATGCAAACTGTGATTCCAAGGTATGATGGCATGATACCGAAATTCCACATTTAAATAAATCATTAAATAAATTGCTGACAAATTTCCTCTTGGAGGGCAAAGAAGATATGGAGGCTCACAGAACGAGAGAAATATTTTCTGAATTCTTCACAAAAGATCTCTTGATTCTTCCAAGACACAGAAAACTTTCCACAATTATTTACAATTCAGTAAAATGTCTCTTGCAATTTTCAATGACTTTCAACATATATGATATAAAAGAAGCCATAATGTAGTTGCCATTCATATATGGCATGAGACAAATCTTTTTTGGTGTCTAGCTAGGTGGAGTTTTAGGGCACCTGGAATTTTTTGGGTGTGTGAAGATTAAAGGTGGTGCTGTGGCCCTACATATATACTGATATAGTTGTTTTAGACTTAATGTTTGTTTTTTTATCTTACACTTATGTATTTAATTCAGGCATTACTAATTCATTTTTTTGGTCAGATATTAGCTGTGAAGCATGCTGAGGAGAACGTAGTTTGGTTCCGTCTTACATTTCCATCCTGTAAAAGTAAACAGAAAAGACAAAATACCCTCCTTTAAGCCTTATTGAACTGAGTTATATGTCAGTTCTAAGTATACTGGTTAATTTGAAGTTCTGTCATATTCCAGGCTTCTCTAAATGTATTTGTTTACCCAGATGCATATCAAATGAGTCCCCATTTAGTAACTGTTCCCTGACAACTTGTTCTCAAATCAAGTTTACTTCCCTTTCTTTCTTATTTCCTTATGTGTATATACTAGTATTCTCAACAAACAGAAATGGAATTTCAACTTGAATTTTGATTACATCGGTTGTCACTGAGAAGTGAAACTGCCAAAAACAGCTGTTAGTTCACTAGAGTTAAGCAAATGTTCTCATAAACTATTATTTTTTAAGACAATACAAAAAAAAAAAAAAAAAAAAGAAACAAGTTCTTATTCTTTCATATATTCTGCATTGCATACAAATCAGCAGGGGATTCACTAATACCTTACTAAGATATTGGGGTAGTTATGGTTAACTCTCTAATAAAATGTCCTGGTCTTCTCTAAATATCTATATATACACTTCTTGAAAATCTAATTATTGGTCTTAAGGAGGATAAAGGATGTTGAAAGATGTTCTTAATATCTCATCTAAATATTTTATGAAAGGATATCCTGGCAAGAATGCTTTACCTACATGGAACTGTGTACTGTATTTCAGAAGCCTGGAATCAACTATACAAGCTTTATATCCTTTGTTTCTTTTATTAGTTTTTGCCCTAAGCTGAAAACGCCAACCTGCGTTAGAGATGCTTGTAACTAAAAACAATGACAAAGAATATTCTATGTGTATTTTAATATTACAGAACATTATATCTGTATTGTGTGCATTAATACAGAATGTTATTCACGTTAATAAAATGTGTACCTCATTTATTATAAATGTGACACATGGGATATTACACTTATAAAAGAGCAAGGTGCTAGACAATGGAAATCATGCTTTGATATAGTAAAATGCTGTATTGTTACCCACTATGTTGGCTTCACATGCAATTATAACCAACAGGAATATAAATATCAAACGGTATAAATAGAGGCAGCTTTTTTTGTATTTTATTTTACAATTTATCACTAAGTATATTTACAGGACACGGAGTTTGCTTTAGTGCAATACATAGTAATGTTGCATAAGTACAAACTGTTGATCTTTTCTAATAAAAAAAAAAAACAAAAACAAAACAAAAAGAAAAAACAATCCAAACAACAAAAAAGCCAAAATCACCCCTCCCAAAACAAAGCACTTAACTGGTGTTACAGCTAAGTATGTAAAGCAACCTTAATAACTGAGTGAAAATGCTAACAGCATTGTTACTTTTCATAAACGTTTCTAGAAACAAATCACAACCCAACTTTATGTATTCCAAACTATTAACCCTTCTACAGTACCATATATTTTTTAAATGACTTTTAAAGCACATATACTGTACTGTATGACAGTATTTTTCTACAGATACTGACTTACCCTTTTAATATAAATATGATATTACCTTGGCAGTTTTGAAGAACAAAGTTATCTCAAGATATCAAACATCAGTAACAAACTCTAGTAAGCACAGCTTCTTGAGAACTTGCTTGAACAGCATTTCTTCACAGTGATATTTATGAAAGGTTGGAAAAAGATTAGCATAAAATATTTCCATCCTTTTTCAGTTTTTATGCAAAAATCATTACTTTTTATTGGTAATTATAAAATTACAAACACTTCTATAAGTAACTGCATCTGTAGTAATGATAGAAAAAGTTATCAGTAGGATGCCTAAAATGAGGTTAGCATAAAATGAGGTTTGAAGAAAATTAGATAAATCTTTTCTTAAATAATAATAAGGGAGATAATTTAGAATAGGCAACGTAGTGGTTTAACAGAGACAACTTAATTATCAATTCAAAAAGCTATTTATTAATAAATGTTAAAGGGATTGTGATGAAGCAAAATCAACATTTTAAGTGATATAGTGTATTATTTACTCTTAATCTTAGTTTTGGCACTTCATTGGAACAATTACTTTAACAAAGACCAAAATATGTAGAAAAGGTATACAGCTCTTTGACATACATTGCAAATGTAGTACATAAGTACTGGCAAACACAGAAAACATAGTTAATTAAACATTCCCACAAATTTTTGCATGCATGCACTATTCAGACAACAGCTTTGGATCTATGGTGTTACAGTGACAGTCTTGAATTATGGGAGTATTTTAGGCTGTTTCTTCAGCAGATCTTGTTTCTGATTTAAGTCTTACAAATTCTTTAGCAACTTCGTCATTGGTTCTCTGAGAAAGTATTCTAAGAATTGTCAATCCTGTCTCATCTACAAAGATATTTCTCAGCAAGGGATACCAAGATGCACAGCTACCCCTCTCTGTTATGTTTTGCAGCTGAATAACTGTCATTCCTATAATGCGATCTTCTCTAGCAAAGCAGTAATCTTTCACTGAGAGGTGAAGCTCGTACGCTCCTGGTTTATCTTCATTACTCAAAATGCTGCAAGGATGAAAAAGATGAATTTAGGACAAGGAGATGAGTTTCATTCCTCTGAGGAATGAGCATGTCTTGTAAATCTCGTTGATATTAAAATGTTAGTGGTAGTTTCATTTTTGTAGTTCATTTTCTATAACAGATTATTGTTTAGTTTTTAGATTTCTACATGTTAGCCTTTTGCATACTACTATTACCATAGTTCCTCTCCTCACTGACCTGAACAGAAATGGAGGGAATTTCATCAGTTCCTTCAGTATCTGAACCACTGCTACTTTTCCCCAGAAAGTACCTAAAATGTCCAACTACTTCCAGAACCATAATAACCATATCTTTTTGGTGAACTACAAAACTACAAAAATGTTTATACGTACATCCGTGAATTAGACAGCTTTCACTTAAGCATAGCATACATCATACGTAGGAATCAAATCTTTTTGATTTACAGATTTTGCTCATTTTTCCAGGCTAAATAACTAGGAAGTCTGTAAGTAGGTAGAAGCAGCTTCTCTGCTTTTAGTTACCTGTTTTTCTAAACCTAACTTCTGTGTCTGCAGTGTAAAATCCTACATCAATATTTGCCACTGCTCTTTTTTTTTTTTTTTTTTTTTTTTTTTTTTTCCCTATGAGCAATCACGTGGATCTGATTAGTCACCTCTAAGCAAGTTTTGCACTGACAAAACGTATCTTGGCTACACTTTTATTTCTGTTCATTCTGCCAGGTCCATATTAGCTTGCAGAATTTTAAGCATCACTTTATTTTTTGAAATGACAGCAAGAACACTATTTTAGCATATTTCATCCAGTAGGTCCAAGATGTTTTAAAAACTTTTGTTTAAAGTTCAAAAAAATAATAAGCTCTGAAACCTCACTTTTAATTTATTCTCTTCCAAGGTATTTGGAGATCCTCTATGCCACTTTAAATACTGGCCCAAAAGCCATATATAGCACACACAAGATGGCTGATATCCCCCCAAGCCTAGAGGATAGTTATATTTAATTAGAATTATACCTACTGACAGGCCAAACCAAACTGGAGAAAGTGTTCCTAGTTATGCAATTTCCCCAGTGGGAATACTAACGCAGCCTGCTTATGTCTTCGTTCTGCCTGAAGTCAATACTCATTTTGCAGGTCACTGCAATCCCTTCAGGAGGGAAACAGCTGTTATGCTCAGTATCATAGATATGAAGGGGGCTTGTTTCCTAAAAATCACAAAGTATTTGATTTTATTCTTCCTGATCCTTTACTCATTTTTCTGGATCACATGGGCATATGTAGGGCAAGATAGCACTCAGAAAACAGATTTACAATATAATTCCATTTAATCTAAAATACACAAGGACCTAATAGGCAACCCTAACCTTAGTGAGGTGCAGTCTGACTTTTGCAGTGTCAGGTTGTGTGATGTATGTAAAAAAACAATATTAAAGCTGTAGTCATATAAAGGATCTGTGCATTTCTATGAAAGCAACACTTGCAATCATTTGTCAGGCTTCAGGAAGAAGGTATGGCTTTGAAATATCACTTAGTTTCTCTAGAAAATATATTTCATAAATATTTTTGACGTCAACTGATTGAATTCCTTTTTTTTTGAGGATTATTTTCCTACGTTGCTCTAAGTAGAACAACAGAGATGCTGAGAGTGCAGTAACTGACTGCACTATGAATTTACTGATTCATGAAGATGAAAAAGCCTGAGCATACTGATGATTTTCTACCTAATTGAGTGTAATTTCATTTGGATTTTCATAAATTATTCCATTTTACTTTATTTTTAATCTCTTCTATCCATGCAGTTATATGTAAACTCAGCACGTTAAGTTTATTTTCATGTGCTTTTACTAGCTGCAAACAAATAAAGGAGATATTTGATCCATATACGTTTCAGAGATTGCTACTTTTGTTTACAGCATAATCTCACTGAATTAAATATAATTTTTCAGGGAAAAAAATATTTATGTGTGGAAGGGCCCAGGATGTGATTCCAGGTGATGCCTTCATCCCTCCTAGGCAGCTCTAAGGAGCTGAGGTTCCCAGACTGTGTGGGAAACAGTTCCAAAGAGGGTGTGAGAATTTTCTGACTTGAGAGTTTGGACATGGAGCTTTCTTTGCCTCCGGTTTTCCTACGATGTCCTTTTTCAGCTTGTCCTTTCATGATCATATGTCAGCTTGCTACTCTATATTCTTAGAGGTTATTTGTCATCACAGTTATAGCAATGGGATAAAGAAAATCACTGGCAACAAGCCTTAAAAGCAAGACATTGAGAAAATGAACTCTGCCCTTCTTTTCTGTCTCTGTGTGTGAAGTGTGTCTGGAAAATGAATTGGTTTCAGTTATGGGAGGAGAAGTGAACAGGTTAAAGAGACGTGCTGTGGGAAATACTATATGTAAAGGTCCAGGTCAGATGAAAAATTACTTATTGCTTTGAGGATTAAACAATAGAGATAATAACATTAATAAACACATGCACAATACTTCAAATACTTAGATATGTCAACAGTTGCAATGGCCTGGAAATCTAGCAGTAAGAAATGAATTGTACATTTTAACCAGCTGAAAGGTGGTTAAAGCTAGAAAGCTAAAAGGCGGCAAGCTTAGTGGTTGTCATTCATCTTTAGATAAACCAAAGATTCAAGTTTAATAGTTTTGAAGTTATTATCTCATTTATTATGGATTGTGCTTTATATAGCCTTAACTTTAGAATTTTATTACTTTGTTTTGTTTTTAGAGGTTAAATTGCAAGGTATTCTGGCAAAATTTGCATAAGATAGGTAATTAACAGCAAATAAAGACTTACAATTGGAAAGTTTCATTGTATTTTGGTGACCAGGTGTTGCTCTTTGTCTTGGTTCCATGTTTTCTTTTCTTGTCACTTAGGTTAGGACCTAATAGACAAACTTCCACAAATGGCCGGAACATAGCTGTTGTTTGCCAATTTAGATTATTAATTGCTACAACTATAAAGAAACAAAAGAAATGAAGTTAAATAAAATCCTATTAGAAGAGCTCCAATTAATTATCCAGTATGACCAATGAAAGGTGCCCTGAGATCTTTCCTGTAGGATACCTACACCTAAGTTCAGGCTGGATGTTAGGAAAAGGTTCTTCACTGAGAGGGTGGCTGGGCACTGGAACAGGCTCCCCATGGCAGTGGTCACTGCACTGAGCCTGCTGGCATTTGAGAAGTGTTTGGGCAATGCTCTCAGACATAAGATCTGATTTTGGGGTGGACCTGTGTGGAGCATGTGTCCTTGTGGGTCGCTTCCTTCCAACTTAGTATATTCAATGGTTCTACCTGGCAAGTCTAGGAGGATCTTTGCCTGTTCTGTGCCAAGTAAAACCTCTGACTACTTCCAGTTACAGCAACAGAAAATATAAATGTATGTTTTATGAATACTTTATGTTAACAGCTGTTTTGTCTCCTACGTTCATTAGAATTAAAAAGTTAACCTATACTAATCTGAGTGGTACTGGGTTTCCTTTGGAATTAAAATTTTGCAGAACAAAGGCATTTTATTTGTTAGAAATAGAACATTTAAATTTTGGTGCAGTCATTTACCGCTTACCTCTATTATGGCTTTTGAAAATTAAATTATGTACAAGTAATTCAGAAGTGTGATTTGTCATGTTAGAATAATTCCATAACTACATAAAAAAAATAAATATATTGACTATGCTGGGAAGCACAAGACAGTACTAACCTACCTAATCTTAACTTTTGCTGATGTTGAGCAAGGAAGAAGTACAATCCTAATCACCTGAAGCCTTCTTACAGCTTTAACACTTATTTCATTGTTGTTATGTTTTACCTAGGATTTAATGCTTGGACATTTTGGACTTTGTTGTTGTTTTCCTTTTAAAATTAGCTCTTTGGAACTTACCTTTTACAGTAACTTTATGCTCACCAGTTCCAGGATGTGTGGAAACATCCACCTGTATAGATATTTCACCCACTGAATTACTAGTAGTTTGACCTGAAACAATAATTAATAGGTTAACACGCTTTGCTTCTCAATACATCAAGAGAAATAGAAAATGAAAGGTGAGTGGTATTCTCTGTAAGAAACACTTAGAAATTGCTGATATGCATTTCATATTCAGAAAGGAATCAGTTATTGGTTTATAAGTGATTTTGCCAAAAAAGCACCTAGCATTTGCAAGTGTTTATATGAAGTGCCTCAGTAAAATGAGAAAAGCTTTTCTTTAGAAACCTTCCATTCTGGTTGTGATCAGGTGTGTGTGCATCCTGAAATACAAAAAACTGGTGCTTTTATCAAACTGCTTACATGCACACCCCAAAACCTTGGGATTCATCAATAGCAATAAACAAATAACTTCCCTTGATGGGAGGAAGCTTGTGTTAAGTCTATAAACAAACTCCTAAAGTTCTGCACTGACAGAGGCTTAAAAAAAAAGTTTCTATGTTTCTAAGCCAATTTGCACATAGTGGTTCTCTGAAAGTAATTCTCAGTATGTATTCAAAGGTCCATTAATATGTCGGATTATAATACTACTATATAAACAAACCTTTTAACCTATAACACCTTTTAAACCTATAACACCTTTGCTTGTTCTTTAATTGGGTGGCTGTGAATTTTAACTCTGTGGCCTGTGCATTTTTCTTTTTTTATGTAAAGTTGATGTAGGTTGACATATTCTGTAAGTATATCATGTGCAAATACATGGTCTTTTGCAGAAACCTAGGAGCTTTTCTTGATGATACATTCTGTTGGCTTGCTGGCTGCTGTGTAGCTGTTAGCAAGCCATGGTGTGTTGAGCAGGGTTTTGTAGCTCAGGCTTGGCAGTTTACTGCAATATAACAACTGATTAATACTTTGCAAAAGTATACTATGTACAGACAATTTGTTTGGTGGCAAAAGATGATGAAAATGATCCATATTTTGTAGTCTGAATTTATGCAGATATGTTATCCTGCAGTCATATGTAGAAGAAGCAAGGAGGAAAAAAAAAAACACAACTCAAATCACATTTACATTAAGACCTAGTGGTGCCCGATCTAAAAGTGACAAGTTCCAGTGGACAAAAGTTCAAAGGAAACAGAATTAATCAGTGATCTGAACATCAGGGGATCTTTTTGTTAATTGTGTACTGACACTATAAGATTCTTACTTGGTTGTGTTTTAAATGCACTTGTGGAGGTATCAATGACCATATAAAATGTACAATAGCAGTCACTCAGGCCTTGAAATGCACATTTCTTCACCAAACTGCTGTCAAGTTTTTCGATCTGGGTTCTATATCAACATCCCAATTTTAGAGATTCTGAAAGCTACCTGCTCCATGAAATGGCTTTTGGCAGCACTAACACCAGAAGAATGTGTTTGTAACAGGTTCAACACGGTCTTGTATGGCACTGCTGAGTCACCAGGACACCTTCAGGTTAATACTAAATGTGAGCTTCAGAGACGTGTAACTTTCTTTAGCAGTTCCTAATTTATGGTGTGTAAAATAGTAAAAGATTTCCTAGAAAACAATGTCAATAATTTATTTGCAAAAGGGCATGCTGCTCTACTAGTTTTATATTTGTGGGTTGAGTTGAAGTAGCTCAATCGCTGGCTTGTTTTGCTCAGTTTTCTGGAAATATATTATACTAAGGGATAAACAGTTATCTCCCTCCTTACTATCATGTTAATACGAATGTTAAAATCCATGATGATCAGAATCTCAGCAGTATTTAATTTCCAAACAATCTGAAAGTGTGTGGCAGATTTGGGATAGCAGTGGTGGCGTAGTTTGAGAAGAGAAACTGTTCTCTCCTGTGACAGGCAGAAATACAGATGCTCCATATGATAGTATTTGACAGAAATTGTCACTTAGCTAATCTTGATATCTGTACTGTGTAATACATGATGCTAATATTTTTTTTTCTATTACCTTTCATTTCCACAGTGTGATTGCAGATTTGTTTCCACAACATTGAATGAGGACTGAATTTATGGCATATACTATATCATCACTATAACCCTTTAAAATGGCAAATTATTATACTTTTTTTTTTTTTTTTAAAAAAAAAGCTTGAAACATCATTAGTCATTCAAAACGTATCTTGTTTTGTTCAGCATTGTCATTTATGTATTCAAACACTTGTCTGTTTTTGAGTATATTCTTAAGAGTCTGTAGCAGTGCTTTGGAAAGGAAAATCAATCAGATTAAGATTATAACAGTTAACATCATTTGTCCTGACTTTATGATAATTTGCTCTTAAAGCATGGATCTGTACAGTCTCCTGATGTATTTGAAAAGAAGATGTTTAGCTTTCACGTACTTAGGGATCTCAGTTTTTTGTGTGGTGCTTTCAGTTCAGTAAGTAGTTATTTTGAAAATCAGGAATGTCTTGATTAGTATTGCCCATGGAAAGTGCTTTGTTTCCAGGAAGCTCTTTAGGAATGTGTAGCCACAAAGAGTTGGTTCAATAATCACCCCGTTATTAAATGGTGAAAAAGCATGTTCTTTGGTATATTTGGTTATTGCTACTGAACTTAACTCTGCATATATATGAATATAGGTAGTAGCTTAACATAAAAATTTTATGTAGATCTTAAACTTTCTAGGAGAAAAAGGTAACTCTTCCTTCTCACACTGATCCAGCAAATTTTTCCCCTTCTGTTCATTAGAGACGTGGCAGCTTCATCATGGAAAAGGGAGAAAAAAAAAAGGAAGAAAAACAAGAACAACAACAAATCTTTGCCTGTGATTGAAGGTAAGCCTGATTTTTGTTTACTTCTAGTTTAGTGATATTTCATGGTGAATATTGAGTGGATGCAACAAATGATCAGTGCATAAATTATTGGCTGGTGATATATAGCACTTTGAAAATAATTCATTAGCACTTTGACAAATTAAAATCTTATGTGAAAACATTAATGGATATTTAAGATGGTGACTTCTTTCAAATAATTATGTTCAAAGGGCATTTGTGATTCCGTAATGTAATTATTTTGGGTTAGAGATACTATTTTCATTGCAACAGGTTGCAATTCCTCCTGTTGCCAAGGAATGAGTTGGCATAGTAATATGTTATAGATATGCATATACAAGCATGGCGCGTGTATATGTGCCTTATATCGTGTAGCCTTTTCTATGTGGGTACATATATAACTGCTTTCTGCTAGTATGTTTATGAAGAAAAAAAGGTGCTCCCTTCTGTCTGGTATGCTTGCTGTTCAAGTTTTAGCTTTAGGTTAAGTTTAAACTCTTTAAAATGAAGAGACAAAAACCTGTAAAGAGAAAGGGGCCTGACTGTTTACCTGCTGGCTTTTTTGTTGTGTTACAACTATACTCATTGTATGTATGGAAGAAGCTTGTACAGCCCTGCAATTCCTTATTTAGTTTTGCTATTATTTACCTCAATCACAATGCAGAGTTAGCCTTCCTTGCCCTTTTCTCAGTTGGTTTGATGTATCAATGCCTCTAAAGGAAATTCTGTATGTTCTGCATTGTAACTGAATATAGTGACAAATGGCAACTGCAGCAATTTGGCTTAGCTAGAGTTGCATCATTCCTTATTCTGAAAGCCAAAAGTGCAACACAACAACCCATGTGCTAGCCCTCTATTCCATGTTTTTTCCTGATACAGCAAGGATTTGATGTGGGATGTTCTGCAATGACAACTTCTAAGTAATAAACACTTTGTATTACAAGTAGAGAATCAACAGCGTGGAAAATATACGAAGCAATAAGGAAAAAAGAACAGTCACCTGTATTAGTAACACAACTGGAGAGTGTTAGCTTAGCTGCACTAATGGATACTGCACTATAGTTATTATTTAAAGATTGGGAAGAATTTATTTCCTGACTGAGAGATTAGCTGAACTGTATAGAGATTTAGGTGGTTGTTTTTTCATCCATCTTCCACAGCATCTTGGTGCTGTGAAGATGTCTGCAAGTTAAAATTCAAGTTGCTTTTGCTTTGTAGTTGGTAGATGTCCAGTAAGTGCATTTGTCCATAAGGGTCTTGTTTCTGTTGAAACAGAGTTTTAAGTGGGCAGGGAAAAGCTGCTGAATGACTTGGGAATGGTGCTCCTAATGGCTGGTTCAGCGAGGACTAGAAAAATAGTTGGCTTTTGTATAGTGAAATGACAGTAGAGTTCTGGTAATCAATTGTTCTCCAGCTGTCAAGGACTGGGTGGCAGATAGTAAAACGCTACAGCAAGAAATGCTTCAGGAAAGGATCACAGATTGCACTGCACATGTTACTGGATAATGTAATTAAAGCACACCTCTTGCATCTTGCTTATCTTGCCATGTGTTCGTAATATATAAAAGGTAGACTGATGGTATGCAAAAGAATAGAGGGTAGAATATTTCCTTGATCTCAGACATGAACACAAGTTATTACAGAAAAACTCAGTGTCCACAAGGTAATGAGGAATATTTTCAATTTGCATTGTCATCATGGAACTTGTTTGTGAAAATGTTGATGAACTGGTTGTGCTTTTTATCTCTAATATTTTAAGTTCACCTACAATTTAGGATTCTTTTCAGAATAATATGAAGAAATATATTTCAGAAAAATAAGTACCGTTGACATTAAACAACTTTAGGTCAATGCAACTTTTAAATAGTCACTTCAGACCAAAAGAACTTACCAACAGTGTATAGAAACAGGTTATGCTGCCAGAAAAAATCCTGAAAGACGAGCTTTGAAAATTGTTATGCATTTCTCATTGTGATATGTACAGGTGGCTCATGATTTTTTATTTTTTATTTTCAGAATTAGAGTCATGGAGGTTAAATTACAGTAAAAATAAGCTTCTTAAGTTAAAAATTAGTAATGAATAAAAAGGAAAGATGACTTTCAGAGTAATGAAACTTTTATCTACAGTCATACATAGTTATTATTCAATATACTATTTTCTTTAAAACGTTTCATTTCCCACTGCTTCCAGTTTAATTACCTCCAACTGTCTTTATTGATTATGGATTGGTTATATGCACAAGTATGAGGGCAGATATAAATCCAGTTATACTTCAGAGAAAGTTTCTGATTTGCACAAAGTCTCATTCTAACTACATGCTAATGATATAGCTACAGTTGTGAGACTGGAGGTTATAATGGATGAGTTTTTTTTTTCTTTTAAATGAAGCATTAAAGGATGATGAAAAGTTTTGAGTCACTTTTCCTTAACTTTCATTCCCTGTGGCTACACTTTTGATAATATTGGTGTGCAAATATAGGCATGCTAATGTGTGCACAGAAATGAACACAGACCTCAGGCTGAAATCATGATGAAAAATCAGAAAATTCAAGTTTGCATTCAGAGGTAATAAAGGACTTCTGCTTATGGCTACAACCTGGATAATTTTCTCTCCTGACGGTACAATGAAAGTGTGCATAAGAAAAAGCAAAATGTACTAGTCATTGATAATTTTCAGCCTAAATCCATATTGTTAATCATTTGTGAGAGGGGGAAGAAAAGAATCTATTTTTTATATATTAGAGTTTTACGGCAATTTTCTCACTTCTAATATATGAATTATTAACAAAGATACTCAGTCTAATATGGAAGTTGCCCAGAAACTCATTCCTTATATTTAATCTTGGGGGCAAGCTGCAAAACAAGTGTTCCATGCTTTTTATAATGTTGAGTAATGTACTGTAACTTCAGAGGTAAAAGCAATTGATTTCCTGCTTAACTGTCCAATTAAAACTTTCCTGATTCTCATGAGAGGAGCAGGGTAATTATTTCTAGATCAAAAAATTGTATTTTTTTTTTCTCAAAGATACTTAAAGGCAGATAGGCCACTTAAAAAAAAAAAAATAACAAAAGCCCATTGCATTCAAAAGAAATCTACTATAGTATCCTATTATGCAAACAATGGCAGTTTATAGAATGAAGAAACTGTTCAGTTTGGAGTGTAATGTACATTAGCTATATGAAAAGTTTCTGCATTTGCTATAGAAGTATGAAAATACTGACCTATATCAAGAAAAATGGTAAGATATAACTTTCCTTTAAAAACAAACAAACAAACAAAAACAAACAAACAAACAAAAACAAACAAACAAACAAAAACAAACAAACAAACAAAAAAAACTTGGCCTAAAAGAATAACTGTAAACATTTACTCTCTTACAGAAACCAAGTCCTCTTCAGAAATACAAAGCTAATGCATTGTATATATAGGACATATGGACAGGACTTTGCATTGCAATTTTTTGGGTGCACTGCACCAAATTTCTAGAACAGGAAAAAATGGCTTTAGTGTTGGTGATCAAATTCTAAATACACCTCATATGGCATTCTTGCATGTGGTTTGCCTTAGTTTGCTTTTGAAAAAGCTCCAAAATGTTGAGATTTGATAAGAAGGCACAAAATGATGTGACATATTCAATAGGATGATTTTAAGTCTGAATTCTGAAATACGCAAATCAAAAAAAAAAAATAGGCAGCATAATCACTGTTATTTTAGCCTACTGAAACCTCCTAATGCTTTTGAAGCCACAGATGGCCTACTAGATGGAGAAGCAAAGGTTCTGTAATATAAAATTAGTGTACTACATTAAGAACATATTACTCACAATTTCTTGTTAATCCCAGAAGGAAACCTTAAGGGATATGTCATGATTTTTGCAGTTATCTGTGGTGACTAATTAATAGCCATCATCTCTGAAAGTATCTAAAGCTTCCAAAATTTGTTATGATTTGTTTCTGTTTCTGCAATTATAAAATGCTCTCTGGTATATGACCTATGCAACTCTGTTAGTGTGTGGAGTACTTCTGTAAATATTCCTGATACTAAATATTCATATAGAGCTATGGGACCTATTGTTCATGTGAAGGGATAGTCTGTTAAATATATTGGCCTCAGATAAGCTCCACCGATTGACAACAGAGATTGATATAGGATAACATCACACAGGCAGATTTGTGCAAGTAAACTCTAAAATACCACAGTGTTTAGAGACTGTGATTGGTAACCAGTCATTTAAAACACTTAAAATATAATTTGATACATGTTATAGATGACTTACTTTGAGATGTTTGAGTGTCTATAAATTTCTTTATCAAGGCATCAGTAGTTTGTGTGTAAAGACTAAGAGCGTATCTCAGGGACTGTAGGTCTGGGCTCTTTTCCAGGAAGTTCTTTTTCAGCCCACTTCCTCCAGCGTGGAAGTATTGCTAAAAAAAAATAATCAAATATGGACATTGAGAAAGGTAAAATATCTAACAGATGCCCCAGTTACATACAGATAATTTTAAATAAAATTATTACACAAACTTTTTTACAGATAACATTGACAGTGTGGTTAGATTTGTGATTGTAGCTGTTGAGATAACTCTCATCAGCTCTCCTACAGAGCATCTTTCCAAAGGTGAAAATTTAAGATTTATGAGGGTAAAAATTATATTAAATTTTAATTTTGATCTTCATGATCTCAAGTATTTTTATGTAAAAATGTATGTATATACAAATACACACACATGTATATAATACATGCAAGGTTCTTTTAGGTTGTGGGGATTGCTCTGTCTAAAAACTCTAAAACCAAGGCATGGTTTATAGTACAAGTAAAGAAAATATTCTTTCTGAAGGAAGGTTGCCATTAGAAATTTAAAAGAAATTTAAAATAAATTTAAAAGAGAGGATCCTAGAACATGAAGTTTTGAATTATCATTGCTTTGTAACTGTCTGTACCTGAAATCGTTTCTGCTTTGGGAAATGACTATAAATTCCACGGTAGTTTCCATGGTGGTTATCTTGTTTAATCTCAATTTTGACCGCCTTTCTGTGTTGAGGGTGACTGTGTATTACAGGGAGAAATGTACGTATAGGAGGAAAACAAAGGATTTTATGTAATCTGGCTGAAGCTGTCCAAGTTTGTCAGTGCTGAACAGGACTGGAGCCTGATTCCTAGTTCTTAGTGATGATCCATGGGAATCTTATGGTTTTCTTCTAAATAATAATAATAAAAAATGTGATGTAAGGGCTATACAACATTTGTTCTGTTGATAAACAGCATACATTCTAATGAAAAGTTTTAATGTTTTTTTAATCACATGTAAGCAGTGTCAGTTTAAGAGGTTTAGATAAATAACATTTATTTTTTCATCATTGCATACTTATGTGAAGTTTGTATCTTTCCAAGTGCATTAATTCATATTGTACTTTCCAAGGACATCTCTATTTTATGAATGGGTAAACAGTGTACTCATGCTTTCATGGAGGATTTTAATCAATTTATAAGCAGGTGTTAAAATCTGTTAATGATATTTCCTGTTATCGTGGCAATTACTGAGATGTATTTTAGTTGTCTCCCAATAAAATCTTATCTACAGAAGCAGCTGGAAAGGACTAAAAGCTCCATGAAAGCCGACAAATATTTAAAAAAAAATCAAGGAAACCTAACTCTAATCTTGTGTCTTATTTATTTATTTTTTTGCCTTTTGCCTATAAACATCAAGTTTTGCATGTAAACAAAAATAACGTGACCGTATCATTATTGTATCTCAGTTTGAGATAACTGAGGCCAGAACACCATTTTCCCTTATCTATTTGCTAAGGTTCTTTTTATAACATGCAAAGAAGGATAATATGGATAAGATGAGAGATCATGCCTTCATTTTACACTCTCCCAAGCATTAATACAAAAATCATAAATCAAATTATTTTTAAGTTGTTCATTGAATTAATTTTTGCAATCAAAAATTTGACTAATGAAAGCAAAACCAGAAAAGAATGCGAGTACAGAGATGTTCCTCCCTTCTAATCCCTTCTGTACAATAGGTTATTTTCAAGACACCGTATGTCATTTTTACCATTCTTGTAGGCAGAATTTTTTGACTTTCAAGCTATACTTTAGCATTACCCAGAAAGTGTATGTTTTGATCATTAAACTTACAAACTGGATTCCTAAAGCAACATGGTAGTCTTTTTTTCTTGAGTTATTTCTCAAAGTTTGTCTTTTGTTCTCTTTGTAATAGTGTAAGACCAATTTCTGCATGATTATGGCTATTTGTTTACTATTTTGGAAAAAAAAGATTTTGCCGTTTCACGTAACATAGTACAGGGAGCATGTTATAATGCCAAGACACTGACTTACAATTTGAAAATATTTTTTTTTCAGAGTGCATTGTTTCGCTCAGTTTATGAACGTAGCTCACAGGAATACTGAAGAGTGAATTTTCATTGTTTCTCCCCTATATTTCTCCCCTATATTTCTCCCCTAAATCTAGGCTTTAGTTTAGTAAAATTATTAATATCTATAACTCCTTATTACTCTTAAGAGTTTAAGTGCTGGAATCAAGGTTAGAATCCTTTGATCAAAACCAATTAGATTGACATGTTAAACTAAAGATTCTACAGGGTTTAGTTTGGGAGGACACAATTGTCCTTCACCATTTTGTTCTGTTTCTGGTTCCACAATAGCAGTAATTCCCAAATGTTATATGTAAGAAGTTAAACCAAATACAAAAGATGGCAATTGGGAGCCCTGTTTGATAATTCTTTCTTGTTTTTTGAGACGTTATTTTGTTGCACTAGACTGATCACGAATGTTGTTGTCTTTGCATGTTCAATTTAATACTGAAGTAGCTGCCTCCTTCCCTTTCTTATGTGACAATCAATCCAATTATTTAGAAAAAACAGTAAATCAGATGGTGAATTCTAAACTACAAAAAGTTGAAAAATTCAACTGAACAGTGAAGTTAAAATAATACACCGTAATTCATGGTAGAAAAGGCCTTGTTTTCCGGTGTGCTGTAAACAACATTATATATATTTGCAGGAGAGTGCAGCTAGGAACAACTGAAGTTTTCAGGCTCTGCTCCTTCCTTCTGGGAGAAAGAGAGGCTAAGTGAGGGTTTGGCCTGACTGCACTAACTCTAAACTGTAAAGGAACACAAGAATCAGATTTTGGCCACCCATTACTTTAATGCTGAACATGTTCTGTCTGCAAGTGGTTGAACAATTTTTCTAGTTTATGCTATTATTATTGCTTTCAGGTCACTACAAAGATAGGATCAAATGTTTCTTGTCATATTCAAGGGATCTTAATGATTCTAAGGGACCACTCTATATAAGAATCTGCTGTTTTATGTAATTATATGCTTTATTCCAACACAGAACAGAAAAAAACGTAAAGCTGTACCTTAATAGTAGCTAGTGCTACTTCCATTATTGCACACTGCCTCAGGCTCAGACTTCTGGCATCCTCTCGAATCATGTGGTCCTGCAAGGCAAGTTAAGAAGGCAGTTGATTATGAAAGAGAGTCAGTTCTGAGGCCTGTCTATTCTTGGAAGAGTTTGCTCCCCAAACTCCTGTGTTTAATAGGGATTAATTTAATCTCAGAATTCTAACATATTATATTGTTTTTTGACAACAGGTTCTGGGGAAAAAGAACCAACATTTAATACTCAGCATCTGCATCACTATTTCTTTCTTTTACAGAAAAATTTTATATTCAAATAATTATATTGGATGATACTGAAATATTTTTTTATTAATGAACCTTAAATTTTAACTGATACTTGTTAATGCAGCATGTTTTTTTTTTAAAAAAAAAAGAACAACCTTTCACATTTTAACGTAAGTTAAATAGTCATAAAGTGACTATGTACCTGTGAACTTTTTCTACTATAAGCATCCTGTAACTGATTTAAGCAACATTTTAATGATGCTAGCAAGCTGAGTATTTATAGAAGCATAAATTTGTCTATTTCTCCTCAATTCTGAAATGATATTGTCAAAAATGATTGTTAAACAACTGACATTAGTATCAAATGTCTAAGGTCTCCGTGAAGTTACATTATGGACTTCAATAATGCAGTGCTGATGAGTATACTGCAGAGGTTTCAGTAACTATTTTCAGTAATACACTGAACAAATTTACCAGCACTCCCATCCTAGCATTTTTTCAGAACTGGTTCCAGAACAGCACACAAATATAATTCATTTTTGGTGATATTTAATGCTTATAGGACTAGTTGTGTAACATGGGAATGGTAACTTCTTGATTACTTTATCATATGAGCATATTGTCTATTTTTTGTTTGGATGAGACTGTAAAATCATTACTGACCTATGAATAGCTACTGCCACATTCAAGCTTATTATAGTAAATAAGAACAAGAATGAGTCATGAAGTCTGTCCTCACAGTCACTGATATTTCATCTGTTTTTCTGTTAGAGCAAGCCATTCACAGATTCATTAGACTATATCATTAGACTACATTACCTTGAGTTTTGACAGTTGTCCAAGATCTTTGGCTGCACTGAATATCATCTGAGGCCCCTGTAATCAAATTGAAAATTCAGGAAACATACTCAATACCGTGTAGTTACTTTCTGTGTCTTAGCAGGAACTAAGACATTAGCCAAAATCACTGTTTGTGGTGGTTTTACCGTGCTAGGCAGCTGAACCCCACAACTGCTCTCTCACTCCCCCTCCCCAGATGAAGAGGGAAGAAGTAAAGTAAAGAACAACTCACGGGTTGAGATAAGGATAAATTAATTAAAGGGAAAACTAATAATAATAATAATAATATTATTAAGGAAATATTATTAACTAAACAATTTAACTAAAAGGGAAAAAAGGGAAAGGGGAATAGGGAGGGGGAAAGGAAAAAAAAAAGGAACAAAAACACAAACAAAGGCTATGTGGAAGCACAGAGGAAAGAAATTACTCTCTACTTCCCACAAAAAGCAGCATGTGCCATCAGTGGGCTCACAAGGTGTTGCACGTCCCGTGCCACGTGACTATAATCACACAAATGAGCGATGCTTGACTACGTCCTTGAAGCAGGACCTCAACGCATGTAGCTGGTGTTTGGGAAGAGGACCAGCATTTTTTTGCAGTGAGAGCCCACCCTCTTCTTCCTATTTCCACCTTTTATTGCTGAGTGTGACATCATATGTTATGGAATATTCCTTTGGTCGGTTTAGGTCAGCTGCCCTGGTGATGTTTCTCTTCTCACTTTTTTGCCCACCCCCTAGGAGGGTTAGAGAGAGTCCTGATGCTGTGCCAGCACTGCTCAGCAGTAGACACAACGCTGGTGTGATACCACTGCTGTTCTAGCTACAAGTGCAGAGCACAGCACTGGATGGGCTGCTGCAGGAAAAGTTAACATCCCAGCCAGACCCAGGACACTGTTTTGCAAAGCTAAGAGAACATTTAAATTACACAAGATACATATTTTAATTTACTTGATAGGGTGAAGTAGCTGAATGCCTGAAGCATGATTCCTTCCAGTTTCCTATATGTGATACTGCCTATTCTGATGGTAGTGGTTTCTTGTGCTTCTAATTTTATGTCTAATATTTTTAAGCTAAGGCTTGGATTGTTGCTGTACAATAAGTCCAAGAGATACTTGTCCATAATCAAGGCTCTCAGATGCTATGCTAATGTAAATAATCACAGTGGGAAGTGAACAGCCCTGAAGAACCTGAAAAAGCTTAACTCATTGTCTATGGTGAAATAATCAGTTGTGTAAACACACTGGATAATGGTCTAGTGTTAAGTCAAAACTATTTTTTTTAAGGGTACTGACATGTTCTGAATTTAAACCCATATTTTATGATCACTAAATCCTCTACAATCATTCTTGACAACCAGTTAAAAAGAGCAGCAAAAAAACAAACCAAACCGAAAAAAAAAAAAAAAAAAAACAACACAAAACAAATCCCTTACCTATGAACCATACTGTTCTATGATTCAAAGCATAACAACTGATCTGCATAAAGCAAATAAATGTTCCTAACTCCTGATGGGAAATGCAGTCGCCATATGTAAGCACTATTTATGCTTTTACAGATAAATTTTACACCAAAATGTTGAAAAAGCAAATGGAAAACCTTACACATATAAAATTGACACAGCTACTGAAAGAAGAGAACCTGTTTCTAGTTATGCATAGTAAAAAACAGCAATATAATAAATATGAATAAACTCAGCGAATGGAGTCCTTACTATGGTGATGGGATTAGCTCTACTCTAGAATTACTAAAAGCTCATATTATTTCATTGCTACCTTAGCACCATTTCAATGTGTTCTATTTTCCCTTTTCCCTCCATCAACTTCCTGTCATACATCTTTAATATGTTATATGCCTTTAACGTATGGATCCTTACAAATATGTTTTTAACAGCTTTATTGGTAACATAGGATGTATACAGTAAAGTTGCCCAGAGGCACGCTATGGCAACATAGTGATTAGCTTGTCATAAAGATGGTGAATTCATTCTATGCAGGATTGGAAATGGGAAGAATTAACATTTACATTATCCCAGGCCAGAAAAGAAGAAAGGAGCTGGGGAGAGGGGGTGGTGCTCCAGGCCATTTTCTTCCATCCTTCTATCCTTAGAAACAGATTTTACCAGTCCCCTCAGTGCTGTCCCCATTCTATATTCATGTCAAGCCATCACCCACAGTGGTCCTGGGTGTAGCAGCACTACTTTGCTTGTTAACGTATAGTCTATTTCCCTCTTGTCTGAAATACAGTCCTCCCCAAAGAGAACCTCCGATCAAGTCTGCTATTAAAAAATAATAATAATAAAAAAAATTGTAGTGCTAAAAATTGGCTTCAGTTTCCTGCTCTTAAGTACAGGCAGGGCTGGAGAATGGGATGGAAGCTTCCTCACTTTATGGGAGCTGTGGCAATATCAATGACTGAATTCCTAGGAGGGGCCAGGAACACTCTTGTTACTGTGCATTACAAAAATCACAAGAAATCACACTTAGAAACCCTTATACAAAAGCATGCTGCAGGGTCAGTGATTCTGCTTCTCTTATCCTACAGTCATTAAAAAAAAATCTGTCAAAACTGCTCCAGGGTGGGGCAGGCACTATCACAAAGCAGGCTCTTCCTCACTAGCTACGGAAAAGCAACCTAAATCCTTTCAAACACTGGAGAAAAGGTTAGTATTAGAACCCCCTAATCAGACACCTGTTTAAGCACAATGTTTATTAGAATTCTTTATAATACATGTGACCTGCAGCTGTTACACTTACGGTTTGGTCCGTCAGTGGTGGAAGCACGATTTGTTTTTCTATTTTGTTCAAGACTAACTTCCAAAGCTCTTTTAAAACCCGTTTCAGAACTGTCTTCTCACAGATTTTTGCAGAGAGGCTTAAACTGGAATAAAACCAAACACAAATAGGTCTCCAAAAATAGCATTAGCACATCAGAGGTACTCTATCAGTACATATTCAGATTAACGGGCATAGTAGTTTAGCTTTCTCTATTAATATTGATCTCTCAATAGATTAGTTATTACACATATTTATTTTTTAGCAGATTAGAAAAAAAACATGTAAAACTTCACTACTTCTCTTGTTGCTTAATATATTACTAACATGTATTTATTGAAAATGCTAAATGTTAATATAATAAAATGTTAATATATGTTTATAATTCTATTATCTATAGTTTGTGTAAGAAAGGTACCACCTAAGTGTCTTTTTTTTTTTTTTTTTTTTTTTTAATTTCACATCTTTATTTTCTGTGCATGGATTAGGCATCTGCTAAAATTTTGTTTAACATTCCAATGGTAAGGAACATTTTCTATTCAGAAAGTAATTTAAAACCACATTTTTTGTTTCCATTATGTCATTATTGTATTAAATCTTGAAGAAGGTATGAAGGCGGTTTAAAAAGCGGCAATCTGGAATTGAACCTGACAGGCAAAAGTCAGCATGTGTATTTTTAAAATATGACCTTAGGATAGCACATGTGAGTGTATAAGTATTTTTGTTTTTTCTTAAAAAACTCGTGCTACGAATAAACATCTTAACAATAATTACAATTGAAAACCACACATAATCCTCTAGTAAATTAGCACACTGGACTAGGTAGATAGGTAGCAATAAAAGGCTGACATAGATACAGCAGCCAAAAATTTTTGCCAGTTTAGGAAGCTGGGTGCTGCACTTGACAGTATTACACAGTCAGTGCTTATCATAAGTACTTTAAATAAATGCTCGCCCATTGCCAGCTGGCACTGAAATTCTCATAACTGCCAAAGCCCTCAAAAAATGAAGCCTAGAAAAATTAAACTGTAAAAGACAAAGCAAAATCCCTTACAATTCCCTCCCCTGCCCCTTATGTTCCAAGTTTCCTTTAGACTTTGGCTATGTATGTATATATATTCGGAGCTGTGTTTCTAGTCATGTTTCTAAGACAATAGCCTTAGAAACATCAACCCCATGCTTAGAAAAACTAAGCAAGCATATAGAGGAATGACCTGGAGGGTGAAAACTCAATTATAAATGTATCCTTTAAATCAGTTTTTGACTTGGGTATTACTAGTCAGCCCACAAAACTATTTTGGACCTCCAGTCACTGACTTCTGCATAGTCTTAACTGATCATAGATGCACAGCAGTTTTTCAAAAGCATAAAAACTATCTTTCGTCGTGTTTTTGATGTCAGGGAAGTGCATGTAAATAAGCAGGGGGTCACTGGGTGTCAGTCTAGACCAAATGCCAAACCATTTCAGCATATGGAATTACTATATTTTGTTCAGTACAATTTTCTTTATACAACATCTCCTGGTGCACAGGCCTTTCCCTAACACTAACTAATAAATACCTCAAAACATGACAAAAAAAAAAAAAAAGACGATAGAAAAGGCAAATATGCTACCTATAAAAATATTGCTTAGTATAAATAAAGTTGGTACTTAAAATATTTGGAACGCCTAAGGCTACTACAAATATTAAAAATACTGCAAAAAATTTCTAGTCTGGGTAAGAACAAGTACACATCCTTGACTGTAGCATCAACTTCCTAATGTGTCACACTCATTAATCTGCCATACTTACGTTTTATCGAGGAAATCCATGAGCGGCCGAAGCACAATCTCTGCATCAATGGCTGCACTGTTCTTATTGGCTGCTGTGGTCCCATTTCCTCTCATTTGATTGAGTTCAGAGCTCATTTGTCTTACACAATCTTCAATAATAAATTGGAAACTGTAGGATAGAGGGAAAACAAGAATGAAAGAATTATGGGGTAGAAGACAGGATTCATCATTTTGCATGAGATTTGTCAACCAGAACTGAATCTTCTCTGCAGTGTTGGAAAGTTCACAAATGCAAGATGCTGCAGACTGAAAATACCCCCTTCTATGCATGATAACTCATAAAATTAATACATTTACTGTTTTGATTTTTTCTCCCTTTTCTTGTTTCAGTTCTGTCATTATGCTTTTCATACATTTGTGGTAATGCCAGTTATTTTCTGAAAGCGATAGATGTACAAAATCTGTAGATCCACAGTTTAGGATATGACTGATGACAAGCTAACAACAGCTCAAGATTTTATTTTTGCTCTGAAGGCACAACAGGAAGAGGGGGCCAGAGATTATTTTTCTCCTTTGTGGTTAATAAAAGAAACAAGCTTTGGTGTTCTCCTTGAGGACAAATAGAAAACTTCTACTGATTTTGCCCCGTTAGGTTCAACTTGTCTTTTTCCTGTGTTTCACAGAGTTAATGCTATTAGAAGCTTTGCCTATTTCTTTGCAACTAGTTGGAAGGGCTAACACATTTGGACTGTTTAAAATAATCTTTCACTAAAAAAAAAAAAGAAACACGTTTAGAAGTTGTTACAGATACTTCCTCCTTGAAGGAATCTTTTTCACCTCAAAGGGCGTGTGAACAAGCTCTTGCTCCTTGAGTTGTGTCTTGTCAGCTTATGTCCAAATTATTCAGCTTCCTAATTGAACTGGTAGACAAACGTGTGTGACAGTCTTCTGATATCATTGATTCAATACAATCTTCAATAAGTACATTTAAATGATACAGAATGGCAGTTACTCAGCATCAACAGTTTAGAGTCAGAATAAGGCTTCTGTATACATAGTAACTTGGTTTATGAATTGATTTATGATGAATGAAATTATTTTTGTATTAGTTTATGAACAGAAATGCAAAACACAGTCCATAAATATACCAGGCCTTCTAATGTGAAAAGATAAATAGCAAAGATTAATGCAATGAAAGTGAAAGAAAATTCACTATAAGAGAAAGAAAGAAAACAAACACATTTTCAATATGCATTAAGTTCCAGATACATTGCTCATCAAAAAAATAAAATGCAAGTCTCCATGTGAAAACATTGGAAAATCAGAAGCTTTTCAGTTGACATGGACTTACACACTCTAGAGCCTTGTTTAAAATGACCATAAAGCTGTTATTGAAGCTGGTCATGTAAACACGGTCCCTCAAATAAAAATAATTAACCGTCTTTCTAAGACGTTAACCTCACAAACTCTGGCAAAACTCAGACCCACAAGTAGTCTGTTTTAGTTATCTGAAGCATATTCTAGATTGAAATAATACTGAGTATTCTCTTCCAGAAATCTAGTTGTCTTGTTCAAAAAAGTAACCCTGGAATGAGATAGCATTCATACCCTGTCAACAGAGAAACCAGGGTCTGGTAGCAAAGAGAAAAGTAAGAAACAAAGCACATGCAGGAAAAGTGAACACAGTCCACCCAGATGGTTCACTGCTGGATTAAAGAAGTCACTACAGCCTTTGCTTAATGAGTACCACTAATCCCCCTTTCTTTTCTAAGATTCCTTTCTAATTTGAAGCAAAAATAGCTTGCAGCTTCTCATAGCACAGATTGGCCCAGTGAGTCTGAGTACTTATTCAAGACTTCAGAGTGCGCTCTGATTAATGAAAAATTTTGAGAGTAATGCTCAATTCAAAATTCTTGCAGATCCATAGGTAAGCAAATGACCCAAGAAGATCAATTACAGTGACATTTCAGGCAGGCTTAACTCAGGCAGACATCCTTAGTTGAAGCATGCCACTCAGAAATAAGTTGTCAGTCTCCGGAAGTAACATATACATAGTCAGAGAGAGGTTTAACATAGCATCAAGCAAGAAAAAAACAGCTGTTTTTGTTTTCCAGAAAGCATAACAAAAGTCAGCAGCCTCATTTCTGTGACACATTAGTGACTACAGACCATTTTCATTTTTCTTTGCAGTGAAGTTACTGCTCTATTTTAAACACCAATGCACACCATAATATCAGGGCAGAAGCAAACTGTGCTGCGGGACATCCAAACAACCACCGAGACTTAGGCAATAAATTAGGTTAATGAGCAGGACTATTTCTCTAAGATTTGCAATAAAATAAGTTTTAGTTACCTTGTGGCATATGTTACACTGAGTTCATCCAGGACATTACCAAGTTTCACTTGGAGTTCTTTTAGAACAACACTAGCTTCAGGATCCAACTGCAAAGAGATAAGTAATGTTATATTTTTCTTATATGCTTTTTTTTTTTTTTTTGGTTAAATTAACAAATTTGGAATTATATGCAACAATATACTGCGCTATGGGAAATCAAACGTGGAAACACCTGTTACAACACAGGATTGCTTAGTGAGCCTAAAATTCCAATTGCCAATCAAAGGAAAATGTTTGACTGTAATAATGAGGAATTATGTTGTTGGAAATCACAACGTGATTTCCATGTGTGCCACGGAGCAATGGCTTTCTGTGGGACAGTGAAAATTTTGTTAGCAGACACAAGAACAGAATGAATTTCTATTGTTAGGCCAATGATGTTCACAAAGCATACCAAAAGAAGGATGCATGAGGAGTTAGTGCTTATGTTAATAATACTGTCTATGGATTAATTTTTCTTTCTTTCCCTTTTTTTTTTTTTTTTTTTTGGTTTTTGGTTTTTGGTGCATCTTACCACTGCTTATATTTATTTATTTATTTAGTGTTTTTCTTGGAAGATGTTTCCATTTTCCCATTAATACATCATAAAAGTAGAACAGCCCACTCTGGAAAAGATGGTTTGAAAGCTATCCATGCTGCTTCTACTGATAAAGTATGAGGGAAGTGAATCTACTGAATTTCAGTATTTCTATTTCTAAAAGCCATTAAGACATACATAATTCAAGCACAGTGCAAAACATTTGGATGTACAGGGAGAATGGCTCCTGTATCTTTCATACAGGTTTTCTAAACATAGGAAAAGAGGAAATGCAGGGGAGAAAAGTAATTTTACATTTACAGGGATGGGGATCCATGCACTGATATTTCATCAAAAAGGTACTCTTTTGATATTGGCCAGCAGCTTGCTTTATTTGCTATGCATGTTTTTTCAACAACAACAACAAAAAAAGACTTTTTTCTTTCTCCCTAAGCTGTAACATTCAGGAAAAATAGTTACAGTCCACTGTAGGGTATGATTGATGATCATCAGGACCAACAGCAGAATACAAGTTAATAGCTGATGTTCCAGGTTTTTCAGCTACCTACAAGGTAGCTGCAAAGGTACCTGCAAGTGTTAGAGAGTGAATTTCAGTGATAATCCTCAAATTCTGGGCTCAGTTCTGCAATAAAGATCTTCAGGCAATTTCAAAGGAAATTTTGCATTTGGAATACACAATCAGGTCATGTTCATATCTTTTGACTATATGAGTGGGGTTTAGTTCTTATTCTTCATCTGATGCTTCAGAGAGTATTTCAGAGTACTATGGTGCAGTGGGTCAACTCTTTTAATCATACTTTAGAGAAAGGAGTAAACTATGTCACAGCATATTGGATGGCTTACATAAGACTACACAGGAATTCTAATGCAAAATAAAGGAAAATCTAAGTAAACCCTGAAACACCCCCAAAGATCTACTGTGTTATAGTCTTACGCCATCCTTTCTCTCCTTAAAGATTATGTGTGGTTTAAAACCATAGAAAATCTATGTTCATTACAGTTTGTAAAAAAATATGAAATAGGCGAAGAGGGTAATTGCTGTATGTCCTTTAGAATATAGTGATGTGTAGCACTTTTCTAACCTGAGAAGCTACTATTTTAAGACTGTGAATACTTTGTTTTTATTTATTTTGCATTGTGAGAGGTTCTGTTGCTTCTCCACTTCATGTTTTAGTAATTTCCCTGGCAGATAAACTCTGACAGTTCAAACACTTAAAGTGATTGCTTTCCTTCATATGAAAAGCAGAGACTGAAAAACTAATTTTACTGAAACGTCTGTATTAGTTAGCAAAGCTAGAGTTGACTAATGAAGGCAGCAATTTTTCCAGAAGATGTGTTTAACGAGGGAATTATAACACCTCCTTTGGTAGGATGCATACAAAACATAAACTACAGAACTCCACTAGAATATTAACACATTTAACAAAATAAAAAAATAAAAATGAATGCAAATGCATTCACATTGAACATTAAATTGAACATCACATTGAACATCATTTTAAAGAAAACACAGAATACTGGGCAAGCAGAATACTCTAATTTTCTTACCACATTATGTACAAGCTAGAGAATAATCTTTTTACTAGGTCAATGCAGTTATTTTCTATCAGAGGTTGTTGTGAAAACCCCAAAATACATTTGCTAAATTCACCTAAATTGGACTTAAGTTTGGTCAACAATAAAAGGATCAATTACTAATATCATATTGTCAACAAAACACACATTATAGAAAGATGCATGCAAGCGCTTAAAGTTTTAGAGGGCTTTGTGCTCACAAATTACACAAACGAGTTTGTGTGCACAGTTGGAGGCAGCTGGAAGGACATCCAGCCTTGTGAATACACATGTTCATGCTTACTAATGCAGTGTCTCAGGGAGCAGTGGAATATAAAGAGGTATGCAGGCTGTTAACAATATTTCTGAGTACCACTGTGTTTTTTTTTTTTTAATTTTAATTTTAATTTTTATTTTTTTATTATTTAAACACAGGACAACTTGAGTTCTTCACCAAAACTAAAACGTGCACTTTTCATTTACCATGTCTTCTCTGTGTGTCAGTGAGTTCCCAGGGCAAATCAGGGGGTCCTCAGGCATCAGTCCTTGTCTGGCACCATCCAAATATACCTCAGCTATGAGCCACTTTTTGTCTGATATGAAATGACTATGGACTACTAGGTTCTGTACTGTGAAAGTCCTTGGGGAGTATACTATTGGTAAAGATGGCTTTAGAATGGCCTTGGTGCAGTGAAGATAAGACATAGCTTTTGGTACCACTGCACATCACAAACTAATTTTTATGGGTTTTCTTCTGTATGTCTTATCTTTGAAACATAAATTAATCCACTGATTTGTTAATTTAAAAAATAGGTTCAGCTGTGATGCCTTAAAAACAAACAAACAAAAAACCAAAACAATAAGTTTTGGAGAATAAAAAAGGAATTTCAGTGGAAGCAGAAACTGCTACTGTTTCCTTCTTAAGTATTCTATAATGTTGGAATTCACTACACGTCTGCATTCTGCAAAAATGACAGAGCTGACAGCATAAAATCACAAAAAGCTCATAAAGGATTTTTTTTGTTTGTTTGTGCTTTTGAAAGATCTAATGCAATGATGTGAACAACTCCTGCTAAGGCACTTTTTACCAGGTTTGCTTATTCTCACAAAAATGTGGGAAATGCACTATAGGAATGTGCAAATGGTTTAGCTTAATGAAGTGAGACTTACACAGGTTGACATAACAACACTTACTACTTGAGACAATAACACATAGTTTTCAAAGCCACTATGTAAAGGAAATAAGTTTCCCAGTGAGACAGATCAGTAATGCAGAGGTGAGTTCATTTATCCAGTGACCAAGAAAAGTCCTGAGCATTGTTGACTAGTATTGCTTCCTAACAAGAGAGTAATAATTAAAACAACCATTTCACAAGCTCATCTGCTGTTGGAAAACTGCAAATATGATAGTGCAGAGTGGGGAAGGGAAATGTATAAGAACTCAGGTAAATGGAATTTTTATTAGTAGCATTTTAAGAAAATAGATACTAAAATGCTCAGCTGCAGAACTCTCAGCTACCCAGACAGACGATGAATTTTAGGGCTAACCTAGTCCTAATGTTACGCTACTTTGCAATCATCTAGAAGGAAAGGTAGGCAAAAGAGAATGATAATCGGCATTGAAGATTATGTCATATGAGGATATAGATAAAGCATCTACAGTATTGAGGACTTTTTTTCTTCAAGTCTTGCCTGCTCCTATAGAGTGAAAATGAAAAAAAAAATCCAACATGCTGAATAATTTTTTTAGGAAAAGAAAAAAGAAAACGCTAATTGAACAGATTACCGCTGAAGGAAAGAAGACATCATTAAAGTGTCATAACTAATTTAAGAATTGCTAGAGAGGAAAGACCGCTTATCTCAGCTTTTTGTGTTGCATTTACAGTTTATGACATATGTGGGCTAGTCTTCAAATATCATGGTAGGCTGCTAGTTGTCAAAATCTGGATTTTGTTTTTAAGGACACATTTTATTTGAGTAGGTGAAATGCTACTAACCTGTTAATTTGTAGACCATACTTTTCTGTCTTTCTTATATAAATAAAATTTATAAATGTATTTATAAACATTTAAATAAAAATATAAATATATTTATATATTTATAAATACATGTATTTATAAAGATTTGTCTTCACAAATATATATTTTTAAATTATTATTATTATAATTTGTTCCCCATCTTAAATAATAGTTGTTTTTTTTTTTTTTTTTTTTAATTTTACCCACAACAGAACACACAACTTAGTCTGTTGGCACACTTCATACGATCTGTTAATTATGGATTATTTAATTGATATTTAGTACTTCTACTTCATGCTAAAGAAAAGCAAATAATAGGTTTGTTGAGCAGATGAAAATATTTTAAAAAATGTTTGTACATAATTGCTTCTAAATGCTGCTTAAAGCTATGATTTTTTTTTTTTTTTTTTTTTTTTTAATGCTACAAACCTTGGAAATGAGTTAAAGTTCTGATGAATTTGGCTGCCTTTTATATAACGTGTTAAATGGAGCTATTCTATGCTGTAATGTAATGCACAGACGTAATCTTGTTAATGGCAAATTTGTTTCCATAGGAAACTACAGAAATGAAAATTACTTTTGCATGAATTAATTGGAACCTCTCTAATCTTAATTCCATTCATCTGCATTTATCTGGAATTTCACAGCATAGTTTGCTTATACTTTCCTAATGGGACTACCTGGTTACCTCTGTTCAGACAAACAAAAAAGAAAAAGTAAAAAATTTACATCTAGGAAAGAGACAGCTATTTATCAGACCTGTCACTTCAATGAAAGATCCCACCAGTAGGTATGGTGAATACAATTTGGACACTTTAGAAGTATTCTGCCTAAATACGTTATGGGTCTGGGCATTTGTCATCCTATCAAAGTTTCGAGTCCCACATACAGATTTCCATAGGAATTCCTGAGCATTGCTTGTAAAGTTGGAGCTAAAGTTACTGGAGTGGAAATATGATTTGCCTATACTTGATATAATACTGTTGCACATAATCTACTTTGCTTTCAATTTTTTTTTTTTTATGTTTTAATAAAAAACAGCTAATTGATATAGCTCATTTTTACTGTATTCTGCCATGTGGAGAAAAGCAAAACAAATATTAGTTCTTTTTTTCTTTCCCTTTTACCAGCTCCCAGTGTGTCAAACACAAAAGTATGAATTAGTGGAGATATAAGCACTCTTTTTTGGACTAAACAAACTGGAGGACAAAACAAAATTCTACATTATGATAGTCTGTTTCCACTATTTTGTCACTGACTTGACCAAAAAGAACAGTGGGTTGTATCCTACTTTAGTACCTTTATTATAGCAAACTGCTCTCATTCATATAATCCTGTAGAATTCTTCCCCGTTAGGCTACAGCAGACGAGAAGAGTTAATGAAGAAACTCATTTTGTTCAGACTATTTTATTTTAATGGCAGGAGAGCAGACAGCCTAGTCTTTTTCTCTGTTTATACAGCTCCCTGTCCTGCAATATGTAGTAAGCCTAATCTGAATATAGGGACTGCCATTTGATTGTGGTATTTTGACTGCATAATTTGAAAGACATACCGCTCATAATGTGGCACTGAGGACATTAACAACATTTAATTTTTCTTAGAATTAGTTTTGTTTTAACTGAGATATAATTTATTCTGCTAAAATTATCTGCCATTTTTTTGCCCTCCACAAGCAAAAAATGTAACTACTTTCTCTTGTAAGGAAGCTGCTTAATTTCTGGCTTTAAATACTAGTTTAACAAGGCAAATTGGACATTAGCATTTATGGTCTTGGAATGTCTAGGGGATTATCTATTCCAATTGGAGGACAGATACTTTCGGGGCACTTGGATATGAACGAAAAAAAAAAAAGAACATGAATGTACTTCTCTGCAAGAAATTGCCCTAATGAGAAACAAACAAATCCTTGAATGTGGGCTGCAGGGGCCAAGTGTTCTGTGGTTCACTATGCCGCCAGCAGCAACATCCCAGCCACTTTCCCCATTCAGGTCAAAGCCCAGTGCCGATCAGGTTTTGGAATGAAATTCCACCCTAAGATGCATATAAGAGATTAGTGAAGAGACTGAAAGTGCTGTAAATATATTTTTATGAAAATTAAACTTGTTCTTTTTTCATTTTCATTTGTTATAATGTATAAAAATGAGGAAATAAGTTTATTTTGGACTTTTCAATACAGCTGTTTTTCTTAAATATTGCATATTAATTCTGCCCCTCCTTGAGTTTGTTGGAGCAGATTTTAAAGGCCTATTTATTTTTATTAATGTGTTAATGTTACCATAGCACCATGCTCTTTTTAAAAAATATAAGTTAGTCTTTGTTGCTCACTGGGTCTTCAAAAAAAACACACAAACAACACAACAAAAAAAACAAAAAAAAAATGGTATCCCTTTATTTGGGAGGTTCATCTGGAACCTCCTATTCATTACTGTCCAGTGAGCAGGAAACGGGGGCGTATTTTACCTCTGCAGAGCCCTGTTGTTAATGTTTTAATGCAAAAACTGTGTGTTTTCCAGTTCTCTAACACATAAGTTCTAAGGTTTAAGAAAGTACCAAACTTGTCTCAAGAAAAAGTCGATATATTTTAACTTATTTTCTTCAAGCCAGATAGTGATAATAAGGATACTATATTCATGATGTAAATATTGCTTTTTAACAAGAAGGCAGGTTTCTGTGTCTTGAAAAGATGTTAATTTCTTAATCAGCTTTCAAAACAGGCAGTTAAAAATACAGATAATAGTTACTGTTAGAAGGACTCAGAAACATTTATGACTGTTATCTGCAAGCACATGTACATACCTACAGAAGGTGAGTTCCAGTAGACTGAGATCTTGAGCATTTTAAAATGTTTTCTGATACATTAGTCAAATAAGTGTGTATTTTTTTAAATAAATACATATGGCAATTTTGAAGTATTCATGTAGAAGACTAGCAGTTGGCCAGGCAAGCATTTGCTATCTTTTTTTTTTGTGCTATTTAACTAAAACAAAACAAGCAAACAAACAAAAAACAACAGCCAGGCTTTCAAAATCAATGCTATTTCATCACCAAAATGGTAATAATTCAAAAAAAAAAAAAAAAAAAAAAAAAAAAAAGAATATATTAGTATTTATTCTGATTAGCCAAAGAAATTTCTATAAGTGTAGAACTGTAATTCTCATTCATACATTTGGTCATTCAACATGTGAGTTAAAGACTAGAATCAGCAAGTACTCAAACACATATTTATGCCCCTTTCCTGTTGACTGGACTTCAGGCACTTTTAAAGTCTTAATGTATATAGAAGGAGATAAAGCCAAGCATTTTCTGGACTGTTGAATAGCAGCTCTTGCTGAAATAGTGCCTAGTCTTGGACAGAAGTAAGCCCTCAGATATTGAAAAGTGCACTTAAAAATATTTTCATAGCTTTTTAGAAATTCTGAAAGACTTCACAGTATCTGCCTAGTAAAACATCTCAATTTAGAGTGTCAACTGAAAGCCCAAGCATAGCTCTTTTTTATTTTAGTTCATAGGGAATTACACAAATACATCAATGGGGATTAGTAGGAAATGTGACTGTTCTTAGCCTTAGAAAATACATGTATGTTCAGGAATAATAAAAGATGCTTACTATCACAAACCTCATAAGAGAATCTTTCTCCTTCTTTCTTCTGCTCAGTGGATTGCAAGTCAGAGGCATTAGACAAAGACATGACACATTACAGACAAAGCACAAGGCACATATTTTGCAAAATTTTCAGATACAAGCAAAACATACCAATACATAAAAAAGCAAAGTATGGTCCAATACAAATGTTAAAGTAAAGCTGACAGTACAGATTACAACACAAAACACTCAGTGCTGATAGAACTTTACAGATCATTAGCATATTTCTGTGAAATAATGCTAGGTCTTTCTGGCATTGCCAGGGCATTAAATAGTTCTGCATATACTGTTTTTGAAATTCTGATTTTCTTTGCAAGCAGAAGTGAAGGCTGTTACTGGGTTGAAAACATGGTGCTAATGATCTCTAAGGAACTTTGAGTGATCCTGGAAAAAAATACAACTCACCTCCTTCCCTCCCATGGACTCAAACATTTTCTCAAGCTGGACTCGTAACTGTTGAATGTTGTTCATCAAGATACAGGACTACAAAGAAAACACAAAATGTGCAAAATAGGCATATTTCTTTTACGCATGAATATGTGCATTCATAGTCTCTAGGCTAAAGGCAAGTTCTTCAGCAGACCTACGTTCATGCAGTTAGGTTCTTAGACACAAATCTGTGTTTCCTGAGCTCTGCTGCCTCTCCTTCCTTATTTCACACTTCTCTTTGCCCAGCCAGCAAACCCACACAGCCAGTGACTGTCTATTATGCCCTTAAGACAATGTCTCCCCACAGGAGACTGTATACCTTCTCCCAACCAGCTGGGCAGTTTTCAGATCTCAGCGTTTCACATTCTGAACCTTACATGCCATGTAATTGCTAGTCATAATTGATATAATTACATCTTGTGGATTAATCACATACATTATTATCTACTTAAGAACATATATAATAACAACCAAAGTACTTTGAGAGTGAAAATAGATGGGGGAGAGATTGGTTCCTAGACCCAGTCTTTGCAGAAAACTGTGACAGCTTTGTAACTTAGAAAATGGCTGATGCATAACTATGTGAATAAAACAACACATAATTCTTTTAATAACAGAATATTATTCCAGAAGTGTGTGTGTGTATATATATATATATATATATATATATATAAAATTATATTTTTTTTTTGTCAAAATGTTTGTGAATAGGCAGGATTTTCTTTTCACTGCTGCATGGAGAAAGCACATAGTGATAGTAGCAGAAACGTCTGCACACACTCCCTTCACAAGAAATAATGATCTTACAAACTCTTCCATGAATATCACTGATAAGAGAAGCAAGACAGTGCAAAATGAAAACTCAAATGGATTTTTTTTCCTTCGAAAATTGGAAAAAAAAGATGAGAATGTATATTCACCACTTTTACTTTTGGAGTATGCCATTGTATAAGGAATCTAGGCAGAAACAGAACACAGATTTTTACTCACCACATTTTCTTTATCACAATATGAGCTGAAGCAATTTGAAATAATTGCAGCATATTGAAGCAGCACCTTGTTGATAGTCTAGGAGAGGAGAAGAAAGTTTTAAATGGTATCATCATGCAAAACAAAAAGTGAACACAAAGAGGTTTGTAGAAGCTACAGATTTTACAGGTGCTTACATATTTTGTATATTTTATTTAATTTCAGATTTAATTTAAACAATCCTGTGAACACATTTTCAAATTCTTGCATGGCAGATGGTATTTTGTTCTTAATCGAATGTAATCCTCAATACTAGAGGGACTATTGTTGTCATACTGATTTTGAGAAGCACTGAAGGCTCTAGTCCTTTGCAGCGTGCTACATACGTAATGGAAGAGTAGCAAACTCAAAAAATCCTCTAGGGTGACAATGCATAGATTAAAAATATAATGGAAAAATAAGACCAAGGGAGCACTTTTCAAAGCTTAGCAATATGAGCTTAGTTTGCAATAACCGTGTAAATAAGAACTTTGCAAATGGAAAAATATTGCAATGAAAACACAGGAATAAAAGTAAATGCAAGCTATTTTAAAGAAATCACAGCTATATTGGAAATACGAAGCTTGTGAGGAAGTGTTGCAATCCAAATAGAAAGCTGGCCTAAGTTAAGTTTATCAAGCAGCAGGTGAATAAGAACTACCACCTCAGGGCACCAACCAACAATGCTTTATTGCCATACCTTGAATTTTACCTTCCCTTGCACTGACTAATTAGTAACATTTCTCTGAGCTGCTCTATTATTTGGATAGTAATCAGTGCTTAGCAAAAATAATAATTGACTATACAAGCAATACATACATATGAAATCTCAGGATATAATTTCATAAACTGGTAAACGATTTTGTGAAAGTAGGTGAAAGTAGTGTTTAAGAACAAACCAGGCAGTATGTATTTCTAGTCACAGCTAGAAGGGATTGCTTCTGAATAACACCGGAATTAGCTTTTAAGTACAATGTCAACACAATGGCACTCTCTCTTAAACTTATGTGAGATGCACTGATTTTAACCTACCTTTGCAAATCTTCTCATTAAATGAGACAGTGCTTCTGGATTAGGACACTCCAGTTTCCTGATAATCTCAAAACTTTGATTGAGCTGCGTGAAGACATCAACCACAGAACAAGAAAAAAGGGCATGATCTGATGTTTGCTGAAACTAGAGAAAGAAGACATTCAAGTGAGTTAATACTTGTTTGAAATGTATAACTGTTTTTGAAATTCCTCCTAGAATCAGAATAAGTAACAAATAAATAAAATCTTACTGGTAATACTGAGAACTGTGATTTTTTACCTTTATGTTACTTTCAGTCCCCTTAGAAGTAAAATCAAAATTCTCTTTCATGACATCAGTATCACATAAGTGTTAGTAAAGCTATAGACTGAAATCTGTGAGGAATTTAGGCAGATGGAATTGGAGCAGGAGTTTGTTCATAGGGTTATCTTTTAAGTATTGTTACTGACAGTTTATTTTAGGAGGCCTAGTGAGCATACTGCAGGATCAAGCGTACTTCTGGTTTTGCAGTACTAAATAATTGTGTTGCCTTAGTACATTCTTTTTCTTTGCTTTAGAAAATAAGGACTCACCCCATCTTTTTTGTCTCTTTCTAGTGCTCCATGAAGAAACTCCATTGAGACATCCTCATTTTCATCCAGCCACTGAATGACAAATGGTTCAAACCACCTGAATATTAAAAACAATCTTGTAAAGTACATTCCATAAAGATCCTGAGAGAAGAGGTGCCACCCCACCCAGCAGTTTGGCACTTTATGCCTCCATATTTGTTCTAGTTGCCAAAAAGTCTTTTAATCCTAGAAAAAAAAAAGTCACCAAAGGTACTGTTGCTACCAAAATGTCTTTCAGGCTTCATCTCCACACTATTCTAAATGGTCTACCCCAATGATGTAGAATTTGCAGTTGCCATCAGACAAATGCACCCATGTTTTGCAGGGGATCATATTCATATTAATTTTAAAATGTCTCTTTTTTCATTATTGCGTCTTTTTAAACTTTTAAAATTGTTGTTATTCGCATGTGAAATAATGTGGAGAAAGGTTTTTTTTAATAAAATGTCAGCTGTTCAATTCTTATTCAATTTACTTAGATTTTTTTTGAAGCGGTGAAAGCTGCCCAATCCTTTTGGCAAACCAGAAAACTTGCTGAAGATTAAAGACTGTAAATAAATATTGCTCATACAAAAGTGGACAGTTGAATATGTTAATTTCAGAAGGAAAGGTGAAAATGAAAACAGCAGATAAATATTAATCAATTGCAGTGACAATAATCTCAGTAATGTACCCCATTAGTTTTGTATCTTGATCCAGATTTGTGTATGAAATGAATGCACGGGTCAAGAACTAATATTACTGCTGTTCCCACATTTCCTTCCTTACTCAGGAAGTAAGTAGTTCATTTCCTTACTCAGGAAACTTAACGATTAACAGTTTTACAAATTAATTTTATAGAATGAAGAATTAAAAAGGATGAAGTGAAAAAAGTATATTTAAAATTATTAGTGCTACACCTTTTGATATCTTGCACAAACTTGAGCATAAATTTTTGAAGAAAATAAATTGCACCAAGCCCAAACTCATGGGATACTTCCCTACACACTACTTACAGAGAGTATTCAGGCACTGCATCCTTGAAAGCATGGAGCTCTCGCACATACTCATTATAAAACCATTTCACTTTGAAGTGCAAATTCATGTAATCCGTGCTCTTACATAACCGCTGCTTTTCATGTTCTGCAATAGAAGGAGTTGAAATAAAAGTATTTAATAACATTTTGACAGTAAATAACATTCTTGTGTCTCAATGCACTATTGATACAATAACAATACTGTACTTGCATTTTAAAGCCCAACTGGTTTGATTTTTTTTTTTTTTTTTTTTTTTTTTTTTTTTGAGGTAGTAGCAACTGTGGAGTTTCTGAGTACCCTTAAGAAAAAACAAACATACAAAACCAAACCAAACCAAACCAAAAACTGACCAAACTACAATTTAGGATTTTCAGCTCTCTTTGCTGCAGTGAGAAAACCTCACAAGTTTACTGACTCTGTTGTTTAGATTCTTCTTTGGTTGTTACAAATTCCATAAAAAGCTGTTTTAGGTTTCAAGTTAGAAAAGAAGACCGTAGCTGTATAGTAACGAAATGCAGTAACAGCTGTACGTGCCAGTCCTATCTGCAAATCCTGCATTTGCAAATGGGCTGCATTTATCACATTCAGTTAAGAATGAGAAAGAGGAGAGAACTTTGCATGTGATTTATAGATGGCATAAGTAGAAAAACTGCCTTAATAAAATGGATTTGAAGATTATCATATGGGCTTCTCCACCTTTTCAATGGCTTCCTATTTTTAACATAATGGATATGAAGATAATTGCAGGAGTAATGAAGCCACCTGCTACTTTAGAGCAATTGTATCTGGAACTTTTTATTCACTAACTTCCTGTTTCATAAGAAACCTGAGAGAAGAAGACCAGGTCAAGGAAGGACTCACACCTTGAAGCTCGTCTAAATTCTCTCCCCTAACCACTTCCACTTCCTGTATTTTTAAAGGCTATTTTTGTAACAAATATCTATATTTCTTCCAGGATTATGACCCTTATTTTAGCCTTTCCACTGTGCTCCACATTCTTTTCTATCCATCCACTTCATACCTTGAACATCAATTCCATTCTTTCATTTTGTTAGCTAGCAGGCACTTTATCCTTGCTCAAGTCTTTCATTTCCTTTTCCCACAGCAGGAAACTGTGGATTCACAAATCTTGAGCAGAGTAATCTTTCCTTTACTTACTGCACACGGCTGCCTAAAATCTCCACAGATGGCATGTGTTTGAAGTGTCTTGTCACTTTCACATTCTTCCTTAAACCATAAATCTCTTATTTCTGCTCACTTAAAAAGTGAATTAGTACAGATGAACACGAGGAATAACATTATTTTGTAAATATTATGCATAAACATTTCACCTCTTTCAAATCATCTTTCTGTGAAACATTCTCCGTTTTTCAGATCTGACCAGGTACATTAACAGGAACTTTTTATTTTTTTTTTATTATGTTACACCAATACTCCATTAATATCACAGTACTGTAACACCCTCTCTCTGCCCCCCTCCAAAGGGAAAAAAAAAAAAGTTTTAGAAGCATGTTATGCACTGAATTACTAAGGTTTTGTGTGAATCATTTTATGAAATACTCCCAGGGGCTCTTACTGCCTTTTTAACATTGTGTGTGTGAATCATTTTATGAAATACTCCCAGGGGCTCTTACTGCCTTTTTAACGTTGTGTTAGCATTTGCACCTTTATTACCTTTTCATTACTCTAAAGAAAAAACAGTAAATCAGCTTCTGTCTAAACATTGCATTTGAGAGTATTACAAATTCTCCCTAGCATGATTATTGTTTTCTAGCTTTAAACAGAACCACAGAGAAAGATTTATGCCTGCTCTCATGGTTCTTACTTTCTACACACTTGAAGAATCTTATTTTTCTGTTCTGGTAGGAATTTTTCCACAAACTGTTAGTGTAGATAGCTAGATTACCAAACATTTGCTCAATAACAGGTAGTTCTTATATGTGAGACCAGTCTTTGAGAACGACTATCTTATCAAATTATTTATACATCTATTTTTTAAATTAAGAAAAATCTCTTATTGCATTCCCAATAAAGTGGAAATTCTGAAACGAATAGTATTTTTTCGTTTGAGTTTTACATGAATGAGTTATTAGTTTACACAATGCAACTTAAGAACGCTGTAGTATCACAAACCATGCAAATGTTTATTTCATTTCTAGTAATCAGATGCTACGAGTGATGGGCAAATTTGTCCAGGAGGGTATAACTTTCTTTTGGAAGTTTAGATCTAACTTATATTAGAAATGGGTACAAAAGTAATTCATGATAAACTGAGTGATTTTTTTCTTCCTTCTCTAGGCTATTATACTGTGGAAAGAATATTTCAACAATCTCATATTACATGTGGCTACATATAGGTGAAAAATACATACTAAAATCTTAATATAAACATATGAGAATATCAGAAAATAGTTTGCATGGTCTACAAAGTCATTTGGTATCTATGCATATTATTTCTTCAGCATACAGAAACAAAAGAACAGGTAAGACAGGTGCACATAAGAGTCAGCCCATGATAATTTTAACTGGATCATATTGGATGAGTTCATCCATAATAACCATGAATGTAGGTTAGAAAGCATAGGAACATCACTGTAGCCATTCTGAATTTAGATTAGGACCCATGGATGTTTCCACAGTTTCTAAAAAAACTCACACAAGTTAATACAAATATGAAACAACACAGGCCGTACATTTTCAGTTTGGAGATCTAGTGCTATAGATTTAATCTCTGTACTATTGAAGTGAACTGAAAGACTATAACTGAATGTAACGTAATGGATCAGGCCACGAATAAAGAAGAAAGCAAACTTAAATTTCATAACTGGTTTAGAAGTTAACATTACATTCTACTAGACATTTCATCTCAGTGTTTTTATACTTTGCTAAAGGCAATGGAAGTCACTGGTTATTAACTGAAATAGAGAGCAGGACACAACTCTAATTATGGGTAATTTACATTTGTTTTGATAATGTGAAATACTACCGACCTTTCTGAAAAGGCTCTTAGTTTCAGGGTAAATATAATAAACTGAAAACTAAGACTGAAAAACTTGTTCTGTCATTACCTCCTTTTTTTTTTTTTTTTAATTGCAATTCCTACAACTGATTTGCAACTGATAAATAATAGTAAAATACTATACTAAAATACTAACATAATAACAAAAAAAACCCTCTTTTAATTCTCATTTAAAAAATATGTCTTTTCATAAGAGACTTCTACATACTCAATTTTATCTCTGCATTTGCTCCGAAATTTTCATCAAAATATTCTTGAACACTTCACAGACATAATGGATTCCACCTTGAACATCTTTATGCAATGCACATATGCACAAATTAAGCTGTGTTATTAGTAATGTACAAATGTGGAACTATGAAATTTACTAAGGGGATGTATATAAATTATGAAAGGCAACATGGATGTGCACATATTTCTTAACCACAGAATCATATTTCCTCAGTGAACAGAAACTGAGAAATGAAGGCAGGATTAATTGTAAACCGTGAGGAAAAAATGGATTTACTTTTTTTTTTTTTTTGTCTTGCCTGTAGTCCTGTAGTGGAAGTGAGCTAATCAATCCTTGACTTAATGAAGACTGCTTTAAAAGCTGAATTGACATCGCATTTATATTCAAGTAGGAGTTCTCAGAATGAGTCCATTTGCTCAAAGCCCTCTGCGTTGCTCCATTTTCTCTCTACTATGTTACACTAAACATTACGATACCCTAAAGATTTCAAATTAATTTTGACAAGTAAACTTTGATTTTAATTGAATATTATTGAGTTGTTTTTTACTCTTTATTGAAAAATTATCTTATTAGTCTCATCAATTTATTAATTCCTCAGCATCAAATACTTCCCAAATAGTTCTGAAAGAAGTGGATGGTTATGTTATCAACAGGACAATTCAAAGATGGAAAACAAACTGATTAAGCATAAACTCGCTCTGTCCTGCTTGCAACTAAGACAAAGAAAAATGCCATTACTGAAAATAATAAGATCAACCTCAATATAGATTCTGCCCTTCAATATCACATCAGTTAAATTTAATAAACAGATCAATTATATTCAAAGAACAAACAGAAAAAATCTGCCCTTGGGAATACGTGTCTACTATGATTGTGAAAGCAAATAACCACTTGCATCCAAGGACTGAACTAATCTGTGCTTTCTTACTGTTAGTGGAATTCTTCCTTTGTACATAAATTTATCATGGAAAGCCTAAAGAAATACAAGCTATGAATGGATCAGAAGAAATTGTCTATTCTATCTAATAGGAGATCTATGACAATAATTAAAACCCTGATTCTGAAGAATATGAAGAAGAATATAGTGGAAGTTTCAAATGCTTAATACTGGAAATATTTGGACTAGATTTTCTGCTTTTTGGCTTGACAGAAGATTGCAAATTGAGCATAACACCCTACCAAATAGGCATGGTAGCATTTTATAAACAATTAGTAGAACAAATTGCAGAACAGGAAGAATCAGACAGCAAGATAAATGCAAGGCTTTAGTAATTACCTGTGTTTTATCTGGATCAGCCTGTATAGCAGAAGAAGAGGCAAAAGCACAGAGACTTTCTCTAATTGTTACCCCAGAAACTGCACTTAAAGCTGTTAGTTTAAGTTTTTGTAAAAAGATAATGTGGAAACAAGCAGTTTTAATGGATTTATCCCATTCTCCTGAGGAGTACTGGGATAGATATCAAATGTTTAGTTTAGATCTAATGCACTTGCCCATAGGGGGAAATTTAACAGTGCATCTAGTAAAAAACAAAACAAAACAAAACAAACCCACTAGTTAATCTCCATACATGGATAAGTCCTGAAAGTAAAAAATGGAGTCTTCAACATAATAGAACTGGGGCTGGGAGAATAACAGTTATTTTGCAGACATATGGTCTGATTTTTATGTGGTCCTGTGTGGAGCCAGGATTTGGATTCAATGATCCTTGTGGGTCTCTTCCAACTCAGAATGTTCTATGATTCTGTGAGGAAAGCTTGTATGAAGTGGCTTAATTTGAAGTTTAGGATTAAACAAGATTAAAAATATCATGAAGGTTGCTTGTTATATTCAAGTTTCTTTTTCTCTAAGGTTTTATTCCAGTTGATAAAGAAAAATAAGAAAGATGACATTGGTCAATGCTTCTAGAAAGGAAGAAGTACAAAATGCAAGTTGTTTTACAAGGTGATTAATTCACAGAATTCATGAAAAGATGCAACTGGATCCGCACTTTGTGAGCATTATGCAGCTCCACTCTGACAGAAGAAGGAGGAAAAAGCTCTCAAGAAAAAGGAAAGGGAAATTCAAGCCCTAGCTGCTGTACTAAATCACCGTATTAGGGGAATGTCCTGGAGGAATGAGAAGGATGAGCCTTTTCGCCAACAGATGCTGAAGTGCACAAAAAAAACATAGGTCCCCCCTCAAGTGACTTTTTGGGGGGGCAAAATCACAATTTTTTCTTGATTACCTCTGCCCCCCAGCAATAAAATTACTCTGGAAAAAAAAGGTGTAAGTCTAGTTTTTGTAAAAATATGAGTTGCAGTGAAATTGCATCATCTTACAGGTGTAGAACAATAATCAATCACAAGAAGAAATACGAGGCATAATAGTGTTCCAGGCTAATAAAATATAGAGGAAATCTTGACTGCCCTTTTGTATAAGATGGAGATTTCTTCCTACTCCTAGAGATGACATCACAGAGTAGTTTAGGTTGGAAGGGACCTCTGCAGGGCATCTGGTCCATATCCCTGCTGAAGCAGGGACACCTAGAGTAGGTTTCTCAGGACCATGTCCAGCAGCCTTTTGAAAATTTCCAAGGAGGGAGACTCCACAGTCCCTCTGGGCAACCCGTGCTCGTGCTCCATCACCCACACAGTAAGAGTTTCCTGATGTTCAGATGAATCCTCCCATATTCCAGTTTGTACCCATTCCCTCTTGTCCTGGCATTGGGCATGGCTGAAGATAGCCTGGCTCTCTCATCTTTGCACCCTCCTTTCAGGTATTTATGCACGTTGATAAGATTACTCCCTGAGCCTTCTCTTCTCCAGGCTGAACAGTCCCAGCTCTCTCAGCATCTCATCATAGGAGAGGTGCTCCGGTCCCTTGATCATTTTGGTAGCCCTCCAATGAACTCTCTCCAGTATGTCTAGGTCTTTATATACAGCCCTTTCAGCTGAACAGAACACATCTCCCTTATTTGCATACTCAACTTACTAGTTTACAGAAAAGACAGGGACATGTGATGTATTATTTTACCCATAATTAATTACCCATAGTTATTAATCACTGTAGGTTTCATTTAAATTATCATATACTGTTTAATTGTCAATGTACTGTGGTAGCACTAGAAAATGGTGACTAGCAAAATTGTCTTGCTCAGAAGTAGGCAGCCTTCAGGAAAAGTTGTTACATAAATGATTTACAATCAGTGACTGCCTGGGTAAGAGCTAATAACAATGTTCACAGTAAGATTAATTTTCAGTGGATAAAAGAAGATTAAATGAGGCCAGAGCTTTCATTATCAAATATATGGGGCAATATACACTGCTATTACTGAGTGTCAACTTTAAGACTAAATAATGACGTCAGACATCCACTGCATTTTCTCCAGCAACATCTGGCACAATGAATACATCTAAAATGAGAAATAAAGAGTGACCGAAAAGCATTTCTAACTCTCTTCTTCTTCCAGTCATATCATATTCAATTTTACCATCTGTCAATGGAAAGTTTATTATTAAACCCAGTTATAACCAGCTTGTCCTTTTCCCTTTCTTCCTCTATTCCCCATGAGGCTACATTTGACTCTTCTCTCAGGTCTCTGGAGAAACCAGGATAAATCCCATTTGTTAAAGTGTGTGAATACAGAATGGGACTCACTAAAATCAAAAAGTTTCATAGTTTGATACCCTCATGAAATCCTGCATTCTGATGGATGCTGCCTTGCTTTCTCTTCCATAACCTGTGCCTCCCCACCCTCCCCACCCCAAATCTGCTCTGTAGTCTTCCTCTAAGCCAAGGCTGCATTCTACCTTAAGAGAAACTTTGTAAATTGTTAAGTTGGAGTGAAAATGGACTTGAAATCTGTCACCAAATGGTGTGACCGTTTTGGACAACAAAAAACTACAAAAACAAATCTATATTAAGTGCCTAAAATGGTATAATGACTTTCATACTCTTTTATTTTTATATGGCGTGACACTTCAGAATACTCCTTCTGCAGGACTGAGGCTGTCTCTCACTGTATCTATACAACAGCTAATTCATTTCTGGCCTGATCCTGATACTGACTTCTGGCCATTACCAGAATTAGATTATCATAATAACAACAATTATAATGTACTATTTCTAAAAAACTGGATAACTTTGGACATTTGATCTGACCTATTCAAAAATCAGAGAAAAAGTATGAAAAACACACTTCTGAGGACACAGAATAAAAAAGATACTTCTAAAATTGTATGTCTAATTTCCTCTCATTACTCTCTCATCACTTTTTAACCTTTGCATCTTCATGCCTGGAAAGGAAAAGATTTCTTACCATATGAAATCAGTAACAAATTATTTGCACTGCTGTTAGAATTCTCGCTGTTCACATTGGCTTGTACTATAAATACAGAATACTTTATAGACCAAACAGTACAGAAATGTAAACATCCTATGAACTCAGGTATGCTTGTATAAACTGAATGCTAAAAAACAATGTATAATCAATTTTGCATATTACCTTATGAATAACCTGCAGAGAGAAAAGAAAGGGCCAAACCTACCTTAAAGGAGTCTATAGCAAGGTGGGAATCAGTCTCTTCTCCCAAGCACCAAGTGATAAGACAAGAGGAGATGGCCTTAAGTTGCGCCAGGGGAGGCTTAGCTTGGATATTAGGAAAAAATTCTTCACTGAAAGGGTTGTGAAGCATTGGAACAGTCTGCCCAGGGAAGTAGTTGAGTCTTTGTCCCTGGAGGTCTTCAAAATACATGTAGATGTAGAGCTCAGTGACATGGTTTAATGGTGGACTTGGCAGCGCTAGGTTAAAGGTTGGACTAGATCATCTTAGAGGTCTTTTCCAACCTAAATGATTCTATGATTCTAAGTCAGTTCTCAAAGAGAAATGTGTGATACCTTTTCCATGCAGAATCTATACAAGAAAATAATCCTAAACTCCTTAGATCAGAAAGAAAATTAAAACTAGCGTGGAATCAATCTGTTAAAGTTTTCACAGAACTTCTAATATTATCCAAAGGCAAAACATAGTAATTATTTCTGAAACAAAAGAAAATCTAGAATGAAATGAATAATTCAGTACCAGATTTTAGTGCAGTCTATTGTTTGCAAGGCATGTCAACCTGGAACATTGTAGCCCTGATCTCAGCAGCTGTGGAGACCGGATCTCTGCTTTGGGATGCCCCTTTTTCTCCTCACCCATTGAGTGAGCTCTTTGCCCTGACAGCAACCATCTACCCCGTCACATGCAAGCACGCTACGATAGTATTCATACAGATGTGCAGCCACTGTGATTGAGCAAAAGGCCACTGCTGTGGAAACTGCTGTTCCCTCTGTCTTCTACATCTCACAGTAGCAGTCTCCTAGCATCCTGCCATGCCCATCACAGAGGGCTGGACTGTTCCTGGGGAAGAATCAAGGGGGAAGACAAGATGGAGGGGTGTAATGACTGCTGCTGCTTGATTCCTAGCACCTATTGGCTCCTATTACAAAAGGGTCAGACAATACTACTGAAGAGCAGCAGTTCTTCACAGCAGTAGCTGCAGCTCCCTACATCTCCTGATGTAGATGATGAGGCATTCAGCTGGTCAGAGGACATAGCCTGGACAGCCATTCTCACTGCTCCCAGGAAAAAGGGAAAATAAGAGTGTAAACTAGTTGTTCCAGTATTCATTTTCTGTTTGAGGATGAAGTTATGATGTATTCATTCCCTGAATTTATGTTGATGTGAGCAGTGGGTAGGAATTAATAAAGTGGGAGAAAAAACAACAACAACAAACAACAACAACAACAACAAAAAAACCCACACAAGAAACAGAAGCAGAATCTTGAATAAACTATTTTTTTTTAAAATCACATCAGTGATACTTTTTCAAATGATGGACTTTTTCACTGTCTCTTGGTTGGATGCAGAAAGGAATCAATTTTATAACACCAAAATGATGCTTGAGAAGATTAATATTAAATTGGATCAGGTAGAGGTTGTGATAACAGCCCTGAACTGTACATATGAACAGATGGTAGTCTGCATTAATAACTTGGAAGGCTAGACTGGGCATAGCAGAATGTGATGCGTTTTAATGATGAGCTCCATTAAAAACATGAGGATCGAGTGTGACCATATTTAAGGGCTTGCTTCTCCTAATTTTGCAGAATTGAAAGAGAAAGATCTTATTGTCACTATCCTTTGCAGAATCAAACTCAGTTTGCAGAAGATTCAGGGAAAGAATTAATGATTTAAAGAACAGTAAAGCTGGAGAGAGGAGCAGAATGCTGATATATATTTTGTGACTACATTTATCAAGATTCCTGTTTAGGAATGAAACCACAGAAAGTGAAAGTATGTACATTTATCAGAATTTATAATGAATTTCAATGTCCTTTACTTATTCTTTTTCCACAGGAACTGTTTCACTGTTGATTCTGAGAGTAACCTGGGATTTTTACTGAGAAAAATGGCATTTGCTCCTCTCAGAGAGACAGTATCAACAGCAAGAGAGAGGCAAGGCCATACAGAGGGTCTCATTTGGAATAGACTTAAATAGTCAAGTGCCTCCTAATGAATCCTCTTTACATCTTTCTAAATAATCAGGTATTACATTAATATTTGTTTTCAAGTCCTTATCCAGCCCAACCTTCCAATTTTGTATGATTAATTCTGCTTTAAGAGCTTCTTGTTCTAGCTTCTGAACCAGAATACAAAACATTGCTTGATCAAGTAAATGATCAAATACACTCCACTTAGCAGTTAGAGTGGTCTTAAGAGAATTGCCTTCTTGCAGTACAGAACATTGATAAGCACAGGAGTGCTCAGGTGTGGCTGTCCGCAGAGTGTAACTATGCATCCAAAGTTATGGAAGCCTGACAATATAATAGCAGTTAGAAATTCTTATTAGTCTTTATGCTAGTTACCTGTAAGTATGATCAGAACATTCAGTTACTGTACACTCATCTGTTGATGCCTCCTGATTTACAGCTTGTCTAGATAGCAAACTGTTATCACTGATGTTTCCAGGAATATGTCCTAACCCAAAGTAATGTTTTTCAGTTGGTCTTCATATTTCTCAGCTCTGATCAGCTTTCACTGATCACTCTCAAAGAGATCAGCGATCTTCTGCCTAATGTTATCTTTCTCAGACTAGTTCTTTTGATCCTCTGACATGACTATAGAACATTGAGTTCTAATACTAGTTTGCAAATCTCTTCTTCTACCTATGCCTTAGATTTGGTTTCTTATATCTTCTTCTGTCATTATACAGATTATAATCACTACTCATGTAATTTCCTTCTTCCTTTCTTTCTATCTTTAAGTTCTTCTGTTGCGCTTAGTGTGAACATTCCAATATTAAAATAATAAAACTATCAAAGTAACACAACAGTAGATGAACAAATCAATTCTCCCATTAACAGGTGCTTTAGTAACTTGTCTTTTCTCTCTTTATCATGACAAAAATCTGCAGTATCATCAAAGTACCACATTAACACATTAGACATCGTGGAGTGAATAATACAGAAAATATTCATTGAATACAGGATTTTTTATTTTATTTTATTTTATTTTATTTTATTTTATTTTATTTTATTTTATTATCCTTTCTGCCTGTTGAGTTGCACTGTAGTTTAAATCCAACTGTGCATTTATTTTTATCCCTGGTAGACACGTTCTGCTGTTAGTTAGGCATGACTGAAGGCAACGTGAGTTTTTCTTTCCTAAAAATCACAATATCTGGCTTATTCTAATTAGCTATTTCTGCAGTAGTGCAAAGAAAAAATTGGATAGCCCTTAAAGTCCTTTATTCTTCTGAATAATTTTTTTTTTTTTAATATGAAGGATGAGACAAACTTCCTTTGTAAAAACAGTATTCTACATTATAATTCCTTTCCCATCATAATAAGGTTGACCATGAGTTTGTCAGAAAAAAGTTCATTGAATTCTTTACAATTGGTTTCTGAGATAGTCATTTTCCTTTTTTTTTTCTTTAGAGAAACTCTGTAAAGGGCCACACACAAGACCATTGGAACACATTTCATTACATAGCTTAGACAGCAAAAAATCTTCCAATCAAATTCAGGTTTGATCCATTTAGTTCATTTTAGCTATACTCTTGACATCAGATGGAAGCTAAAATCCTCTTTTGCATTTCTCCCACATTTAAATCTGAACTCTATTTAACAGATAAATAATATTTGTGAAGTTCAGATAAGGCCATATTTTCTTCTTCACAGAAATGTATTAGTTAGGGTTTGACAAATTTCTGTTCAAGGGATGGTTTTAATAATTGTCTAAAATTAGTGTGATTGTATGTGTATGGGCTGGCTTTTTTTTTTTTATTTTTTATTTTTATTTTTTTATCATTTATTAAGCCTATTCCCTTAATTCTTAATTTTCAGCATTTTTGATGTAGGTATTTTTACTTGGTTTTCTGCAGTTATCACAATTTCATGAGTGGGTCTGAAACCATTAGTAGGAGATTATCTGTAGCAGAGAAAAATATATTTTGCCCTTGGTTAACCATAGTACTACTCTATAGAACAAAAGGAAACTGCATTTGATTTTGTTGGAAATAGACGACCTGTCTTTAGAACACAAAGGAGGTTTCATTATCTGTATGTGTTTTCTCCATAACTTCATTCTGTAAATGTTTCCTATGGGCATACTAGCAATTTTCAGCTAGTAAAAAAATCTGGAATGCCTGTAATGTGCATAATTGCCTCACTAGCAAGCATAATTGTGATTTTTGGACATAGGTGTTTATGTCAAAACTAGATAATAAGAATTAACATTTTAATTTACAACTCTTTTGTTTCCTTGCTCCACAGATATCTTCATATAGTCACAATACGAGTCTCTTCCTTTACAATGTTTTTTTTTACGAAACTATGCATCATCTTAAACAAGTATATCAGAGAAGTCCTACCACCTGCTGAAATGTGATTCCAGGTGTGATTTGCAATGGAGGTCAGTATGGGTGAACTCTCTAGTGCAGTTAATAATTTTTTTATAATTACCTTCAAGAGCATATTTCATGTCCTGGGCAAACAGAGTCCACATGATTTCAGCACTGATTTTCCCCATGTTCAGCTCTTGAGGGAACCTGCAATCAATCACATTACATTAGTTCATCTGCTGCTAGAAATTATGCTTACAGCTGCACAGCAGTAAAGCAAATATTTGTACAAAGAAATTATTTTCCACAAAATAATTCCCCTATTATCCACTCACTGTATTTTCTGTTCTGCACCATCCATCCTTCAAATAAAAACTTAAACTGCCTCTAGTCTAATGTTAGAGGCCTAACAAATTAGTTGAATGTTGCACCAATTTCATCACATAACATGCTTTAAACCAAGGAACATTTATCTATCTTGCAGATAAATCCTCAACTTCAGGCAAATCAAGTAGCCTATGAAGAACCTGAAACTATTGGCTAAAATGTTTAGAACACACAGGTTTGCCTTAATTCCTTCAGCATCACACTGGAAAAGAGTAAAGTTGTTTGTGAAGCTATATTAAGCTTATTAGGCTTATACTAAGGGACCTTGGCTTAAACTAAAGACCCTGTTTAGAGAGTTTCACTTTGAAGAAAGGACAAAATAATAAAGAGTATGAAATGTAGAAAAATACATACCTCTAATAAAACTTTTAGTTTTGGTCTTATGCTTTATTTGTCTTTGAAAAAGAGTCCTTTTGAGATATTTTTTGCTGCTACTAAGTATTTGTCCACATTTCATAGATGCTAGATGTTTCTTGCTCCACGTAAACAAAAAGCTTTAATCTTTCAGTTACTATTTTCACTGCTAGCCGCTATCAAAAGCTTACATTTTAGTGAGACATTGTATTTTTACATCATATTTGAAAGGAGAGCTTTTTTTTTTTATTATTATTTTTTATTTTTTATTTTTAAGTCTGTCCTTACAACAGTTGTGGAATTGATAATAATGTGAACAGTTTCCAGGGCACAGAAGCAGTCCAAAGCAGGCAGCATGCCACACAAATATAGAACAGAAAATACTGCACAGAACCACAGAGTGATAAAGAAATTTATAATACTACAGTGGTGCAATGAGAACCATACGAATATACTTGCAATTCACCATAAGTACGTAAAATCATCAAAGATCAAATTCATGAGAAAACATACAGAGCTAGGGCTTTTGTCTTGTGTTTATTACACCACTTTCCACTAGCAGAGAATTTGATACAAAGTATTTTCACCTTTTATTTAATAAATAAAATTATTAACCAAATAAATAACCAAATTCAGAAAATATTCTGCAATAATTCATATAAAAATTTAAGAAGTTTTAAACTTCTCATTGCCAAAGAAGAAATGAGAATGATGGACAACTATATGACAATAGCAATATGATCTAAGCGATGTATTATTTTCAGCGGTAAATAGCATTACATGAATGTTGCTCAAATTCAGATCATTATATCAACCTCTACCAGACTACATAAGAATATATAATATTGAAGTGTGTGTATTTTTTAAGTCGGACATACTTGACCATGATCTTATCAACAGAGAAAAAGTGCATATGCAGTTCATTACCTGTCACTTTACAATGAAGCAATTGTTAGCATAAATCACTGGTATGCCTTCTTTTATGCAAATGGCTACTTAATTACAGAATTTGATATTAATTATTTTAAACATGAAGTTATTTTTATTCAAAAGCTCAAATGTATTAACTGTAACTGTCTTTAATTTCTTTACCTGCAGTCCAGTCTGAGTGCTTTCTGAGCACCAGACTTGAATTTTGACAATGTGTCACTGAGGAAAGATTTAAAAGTTGTTTTAATATTGAGAATGTCTTTTGTCCATGTCGTGGTTTAACCTGGCTGGCAGCTAAACACCACGCAGCCGTTCGCTCACCCTCCCCCCTCCCTCTCTGGGACGGGGGAGAGAAATGGAAAGTGAAGCCCGTGAGTTGAGATAAAGACAGTTTAATAAGACAGGAAAATAATAATAACAATAATAACAATAATGTTACAATGGTGATAATAGGAAAATAATAATAATATGTACAAACAAGTGATGCACAATGCAATTGCTCACCACCCGCTGACCGATGCCCAGCCTAACCCCGAGCAGTCCGGCCCCCTCCCCCCGGCTAGCCACCCCTATATATTGTTTAGCATGACGTCAGATGGTATGGAATACCCCTTTGGCTAGTTTGGGTCACCTGTCCTGGGTCTGTCCCCTCCCAGCTCTTACTGTACCCCCAGCCTGCCTGTTGGCAGGACAGAGCAAAAGTCTGAGGTGTCCTTGGCTTGGTATAAGCACTGCTCTGCAGCAATTAAAACATCGGGGTGTTATCAGCACTCTTCTCATCCTAAGCCAAAACACAGCATTCCACCAGCTACTAGGAAGAAAATTAATTCTGTTCTAACTGAAACCAGGACAGTCCATAAAGCAAAGCTGGCCATAATGGAAGTCTGGGTCTGATAAACATGCACTTATTTGATTAGGTCTATATATCTGTGTTTATATATTAACTTTTAAAAACACATACACACACAAACTGCAATTATCCTTTTGTTATGTTAAATGAGTTCTATACATTATCCTCAATTCACCCCACTTGACTTCAGTTAGGTACCTAAACATGATGGTAAGAGATACCAACTTCTGTGTCCTCGAGAAAGATATACTTATTGCATAATCATCAACCGGACATGCCAATGAAGTTCCATAACCTTAAATAAGGCCTATATAATTTTAGGTTAATAGTTAAAAATTGTTTCATGTCTATGTCACATTTTAAATGAATATATGTGTTTTAAATCTTGACTTTTATTCTACATTTTAAACAATCTATCCCATTGTTACATACCCCATTTATGAATTCTGTATGTGCCCACTTTAGAAGGGCACATACAAAGCTTGACACTGAAATACTGACCAAGACTGTGTATGTAAGTCCTATATAAAGTGCTAGCCTTTTTTCCTGTGGGCAATTGTGATTGGTATGGCATTGGTATGCACTGCTCCCACCACAATTTATCCTCAGAGATAGCTTTATGCATGAATAATCATATTTACTTCAATTTGGTTACTCATGTAAAAATAATTTACTATTTGCATTACAGTAGCATTTAGAAGCTTCTAAATGATTTAAGAAATTTATATTCAGGAATTTTAAAATATGTAATGAGAAAAATTCGCTGACTTCAGAACTCATATTTGAAAAAGACAAGAAATAGAATGGGGAAAAGTACAAGGTAAAAGTGACTCCCTCAAGATCCTGTGATAGGTGATTGTCAGTCGGCAACAGAACTGAGCCCTCTTCCCCATGAAGATGTGGTTCTAGTTTGCTTTAATATACATACATACGTTTAAGTATATACACATACAATTACACGAATATTGAGAGAAAATGAAAAATAAGAATAGAAAATTTCAGGTAACCTATTAGCATTCATTTGATATCTATCCCTAAGTAAATGATGCCCCAAAAGCTAACCCTTTTCTTGTTCCTAGCTTTCACTTCATCAAGGAGATGTTCTTAGTATCATCAGCCATATTTCACTGTCCTACTAAACTGATAGGTTGAATTACCAGCATTATGAAAAATGCTCATGTCAAGAATTTATGCAACAAACAGTAATGCAAACTGCCGAGGGGGACATGACTGATATTGTATTATGTCTGTTGCTCTCACAGGCATAATTGCTTCTCAGAATGTTAAGTGCATGTAATATTTTCAACATCCTCTTAATGTCCAATTTCTAACATCTACATATCCATGGGTACAGCAGCAGAAAAACACAGGCTTGACATTTGCAACCACAGTTAAAGCTGCTTGGAGGATCCTAAAAGTAACATTGCAAAAACAAAAACAGCTTCTTATGAATTCCATATTGTATTACATTCCTTCCTGACATAATGTTATAACTCTAAAATGAGTACTCGATAACCCTAGTGTGCAACTTCCAATTTGTTCTATAGATAGTTCTGGTACATCCTGACTTGAGTTCCAAATGTCAGAAACAGCAGTAGTGTTTTAATGTTATATATCTTTCAGGCTAAGAGTAATGATAGGATAAGCTATATAAATCTGTTACTAGTTATTCTGTTATTACTAATTAGGTGTTTTTTTCCCCTCCTCCCCCACCCCCGAAAGTGACCTGCATATAGTATACTCAGACACTGATTATGAAAGTCATATGTCAGAGTTTGCAGCAGTCTCTGCTGATTTAGCAAATGTGGGGCCACAATAGAAGGCAAATTCCAACACGTCCAAAACCATACATAGAATTGAAAGTAAAAATTAGTCAAAGCATTAAGATATAAAGAAAAAATGGCACCCCAAGAAGATTCTTTTAAATTAATCATATTTTTAAAATATGTCACATTTATATAATATGTCATATTTAAAATATATATTCACAGTCAAATTCTTTGCAGACCCTGGTGGTTAGATTAATGTGGAAGTTCTCTGTTTCTCTGACCAAATATGCAACAACTAGAGGTACACTCAGGGCCAATTCTCCCTTTCTTATTAAGGTTTGATATAGGAGGATCTTCACTGAAAGATGAAAGAGCTCAAGTGAGAAACCACCCTTCATTAAGGGACTGAAATTATTATTCAGTTCCAAACAAGTAAGAGAGCTCAATGATTTCTTAGCATGATTTATTGCTATGCACAAGATGCTAATGGGTGATAAAGCTGCCAGTTTGGATTCAAAAACTAATCCAAATAAAAGCAACAGGTATGCCAAGCACTCAGACAAGCTCAAGAGAAAGGGATCATGTCTCCTCCCATTGTATAAACAGCTGGATTGCATAAGCTACTCAAAAAGATATTTAGAGCTATGTTAGATAGTCTAGGGCTGATTTTTGAAAATTGAAGGCCAAGGTGCCATCTCTAAGTTGGAGTTGGAGACACACACACACACACACGCCTAAACAAATTATAAGAGGGACAGTGATAGGACTGGAAGACACTTCCTTGGTGCTGTGACTCATGCAATGACTCATCTGGTCATTCTGAGCAAGAAGTCTAGTACTTCTGCTGTGATAAAGGAACTAAGAATCTACACACAACTCTAAGTAAATAAATACTGACTCATACTATATTTAGTATAAATACTGACTCATACTATATTCTTCTTACTCTAATGAAAATAACATTTCATGTTCCTGGATTTCAGTCGGGGCAAAAAGACTGAAGTTAACTATATCTTACCTAAGTTCTATCTAAACTGTACCCCAGAAATTCAAGTACTGGAGAAAATACCAAGTCAAACTCTTTGAAGGAAAATCAAATCAATCTCTTTGAAGGAAACTGAGGAAAAGATTTAGGCACCTCATTGTATTTTGCAAAATCTTTCATCCTACTCATAGAGGGAGGAGGTATATTTGAAAGAATTTGAGAATTTGAGAGCCACATTTGTCAAGAAAGAAGTATGCATCCTAGAATTCCTTCATCAAATTGCAGGAAGGACAGTAAACAGCATTTGTATAATGACTAGTTTATACAAACACTGTTTTTCACATCATCTGCTCTAAAAGGGTAATGGTAGCCATGACATGCTCTCAAAAGTAGAGGAGTTGTAACTCTGGAAACTGTAGAGCATCACAGTTTAGAGTTAACAAAATCTGGAGCTAACATTCTAGTCCCTTGTCTTCTGAGTATCTGCCTAATAGTCATTATTAAACTCATTATGATACATTTGATTAATCCCTCATCACCATGGTAATGAAGCACAACTGTACTGGTGCATGCATGCTATGCTTTTGTGCATTGCTAAGCCTGTGATCAAAAAACTACATATACCAGAATATTTGTTTTTCTTTCCTGTATGTGAATGCAGACAAGGTTTTTGTGGTTTTGTTGCTGCTGCCGTGGAGTCAGTCTTCTCTCTGTCCTCTATGTGTAAGCGTTTAGTAAGATATGTGTATCCATCATTTATGTACTTTAATTTAGTGTTTATGGGCTCTATGAGCATTTAATTTCAAGTCGTCTCTAAACTTCCTTTCCAAAACTTCCACACTTAAAACTATCTGATGGGCATTATACAACTATCATAGTTAACTGTTGTGGTGTTGCAAATCTGTGAGAAGATAACAAGGCTTAACACACAAAAGAATCATAAGAAAATTTCCATATGTTGAAGATAAAGAGTAACAGCAGCATTTTCCTATTAGAGGGAAATGGTAATCAAACATCAAATTCTAGAGCCCCTGTGTAAATAAATAATTTTATATTACTTATATATTATTTATCTTATCACTGGTTATATAAAAAGACTTTTTTTTTTTTTTTTTTCCAAACAGTTCCAAAATTTGGTCTCCAAGCAGATTTTCAGAGAAATTTTGCATGCAAAACTCTACACATTAGGTTTTCTAGCCTTTGTAAAAGCCACACATTTTTACGTTTCTCAGGGAAGCAAGAGGATAACCAGGAGTGTGCTCTATGAGTAATTTTCTCTTGCTACAATAATTTCTGTCTCATGGGCCATAGTTTTCCCAATTTTTCTGTCATTCTTGGAACAAAAATATAAAATCTCAGTTTATCCATAACATTGCTCTCAAAATCACCTTCCTAACTTGCATGACAGTCTCTAATCCTCAACTCATAAACTCAAGCATACAATAAAAAGTGGTGAAACTTCTTAATGAGCAGTATGTTAGGTTTTCATGGCAATAACATAGCCATTCAGTTACTGATATATAATTATCTCCATACGTTTCCAAAAATACTAAATTACATATAGAAAGTATCCACTTACAAATTTCTTCCCTCTATATGTTTTATACAACTATACATGCTATACAACTAAATTGAATGCCTTTTACTAAAAATGTGCAGAGGCACAGAGTTTAGAACTTGATTTCCAAATGATATTTCAAAGATATTACAAAATATATCTTTATAAGATATAAAATATATTTATAAAATATATCTTACAAAGATATTTCAAAATGATATTACAAAGATATTTCAAGCAGATTATTTTTTATTGTTGATGTTCCTTTTAATTGAAAAGAAATTTTATTTTGCTAGCATTTTCTGCTGTTTTGCAGCATGTGTCCTAATCCTCTCAGAGGAACTCTATTCTTTATCCCATCCCTTACTCCATAATGTTTGCCTTAGAATACACCTAGAACAAATTTTAGGATCAGCTGTCCCCCAAACAATTTCTTCTACTATGTACTATTCAGCGAAGATACTGGGATGAAGTTCGTATATGTATTTGTTCAGATAGATGTTTTATAAGAAGCATAACTTTTATACAGATGGTCTGACACAAAAATTGAGCTTTAGTCAACAGAGGAACTTCACACTAAACTGCATAAATGTAGTAAACAGAAAAAAAGTTTTGTTTCTTCTTCGGAGTAGAAAGATGTTCTTTAATAAGGCCAGTGCAGGAAATAATTGAACAAAGAGATGCTTATTTGCCAGGACTGAAACAATTATTCATTTATTTAAAATAATGACAGGAATCAGAAGGCAAATATTTTCCAGTATCTGGTTATCACCAGGAAGTTTCTTTGGGGACTAAGTCTAAATCCTGTGGATCCATAGACAATATGCTACCTTTTACTTACAGGCAAGCACATCTCCATGTACAGAGTGCCTTTCCGTATTTATCAAATATTGGCTGAAACAAACAGAATTGTTCTCACTCCCCTTAAGACCATTCTATTAAATTTCTTCTTCCACTGCAGACACCCGTATTACTTTTTTTAGCCATCACACAGGTATAAGCTTCAATTCCATTTTTTGTCTAAATCAGCCAGACTACGCTGAGATTTTGTAGACTCTGCAAAATATCTCCAAGGAGCTAAGATAGCTGAAACTTTTCTCCAGGTCTTCATCATGTCACATTTCAATTAGCGCAACATCTGTTTCTCTGGATCTCTCTCTTATCGGTTTCAGCTTTAATATGTGAAACATGTTTCTTTGCTCTCTTTCTGTACATTTCATTTTTAAAACCCAGCATGCTATCTCCTTTTCTTGCACCAATCAATAAGCTTGCTTCTCTGTACTACTATAACAATGATAAGTTCTTCAACTTGTCTCAGTTATTGATTGGTCCTTCCTCACATGTTTTATCTCAGTTCTGAGAAATCAACTTCCATCTGTGGTAAATCCAAGATACCATTCTCCATTTAAAAAATTTTCAAGTCAGCCTACTTAGACTTTCTCTCCACATACCCATAAATTTGGAGAGTATCCTTTTGTGAAACTTTTTATTATTTCCACTCCCCCCCCCCCCCCCCCCCAACACACACACACAAATACATAAATACATTCCTAATGCTCTATTATAATTCTTAAAAGAAGTCTCAGCATGATTTGTACAATTTGTGTGCCATGGATACTATGATAATATTAATACCATCACACTGTTCCACTGAACTTTGCTTTCTGTCTATCTATTTCATTCTCTTGCATAATACTTTGCTACTTGACATTTTGGGATGGTTCATATACTGCTTGTCTTTAGAGTTCCTCAAACAAAATGTTTCTTTCCATTTACAAGAGCACTAAATCCTTATTCAAATAGTTGATTTTATATTCTGTATTTAAAAAAAAAAATACAATTACTGATTACGATGTATATCCTGTCCTTATTTTAATAAATCTGTGATTCTTAATTTTTATGGGGAAGGTAATTACTTACTGGTTCAAGACAGGTGTATATGCAGTTTTATCTTCATCTATGATGGTGACCATCAGAGTAATAAGCTGTGCCCAGAAGTCTAAGTTCTTTGTTGTTGGTCCCTGTTCTTCTTTAGGAACTTCTGGTTTCTTACCCTGTTAAAACAAGATTTTAATATATTTTATATTAGAGAAATTAGACTAACTATTATGTGATTTTCACCTACAGGTTATTACTTAGTTTCAAAGACTGTCTTCAAAACTAAGATTGTTTCAAAGACTGTCTTAAGTCTACCCAGATTACAGTAGTTTGTATAACAGTCTGTATCTGGTTGTGGACATGTCAAAAACCATACATAGTGCTAAGGCACCCAAATCAGCAGAGAAATTTGAATTATAGTGCATGTCCACAATTCAATGAAATACATTTTTAAAATTCTTGTTGTGCTGAAACTGAGTGTTGGTAAAATGGTCTGCTGAGATGGAACTTTAATATCCTACATAATAAATACTGAACAAATCAATTATAATAAATATTTCTTCTTTTGTTTTACATTAAGCTATGCTGAAGTTATTGGGCTTGCTATGCTCTTCACTCTAAATGAAGAAGCAGATAAATTTCACTTTATTTTGTAATAAGAAAAAATAGCAAAAGCTATTGCCTGAAGTATTTTGCATGGAGATTTTCCAAGGACTGATAGATTGGCTAGAAGAACCAATATATATGTATTTGTTTAAAACAGGCAGAGGAAAACAGTGCAGAGTAGGAGGGGAAAAAAATCACTGGAGATAGAAATACTGGGAAGAGGTACCTAGGAATATTCAAGAGAGGTATTGGCTCTCCAAGGACTTAAAAGCTGTGAGCATAATAAGTGAGTTATTTGGTTTCCTTCTTCTCCTTCTCTCTCTCTCTCTTTTTTTTTTTTTTTTTTTTTTAATTCAGGGAAATGGGATTTTGTATGCTCTTTGTAAATGAAAAGGACTGCAACCAGTTTCACATCCAAAACAGACAGTCTGAGAAGTCCCATTATATCCTTGTAACCGTCACCAGGAAAGACACGAGACACTGATATGTCAGACGGATTACCGACATGACTGTCCAGTCATTAATGAATATTTAGTAAGTAATGCAGTGTTTTATATTCCCCTGTATGGAAAGCCTACCTTTTGTGCCTTTCTGTGTAGTTATATGTATGTATAATATTCACCCATTAAAAAACTATTAAGAAATTAATACTTTCTTACCTTGTTAAAATGTGTATTTACATTGTACATTCCCTTTGCTTCTCATTTGTAGCCTACATATGACCAATTGAAAGGACCCCATTTCTCTTTGGATAGGCCTATATTACTAGTATAGTGAATTAATTGTTATCTTAACCTCAATTAACTTTTATCTAGAATGGCAGAAAGGGAATTTGAGCAACACTTAATTGAAATTGTTTTTGCTGTCACTGTGGAGAATTTTAGACAAGTATCATTAATCACCCTGTTGCATACATAGCTGATACACAAATGATACAGCATCAGTGTCTAATGTGACTGAAATAAAGGTGAGGCTCAGAAGCAGTTACAATGGATGGTGTAATTAATATCACCAGCAATTTACAATTGCCCATGCAAACAAAAGAGCTTTTCAAAATGGAAATGATTATTGGAGCGTTAATGTGTAGTAGGTTTAAGTAGCAAGGTTTTGGTAGGAGGGGGCCATAGGGGTGGCTTCTGTGAGAAGAATCTAGAAGCTGCCCCAAGTTAGGTATGGGCCCCACTGCTGAGCAGAGCTGAGCCAGTAAGTGATGTTGTTAGCACCTCTGTGAGAGCATATTAAAGACAGGGGAAAAAAAACAATGCTGAACCACACAGCAGCTGGGAGAGTGAGAGGAGTGAGGAACAGCCTTGCAAGCGTCAAGGTCAGTGAAGAAGGAGGGGGAGAGGTGCTCTAGAAGCTAAAGCAGAAGTCCCCTGCGGCCTGTGGTGAGGACTATGGTGAAGCAGGGTGACCCCGTGCAGCCCATGGCATACCACGGTGGAGCAGGGTTCCATTCTGCAGCCCGTGGAGGAGACCACGGTGGAGCAGGTGGATCTGCACTGACGGAGGCTGTGGCCTGTGGAAGACCCCTGCCAGAGCAGATTCCAGTCAAGACCTGCAGCCCGTGGAGAGGAGCCCATGCAGGAGCAGGTGACCCGGCAGGAGCTGCTGCCCATGGGGGACACAGGTTGGAGCAGTTTGCTCCTGAGGGATGGACCCCGTGGTACGGACTCATATCTGGAGCTGTTCTTGAAGAGCTGCTGCCTGTGGGAAGCCCATGCCGGATCAGTTCAGCAAGGACTGTATCCCGTGGGAGAGACCCCACAGCACTGGGGATGAGAGTGACCGAGAAGGAGCTGCGGAGAAGAAGCGCTATAGACTGACCATAACCCCTATTCCCCCGTTTTCCTCAGGGGGAGGAGGTGGAAGTGGGTGGATGGAGGGGAAGGTGCTTTTTTGTTTTGTTTTGTTTTGTTTTGTTTTTCGCTTCTCTAGCTCATTAGTAATAGGCAATAAATCTTACTATCTCCCTATGCTGAGTCTGTTTTGCCTGTCACAATAATTACTGCGTGATCTCCCTGTCCTTATCTCAAACCTTGAGCCCTTTTCATCGTATTTTCTCCACGTTCCTCTTTGAGGAGGGGGAGTGAGAGAGCAGTTGTGGTAGAGCTCAGCTGCCAGCTGCCCACCCGAGTAAAACCACCACATAATGTCACTCACATAATGTCACTCACCAGGGCTTTCCCCAGCGTAGATTATATAAGACCTTGTTTCTATAACAAAGACTTTTTCCTACTACTTTTTTTTTTCTTTCTTTCTTTCTTTTTTTTTTTTTCTTCTCAGCAGCTAGTGCACGTTTCAGAAAAACTAAGAAAAAGGCAGTTGTAGAGGATAAAGCCAGTTCACATTTAGTTCAACATCTTATCAAGAGCTATATTTCTACAAAACAACAACAACAAAAAGCAAAAAACTACAATGGCAGTAGCTGAAACAACTCTTCATGATTTTCACATGTGGATGTGAATCACAGGAGGTAAAATTCTATTCTTCAATATAGATAACAAAAAGTACTTAGTTTACAAAATTTGAGAAGCACAAGAAGGTGCCCTCCATAAAAACTCTCTTGTACAGAAATCCTGTAAAGATTAAGATGAAAGCAAAAGTAGAAGGTGGTTAACATGAGTTGCACACTCATTGATATAATATGCAGGAGGCTATCACTTCTGGCCAGATGGAAATACTACTGTTTAAGTAAGAGTAACATCATTCACAATATGACTGAGGCAAGAAATCAACCATAGGCCCCAAGCCTGCAGTGGGCCTAAGCAAGACAGCAGCTGCTAGTCTTTCCCTGGAGTGAGAGCAGGTGCTGGCCTACATATAAACCATTCCTTGTTGCTTTGGGGCTCATTTGTTTCAGCTCTCGCTTCTCACAGCTAAAATCTCAGCTGTACAACTAAAACATGAACCTTCTCTCCTGCAACACCATGTTAGGATGAACTCGGTTTTCTTTCCTCCTGCTGAGCAGAGTAAGCCTCCATTGCGTGGGGAGGCAAGTAAAGATAAGAGAATGGTTAATGAAGAAGGCTAAAGAGTGGAACCTGGGGTAATTGGGTTAAGGGTTTTTGACACAAGGCTAATGAAATATTAATCACAATTTTGGTTTCTACTTCACTGTTCTGTGATACCAGAAATCACTCTGCAATATGGCTGGATTCAATGAAAAACCTTCAGAGCTATATATTCCAAAATGATACGTATTTAGCTGTTTCACGTACAGATATATTGGTGGTGAACTGTAACAGAAAAATTCAGAAGGTAGTCTCCTGTACAACTCTAGAACTGATGCAGAAGTTAGGTAGTGATTTGAATGATCGTATTCATTGCTTTATTAAAGCTAGTTTAATTAGATTAGTTTGCTCAGAATTACCTCCCACCTGCCATGAAACAGAAACTTTTCCTGTCAGTTATTAAGATATATGTGATTGATGTTTGATTACTGTTAGTGATCAGTTATTTCAAATGGTCTGCTTTTATTCATTTTAATTGTTAATTTTGTATTTTAAATTTTGCTTTCCACACATTTTCACTAAAACTTCTCATACTTGGTACTAATTGTATGTCTACAGTTTGTAAACGCTTGTCTGTTTAAAGTTTCTACATACAAACTCACCTGCTGCAATACTTGTTGAAAGGAAGTAGAAAAGGCATGTAAATACAGTGAAACTGCTGCAGTTAATTCAGTTTTATAGCTGAGTGAATTTTTTTTTTTTTTTTTAATTACTATTCCAGGACTTCGCACTGCTCTGTCAATAAGTACAGGACTTGAAAATAAGTGAGTAAGAGAGAAGTAATGTAATGACACCTTATCCATCCTTCAGTTCTAAAAAAAAATTGGAGACAGATAACAATTTAAACTTGTTTTACATTCTCTACCAAAAGAAAAATACTATAATATCTCTGCATTTTAAACAATTTACTAAATAGGGAGAAAAAACTATTTTATGAATTCACAAATTAAAAAAAAAAAAGGTGGAAATTTAAAAATACAGATTAGCATTTGTAGGTATTGCAGTGCTGTGCAGAACTAAGATTACTTCATATTCCACTTTTAACAGTTTACTAAAATGACTAGCATTTGCTGATAAACTCTGCAGACTTATCAATACCCAGTCTAGCAACAACTCATATTATACTTAACAAACAAAATGAAATTGCAGCAGAGTAAATGCTAGCAAAAAAAAAAAAAAAAAAAAAAAAGAAAAAAAAAAGGAACTGTTTATAAGGCAAATAGAAGTAATGTTTGTCGTTGGTGCTGCTACTAATTCATAGTGGTCCTTAGCTTGCAATATAAGCTGTTGGAGAATAAACACATGAACATTCAGTGTGTTTCTTCATTATTTTAGGGGTAAATTATTATTCTCGTTATTATAACTCGTTATAATATTATTATCGTTATAATAACTCGTTATTCTGTTATCTATGGTCATTTTGGTAAAATGTCATTTGATAGAATTAAAATCCCTCCCTGACATTCATATTTAAAAGTTTAGTGCTCTCAGACTAAACACTCTCAATCAAGGTTATCACAGAAAGCAGGAACAGACATCCTTTAAAAGATAAGGGGCAACAATAACTTTAAAACAATTCTGCATTGTGAAACTGGAAGCCTAATAACATAAAGACAACAAAAAATGCAATCTCAGGGAGAAGAAATTACATATAAGAAGTTTAACGAGCCACAAAAATGCATGCAGGGAAGTGGGAAACTTTACTCAGCCCTTTAACTTCTCAAAGATAATGACAACAAATGCTTCATTATTTGCAGCTATTTCAGATTAGTTCAGAAGTGTAATCTTTGCCCACCCTTTTCAGACTATCTCTATAGAATCTGCTCTCTCTCTTTGTAGCTTCAGGAAAATAGAATAAATATAATTTATCTCTGTAAAAAGAAAAAAAGTAATTCTGCAGACTTCCTTCTGCAATTATTCATCAACCCTATGTCGTGGTTTAACCCGGCCGGCAGCTAAACACCACACAGCCGTTCGCTCACCCTCCCCCCTCCCTCTCTGGGACGGGGGAGAGAAATGGAAAGTGAAGCCCGTGAGTTGAGATAAAGACAGTTTAATAAGACAGGAAAATAATATTAACAAAATAATAAAAACAATAATAATAATAATAATACAATGGTGATAATAGGAAATAATAATATGTACAAACAAGTGATGCACAATGCAATTGCTCACTACCCGCTGACCGATGCCCAGCCTAACCCCGAGCAGTCCGGCCCCCTCCCCCCGGCTAGCCACCCCTATATATTGTTTAGCATGACGTCAGATGGTATGGAATACCCCTTTGGCTAGTTTGGGTCACCTGTCCTGGGTCTGTCCCCTCCCAGCTGTTACTACACCCCCAGCCTGCCTGTTGGCAGGACAGAGCGAAAGGCTGAGATGTCCTTGGCTTGGTATAAGCACTGCTCTGCAACAATTAAAACATCGGGGTGTTATCAGCACTCTTCTCATCCTAAGCCAAAACACAGCATTCCACCAGCTACTAGGAAGAAAATTAATTCTGTTCTAACTGAAACCAGGACACCCTATCATGCTTATATGAAAAAGAAAATAAGGGAAAAAGACAAAGCACTTGTGTACTCAGTTATACTTCATTACAAAGAGGTAACGTGTATATCATTTATACATCATGTTATTTTTTCCATATAATATAACTCTTTTTACAGTAGTATCAATGTATCTGCAGCAAGATACATTTCAGCTTTTTTAATAGGAATTCAAATAATTCAAGAATTTCCTATTACTCAACAGCAAAAATCAATGTAAACTTATGACAAATAATCATTGAGAAATTTCTTATTCATTGTGATTTGATGCTCCTGCAGCTTCATATAGACTTAAAGGTTACTGAATTTATTAGACAGTTCTTATGCAGGTGAATACGTTCAATTGATTTTCTAGAAGAGTTCTGCCTACAGGTGTTGGTGAGAGTTTCTTATGTTTGAAGTTTGGGAGCTAGAGGTAAGTTTTCTCATCAGGATTCTCTGTCAGGAGTCCCACATTAGAAAACACACTTGCATTTCAGAAAAGTAGAATAGATCGCATTTATTGCCTTTCTTGGAATGTAGGAATTCATATTTTTTATTCAAGTGAAATATGCTGTCAAATTAATTTTGATATTTCATATCATGTAATATTAATGTTCTTATGATACACTACACTGCAAATGGGTGTTTGCCTAAAACATAACTCATCCCTCTCAAGGCAGTAGTTATCAAAATATCATTTTTCCAATGTACCACTCAGAAGACAAGATGGTGAACAAGAGGTAATGGGATAAAACAATGATGCTCCTTTTAGACAGCTGTTCAATTTTGCAGATACAAATTCTTAATTTTAACATTATTTATAGAATAAACACTGTCTAGGTGAGAGAAAAAAAAGCATTTTCAAGGCTTTTGCATGACATCTGGGACATGACAAATACTATAATTATTTTGCATTTACAGTTCAGCCTGATGGACCTGATGGACTGTTATTTAGAAATGCTATGTAATTATCCTCTGCTTTCTAGAAGCAGCTACTAAATCCTGGATTGAAGTACACATCACAGGTGATAATATGTAAAACTGGAAGGATAGTATATGATTTTCAGCAAATGCTAGTACTTCTCTCCTACAGTCACTGAAGTGTAATACTGGAGTTTTAAAAATTGTTTTCCAATTACAAATCTTAAATGAACAGTAATCAATCTAATTTCATCTTTCCTAGTCACAGGACAATTTTACAGCCATGTCCACTGCAAATACTAATTTATGAGTTGACATTTTCATTTTGAAACTCATCTTGTTAACCATTTAAGAATTCATAGCCACCTGTGGATGTTCTTATTGTGATGCTCTTTCTCATATAAATAAAATTAAAATAACCCCAGTGCTTTCATGTGAGGGAACACTGGAATGCTTTCTGTTTACTTACTGTAAACTAACACCAATGACTAAGCAAAAGCATGTTTGCCTTACCTGGTCCACTAACTGGAAGTAAAGATCATAGCAGTTGTCAAAAATGTATTTATAAGTTGAGTCCAGGCAGGCTCTCACACAGTCTTTCACCACAGTACTGGCTCGAGGTGGGCTCTGTAATTCAAGGACCTAATAAAATATTTCATAAATGGTAGAATTTCAGAATCATGTAGAATAGAATAAATACAAGTGTTGCAATGAATATAGATCTGCAATACAAGATGAAAAGTGTTGAAATATAATAATGGTAAAAATATTAAAAAATATATATGTTGGCTTCAGGTGATCTTAGTTTAAAAATGCATTAAAACATACACTTCAGTTAAGCAATTAAATGGTATCTCTAATCTTTATTAGAATGAGATTATTCATATGATGAAATTAGCATACATGCCCAAGGGTGTACATCTTAAGGTTTTCCTCTTTAAGATATCATTAAACCATATAATTATGTGATTTTCATTGCATATCAAAGAAACAACTCTTCATTTTCTAAAGCAATAGCTGCAGCTTTTTACTCCACTTTAGGGTACATAAGTATGAACTTGAAGTTAATGAATCATTTAATTCTTTTTACGTAGTGCCTACCACAATGACATCACAAGCTATTGTTACAAGGTGTTTTGTGATTTTATATTCCCATCCAGCTTTATCAATTTACGCCATTTTCATTTTAAAAAATCTTTCAGAACTGAACCACCTAGATGTTTTGCAAATAAAGGACAATACCTTCATTCGAAAAAAAGTAATGCTGGTAAGCAGGTCCACAGTTGATTTCAGATCTTGAAGTCTTTCAGAATTGCTGGCAGGAAAGTTATCCTGTTGAATCAGGAAGAGAGGAATCATGTGAAATGGGAAATAAAGGTATGATCCTTGAAAAACTAGGAAAAAATAATCTGGGAAAAAAAAAAGATGATGTTTCGAAGCATTAGAAAAGTTCATCTGCTGCCTGAATTCTGCTTGTGAGAAAGTCAGTGATAAGTATCCCTTTGATGCAAATAGAAGCACTCCTGATAATGCTACTGGCTTTGTAATATGAATGTTTTAAATTACTATGATATTTTCAGAACATTGATGAAGTAAAGATAGTACAAAAAGTCTTTGGAGGTGTTGCTAATGGAAATCACTTATGGATTTTCCATAGCACATAATTCACTTGTGGGCTTAAACTCTGTAGTAAGGTTACTGAAGGAGTCATTCATGAAAATTTTGCTGTGATCTCTAGGTTCACACGGAGACTGTTGGGAAATGCCATAATTTAAATGGCTTCATACTAATGAAAGTCATCCTCATGCCCTGATAAAATCAGAATAACATTCTTCAGTACTAAAAGAACTTAAAATGAATTTACATGCTCCATGAAGATTTAAGTCTTAAAAAATGAATATATGCAGCTTCTACTACCTGTAATGCTTTGAGGTTCTTTTAAACATTCCCTTCCCCTCTTTCCACTTTAGAAAGCAAGCCAGATAAACAGAGAAATCCCTGAGCTATATGCAGCCATTCCTAGAAACTGAAAGGAAAGCCATAGCTGATGGAGCCCTTATAACATGTATCACCTAAATGTTTCATCATCCAGTGAAATGGGGAAAGAGAGGGAGTTCAGAATGGTATGATAATTGGTATGATAATTCAGTGCAATACAGACTGGTATTCTTTCCAGTAAAGGCTGGGTTTGGAACACAACTAAGTGGAAGGAGCTTCTGTGTAGCATAAATGAAATTGGAATTCCTATTGTCAAGAAAAATGTGGAGTCGGAACCCAACATTCCTAGGATATCAGCTTGGTGACTGTAGAACCTCTCAAAATAAATGCAGCAGTAATTCCAATTTATACTATGTAAGTCTGTGAAGGCAATTCCCAACTGAATTAAGTTCATCATGTTGTGAACTAATTTAAATAAAGTTGTTTTGAACTAATTTAAATAAAGTTGTTGAAAGCTACTCTTTCTTGAATGTCTGCTCAGCTCATCCCTTGACTCACTGTTAGCTTTTTGGAAAAAAAAAATAAAAAAAGGGAAAGAAAGAAGAAAAAAAAAACTTTTTCAAATTGAGAAAATAGTTAGCCAGAAGTCTCCTGTTAGCACTCAGTATATCAGTTTCTATGCCACAAGAGGGATTAATCTCTAAAACTTCTTTAATCGGATAAAGCACACAGGGACCTTTGTGGGAAAACACATTTGAGTTGTCCTCTAGGTAGAATATGGTGCACGTACCCTGTATTTAGATAAGTCAATCCTCAGAGAATTATGCAATTGATCCAGAAGTTTTATGAACTTCTCCCTCTGTAAAATGAAAACAAGAATATTTTGCAATAAGAACTGGCACAACTTTGTAATCAAGGGTAAAATTATAGCTTACACTTCCCCCCGTCCTTTTTTTTTTCTTAAAAAACAAACAAACAAACAAACAAAACATTTATCTACTAATTCACATTCTTAATTAATTTGAAATATAGATTGTTTTCCATTGTTTCATACAAAAGTCCTGGTCTGAGATATCTTTTACAACTGTATTTTTACTTTCTAACTTATACTGTAATTTACCTGGTATGCATTCAACTCTGTGCAGCTGTGCAATGCATTAGTGAGGTGATGGACACTCTCCTAAACAGTATTTTCCTTTGTTAATGATTGACACATTCTTAAATAACTCAAGCAAAATATCTAGAAATTGAAAAACATTGCCCAAAGTCCCTGACCAAAAATGCAGTAAGAGCATCAATTCAATTTAAAGTCCATAGTTATGTTATCAGCCCATACTAAAACAGATGAGCTTGTAAAAGTTTTTTATTTGCCTTGTAATTGCTTACACTCTTGAAGAAACAACTTTCTCCTCCCTTTAATATGTAAGAACTTATGTTCATTTATAGCAGAATTTGATGTAAAAGTACGATTTAAAATAACAATTCAGAAAACATTTTGCTGTGAGATAGCCAGCTGATTTGTGCCACTTCCAAGTAATACTAATGAGAGCTTTTAATTAGCAGGCTTCATATTAGAACATACACCATAGTCCACTGCACAAAAATCTGCATACATCCTTGCCAGCCTACGTGAAAGTCGCAGTTTATTGGAAGTAGCAAGATCTGATAGCTCTCAGAATGCTATCTGTCAAATTGTATACACACTAATTTGAAACCAGAGTCCTTCATGCACTGTCACTTGTCGCTCAGCGTAACATTAACCTTTAGCATAGTTCCCATAAGGAATTATTTATTTTATTTTATTTTATTTTATTTTATTTTATTTTATTTTATTTTATTTTATTTTATTTTATTTTATTTTATTTTATTTTATTTTATTTTATTTTTCTTGTCATGCTATAAAACTACTGAAATATTCAGTCAGCCAAATCCTTCCCAGCTGTAGCCTGAGGACTTGAATTTGAGATGCTCTTTTTTGATGAAGTGGAGCTATTCACTAACAAATGCCTTTTGGCCAAGAGAGAAAAATAATCTAATATTTTGCCTATAAGTCAACTGTTTGAAGAAGTATCTCCAAATGTCTATTAATGATGCTTGCTACTGTCTTTCCATCCATCTGTTGAACTATGAATTGGATTGGAACTTGCGTCAAAGGTAAACTGGCATTAACATCAGAGAGAGGATTTAATCTCTCTCCAATCCGAGGATAAAAGAAGGTAGTTCTGATCATTAGCAAAATGGAAGCAAAGAACAGAAAATATATTCAAAACATTCTAAATTTCAAAATCTTGGTAAAACTTGAAAGTCTAATTGGGCTTGAACATGGAAAGAGTTGTCTTGTTTCAACAAAGATGTAGAATCATACCATATTAAACCATCAATGAGTTTATAAAAAAAAGGAGAGTAAGTATATAGCAAAATAAGTACATATTTCACTGTCATGGTAAAACAGTAATTAAACCATAAATATTCTGACTGTGCTATTCATCTATGGAACTTTTTTACTTTCTAGAATGGAGCAGCATTAATACTCTTATTTCAAAGCAAACCTCTAGCATCAGGAGATAAAATTCCATTTCAAGAACATGCTATCTCCAAACTAAAGACACAGACCTGGGTTCATATACATGGGAGTTCTTCCACCAACATTAACATTTAAAATGAATTAACATTTAAAATAAGTATTTTCCTAAAAAAAAAAAATAAAATTACTGCATGGATTTAAATACAATGATTATTTAATGGAACTTACATACAGACTTCTGATATCCCCCAAATTTAAAAAGATATTATTACATTAGTACTATTAGTGTTATTTTAGGAGTATTTAGGAGTATTAAACTGTTGATTATCTACTGTATTTTACTATAAGCTGTAGCATTGGATCCTAAGAACACTCAAGATACAGCAATAGTAAAAAACAATCTTTGGTATTATTACTACACATTTTTATTTTATTCTATTTTATTTTTAAACACAACTTCTATCTTAAAGATTCTTGTTTTTGCAGACATGTTTTGTTTCAACTGTTCAAAGTATGAAAAAATTACACAGGAATATTGTCCTTAATCCTTGCCAGCCTATGTGAAAGCAGCAGACTGTTGGCAGTAGCAAGATCTGATAGCTCTCAAAATGTGTGACGGTATCCACATCACCCTCAAAAAAGGATATTTCCTATATCAAACACTGTTTGCTGCAAATCAAAATATCTTTTACCACTCAGAGCAAATGTTTTTCTTTAAAAAACTAAAAATTTACACTTGTTCCATGTACAGATTGGATTAATATATTGGGCATAATCTCATAATTGTTTGTGACTTCTGATGGGAAGACAAAAGCAAAATTAGAAATAGATCTTCCTTGGTTTATTAGTTCAAATGCGTAATTTCATAAAGTTGTCTTGAAAATCTTGAAAGTCATGTGCTTCTATTATTCTTAGTGATGGAAAAGAGCATTACAACCTCTGACACTACTTCACACTACTATAATTTGTATTTATTAAATTTTAATTGTTATATATTTAATTTAATGTCAATAAACTATTTTAAAGAAAATTTTATAATTTTTTCATACATGCTGTTAAATGAGAAATGATTAGAGAGCATATACAAATAAAGAAAAGAATTAATGCATTTTTCAACATCAAATTGTGTTTATAAGCTACCTCTGTAAGGTAAGGAAAGAGATTAGACAGTGTATTTTAATTTTGTTGTCATATTTTATCTACATTGTAAAATATATATATCCATAGAAAGAAAATCAACAACAACAAAGTACTACCACATCTTGAGATTCTGGTAGTCTGCCTAAAATTTCTGACATCTAGGCCCCGGGCTTGGACAGTGCACCATATTTTAGCCAAAAAAAAAAAAAAAAAAGTCAATTTTTATAGACAAGTTATCTACAAATATTTATGACTAGATTTGTTAGGTTAGTATGAGTTTTCTAATGCCCCAAGAAAGCAATTGTAACCTGTAATTAGTCTAGTGCAGTTAGTCTGCAAGACCAATTGCAATAAAGATAAAAACTGGTTGTTAAAGGTTTTAGTTCTATATGTGTGTGCTGTTTTTTTCTACCCTATATTCCTTGCATATAACCTTGTAAGGGTTTTAAAAGGAAATGAATAGTATCTTCTTTAGTTTTTATAGTAGTTGAATGTAGACTGGGTAAAATCTTCAAAAGGTAACTGCAACATGGATTCTTTAAAATGACCAACTTTTTTTTTAATTATTACTTTGAATTTAGAAGTTAACACTGTATCATATATCAGAAAATAAGGATCAGTATTCCATTGAAAAATAAAATCTACTTACCCCAAAGTTAGTGGCTGCAAACCTATCTGAAGCAGATACATTAGTTGTTGCTGTAGTATGAGCATAGAAAGCATTTATATTGGCCAACAATGTACTCATAACTGCTGGAACACCAGGGCACATATATTTAGAAGACAGACAAGAAAAGTGCCTGTAATTCAAACAAACTGACAGTTATTTAAGGTGGCAAGGATTATGCACTTTCTGTCACCACAATTTCTTTTCAGCTGCAATGGTGTGATTTTCAAGCTATTTCATGGACAATTGTATAGACAAAAATGAAAAAAATCCAGATGTTTGATATAATTACCACCTGTTAAATGCTGATATTTTCAAATTGAACACATCAGAGTCACATTTGCTTCTCACTCTGTTAATACAGGGAGAAAAATATAATTTAACTATCTTGATTGCTATTAAGCAAAACATTAATTATTAAACACAAACTTAAAAACAAACATGAACTTTCAATCTTAAAAGGCCACAAGTGATCTATAATCAATTAGAGAAGAATTTAATTGATAATAATACAAAGACTCAAAACATCATTTTACTGTGGCTTATGTTTTAGGCAACTTTGTTATGAAAGGTGAACATCAACTTTCAGGTTCACCATGATTTGACTTCTACCTAACTGAAATTGCCGCACTTTGGCTCAGGACAGTAAACATAAAGTAATCAGTCTATTAATGCTGAACCAGCTTCATGTTGGAAAATGTAATTTTTAAAGATAGAGAAATCCATCATTGAGCAGGTTTGGGGCTTTAGGAGAGAAAAGGCTTTATCCCCCAATTTCTGCTGAGTCTGAGGAGATTTGTTCTCCCACAAGCCTGTAGTTGCTCTCCACTTCCCTACATCTGGAATGTTTTGATGCCAGAGAAAAACTACAGCACAGCCAGTCCTGTGGCATGGAGCTTGAGCTAACAAGGGAGTATACTGCACAATATACTGCAAGCACATCACATAGAAATATGGACACACATGTGTCCATACAACAATTTATGGATCATGGACATGCAACATGTATCTTGCTGCATGTCCATACAGCAAGATACACTATTGGAACATGTAAACAAAGCTCAGAGTGATGAACTGTTAACTACTGATGGCTGAAGCTGTCAGTAGAAGGATGAAAGATTTGATGAACCTTATACTCCCATTATGAGCAGTTCAGTTAGAGCTGTTTAAGGTAGTTGTGAGATCTGGCACTCAGCAGTTTCCTACTCCAGTATGTAGAGCTATATAGGTCACAGTACAAATATGAGAGTTCATGCCCATATGATGTTAAATTCTACGGTAACAGAAGGAAGAGTGAAAAGGAAGAAACTGCCACATCAGAGTACATGAGTGCAACTGGTTCCCAAGCTCAACACATCCCAACATTTAGCCATACCAATGTTCAGAGTTGATAACCGGATGTTTTTTTGACGCAGCTCTAGCTTTTATTAAACAGAATTTTGTAAGAATTTGGGATGAGTGCTGATCACAAACATAATAACAATGTGACATGATTCTGTATTAAGTTTTGAATAGTTCTGACTCCCTGACTTGCTAGTAACCTTTTTTTCACTTTTTGTAAAGAAACCAAAGACCATTACTGCTCATAGCACCTTGGACAAACAAGTACAAGAAACCACTAACCCTGACTTCCACCCAGGTCTGAGCTCTGTTTTTTATAATTTTTTTTTCATGAGAAACTAGAATTCATTAGGCAACATTTTAAACACTGTTGAGCAGTGAGAAAATAATGGCAGGCCTAAATTAGGTCATCCAAGAAAAAAAAAATCTGTTGTACGTATACAGTATTTGAACTGGAAGGAGGTCTTATATAACTCATTTACTCTAAATGTTAAAAAAAAAAAAAAGTCAGAAATACCAGTTTTAAGTTTACCTGTTTACTTGTTCAAAATAAGAAGTATGCATGTTATGTACAAAGAATTTATATATATATACACATATAAAAGCTTAAGAGATAGAAGATGTATGAAAGACCTAACACAGGAAGAAAATGAATAACATTATTGCAAAACATAAGATTTCAAGATCTGCAGTTAGGCAGGACTGTGAAGAAGATAAGGGGATAAGGGATAAATGAATACAGATGAGAAAGACACTGAGGGGGATTAGCCAAGGAAGAAGTGGTGAAAATGAGGATGCAGACAAACAGGACAGGGTGAAGAAACTCTAATCACTCTGCAGCTCTGTGCATGTCTTAAGGTCCTGTCTTGGCAGTACACTCCTCCTAACAGGAGTATCTGGCTCCTCTCTACAATTTTTCCTTAAGAGCATAAGCAAAGCAGTGTGTTGGGCCAGTACCATATGGGTTTAGTGCCCATTCAAAAAATTAACTTGAATTTTGACTGAACTTGGTCATACTGAACTTCAGCTAAATTCTGTCACTGCTCAAAGAATCCCCAAAACACATCATTTCAGTTTATTTGAATCTTGTAATTGTTTTCTGTTCCTAAAGATACTAAAACAAACAAACAAGCTCTTTACAATTCTTACAAGCCTACACACACACATTCTACCTACGTTACTTTTTCTGATACCCTCTTATTCTTCCAGGGGTCCTCTGAATTCCTTCACTGTGAGACCTGCCTGATGTTCCTGTGAGTGACCCTCTTCATCATATTCCCACTCTCTGGTGTTCTAAGGGTCCAGAAGTTTGCTTCTGCTAATGAGACAATAATGTCTTTTCCAGGGTCTCTCACATCACTGGCATAGTCTATTTGCAGATGCTTTTTTAAATAGTCCTCTAGGTAATCTGTTATTTCACATCTGTCAAACAACTCATTTTTTTTTCAGTTAGCCTATATTTTTTGGTTATGTGTATAATTTAAAATGGAGATCGTGATGTGCTGCAGAAGGCAGCACATGAAAGTGCTTCTTTTGCTTTTCAAGTATTCCCTCTCAGTGCACAGAATCAGACTATGACTGCTCATTTACAGATTCAGAAATGAGCTGAAAATACTACTCTGCCAGTACCTCACATTGCTCCAAAACAAGCCCTCTCCAACACTTTAATTTGCTTCAGAAATGAGACATCTAAATTGCAATGTTTATTTCAGAAATCTGTGTCAGGTCACAGGCACATTTAACAAGAAGGTAACTCCAAAACTCTCCAGATGTCTAGGCTCAGGAATCAATCTTCATTAATGTGCTTGATCTCTTCTGCTCAGTACCTAGATATCAGACATGGGTTCTCTAAAATTAGTGGCAAAACAATTCTTAACATCCTTAGTTAATGAGACAGGTTACAAAACCTGTACATTTGAAGACAGACAGACATTTGAGATACTACTCACATCAGCTACTCACAGCAAGTTAAAAGTGATCCTAAATACAATCACCTATCATTACAGTTAGGTTATCTACTGTTAATCTATCTACTGTGTTATCTATCTAGGTTATACTTGTCAGTATAGGACAAGTCTTGAACTCATCCTAGGTTTGAAGTGTGCTTTAATTATTGATGAGTGCTTAGAGTACGTGTGTGATCCATAAGGTAGTTTAAAGTAAATATGTAACAAATTTGCCCTGAAATTAAAAAGCAATTACCTGGAAAACTTCTAAAATCATAATTTTCTAACACTTTTGCATCTCACTAAAGAAATCCTCTTATAATTTAAGTCAGTTTCCAAGAGAAAGATCAGGTCATTAATTATGCATGTACAAACACCTAAAGAAAATCCCACCACTTATTTGTATTTATATTCTTTTTTTTTTTTTTTAATTTATTTTATTTATTAATTATTTTTTTTGCTACTTTAGAGCATCACTGCAAGTCTCTGAAGTATTAAGGACATAAGATTACAGCACAAGTAGACAGTGTGATGAAACAAGGTTTTAATCCCCCCAAAAGCTAGGCTAAAGAACTAAATAATTGCTGGATTTTCTAATTTATATAGAATCTGGAAGAGAAGAGATCCAGCTGGGGATGGGAGGCAGGAGAGGCACACTGAAGAGAGTCTAGGGCTTCAATCTTCATATGAGGGGTCCTTTTGTATCTGCAGCCTTTCAAGGCCAAGCCAGGAGACTGACTTCCTGGTCTTTCTCTAGCATTAGACTCTCTTTAAAGTATTTTCTTGCTGGGTTTATATATCACAGTCTTGCATTGGTATAGTGGCATATATTGATACTTAAAACTCCTATCATGCTAATCATGTTCAAAGTGCTTTGCAAACATTTCTCAGCATTCCTAGAAGGTAGATCATTAAATGCTATTATCTAAATTTTATAAAATTGGGAGAAACTGCTCTAGTATACACAGCAAATTTGTGTATAATTTGTGCAATTGCATGGACCTGGACTAGAACTCAGCATTCCCAGTTCATAGTGATAATACCAAACCTTCATTCATTGCCAGTATTTTTCAGAAGTGCTTTTAAATACCACAACATGAATCTGACAAAGATGTGATCAAGCTACCTACTTAAGAAAATGTTTCAACATGCCTCATGTTTTCTACAAACAGGAAAAACAATAATTTCCTTTGTATAAAATAAAATAGTGATATCAGATTATTTTTGCCAGTTTCAGGTAACCTTAAAGTTAATAGAAATCTCATCAGATCTATTTACCACATGCATTTTGAAAAATACATGTAGAGGAGATCAGAACTATCTTTTAAAAATTGACACCAAAATAATTAACAGCTAATTGTATTACTGACTTACAATTTCCAAAAATCTTTTAATAGACCTAAAGATCCTTAGTGCGCGAGTAACCCTAAGTTGGAAATAAGAAGGCACTAATAACTCCACTCACTCACAGAGTCATACTTCTGGTGTATGCTCTGCCAAGGGGACTCAGCAGCAGTTGCTATGTGAGAAAACATTAATATTGTATCAACTGCCCTCAGGAAACAAGATGGACTGTGGAAATATAGTTTGGGTCAACATTTTAAGTTCAGGGAGATCTCTTCTGCAGGTTCATCTAATGAGTAAATGTTGTGCTACCATCTTGAAAACAGACCCAAATTGTATTTATTTGTTGTAGGGAAAATTTGAACCTATTGATATAATTTTGTTATGCCCTTACTTAGATCACTGCATTGTTCTACCTGTAATTTGGTTAGTGATGTTGATGACAACATCAGTGTCAAGCAACATTTATGTGAATTTTTGCTTCTCTGTGTCTTTAATAAAATTCTCAAAATTTATAGAACCATGTTTATCACATGCAATAATATCCATGACTCTGAGAGTGCTGATAACCCACGTAAGAAATTTGAAAGCCAATTGGCTTACTAGTACTTTCTAAAATAAAATAAAAACTTCTGACTACCAATTTCAAATTTACTTTCTTATTATACTTGCTGGAAATGCCGGGCTTGAGGTTATAAACAGTAAGTAAACTGGTGGAAAAGGTACAGAAGAAAACAAGAACAGGAAGAGGACAAGCCAAAGTAGGTCACGTAACTTAAAATGACTTAGTTAGATTTTTTGTGCAAGGATTCCTGAAAAGTATGTTGCATTATTTGCCCAGTTCCAAGTTAGATGTTCAGACTAAATTTACTTCCCTTTAATCAAAGTCTGTATGTTATGTTTTATATTAAAATTAAAGTAAAGCATCTTCTTAATATGAAAATGTAACCCATTTCGAACACTGCTAAATGAAAAAACTTTTAAAATTCTTGTATGTCAATTATATTTCTATTTTTACGATGCTGACTTCTGCTACATTTGAATTTTAAAAGTCAGTTTCAAACTTTTTCCAGTACCTTGATATTTTTTTCCTGTAGTTTTTCACACAATCATAATAAAGACATGAAAGAGGAGAACCTTCAAAGTCACCTTTTCAGTTAAGACTGCTCAGTTAAGTACAGCCATGCTGTACTGAAGTAACAAACTACTTGGGCTGTAGGTAAGAGTAAACACTAATGCTAAATAGAGACCTGCTTTATTTCCCAAGCAAAATGGTAATAATAAACCTCCCTTGGCATCAGTAGCTGTTGAGGATTCATCTTCTACAACCATGAGTTATTTTTTGTATGGATAGCAAGAATAACTTTATCACTTTAGAGATTAAAATTTTGGTAAAACGGGCATATCACTTTAAATCAAGTTATAAAATTATAATACTATGGTAGTTAATAAGTTTCATATATTAATCAAGATGTAAAGGCATACATGGGTGATGGAAATTTAAACATGAAAAAAACAATCACTAGCAAAGAATAGGAAATCAGAAATTCCAACTTCTATTCATGAAAGTAGTTCATGAATTTCTCCGTAGGTAGTAGGGATATACAATACCATGGGGGAACTGTCAAGTATAATTAATTCTTCCATGCAACGTTAAGGTCCTTGGAGGAAGAACATTAAACAATTATATATTACAAATATACCCTCTCCCTTTCTAATAGACATCCAGAACAAGAATTCACAATGAGCTATATGAAGGGAAAGAGATGCTCATTGCAATACCAGATGTTGTCATTACATTCTGCAATAGAAAGAAAACGTTATATATTTATGTGCCCTCATACTATAGAAAAAAAAAAATAATTCTTTAAGATGTGCTCTAAAGAGATGGAGAAAACACAATTAATGTTCTGATTTAAAATTCCATAATATCAGCTTTCTATAGTGTCAACGAACTCATTTGGAGTCCTCTGTTTTCCTATGGCTGCAGTAGAAGCAGAATATAACCCTTTTCACTGGCAAACTTTTTACTGGACAAGGTAAGAATATATGATAGGGCTCTCATGTCATCAGGCTTCTAAGCTCAGTGGTGTTGTATTCTAAAGTAATCAGACAGCTACTTCAATATAGACAATGTAGTAATATTTTCTAATACTATTAAAAACAGTTTGCATGAATTATTTATGTTTATAATAGAAGGTTACTATAGCCATTACTGGCATTCTATGATGATTTCCATATTCCTCGGAATGAGTATGTAGCCTGTGAAACCCTCTTCTAGATAGTACAAATACCCGATCCCATCTAGTACAGTTAAGTCTTTCTGGTCCTTGCCACACATAAATATAATAAGGATTAAGAAATGCATTAGTGATAATACTAGTAACAGTTTATAAAATATTTATAACATATCTTAATGCCATTGCATCTGAGCAGCCCTTCAATGAGAATCAAAGGGACACAAAAGACAGAAAGAATTATGTCAGGAACCGGGGTGAATGGAAAATGAAAGCACAATGGCTTGAAACTCATTAGTTTCCTCACACATTCTCAACAGTAGTGTTAAAAAACAAACAAACCAAAAAACAACAGCAAAAACAAACAAACAAACAAAAAACAACAAACATGGTAATACTTACGTCATAGCTTGATAAATATATTCAATTCCATAACGCATTGCAAATTCATCTACAATTTCTTGTGCAGCATCATCAAAATACACCTTCCAGGCTTCATCACCTCTCACTTCAGGGATTTTTACAACACCATTACCTTTAACTTCCGTCAAGTAATGGAATAGATTCTAAATGAAAGAAATTTTTCAAATAGGAATTTTTAGCTTTTAAGTGGAATTCTAAAAATATGTCCAGTATAATCAGCAATATGCTCATTAACTTAGATTTTATTTATTTATAAAAGGCTGGCACCAACAAAACGTCCATGACACTAAATGCAGTTGTGTGTCTCTGTAAGAGTGGGTAGTGGAACTCCGGTAGTATAGGCCTATGATTCAGCACTGTGATCTATCTCACATAAAGTCACCTCAGTGAACTGGCACAGAGAGACTACAAAATAAAGTTGCACAAAAACTTTCTGTACTTTCCTATACGCCCTTGATAATGGATTAAATCATGAAGTTATACACAAGTATTGAATAAAAATAAAATCTCTGAAAGACATACACCAATTCATCAGTGATTTTATTTTTTTAATTATTGATAGAAGTAATCTATATGATTTCTCTACTATACAGAAACGGTTAGTCTTCTTGATGCTAGCAAGAATGTGTGGAGGATTAAATACTAAAAAAAAACAACATGGGAGAGAACTTTGTTGACTCCACCTCCTTTTTTTTTTTTTTTTTTTTTTTTTCTGACTTCAGGCAGTAATGATCTATTGATGCTACACTGTTGTGTCTTTGACTATGAACCTTGGTATGCCAACCAAAAATAAGCTCATCCTGAAGTGTCACAGTAGTTTTTTATCAACGTTCTATTTTTTTATCTTTATTTTTATCTTTATTTTTTCTTTATCTGTGCAACAACTGAATAGTAACTGTTATAATAGTTTGCTTTCTTTAACTTCTCCAACATACCTCATGTAAACAGGTGTACTGCACATGGTAGGGAGCAACTTTCTCCTCTCCTTTTATTTCAACGTTGATTTTCAATCTTATAGCACCAGAGACAGCAGATTTATCTGTACGTTTTTCTGAAGGGCAGAAATATAATGTATTAGTGACGATGAAGAACACAAACTGTCATGTGAAAAACTTCCATTTTAGAGCCAGAAAGTCCTGCTGTTGAGAACAAGATAACACCTTTTAAATAGCTCACATACAGTTCAGGCCATGAAGCTAAACAGGCTGCATAGCACTTTAAGCAACACTTTCTCTTTTTCAATAGAAATTATTTAAATTTTCCATCTGGCATCTGCACTAATTATTATTCTCATTATTAACATTTTACTTATGAAAACTATAGCAACAGCCCAGGCTACTATGTCTTAGAGAAATTAAAAATGTTCTTAAAAGAAATCTATTCCAGTTCAGCTAAGCTGAGTCTTACAGATGAAATTATATAAATAACTTTAGTTATTTAGTTGCTGTCATTGCTGTCAATGACAACTGTCAATGAATAAAATTTGGAATTCATAATGACACTTCTTAATTATAAAATATCTTATTTGTAAAAAATATCTAATCTTAAAAAGGAAATTAAGCAAAGCTTTATTTCCATTGTTAAAAAGAAATCAAATACACATCCATACATTTTACTATGCAACAAAACATTGGCCAGGAAAACAAGGACCATTGATAAGGAAACAAGTGCTTTACAATTTCAGAAAATTATGTCACACAATTCACCTGAAGTGTTTCTGAGAACAGGCAACCTAGATAAAAAAGTTACTGAAAAATTTTTGTTATCAAATGTAGGAGATTAACTTTTAAATGGTTACTTCAGAACACTTATTGCACACTAAGGTTTTCAGAATTAAAGAAGATGCTTAGATTTAGATTAAGGGAAGACATTCTGAGACACACTATCATTGATTTACTTCTGGTTCAAAGAGTGATACTTTTAAGACCTGACCAGACAAGAACTTACAGTCATTAAAGATATCAGACAGCATTTTGAGCTCCAGAAGACTGCCTTGAATTTAAGAGTAAGCATGTAAACACATTTAGCATGTATAAAAGGGAAGAACAAACAAGTTTCATGAATAATGATGGCTCTAAACAATGAAAAACAAGGATGATTAGGTATAGAAAAATGGTATATACATAATCTTACAAAATGTAATAAAGTGAATGCACACAAAGAAAATATTCACTAGTAAAACTTTTTACCATATAATAATACTGCAGATGGACTAGTCTGAAGTGATGGCTTTTCTCGCATTTTTTAAAAAACTTTTATATTAAATTGAAATATTTGTTTTTGTTGTGATTAGTTTGCTCTCTGCAATTATAACTCTGGACTGAAACCCAGAAAATATCTTTTATTTTCAAATTGACCTGTAACATCTAAGATTTTAAAAATTTCATATCAGTACCAAAGCTACATATTTTGAAGCACCAGATCTACAGATGCTGAGATTCTACCTAAAGTTGTTAAAAAACAAAACAAAACAAAACAAACAAACAACATAACCAACAGTAAGAATCGTACCTAAATTATACCATACATCCATTTCTCCACTCAGTGTTCTTACTTCAATTATTGTTTGCCCAAGGAAGTCATCTGATTCCTTTTTGAAATGTTGTTTTACTCTAGATTTGATGTCATCATCTTCATCCCATACTCTCACTTTTATTCTATCTGTAGAGTTATGGCATTCACTGTAAAAACAGTAATAAAATTAAGCACGTCACATATTAGCTGCGTACATTTGTACTACCATCTAATTCATTGTGCTTGAATTCTGTATACTTGCTTAAATTCTTTATGTAACAGAATACCAATAACTGCAATATTGAATGAAATAGAAGTTCATACCATATTGCCAGGGGAAAGCTAGAATTCAATACATATAGAAAGCAAAGAGAGTAACTTGACTGAATTATGTATACATGTGGATAGCATTTATGAATGTTGTAAACTATTGAACATTGAAACTATTCACTAACTTACAATGAGTACTTCTTGGTGCTATTACTCTACAAATATCTTAGGAAAGATACAGTCAGATCAGTCATATTTTTTCATTCATGAATATTCTGTAGTCCATATAGTAGACCACAGAAATAGTGGCCTAATAATAATAAATAATAATAATAATAAATGTAAGAAAATCTTAGAGACAATTTTCCATATGGGGAACAAAATTTTTGAGTAACTGATTTGTTTTACTCTTCTCCAAGACCTCAGTTTCCCTTGTAAGGAGAAGTAGGGACAGATTGCCATGCACTAAAAAACTGCAAATTTAAGTGGCTTATTAAACCCTCGTGAGTTGAGTTAATTTGAAAAGCTTCTGGAGGCATGAGAGTGATCCCAGTGGATAATATTTTTTTGGTCTCAGCTCCAAGGTCTTAGTTTGAGACTCGATTAAGAATTCTTGCTTGAATTCTATTCTAAGCACCACCACTGCTCAATGATCTATTTCAGCAATTCCAGCATTAAAACAGTAATACTATAACTTATCTCCCAACTGGCACCCCTCAGGGTGTGTTCTAAGAATTAATTAGCAGTGGTAATAGGCTTTGGAAGTATAAAGTGCTTTAAGTGCCATTATTACTGTCAGGGATAATCAGTCATTAAAAATGGCATGCACTTCTACCCTGCCTCACTGTGACATCACTCAATATCACAAAAATATTTGTGCCTGTTCATATTCCAAATTTCAACACTGAAGATATCTCTGGTAATTAAAATATATGTTGTTTTGTGATTAGCAAGACTACTGAAATCTGGTTTCCTTTTGTCTTATGGCCAGCTTCTCTGACATCTAGCAAACTGCAATTATCAATTGCGTCTTGTCTCATAATTGGGATTTTTATAAATTACCCCTTCATATGGACTCCCTGGTGTCTATTACAGGGTGAGCTCATATTGAGGGCACTGTTAGTATCTCTCATCTCTGTTTGTCTGTTTTCAGAGAATGTGACAGATGCAATATTAGGGAATCTGTGAGGTTTCTTTGAGTGACTGCAAAATTCAGAAGTTATTGGCAAAGACATATAAAAAAATAGGAAGACAGATGCAGATGGATCAAAGAAAAATCCTTGTCTTAAGAAAATAGGCTATACCCAGAACCAAAGTGTCTAATTTTCCTAATGAGTAGCCCCGAATTACTGATTAACACCGACAGAGTCCTGAATAGCATTTAGTTGTGCACTCAATAGAAATTTTAAACGAGGATTTTCTACTGTGGTATAGGGAGATCCATCACTGGTGAGGCATTTATGTGACCCTCACCACCATATCTGTGTTATTAGTAGAAGTCTTGTTCTTGTTTTGCTTCTCAGGGGGATGCCACCTCAGGGAAATGTACTTCAGTACAAATACCATGTTTTATTCTCCTGAGACAACACATATTTCCCTCTAATGTAGCTGATTAAGCTACATAAGCTGATTAAGCTGATTAATGTAGCTATAGCTGAATATTTGTTCAGATGGTCAGCACCACTGTGCCTTTCCCTGATTCATTCATCTTTCCCACATCTTTTTCTGCTTTAATTTTAGGTTAGTGAGACATGGTGGTGGCACTACCAATGGGTTTATAATCACACATTAAACATCTTGTCTAAACCTTTAGTGATCAGTCAGGTCTGCTTCTATGTGTTTGTAATGTTCCTATTCGAGACCCCATAACTTACATAGACTTGTGATGCTGGAAGGGACAGGGACAGGGTGGATGAATGCATTTTTACTTGCCTGCCCTGCAGCATTGAGGTTGCAAGGAGATTTACTATTAAGCTTACAGAGCTGTCTCTGCATGATTCTGCTTACCTGCCTCGCCTCTCAAAAACAGCACTATGTAAAGAGATACACATCCTGCTTTAGTCTATCTGATAACATCTTTGCAGAACTGTGTGGCTTTACAAAAATGTGGGATTCCTACCTCTGCTTAATCTGTCCAGGAAAACCAGCCCAAAGAATTCAAGAAAATGCAATGTATGTCACTTTCAAAACATTCCATCTTCTAGCCACTCCCTATTACATGCTTAGTAAAAGTGTGCACGAAGGTGAGACACAGGAAATGTGAAAAATGAATTGTTCTTTAGCACAGAGACTGAAGGTACTGATACTTTTGAAAGCTGAAAAATTTCCTCTATATTCAGATAAGATAGATAGTAGAGATAGTTTTAATAATTTATCCACAATCTGGTGTTGCTATAACAGAAGAAATTTTGGTTATTTCTGTTACACTGTACAGGTGGTGCTCTTTAAGGAAATTCTAAGGAAAAAAAAACATCCAGCTGGATACCTGCAGTAGATGCCAGAAAGTCTCCATCAGAAACTCTGGACTGAAATATCTGAAATATGAAGCAATGGTCAGCTTCAACATGGAGATTTCAACTATCATAGTGTCTAAATTACATCAATGCTGTTTGGTGCTAGAAGATACCTTTTCTCATCATTATCCGCTAAAATATACAGCAGCAAGAATGATCAGAGACAGTCTAGTTTGTACAAACACATTTTTTCTTTCCTGAGAGTGACTGGAAATCTTCCCAGGCACGCTCAATTGGATTTTATATCTTTATCTTTAATGATATTTTCAGTATACCACCAGGAAATCTTCAACAAATCTTCAGACAAATTCTAACAATTTAATGATGACCCTTATATTGGCCAAGTGGCAATCATTGTCTTCAGAAAAAAACTCTTCATTGATCTAATTTAAGTCACACAGTGTCTGTTTTCATTCACTGAATGGAGTAAAAGATATCCATTGAAGCTATTTGTCAGAACCACATGATGTCCTCATAACAGCCAAAATAGAAGGAGTAATATAAAATAATCATCCAGTTATATGAAAGACTTCCGGATTAGACAATTGCAGCTGAGGTGTTAACATAATGAGTGGTTGGAGGAAACATGATCCCTTCAGTCTGCAAGGCAATTTGGAGAGGTATGCTTGCTAAACAACACTGACACAAATAAACAGACAGATTTCCATATTTCAGCAATTTGAGTCAACTGCTGAAAACAGTCAAGAAAATCATGAGAGAAGACTTCTATCATTGTGTTGGATGCTCCTGAAGTACCAATATATTTAGAAGTTTGTACAAAACTGAAAACCATACAGCCAACATATTTTTCTCCCCTGTAACTGAGTTGTCTCTTCCCATATCAGACAAGTTCAACTAAAGATGCAAGCAGACAGATGGCAGTAAAAACCTGCCCCTTTGTTATGGGGTTGAAAAAAAAAATCACCCAACACTGATGCCTTGTTACTCAATAAAACAATTAAAAACTATTCTGATATCTCCTTTCTGATAACATGAATTAAAAAAAAAAAAAAGAAAGCCCTTGCTACCTATAATATATTAGTTAAGGGAACATCTGCTGGCCTATTTACTTCTCTAGCTTTTGTACAAAAAATATACATTTCAAGGAAAGGTGTATTCTTCCTGTGGTATTCTTTAGTTGATATTTTACTGAGGTGCATACGGGTGTACAGAAGCTCTCCTGTAGCTTATGAGTTCTCACATTGAAATCTATGCCAGTATCCCAGGTTTCTGTGGCATGGACATTTAACAGAGCATTGCAGGATGTGTTAGTATAAACATTCTGCTAGCCACACAGTCATATTAGGATTATATATGATTCTGCAACCTGAATACTGCCCTCACTCTATCTGCTGTGACAGAAAAAATGCACACTGGTGAGCCATTTTTTTCCAAGTCCTTGTTTGAGAACAGATTGGGAAATTTAAATGAATGTCTTGGTAATATGATTAAATACAAGATTTAAGATTTTTTGTTTCCAGTGTTTCCAGTGATTTTATGGTAGCCATGCTCACATCGCGGCAATTTGCGCGGGCAGGGCGAGCGGGGGGCCCATCGTCGCTCTGTTGCAGCTGCCTCTCCCTTCGGTGCTTGTAACCTGCTTGCATAGAACCTGACCATGGTATCAACCAGGCAGAAAACCGTGGCCTCCGCATCTCGTGTGGCATCTCCAGCCATGGTCACCAGTGTGGCTACTCAGACGGAGGGCTCGGGGAAACATGCAGCTGTCCAGGTCCTGGGCTGCAGAGTGTGCCCCAGCCTTCTGTCGGTCTCTGACAGCAGTGGTGGGTATACCTGTGGGAGGTGTGCCCAGGTTGAAGAACTGCTCAGCCAGGTAGCGGAGCTCCGGGAGGAGGTGAACAGGCTCAGGAGCATCAGGGAATCAGAGATGGAAATTGACTGGTGGAGGTGCACTCTACCCTCTCTGAGGCAGGCTCACGAGCCTGCCACAGCACAGGCGTCTCCTGTTATGCAGAAGACGGAGGTTCCCTCCTCCTGCCAGGCAGCGGGAGGAGACCTAGATCAAGGGGGGGAATGGAGGCAGGTGCCTATTTGGGGTGGTAGGCGAGCCCTCTGCCCACCTCACCTTCTCATCTACCCTTAAATAATTGATATGAAGGACTAGAACAAGACAATCTGAATGACAAAGTAGATAAAAACCCGTCCCAGTTGGAGGGGGCGCCTAAGACAAGGTGACCTACACATCGCATTGCCACATCATCCTTCAGAAAAGAAAGAAGGGCTATTGTTATGGGGGGCTCACTTCTGAAAGGGACAGAGGGACCGATATGCTGACCGGACCCAACCCGCAGAGAAGTCTGTTGCCTCCCTGGGGCTCGGGTGAGAGACTTTGCCAAGAAAGTCAAGCGCCTGGTACGGCCCACTGACTACTACCTGCTACTGGTCTTTCAGGCTGGTAGCGATGAAGTAGCAACGAGAAGTCCGAAGGCGATCAAAAGAGACTTTAGGGATTTGGGGCGACTACTTAGAGGATCAGGGGTGCAGGTTGTGTTTGCCTCTGTCCTTCCGATAGGGGGGATCGAAGCTGAAAGGTGTGCTGTTCACATAAACTCGTGGCTTCGAGACTGGTGTGACCGACAGAATTTTGGGTTCTTTGATCACGGGAAGGTCTATGCTACACCGGGCCTGATGGCACCGGATGGGATGCGCCTCTCTCGGAGAGGGGTAAGGATCTTTGGTCAGGAGTTGGCAGGGCTGATAGATAGGGCTTTAAACTAGAGTCGAAGGGGGAAGGGGCTAAAACCAGGCACGCCGGTGAAGACCTAAGGGATGGTACGCTAGAATCAGAGGGGCTGTGTGCCAGTGAGGTCCTTCGGTCAGATCCACAAGGTGCTGAGTGTAAGGAGGCGCACCTGAAGTGCTCCTACACGAATGCATGCAGTATGAGGAATAAAATGGATGAGCTAGAAGTCCTGGCCCAGTCCCGCAACTACGACATCATCGGCATAAGTGAAACCTGGTGGGGTGAGTCCTGTGACTGGGGTGTTGTGATAGATGGTTACAGGCTCTTCAGGAGGGACAGGCAGGGTAGGCAAGGTGGTGGGGTGGTGATGTAAGTGAAGCAGTGGCTGGACTGTGTGGAACTTCAGGTCGGCAATGGCAAAGTTGAGAGCCTCTGGGTAAGGATCAAGGGACGAACGAATAAAGGGGATGTTGTTGTGGGAGTCTCTTACAGACTGCCTGGCCAGGATGATAGCGCCGATAAATTATTCTTTACAGAACTAAGAGAGGCCTCGAGATTAACTCCCCTTGTCCTTATGGGGGACTTCAACTTGCCAGACGTTAACTGGGAGTGCCACACGGCTGACACGAGCAAGTCCAGGAGGTTCATGAAGCAGCTAGATGATAACTTCTTGGTGCAGGTGCTAACGGAGCCAACTAGGAAAGGTGCCCTCCTAGACCTGTTGCTAGAAAACAGAGAGGGTCTGGTGGGAGATGTGGTGATTGGTGGCTGCCTCGGTCATAGCGACCATGAAGTGGTTGAGTTCAAAATTTATGGTGACAGAAAGAAAAGTGCCACCAAAACCTCATCCCTAGATATGGGGAAAGCGGACTTCAGGCTGCTCAGGGAACTAGTCAGCAAGGTCCCCTGGGAAACTGCTCTTGAAGGCCTCGATGTCCACCAGTGCTGGTCATTCTTTAAGCGATGCCTCCTAGAAGCACAAGATCAGGCAATTCCTAAATATCACAAGTCAGGCAGGCAGGGCAGGAGGCCGGCGTGGCTGACCAGGAACATTCTAATGGAGATTAGGCGGAAACAGAGTGTTTCACTACTGGAAGGAGGGCCAGGTGTCATGGAAAGAATACAGGGATGCTGCTCGTGTTTGTAGGGAGAAAGTTCGTGTGGCCAAAGCACACCTAGAGTTGAAGCTGGCTGTGTCTGTGAGAGAAAATAAAAAGGGTTTTTTTAGATATGTGAATGGAAAAAGGAGAACTAAAGAATACATAGGGCCGCTCCTTGATAGGGAAGGTCTCCTCACAGACGATGACATAGGCAAAGCAGAGACGCTTAATGCCTTCTTTGCCTCTGTCTTCAATGCCAATGATGGGCTTTGGGACCCAGAGTGCCCTGAGCTGGAGGACCGGCACGGTGGGGATGACAAACTCCCAACCGACCCTGAACGTGTGCGGGATTTGCTACTCCACCTGGATCCCTTCAAGTCCATGGGTCCGGATGGGATTCATCCCTGGGTGCTGAAAGAGCTGGCGGACGTCATCGCGGAACCTCTCTCAATTATTTTTCAATGATCCTGGGAATTTGGAGAGGTCCCGGTAGACTGGAAGCTGGCAAATGTTGTGCCGATTTTCAAGAAGGGTCAGAAAGAAGACCCTAGCAATTACAGGCCTGTCAGTCTCACGTCAGTGCCTGGTAAAATGATGGAGAAGATGGTTCTCGAACTTATTGAGGCGCACCTGGGGGACAAAGCAGTCATTGGTCCCAGCCAGCATGGGTTTGTGAAGGGTAGGTCCTGCCTAAGTAACCTGATTTCCTTTTATGATGAGATCACCCATATGGTGGACCAAGGGAAACCAGCTGATGTGATTTTTTTGGACTTCAGCAAGGCTTTTGACACGGTTTCCCATAGGATCCTACTGGACAAAATGTCCACCATACATCTAAATAAAAACATCATACGATGGGTGAGCAATTGGCTAACGGGCAGGGCCCAAAGGGTTATGGTAAATGGGGCTGCGTCAGGCTGGCGGGCGGTCACCAGTGGGGTCCCTCAAGGCTCCATTTTAGGGCCGGTACTTTTCAATATTTTTATAAACGATCTGGATGTAGGAATAGAAGGTATTTTGAGCAAGTTTGCTGATGACACCAAACTTGGAGGAGTTGTGGACTCGAATGAGGGTGGAAAAGCCTTGCAGAGGGATCTGGATAGGTTGGAGAGCTGGGCGATCACCAACCGCATGAAGTTCAATAAGAGCAAGTGCCGGGTCCTGCACCTGGGACGGGGAAACCCTGGCTGCAAGTACAGGCTGGGCGATGAGATGCTGGAGAGCAGCCTAGTAGAGAGGGATCTGGGGGTCGTGGTAGACAGCAAGTTGAATATGAGCCAGCAGTGTGCCCTGGCAGCCAGGAGGGCCAACCGTGTCCTGGGGTGCATCAAGCACGGCATCGCTAGTAGGTCAAGGGAGGTGATTGTCCCGCTCTACTCTGCGCTGGTGCGGCCTCACCTCGAGTACTGTGTGCAGTTCTGGGCACCACAGTATAAAAAGGACATGAAACTGTTGGAGAGTGTCCAGAGGAGGGCTACGAAGATGGTGAAAGGCCTGGAGGGGAAGACGGACGAAGAACGGCTGAGGTCACTAGGCCTGTTCAGCCTGGAGAAGAGGAGGCTGAGGGGAGACCTCATCACAGTCTACAACTTCCTCGTAAGGGGTTGTCGAGAGGCAGGAGACCTTTTCTCCATTAACACCAGTGACAGGACCCGCGGGAATGGGGTTAAGCTGAGGCAGGGGAAATTTAGGCTTGACATCAGGAGGGGGTTCTTCACAGAGAGGGTGTTTGCACACTGGAACAGGCTCCCCAGGGAAGTGGTCACTGCACCGAGCCTGTCTGAATTTAAGAAGAGATTGGACTGTGCACTTAGTCACATGGTCTGAACTTTTGGGTAGGCCTGTGCGGTGTCAAGAGTTGGACTTGATGATCCTTAAGGGTCCCTTCCAACTCAGGATATTCTATGATTCTATGAAATAAATGTAGAACTTCATACCAAGTTTGCTGACTTGCTCATCCAACTCTTGATATTATGCAACTCATACAATTAAGTTCAAGAAAGCAGTTCTGCATTTTTTTACTCACAGTCATTCAATAAGATATGACACTTCAACATCTACTGGAGTAATACAATCGAAAAAGAAAACATGATCTACATACAGGTAGCCTGTAAGAAGTTTATGAGTGGTTTTTTTTTTGAATTGACTTCATTTCTAGTACTGGCCTTTGAATCTGTGTAAGGAATGGACATACATTGTTTAGTATAGTTGGGTTACTTAGTACCATTTCTCAGACAAATAGAAGAGGCAATTAGGGTTATACCTCTTTCAAACTCACAACGGGAATGATAACCACTGCAATCAAAAGGCAGCAGATTTCAGTCAAAGAACAGAGAAGTGAAAATCGCCATTGTGCTACATGACAAGGAGATCATCTCTCATGGTACAACATTCCACCTTCTTGAAGAAGACAAAGATAATTTCAAATGACTGAACCCTAAGGAATAATGAGAAATACTGTCTTCCTTGTGAAAGGAAAAAGGAAAAGGAAAGGAATCAATGTTATATCCCGAAGACAACTATTTTGTTTTGTGGTGATTGGCTATTTTTCAAATGTTCTTTTACACATGGTGACTAACCATAGATCCTGAATCCTGGATCCTGAATCCTGGGCAGTCTGCAGGATCCTAAACTGTTCTGTTACTGCTTCATAAATTCATGGATGCTAATAAAAATGATATATCCCTTTTATCATCACCAATACAAGGTTTCATCAGATAAAGTTGTATCAAATTAACACTCAGTTTTGAGTAACACTGTTAGGCATAAGATTAATAGACATACATAACAAAGTTCCACAGGTTAGACTATTGTAATGTGTTACCAGTTTGCATATATTCTCAGTAAGAATTCAAATAAGGCTGTGTTCTATTGAACCCTGGAATTGTATATCCTTTTAAAATTATTATAATAGCTTTTCACAATTTACTATACTACTGTTTTCACACACCTTCCATATAATGTCTATTGATTTTATCTGATAATACTGTTGAGGGTACTTTCAGGGTAGACTAGAGCTTTTCTGAAAAATATAAAAAATCTGCCAAAATAAACAGGCACACAAAAAATAATTTCACACAAAATTTTCTAAACAAAATCTAGGGCTTATATTAGCTTTTCAGAATCCTTAATTGACTTTGACAATAGCAGTTAAATGCACATCATATACTGTGACACATAGTAATCAAGCTGAGAAAAGAATACATGCTGAAATACTTATGATACATGTAGGGGAATAACATTAAAAAAAATGACATTATTATCAGATTGGTACCATTCTCAGTCAGGAACGCGTTGTATCCTAAAGCAATATTTAAAGGAAAGGAACATTATAGTATAAGTGAACTGGAATTTCCTGTACTGTAATATCTCTTTCTGAAAGAAGTTCTGAGAGCATTGCCAGAGTTAGAATTGGCATGAAAACATATTCAAACCTTAGTAAACATATTTCAGATTGAAACATCTACTCTGTGGTCAGGGATGAACTTCTGTAATGTGCTGACAAAAAATGATATCATTTTCAGTTCTGGGGCTGTAGCCAAGGAAATGAGACAGAAGGATCCTACAAGACTCTTCAGATCTGACAACACTCAGTCTTGGAACTATTACAAACAACCCAGCCCAGAGTCTAAAGTGTACCAGATATTATGAAGTGCCTCATTTTCACCTATGTTAATTATACTGTTGAATAATTTGTATTTATTTATTTATTTAACTTTCATGGTCAGTGTCTGAGGCACAGGAATGCATTTATAACATCTAAGGTTAAAGTCCAAACAATTTGTTACTGAAGTTCCCTACAAAATTAGAATAGACACCAAAAATAGATTCCTCAACAAATATGAGATCTATGAATACTATTGATACAGTTATAACAAAATTGTATGCTCTCCCCAGTCAGAGCTGTTTTATTAATGCTATATATGTGCATAGTATAGAAAACATGCTTTCAAATTAGGTAAGTTTTTCACTTGATAACATTATATCACCTAAAATATAAGTTAAAAATGCAAGAAACAATATCATCGTCTATACTCACAAATAGAACTTCTCATCCCATACTGGATTCAAGTTTCCAAAAATAGTCTTTGTTCTCCGCTTATTTTTGCCAACTTGCACGGTAACATAGGGGTCACTTGAGCCAGTTTTGTCCTTAGCTTGTAAGCCTTGAGCACAAAGCACTGCAACAAAAGGAGAAAATGTGCTTTAGCCCTCATAAGTCTTCATTGCCAAGAAATAAATGAGGTGGTGACAGCAGCAACAGGAAACAAAGACCTCAGAATGAGGGCTGCTGAAACAAAGCTTTCTAGGTCAATTTTCCCAGCTTCTGTTGCTCCGGAGATAGATAAGGTTTTTCTAACTACTGTTCTGGACTGAATACAATCTATAAATATTGTTTAATAGGCTAATAATTTTAGATTCAGGACAAAGCACAAAACAAATATTTTTCTTGCCATGTATAATACAGATACTCTTCTTGAACTTTGATTTCATCATCACAGCAAAATAATACTGATGTGTAATTCGGCTTGAGCCAGATGATATCCTGAATAAAATTTTCTTTCTTTTATTTTTTCTTCCCCAAAATAAATAAATAAAAAAAATCACAAAGATCAAAAGAAATTCAAAATGAAAATCCCCAGACCTTCAAAAATCTGCACAATGGGTTATGAAACTAGTCATGAGAAACATGGTCCTGACTGTAATTTCTCTTTCTCATGTGAAAGAGAAACTATGAGCATTTTCACAATAGTTTCCATTCTACCATAGACAGGATGACAGTTCAGATCAGTTGTTATCAACTGTTTAAGTACTAAGTATAAATGACAGTTCATGTGTGTATATAGGTAATGTGTATAGGCTATTTGTAGCAAACATAAATACACCTAATTTGATTTTTCATCATAATTAGTAAAAACAAAAATCTCAAGAAAAAGCAAAATTGACAAATAGCAGCCTACCAAACCCAGAGAACTGCCATTAAAACACTTGCTGTGGCCCTAAAATCAGCATAGCTAGGTTTTATTATTTTGCACATATTATTTAATACATCTCAGTGGTAGCATTTAATAAATATTCTCTGTTGTCAATCATTGTGGATGATGAAGCTCCTTCAGCATGCTCTGAAAAACGAATACATAAAAATGGCACCTTCTTACTCAGTGTATCAGCTACACATGTGGTTCCAGTCACATCTGCTGACTTCAGTGAAAAAAAATCTGAAGTTTGTTACTTTTTACACACCTCATTCTTGAACAGATTAACTCTTAGGAACAAACTAGATCATCTCATCTTCCCCATTCACTGCAAATCTACTCTTCCTCGAAAATTTCTTACAGAATTGCTAGCTATTATACTGGCCTGAACACAAGGCATCCTAGAGGTAGAACTAAAAGCATGAATATGATTTAAATATTTTCCTTCACACACCTCTCCATGTCCTCAAAGTTTGGTGACTGTCACACAATTCAACAACTATGCTTTTGAGCTTCATGCACGGTCCCATCACCTTCAGAGTGGCCTCCATTTTTCACAGTCCATCTGATGAACAATCTCATATTTTCCCAAGGTTTCTCCTGGCACATATCTGTTATTCCTCAGCTCCATTGACAGTTTATGTACTGACTCAAAGACAATTGGACTTTAGTGTGGACAACAGAGCCATGCATAGCTAACAAAACACACAAAAACTCTCACAGAATATTTCATTCACAGTCCGCTTGCCAAATGCTTTTCTCCTTCCCCTCCTGAATGTCAGTTCTCCATTTCAGCAATAGAAATGGGAAGTCCATCTCCCAACAAGTCTTCCTCATATACCAAAAACTGCCATGAAATATAATAGTACTATTGTATAATTTTTTTGAGCACACAACCCCAATCTATATATTTGTTGATTTACTTTTAAAAAGTATAGGCATGTAGCACTGTACAAATAATATTATTTTAATTATAATTTTAATTACATTAAAAAACATGCACAGAAGTAGAAATTAAAAAAAAAAAGATGAAACAATGTTCTAAATAGTTTTTGTTATTAATGGTGCAAAATACTTTTGTTATCTCAGAAATTATCATTAATATTTTTAGTGAGAATAAAGTGATTGAATATGTTTCATTATTAAAGAAAATCTTGATTTAACAGTTTGTGATATAGTGATTTAAGATCTGGTTTTAAGTCAAGTTTATTTTGGTACTTGATTTAATGGCTGCCATAGCTGAAAAACATATCTCATGAAGAAGAAACATAAATCCAAATGGAAGAAGTGCAACACTTACTAAACCATGACATATTTTTTCTGTCCTATCCACCAGTTATGCAAAGGGTTTTGTTGAAATTCAGCCATGCATTTTTTCAGATGTCAATCAGTTCTTGCAAACTAACTAAACTAAATTTTTGCATTTTTGTATTTTTACCAAGTAGGTTCAAAGCACATTGTAAACCCTCATTTGGAAATTTTTTTAACAAAGTAGAAAATTCTGCATCCATGTTTTTTAAGAGTACAGATGAGAGTTTTGGTAGGTGACACTTTTAGCAGCAAAGTCTATATGGAAACATTTTCAAATATCTGTTTTCAAAATGTTCTTTCAATAGCACTTTCAAAAAATGTTTCCATTCTAATGAAATATTAAAATGTCACCTTTGTCCAGAGAAGATAGTTTAAATGTGTTTATTTTTTGGGAAGAAAAACAAAAACAAAAAATTCATAATGGAAGAAGTCAACAAATTTGGAATACTTGTCTTTTTGTAAGAGAAAAATTTCTTACTCATCTTTAAGTTTAAGAACTTGTTTATGTGCTCTGTCACGAAATAACTGGGATTTTTGTGGTCATTGCCATATCATTAATAAGTATTATAAGGAGTCTATTTAAAGGTCTTGCTTTTATAAAATTAACCACACCAATGACAGCCTGTAGCACTTGGTGCATTTCTGGCTCCATAATATTTGCTGCAATAACAGAAGAAGGAGCAATAACAATATATAGTTTGTGCTATTTCTGTAACCTTTCCTCAGAATCCATTTTTTTTTTTTAAATCTAGTTAATATAACCATTCCACCACTGGTTACACTTGCCAATTTTTCCACAAGACTTTGCTTTTTATTAAGGAAGTTTTTTACTGTTGAGAATATACTCATTCCGGTACATCTTTCCTTTAGAGTCTCACAGAGGAAAAAAAAAAAAAAAAAAAAAAAAAAAATTAATTCATTATTTTATTATTGAAATGGATTCTAGCAAGTGTTACACACTGAGACATGTTAGAAGTATCTGTTTTCAGCCAACTCTAAAGCAAACTGCTTACACTGTTTAATTTTTTCTATTTGTTTCTTCAAACCTTCAGCAATGTTTTCTGTGCATCTTCCAACTGTATTTGTTGACAAAGGAATGCATTTTAGTTTGTCTCCATGTTTTTCCATATGTTATTTTAACCATCTTTACTGTGTCAGGAAGAACAAGCTTTTCTGTATGTGGATTTTTTATTTTTGCAATTGAGTTAGAAACCTTCAAAGAGGCTTCTAAAAATTCATCATAAAGTTTAATGAAATTTTTAGAGTGCTGGATTCAGTATCACATGACTGTAGACACTGCTGATTAGAACTGATTAGATCATTAGATAAGAAGGCATTTTGTTTTGTTTATTTGTGCTCATATTATTAGCATTACCTTCAAAATGCAGTTTCTTTGCAGGAAACTTTTTGAGCCACTTTCCATTTTGTGATGATTAGTTTGGTTAAAACTAGATAATATAACCCATAAACCCGTTTATCTGAACACATAAACTACACTATGTCAGAATATGATGAAAGTGAATGAATGAGTGAGGGTGACACTGAGCAGCCCTCTGTGCTGTGGAATCCCCACTCTTTGCCCAGGACTCTTTGTGTTTGTACCCTGCCTTACACAGGTGCCTCTCCCACATGGACTGAATCAGCCCAGTGCCAGTGTCAAGCTGTATATTAAATATTAGTAAAATTAAATTTCTTTCTTATCTCTTAGATTAAAAAAATACTAGTTCTACTATTTTCTTCAAGCACCCCAATGCACACAAACCCAACTTTGGAGACCCCAAGTCTAACCTGTTTCTCCAGTTATTAGCATACTTCCCTTGATAATGTTTGGGGTTTTCTTGCAGCACATACTGGCACTTCTGGTCCTATTTATTAATACTTGTGCTGTATACCAAGGAATATGGTGAATATTGTAGTACAACTGTTGGAAAGTATTAAGGGGTATTTTAGAGTAAATGTACAAAAGTTCACTTAAAATGTAATATGAACTACATTTTTGGGACTTGCAATTGTGACAAAGCCATTAGCTTTTTTTCTGAGCCAAAATACTGTATTTTGATCACAGCTTCACCTGTCCAACTCACTTCTGTTCCTGTACCAGCTGTGTGAAAGTGATATGAACAAAGCAAGGTTCAAAACTGAAGACACAAAATCCATTTTATAATAACAGAAGATATTTGTGTGGCCTGTGGAACACTTATTTCCGATGTCAAGCTTCAAGTCACAAAGACCCCATCAATTTTTTATTCTTTCAGGTATGGCAGCAAAGGAGAAAGAAAAGAGATGTTTTCTTATTTTCCCTTTTGACTCGGTAGGCCTGATATGAAAGTAGCTGAGCTTTATGAAAGTATAAAACTATGCTTGTGGGATGCTTTCTCAGAGCAGAACCAAATATTCAGGCACAAATGCTGCTTGCAATAGCTGCACTGCAGAAGATGACCTAACAGTAGAAAATACACAGGGGAAATTATACCCTACTTGCTGCTCCTGATGAGAAGCATAGTAAAAACTTCACCTATAAAGTACCCATAAAACTTGACTGCAGCAAATGCCTTGCAGCCTGGCTTAAGAAGTTTGGGGTAAAGGATAAATACAGGGTAAAACATTTTTATTTATTTTTTATTTTTCCCCCTCCTTAAAAGATGGATACATCATTGTGCCAGTGAAGGAAAGAATTAGCGAAGTCTTCTGTAACCCAAAACATTTACCTAGAAGTATACATCTCTGAAACACCAGCAGGGAAAGATTACTACTATTACCTCTCCAGATTATTATCATTTTGTTTATTTGACACCTGTAAAGTCATATCCAGATGAAATACTCTTTCTGCACTTTAAAGCTTTCCAGTAAACAGGACTGACAAACTGGAAAAGGTATTTTTTGTAACAATGTGAATATGTTTGGTCTTACAGAACATATATGGAATATATTTTGTAAAATCCATTGGGAAAGTTACCCTACATTACAGGTGTGAAACATCAGGCACCAAGAACTGATTTAAACAGATATTTTAGGAAAGTTTCTATAAAGTAGCGAGAAGTTGCTTGACCTTAATTCAGGCAATAAAAATGGATAAATCACAAAACAATGGGGAGTGAAATTGTTGAGCTGTAGTGTTCATAGTATTTCAATTGTCATGAACTTTAACTCTTATAAGTTGTTATCAGGGGCAAAAAAAAAAAAAGAATAAAAATTCTCAAGCACAGGAGATACTAGTAGAAGGTAGAAGAAACAGAACAAGAGCTTTTACTTATCTTCCTTCCTAGAGAAGTGGAACATAAAGTACTTTTGCCAACAATTCTTGCTTAAAACACTTCCAGTTAGGAGGTTACAAATTCAGCCAATTATAGATGCACCCAATTCACAGTTTAACATACAGTTCCAGCCCTAAGTACAATGAATCTTACTCCTGAACCAGGGGACTAGGAAGGAAAGAACTCTTAGATCACACAAATTAGAAGAAAATTTACCTGTAATGGTGATTTTTGCTGACCATTTGGATGTCCCATCTAAAACACTTTGTTTTGCTGCTTTTGTATATTGTACAAAATCTTCTTTGGAAATATCAAACATTTCCTGGATCACTTCAAACACCTCTGGCCTATTTTTTTCTCTGATCTTCATTCTTTCCTTCATAGCACTAATAATGTTCTGTGTTTTATCTTCTGCACCATGTTTGGAACTTTTTTCAGCAGCTCCTGAAATCACAGAAAAGGTCAACACATTTATTAAAATATTGCTTTCTTAGTTATTTTTTTTTCTCCAGACAATTAGTTCTCCAGACAATTTTTCACACTGCACTACTCAAAGCAGATGTATGTTTCATGTGGATAATACCAAGACTCTTATAGTTATTCTTTGAGATATGATATGAGAAGTTAATATTCAACTTCAACCAGTTACATGTTATATGCAGAAATATTTGTTGAATCAGTACTATCCAGTACTGATCAGTACTGTGAAAACATCAGAACATCTAAATTTTCTTATACGGCTAGGTATGCTGATTCTTTCAGAAAGGTGTACAGAAGTGTTCAGTATCTGACTCTGTTCTGACCTTTGCCTCTCTTACTAGTTAGTTAAATTTAAATAATGCACTTACTAATAATTTTCAAATTTCATATTCTTTTTTCTCTAATTCAGTGCAATATCTTTATTTCTTTCTCTCTCTCCTTTTACAGTAGGATGATACAGGAAACATACTTGTTCCATTAGGACAAATATATTATTAACAAAACCAATGTTTAAACCAGCTAATATTTCCACCTCATTTTTCAGAGACTTTTTAGTTTGACAGCAAAGAGATTAACCTGGATTCCTGCTATGCTCTCCCACAGTGGAAATCTAATGAACAATAGCAGGCATAGCAGCTTCAGATAGTTTCTTGACCACTTCCAGATACATCTCAGTATTTACTGACTCTGCCCCCACTCCAGGAAAGTTTTTTCATTCCTTACTTGAACAGTGTTCATAAAAAATATATAAATTGCAATTATCACATAAATTCACTTAATGGAAGCATTCAAAATATATTTAAATATTATGATTAATTTGGGACTACCCTAACTGCCAAACAGTTCTGTAACACTGACCTGACTTTCTCACTCCAGATCAGAGTCTATCACACTTTGTTGCTTATTCTTTAAACCTAACGAATGAGCAAAAGTGGTTCACAAAAGCTCTGTCCTAACACTGGGATGTTCTGTGCCCTGTCTCTCATAGAGTAGATATGACATTCAGGTTGCAACTGAATAGATTAAAGAAAATGAAGTACTAGCACTGGGACCAGCCAGGGAAAGAATACTCTGTTTCATAAACAATTGTGTTTCTGGAAAGAAATTGATGGGGTTAGGGAATCTTATGAAATCTAGTTTTGCATACTAAGAATTATGTGAATCTGCATTACCCTGCATTACCCTTAATAGCTGCAAGCCAGGGGTAGGATTCGAGGGAGAGATCTGTAGTCTCCTTCCTTCCTATTATGAAGTAGAAAGATACAGTCCTATTAGTAGATGCAAACTTCAGGGCAGAAGAAAGCAGAGAACCTCCTAAATAAAATAAATATATTTACAACAAAGAAATGCATTTCTTTGCTGAAAAGGCCAGTCTCAATAGAAACTGAATGATGGAACACAGGTATTTCAGGATCAGTTTTGAGACAGAGCAACATTTGTTTTTGCTGATATGCCGGTAATCATCCATATATCACCTGAAGTGCAACCTGACAGTACACTTTGTTCTCACAGTACTACCAAATGTCAAAAAAACATAAGAAGAAAGCTGAACAGTAGGAATTAAGTTGTGTTATTAAAACTCAATCAACCCAATGCCTGTGCTTGTGTTATTAAATTTCATGGCTTTTTGTAAAATGCTTCTTGAGTAACCACTCAGGTGAATAATATGTATGGAATAGAGAGGTTCTACTCTTCAGTAAAATTTTCATTATTAGTAATTTCAGTAAGTATATGAGGATGATAGAAGAGATTAAAGTATATTATCTATGTGATAATGACTGCTAGACTGTATTAACCTATGATGGTATGTCAGGTCTATGCTATAAAATAATTCTGGAAAACAAATAAAATACTCAAGCAGTGGTGCTGATTTGTCTGGGACTTCAAAACCACTGCAGCTTTTACTGTAAATAAATAAAAGTATAAGGACACAATGCTGCTACAGGTTTTATTCATAATTCTTCCCAGGAGAGCTGTAGAGAGTCTTCTGTCTCCAAAAGTCATAACCAATCTCAGAGGCACTTCACAGTTCTCTTTATAAAGTGCCCTCTGTCTGTGAGGTTAAAGTGTTTCTGATCAATGTCTCTGCAATACACATTGCATTGGAATAACTTACAGAAACATGACCATACTTTTTATCTTGTGTGTGTATGAGGAAAGAAATATCAGACTTCTGTTGTCAGAATGGTATTACAGATATTGAAAGCATAAATTGAAATCCCTGCAGTGTTAAGCACTCTATTCCAATTCTTGATGAGACTAAACTCGTCATCATCACTAGCAGCAATAAGTATATTACCTTTCCATAAGGTTGGGAAAATATTATCTAGTTAGTCTTTTTAACACAGCTCATGAAAGGTACACAGGATTATTCCTCCTTTTAAATGGATGGTTAAAAAAAAAAAAATGTTAAACAACTTGCTCTGCAATTAGAATTCAGATATTTTAGTGCTGTTCTCACTGTAGAGGAAACTCAGTTCCTTCTCTACAATACCATTAAATGTCATCATATTTTTTGACGGCAGCTTTGTGCCATTCCCACATGTCCTGTCATTGATTACAAGGGAGAAGAGACTGACGTCTCTGTCTCCACTTCCCTTCTCAGGAAGCTGTAGGGAGCAATGAGGTCACCCTCTTAGTCTCCTTTTCTCAACACTAGACAACCCAAGTGTTCTCAGCCTCTCCTCATAAGACATGAGGAGATCAAGGACTCTAAAATTAGGAATTAATACAAAAAGAATTAAATGTAAACATGAAATCAAATACCATCTGGAGAGTTCTCCAGTAATTTTATTTCATGAGTTGATGATCACTGAGCTGCCTGGAAATTGAGACAGGTGGTTCCTGCAAGATGAATGAAAACAACGTTTTCCATTTTCTTTTAAAGATATAATATCATAACCTAGGAACAAACCATGGACACATTCTGAATGAAAATTGTGGATTTCTGCAGAAATTCTTACTGATTTTTGAGACAGTATGAAAAATCAGCATAGCCTTCTATTTCTACTATTTATTTATTTTTTTATTACAACTGGTTTTGCATCTTCTACTGCTGACAGTATCAGCAGCTTTTTTCATGCAGTATTGATCAGACTAATTAAGACAATATTGTAACTTACCTTGTGGTATAAATTAACAAGCTCCTTTTACCCTAGGGACTAATACAAACTTAGCAAGATTGGAATCAATTGATTTAATATTATACCTAATACTATAAGGAGGCATCTTGCTGAAGGTGAGAAGTCTAACAAATATACTACTGATTTCTTTTTTAAAAACCTAATTTAAAACAAGCTTAGATATTGACCCTAAATAGCTTTAGATGGTAATTTGTTTCTACAATCTACATTAGTAGTCATTACATATAGAAGAATAAAAAAATTACAGAAGCTGAGAGGCCAATATGTCCTAGTGATTATAAGTCAGCCAAAATGATGACTGTGCTAAAAATAACCACAATGAAATGCATTCCTTTCACTTTATGGTGTGTTAACATCAGCTGTCTTACAAATAGCCATTTATCGAACTGCACTGGACAATTCTTTTTTTTTCTTTTTTTTTTTTTTTTCTTGCTTGAACGCTGAAGTCCACATACCTTGTTTCATTTATGTTTAAAATGTTTAAAGTAGCATAATACTCAAACTCATTGCATAATAAATCTGATGAAAAAACATGTCAGGATGCTCAAAAACTTTTGTGCACAAATGTGAATATCAGGAGCCTTTGGATCTGTCAAATACTTTTTTTCCATAGTTTATCTTCTAGAGGTTTACTCTTTCAAAATTAAGCTGTTTAATGTTTCCAACATGATTATAGAACAAATGACTTGCAATCCTATTTATTTTTGCCAGCTCTCTCTCAACCTAATCATTTATATATTTGTAAAAATTCTATGAAGGCAATACAGCTCTCTGAAGTAATTTTATGTATTTTGGAGCTGGCAATAATTCATGAGCCAGGGAAACTCTGGAGTGAGATTTGTTTCAGATAAGTGAAACTGAGGAAAAGATGAAAATTTTACTCTGTGTATTTCAGCTTTAGCCAAACTTCAGCTGTTATAGGGAAAGATGCATCTTGTACGTGTTTAAGTGACCTACAAAAACAGCTCATCTCTTACCAATTTGGCTGCAGTTTCTTTCTTTGGAAGTGGAAGAAGTGGGATTGACTTGTAATTATCATTTGAAGGTGTTGTACTACGTCCAAGGAAAGGCTTGCTAGTTTTGAGTGGTAATAACAGCTCAGCCCCTCTTTGGAAGTGTGGCAATATGAACATTTAAAAACAGTTCCTGTACCCTTGCTTAGGAGGAAGTAAACTGCAACCAAATTAGAGGTAATGCAAACACAGAGAAACAAAATTATTATACTCAGAACTAGCTGAGTTTTAACTAGTTTTCCAGTCCAAAGAAAAAGATAAAGAGGTTGTTTCATCCTAATTCTAGTCCCAAAGTATTTCCTGCTTGATATTTTTTCCCAGTATATATAGATGATTTGGTATTTACAAAAGATCTGATTTACTCCTCTTATTTTTGTGTTCTTCCCTCTGCCCTGTGGATACCACTATAGTGATTTAACCAATTCTGAAAAGAGGATTACATTTTTAATTGCACTATAATATTCATAAGGTAATCATAAGGTAAATCTGAAAGACCATCTAACAAGTATGTAATATTTATTTTACCTTGCCATCTATATTCTTTAAGATTCCTTTGTTACAATGACTTGAAATAGCAGATATTCTCTCAGCATAATCCTTATTGCTGGTGTACTCAAATGTATTTACAACCACAGAATCACAGAATTTCTAGGTTGGAAGAGACCTCACGATCATCGAGTCCAACCTCTGACCTAACGCTAACAGTCCCCACTAAACCATATCCCTAAGCTCTACATCTAAACGTCTTTTGAAGACTTCCAGGGATGGTGACTCCACCACTTCCCTGGGCAGCCTGTTCCAATGTCTAACAACCCTTTCGGTAAAGAACTTCTTCCTAACATCCAACCTAAAACTCCCCTTGCACAACTTAAGCCCATTCCCCCTCGTCTTGTCACCAGGCACGTGGGAGAACAGATCAACCCCCACCTCGCTACAGCCTCCTTTAAGGTATCTGTAGAGAGCGATAAGGTTGCCCCTGAGCCTCCTCTTCTCCAGGCTGAACAAGCCCAGCTCCCTCAGCTGCTCCTCGTAGGACTTGTTCTCCAGGCCCCTCACCAGCTTCGTTGCCCTTCTCTGCACCCGCTCAAGCACCTCGATGTCCTTCTTGTAGTGAGGGGCCCAAAACTGAACACAGTACTCAAGGTGCGGCCTCACCAGAGCCGAGTACAGGGGGACAATCACCTCCCTAGCCCTGCTGGTCACACTGTTTCTTATGCCACTAACATATGAACCGTATGGGTTTACAGAGGTAATTTTAAGAAGGTATTTTGATTGTTGAAAGAATATTACTATGACTACAAAGAGTATCCTTAGTATTTTCTTTATCTTTGCTTTGAGATTTCTGTTATTCTGAGTTAAAACAAAGAATGTTAACTTCATGAAAGATATTGCTCTAGATGCTGCCATATGCAATGGAAAGTAAATAATATACTGACGCTACAAAACATTATTTTGCAACTGACTGGCATCATTCACCATGTTCCAAGAACAAAATTAACTTTCTAGTTTCTGGCTAGATCCTGAACCAAAGAAAATCATCATGCCTTCACTAATTTCTGATAATTTGGCCCTTCATTTCAGAAAATGTGTGAGCATACAGACAAAATCAAAAGGTGTTATGTACTGCAAAGTGTTAGATTTACAGAAAATACTCACTCTGCAAACAGTCAGCATTTAGAAGGTCTTGGCACTTCTCATGACATTTAACACCACATTCAGTACATCTCATGCCTTGCCTTGCTATGCCCCAAAGTAGACCTTCACATTCATAACAGTATGTAGGGGTTGTAGCTGTCCAAACTTCAAAGTTGTGAGGTGTCGTTGATGATATTGGATAGATCAAAGCCTGCAATGTCTTCTTGAAAACATGTATTTTCTGTTGAGTGAGAAAAAACATATCAGGACTTCACTTGAAGTACTGCTTCATACAAGTGAACTTGGAATTAAAGAATGTAATTACACTTCCAATATTAATAATAGTAATATCAGAATATGCATAGAAGTATTAGTTCATCTGTGAAATACTGATTTACTCATTTCTTCTTGCCCTTTGAAAACAAAGGAAGTCTGAATGACCTTTATGACTGATTACAGAAATGGGAGAATTAAGTTGGAAACAGTTCAGTCAATTATTTTATTAACAGAGCCCTACATATGTTATTTTATGTCTTGAGGCAGAAATTAAAAAAATTATTAGCATTGCATTCCCTGATGCTTTTTAGTTATCTAACATTATTTCTCAATATTTAAACACCTCCTGTGGGGACTTAGGCACACTGCACAGAATATACCTTGATTATATACACTGCTATTCCTTAATACTAATGTCTGAATAATCTCGTCATTGAATTAAACCAGGTTAAATTTTATAGTTCTGTATTCCCATTGTAGCATGTTCTTGGTTTCCTTTTTAGGAACCAAGATGATTTTTACCTAATAAGCAAGAATGATCCATTCTCTTAGAAACAGCCACCAATTTCTTTGAATTTTTTTGACTTATAGCAGCCATGACCAGTTCTAGAAAGAGCGCAATTACCAGCTGTTCACTGATTAGTATTACAAACAACCTGAATCTCAGCTTCTTAATGCTTAATGAGCTGAAAACTGACAAAGCAGTCACTGGAGTGTTATATAAAACATAGGGTTATATAGCCTCACTGATCTGTTTTGTTTACTCAAACTTTGTTTTTAGGCACCCAGATCTCTCAAGTCCTTCAAGTCCAGTTGATTTACTGAAAATAAGAAACACTCTGCAGTCTGTAAGCAGCAATTGGACTGTATGCCAAACTATGACCTTGCTTCATTTTTTCATTAAATGCACAGGTAGCTGCCATGAATGTATTAGAAGTTCTAGACCTGTTCCCTTGTAAATCGATAGATTGCTTCTGATAGGAAGAAATCACATGAAAAAAGGTAACACTGTCAGAAGTAGGATATTTCTGAAAATCTGTTCTGCCATCACTTGATCTTGTGTGGATATAACACAAAGTAATGTTGGTTGTGTAGCTGTAGCAAACTGGGGAAAAACATTTTGGAATTTGTGTGGTTTGTTCATATGAACTTTATATTTACTGCTACAGTTCTGATTACATATAAAAAAACCAACCATGGCTGGGTTAGAATACCAGTTAAGAGTATGAATATACTCAAAGGATTAATCTTCCTTAAACAACAAGAAATAGCTTAAGAGTGGAGTCAGAGAAACAGAAAAGGAATTTAAACTGGAACTAAGAAAATAAAACCATTATTGTTTGATCTATGTGTTTCTTCCACAAGGGATGTAGCTGCAGTTTTCAACTGATTATACTCATTTATAGTGCTTGTTAAGACTTAACTAATAGGACTAATTATTAGGACTTAATAATTTTAATATTTCTTCACCTGTGGTAAGCACATGTCAAATATGAGATATTATCCTCTCTAATAGTATGTTGACATGTTCTTGTGTTTATGTGCCTGCATCTCCCCTCAAATATATGGGATACTCTACTAATAATTTGTCTAATAAAAATAAAAGATTTATTTTGTACATATTTGCATAACATGGCATACTCAGAACCATCAAATAATTAACATTTGCAACCGCATAAAAACCATTACATTGTAGTTACAAATCAACTGGTTCGTAGTTTCAAGCACTAGAAGTAAGGAAAACAAATGGTGCTAAGTAGCTTAGGCTTTAATAGCTGTGATTTAAGGTTGCTAGTTACATTCTAATAACAGCTTCTCTGTGAAATCAGACATTTCATGGACATTTGATCCTAGCACCTCTGTGTACACTGTAAAGATAGGAAAAGAAACTACTACAGCAGGAATGACTAAAAAATATGTGTTGCTCTCAAGTGGTATTTTCTTGGTCTTTTCTAAAAACTCAGCTACCTAGTAACTCTCCTTAAAGAAAGGGAGGTCTATTTTGGTTTAATTTGGAAGTTTAAGAAGGAGTGGGCTAGTCACAACCACCTAACACAGAAAAGTTTGTCTTTGTACATATTTTGGCCCCCTGCTCCTCATATTACAGCTTACTAGCTATGGAGATCAAAAAGAAAACTTCCAAAATAACTGAAAGTGAATTTATGCTGCTTGTTGAGGAACTGTGTTTCTTAGAAAGCAGAAACCACCAGGTCTTTGAATATTTCTTTGCAAATGACTCTTACACTCCTGAACTCTGGTAGCATCAGTATAAATCTCACCTTTTCACCCTAATTCAGCCTCACAGATTTTTCATAAGCTATAAATCATTTGGGTATTCTGCCAGTAACTTTTATCTGCTTCTGAAAGAGCAGTAAGTAATGAAATGGCACAGCTCAATAGGCCTTGTAATATACATCCTAGAATAAATGAAGTTTTCAGAAAGACACAATCTAAATATCAGTTTTGCTGCTGAATATGATCTTTCCCTTTCTAGGCTGCTGTCTTGTTAATAAAACAAAACACATTTTTAAAGGAGAATTGTATTTAATTGTTAATAAGCTTTCTTTGCTAGTACTCTGCTTCACTTAAAAGTATCTATTATATGCATGGCAATATTTAATATTGTTAACACATAGGAGGGTTATTTATTTATCTGCCTATCCTTCCAAATGAAGCTTATATCTCTCATATATTACTTCAGATACTTTTTCAATGTCAGCTATATATTATTTTCACAAAGTTGCAGCTCTACATCTTTGCTCAGCAAAGAAATTAAATGGATGCTGAGGAGAAAGCATATGCTTAAGCTTCACTGAAGTTAATACTTTGACAGTGCTTAAAACATCCTTGGATCAGAGTAGAGAACATACATGTACAGAAAAACGTGGCCATGAACATGATATGCCAGAAGGACAGTAGTGTCGAGTGGCAAAGCTCACAGTATTTTAACCTCATAATTTATTTTTTTGAGTAAGTGCCATTGAAATTTTTAACAAAAAGCATTAGTTCAAGTATTTTCCATACTGAAGGCATACTAGTTTCTATAACTAATTTAACCAGTCAAATAACCTGCTACTACCAGATTCACTAATATTCACTCCAGAAAAAGTTGAGGGAAAGTAAAAAGTAAAAAGCAAGAAGCAGAAAACTCTTAATTAGAGGAATAACTTGCTCAAAGTTACTCTTCCTTAACTTTCATCAGTGACTATTATTTCATCTGGTTTTGTGAAGAGTTCTGGTATCTGATATCTGGTATCTGGTATCAGATCTGGTATCTGAAGAGTTGTTTTATCCCTGAAAGTATCTCTTCTTTTTGTTTTCATATCTTGCCCTACTTTTTCTTTTGGTGATGCCTCAGGGTATTAAGTTCTACTGGCCACTTGCTGACTAAGTAGAAAAGTATTGCTTTTCATTGTTTTAAATGTTGCAAGTCAGTTTTACCACCTGTACTGTTGTCGTTGTATCTATCCTAGAAAGAGCACTCACTTGCTTTTTTTTTTTTACTTTAGTACATTTAACAAGGGCTGGCATAAGACAGGTTTCTCTTATTCATCTGTTCTTTGAAGTAAAAATTATATTTTCCTCATCAAACTAACTTTTATATTTCTAAATTATTTTTGTTGTCTGACTTTCCACTGAATACTTTTGTTTAAAGATTTCTAAGAATAATCTATTTCTAGTACTCAGTTCTTCATGTGGTCTGGATTAAATTGAGATTAGAGTACAATGGCATAAAAATAATTTTGGCACATTTTTACCTTTTAGTTTCTCCTGGATCATAGTTCATTAGCTTTTCATCAAAAACAATCAGCGGATAAATGTTTACATCAAGTGTCCCACTGATATTTCTTCCTCTTTTCCTGAATAGTACTTCTTAACTCAGTGGTGCAGTCCATATTATTCTTTCTTATCCTGCATTTTCTAGCAATTAGTACCAACTCCATAAATTATTTGCACCCTTAGTCATCCAAAGTCCCAAACTGGTAGTCCTTACATGAAGGCAGACATATAATTGTTGAACTTGAATTTGTTGTCACAAAAGATATTAATATTTATGAGTGGAATTTTGTTTGCTTAGTAGACATTTTTCAGTAAAGCGCAATAGTTTAGGGTCTATTCACTAAAACCAGATATTTTTGTATGAGCTATAACATAGCTGAAAAATGTTATTTAGTACCAATTGCACGACATAAGTCTGTTCTCTAGAATTTTCCCTCAGTGTTACAATGTTTCTTAAGATTCCATTGTTGTTCTTTGTCAACCTTTCTTGCTATTTTAAGATTGCAGAACAAAATAAATGCTGAAAGATCATTTCAAACAACAGCTGTTTCCTATCTCATCAATCCATCCATGAACATTACCAAATTGTTCCTTTATGATCACCATATAAGCACAAAAAGTTCACAACAAATCAGAGAGGAGTGATAGATGTGTGTACACCTGTGCTGTGGGTTTTATATCCCAGAATGACTGTCAACATTCTGCTTTTCCTTTCTTCTATGGACCGTAACTACCATACAAGAAAAAGTCAACATTCTTTTTTTTTTTTTTTTTTCCCCCAATGTTGGATATATTCTAGAATACTATGTTTGCACAAGAAATATGAGGAAAACCAAAGGGAAAATTTGAGGGACACAAAATATTTTATACATTCAAATTAATGCTTCTTTTTCAGCCATATAAGTCTGCTTGCATCACAATTTAAATCTTACTGAACTAAATAGCACCTGTTTCATTTTTGTTTAAAGTAATTTTCTTTTGCAAAATGTAAGTGAAATCAATAATGGAAAACCACAACATTCGGATTTTACGAGCTATAAGAACAGGATTTTTTCATAAGATTATCCTTGGCAATTCTTGTATGAATTAAAATTCTCTTCATTGAAGATCACATATGTAATTAGTAGGAGTTATATCTACAAGATCAAAATGTGTCTCAGTCATCTATGAGAACTGAAAAAAAAAAACAAATCAGCCTTCAGATTCCAGTGTGGGGTGGATTGCAGGATAAGGAAAAAATGACATTCAAAAACAAGTCTGGAGAAAACAGCTGGAGTTTAAATAACAATAGAATTATTGTGTTCTCAGACTTCTTAACACTTTTATGATCCTCCTTAATCCTGTGGTGATGAAAATGTAACAGGTTGTGCAAAGACTGCTTTCTTTTTCTTTGTTTTACACCTGCTGCTTCATTGGGTTACTGCTAGCTTCTGTGTTAGGAGAAATAGTGAATAATTTTTCCATATACATTTTCACCACATCATTCACCATGTAGAACAGACCTTATTTGTTTATGTCTTTCTTGCATTGGAGTGATTTTATGCCTTTCATTATTTATTTATTTATTCTTGACATTGTTCAAATTTTCTGAGCTAGTCTGCCTCAAGGCTGAGTATATAATGAGTTAATGCAGTAGCATAATGAATGCCAGTGTTTTCGTATATATTTCTATAAATTCTTGATATTCCATTTGTCATTTTGACTTGCCTTTGTCATTAAGCTATCTTTTCATAGAAGTCTCCATAACCACAAGAAGATTTATTTTTCTAGTGGTATTAATGATATTAATAGACAGTCAGCTAATGATATTTTTTTCCTCATGCATTAATTTTTTTCTAGAGACGCAACATTTATCTGCCATTTTATAGCCTGTCCATTTGAAATTGTGAATTTCCATGCAAACTTTTGCAGTTAGCTTTAGTTTTAAGGATCAAAATTAATGATTCACGTGAAGTTCTGAACAGCAGTTGGAGAAGGAAAAATTCAAATAGCATAGCACCTGGCTGCATTTGCAGAAGATAATGACAAACCAGTCTTGTCACTGTGGATCAGGCAGAAAATTCTACTTAATAGAATGGAATAGTTCAAATGGAAGGGACCTTCAAAGATCATCTAGTTCAACTATCAACCACACTCCAGGGCTAACTAAAAGAGCATGTTATTTGAGGGCATTATCCAAATACCTCTTGAACACTGACTGACAGGCATGGGGTATCAACCACCTTGCTAGGAAGCCTTTTCCAGTGTTTGACCACCCTCATGGTAAAGAATTTTTTTCTGATATCCAGTCTGAACCTCCCTTAGTGCAGCTTTGTACCATTAAAGTCCCTGGAAGTTTACGCACAATGAAAGAAATGCTTATGCACTCGGCTTTATTCCTTTTGGTTTCTCTAATGAAGAAAATTTCTAAAACACCTTAAACAAAGATTTCTCAATTATTTAAATGAATTAAACCTCCCATTGAAAACACTTACCATTTCTTCATTGTTTATGGAGGTCCGGATGAGCATGGCCATGGAAATACCAGATTTTCGAGCTGCAAGTGTCTGTTTAAAGCAAATGAAAAACTGTTAAAAATTACACTACTAATTCAAATTGTTGAATCTGATGTAAGGTAAGATGTACTATATTATGCTAATCTAATTGGATTAAAGCGTAACAGCAGGAGTTACAAAAACTTTCATTTAATGTTTTCAGCACACAACTTTTAAGTTTTCAACACATAATGGAAGCAAACTTTCCATCATCATTACTGTTTCTATCAGCAGTGTCTAGCTGAGCTGCCATTTCTAATATAAAATCTGTTATTCAGGGTTTGTGACTCAGTATTTTAAATTACAGGCTGTCACTGGTTTTCCGCTTTGCCAACCAAAAGTTTCACATGGTAAAAGGATAGGCATCCTGCCCTAATTTGGAAGCTCTCTGTGCCTGCAGCAACATGGGAGATCATTTTGCAGCAGTCTTATAGTTCAAGTTGTTGGTCCTGATATTTTTTTTAATTCACTGAGCATTTTTTGAAGTGCAAATATGTATAAAATGCTACTTGCCTTAAATGAAAAAGTCTTTAAGAAGCCTAAAAGTTTTTTCCTCAAAGACACTTAATATTCATTCATATAAGATGCAGTGTGGCCAGCAGGGCTAGGGAGGTGATTGTCCCCCTGTACTCGGCTCTGGTGAGGCCGCACCTTGAGTACTGTGTTCAGTTTTGGGCCCCTCGCTACAAGAAGGACATCGAGGTGCTTGAGCGGGTGCAGAGAAGGGCGATGAGGCTGGTGAGGGGTCTGGAGAACAAGTCCTACGAGGAGCAGCTGAGGGAGCTGGAATTGTTCAGCCTGGAGAAGAGGAGGCTCAGGGGCGACCTTATCGCTCTCTACAGATACCTTAAAGGAGGCTGTAGCGAGGTGGGGGTTGATCTGTTCTCCCACGTGCCTGGTGACAAAACGAGGGGGAATGGGCTAAAGTTGCACCAGGGGAGTTTTAGATTGGATGTTAGGAAGAACTTTACCGAAAGGGTTGTTAGACATTGGAACAGGCTGCCCAGGGAAGTGGTGGAGTCACCGTCCCTGGAGGTCTTTAAAAGAAATTTAGATGTAGAGCTTAGGGATATGGTTTAGTGGAGGACTGTTAGTGTTAGGTCAGAGGTTGGACTCGATGATCTTGAGGTCTCTTCTAACCTAGAAATTCTGTGATTCTGTGATTTGCTGTAGCACAGTACATACAAAAGGACTCAAAATAAAGTAGTTTTTAATGTACAAGAAACAAGGAAATTATCTCTTCCTATCTGCCATATATGTCTAATTTAAATGGGTCCCTGAGAATTAATTAGAGGGTATAATGATTAAAAGTTAAAAGACTCTAGGAAAACAAGTTCTATGTGCTTCCCAAATAATATCTCTGAATATCACTTTTGCTATCAGTAATCCCTTTTGTCTGACAGAAATAAGTTAAAATTTATTCCAATTTACCAAATATTAACCATAAAAATAATAAGCAAATATTCCTATATTTTACCTGCAAAATTGGGCCCACAAATCCTTCCCCCTTCTCTAAGTCATTCCAAGTCTGTCTTTATACTTGTACTGTATCTGTTATTCCCTAAACCAGCTTCTTTGTCATACATTGCTGCCCTCACAGTCTAGCAGCGTAAGGTTGATCAGTTGTGCCACCACCACCCACTGACCATTAAATCTGTTGTTGCCTTTGTTGTGAGGATATAGATTTTCACCTTGCTGTGAAACCGGGTCTCTGTAGTCCACCATTATACAGCTATTACAGCAGAAGTTTCAATGACATTTTACATATTACAATCTCAACTTTGGTAAATACATATTGGGTCAGAATCAATTTGGGCTCATTTTGGGCAGAGGAGCTGAGTCATTAGTCTTTTGATGGAATGAGAATTCCAATTTCTTCCCACTTAATAATCATAAACAATGACATAATTTAAATAGATTTTTGTATTTACAGATATTAAGGTTGTTCATTTTACTTTTAATTTTTTACTTTCTCCTGAGAGCACACCAATTCAATTTTCAATGTTTCCTGTAATAACTAATAAACTTGCAGACAAACATAAAATTATTAATCTTATGAAACCAAGTACAGGGTAAAAAATCATCCTTGGAACAGAATGATTTGATTTGATTTGTCATTGTCCATTACAGTTAATGTGGGATGCAAAGAACCCCCTTTCTTCTTTTAAACTCTCAACAATTTCCCAAGCCTATGACATTAAATTGCTATCAGTTTTCCTGATTATTTTCTGATTCCCATTATTAGGGATTAAAGATTTTTGTTTGCTTCTCTGTAACCATGAATTGCTTTGATTTCTGTAAATACGGAAAATCCCATTGTTTTATGCCAGTGAGTGGTAAAGTAAAACGGAAGAGAACCCAGCTTTTGCTTTTTGCTTTTGCTTTTTCAAGCTTTCTGTGACAAAACTGTATGCTACTGGAACCACATATCAAAGTGATAAATGGTAAGCAAAATAAGAACATCAAGAAGAAAAGTAAATTTTCATAATCAGTAGAACTATAGGTTAAAAATATTCACATTAAATACACTTATCTTCTGATCCCTCTTGAAGCATATATCTCAAAGTCTTGGAAAGTAGCCATTTATATGCAGTATATTACTTTTATAGTTTTGACCTCTAATCTTCATGTCTGTTATACTTAGAAAGTGGTTTGATCCTTTTAATTCTAAAAAACACAGACCAAGACACCAAGACATAGAGCATGTGTGGACTATTTATCAGGACAGGAGTACAAGGAGGATAAGAACATTAACCTTGATTGTAGTGTAGTGAATGATACCATGTTCTGTCCTCCAGCAATCTATCAGTCAATGCACAGGAGTCTGCAGGAGAACTACAGTTACATGCTACTGGTATAAGTCAATGAACAGATACTATTTCTGGTGAGAAAAAGCAAAGTAGGGAAACAATTTTGACTTTGCCGTGTGTCCTTGAGACACACATCTCCAAGGTTTATGCCTGGAATCACATTATTTGCCATTTTGCTCTTTAATCAGAAATGTGTCTAAAATCACAGTACAGTGTCCTATTTGCAATAGCAAAGACTAATAGGAAACAGATAATTAGGCTGTTCTTCATAAACTGTTTTATCATTTTGGGACACAATAGAAGAAAGTGATATCTAGAGGGATTTGTGAGAAACCAATGAAGTTAACAGCCATTATAGATTAAATTTACTGGACTGTCTCCATTTATATATTACTGTCAGAATAAACTGCATCTTCAAGAGAAAACACATAAATAAAATGTTTCTATTCTGAAATACTGTAGCTGGTAATAATTCAACAGCTTGAAGCATTGAATAAACAGATCAATGTCTTTTCTTAAAGATGAAGCAAGAAGGAGAGAGTACATTTCAAGGAGGAGTGGAAAGATACTGCTAGACTCATTTATGGAAAACAAGGTGACTGGTTATGAATGTAGCAAGAAAACATTTTCCCCTACTGTCTTTTTTATTTTATTATTTTATTTCTCCTAAGTACTAGCAAGGATGAAAGGTAATTGCAGCTAACCATTTGAAGCCTGCAGGGAGGAGGTCCAGATTGCCAGAGCATCAGAACAGGGTGAGAAACATTGCTTACCTTTAACAGGAGACAAAAATTGTCCAGCAGTTTATAGTTGCTTACCCTAACAGATTGACATTTAGATACTATCTCATGTCTATTATTATATGGGAATTTGAGCCGAAGAGTGTAAAAGGCCTCTCTGTAGATATTACTGCATCATGAGCGTATTGCCAAAAGGTTATAAAAAAAACCAACATGGAGTGATAAAGCAGAACATAACCTATCTAATTTTTAAATGTTCTTCCAAATCCCTGACATAGGATTTAAAATAGCTTACTGTCCTTTGTTCTCAAGTCCTTTTATACCCCCTAATAACTTGTAACTACACTATCCCATCTATTACCTCCAAATTTGCCTTGACAGCTTAAATAAATAAATTAATATAATTAGAAATCATTCTAGCAAAATCAATGAAATTGTAAGCATAATCACAAAAGGATTAAATTCAAGCTACAATTAAGTGAAAAATTTTGTGGGTGAAAAACAAGCCACCTGCTACAATGGAATAAAAGAAAGCTGTGTTTTGAGCAGCTAAAGTGGAAGGCAGTAAGAATCAGGTAAGCTAGCATTCTACAATTGCTCATGAATGCTGACTGTGGCATGCAATACTCATTCCCCTGTTTTATGACAGTTTCAATTTTGTGGATCATCTTTTCCTTCATATTTTTCTTAATATTTTTTTTAATAATATTTGTTACTGCTTTATAAATACTATTATTTTTAAAAGGTAATTAAAAAGTTTTTCACTGGAGGAGATCCTGATAAAAAATTAATTTTCTACATTTAAAAGCTGCACTATTTCAGAACTATTTCTGTTAGAACAAATATAGGTAATTTGTCACTTTAAGGATCTAGTCTTCAGTATTTAGAAATGGATTTCTACTCTGGTGCTGTGTGGGGCTGGAGGGGGAGGAAAAAAAAAATCACTTGAAGGGAAACAAGGTATTGTTTGCCACCCAGGGAATTACTTACCCCCTTTTCCATAATTTTCCTATTAAAAAAATTGATGTCTAATCCTAAAATGTTCAACACAACTGCACTATTAGGCCCAGAAAAATATTTATAAAGGAAATGGCAACTCAGCTGAACTACCAAATGATTACCGGTCAGCACTGTAATAACATTTCCTTCATATTTGTTTTCATAGCACAGACACAAGAGCATGCCTTGTCCATTCTGTCATATCTTTCTGAATATTAACATTAGTCAGAAATGGCATGAAAAGCAATAAAGACAAACAAGTTCATCAAAACCTTCCTAATGTGCCTACAACTAATTTTTAATTCCTGGAACACATCATAAGCATTAAAATAACAGAATGAAATTATATTATTATGATTGCCATTCCGTAGAATTAAAAGAAAAAAAAAAAACAAAAAACAAACACCAAGAAACTCACAGATTTACAACTGTTATTTTTATTATTCATATATTAAATTGATATTATGGATATTAAAATATTTAATTCATTTTGACTATTAAAATTAATTAGTTAAGAAAATGTTCTGCAAACACCAGGTTTATTGCAAATAGTTAAAATATTTAATTTTTATCAAATAAGCATTCTGGAAATATACAAACTCCAAGAATTCTGCAGTTACAATTTACACGAGTGCCTTCAATCTTAAAAGAGTATAAACTACTTTAATTGAGTTTTAGTCTCTGCTTCTGCTTTAGCTTCTGCTGTGGAGACATTTACATAAATAAAAGTATCAGTGGATTATAATTTTAGCTGACATGGGCATTTTCTTCTGGTGTGTTCAACAGCAACCAAGATTCACAAATTCTTGTGCTGTTATGATCAAATGATAGAGCCAAGTAAAAATGAATAATCAGAAAAAGATATTTGCCTAATTACAGTGATTAAACTCTATAAAGTCACCTTTAAATCGAAAGAAACCAGGAATTTTCTAGTTTTCAAAACATTTGAAATGGCATTAGAAGCAAAGATTAAAGCATAATGAGATGGAAGAATAGAGTTAGCTACCTTTGTCTATGACTGGAGAGACCACACCCCTATATGGTAATCATGAGTTGGTTCATATAACTTCCACTACAGTTATTATTATTCCTCTGTCTGGTTGAACTGAGATTTATTTATTTATTTATTTATTTATTTATTAAATAGAAGTCAGTGATTACATTAGCAAGTGCACTATTTATTCATTTATTTTATTTATTTATTTTTCCCCTGGTTCACTATCAAATGCAGGTAAATTTTAGCTCTCTGTATTGTTATTCAAACCTGCCTGAATGATTACTTTCATCATCTTTCCATCTTATAAGGTATATTTTACTAGAACTCTAACAATGACTCGTAGTGAAACTCGTGAATTCAATAAAGAGAACTGTTGCTGTAGATGGATTTTGGCTGCCTTATCCTCTTCTAATGACTCAATCCAATAATACGCAAGGAAAGTAGAATTTAGTATATTAGGAGAGGGAAAACTGGTAAGGCTGCTAATGTTATTATTAAAAAATATATTTTTGCACTACTCTGGGGCACAAAAGGACATCACAGGATACATAACATGACAATATTAAGGAAATGTCACAGCATTATCTTGTTAATATTTAAGGAATACACAAATGTCTAGGCAAGCAGTTACAGTTTTTTAAAATATTAGCCAGCAATATCAGGACACTGGGTAGTCCTAAGACTTAGTGGGAGTCACTGCCTACTCAACAATATCTCATTTGGAATAGATACTTTAAGTAAAATGTTAGGTCTTAATATTTCTTAGTGTTCATTTTAAATGAAAATTAGATTTTCCAAAATATGAAGTTATGGAAACAAAAGGGAGTCAAAGATACCATCTTAAGAAATTGTATATTATTTTGATAAAACTGAGGTAACATGCTGAAAACATGCAAACTAATGCAGAGAAATGGAAGTACAAAGTGATTGGGAATAAAAGGAGGGACCCTTTACTGACACTAAAATCAATGGAAAGAGAAAATATTTCCATGTGTCATTGATTAGTTATCAGGTAAGATTACACCATAGTACATAGGAGGCTTCAATTGCTTTGGGAAATCTATCTCTTGCAACAGAGATCAAATAATTCAAGCTGGTTGAAATGCTTATTCAAAGCAGGGAACAATTCCAACCCCTCATTATCTAGGTATCTTCTAAGGTTGTTCAATTCCATATGGGAACATCACGATTGAGTCCTAAACAATCTTTTTTTCATCATTAGAAAGAAGAATATTTGGAATACATAAGTTTTTTACATTTTTTTCCCCTAATGATTTTGGCATATATGATATGAAGGAGAAGACATTTACAGAATCCATAACTTAATTTAGGATTAAATTCTTGGTCATAAAACAGTTTTTCTGTTTTGCAATGAAAGGCCAGCATAAATTGGGACATTCATTAAATACCTGAGGCTTATAATAAACATTTTAGAACATTAAGCAATAGAAAAGCACTTACCATAGCCTGAAAAATCCAGCCGCAATATGAAAGAGAGAATGTTAATAATTTGTCAGATTTATTAAAAAGATATCAAACAGTATCTATTTCACTGTCAAAAGAAACTAGCAATCATTTCAACTAGTAGTATTTCTGTTTGTGAAACAGCCATATAAGTAAATATAAAAAACATCATTTTCAGTCTATCGGATCCTAGAAGGACTTGAGAATTAAATTTCTGATTTAAATGAGGTATTTTTGAATCAATCTAATAAAAGCTCAGAGCTCAAAGGAGATTGCTTAGAATGCACAAGCCTTCATATACAAATAATATTTCAAAGATGATGGGGACCTACACCATAAGTCTGAAATAAATTCCTCATATCTTGGTAAAATTGTTTTAGATTTACGGCTGCAGAACTGAGATGTAATATAAGTTACTATTTAAAAAAGCATACAGTTAAAAAGTTATTGTTAAGAGTCAAGCTATATGTTTATAACGATTAAATTCCAGAATAAATTTCAATTGAGATATTCAGATTTACCTAACTTTAATTCCTACTTGTTAAAGCTAGAATTATTTCATGAGGAGTTATCCCTAAATGACTGGATACAAATGTGGTAATCATTACCTTTGACATATTTGAATATTAAAATGCAAGTTTTATTCTATCCTTTCAGAAAGTGAATGTTCTTTTTTGTTTCATTCTGATAATGTATCATGTTTTTTAAAGAAAGGGATTGTTAGGATTCTGATGGTTTTAGCTTATACTAAGAAACATCTATCTGTAAATAACTCCAATGATTAAGGATAAAGCAAAGTTCTATATATTATGTGTAAATGAATAACAATATGGCTGTAAATTATACTTGTGTAATACAATGTACCATAGATTGGCTGCTGTCAAAAAGTTTGTTTTAATGACTGCAGGCTCTACTACATTATAAATTGCAACTTTCAATTTATTTTAGAAGGAATTCTAACCTAAAACTGTTGTTATGTTTTCTAGTTGTGATGCATTTATAGTGTCATATATATCATGATATAATAACTGAGCAGAGTGGCCAAGAAGACACTGAGTGATAACTTGGTTAAGGCTGATCTTTTGAAGACAACTATATTAATTTACTTGGGCTGACTCCCCTTGACTCAGTCTTCAGAGAGAAACTGGTTTTGGGGCTCGCTACCACCAGAGACTAAACATGTATTTTATTGAATTATGACTTCTGAACTTAAATTTTAATATTTAGTTTTACTTTTGAGATTCTACTTAATCTCACTTATAGTGGAAGTCAGAATAAATCTCAAAGGAACTTCCATTCCTTTCAAATTCTGAAATTTATTTGCCCAAATTGTTATTACCCATGACTGCTAAAATATCACACTTTGTAGTGAAAGTATGTTAAAATCTTGGAAACATGCATATTGAAGTCAATGTTATTTTTCTAAAAACATTTTTTCTGGTATCATGATAAATCAATTCAGTCAGTATCCCAAGCACTCAAGAACACCTGTTTTCATAAGCTAGTTCAACATGCACATTATTTGATTCCACAAATAATATCTAAATATTCATTGAGATATTCAGATTTACCTGGTGTATTATAAGAACTGTATCATTGGCTTTTACTGGTCACAAACCATTCTATTGAGATACTTTTTCCTCCCATAAAATAATTAATTGTAGACAAATTATCATTCACATGTACAATTACTTGGCTCTGGTGAGGCCGCACCTCGAGTACTGCGTTCAGTTTTGGGCCCCTCGCTACAAGAAGGACATCGAGGTGCTTGAGCGAGTACAGAGAAGGGCGATGAAGCTGGTGAGGGGTCTGGAGAACAAGTCTTATGAGGAGCGGCTGAGGGAGCTGGGCTTGTTCAGCCTGGAGAAGAGGAGGCTCAGGGGCAACCCTATTGCTCTCTACAGGTACCTTAACGGAGGCTGTAGCGAGGTGGGGGTTGGCCTGTTCTCCCATGTGCCTGGTGACAGGACGAGGGGGAATGGGCTAAAGTTGCACCAGGGGATGTTTAGGTTGGATATTAGGAAGAACTTTACCGAAAGGGTTGTTAGGCTCAGGCAAGTGGTGGAGTCGCCATCTCTGGAGGTCTTTAAAAGACATTTAGATTTAGAGCTTAGTGTTACGGTTTAGTGGAGGACTTGTTAGTGTTAGGTCAGAGGTTGGACTAGGTGACCTTGGAGGTCCCTTCCAACCTAGATGATTCTGTGATTCTGTAATTACAATACTAGTTAAAAGAAAGATCCAAACAGCTGACTAATGAATCAACACTTTCATGCTGTCAGAAACAACTTACCACATCTCGAACAATTGGAAAAGATTTCTTTCTGCGCAGGTCTGGCATGCTATCAATTCCGTATAGCCCACAGCCAGCTCTGTAGGAGATGAAATGGTAAATAAAATAAAATAAAAATCTGTGGCTTACAAGCTTGCACTCTTTAGAACTGCTTACAATATCTGTGTTTACAGTTAACATAAAAATTAGCAGTCATCACAATCATCAGCTAAAGAATGTAAGCTCTCTGATTATTATGAAAAAGTAATGAGTGTTCTTGGTTTGCCTGTATGTTTTACCCTGGCATTCTCTCAAAGCAGAGAAAAGTAGCAAAGTAGCTGAAACATTGCCTAATACCTCCTAACACTTTTTTTTTTTTTTTTAATATATCATGGATTTGAAAGGTGTAATGGTAGCTTTCCATCCAGAAGACTTGTAAATTTGTAGTTGAGATATACAGCAACATTTTACAGGATATGTTGTTGTTTTATGTTTGGCATAAGAGTTATAATTCTAACTAGACACATAATCAGATCCTGCTATATCATTTTTCAAGATCCAACATTTTCCCTGCCAAAATCCTTTGGTTTGGTACTGTCTCAAATACCTTTTCAGTTGTTCTTTTATTTCTCTCTTTCTCAACACATAAACCAAGAAGTTTTGCAGCAAATATCTTCACATCTTCAATTTCTCATTCTGTTTATATACAGTTATGGATGGAAAGGAAATGTAACTGAAATTAGTGATAGAATTTTCACTTCCTTCAGAAAGGTCAGTACTTCATCCTAAATTTCTTCTCCTGTCTTGAGGATTAAAACCCTCCCAATAGTAGAGTTGACAAATTCTTTATTTCTTCAACTCAAGACTGTGGCCAATGATTCCTGTTGGATATAATAGATGTTACAGTCCCACAGCTGCAGCTAAATAGAGTAGGAATTATGAATCAGAAATATTGGCTGCCAGAATTTAGAGCCTGACATATTGATAAAAACTGAAATCAGTGTTGGATTAGTATACTAGTATGATAGACTGTAAACTGTTCAGGGACAGAAATATCTGCTACTCTACTACTATTACCTTCAAACTGCATCAACACAAGCTGACAGAACTCCTAAATTGGAAATCCAAATGATTTTAGTGGAGAAAAATACATTAATAGATGTTAGAAAGAAGAACACTAACTTTGACTTGAGTAATCTCTGAATACAAACTGTTGGGAGACTAGGAGAGTATTCTAAGGAAATATCAGTTTATGCTATACTTGCTTTTTTTCTTAGAATTTCCAGCTTATCTGCTTTTGACTACTGTCAGGAAGAGCAGGATACTGGGCTAGATGGACCTTTGGTCAGAAGCTGCATTGTTGTTCTTTGTATGGTGTATTTGCTTGTTTGTTTTTAAGTCAAAATATACCATAAATTTTCACTCTCACATAGAATAAAATGGGTTTCTATTTGGTCCCAGTACTATTCCACAGGATTCTGGAAGAAATTGGCACAGCAATAGACTAGCAATATTTATTGATGTGCTTTACTTTCAACAGATAAAATTAAGCACGTTTGCTCCCTTGCAGTTTGCTTAATAGGAGCCTTGAAAAGTTCAGCTTCTGCAAATATTAACTGAACTGAAAGATTAGAGGAAAGACACTGAGAAGAAAAGTAAGATGACATCATTTAATATAAACTTTTGGGGATATTTGCTCACCTTCCATTCAATATTTCCAAAAATGTTAAGTTCTAATCAAACTTCATCTTTATTTTGTGCTTCCTCTGCACCACCCATTCCATGTACTACCACTTTGACAATACAGCCTTATGACAGGACTTCTGGGAAAGCTGGCAGGATCAATGAATATCTATAATCTAATATAAGAGAGAATTGGGACTGTGGTGCCCAGAAAGACTCCACTCAGTTTACATACTGGTCATCCTGCTATTAACTCTTCTGTGTTTGGAGGTTTCTAGAACATGTATATGTTCTATGACATGTTATTATGGACAGATCCATATTCTGATCTGCAGAGGAATGCGGGTGCCTTCTTTTCAAATTCCTGTCTCGAAGAAATGTTATGCACAAGCACAGCTACACTGTAAAACAGTGATGAAATGAACAGAGAAAATCTACCAGATCCACCAAATCTACATAGTGAACAAAATAGAAATAGAAATAAAAAATGCAAAAGGAGTTAAGAAGATATCCTTAATATTAAAGGGATTATTATTATTAATTATATATATATTTTTAAGAGAACAAAGCTGGAATAAAAAATAAACTTATAAAACACAAAGTGTAAACAAATATTTGGGGCAAAACCAATAGGTATCATGACATGGATATAATCTGTGCTGTGGATGTGAGAGATCAATTAGCATCAAGGGAATTGTTAACTGTCAAAACTAATACCAGAAAGTAATGAGTCAGAAAATACTGCTGCACTCTCCAGTCCCTGAGATTGTGTTAGTCTGATGAAGCACTCGTCATAGCTGCCAAACACTAAAGCTCAAAAGTTAGATGTTACACGTTTGGCTCTGTTGACACACAGGTAAATTCCATAGAGGAAACAAATTCCTTTTCTCATATCCTGTAATAAATAAAGACTCTCTGAGCATTGTTTCACATGTGAATTTTTAAAGACTAAACCTTTTTAAAAGACTGGCAGATAACATCCATGATCATGTATACATTCACTTAATCGTTTTAGTCCAAAATACATGGAAGGTCCTCTATAAAAATTTCCTAATATTAACATTGAGACATGCAAGATCTGATCCCCACAAATCTACGGGCTTAACTCAAAAATCTATGGAGTCAAGAATTTTTCTCCACAAATTCAAATAGGATTGAGATTAAACTCTATAAGCTCCATATATAGCTCTCCCAACACCATCAACCAGTTAGAATTCAAAGATCTTTCCTCTATGAGTATCAATAACTTAGTAATCTATTTCACATGGTGCCAAACTTAGATGATGAAAATACGTCTTTCAAATAAATTCTACATGTATTAAAGTGTCTCCATAAATTATATCATATCATAACATTAGTTTAAAACTAACAAACTAATTTCACAATCATATCACAAAGCAACTAGTTTCACATAGCTGGTAAGAGACTAAATTATATTTCTTAGCAGAAGAACTTTTGGTCTTCAAAAGCATTTCTGTTCTTTAGCAAAATCTTGCTTGACAATGAATTTTTAAATTTTATCTTGCAAAGAAAATAATATATATAGTTTACATATATATAGTTTATAACATGGTTCCAAAATAAAGATGAACTGATGCTTCCATCCTTAAGTTGTATATTGTTACAAACAAACCGACCAACTAGCAGAGACTTGGTAATGGATTAAATTACCTGACCCTAAGCAAGCCAATCAAGCTCAAACCCTTTACATTACACTTATGTGGTGTTCTGTGGGTAATGCTCTGATTACAGATGAGAGTTTCCTATTATAGAGGCTAACTGATGTTTTTCCTAGGGATATGAGCTGCTATTAAGATACATGATGCTTATATATGACCCATACTGATCAAAACAAATTAAAGATAAGTGCCACAAGGCACAAGACAACAGAAAGGTAGAGTTTTAGAGTTTTCTAGAGTTCTACCAAGTTAAGACTTGCCTACTACAGAAATATTATTATTATTTATATTTATTTTTAACTAAACTGGGAGCTGGGGAATTCCTAGGTTCAAAATGTCACCCAAGAGATGGGAGAATAAATGAATTCATTGCCAGTATTCTCCAGCAAGGGAGAATCCAGTCCTGGTAGGGTTTTCTAGAGAGAATTGGAACTGTCTTACACTTACATTTGGTGTCACAAAACATTTTAAGATAATTCAGATCATGCCGGTCTATACTTAAATTATGAAGAAAAATTCTCTCCAGAGATAACTGGATACTTGAGTTGTCAATTAGATTTTAAAATAAGTCACATGAAAAAAACATTAGAATAGATCCTTTCCACTTAATCACAGCAGCAACAATACCCTATTTAGTCTGAAGCTGCCAGTGTTCATCAGGTCCGCACTGTCCAGAGAAGTGAAATTATTCTTTCTTCCTTATTACAGGTAAACATAGGATTTGAAAGCTATAATCAAAACATCTAAAGCAAACCCTTATGAAAACAATAATATCTTCCAATAAAACCTGATTTTACTTCTAGACTGGCAATCTAGTTTAGTAATTCAGATGCAACTTCCAGTAGTAAAACATGCAATCATTTCTGCTGTGTAACTGGTAGGCAGCCTGCATGGGAAAGAGCGTGATGTGTGTGTATGTATATACACATACCTTTTTTGGTACCTCAAATACATTTTCCTTTCAGCCCATATTTTTACACAAAATAAACAAACACACACACACAAACAAACCAGATCCTTTACTAAGCTATTCAAAACTCTCTGTTTGGAAACTATCATTCTTGGCATGATATCCCCTACAGCCTACCTGATAGACTTAATTGTCCAAAAGAAGATATGAGAATATGGGGAGAATGGAACTACACCACACATCTTGACTAGCATTTTGATTCACTTCATATTTACTAATTTGCTCTCAGAGACAGTAATTCTTGCTCATTTCCATTAATATTCATAAGCCATAAAAAAGTGATATGAAGCTGTACTGTACTAAGCAGCATAGACAACATTCAGCTGAGTATCTTGTCTCAGCTGAGACACAGAAATTCCCATTGCAAAAGCTGTATCTGTTGGTGGAGTGGAAATTCAGTGACGGTAAAAATGTAAACTTTAGGATTCAGCTTTCTTAAGTTTTCTTGCTAAGCAACATTTTTAGCAACATGGATAAATTTTCATAATTACAGTTATGAAATAGTAATTTCTAGAGTCACAAGATAAATATAGTTCCTTTTATTTTTTATTTATTTTATTTTTATTTTTAAGAATCTCTGGCTTTGAAAACTATATTGTTAATCTTCACAACCTGTGGAGTTATATTTTGAAATATATTTCATTAATTATAGAGAGCAGGGAAGATTATTTTATTTTTTTGTCACTTTTTCCCAAAATAGTCCTTAATATTCAAATTCAAATTCCAGAGAAGAAACAAGCAAGCTGTTTTCTGTTAGTGCAAAGATATATAATGCCTTGATAGAGACACAAAAAACTGCAAGCCAACAAATGAATACTAACAAATTACTTTAGACATCTAGTACTTCTATAGTATTTTCCAAAGTCAGATTAAAAATAATGGCTGTTGTATTAAGGTAAAATTACAGATCAGCAGTTTAATTACTTACGTAATGTAGACCAATGAAAGCAAAATGGCTAGCACTGTTTACAGACCAAAATAACAAAATATATTGCTATTCATTTTCATGAAATACTTTGGCCTTTAATGTTTGGATATAAAATCTTAGTTAGTTCTGCTATGTTCTTAAACAAAAACATATATTTCTATTATAAAACAAAACCATACAATTAAGGGGGGGGGAAATCTCATCATTTGAATTATTGTTTGTAACATAAATTTTTACTATATAACTGAATAGAGGAAAAAAAAGAAATTTGAGGATAAATATCATCTATCGTCATCACAAAAAAATGTAAAAATGTGATGTTACTCAGGACACCTTTCACTTTGATTTTTAAGATAGACTGACAAGACAATGCTCTACTTCACAGACTCCTAGGTTGAACAAAACAGAGAATGTAATAAGAAATTAAAATGGTTTAAATCAGTTTCTTTGGTAATTTTTGTATCTGTCTATCTTGATGGATTGCCTCGAGGGAATCAAACACCCACCTTTGAGTAAATGCTAGCTAGCCAGTAAAAGCTATGCTGAAGACAAACAAAAGGGTAATGTTTAAAAGAAAGAGTAGTAGCCTATTAAAAAGGTATAACAAGTAAAGTTATTGCTAGGAACGTAATATTTAGTGCCTGCATAAAACCCCAAAATATTTCAGCTATTTGGAAGAAAATACAATGTCAGTAAACAGAAGATTTATTAGAAGATTTATTAGAAGATAATGTGTGAATCTGGTGCTGCATCTGTGTGGAAGTAGAGCTTCATTCTCACTTATGCATCTGCAAATGCATCTACAAAAGGCAGAATCCCTGTTTTTTCTTATTCTTTTTTTTTTGTTTTTCTTGTATTATTATTAATATTTCCTGTATGTACATAAGAATTCCTAAAAGGAACCAAAAGAGTAAACATAAAGAGTTGCTCACATCTGGAAGCCACTTAAATTAAATATTTACAGTATTATCCATCAGTGCTTTCTTCTTATATACTGTACATAATTCTAATGATATTTTAAATAATGTTCATTAAACTAATCACTGCATCATGAAGAATACTAATGCCCATATGTGGTTGTAATGCCTGGTAATGACCTTATCCTTTAGCGATATGGTACCCCAAAATTATTTTATAATTCAGAGCAACCATGGTATTATAAGTAACTCTTAACTGTCAAGCAATCAAAAAATAAAACAAACTAACAAACATAAACAAACAACCCAATATCCAGTTCTCTTTCTTTCTCCAATTTTCTCTTTCATACCCTTGCAGTCAGTTCTGATTCTATTCTGAAAAAAGAGTTTGTCTTTATCAAAATAAATAAATAAATAAATAAATAAATAAATGGTCTCTCTTTCTAAAATATTAAGAAGCCATGAACAACAAATTTTCCTGTTCATGGATATTTTTTTTCTACATTAATTGTAGATAATTGCTCATAGGCTGGAATTAGATTAAAAAAAAGGCAACTGGAGACATGTATCCACTTGGAGATAGTGGAGAAGATCCACTTTCTGACCTTTTTCCCTCTGTCCACTCCTCAGTTTTACAGAACTGGAATACTAGTTGAGAGTTCTGACACAGGACGCATTTACTAGTGATTCTTAAAAAAATTACAGGTCATGGTACATTACAAATAAAAAATTGTAATTTCATGAAAGAAATCTTATTTAACAATTACTCTTTGATCAAAAATATATGTACATATATTTTTGTTCCATCTCTAGGCAGACAAAATCTGGGAAGAATTGCAAACACTCTTTTATGTCTAAGACTAAGCTTATTTGTGTGTAAGACTGAATTTATTTCCAGATCCAAATAATGACAAAAATGAAGAGGTTTTTCTCTCTCTCTTTTAAATCACTCAATATTGAATTTACACTTTAGATTCAAGGATACATTATTTTCTTGAAGTGGTTAGGATTATAGAATATTTGAGATTAAAAGAACTTGTTTTATAGAATAATTAATCTTATGAAGTTAAATGTGATAAATAAAAAATCTAGGCATCTTTAATAAATCATAATATAATAAATATATAATATAAATATAGAATAACAAATAGAAATTATATTGTAATATAATTATATTACATAGATATATCTATAACAAAAATTATACTTTATTATAAATCTATAACAATATATTATGTAAAATATTGGGTTGTAATTATATAATAAATATGCATAATAAAATATAATATAATTCATAATTATTTAATAAATATAATGCTGTTCTGATCTTGAAATTGCAATGAATTTTTCAGAAATTTAACTGGGGGGTGAGGAAGGGAAGTGTGTCATCAATGTGTATTATAACCACAAAATGTAACCAGAGGTTTCTGTAATAGCTTAAAAGCAGTAGCATGGAAGTTAATGAAAAAAAATGAGATGGCTATTCTTTAAGGTATCTGAAGACCCACAAATCCACACTTTGGTAGAATTCTATAATTTTTGCTGGAGTGGAAAACCATAATTGGAAATATAAAATATAATATAAATATAATATATATAACATATATAATATACAATATACAATATATAATATAAATACAAAATATATAAAATATTCATTTTGTATGAATGCTGGGAGAAAATATCAGCATTATAAAAGAGATTAAAAGACGATTTACAGCTTCTCCTGGGTCCTTGGTATATTAAAATGCCACCAAAGAAATACCTAGCACTTCCTCTGAAAATTAAAGTTGGATTAAAGGAGTCTTCATATGAGCTAAAAATATCACATTTAGAAATGAAAGAAATGAGCCAAATAAGAGAAAAACTGCTCTCCTGGCCAATTCAGAAAGCTGTCAAGAAGGTGTAGGGGTACATTTAGATATACTGAAATATTTTATCTCAAATTATTATATTATCAAATATAATTTATATTAATATATTAATATATGTTTACATATATTAATATTAATTTTATTAATATTAATGCATTTATATTAATATATATTATATATTGTATTAATATATATTACTTATAAATATAAATATTAAATATTATTCTCTCAAAATATACTGAATATATTCTCTCAAATTTTGGCAGACTATTCTCAAATGAGTATGAATATTAATTTCATGACAAATTTGAAATTATGTTTGTTAATTAGGTTTCTAGAATAAAAATATGAATTAATGACATGCCAGAATATACCGTCAGCTGCTCTGCTGAAGTCTAAGAAAAAGTCTAAGAAAAACAGAGTGGTTAATGTATATAGTTCTTGTATCTTGCAAAGGAATGGTCCAGCAATTCGTGTCAATAGGGGATTTGAAGGGTTAACATTGAGGCCTGGGGCTAGGGGATAAGAGAACAAAGAGGTTTCAGAATAACCGCTATTATGACTGTTGCATGGGACACTATGCAAGTCTCTGATATCTGGCTGAGAGATTAAGGAGAAGGGGAAAGCTGAAGGACGACTAAAAGACAAAGCTTGCATGGGATGCTGAGCAAGTCTCTGACATCCGGCCAAGATGGACAAAGGAGAAGGACAAGGAAAAAGCCTGGGAGGAAGACTACGAGCCTTCAGCATGAGAGACCCCCAGAGGGACCACTGGAGACTGATATACACGTGCCAGTGGGAGGGTTTGGATTCCGGGAACTAATTATAACAACCCTGCCTTTTCTAGAAGTAGTAATGAATATGTATTAGCCTAGGTACATAAAAACCAGCTGCCTGACATAACTTGTGTGCATCTTGTTGGAGCAGAGGTTCTCGGCGCACCCAGCGCTGTTTGCTTATCTCTATTTGTTTAATAAACTGTAAACTTTGATTGGAATCCTATTTGGGACTCAGTCATTTATTACATAACCTACATGTTTGGGTCTGGTAGTGTTCAAATTAAACTTCTTCAATGAAAGTGAAGACAATTAATTTTTACACCATATGTTGTGTTAGAAAGTCTCTCATAGAACAACCAAATTAACTCTCCAATAAGGAGAGTTAATTTGAAAAATGCAGAAAAGATTTGGAATTTGGGAGGCTGTGACTTCCTTATGGGTGTTTGTAAAAACAAGAGCACAACTCACCTGAGAGTTAAGAGGAAGGGTGAAACGGAAGCAGAAAAACCAGCAACAGATAACATATTTGAAAAGAGACAAACAGGAACAAAAACTTGAAACGAGGAGGAAAAATTTAACTTGATCTGGCAGTGGCTAGTACACATGCAAAAAGAGCCTTGAACCTCTCAGAACAAATCTAGGCACATTTTTCTTGATCTGTAAAGAATGTCTAGTGTACATTTCTTTTTAAAAGTACAATTCATCTAACTCTTTTAATGCATCAAGCACATATTGAAATAAAATCTTATATATATATATATTTTCACAGAATATTCACAAATTGCCTTTTGGCTACATGAAAATCCTCAGTGGCATCCCTCTGTTTGTGTTCATAAAGGTTCTCATTACATGAGAAAAAAATAGTCATCCCTTTTGTAAATTTGTTGAGTGGGCAAGGAACTTACCCAGAATATTGGAGAGGTTATTTTAGTCCTAAAAAATACCAAGGCTTTCCAAGCAGTATTCTAATCCCATAAACTTGGGAGATAATGTGTTTCTCCTATGAGAACATCCTCTGGATGTTCCTGCACCATTCTATAAGAAGTGGAAAGGGATGAATAGACAGGTTTTTTTTTGTTTGTTTGTTTGTTTGTTTTTTAAATATATTTTCACATAGTTATTGTTTACAGGTTTCAGCTTTTCAATTCTTCCCCCCTTACTCTCAAGAACATAAAGATAAAGGTAGATACAAAATGCAGCTTCCAGACACATCTATAAATCTCATGATACAAATAAAACCATACAAATTGCATGATACAAATAAAATCACATTTCGGAGGATGTGAAAATGTACAGACTGAGACAGGGCTCTGTTACTCAGGAGCAGTTTTGTTAGTGGTGAATAAAATACATCATGTGTATAAAGGATTCTTATGCTAGACCAAGCTACATCTGACAAGCAATGGTTTTAAAAATTACTCTCTTTTCTTATTCTGCTCTATAACAAAGCAAACAAACAAACAAAACAAACAAACAACAACAACAAAAGATTAAAATTGAGGTCCTTACTGGACTCCCTTTATTGATCACTAAGGATTAGCATATAGCAAACAAAATATGTCAAATTCAAGAATGAATAATAGTCTTTTCCTGGGAGAAAAATGTATGTACGAATTAAGAATGCTGATGATAAGAAAGAAAGAAACAGATGACATGGCCTTTGAAAGAACAAGAATGTCAAGAATGACAATGTGGCACAATCAACACTGGTGGGTACAGAGGAAAAAGTAAGGAGAATTTATTATGACGTGAGTGGTGTAATTTATGTTCAGTCATTAATTTGCCATAACTCATATTTGTCTCTTTGAGTAGCTTATTGGTCTCCCCAGTCTGTACTTTCTTCTCTCTCAGCAAGTCTTGTCATTATGATTTTCAAATTGAGTTTAACAAAAAACTCTATATCTGTTTTCTTTTCCATGTATTTGCACATTGAAAATATTTGCTTAAAAGTAACAAATAATCAAGAAATTTGTATAGAGCTATTAAAAAAACAAACAAACAAACAGAAATATTACTAAAACTCGGTTTGTCGTCTGCAAAATATCAAAATACATGAAACATTTTGGTTTTAAATGATCACCACCATGTCCTTTGAAAACATACAAGCAGTACTGTAGCTATCAAGAAGTGTGTCTATTCTAACAGCTGGTTCTGCAACTCTACAACTCTTATAATTGCTTAAATATGGCAATGTCAGAGAATTGCACATGCATACTTCACAACTAATACTTTTAAGAGATTAAAGAAGCTAACCAGAATTTAGGGAAGTGCAATTTTGAAAGGAAAATAACCTTCTCTCTCTTGTGCAATGAATCAACAATGAGATGAGTGACATAAGAATGAATATACAATGACAATACTTGTCTGTTCTTTGCCTAGCATCCAATCATTGCATAGTGAAGACCAAAGTAAAAAGTTGAGACATGAAGGACTTTTTATGCCTCTAACAGCTTTAGTTCCTAGTGTAGAAAAGACGATTGCTTCCTTCATAGCTGTTAATTGTCAGAATGTATGTTAATTTAGATTATACCATGTTTATACTAATTTCACTACAATAACTTCTTTGACTTTAGCAGCTATGAGACATAATGTTATTAAAAACAAAGATTATTTTTTATCTCTTTTATGCATTTAATGAAGCTCTACTGCCTACCAAGGAAAGTAAGTGACTTTCACCTCAAACATCACAAAGGGCTAAGTCCTTTGCTGAACCATTCCAGAATGTCACTTCTTTATTTTCACCATTAAAAATATTTGCTTGATTTCCTTGATCATACCTTGTCAAGACAAAGTACATAAAATGCCTGATCAGGAAATGGGAAGGCAGCCGTGCAAACTACCAGCATGTTATACTGAAAAATTCATTTTGCTGTTTGAAAAAATTAAATCCCAGCTGATATAGACAAAAAAAAAGAAAAAAAAAAAAAAAGGGGGAGAAAAAAAAAATAAAATTAATACAATACAGAAGCAAGTATATTACCCATTATTTCTAGAAGCATCACCAAAAACAAATATGCAAACTCCAAAATGGTTGCTTCTAGTCTTTAACCATCTTGAAATCAGAATAACACATTAATTAATGTTTTTGCTGAAACAAGTGAGGTTCCAAGTACCGTCCTGTGAACTGGATTGATGCTTGAAGCCAGGCTAGAATTAGCCATTGGCTAATACTTGAATGACACATACAAACAAAAACAACAACAACAAAAAAGAAACACAAAAAATTGGGGAACAAAGTATTATCTGAATGTACTCTCTCCCTTTGATAATTCTGATGCAATACATACACTGTAGAGAAATAAGACCAGCTGTGGAAAAAGCTACTAGTTTTGGTCTAGTGTCTACTTGTCTACTACTTCTCCACTACATCATGTGGACCCTGGATCATCATTAATTGTTCTCATTGTATTCTTGATGTAATTAATATTAATATCTTATCCATTGCTTTTTATTTATTTTACTGGCCATCATTTTATTGAAGCAGAGATACTTCAGAATTCATTCTTTCAGTACTTTTGAAAAGTACATGGAGAATGGCTGAGTTTTTCACCATGCATATGAATCTAGGGTGCTACTCCTTCACTCTGAGTAGGCATTGGTTGTGAACTAAAACCTCAAGAGAACAACCTGGAAGAATGATATTTAATCCTGAAGCTTTTCTTTAGTGTACATCCACCCAACACTATAGCGACAAGTTTAAATTTACCAACCACAATCCAAGTTCTCCAAAATTTAAAAATACCTTAAAACCATAGTTTCAAATTTGTTTACTCTTTAGTTAAATAAGGGTGAGAAACTACAGGAAATTTATCACAGAAAATAAGTGGTCTAAGATAATGTCCCATAAAAGTCATAAATAGGCAGAAGGCAGAACTTCTCCCTCCCCCCCCCCCCCCAAAAAAAAAAAACAAACAAACAAAAAACCACACCACTACACATCTTAAATATTGCATAATGGCAGAAGAACCCCTCTGATGCAAGTCTGCAATATAGCATGATTTATTGCTGAAAGTATCCACCTCTTGTTGTTACATAACGCTGAATGTTATACTACATTAAAGGCTTGATTCTTAGCTTATAAGATGTATGACTACTCTTATGTGTATCTATACATATTTACGTACATAAAACGGTGAAGTAATACATATTTGTATATGCACAAATATATTCATATAAATAAAATTATAGTTTTGTTAGAGAATAAACCATTGGGAAAATACAATTCCACTAATGACCACGTATGCATGCTGAAAATGCATATTTAAATCTTATTCTTGAAAAACCACCTTTAGTACTGTTTCTTCTGTCATTACTGAAACAGCCATGTCTTTGGGGATGTGAACTAGAAATTTGCTTATGCACAAATTTGCCATATAGGAACAACTTGTATGCTTCTAATAACATTTAGGAGTGAATATTCCAAGGTTATTGGCTATAAAGTGGAAGTAAAGATCAATACATGTATACTGATCTGGAACACAATATTAAATTTCTTTTTGAAAAGTGGGGAACTATATACATTTACATTTGTTTTCTACAAACAAACCGGGCATTGCTGTTTTGACAGTAAAATGTTGATCTTTATCTGCAGTCTTTGGAACACTGAACTCTATGGCCATAGGCAATCGTCTGATATAAACAGTACATTAAATTCGCTGCTTCTCTTCCCACCTCCAGTAAAAGCAACCCAATGATGTCTAGATGCAGAAATGAATTTGGAGGCACACAGGTTATTACTTAAAGCAAGAGAAAAACTACTGGATAGCTTCAGCTACTTTAAGAAACTCACAGTTCCTGTGGTTGAAATGCAGAATGCCATAAACTATTTTGTGAATTTCTGAAGTTATTCCACATTGCAATCTATTTGGATTTGTCAGAGAATGCAAGCAAAATAAATGTTCTACCACTAAGAATATGTCACTGAAGAAAAGGAGTAATCATCTACATGCAGCTCCATCTGTGCACCATTAGAAAATTTCAGAACAAATTAGGCCACATAGTAAAATGATCGGTCTTGGACGTAACCACCATCAGACAAGCAGTGAATTAACACAGAACAAGTCTCCAGAAAGAGTAAAGGAGTAGCACCCTAGATTCATACACAAGATGAAAAAATCCACTGATCTCTATGTACTTTTCAGAAGTACTGAAAGAATGAATTCTGAAGCTTCAATAAAATAATGGCCAATAAAATAAATAAAAAAGCAAAGGAAAACATATTATTTCATACTGGCATGGAAAGAACAGTAAAAATTGAGCTTTTGCCTTTTAAGAAGGAAGTAGAATGTGATTCCCTAGGCAAAATGTACTTGGTCTTTGCCTTTTCTCTCTCTGCTTTCTTATTTCATGCAGACAGGTGAAGACCATAGCAGAGAATGAAGAGATATAATCCATGCCTTGGACTTGAGATGTTTTGGTGCACGTAAGTTGGGTTCAGAGTGCTGTATCTATGAGAGAGATGGGAGAGTAAAGGCAGAAAAGAGGTAACATTTATAATTAGATAAAGCAAGATATCAAAGGTTTTGAGGGAAGTCCTACGAGGAGCGGCTGAGGGAGCTGGGCTTGTTCAGCCTGGAGAAAAGGAGGCTCAGGACCTTATTGCGCTATGGGCTAAAGTTGCACCAGGGGAGTTTTAGTTTGGATGTTAGGAAGAACTTCTTTACCGAAAGGGTTGTTAGACATTGGAACAGGCTGCCCAGGGAAGTGGTGGAGTCACCATCCCTGGAGGTCTTTAAAAGACGTTTAGATGTAGAGCTTAGGGATATGGTTTAGTGGAGGACTGTTAGTGTTAGGTCAGAGGTTGGACTCGATGATCTTGAGGTCTCTTCCAACCTAGAAATTCTGTGATTCTGTGAAAGAGTCTCTCCTTTCTTCAAATACCTTTGGTATAGAGTGAGTGAGAAGATGAAAAGGGAGTCATAGATAAGGCTGCAGCCAGCTATGCTGGCAGAGAAGAGACTGAGGGATGCCATCATTTGGGATTAGTATCTGAATGCAGGAATAGATTGGAAAGCATAATTAAAACGGAGCCACAACAATCTTTGGAATGAAAAGTTAAATGAAAATTGTATCATTGTGTTCAGGGGTCCTGGTGAAACAGACTCTTTCAAAGAGAGTAGGGGCCCAGTCTAAACAGTGTCAGTAAAAGAAGTAAGGTTTAATCTAAAAACATGAGCTAGTATTGAATTACTGCCAGTCATTTGATGCAGTCCTATGCACTTGTTACAGGATGTCTGTAAATGGGATTGACTTACTCTATCCTCAGAGGTTTCATAATTTCAACTTTTTCATCTATGAATGTAAGAGATGGCATAAGAAGAGCAATTTCTGTCTGAAAAGTCCTTGTCAGTAGCAAAAAGGTATCCTTACATGCAAGATGGATTTCTGTCCTTTCATCTGCTTTCCACATGTGCTGCACACCGAAAAATATGAATTCTATACACTCATACAATGTTTTTCTAAGTCCTATGCTTATTTAATCCAGGCAACTGTAAATGTTTGACTATTAAAAGTAGTGCATACAGCAAAATCATATGATCATAGAGCTTTCTGCAGGTGTGGAAATCAACATTTCATTTTCAGAACCTACAGTGACAGAGTCTGCTTACAAAATGCTATTTCTAAACTACACAGTAACTAGGCGTTAAACTGCTTCTTTAAAGCAATCAAGAGCATGAAAACTCTTTTTGCAAGGAACAAGAGTAAATGAGCTAATTCTTATTAAGCTTACTCATGTAGGGGGACAATCAATAAAAGACAATAGAGAAATTAGAAGTGAATTATACAACAAAAAAATGTAAAATGAAAAACCATATGAAACTGACAATTTTCTCCTCTATTTCGGTTATATTAAGAAACAAGTCTCTAACTTAAGCAGTGAAAGCCTGACCAAATGTAATGATCAAACTGGGTCATTAAAATGAATAGAAGAAATCTCCAAGACAGTTCTGGAATAGCTTTGTTTTCTCTGTTTTCTATTTTTTTCTACAGAAAACCAATCTGAGAGAAAACCATTTCTTCTTATTCTTGGATTACAGCATTGAATGTAACAAAAAATTCTGCACTGAACAACACCTATAAAAGTACCTAAGAGTGTTGATTTCTATACTGTATTTCATTAATTTCAACTGCTTTTGATGGCAAATATTCTTTTCTTACTAGTTCTGAAAACTGCCATGATCTACACACCAAACATCTTAAAAATAATTGTGTCAAGGTATGAGCAACATTTTTTTAATTTATTTTTTAGATGAAAACTATTTTTGTTACTACTACTCACTAATGATTATGAGTATTTTTCTTAGTTGTTCTACAGCTTATTCTACAGTAGTCAAGATGTAAGATTCCTGCTTCTCGCTGGTGATGTACATTATTATTTGTGGCGCTTCATGTCCTAAATTCACTAATCAGTGGCCTATAAGTAAAAGTGAATTGACATGGCATAGCACAAATGAAAAGAAGGATGTATCTTCTTCTGAAGATGTGATGAAGATAAGATTTTGTAACAAATATTAGAAGCTGCCTCTGTGATGTCTCCTAGTTCTGATGTACATTAATTTTTTTCAGCAAAGAAGCCACCAAATACACATTTTCATAATTAGCTGTCACAATTGTGATGTCTTATGAAAGCTATGCAAGACTAGTACAAGAATTATATGAATAACAACTTAGTGAGTTTTAGTAAATGTTTTTGTTGCTAATGCATTGCTGAATAAGTCTTTAAATCAGTAATCTAATCAAGAGAAAGAAAATTGCTTCAGATGATGCTAGTTTCTTTTTGATGAAAAATATAATTTGAATACAAATACCAATGTTTTACATTTAGAAGTCAGGAATAAAAGTTTACAGCACTTGTACTATTCTATTTTTGAAATGTAGAGATATAGGAGGATAAAGAATAGTATAGTACTCAGAAAATCCCACTGAGGCAGGAGCAGTAGTTTTAGCATAATGATATATAGTGTTGGTTAATATATGAAGCAAAAGTTGCTATAATTTTAGTTTCAAGAGTTTAGTTTCCAACCTTATGAGAAAACTGCAACTGAGCAAAGTTAAAACAATCCATCTGTGTGGTTTGCAAGCCAAGAGACTATACCATATTATACTATAATTTTATCTTAATGTCAAAAACTAGCTAATAAAACAAGTCAGCAATTATCTATCACAATATTTAATTGGTGGGGGGGAGGTTCATTTAACAACTAATCCTGCATAATGTCACCTATGCCATTCGCATGTTTTTACAGGCCGAAAAAGTAAAAATACAACAGTTTGAGGTATGACAAACTATACAGAAACTACCTAAGCCACTAAGGAACTGGATAGTGCTCCTAAACTTGTCCAAGACTGCCTAGCAATAACTACAAATGTTATCATAACTATAGTTCCCACAACAATTTGTGAATAATAAGCCAATAAAGTACTGGAGGCTGGTGGGGCTGGGGGGAGGTATTTGAAAGCCATAGGAATCTAAGTGGATAAACTTCACAGTATCTCAATTTGTCTCTGTAACAAAAAATCCCTACAGCTAACAGTGATTATAATAGCACACCAAGAAGATAATATACCTTTTAAATAGTTATATAAATGACAGAAATTTTACCAACAGTTTTTACTTTTTTCCTCCTTCCAAATTAAATAATAAAAGGGTTTTCAAAATAGGAAGGAGATATATTCTTCAAAGGAAGGAGTCCCTAAAAACTTGATGCAAGATCTTTTGGAGACAATCAAAGTGTGCGAGTTTCAGCCACATTCATTCCCTTTCAGAAAATGGAAGATCTTTTTCCTCTTGGCATTTTAGATTTCAAATATTTGACTGATATTGTTACATGACTACCCATTTACTAAAATGAAAACATAAAATCAAACTGCAGCTCCAAGTATAATTTAATTTGCATGTAAAGATGTAAAAACTTTTGTCCTCCTGTAGACTTGTGGAACTTAACTGTTTCATTAATTTCTTTTGGTTTTAAATGACTTAAAAAAGCCTCTAATTTTTCTTATAAGAACAAACCTTAGAAAAACATTACGGAACTAATTTGCAGATATAAATAACAAAATTCACAGTCATATTAGTACTTACCCACTAAATGCCTGGATTGCATACAGCTTGGAAGCATCCAAAGAACTTCCACTTACTATCTGAGCCTTTGAAGGGAAAAAAAAAAGGGGAAAAAAAAAAAAAAAAAAAAAGTACAGTTACTTGTAAGTTACAGTTACAAGTAAGTCTTGGACAAAGTTTAACTGCATCAAACATGTAACACCTAATATGAAAAATGCTTAGAAGGGTCAGCTCCAGGCCAAAGCTATTGTAACCATTGCTTTGGAATAAATTTTAGTAGCATTCAGTGAAAACCAGGGGAAGAATGCATGGGAAGGTGTAAGATATTGCTTCCCAAATATTGTAGCCCTTTAAGTCTTGTGTTTTATGCAATGTAGATGACCAAAAAAAAAAAAAGGTATAATGTTTGACAGTAGCAGACCCCTGTGCTTGCAGTTATGATCCTGTTTATAAATGCAACACACTCAAAGGAGAACAAAAGAGTGAAAAGCTGGAAAAAATCATGCAAATTTCACAACCAAAATGAAGGAACAAAAGAGGTCAAATCACAAACAAACAACAACAAAATGCACAATGTATTTGTGACAATACATAATTTTAAACCTTTTCATCCACAGAACTGCTATCTGAAAGAGAATTGGGAAGAAGGGGAATATAGGTTAGACAAAACAACTTCGGAGAAAATACCTTAAGCTGTGAAAAAATGTTACTTTTTAAATCTGCTAATGCAGAAACAAAATGAGGAGCAGAAGCCAATTAACCCCTGTGCTTAAGTGTTTCATAGTAGCAGGATCACTGTCTTTACTTTTTAAAAAAGCGCACAGATGTTTTCAGTAGGTAAAAATCCATGATACTTATGCAAGACTGTATGGACACCACATAATTTATATATTCTATCCCCTCTCCACAGCATTATTTATTAATTTATTATGATTTTTTTCAATACCGATAACAAAATACTGGTGAAGTGTTCAAAAATAATGCTCCATTTTCAAAAAGGAGAATTTCTCCTAAAGGCTAAACTAAAGCAAAACAAAAACTTCCTGAATTCTAACTATTCTGCTCTAACAAAACTACTCATGCAATGACAGAAAATACCCTCAAAAAGTCAGTACCTACTATATAAGAATTACAATTATGCAAGTTTTATATAGGATATATATCATCATAAATTGTTTAATACAATTTGTGGTGCATTCACATTTACTATCAGACCAATAATATATTCTGACAGGAAAATATAGCCTTATTTTATTGTCTTGCCAATTTTAAAATACAAGTAAATTAATAATTGTTTTTATGTACACTATAGCATCAATAAAACTTTCTTCTGTTTGGATACTTTATAGTAGAGTGCATATAAAACTTCATTGTTTTAATTGTCACCTTACTGATCTTCTCTTTTTTTCCTCTCCAAACAGAGTACACAGTTCCTACAGGTCCTCTTTACAGTTCAGATCTTTTGAGATGTTTAGCGCTACCCTGCATTATATATATACACACATATATCATAATCATTTTTGGGTGTTAAACACGTGGCATTTTTTATATTTTAAACAAGCTAATTGCAAGAAAATATCGCATTAATATATATATAAGAAAAACAAAAACAAAACTATATCAACAAATTTAAAAGAGTATACCCTGTAGTATTGACAATCAAGTAGAATCAAAGGACATTGCTGTGCTATAAGCATTGGCTATTGTTGTGCCACTAATTTTAGAGCCTACTTACGTAATCAAAGATAGTACATGCACAAGAACAGATGGAATAGAACCTGGAGATGAGTTGTTTGAAACATGTTTTTACCAGTTAGATTATATCTGATTTTGTATTATTCAACAAAGTAAGAGTGGATCAGGGTACTAGGTATTGGCAACATGGCCACATCAAACTTGAACCTACAGAAAATCCAGCTATGCAGCGGACACTCCTCTTTGTGAGTCCACATAAATTGCCCTTTTCTTATTTTTGTCTACAAATCTTTTCTTTAAAATATGCTGTGAACAATCCATTTAGAAACAGTGTGCCTAAAAGAATGAACTAAGGTTTATTGTTCCAAAGAAAACTTATGAGTTATACAGAATACTAAACTAAAACTATTACTAGTAGCAAAATCTTCCATGATTGAGTAAAAATAGAATAAGTACATCTCTGCGCAATAAAAATATCTGCTTGCCATGAATCCATTCCTTCTGCAGTTTTCTCCTGAATATAAATGGGGACACTGTATTGTTTCTTAATTTTATTTTTTTGATTTTTTTTTTCTGTTGGGATGTAAATTATCTTAGCATTTTCTTGATTCAAATCTTCTCCCCTTCCCTTCACAAATACTAGATTTTTTATTTTGCCTCAGAAATTAATCCTTGACTAAATTAAGTCATAGCCATATATATGTCAAATGACCCTTATTTGATTTAGTAGATTAGTAGAAATGAGTTTAGTCTCTACATTTGCATTTTTTTGCATATATTTGTGAAATTTGTCTAACAATATCAGATGTGATTAACTACTCTTTCTCCACGAGCTTATAGAGAACAGGTTAACAAACCATTGTCAACTTGATTTGGATAGCCAATAGATCCCACTCTCCAAAACTACTATAGTTTTTCATAAGCAGGGTGAGAACACAGTCTGGAATAAGTAGATGACTGTAAGCCTAGCCAGCCATGGAAGCAAAAGGGGATATGCAGTTATGGGATATGCTAAAGGAAATATGAAGAATAGTTAAAAATGAAGTGCCGGAACAAATCTGGACAGGTGAAAGAGAAGAAAGGAAAGATAGGATACACCAACAGGGCATTAAACTGGGGGACCAGCTACTGAAGTAATTCTTAAATTCATAAAGGGTAGAGTTCAAAAAGTGAAGAGAAATTTGGGGACGAAGGGAAGTTTTAAGCAGGAAAGCACTTGGAATACATTAAGTTTTACCATTATCTGTTCATGCAACCTGTAACTTCTGCCTAGAATGTCTAACTGTAACTAAATATTCATATTTAAAAACTCACAATAAATCTCAGTATTATGTATGTGAAAGGGAATTTTTGAATATTATACAGTTATCAGACATTTTGTTACCAGATGACTAAGGAATCACATGAATTATATGCTTAATTCAGTTGTTTTTTGTTCAGAAATTTATATTAAAAATAAAAAAAATGTTGAGACTTGCATTCCACATTAAATGGAATTTTGTATTTTGGAACATGAGATGGACATAAGAAATTTTCTTTACCTCTCCTGGGTTTCAGCCAGCTTCATCTAAATCCACTACACTTCATTTACTGGAACCTAATTTTGCTTTTTCCTAAAACTAGGAAGGAGAGTGACAATCAACAATTAGAAAGGGAAACAAGGCACTGCATTTTTGTTTTAACTTGTTTTATCTTTGCACTTGGTACTTAGAAAAAATTTGTTTTTCATTTTAAACACATTCCTATTTCCTTTCTCAATAGCAATTTTATAAAGCAGACAATTGGCACATATTTCCCCCAAACATACATATATATATATAGAATTTTTTGTTTTGTAAGAAATGACTACATCTTCAGAGACAAAATTAGTCTAAAAACGTCAGCATTTATTACTTTTTCTAAACACACTTTGAATGAAATAATCTGAACTAAGGAAGTATTCTTTGTGTGTCTGAGAGCACCAGATTGGGAAATTGTACAGTCACCAAGCAATTCACTTTGGTAGTCATTGGGCTGCCAGAATAGACAGCAACATTCTTTGATGTAGATAAGAAGTGAATTGTGATTATGTAAGAGACTACTGAATGTACTTTCATATCAGGGATTTAAGAGTAGACATCTCTGATTATACTGCTGAAAGACAATGATTTACTTAAAAGAACTTATATTCATATAACTCATTTTTGCAATTCATCCATTCTGTGGTGAACAAGAAATGTTAAAAAAAAAAAATAGTTGTGAATGTACTAAGAACACTGTTATCACTGATTCAGTTAGCTAACATTTTTGGATGCTCATGATTTTATTTATTTTTTTTCAAATAGCTTGTCTCTTCTTAGATTATATTTTATGTGAAAAATCACTATATTCCCAAGTAACAGTATAACCTGCTTGTTGTACCTCTGTACCATATTCAATTTTAGATAATTGGAAGGTGCTCTGCCAGTTTTATAGGGAAAATACAGGGAGTGATATTGCGCCATAATTGTTACTATTTCAGCCTGATGCACGCAATATACATACATACTCAATATACCTGGACGACAAGAGTAGGATGGTCATCTAGCTACTTACTATTGAAAACTATATTTACAAACGTCAAACACAAAAGGCAAAAGAAAAATCCTTTTATACTTCTGTTGGTCAGTCTGAGAGTTTCAAACTCAATAATAATTAACTAGGTAAATAAGGCAAAAAGAGAAAAGCTGTTTTAACTTAGCTATGCTTACTGTAGTGGTACAATGGACCTGCTGTCCATTTAAGTTTATCTAATTATAACAAGTTAATTAATTAATTAATGCAAAGAAGGAGAAAAGATGAAACATCACTAACGAAAGTAGGGAATACACGATAGTTAGTTATATCACATTTCTTCAAATAACGTCATTTTCTATGCAGTATTCCTAATAGCTGTTGATAGAACACAAATGCATTTAAGGAAGGAGAGGACAACCTTAAGGAATATTTAGCAAAATGTATTTTCAAGTGTTCTTGCTTAGCTAGAATATTTTTACAGCTCTCTACCAATCTTTACCACTTAATCTCTAACTCCTTTCTGCCTCTACACTTTCCTTTTTCTATCTATACCACTCCATATGCTTCCCACAAGCAGCCACAAAGTTCTGAGTAAACAAGAAATTCAAAATAATCATAAGGTAAAATTATTAGTCTTTAAGGTTCCTGTTAATAAAAAGTTCCAGACATTGAAAGGCTGTATAACTTTTAACACACCCACTAAATTCTGGCTTCTGTTAAAAAATGTATCTGCTGCATTAAGTTAGACCTTGGATGGGGACTAACCATCCCAGATTTGCTTTCTTTCAGTCCCCTCAAATAAGACCACAAGTGATTTTCCATCCATATATCAGCATACCTGCTTTGAAGAAGGCTAAATAAAACTTCCAACAGGTGTTTCTGTTGCATAACTACTACTCAATCTTAGTCTGAAAACTAACAGATCTTGAAAAATCTGAACTTTACACTGTTACCAACTGTTTTCAAATTAACATGTGGTCTGTTTTTTCTGATTCTAAGCATTATGTCACCACCTTTAACTTATCATAATTAACGCGAATTCTTCATACAACATAATTAGATTCTGTACCTAAAATTCATAAAAGAAATTTCTAAATGATGCTGAAATGACGTCTTCCAACATGAAAGATAAAGTAGGCAAGGAAGATATAGAAGTGAATTGTAGAATGATTTGGGTTGAAAGGGACCTTAAAGATCTAGTTCCAACACACCTGATATGCACTGGGACACCTTTCACTAGATCAGGTTGCTCAAACTCCCATCCAACCTGACCTTGAACACTTCCTCAATAGGGCATCCACAACTTTTCTAGGAAACATTCCAGTATCTAACTACATTCATAATAAAGACTTTTTTCCTTATATCTGATCTAAATTTACTTTTTTTTTTTTTTTTGATACCATTAGAAAATCAGAAATACAGCTAGACAATAGCCTCACTGGTAACCTTTAGAAATATTTATACAAAAGAGGTTTAGAAGACTTTTTTTTTTTTTCATCAGTCATAGTGACCCTTCAAGCCTTTTGTCATTATTATATTTTTAGCATTTTTCTGAACAGCAGAACATCATCATAATACAATTTCTTTCATGACTGCAAAAATTTAGTTCACCCTCCTCCCAGTAGTACAAGAACTGGATTAAGGTAATAAAAAATCTAAACTATTCAGAATGATTATGAAGCTATTGTGAATACATAACCCTAAATTTCTACTCTTGTAAGTATGCATAATTGTATAACACCAAATCGGAAGAAGACAAAGTTCATTATTCTCTCAAAGTATAATTTTAATCTTTAATTCTACAAAACTCTTCCAAGAATGTCAAACTGACTGATAATTACATCATTCCTGAAAGGAAACCCTTTAGACATAATACTTGCTGGAATTAGATAAAAAATACAACTGTTCAATAGAAATAGCATGTGTAAAAGCAGCCAGTCAGTAGTGAATAGTCTAAGCTGGACAATTCTAATTAGTATGAAATTGCTAAGAAAGGGAAAAAAAAAAAAAAAAAAGAAAACCAAGTCCAAACAAAAGCACTTTAGATTGTCCAAAATAACAACACAAATTAAGACAAGCAAAAATAATAAATGCTGTACCCAGGAGCTGATATTATCCATAAAGAACAGAATATTACAGTATAGAGATGCCTAGATAATGTTGTGTTGCTGAAGCGTATTCCTGGAAGACATACTATATAATGCCTGAAAGACAATATTAAAGCTAAGACATCAAAAGAGATGAGTGCTTGTTTGACAAAGAGAATGTCAAACTTGACTAAACCTTGGTTGACAGGAGAAATGGAAGAATTGCTGCTAGCGCTTTACTAGCAACGATGTAGAAAAATTACTAGTGGATACACAGAGAACCAAAAGAACCAAAGCAGGAGGTCAGCTTGGTGGAGATAAAAGCTGCAACTGTCTTTACTAACAAACTGGTTGGCAAATCTGAAAGAAGAAGACATGATTTAAAAACATCTCTGGTGCTTAGAAATTGAGTCCCATTAAACTTATAATAGTTCTTGTTTTCTGTTATCTTCCAACAGCTACTAGATACATCTACCTGCTTCTTAAATTTACCTCTGAAAGAATAAATCATTGGTATGATGTTAACTTTTCTAAATTTTTGGTGGTCTCAAACTAAAATCCACTTAAAGACTGGGCTTTCTTGACACTCTCGTACTTGTCACAGTGATGTTAGAGTAAAATGCAGAGTGCATTTTAAGCACACTATTCCAAATCCAAAACCCAGGGGAATGGTAAAACAAACTTTATCTATAAAGGATTTCACTGAGATGTGCAGCTTGTTTTGCAGTAGCAGCATAGACAGAGGTGACAGTAGGTCAGGGCAGGAAAAATATATGGCTTCTTGGGAAACAGATTGCTGGCATCTTGGGCAACAAAGACTATGCATGCAGTAGCAAATAGGAGCAGACCAGAAGGTCAAAGAAGTAGGTGCTGAATACCAAAGTGTCCACATAACAAATGTTCTAGGGGCATTTAGTTCAGACTCATTCATCTTGGTATTGTGGGAAATGTTTGTTCTGGACCCACTGTTAAAAAAAATAAAATCCAAATCACACTCAGACCATCCAGTCAAACCAAATCTCCAATTGGAGATTTGCTTCCAAAGTGTAATCCTGTTGTAAAATAAAATGCTAATGGTGGCACACCTACAGATCATGTAATTATCCTACTGTTAAAGATAAAGAACTGTATGCACATCTATGTTTGAGAACAAAGTAGCAGAACATAAGGCCTGGGAAAGCCACATTCCATAGACTATGATGTTGTTCACAGCTGCTGTTGGTAGCTCTCCTGTGGAATTGCATTCACTTCCTAGCTAGGGTGCAAGAAACTATCTAGAATATTTTTAAGCTCTTTAAGTATGACTTTCAAAAGTTCAAAACCAGATGTACTGGAAAACTTTATGACTGATTTCAAGACTGGCATTAGTGGAAGAAAATGTGAGTCAATGTATAATAATCAATAGAATAAAATCCTGAGATTCACCACATTGTTTACTGAGATAAGAAAAACCTGATTTTCTTCTGTTGATATGGAAACTGGTTTAACTAGTATGATCGAAGGAAAAGACTTAAAATATTTCAAGGCTAATATGATTTTTGAAATTTCTTTTAAAATTACATTCTCTTATGTATACAAGATAAACGGATTAAAGATAAAATTGGTAGAAAACAACATACAGTTGTATTGTGATATTTGGGAGTAATTCCATCCAATTCATGAGGTAGAAACATCACGTGGGTTATTACGCAATATCATATAGGTTAATTTTAGACAATGTTCTCATTGGCAATTTGGTTGAACAGAATTTCATATAGCTTGCAGAAAACATTGAATTGGAATGGGTTGCAAGTATTTGAAAGGATGGAGTTAGAATTCAAAATATTCCTTACATACTATTGCACTGCTTTGGCACTAGTCCTGTGAAAAGTTAGGCTTAATTTAGAACAATGGTGATTTATGCCAAATATTAAGAAAACAGCAACTGCAGCTGTATGTTATAAATCACTAAAACAAGATATCCAGATGTGTTGTAGAGACTTCCAAAAAGTTAAAAGAATGTATGAAACAGACTTGACTCACAGAATGGATTAAAACTCCATTGTGTCTATCCTTCCACTCCTTCAGTTTACAGTTCAAAGAAATCAAGAACATGACACTGACAGAAATATGTGAGATATAAGTAGGTATAAAAAGTAGTTAGAAGCTTTTCAAATATACTTTTTGTTTTTGTTTTTCCCATGATCTGGAAACTCGATCTGCTATGTTTTAGCCAGAAAATATTTGAAATAGCCTTAATTTTTTTTATTATAAAAAAGACCAACATGGCAGCATATATTTCTCCCAATACATGAGAAAAATATCTACAATTTCCCATTATTTTTAACAAAAATAAATCATACCGCTAAACACTTCTGGCATTGCTCACTTTCATCTGGTCCATTTACTCTCCAATTATTCCTTCATACCTGCTGTGACAAAAAGTGCACAACACAAGGGAATGAACTGCTGTTGAATTGTAGTTGAACTGCCTTCTTTTCTTATGAACAGTTACTACTGTATGATTTCTATTGACAAGCCTATACATGAGGATCACAAGAATACACTGCCTATGGTAGTTTTTAAAAAAAAAAAAAAAAGAATAAAAAAAATGTTATATATTGCTCAGATCACTGTTAATAGCAAATTGCCTGAACATAAATAAGTGGTGTTGAAAATTCACACAGGGATGTCAACAACTACTGCAAACAACTAAACGTTTCTCTGCATACAGTGCACTATAAAAAAGATGGAAGAAAAATATCACAAGAAAAAGGTATGGATGTGAAAGTGTAAAATAGGAAACAGTGTTATGTACTCTTGTCTATAAAAAAAATGTTAACATTATGTTATGATCATGTTTTATTTTTATTTGTATTTTCTAGGAATGATGAGTGCTGCAGCAAGAGCACAAAAGAACTATCACGTCTCTCTTCTCATTCCATCTTGGTAGATGTGCAGCTGATGGACAACAATTTCTTTGATGAGGCTGCAATTGCATTGGTGATACTTTGACCCATTCAGTAGTTATGAATCTGCGATGGCACTGGTGAATCTTTTGCTGCTGTTTGGTCTCTGTGATCAAGAGAACTCAACTCTCAAAGACAAGAAGAATCAAAATCATGTTCTGCCACATCACATGTCCAAGATTCTGATGTAACATAAAGAAGTCCAACTAGTTTCATAAGTCAACTGCAGAGAAGTTACCAGCTTATCAGTCAGCAGCATGCTATCTACTACTATTTGCTTAGTAGTTTCAGTGTTCAACCATCTTTTGTTTTTAATGTTTAACTTATACACCACACACTTCCATACACCATAGTATCAAGGACATTCGTGAACAGCTGTATCAGCAAAACAACTAGAAGACATGGACCTGAAAACCTGAAAAGCTTTCTCTTGATGTGGTTATTAATATGAAAATTAGTTTATTTTCAGCAGAATGTATAAGAATTTAACATAAGGCAAGTATAAGAGAAAAAAACACTCTTAAAAATGCTGTTTATTCACAATATAAAAGTGTAAGTGCCTGTATGTGTTTTCTTTTTTTTTTTTTTTCTCTAGAGATACATATTTATCAATAAACTCTGTCTTTATTTTCAGATTTACCAAAACTTCTGCTCATGCAAACCATCTTGAGAATACTCTCTACACATCAAGGAGGCACATACCACAGGTAACGAAGTTTCATCACTTTTGGCAATAATTTTACATCAGATGAAAGCGGAAAAGCTTCAGATTTTTTCTACTATTCCTAGGCACAAGGAGAAACAACCATGTAGGTGCTCTACTGATCACCTGGCTCATGTGCATAATGGGAAAATTTGTCCCATGAAAGTAGTTAGAATGACTCTTCAGCAGCAAAACAGAAAATCTCTTCATCTTTGCACTTTACTGTAATATTTTGCCTTCCCCAATAGATCAGAGACAGATTTGAGCATATTTTCTAACTCGTGTTTTCCAAGACATTACATTTTTCAAAATGCACATCTAGGTATTTTTCAACCAGTTGTTTTAACAAGATTTTTCTTATCCTGAAGCTGGTCTATAAAATGACGCAGTGATATTTTGCTTCTAAAATGTGGTGATTGACATACAATGTTTAAATATTTTAAACAAAATAAAAACTATTTCTTAATCTTGGTTATAAAATCTTAATTTGTGCTCATTTCCACAGCAGAATCAGAGTAAATAAGTCATTGGAAATGACATTTATCCTCAGGTTCTCTCAGCTCTAGAAAATTTATTTTAAATCTGTTCTCAAATACAAATATTCTAAAGTTGATAAAAATAATGTTAAATAGTTTTCTGTACTTGCAAGAATTAGGGTAGCAGACACTTCTTTGGTGAAAGAAGTTAGCAGTTCTAATGAATTACTTACATTTCCAAAAACAAACAAACAAAAAAAAAATTTAAAAATTTATCCTCTAAAAAGACTTTATTGAAGAAGAAAATTCAGATATTTATATTAGACTTTACTGATTGAGAATGTGTGTTTGTGTTTTTTGTTTGTTTGTTCTATGTGTTTTATTGATGGTAAAAGAACAGATACAGATATCCCAGAGAAAGTTAGCAAAACTAAGTGTAATTGCAACACATATTTTCCTGACATATTGCACACTGATTCAGTAGGGGTTATGACGCTAAGCTACATTTTTCAACCTCAGTTTGGTTACTATCCTTTATTTCAAAGAGATGCATTATTACAATCCAAAGATTTCAGTTAAACATAAAGCCTGAATTACAGAAGTAAAATTCAGTCTGCCATAAGAACACTATGATATTTTCTGAAAGAGATATTAAACAGGTTTTTAAAGAATAGATTCCATAACTTGCTATAAATCTTGTTTCCTCAGTGCAACTAATCTATTCAAATCAAAAGCAAGTGTAATAATTTCTTACCAAGCCTGTTTACATAATACATCTGTTCCACTGTCACCACCTTTTGAAGTGAGTGTGAAAGGGTATTTACACTGCTGAAAAGTCTCTGTAATCTACCAGCTTATATTGTTTACATATGAAGAGAACAACAGATTGTTATGTTGAAGTATGTTATGATGAATTATGTTATGTTGAGTTACATCCCCAAATACAGCTCTGTATACTTCATACTTTTGGTTACTTCTTTTTAGATCAACTATATCAGCCACAGACAACACAAAATCAGCCCTTATGCTAATTCAGTTTTTCATCATTCCAGGTAAAAGGAATAAATCTATTAGGCATATAGTAGAAAATAAAAACAAAACATTTTCTTTTCTTCACTAATTACTTTTTTTTTTAACATTTTGAGACAAAATAGAAAACCTGAGTTTGGTATTGCTATTAGCTTTTATTAATATTAACTGAAAATATTCCTGTGTGGGCTATTATTTCTTGATGATACAAAGACTACTTGCATTCATTCACGAAGATTTTTTTCCCACTTATTCTATGCCTGAAAGCTGAGAAGAGGATATATTAAAAAAAATAAATCACTGTTAATACACTGTTTAGTACAAAGTTGATGCTAAACTTGAAGGAAACTTGTAGTCATCTACAACTATGCTTTGTGCCTTCTAGAGGGGCTTCTCAGAGGACTACAATACAATCTATTACTTTTGTTGTGAAAACAGAAGACTAAGTAAAATGGGGAGAAACCACCATTACTGACAACCCTTTTTATACTGCGGTAAGAAAAAGATTGTCTCACATTAAGTTGTTCTTGCTAAGTTGGTAAATCAATGAATTAACAGCTTCTTTTGGCATAATACATTCTGATAAACAAAATCTATTATCATTAATTACTGTATTATTTTATATACCAAATCAAAATTCTGCCATCTCACTAGACAACCATCCCCTACCCAATCTACTCCAGCTCCCTAAGATATTTTTTTTCTATAAGAATAGCATACAAAAACTGCAAATAATTAGCTATATTTTAATCAGTCAACAGTCACCTCAAGCAGTCAAGAAATAAGACAGGTCTGTAGGAAAATTCTTCAATATTTAAAAAAAAAAAAAAAAACACCTCATCTTTCAACAGGTTTCTATTTCCTTCCTTACAATCGCCACCAACAAATATGCAGTGCTGTGACCAAGGCAACTGTTTTATTTATTGTTTCCACCTGAATGGGTATAACATGACTAAACAATTGTAGATCAATTGATTTTCATCTGGAGCACAGCACTGATGTTTTCAAATCCAAATTTAAGATTCGTATTCATACAACAAAACTGGTACAATGCAATTAAGTATAGTTAGATATAGTTAACTGATAAATATATGTACCTACACAAATATATTAAAAATACATGATGGAGGTAAGATTCAAAAGAAACAAAAGACTGAGTACTTTGAGACAAGGCTAGACTATTTTCTAAACCTAATACTATTTAAGAAAATAACCTGATGCGTACAGTTCCAGAAAACAGTTGCCAGAAAAAGGGGAGGGGGACTAGAAATGCTATCAAAGTAAGAAAGCATACCCTTGTTTCAAAACAGCATAGTGGGACTAGACAGAGTTTAAAATATATGTAAGTAATATATTGCTGAAAACTTTCCTTAATCTGGAACACAATGACCACACTGCAAGGGGAGTAAAGTAATGCATTACTGGTTGGTTTGGTTTCAAAAGTTAGCATCACATTTTCCTCCTTCACACTTATTAAAAAAAAAAAAAAAAAAAAAAAAAAAGATGCTTTTACTGACTCTGAGAGTTCTGTTCTCCAGTCAGACACCACAAAATATAATACAAATCTCTTCCTATAGAACAAGAAGTAAAGCAACTTTCACCCATTGTTTAACACAGATCCCATACCTGGCCCCTGTAATCTGACTTGCCAGTGAGTGTGTGTATTCATAGAGTAAGATGAGTTCAGCTATCTTGAAACCATAGACAATCAAACGGGTTACTCTGTAGCAGAAACTCCAGACCAAAAGATTTTTCAGTCACCAAATGATCAGCAAAATCTTCATCAACAAGATCATTAAGCTACTGATTGTAAACTATCCTTCACAGATGGAAGTCTTTATTATCATTAGAAGCAACTCACAAGAGTGCATGCAACTCTGGAAGCTTACCCAGAGTGATAGTTTCATCAGGAGAGAAACTTATTTGCACCTGCAAAAGATAAGGAGAACAAGATGGGCATGGAATGAAAGAAGCCAATAGGGCAAAATCTAGAAAGAGAGAAAGTAACAAGTGAGGACTGGAACAATAAATAAGAGGGTAAAAGTTTTTCTTGCTTATGAAACAAACCACTGACTAAAATTTCTCTACTTTTTTCTATAAAAGCTCTATAAAAACTTTTTTTTTCTATAAAAACTCTTTCCATTAATATACATGAATCATTACAATGCCTCTATATCCTTACAGAATTTTAAATCCAAGGATTACTTGTATATTGGTCATATCTCCACTCATCCACATATTCTATCACTCTCAATCCAGTGTTTCTCCAAAAACCTGATGTAATCAGCAATCAGCCCATAGCATATTTTTTCTATCTAGCTAGAGAATAAGGTTATCCAACAAGACTCTTTCACACTGATGCATTATTTATGTACCAAAGATTCAAGAACTTTACTTAATGCATTACTAGAATGAAAACAGCAGCATTCGATACTTTTCTTTTGCACTAGATTGGAGAAACAACACTACTATATTATCTGGCCATATCTCTGGTTGGCCAGATTGCTTACTACTCTTTCCTGACTAAATGAACTACATGGACAAATGAAACAATTCACTAAAAAATAGGTGATGCTCTGGTTATATAATTAAGATGAATTCAGGGAATTGATCTGCAGCAAGCACTGTTCCATACACAGATAATAAACCAGAAAATGACTATGAATCAAAGCAGTAAGTGTCAGAAAGCCTTTCATAAAGAGTAATATAACATCTAAATCAGCTGTTTGTCACTTTTCCTTAGAGGTATTATTGCTCCTGCAAATTACAAAGATATAATACCCCAAACTATTATTTGCTTAATTAATTTAGTATTCTCCAGACATGCATGAATCCACATGTAAAGAAAGGGGCCATAGTGTGAAAACTGAAAGGCTACAAAGTGTACAGTTTGTGTGTTTCATAAAACTTCCTTAAGATCTTGCAAAATGTTTTATATAACAAAACAAAATTTCTTTACAATTCAAGTAATAAACTAAAGTTAAACATGTTTTCTTCTAGAGGACAAACTGACATTAAGAGGTACTTCTTCAAAGACTTCATGCAAAGTGTTCCAAAAATGTATTATTATTATTATTTAAATCACAAAATAGTTGAGGTTGTAAGGGACCTCTGAAGGTCAACTTGTCTAATAAACCTGCTCAAAGAGATCACAAAAAATAGGTTGCCCAGGACCATGTCCAGAGGGCTTTTGAGATTTGATTTGTGGATCCCATCATTTGTGAATAGACAGTCTATAAGTTATCCTGCTCACTGAAGGAAGAATCAAGATTTTAATGTAATAATACTGCATGTCACTCAGCAGAAGGCAGAGTTCAAGTAATGTATTCTTTTAATAGATTACTACAATTATGAGAAATATTTTGAGTGTTTTAAACATTTTAGTTTAAAGACTTCTTAGGTGTTCTGCAGACATTAAAAGGTAAAATATCACATTCATCCACTGGACGTAATACATGAAAACTATGCTGTTAATAAGCATAGCCAAATATACTATAGGACCTGAAGGTACTTTTAACAAACCAGTGACTAATAAGGCAGAGTATCTATGTGGAACACATCTCCTTCTTCTTTGAGTGGAAAAAAAAAGTGTGAAGAGAAAACAGAACTGCTACTCAAAAATTAATGAATGCCATTGTCAGGATAATCTGAGAAGTACCGTTGTAGAAATTTGTATGTAAATTCCCTTTAACCTTTTAGTATACACCCTTCTCTATCTCATTGAAAATGAATGTGGATGTCCTAGTATGACACCATCTAACCATGAAAACAATTTATGACCCATAATCTACAACGCACTTTCATAAACTAGATTTTGGTTGGCTTATCTGTAATTATACTATAAGAAATGTGTTAGCAGTTCAGAAAAAAAAAGAATGTCTATAGACTAAAAGACTGAAAGATTTTTTTTTAACTGCTGGATTAAAGGAATTAAAAAGGACTGATCACATGAGATGTAACTTCAAAATTTTCATTTTCTAGTTACAGTATGTTATCTGATCACATATACTAAGACATAGACTTCAAATATTTGAAGCAACATGCGCTAGCTTGCATTTTTCCTGTGTGCTTTCTTTGATTAGATCCTCAGACATTTATGTTCCTATTGTAGAACAGTGACTACATACAAAGGCTGTTCCCCCTACCCCACAATACCTCATAAAAATCATGAAAAATTATAGAAAATACTAGCTATTGTTAGCTGATTTTTCGTATATACATCATCTAGTGTCTAACACAGCACTGTAGGAATGTATCTGCAAAACACAAATTTACAACCTAGTGTCATTATCTGAATACAAAAATAAAATTTAATACAGGCTATCATATTAACAATTGTTTGTGGAACACACTTTCAATTTGACTATAAGTTTATTATAAAAGTGCTTTTCCATGTACAAAAGAAACCTTATAGTAGCTCAAGATTTGGACACTAATTACTGCTAATACATTCTTTGGCTAAAGGCACAATTCTTCATCTTTAAAATGAATGTATCTGATGATTATTTTTGCAATGTAGATAAAGAAAGCAAAGATTCAGTCAAGGTGACAATTACCATCTGCAAGGTGACAATTACCATCTGGCTAGCTATGGTAGTTATGTGATCCCAATTAAAAACACAAACAATGTTATTACTTTAAAATTACAGTGTAAATTAATATTGAAAATCACTATTTTTGTGTATTACTAGAGATTTTAAGATATATATATGATTGCCTGCTTTGAAGTCTGCTAATACAGGAGTCCTTTCTGCCCCCACCTCCTTATACATAGACGTTACCCCTTACACTACCTTCTTATTTCCCCTGCCCCATTTATTTATTTATTTATTGAGGACAGACCGTTCATTTAAAGGCTTATTGTCAGTACAACTAAGGACAGAATTTAAATCAGTTTAGACTTGCACTCTTACAAGTCTGTAATAAGTTATGGGGTGCATACAGGATGCAGAACACAGCTTATCAGGATGAATATAGAATCAATCATGCCTTGGAGACTGTTAAAGGAAACACTAGTATCTGAACATTCTGCATTGCTCATGTGATTACAAGTATACCAAGGAAACTAAGAATAACTCGCTGTTTAGTTCTTTAATAAGTGTTTAAGTCTTGCAAAATTTAATTTTCAAGTAATAAATTCAAAGCACTACTATTGCTTGTAAACTTCTATTTAGACATATCCAGAAAATTCCTTCAAAACACTTGTATAATTTTAGCTTTTTGATTTCCATGGGACTATTTCACCCTATGAACAAACCCAGAAACAGACAGACTTTCTGTCACCAAATTCAAAGGAAGCAGGAGCAGACAGAAAGTAAGGTATTGTTTCTGATCCTGAGAACAATGTTTTGCTTAAAAGACAATATTAAAAAATAAAATAAAATTACCTCCAGAAAGGATCTGCTCTTCCAAGTCATTCATTCGTTTCTTGTATGCTTTTAAAGCAGCTTCTTTGAATGATGGTCGTATTATTTTCTTCTTCGGAGTTTCAGTAAACATCTCTGGGACATTCTGATTTTCATCTTCCTTTACTTCTATATGAGCAGCCATGCCAGTTTCAACTTCCAATATCTCTTCACTGACTAAACTGTCAAACTGTCCATCATACTCCTCCTCTGGAAGTACTGCATAAGGAGTTCCACATGAAGACTGTCCCAGTTCATATTCTTGTACCTGCTCACTCGTTTCACTACTATTAGTTCTATTTTCTAGTTTAGCAAGGACTTGTTCCATTACTTCAACGTAGTCTGTTTCATTCTCACCGGGTGGTTCAATTAAGTCTTCCTCATACTCTGCTTTATAGTAATAAGGCTCAGCATAAACATCAGAATCAAGTGTTGTGCTTGATTCATTTGCAGTAGACTGAGATAAAGTCCTAAACCTTCCCATGAAAGATGATCCACTGTCTTCATACCCACTTAAACTTTGTGTACTTTTATTCCAAACTACTTCTAATGCTGACTTAGCACGTTGAAGTGTAGATCCAAATTTAGGAAAGCTGAAAGTCTTATCAGAAAGGTCTATGCTTAATCGGCTATGCCATGATTTAGGAGGTGCTTCTTCTGAGTCATCACTTGGTAGCTCACTCTGACTTCGGTACATCATAGGCAATCTGTTTTGATTCTGATAAGATGAGTTAGAATTTGTTTCCTGATAATCATCATACTGACCAGTCCACTGACTTTGTGATTCACTGTCAAGACCCGGACATGATGGAGAAGTTCCATCAAGGGTAAAATCATAGCTTTCAGTATCATACTGGAGATCAGAACTTTGACACTTTCCAAAATCTGTCTGTTGATCTGAAGGACTGCTCATGTCATACACAAAACCTTCCTGGGTGGATGAGTCTAGGCCCAAATCTGCCCCTTGTTCCAACTGATTCCAGTCTTTCCATGGTGAAAGATCATCATGTAAAGAAAGCTGAGAACCACTATAGTGGCTTCTGTCTCTAGATGCACACATTATTCCATTGTCCATTACTCCATTGTCAATGTTTTCTGTGTTCTCTACTTCATTTTGCTCTGAGTCCTGTTGGTTATCTTGGACAAAAGTCTGTTCCTGGGAACTGCCATACCAGTTGGCAGAATCTTCTTGCCTTCGCTGCCAAAGTTCTCGATCTGAGGAAGACAACAGTGAACTGCCATTTGTTCTGTTAAAATACTGATTTTCTGAAAAATCCTCAGAGTAGGACTGACACAGTTTTGAGAAATCGGACTCTGAGCGGCTAAGTTTTGGTGTTGCAAAGTCATTCTGCAAATGCCATAGAGGAGTCATGTCTGAATAATAGGTCTTTGGTTGCTTTTCCACATTGTCAAATTCCGCTGACTGATTATCATATTTTTTTCTGTTTGCAAAGGTATTATTATCACCAGTTCTATTAAGGTCTTTAGTATTTGGGGACTCAGCATTCCCCTTTGTCATGCCTGCTTTTATTTGAAGTGCTGATTTAGATAATTTTGCATAACTGTTCTTGTTTATATCTGATTCCAAGTCTTTATCACTGTCAGGTGACTCCCAATCATGCATTTTAGTTTTTGTCTCCATTGTTAAAAGCTTCATATCCATACTCTCATATGTCTGTGAAGAAGGCATTCCTTTTTCTTTTTTATCTTTTATGTCATGGGAAAAAACGTCTGTAGAAATTCCAATGCCACTTCCCTTAAGTTTATAAGACTTTTTTAAAATCAAGTCTCTCTGTTGTGATGACTCAAAGTAAACAAGAACAGGTCTTGGCTTTGCATTTGGACAGTCTCTTTGTTGCCCCAGTCTTTGGGCAAACTCAATTTTAATAGTGCTTTGTGCCTCTGAGAACCCCATTTTATCTATTAATATTTTGTAAACTATGTTTTCAGTTTTTTCAAGCCTTTCTTCAGGCACATTTAGAAACCTAAGACTTGCTTTGTTTCCCGGATGGCCTATCTGCTTAATGTAGTCATGTATGTCTCGAGTTTCTCTTCTGGACTGTACAAATCCAGTTCTCAATTGTTCAATTTCATTTTGTACTACTTCCACACTACTAGAAATTTCATCAATTGATTGTTTCAGGGCATTTACATGCCCTCTTAATTCAGAAAGTTCAGTTTCAATTTGACTTATTCCCTGAAGTTCTTTAAAGATCATTTCCATAACATCATGGGTTTGACTAATACAACCTGTTGAACTGAAACCGGGTTCAAGAGTATTTGATTTCTGGTGATGACCAGTTCTGTCTAGAGATTTACTTCTTAAACCCCATGTTTTCTTCCATGTACTTAGTTCTGAGTCTGATGAGACGCATTCTTGGCTCTTCTTCCATTTCCTTAGTTTTCGCAAAGCTCCCAGCTTCAGTGTGTGTAAAGTGCGTTCTCCATCAGAACTGCCATCAGATGGTGCAAGGCTACTTAAACTCTTTCTGTTGCGTCTCACAGGCATTGTGTATGATAAATACTTGTTTTTCTTGCTATTAGTTCTTACTTCACTTAATGATTCAGAATATGAACTATCATTTGAAGACAGATCTTGAACTATATCTTCATTGTTATCGTTTGTTACAAAAATTGGCTTTTGCAGTCCATTGGCAATAGCAACTCTGTAACTGAATGTTGGAGAAAGTGAAAATTCTCTGTTACTTTCCTCTTCTTCAGTTGATAAGTTGCGAGCAGATGGACACTTGGCAATCTTTTTAACAGTGCTTTTTAAAGCATTTGAAAATTTTGGATTCTTTGTTTGTCCAATCTGAGTTAAGTCTTGATCCTTTTTAGTCTGACAACTCTGTTTCCTTTTTGTACTATTTCCCAATTTCTTTGTAAACATTCCTTTGCAAATCTTATATATGTAAGATGAGATCAGGCTCTTTAGATGGGCAGAAACCATGGAGTGTAATTTATATTAACCTGTTTCCAGAAAACACAATTTTTGCTCCAGACAAATATTTGTATCTCCAAGAGGATCATCAGCCAGTATTTAATGAACAGAGACTCTAGATATGTAAACTAGTGATGTTCTGGTAGCATTTGACAGGAAAAAACAACCAACCAACCAGACAACAACAAAAATACAACTAAAAAGCCACATCTGCTTGTTAGAAACCAAATCCTGAAGGTCTTTTGTATGTCTTGTAAAATCTCACTCTCTTGCGCATGGCTTCTTGAAGTGTCTAAAAAGGAGGGAATGATGTTACTATTGCTGCCAACATTAGTACTGTTAAACACTGTTTATGTTAGTTGCGTTACAAGGGATGTATTTATTTATACTTTCCTTATACTTGTCTGGACGGAACTTTTTAAAATTATTGAAGCTGGAAGTAGTTCTGAACAAGTACTTTTACAAATAAAAGAATTAGATACATTTACAAACATTAACATTGTACAGTGATTCCCTGAAACTTGGTATTAAAGTTGTTTGCTTTCTTTCAGAGTAATGATAATTCAATTTAGATCCATACAATGTACAGTAGTAGGCAACAATTTTCAGGTTAACAAGTTGTTCCTAGCTAGTAAAATAGAAAGTACAAAGGTCTCTCTTGGTTTATCTTTTGTAACAAGGTGGAATTTGGTGCAAACTAGCATTGTATGAATGAATTACTGTTTTTTATTCTTATATGGGAGAATACACATGACATATCTTGAGAAATAAATTTCTTGTCTTTATACCAGACTAATACATGCTATGGTAAGCCAGGACTTGAAGTGTGCATGCCTTCAAGGGTTTTGTTCTTTAAAAAAGTGAGGGGGAAAAAAGCAAACAGTAAATCCTTCTCCCCCCAAATCCTCCCTCCCCTCCACCCCCCAAAAAAACAAAACAAAACAAAACAAAACACACACACACACACAAAACACTACAGAAAATAAATAGATAATGATAAAGGCAAGTGATAAAACAATGTCACCCAAATTAAGTTTTACATTGTGCTGGACACAGGGAAAAAATACACATAACAGGTAAGAGAAATAAACATGATTTACAAGGAGAAAAGCAGATGGCATTACAACAGTAAAACAATTTCATCTAAAGAAATGTAAGAATAGATTCCAGGAGGTAGCTGGAAGGTTATTTTCAGTAACAGAAATATTTATTCCGTATGAAACATAATTAATACATTCTAAAGACAAATAGATGTCTTTTTTTTTTTTTTTTTTTTTTTTTTTTTGACAGCATATCATTCAGTCTCATAACTAAAGGGTAGAAACAAGACAAATAGCTCAGAAAAATCCAACAAATTAGTTCTTAAAATGACCAATTATAACCCATCTAAAAATTCTTTGGCAGAATAAGAAGTTTATTTAGATACAGGCTACACGAACATTAAAACTTACTCTGAGGTAACATAAGAGGGCTAAGGGATATGAATTGTTCTCCTGGCCTGCAAACAGCATGGTAATGCATGAAACATTATCATCTCCTTACACACCTCAAAATATGGTATTTTCATGATGAGATTTGTCTTCCTCGAGCTTACTATTACTTATGTTACAGTTGATATCAGCAAACAAATAACATTCATACAGCAAAAGCAAAAGGCACCACGTTTAACAGAGCCCAAGAAAAGCTGGCAAAAGCCTGGTTGGTTACTGGAGTTCTAGAACAGATGATGTAAGCAGACATTTCTTTTCCAGTTTATAACAAAACCGTGCAGACCAAGAACAAACACAAGAATATATTTTTCGTCCTTCCCAAAGTTGCTGCCTGTTTTATTAGAGAAATATTATTTGTGGAAAATAAACTGGAAAGAAAAAAATATTACCAATTCTGTGCTGACCCATGCATGCTAAAAATATGCTTTATGTCTGAATTCAGAGTATGAGAAGTCAATTAAGAGCAAGCAATGTTTGGAAGAAAAGAGTGCTCAATGCGGCTGCATGCAATTTTCAAGGCATGCAAATAGAAACTCAATATTACAAAGCTCTCACTCACTAGAGTCAATGCTGACTAGTTTTCATGTTGTTAGCAGAGGATGGATCCACCCTGGAATACTTTTCTATATCAACGGCAAGTTTCAAGATGACACACTTGATAAACATTTAGCTATAAAACTGAATTTCTGTAACCATTTATTGAACAAAAATTTGAAGAGACTGCCTGCCTTCTCTGCCCAGAAAACCCATAGTTTTTAAGTGGCCTTTTATATCAACTTCATTCAGGTGACTTGGACATACTTCTCATTGAAAAGATTTCAAACCAACAATGTACAAACAAGCTAGAAGTCTTTTTTATTCTCTTGGGCTAGAAAACATCTAGAAATAATAAAGTTATAATTGGAATCTGGAATATTTTATTCATTTTAAATAAGGTTTAATAACTCCTTTGTAGAAGAATCTTGATTTCATAGCCACCAATAGTGGTTTGTTGTTTTTTTTTTTTTTTTTTTTTAATCCAATGCCTGACCTATGCTTTTTCAGAGATAATTGAAAATACTATAAATAGCTACAAATTCATTACTCCATTTAAACCCAGTTTCTGACAACACTGTAGGAAATTAAAAATTGTACTGTCAAACACACAGATCTGCTAAATAGAGCATATTTATCTTCTCTCATGCAAGTTACATTTGATCTCAGCTACATGTATATTAGTCATATGACCTGTTAATCAGTTTACAACTTATCATTGCTCTGTCAACTACTGGTTTTCCAAAACTGTTTTCCTCAGGTTGAATCAAATTTGAGTCATTATAGCTTGTTGTTTTTTTCTTTGTTTTGGGTAAAGATTAATACACTAATTTAAAACGGAAGCATACTAGTGTAGGTTAAAGATCTAAGAAATAAGGAAGCATGTGTATATAGCTGCAAATCTGAACACCAGATAGATTATCATTATGGATTATAACTCTATAGATTATAGGTTCTAATTCTTCCCATTTTATGAAATCCAGCCCTCTACTCTTATAAAGGGAAAACAAAACATAAGAAAACAGAAGCACTATCTTACAAAAATAATTTCAGTATTTACAACGAATAGGTAGATCACTGCTGACCCATCTGCTGGATTCCAACAAACAAAGCTGTAGAACAGCATCCCTTTTCAGAGGTAACCCTCTAAATTTTTGGATTCAGAATGTCACCCTCCCACTCCCCCAAAAGGCAAGAAATATGCAGAACCATAGCTCTGCTTAATCTTTACACTATTAGTCAGCCACAAGGGGCCTGTGCATATTGGAAGGGGGCAGGGAAGAAGATGATGTTAAAGCTCATTTTCCGTCTTTAAAGATACATGTGGCAGTTTGTTTTCACAATACCAAGACAGTAGGGGAAACCAAAACAAAACCAAAAAGCCCTTGTCTGCAGTAATACCACTCTGCAATACTGCCAAAGCAGTCAGTACTACCTGTAGGCAGCAACATCTATTTGATATATGCAAAATGCTTCACAGATATGAATTAATTACACACATTACACAAACAAAACAATTATTTGTATCCACATAAAGTGAGATAAGTCAGATAAGATAGTCAGATAAGTTAAGATAGTCAGTTACTACCAGGAACACGAGGATTCAATAACAGAATAACTGCAATTCAGATCTACAGATTTTTCGAGTATGGTCTTTTACTAGTCTTAGTCACCTGTGAGTAAAGCTATCCTCACATAACTGTACTTCCATCACTGTATTTATGTCTGTTAGGTGAAAGTTACACAAACATTTTTATACTTGGGATTATTTAATTAATCTACTCTAACCATGGCATTAAACAGATAATTGTCTCAGATGACAATTTGTAAGACATTAATTTGAAACATTTGTTGCTTTATATTTTTTAATTATTTTTGTATTCTTCTTAAATACTGACATTTTTGATTGGTGTTATTGGTGAATCTCTCAAGATAATATTATACTGATGTTAATACTGCACATTATATAACTGACCTGCCTGCGGACCCTGGAAGAGAAGCACAACAACAGCAAAGTAGTTCTGCTTCCTCTGTGGATAATTACTTTTTGTTCCAGAAAATTCTCAAATAAAACAGCAAACTTCTGCCTGGACCCCCCCGCTCCCCATCAGTCATTCATATGAACATTAAATCATTCATCAAAACACTAAATCTATGCTTCAGCTATGCCTCAGATGGATGCAGATTTGATTCTCTTATACTAATACTGAAAAAAATAGACTCTTGGACAATATCAATCTTAATGGCAACATCAGTCTTAATGGGGCAGAAAGAAAAGTAGAAGAAAGCAGCCACAGGAGTCATGACATATGCCATATATCTTGGCTTGAAGCTTTACAGCATCCTTCTATGAACATTACTTGTAATCTAGGAAATTTACTTTTTAATGTTCTAATACCATTATCAGCCAAGAGTGGCACTTTCTCCATTTGGCTGAAAAGCAAGCCCTGTTGTCCTTTAATACTATTTGGAAAGTTCACTATACTTGCTTATTTATCAAGTGATATTTCTTTATGGATCCTGGTATTAATGTATCTAACCACCATTAAATGTTACTTTTCTATTTATAGAGCATGTTACCAATACAACTAACACCAAACTGCTATTTCAAGCTCCCATCCAAAAAGCACACCACCTACTTATTTTTAAACCTACAAGGCCTTCTGAAGAACTCATACATATGGTCAAGTAGACTAAGGAATCCCTTTTAAGTATTTAACAGCCACACAATGAGACACTGGTCACTCTAGCTATTACTTCTTTCAGTATATGACGTAATAGATTTTAAGGATAACAACAGATGCAAGTGTGGCATATGTTTAAAACTGACTTTGTCTTACTGTGATTACAACAGTTTCTAAAAAAGAAATAAATATAGCTTTGCATATTAGTGAATTATATCAGCAGTTTAACAGTTATTTGGCAATTAAACTACTTCATAATATGTAGTAGCATAGCAGAAGAATTTAGAAGAAAATGTAAATTCCCAGCTTGGCAGGATGAGCAATTTTTTTGGAGACAGATGTCTCCTCTGGTGCTTCCCTACTGCTATGATAACAATGGGAAAAGAGGATTTTTATGCAAATTCAAATATGTTTTTGCTTAATTATTACTGAAGACATAAGCTGATAAAAAAAAGACACTAAATTTTCAATATATAAACGTATATTGTTACACTGTTCTCCACACCTTGTGTAAATTCATAATATTTGCATTTCTCTGAGAAGTCATCTTACAGTAACTGTGAAGTTAAAGTTGCCAACAAATCATTAATGAACTGCTAACGTAATTGTTGAATACATTTAGAACACTATTTCTTTCTACAGAAACAAATTTGTGGTATAGTATTTATATTTCAAACATAAAAATCACATTTGAAGCAATTCATTCTTAAAGGACAAGTAAATGACCTCAACTAAGTCTGCAAACAAAAAGAGGGAATTAATGCAATATGGTAAGTAATATTTAAATGTAAAAAGTTAATGAACAGATTCCTAAAGTTAAAATGTGCTCTTCATTTGGAGAGCAGAAGATAGTTTAGAATGTTGTAGTTGAGTATTTATATCTAATGCACACAAGGGTTAAGAAGTAGACTGCATGTGATTTGGAACACAGCTTCAATATTATCTGGTTAATTATACAAACTTTTCTTTTATGCTTCTAGTTGTTTCTCAAAAAAAAAAAAAAAAGATAATGTAGTATAAAAAGATGAAAAACAATAGTGACCCTGAAAATCTTTTTTCCCCTTTTCAAAGCTGTATGTACATTATGCTGTCCTACATGAGCCTACATAAACTTACATTTAGTCAATACTCACCTCAAAAGGTGAGGTCTACAGACAATTCCACTTAATAGCTTGTTCCTATTTAAATGCAATCTACAGAAGGAATGGAAAAACTTGAAGATAAAGATGTTATTTAGTAAGAATATGAGGATAACTGTATTACCAAGTCAATACAAAGCATATTAGCTTCGGTGAGTTAGAATATCACATGAATGTTATTTCACGTTACCTCAAATATACAAAAGATTTACTATAAAGCATTCAGAATAATCAGAACAACTTAATATTTTTGAAAAAGAGAAAGCATCAACATGGATTTCACCAAGTGTCAGGTCTGTCATTAGATTTGCCTGTATTTTTTATTAGAAGTTTTCTTTGCAGCATTATACCCTGAAAGCCAAAGAGATTTAAGTTATGGTAAAGCTTAACACATATGAAGTTATATACATACATATATATATATATATATATATATATACTTACAGTATACTGAATGTACATTCAAAGTCTTGTACAATACTAACAATCTGTAATTATTACATCAAAATAATAATAATAAAAATATCTCTCCACTTCTTCACCGTTATAGAATCTTAATCCTCTAATTGTTCTGTCTGGCCTGAGCCCTGGGATGGGCAATTCTCTACCCTGGATTAGATCCCTTCTGGACAGAGACAGCCATGGAGATTTGGACCATGTTTGGACTAAATCAATATATGTAAGAGATTGTTTTAGACAGCCTTGATGTTTTTTTGTTTGATTGTTTGGTTTTCATTTCGTAGTTTTGGGGAAAATTTTCCTTTTTTTTTTTTTTTTTTTTAAAGATGCTTACAAAAATGATCTGTGAACTAACATCACTGTTAAAACCATGTACCTTCCATTTGTCATCAAACAGGCTTTCTGTATTTTCTGAAATGTACTAATAATATAATTATTTTTATAACACAAAATTATGAAATGGATAGTTTTTAATAAAGAATCTTTCATTTGGTGAACTGTAGCAATAATCTGTGTGTTTTACATTTGAGAATTGCCATAAGCACAAACCACCACAACTACTGTTGATAGTAACATACAGTAACCCCTACAGTATACACACAGACAGGAGCCATGCTTGCCAAACACCTGAGCTGACCTTCACTGACAAGCACAGCAGACATTAAATATGCTTTTAAATATGCTGCAAAAACTGTATAACATTTTTTTTCTTGGCTTCAACTGACAACTATAGAGTTACACTTAGATTTCCACAAAAAGTAAGAACTTCTGCCTTAGAGCTATGAACTTAATTGAATGATACATGACAATAAAAACAGAACCTTCACAAGAACCTTCTTATGTGCCAAAGAATTTTTATAATTCAAAATTTCTGTTTTACTGTAATTATATACTAGATTCTTTCTCATGAGATCATTTCATTCTTCCTGCATTTTTACAACACTACACTTAAAAATGAAATTGGAGCTTTCAGACTTCCTTGATACTTTTACAAATTAGGAAATACTCTGAGCTATCAATCAGCCTCCTCCTCCAGCTTGGCAATACTCTGGAGTCCCAGTACTTCACCTGCGACTTCCCAAGTATTTCCACAGTCATATATAGACATTATGATAATGCTGTTCTGGCATCAGTGCAGGATCAAGCAGATGGTATAGTGACAGAAGACCTTAAAACAAGTCTGAGGCTTGTGAAAATTCCACCAAAAACAATATTTATTTTGTATCATTGCTTTTTTACATATGAAATGTCTTTGAGATGACAGTTAACGACAATCTCTATCATAAGACCCTTAACCAAATAACATACAGTGAATAGATATTTTAACCTTAAACTACTTTTCTCTGACACTTTCAGTCTCAACAGCATTCTCTCAACACTTTTCTCAGTATATCAGTATATTGAAGGCTAATATGGTAAGAATTAGCCCTAATTTTAGAACAGCCAAATATGTCAAGTAACCTCCAATTTTCATTTTACTTGCTAGCTATAGATTACTAAATCATAGCTGTGTATTGCACTAAATATAAGCTTTTTTTTTTTTTTTTTTTTTTTTTTTAATGATGTAATCACTGGCAGATTCATTCAGAATACAAGCATTGTACCACCACTACTGTGGAAAAAGTTACATCTTCATGATCAACTGAGTTTATTTGCACATAAGAAAGCAATTAAGTAGTGCAATACCAGCAAATCCTTTCAAGGCACAAGAAATCCTGTCAGCTAAGGGTTAACTTCAGTATTCAGATGCTGGAACTGATATTAACCCTTTCTCTATCAACACATTATAAAAAATCCTACTGAAAAGTGGCCTGCAGCCAAATTAAAAATGCAACAGAATATTTTAAGAAGAAAATGTTTTAAGAGACTTCAGGACTACTAACCAATCAGGTGAACATTATTTTTCCTCTTTTTACCACTAGACATGCCCATTAAAAGACAAAAATTAGTGTCCTTAGTACAATCTTTACATTTTATTTCAGTTTTATTACATAAAAATGGTTGTTAATAGAAAGAAAATACTATTAGAAAAAAATGCATGGGACTAAAAAAGTTGGGGGTTAATTAATATAATTGCATTTTTATATTTGCCTATTTCTTCCTTTTAATACAAAATGAACCATCAATCTCCTAGTAAGAAAATAGTTTCAGCTACTATTACCTGGTCTCTGGAACTGCAGAAGACAGAACACTAATGTGTAATTAAAGGATGTACAAAAAACTATTAAATACCTTTGTGCTTTCTTAGGCTATGGATTGGGGGGGGGGGAGGCTATATAAGAGAAGGTATTCTAACAAATCAGTTTAGCTTTGAAACAGAATCAAGCATTTATTCTAAGCAAGCCATTTCTTCAAAGCAAAGCTGCAGGGTGTTCATCTTCAAGATTAATCAAGACCCAGAAGTAAATAAGCATCCGTAAAGCTCAATTTATTACTAATGTTATGATCAACTAGGAAGAAAATACTGACTGATAAGTAAAACATATTATATTTTCACCATGTATCCATATCTGAATTATTTAATTTACCTTTTTATATAACTTTAAATGTTCCAACTCATTGTGAAACTGAATACTATACTGCCTTACTCAACACTGTGAACTTACCAACATTACAAAATACATCCCCCCTCCCCCCTCCACACACACACTTTTTAAGAAAGAAGCGTTGATTCTTAAGTCTGTTTGATCTGGCAGTTTCATCAACATTGCAGCATTAGAAAGAAAATCAGTTACAAATCATTGCACTGCGTTAGCTAGAACAGTGGGAGGTACACTCAGAATGAAAATAAGGAAAGGAAACAAAGGAAACAGAAAAATGTATGCAGACTAGATACAAAAATACGAAGAAGATACATACCTGGATTAAATTCTTCTTAAAAAAAAAAAAAAAAAAAAAAAAAAAAAAGCAGATTACATACCACCATCTTTATATTATTTTCCTTTTATGAAGAAATACTGTGCACAACTCCATTGCTATTTTCTCATTCTTCCTTCAGCCTTAAAAACGGTGCAATACAACATGAGGCTGCTTCTCAGTGATTCAACTCAAGTGCAATCAGGCATGCTGTCAGTCCGCAACAATATCTGTTCAAAATTCCATCATATTCCCTAGGCAGCATTAAATGCTTTCTCCACCAGCCTCCTTTCCTGGTGTTGTTTTTTTTTTTTTTTCCACCCTCCTACAACTTGTGGTTACCAGCTAAGAGTAATTGTATTCAATCTGCATCTCAGATTTATTTCTTCACTATAATAGCAAAATGGGAGTCAGCATCTTACTCCTGGTCAAGTACAACATCAACAGGAGAGAACAGCAATCTTCCTTGTGTTTTATGTGCTGGTAACTTCACCCATTGCTGTTTTCTTCTGACACTGTTTCTGAATGCAGTGTTCGCTGCAATAGCCACAGCCCTCCAGCGTGGAAGGCAGCCCCTCTGCTTCACAGATGGAGTAAAATAGGCTTATTGAGAGCCCTTGCTCATAGAAACAACACATGCAGTGCTTCGTGAGAGCTAGCAGGTGCACCACTGTCCACCAGGGTAACAGGGAGATAGTATCTCTTGGTTGGTAGGGACGTGTTTCACCTAGCCTTTTATTTATCAGTTTGACATGACACGAAGAGAAACAATTGTATATATATTTTTTTCTTTCAGTGGGGATTTCACCAGCAGCCGATTATTGTTTTTAATTAATTAATTTTTTTAATGAATCTGCTAAACTGGTTCCTAACAATTAATATTCCATGTTTATTTAAGGTTGCTCCAGATAGCGAGCAGTATATCACTTCTTTCTTTTCCATACAGTGTATTTTGTATGCTCTTAGTTAATACCCAGAGAGTAGGATTCAGTCATTTGTTTATTTGGATTCAAATAGCGGATCAGATTATTATTGTGCATGCAGTAAGTAAATCATTACCCTGTACAGAATATATTGGGTGTTCTTTCAAATGTTATCTGACTTAATAGCATGTGTGTAAGGCCACATTCAACATATTAAAGATGTATGCAAAACTCTGGCACATGAAGAACTACAGAAATACATTCAGAATGATTCTATATAAAACCATTCATGCAAAGATGCATACCTACATGTATAATGCAAGTGTAAAAGTTTTACAAAACATATGTACATGCATACAATTGCAGCTATACTATTACCACTTAAATCTTACAGATAGCAACACTGAAATTCCACATAAAATACAAAGTTTTCTAGCAGAAAACTATGTAAAATTCCTGCATAAAGATAAAACTTCAGAATTTCTGGTCATATTTGTACCAAAGAAACTAGTAATTCAGTTATTTACATCTAAATTACATTGATACATTGAGTAAAAGATAGTGGTTAAAAGTATTTAACAATTTCTAGTAATAGTTATTTAAAGCTCTATTGGTTGTAGCTTTCACTTTTTGCAATCGTATTATTATAGCAATGGGATTTTGGAACACAATGCTTTTTAAGTACAATTTACAGATGGAACAATTCTAGAACACAAAGCCCAATTACTGGATATAAGTTATTTGTTTGGGTATATCATTATAAAAATAATTATGCACCATTATTATCTTTTATTGAAATTAATGGAACCTTAAATCCTCCTTTTAATTAGACTTATAGTTAAGAAGTAGATGAATGTTTTATTATTCATGTCTTATTGTAATTTTTAGCCTATAGTAATTAGTATTCTACCTAAACTTATACAAAATGATGTTTCAAATCTACCACGTTGCATGCCAACAAAAGTGCCATAAAACTTATAAATGCACAATATAAAATATTCCACTGATATAAATATTCAGTAATATATGCCTAATTACCTGAGATGTAACAATAATGCCTCTCAAAATCAACAAGGCTGCTCATTAAGGATGCAAAGTATATAAAAATAAAAAATAAAAGAATCAGGCAGCCTAATCAGTCATGGCTACCCACAGTACATACATACTTAGGACAAATTAACTGTGTTTCTGTGAAGATTAAGCAAATGGTTTTGAGACTACAGACAGTAAAAATGGTAAATACTGGGAAAGCTTTGCAAAAATAGCTTTTTTATTTAATAAAAATTGTTTACAAATAGTGTAACTCATAACATTTAGTGTTGTTGTTTTCAAGCAAGTTGCTAATGTATTGACCCTTTTTATACTAAACTGGTATGTTTTCAGGTGTTGAATGGTTTAATTTGAAGCCACTTCTTTGAGAGCAAGGAATTTTGTTTTGCAAAATTTATCTTTCAATTGTTTTTATATTGATATATATATAAATATCAGGTGAAGTGTACATATACAAAGGAAAAAATGAAGAAAAAAACAAAGGCCATCAGATCTAAATTATGATTTATCTACCCTGGAAATAAACTTCCATATAGAACTTGCAAAAACCAGCAAAATGCTGATTCTTATTGCAAAGATCTGGACCAATTAAGAAAGTAATTTTAGTTATAAATACATCTTATTTACCTGCAACCAGATTTACCCAAATTCATCTTCACAAGAAAGCTATTTTGTATGTCTGTTCACATGATCTACACACAGATATGATTTTAAGAACTTTTTGAAATAAATATACAAGCAAAGATTTTCATTCTGTATAGTACCTAAAATAAGTGCATGTATGTTCTCACAGTTCTGGTTGTGCAGATACTTCCATGTTAATGACTGGAATGAAGCTACTGTTCTTAAAAGAACATCCATACCACCCTCAGTAAACTAATACAAAGGAGCAGTTCAGACACATGGGTGATTTGCAGTTTTGTGGCTACTTGCCATGATCCCCATGTGTTGATGAAGTCATCTTTATTAAACACACCTTTAAGGGCTGACGCTGTTTTAATGTACTTCATGGACAGCATAAAAAACATAATTGCCACTTGTATAACAGTAGAAATACAGACCATATACACATGCTGTGATTCCTCTTACACAATTCTAGCCAATCCCAGTATCTTAATAGTACCAGCAACTACTTCATCCAGCCAATTCACATGTGAAGAAAATCTGTAACGCACTAAAACCAAACACAACCCCCATCCAAAACCAAAACCACAAACAAAAAATAAACCCCAGTGGCATCTAACAGCCTTCACATACATCTATTCTGTACGCCTATTTCAAGTATTAGGTGACCATGACATTCAGCAACAATTCTTTGAGGCAGCCATCTGTCAGTGGTCAAGTGTTCTTGGTATAAAGCAAATGGTGCCAATGAAGTTGTATTTGAATCAAATGAACATAATGAAGCTCCAGGCACATGTACTTGGGGGAGAGAGGTCATCAAAAACACTAGCTCATATAGAACAGAACAGAATACCCTGAGCTGGAAGGAATCTGCAAAAAAACGCAGAGTTCCTGGCTCCACACAGAAATACCTAAAAATTAAAACATATGTCTAAGAGCATTGTCCAAATGTTTATTGAACTACAGACTTGGTGCCAAGACCATTAACCCCGAGAACCCTGTATCTCATAGTATCACTGTACATGCAAGATAAAGTTGTACAATCTGAAGATGTAAAAGAAAAGTAATTTTAGCTCTGTTCCAGGATAATTATAGTATGGACAACAACTACTAACATACCTTAAACAAATGACTACTACTTTAGTCACTGCTAACTTGCATGGAACTCAGGAGTTCAGGAGGAATACTTCCATGCACCTTCACATCTCCAAGGCAAAACAAATCACCCCAACAAGCTTCAGGACAGAGAGTGACTATAATCTTTCTCATCTTTTCTAAAAAGAGTCAGACTTTTCTTTCTGTTTTTTGTTTGTTTGTTTGTTTTCTGTTTTGTTTTGTTTTTGTCTGAATAGCTTTGAAATAAATAAATAACAAAACTATAGAAATGAATAATAATAAATAACAAAACTATTAGAAATGAATAAAAAGCTGAAACCACAGCTGCAATGCATCTAATAATTTCTCTCACTTAAGGATTATTATTCAGAGAAATATTGTTGCAAGTGAGAACACATGTAGTAGTACCCTTTGATCCTGATTAAGTAGTTTAAACTCTGAAGCTCTTCTGTAGGGGAAAAACGAATTCTGTAATTTCAAAGTAGTTAAAACTTTCCCAAATTTACTTATCTTTTCAATCTTATACTCAGCTTATAAAATTTTGAGTCCATCTGCACCCAAACTATACAGGTATGTATTTCATTCTTTAGGCTAAAATACACCTTAGGATATCAAGCTCAATGTGGAAAACAAATCCATCTGAAATATAGTGTAATAATCTTATAAAAAGCAATTTTATATTTAGAAACCAATTACATTCTGAAAATGGGACAACGGCTTTGCCGTACAGATGCATTTTTACACACATACATACAAATATTATTATTATTAAGTTTCAGCATCTGTAGGAAGAAAACAATTGTATATATTGCTTAGGAATAATAGTCTGTCAAGTGAAAATATTTAAGAGATTTCCATTACTAATTCTAGGTAATATAACCAGTGGTAAATAACTCCTTTAGGATATTAATTGACTGTTTCTATTGATGAATACTTATACAGAAATGGTGATTTTTATAAACTGATTAGAAGCAATTTAAATTTCATGATGGATCGCAGCCTGAAATTTGGGAAAGCTGCCACAGAATTAAGCTCTCTCTATGCCATCTTCCACCTCTCTGGTCTTATTAGAGGACCAATATTCCTTCCCTTTCATTACAAAAAGGCAGTAAGTGTGTCAGTTCCTAAATTGACCAATTAAAAATAAATAAAACCGATCAATCAGTTCTTATATCATGTATTCTAAACCTAGTCAGAGATTGGATTATTACTTCCAGATCAGAAGGAAAAAAAAAACAACTGGGAAGAACAGAAAGGCAGTTTCTGCAGTCAGTTGGAATGAAATCACGCGGTCTGCCTGCAGCCGCAGGGATGCGCAACAACTGCTCCCCCGGGGTGTGTGTGTGGCGGAGTCTCTGCAAGCAGCCGCCGCGGCCCCGGCTGCGGCAGGCGGGGCGACGACAGCGGCCGTGCGCTCCCAGCGCCCCCCCTGCTGGCGGCTCGACGGCCCCGGGCCCGCAGAGCGGGGCGCGCTGCTGCCCGCAGCTGTCGGGACGCTGTCGACTTCAAATCGCCTGCGGAGGACGCGGTCTGCGACGACCACACAACTACCAGAGGTGATCACGCTCTGCCTGCAATGCTTAGCAGAATTTCTAATTTATTAAAAACGTGAAAGAACGTATAGAGCACTCCCACACCTTTCTTTTTTTTTTTTTTTTTTTTTTTTTTTTTTTGAAGCACATACAGAGTTTTAGAGACATGCTTCTCTCACACCATGATTATTTTCTTTACAGTATACATCACCTTTTTTTATCTAGAAAGAAGCCTTTATACTAAGAAGGGAAAAAAGAAAATAACTATTCATGACATGCAAATTTTGACATTTCATAAGTGCATAGGATCCATCTGTAAATTGTTTTTATATTTACACTTCAAGATGATTAGGAAGTATTTTGGATATATATTTTTTTGAAGTTATGGAGGTTCAGACCATTTCTTATTTCCACTATACTTTCTCCAAACACAACCTCTTTAAACTTATTTTTAGATTCATAAAATTATGCGTTTTAATTTCCATAAAGTGAGGTAAAAGCAGCTAGAAGGTTTTAAAATCAATAGAGAACACACAATTTTCAAAACATAACAGCTTTTGGACAATTTAAGTAGAAGTTGGCTCTGATTTCAGAAAGGAAAAAAAATATTATCTAATGCATTGTGCAAATATTTATTTTTGCTCTCTTAAAATTGCATATAAACTTATTATTGGTGCTACAGACAGAAAAGCATAATTAACTCAGAGAAATAAACTTGTCTGCTTTTTCTCATTGTCCTATTATACAAGTCAATTTTTATTATTTCCCCTTACAAATAATTTATTTCTATTGATTCTTCACAACTTTATTCCAGATAAAACAACCTGTATTATAAGCAAACACTGACACAGAGCAAACTACATGCATTAGACTTTCCATTTCTCTGCTCTATCAGTGCATGCATCCTGGTCCCAGCTGAGGAACTGATTGTTGCCTTCAGCCAAGGAGTTTGAGTTTCTTTGATGGAAGATCTCATACATGCTAATGCTCTTGGTTGAGTTTTACTGAGAAAGCTGTAATTAAAGTGTGAGCAAGATGAGAAGAGAAGGGAAGTTGTGGGATGACTCAAATAAAAAGAAGAGGAGGAAAGCAAATCTGAAGATGGCAGGCAATTCAATATCAACAATGATCAGTCCATTGCAAGGAGCAGCAGAGAGATCCTTCCCCACTTTGCTGGCCCAGTGGAACACGAAAACAGAACAGAAACACCCTGTCTTATTGGGATGATGCACATATTTGTGATTAGCCTAGTAAGTTATTGATCCTAGCTTTCTCTTGTTCATGTTAAGAAACAAATAGTTGCTTTGCACTCAAGTTTATCCTGCCTGTAGAGTCCCTTTACACAGGGAAAAGCTCTTTGGAACAAAAGTAACCTAGAGGGAGGAATTTACATTACCGCCATTCCACACAGCCTTCAGTCATATACTTAAAGTCAAGTATATACTTAACAGCCATATTAATGGCACTAAATAAGAGTCTGAACCACCAAACTATCAAAGAAAAAATTATTTGATAGTGAATTGAAAACAAATGGCCAGCCTCACTAATTTGAAAATAGGTAAGGTGGGTAGATGGCAAGAGGGCAGATCACCAGAAAATTCTGTAAGGGTGAGACAGGAACTCTAAAGCAGGTGCTGAAATGACTCTAAAAGCTGAATACTTGCAAAAATCCTTCTCACAGTGCTAGGACTGACAGAGCAAAGGGATATATCATTTATAACAAACCTGGAAGCATAGTAATTTGCTCCCCTGGATGTTTTTCCCCAAGCCTTCACTCTCTAGCCCCTGCTTAGATTCCATCAATATCTTTTATTAGCTTTCCATTAGTATCATTCCTTCTGCCAGGTCTTCATAAGTGTTCTTTTCTCAACTGGACAGTGCTTTTTTCTATCTCCTGCCACCAGGGGAGATCCCAATTCGTGCCCAGTTGCTGGCCATCCCAGTACCTCTTCCCTCTCACAGTGTGACTTTTCCTTTCTTGCTATTACAAGAAGTACTCTATCAATTTATCATTAACTCCAACTCTCTACAACGTAATAGATTCTTGCCTTTAACCATCCTACCTATTCATCTTTATTACCTTTACTGCATTCAAAAAAAATCTTTTGCTTCCACAGAATGTTATTCTGGAATGACAGTTGATTGATACCAACTGGCTTATTTTGCCTGTTTTATGTGAAGTACACATTCTCACTTCTAAATTTTCTCTAAGAACCCTGTTGCATTTCATAATCTTTCAAGCATCACCTCAAATTTTCACAAAATCCTCTTTAATTCAGTTACAAATATGCTGTAGGAGCTATATAATTCTGTAGCATATTGATTAAGCCACAGACTATCAACAAAACCAGTAATAAATAATTTAACATGGGTCCAAAGACACTGCACATCACTGTAACAGGTTGCTGGAAATAGATATTGAAATGGGGGAAGGTAAAGAATGTTACAAGTGTCTCTCTGAACTTTGAAGCAAAAGGGAAAATTGAAGTTTAATTCTGGAATAGAGTATGTTACAGGATGGTTACAAACCATCTTGTTTGTTGATGTTCTTTTATGACAGTCAAGAGAAATATTAGCTTTCTAACTCTCTTTCTAACTCTAACTCTCTATATTATTATTTGTATTTCAATTTTTGAAGAAGAAAGCAAAATAATAGTTCCTTTACTGTCTTTGTCCAACAGATTTCTTAAATGATGGTGCAGCAGCTCATAAAGATTCTTCCCTGGAGTCTATAATTCTTAATACCTTAATTTAACTCAGGAAGGCAATTTTTACATTTCATGTCATTTTAAGGGGAAAAAGAAAATCATAAAAGTGTTTTGTTGTTGTTGTTTTGTTTTGTTTTTAGTAGCATATATCTTGGCACAGAAGTCATGAGACATTGAAGACAAAATAACGGAATAATTTTTCTCTTGAAACATAGTCCAATTAGGACATCACTAGTAACATGTTAAACAATCTACCAACAGAGCAGCACAAAACTTACAGTTACTTCCATGCATCTAGCTGCTATTTTCATTTTTTACCACGACCTTCCTTTACACCTCATTGATATGAGATTTTGGCCTACTAACTGAATTTCTAACCCATTAACTCTACTTAGACCTACATCTTGCAGGGTGCAGTCATGTATGATTTTTCTTTTGTTTTACTACCAAACACAAGAGGCTTGTGCAATCTTTACTTTCATTCCTTGAGAGTTAACACTGGGCACTGAAGGCCAGATTTCCTTACTTTGATGCACTTGCATGCATTTATCAATGAGGTCTTATCAACAGGCCAAAAGGTACCAGTTTGATAAATATCATACAGCTTTTCTGTGCTGATTGAATTTATCTTGGAATAAAGATTAATCAATTTCACACGAACTCTTAGAAGAAATAATTGTTATCTGCAAACATTGTACTCCTTGTTGTGGGTTCAGTAGCTAAACCTAAATGACTCGGTTTTGTACTGCTGATTCACTGATCAGTGAATGGCCTTTTGTCAAAGTAAGTTTTCCAAACAACACTTCTTGAAAGACTAAAGGACAGCCATTAAGTGATCTCAGAACTGTTAGTCCAATCTTTTCCTGTTGCCCCTTTTACCTTCTTCAAGTACAGTCAAAAAGTTTAGACAAGATATTCAAGATATTTTTTTTCAGAAGTCAAACTACTTGATATAGCCATTCAATAATGGCCTATTAATTCAGATAATTAATAATAAAATGATTCAGGAAGGGAATACATCCCAGAAAGTCCTTCAACTACTCTGATATTTTGAACTGCCTCATAATGTCAATTAATATTCTAAACCATTGTCAAAATATCTTTAAATGGGCAAACTTGCACTGATACTAAATTCACTTGATTGAAGAGAAACTGCAGTTAAATATTTCTTTGTATTCATATTGTCAGTTCATTTGTCCCTGTTTAAATATTTCACTTAAATATTTAATCAATATGCTGATTGTCACTTGAACACTATAATTATGTTTTAATTGAGTAGGGATACAGATATTTATTATTATCAATTTAAAAAAGGAAATATTTGTTTATTTACACTTGAAGACACTTGCACGTCAATCACTACTTGGAATACAGGGACACAAAATTGTTCAACTGAAAGATTTTTGAAAACTTTGAAGTTTCTTTGGACATGCTGAAATCTTTTAAAGGGAATCTTTTCATTAATCTCACAGCAGCATAGCTCCTAAGCAGGGAAAGGATTTCTGCTTACCCAGTCCAAAAATCCCATTGCTGTCACAGTGCAGTACTCGCTTTCGTATTAGTTTATCAAGTTTTTGTTGTTTTTTGTTTTTGTTTTTGTTTTTTTCCTGAACAAGACAGTAAATCAATACCACTGACAAAACTAAGCTACAGATAACTTCTGTTAGTGAGCATTCACATACTGAACATCACTGCATCTGTCATGTGGATAACCTTGAATCACAAAGAACAGCATAAAAGCAATGCACAGTGAATGCTTAATTATCTATCATCTTTTGTTAGTATTGGAACACACACCAAATATTTTTAATGGTATAAACATTGACATTTAGATATACTATGCTCATTCTACAAACTAAGAAATAAGACAAGTAAGGAAGATACATCTAGGCTAATCCGTGCCACTACATTTATTTTATTTTTTAAAATCATCTCCAATTATAAGTCACTTAATATGGTGCCACTACCTCACCATCTTTCCTGTACCAAACATAGTTCTGTAAGGGTACAAAGGATAGCTTATTATGAGTAGTTTTTTGTTTAATGTTAGCCTTCAAAGTCAATTATCCTCATTTTTTTTTGTAAAATTTATATATATGTATGTATGTATGTATGTATATGTATATATATAAATCCATCTCAGGAGATGACATTTATTCAAGTGATTATATTTCAGAAGCAAAAAATGTCTCTAGAATAGATAGGGTTAGTAGTTAAAGATAGGAGCAAAATGACATACACTGTGGTGTGTAGGTGGGAAAGAAGAAAAGGGAGAATGTATTTGATTGTATTTAAGGTTGATACTGAGTCAAAAAAAATAATAACACACACACTCTAAACCCATCCTCTCATAATTATTACCAGTACTTAATAGCTCTGATTTCAATTCTGTTAGAAAATTGAGGGGAAAAAACCAACAACCAACCAACCAAAAACAACAAAACAAATACAACCAAACAAAAATAAACAAACAAAACAACAAAAAACCCACAACCTCTTCATTGTCCCTAATGATACAGTAAACATGAAACTGAAAAAATAGGTGTTGGATTCAAGAAATTCTGTTTTGAATTTTTGTTTTTAATCAAGAAGCAAAGCTACAATTAAAGGTCCCTATCTGGTCCTGCAGTGTTTTTTAAAACACAATTTTTCACGTACAATTTTTCCTCAAATGCTTAAATTCTGTCCCCTCCCATACATAGAAGTGATTTTCCTCATACTTTTATCTTAGCATTCTTACATCCAAAAAGATTCCAAGAAACCTTAGCTATTGCAAGCAGACACTGTGGCAATTTTTTATATAAAGAGAGACATTCTCCAGACCAAAAGCTTGGCACTTTTCCTATCTGGTCAATGTTTGAGTAAATATTCATTAGCTGCCATCCCTGTGGTGAGCTACTGGCTGTCATCTCATATTTAATCAGAACTGCCTAACTCAATCTCTTAATTCCATAGGCTAACATTAAACGCATACGTCCCATATATTCTTTCTGGAACTTCAGGACCTTCAAATGGCACTTTGCTGTCCAGACAGTTGCTAATAAGTCACCTATGTATTTTCCAGTGAAGTAACAGTTCATGTTTGTTGTATCTGAGAAGAGATAACTGAAACTGCAGCACTCCAACTTCTCTGTTATGGGCAGATATTCTGTAGTTGTCTGTTTTAAAGACCATCCACATGAGAAATCTCCCCACACACAGTCACCTCTATTCTAAGTTAAACCTACTTCCTTAAACAACCAAGAATAGTGGAAAAAATAAATTTTATATATATATATATATATATTATATATATATATATATTATTATTGCTGTAGCTCCTCTGCTCTTAAAAGCCTCCAGTGATGGATATCCTGCAGCCTGCACCAATGCCTAAGAACCTTCCTTGCAGTTAAACCTTCCTGAAGATCATTATTTCTTTTCCCAATTCCTTATAGACAAAGACAGTTCCCTTCTTGGGGAAGCAGGATCTTACTGTACACCTACATACAGAGGTTACTTTCTTTGATGAATTACTCATTTTTCTCATCATTCATTTTCTCATGAGAATTACTCATTTTATTTGTAAATACTATACCATCTGTAAAACACATTAGAATTGTTTAGTTTTCTGATCTTGTGCTACATATATTCTTTAATGTTCTTGTGATGGCCCTTTTTAACCACAAACACACTTGCAAGTAGAAATCTTATTTTGGTTAAATATTGGTAGAGATTTATCCTTCATGACTCAGATTTTTTAAACACTTGCACTTAATGTCATATCAATTATTTAAATTGACACGGACTAAAGCACAATTAGAATTTAAACAGAGGACAAAATAACATGTCAATAAAAAGGAAGTGTAGTGACAGCTTCAGAAATTTGCAAGCTAGGTCATCTCCTCTAAGTAATCCCTATCTTTTTATTTTGTTTCTCACACAAAAATGTTGAAAAATCCAAGAATCTTTTTTTCTTTTTTCTTTTTTCTTTTTTTTTGCTTTTAAATATATGCTATAGGTACTATATGAATTCAAAAACAATGTTCCATTTAGTTTGTAATCTCATCTGATATAAAATACATTAAGAAGGAAAAACAAGGTATAGTGGTACACAAAAGGCAGACAAACGGTATTGGTTTTGGTTCTCCACTGAAAGTGTGTTTTTTGAACTAATTAATTAAATCTAAAGATTCTAAAAATTTAAATCACAGATGATGTGGATGATAGTAATCTAACCAGTTGGCTATAATACAGATGTATTGCCTCAATTTGAGAGAAGAACACACAACATTAAAAGCCTATGAAACACACAAATATATAAAGTAAGTCTATTTACTATTTTGTTTAACAGTTACTAGTAAATCTGACATACTCTTTCGATGACTAGAAAACACACCAACCTCTAGCTCATTAGTTTTGAAGCTAGCATTGACTGTAAGTTGTATGGTGGCCACTGGTGAAATAGGCACTGCTTCACTAAGAAGATTAACCAGAATTTAAAAAACATCATTGGCGTTTTGAAAATATGAATTGGATTCAGGCACCAGAGAAAATGAGCTTCTGGACATGTCTTTCTGGGCTGTACTATAACTGCCATATACAACGATGACACAAGTTCATTGTTTCTGAAAATTTATCTACAACCTAAGCCAATGACACATGCAGATATTGCCTTTAAATATTTACAAACTGGGAATAAAAATACTACTGTATTTACTATGAGGGTGGTGAAACACCGAA